>NC_088130.1:11499542-12782042 GCF_036370855.1 Dromaius novaehollandiae | reverse complement strand
AGCCTATACCTGAATGCCCTAATCTTAATATCACATAAAAACATCAGCTAAGGAAAAGACAGCAAACTAAAAGAGTAGTTAACTGTAGCTTGCCTGTTGTGTGTGATGTCACACATATGGTTATGGTTATTCATACTGAGGGTGGCAACTTTAGTGATTCAAGACTAACACAAGAAAATCTGTCAGCTCTAGTTAAAGGAACATTGTTATTACCTCAGGTCAAGCAGATGGAGGGCAAACTTCTCTGCTGGATTCTGCTGCTCTTTAATTAATGTCCACATTTGTTATGTCAACATGATGCATCACGTTTGGTTTAAAGGTTTGTTTTATTCCTAATACAAATGCCTATATAATTGAATTTTCTACATTCTAATAGTTGATCTGGAAACTGGAAAGCTAAGATGGATGAAGATTCCCTCAGTTACATTTTGGAAGAAATTTGTCAGAAGAAAAATGTTTGACACCCCTAAAATATTTCTTACATATTCTACCCCTTAGCATAGGTATTTAATACATTACTAAGAGCAGTTTGCTCCTAAACAAGTCTTTTCTTTAGGGAAGGGTGATGTTTGTTTTTAGCTCTACATCTATACTGATATATTTTTGATAGTGAAATAAATGAGACTAGTGTAATTTTTGCACTCATTTTTTGTTTTGTTTTGTTCTGCATGAGAATGAGGAGGAGGAGAAAAAGGTAAATAAGCAGTACCTTGTCAAATGCTTCCTTGGAACATTCTTTCTCCATACAGGAATCAGGAAAATACCAAAAGAAAATAAATAAATGTAATTGCACCCTTTTGTGAGTTCAGCCTTTTTCATGGTGCATACATGCAAGAGAAGGTAAATAGAGTGAGCAAGCACCTCATTTTTGCCCTTTTAACTGTAGGAAGTAAAAGAAATCTGTTGGCAGTTGCCAAAATAGTAAATTAAGAAGCTTGCTAAGAGCAATGGAAAATAAATATAAAAAATCTGCACTGTTAGCCAAAGCTCCTTCTTAAACAGTTGGCAGGATCATGTTCTTCCTAGAAAACAATTTTTTACAATATTTGTAACAACATAACTTTGCAAGTTGGTTGCAATTGTAAAGGCAGAGGTTTTCTAGCAACTATTCAGCAATGTTTAAGAATTATGTCTCTTGTTTTTTTCCTTTGACTTTGGTGAGATTTAGTCCTTACTGGATGGTTCTAAAACCCATTTTCAGAAGTGTTGCCCATGTTGCTTTCCTGTGAAAAGTAGCTACAGACTTCCTGTGCAGGACAACAGATATACCCAAAGTGTAGTCTTGAACAGACTTGTCCAGATGAAATGGATACTGGGAAGTGAATCAGTGGAAATTTGCAGTGGCCCATTGACTGCTCATCCCCACTATCTCCTGTGAATGAAAAAAGGAATTTTATCTTGTGAGAAAGTGTCCAACTTTTCAGCAGAACATTCTACTGTTTTTTAATCCTATTCTTTCCATCCTTCATGTTTCTCGTGAAAAGGGAACAAAAAATTTCAGATGCTCATGTATAGCTGTCATTCAGGAAAAAAATTATCTGAAATATTCTGCTTTGGAAATGAAGCACCTGTTCCAGGTTAGAACACAGAATTGACTGTTTTTGTTGGAAAGAAAGAGGAAAATCATTTCAAGAGTTTGGAATGGAGTTACAGGACAGTGAACAGAAATATACTCTTGCCAGCTAAAAGAAATATGGCTTGATCTATCACATCCTCTGCTAGAGGAACCTGAACAAAATTAGGACAGCCTAGTTAGATAAATAAGATTTAAAAATTCCATCTGAGATTTGCTTTTAATGGTCCTTCAGGTTGACTGGCTCTAGAACTTTGAATACAGATCTCAAATCCTCAGTAATCTTGGCTGTGTAGACAAACTCGATCCTAGTCACTTGGCTTTGCAAAAAATAATTTGTATTTCCCTCCTTCCCCATTTCTGTCAAATATATCACTGCAAGAAAAAACTTGCCTGTCATTCATTGCCTGTCTTCACCCTAACTTGAACGGTATGAGGTGTAGAAGAAATAACCTTTGTACTAATAGTTGAATTAATATCCCCTATGGTATAAATTGAGTTTGGAAGCACTTTCTCAGCAGACAAGGTTGTAGAAAGTGACATTATTGTGGAGAGCATTTGTTCTTGTATTTGTCTTCCCTTATACAGATGCAAGCATTTTTGATGGTGAGGAAATTCCCCAGTTGATAATCTTCGTGCTCTCGCTATGGCTATTCGCTTTGCTATTGTAGTCTCCCTGACTCCAGCAATACACCCCAGCCTGGGTCACCTGGCCCAACTCTGTCCTGCAATTCCTGACTCCACTGTGCTCCACCTCTGCTCTTAATTGTCCTTTCCAGCCCAGGTCGGTGCTGCTTATCTGCTGTTTCCTACAACAGAGAAGGGGAATGGAGGGACACAGTCTGCACTCTGCCTCCCCTTCCTTTCCTCAAGCCAGCAAGTGCCTTTTGGGGATCTGCGTGTCCTGGGATCAGGCTGTACTGGGATACTAAATGCAGGATCCAAGGCAGAAGGGAAGACTCCCAGGACCATATTTTTATTATTACTTTGGCCATGAAGTCCCAGTCTCTGAAAGATCAGATCAACTAATTGTCAAAAATTTAGTGAGGAAAGAAAATGAGATTATCATTTCCATACAAAGTGCCCTAAAACTTCATTGACCTTTGTCCTGGGGGTTTAATAATAGCATGATATTTGGTGATATTGTGATACTTTCTGGTTGCAGGAGACATGAAAGATTCAAGTGCTTTTAGTCTCACTACCCTGTACTGTCTGGTGATCACAAGCTGCAATACCTTATCACATTTAATGAAGTACATTAGAGTCTGTGTAACTTTGAAACCATTCGTATTTTGGCTACTTCAAATGTGCAGAAAAAAGTCATCCACCATATTTATATGATATGATATGAGGTGTTTCTAACAACTAACATGTAAATAAAAAAAATCAGTGAACTTAAGCAAATTCTATGTGAGAAAACGTCACCTCCGGTTACAAAAAGGGAGTAAGACTGGCTTTGCAGTGTTACTAAACCATTTAAAATCTGGCTCTGATAAATCAAGGGGGGAGCAGTTTCCAAAGCTGAAGCATCTCACAGGAAAGCTTCCTCTGGTGACATTCCCACTGAATTTCTGTTTTCAGCTTTCCTCTCCCATCAAACACTATATCCATCCAGCTTTTAGTATCCCCTGCTGTCCACTCGCTGAAGAACCTAGTTCCTTCTGCTGTTGCAGGCTGGCTCAAAACTTGAAGGAATACTTGTCCAACCATTTTCCTCAGGTCTTTTTCAAATGTGCATGCCTCCTTTCCTTTGCTTAGCTTGTTTTTTTCTAGCTGCACAGGTAAGGATGGCTGGGAGAAGTTGTGAGAGTGCTTGTAGGGAGAAGTGGTGTGAGAAAACTGTCAACCCTGAATATTTATTTAAAAAACAAATTTTGGAAAACAGATGAAGACCAAGTGACATCAAAACACTGCACACCAAAAACTGGGAGGCTGAGGGCCTGCTGTAGAGAAAGTTTGAGTGCACGGCAAGAGATGTGGGAAACAGGAGGGGAAGTGGAAGACTGTAGAGATATAAAAAAGACAATTAGGCAGCAGCAGCAAGTAAAGAAGAAAACTGAAAAGTGCAATTCTAAATTCTCTTTAAGTGGTTAGCTCATCAAAACAAGATGTCTGAGGCTAAGCCAGGTGGATCCATCTGGCTGCTGAGAACTCCATCCTCTCTCAGCAGGTCTGTCCATCCCATCACAAGAAAGGATTTTCAGTCTTTAGCCTCTTCATGCAGTTAATTGCTGGCAAAGTGTGGTATCCTGAATGACAGAACCACTCACACATTTGTTACCACTACAGTTTGGCAACTGTCTGCCCCCAGCAAATATTTATTCACATCATAATCAAAGTACTTTCTGAAAACCTTTTTGCAGGACTTAATGTTACACATGCTCCACTTGACCAGTCATTTTCTAAATACAGTCCAAGAAATGGTCTTTCTTCTTCTCATAATGTGGATTAATTAAAATTGTTAGTTCACTTGAACAAAAAAAAAGAAGTGAAATAATGGTACCCTGATACCCGAACTTAATGGTTGGAATAAACCGCAGACAATGGAAGCAAGCTCAGAAGACAAATAGCTTGGTATCTGAGGTTGGCAGTGCAGATCTTAACACGCAGATTGTCAGAAATTGTTCTGTCTTTTGAATTACTTTCTCAGCATGAATTTACTCAAAGCAGTCTCTGCTCAAAATCTGAAATTGTTTACAATGCTCATTCTGTGAAGCAGAATGAATGCAGTATGAAATGGTTCGAGCTGCTATGACCTAAGCAGAGACTTCCAAACAGCATATGTTATAGAGTTGCAGTATGAAAGTGTATATGAATAAACAAAGCTGAGATAAACCTTACCATAGGGACAGCTTGCATCCACACCTAGGAATTTGTATCACTTAAAACTGCCATCTAAACCATAATAGTTGGGCAGCACCAAATTTCCGTGTAAACAAACTTCCCCAGGTCAAAATCTATTTTTGTTCAAGTCAGTGTGGGGGTTTGTGCCTTGGGTCCCTTACAATATAGCAGAGGAACAAGACCCCTGTGGACTTTTAAGACAAATTGCATTCTAAGACACATCAGTGCTTTTGAAAAATCTATTTGCCTTCCTATTTCCAGGTCAAAAATTTTATTTTATTTTATTTTATTTTACTTTTCATGCATATTTAGTAGGAATTACTTTCTCTTAAAGGACAGCTTTCCCTCCTTGAACTCCAAGAATAATCACAATGCTGAGTTCAGCCCCATGTAAGATCACATTAGATGTGCTCACAGCTCAAAGGAACTTACTAGATATCCCGTTGTAGTTTAGTGGGCCATGGGTTGGGAGTGATAAATACAAAGTTATGTGGTTGGGAGCTGTCTATACGCATTGCTCATCAGAACTAAAATGTCCTAGTTTTGTGACTGAAAGTTGTTATTGCTTTACTTATGGTATCTGGAGAGCATTTTTCAAATTAAAATAATAGGTGCATAACTTCTGGGTTACTCCAATCAAAGTAACAACTATGTTGCATGCCTTAAAATCTCAGGCAATAAAGGCTAACAAACCAGAAAAATAAATATTTACAAGTGATAACACATCAATACTTGCTGAACTCTTTACCACAATGTGATATGCAAAAGTAAATAAATGTATGTAGGAACATAGAGGGCTATAATTAGCCTATATGTTATTTTCTTTTCAAATTACAAAAGCACCTATACATTAGTGTTTTGGATGCCCTGAACTCAATTAAAAGATAGCAATCAATCACACAAAACCAAAATAATAATCATAATAGAGAAAGTCTGTTCCATCAGGTAAGACCATCAAATCAAAGCAACAGAGGGAACAAATTCCCCAGCTTATTTTAGAGCAAACTTCTACTTCTGGGAAAACATGGTACGTTCACAGATATCACCCTAATTTTTGGTCTAAAGTGGCATTATCTACTAAATAGGCATTTTTTTTTCTTTTAGGAATTAGTGATTAGGACTATGAATTTTCTTTAAAATGTTATTGGTTTTGAACCATGCTGACTATTGACAAAATTGTCTTTGAATGTAGGTAAATATTCTGTCAAGTAATATTCATCCTATTTCCTGCTCAGCTGCTTCTGGTAGAGGTCCTGTGGGCCACAACCTCTCTCTTAAAATAGTTTCTCTGTTGTGGTGACTTGCACAATCCCTCTTTATCTGTCTGCCTCTGCAGCTCTTCTGTGTTCCTATAAAGCATTTATCATCAAATCTAATGTGTCTCCCCTAAACAACAGCCAAAACAATAACAGGTCAATGGTTCAGTTCTCTCTGCTTATTGCAAGCAGTCTTTGTGCTTTGCCTCTCCTGAAAGAGCATCACCGTTTTAGGCACAACCACCCAGTTTGCTGCTGTAGCGGCACAAGTATTATCAGCAGTATTTTGGTGTATGCCTTGTCACTATTATTTTCTATTTTAAATTCTGTTGCCGTGAAGTTTTTAGTTTAAGCATGTAGGAAGACACTGTCCCTGTTTCAAAGAAATTTCAGTCTAAGGCTCTGTTTAAGCAAGGTACTTAAAAATCTGCTTAATTTCTGGGAAATGAGCAAACTTAATAAGTTTGTGCAGAACTGAAGAAGAAACAAGAAAAGGGAGGCGGTACAATGAAAACATACATTCCAGCCATGTGCTATTATAATACAAAACTATGAGCAAGAAAGTGTTCAATCTATGATCTGTTTAAACCAGAACATGGATGGTTAGAATTAAATAAATGTCATTTAAAGTTTATGCAATTGCTTCTAGCTTAGAGAACATGTGTTTAGTGTTTTCTAACACTCACCCTGCAATACTCAGACTTATGATAACATGGTCTCTACAATGTCAACTTGCATCATCCGTGTAGATGCAACAATATCATGTACTTTGGCCTGAACCATCTAAGAAACTCAGACAGTTCCTTTTGCATCAGAAGTTGACACTGACCTAGTGTGTCCTGTGTATCTTCTGCTTGTAACCTTGTGTGCCTTCTGCTCTCTTTGTTGGATTTCTATAAGATATTGTGAAACAAAGATGTCAGTCCTTATTTTTTAAATACTTGATGCATCCAGGCCAAAAATAGCATTTAAAGCTCTGTACTAAAAAACATAGTCAATAGTTTTGTTCCTTGGACATAACAGTTTAGCATAAGGATAAAACATACACAGGAAATAAGAGTTTTCTCAGGAAGAAAATTAATGATAACTTTTTCATTAAAAAATTAGGCACAAAAAGATCTTTGATTCATGTCTGAAAATGTTTTCAATTATCAATTGTAACAGAGTAATACTGCATATAATATAATAATATTGCATGTACAGTTATATTTATACAATATATTGTAATATGCAGTCATACAGTATATAATGTGATATAATATAATACTTATAAACATGTAATCAACACCCCTTCTCCCCCAGAAAGCAAAAACTCTACCCTAAACAGCCTGATAATTACATACAAACAACCCTTTCCTGCAAGATAGAGAGAGAAGGGCTCTATTAGCTTAGTAATCAGCCCATGATCTGATATTTGTTCATTGGGGATGGCTAAAGAACCTTTAATAGCACTGAATAAGTGTAAGCATTTTTCAAGCCTAAGTAAATAATGACTAAATTCAATTAAATTGAATCCAAACTATAGCATTGAAATAAATTTTCTACCACAGAGAGCAGATCCTTTACAAAAGGGGATGCTCACGACGCCTGACGTATCAGAGAAGCAGCTGCCTTCTATAGTTGGTGGAGACAGAGAAGCACCTGCAAAGGCCAGAGAGAGTACCTGAGCTATCTCCTGCTGTAGCTGGCTCTCTGGAGAAAAATCTCTCTTCGACTCTCGAAGCAGCCTTGTGAATCTAGCCAGCTAACTTAACTAGCTCAGATTGTTATCTGAAGTTGAGGGATGCAAATACTCTCTTAAATCCTGTATTAAAAATTAAATTAAACTGTGTTATCAGAGACTGCCATGAACTCAATATATGGTAACTATTATTTGTTCTATTTTTTCCATAAGCATAGCTGCAAAAGAGTTTTAAAATGTTTTAAAGAGTGCCTTCTATTTCAGGTGACTTCCTAACTCTGAATTTATTTATTTTTCATGAAAAAAATCCCACAAAACAGAATAATAACTGTTCTTACTAACAATTTACTGACAATTTATTGCCAAATTAAAACAGGATATTAAAAATCATTTTTGTCCCCATAGTTTAGCATTTCCTCTTTTAATGTTTTCTTTAAAATATTTTTGTATTCTTTTCTCCATCTCTCTTGGAATTCTCCATATTCTATCTTTTACTTTCCAGCATACGTTTCAATTCCATTACAAAATGTTTTCCAACCCTTTGTTTTCTTCAGCCCAGTATTTCATTGAGAGAAAGATCTTTGCAGGCTGGACATGGGAGACTCCCTGCCCAGCTTGTTTTTCATCACAAAGTGGTGTTATCTGTTCTCACCAAAAGTCAGAGGCGATTTAGTAGTTTGTATATGTTCAGTTTATATATGTTCACCCTTCTTCTCCTACCAGTGTTTTCCAACCAAGGGTGTCCACCATTTTACAGATGTGTGACTTGATCAGTTTTATTACTTGTACCAATCTCCTTTTTAATCATTGTTGTCATTACTGAGGTTAATGAACTGTGCCCTTCAAAGATTTTCTTTTATTTTTTTCTCCAAAGAGATTTATTTCAGTCTGTTCCTACTTTTTTTTTCTGCATCTGTTCTGTGCAATGGCAGAAAGAGCCCTGAATTCACTACCTAAAAATGGCCATATCGTGCAACCGAAGGCAATGATATTTATAGTGGCACCCATGTAAGTTAGTGCATACGTTCATCCCCTGGCAAGCCCAAATGCCCGCTCAGGCCCTCAGCTATGTAAGAGTTTCATTCCTCATGGTGTGACTGCAAGGCAAATAGCTCCAAGCACAGGTTCAGCTCAGCCCCATGCTAGAACTGCAATGCTAACCCAATCTTAACATTCTTTTCAGAGAGAAATGCAAAGTTGTGGCACTCTTTTACTGAATAACTGCCCCTCCCTATGGCTCCTATAAACTCTGTTCCACTTTATTCCAGACAGAGATATTCCCCCACCACCACTCTGGAGTTTGATTAGAAATCCTGAGTAGCCATGGAGTTAGAAAAGTTGGAAGGCAGCATGAATTTGTTCTGGAAAACATTTATAGCTTGTGTTATTTTGAACTCTAGAAGCATGAACAATTACTCTACAAACATACATGCTACTTATGTTTTATTATAACTGAGTGTATGTGTGAGAGAGGGACAGATGTATTTTCCCCACATCCTTGAACTGATTTTAAATGAGCATGTTTATCATTAGCCATACCCAGTCTGTTCTGAGACACATCTCTCTTACCAGCTACAGCTAGAAGATAAATCTCAAAGACTGCAATACAATTTGGTTTTTCAATTTAAAATAGAAAGCATTCAGTAATGTAGCTAGATTGTTCTTTTATAGGGGAAAAGTAATGCAAGTAAAATAAAAAAAAAATACTATCAGTAAAATATCATTAGATTCCAAATATTCCCTGGTCAAATCTCTTTTACTTGCCAAGGCTGTATACTAATGAAAAGTATGTATACTAATGAAAAGAATGCATAGAGAAGAAATAGACTATTTAAGCTCATATCTCTTCCATATCTGTTTTAATGCTCTAGCTATCCAGCTATATATGCACCCGCTATAAGCAGACAGGTAAAGGGAGAGAAAGATGGATGCTTGCCAGAATGGACAGAACAAGTGGCAGCATGGATAGAGGATGAAGTCTCCCTGGAATACTGCCAACGTGATGCTGTGTATATCACCTCTCTGCAAGTGCAGTTGTTTTTGCCAGCTGAGCACAGAAATAGCATTTGCGTATGCAGCTTCTTTTGTTGGACAATGAAACATTTTAACTTGCATTTTTGGAGGGAATTCACATTATTTACCAAATGGCTCACTCACCTTTGAAGATAATATTATAGTAGTTCCATAACAGCAGAGTAATTGGATTTCTTTGTGAATTCAAGCTTGATTAAACTGGGTTCAAGAGACAAGGATTAGATCAGATTGTAAATGAAAATTCCAGAAAATTATTAATTTTATAGCCATCCTTACATGGGTCATGTCCTGAGGCTTTATTCTTTATGGAATACAGTAGGTTCTTTAAAATGAAGGAGCAAATTAGGCGAATTAAGTGGAATATTTAGTTAGGTATACATGTCTAGATTTTTTGCCATGCAAAAAAAAATTAATACAAAAAATAATTAATTAGTTGCCCCTCTTTCGCAGAGGTGATCTAACACCTCAAGCACAACAGGAATGTTCATCTCACATCAGAAAAAAACAGGATTACATTCTCCTCTGGTACAGCCTCAAAATTCTAAAATTTTCACTTAACCAAATGCTGTATAAAAGTTAGCATGTGTGCTCTTTCCAGGGACTGACACATTTATTTTTCTCCATCTTCTTTTCCAGCATTAGTTACAGGGCTTGCTCATCTTCAGACTGCAGTGGGTACTTTCTGCATGTTATCATCTACCGCATAATTTGGAGCCTTATAAAATTTCATTGTGTTAGAAAACATATGTAACAAGAAGGAAAGCATACACAAGGTAAGAAAAAGTTTCCACTTCTTATTCCTCAAAATTAACAATGTTGTCCACATAACCCTGCTTTCTGCTATTATTTTATGTCAGAAGAATAGAATTCTCCACCCCTGTCTCAAGAAGAATAAAGTTCTGTAGTTAGGATATTATAATATGCCACCCAAAGCAAAATCTTCCATTTACTGGCAACAGGCTATGTGCTTCAGTAACATCCCATAGGTAGTATCAGAAAGGCAGATTTCTGAACCTTTTAAAAATGTGCATAGACAGGAACATCAGACTGACAAGAATACTTTTTGTCTATCTTACAAAACTTTTGCATTCCTTATCTTGAAATTATGCTTCCCTGCACTTAAGATACGTAGCCAAAAAGGGTAGCCAATTTAAGTAATTTTGTCTTTTTCTCTCAACATACAAGGTCATTAATTGCTATTGGGACCTTCATAAACCCTAGTCTGCTGATGGGGTGAGAACTCTATTGTTAAATGTATTATGGCAGGGCTGTCTTTGGAGATTGCCTGCTTGATTGCTTTGTAAAGGCCCAATGGCACACAGCAATTAAAATCCATAGACCTTTATAACCCTACTGATGTTTTATGGGCCTTTTTGTGTCCTTCGGTGTGGTTTACCATTTGTGTGTCTCCCAATGGGCCTTCTTTTCAGAACTCAAAGTGGGATTTTTTTTTCCGGAGTGATAAAGCTAGTTATACATCATGTGAGAGGTTAATGACTATTTTCAAAAAGAGCATATGTTTAATGTCATAGGGTGAAAGTTATAGTAAAGAACAATTAAGTAAAATCACATGCCATTTTCCTATTCTCACAGTATTTAGATCCTACTACTGCTTATATACAGTCCATTGAGTTGATAAATCAGAAGATAATATAAAACTATTCAATTCTCTTTGAGATATCAGTTTGACTTCTTCAACAGAAGCAAACCATGGGACAGTTTGCCTGTGTGCACCTATATTCATATGCAATGAGGAAAAGTCAACTTCAGAGTGTGGTCCCCAATATCTGGTACCATACAATGTCCATTCAGTGGCGTACTGGGAGAACACTGCATAAAGCAGTATGTGGAACCAGCACAGAGTGGTGAACCCATGGAGATGCTACTTTCTCAGAAGTTATACAGCTTCATATTGTCTCATTCAAAGGTTTTCCATTGGTGTTTGCCAACAGCGGACTAATCAATGCTACTCATGCAAAAAAAAAAATCTCTTGAAGGGGAACCATACCTTTGGGATGCCTGTGGTCTCATGGAGAAAGGGTCTTTTCATGTAAAACTTGAAATCCTTGGAACCATAATCCATGATCTGTACAATCTGTATATTTACGATTTTAGGTCTTTTTGTAATTTCATATGAGGTAATTGCATTGTGTTTTCAGGGAGAGAATTGGCTTGTGAAATTTTTGGAATACAGTATCCAGTATGGAATAGCCATTAATTAAGATAGCACAACTGATTTAATGAAAGGGATAATGTCTTTAAATATAAATATTTCCTGGAGATCTCATAAAATCTTTTTTTTTTTTGAACCAGTTTCTGTATGTGGGAGAATTGGTGTTTTAGAGAACTGAATTACTCAACAATGTTTTAATTCTAAAATGACAGAACAGCAATGGTAGAAGAAGAAGTAAAGATGGAACAAGCAAAAAAAAAAAAAAAAAAAAACAGCCCTGAGTTTAATTTAGAAAGGTCTTTTGAGAATGCAGTAATTCACTTTTGTTGTGAACTATCAAAGAGCAAATAGGTTTTGGAGCCTAGCAAGTGGGAAAAGTAAAGTCTATTAACATATGGTTCTATCAAGAAAAAGGATTTTAAAAGCATAAGGTTCCTGTGGCTTTTTGATTTCCATATCGTATTTTCATAACTTACAAATACGAACATAGTTTTCATATTTGTTCTCAATGTCAGTCGCTGTAGCCACTGTGGACTCTAAAAGTTGAGCAGGTTCCTGTATGACATCCTCTGAAGTGTCTTTTTTCTACATCATTGTCAGTTGGAGAGGTTTTGGTGGCCCAAGTAGACCTTTAGAGATTCTTAGTACAATTGTTCAGTCTCAGAGCTGTAAGGGAAGGAATAATCAAAAGACATCGTGGTTTAGAGGTATAGCTGGGGTCCAAATCTGGCCTGCGAAATCTCTATTATTACTGCTGACAAGCAAGGTACTGATCGTCAGAGCCTAGGGAATGTATAACTAAGTGGTGATATGGAAGGAGGGAATATCCTTTTACTTGCAAACTAATTGTACTTCATATGGAAATCAGGGGGACACAAAGAATAAGGAACGTCACAAGTCACAGTGCCAAACTAACAAAGCCAAAGTCTTCAGACAACTCAACAGTTAGTCATTCGGACCCAGTTTATCTAAATACGTATTTAATCTTCTCATGTCATGACCCACAGCATGCAGTCAAGTATCCGAGCCTGGTTGGCTTTTTAGCTGCTATTATTCAGGGTCGTTTGATTATTAAGGGTGCCGACTACCATAGGATATATTTTGTGGTCATGGATTACTCTCACTTTAGCAAAGAACTGCAGTGTGGCCTCTAGCCTTCCCTGAAGGAAGTCTTTCATTGTAGCATTCAGTTTCCATCCCTTGTTCTACTTATAACAAATAGAACCACGTCTGGGAAGAAAATCTGTTGACCATCAACATAGTATTTGTTTTGGCCCCAGCAGTTTTCTTTATTCAGGCTTTATCTCTGAGGTTTGAGACAGCGATTAGAGTCCTGGGCCCAGGTTTTGATAAGGAAGTTTAAGTAGGCGATCCAAGAGCGTATTTCATCATAGGAAAAATCCTAATATGTGTCTGAAATGAGAATGCTGAGGACTATTAAGCACACAGTTAATTGGATCTGGATCTGATGCCTCGCAGTGGGGTTCTGACAAAAGGAAAGATGTTTTTTCTAGTTTCTTCCCATCCCCCTTCTTTTTTAAAGAATGGTTCCATGCTTCTTTCTCCCACGGTTTTGTTTGTTTGTTTATTTAGAGAAAGTGGGGTTTGTACAAAAAAAATTGCAAGACCTCATAGTCAGTGTGATGAAGAACACAAGACAAATTGGGAACATTGATATTTTTCATGAAATGAAAAAAACACCAGCTGTTCTTATAAAATACTACAACTGCTTTACTGACAGATTAATATCTCTTTCTTGCTTGTTGATTTTCTTGTTTGCTTTGTGTTTTGCTTTTCAACAGAATTTTTTCTTCATTTTTTAATGCGTGTCCAACTCTTCGTATAGTGCAAACTGCACAGCTCAACTAAATACAATAATGCTGTTCTGATTAATTCTAGGTGAGAATATTTCTTAAGAAATTCAGTCAATGTTTTCTCTATTTGTGCCTGAAAGACTAAATAACAAGTCTAAGGGAAATATCCATGATATTCAGTTATTTCTTGGGCTTAAAACTGTTTTCATCACTACATCATTCAGAATACTTCTATAATATAAAAATTTGTAATTAATTTACAACACATACTTTCACATATAATATATGGAATCATGTGCTCCTCTTTCACTCTTTCAGGTTAAAGCACAGCTGATTAGAAGGGTTTTATATTATGTGTTGCAGCAAATGTTTCATCATAATTCATCATGAATTACATCAGACCAAAGAGCAGGAGTAAGTTAATGAACTAGTGCACTAGCAACCTCTTAGTTATATAAATCTAGAGAAGTTTTTTGAAAATATGTTTTCTGTTCCTTAGAAGGCAAGGCATTGACGTTACTTACAATGTGCCTTGATCCTCAGTATACCAGAGTGGCAGATATAATGTGAAGATACTGACCCTAAGCACTAAGCGTGTTTAACACCTCATTAGTGTAACTAACCAAAATTCAAGTAAGGCTGAACAAATTTGCTTCTGGTCAAAAAAAGATCTGTGGATGATGGTTGCCATAGCATGTCATAATGATAAAAATTGAGCAGTACTCTCCTCAAAGTCATTTTCTTAAGTGGATCAAGGAGCTGAACCTTTTAAGGAGAACATTTCCTTAAGACTTCATTACTATGTAAATTGTTTTTGAGTAGTGCAGTGTCTCCAGATTTATAAGCACAGTTCACTGGATTCAGGAACATGTAGCCTGAACTCCGAACACAGGTTACACTTGTGCTACAATGGTTTCAGGGTTTAATTGGACCTCTGCCCTTGGATTCTGGAAGCACTGGAGGATGGAAAAGTCAGGCTAACTTGATGAACTGTAGCGCCAAACTCGTCTGTCTTTCTAGTGTCAATAACTCCAGGATGACGCAGAAAGCATAAGTGCTGTGAGATAAGAGACAAGAAGATAGTCAGGCTGCCACTGGGCTTCAAAACAAGGACACAGACACAAGATCAGGAGGTAGTCTGAAGGACTTTCTACAGTGTAAATTTCCCGTTTCCTCCACCATCCAGGATTACATAAAATAGGAGAAACAAGTTATGTGAAGGAGCTGGTGGTATATGAAATCAATCATACCTCTGTACTGAGAGTCACAGTACATATTTGTAGCAGAACTAAAGATCCAAGTTCTTAAATTGTTTTAAAAATCCTCTCCAAATGGTCTTGCCTATCGTGGAACACTTACAAGGGTTTTGGGGGGCAACAGAGGCTCAACCAAAGAAAGAAGCTTTTGTCCTATTGGAAAAGATGGTGGTGGCAGTGCACCTTTTATAGCTTTAAAAAAAGCATACTTTCACAAAATCACTGCACATCCCTCGAAGAAGCATGACAGGTAAAGCTGGTTTGCTTTGCTTTCTGCTCATTAAAGAATGGAAAAATGATGAAACAGTTGAAGGAAAGCAACTGAAGGACTTGTGCAGATGTTTCTTTCTGGTAATGAGGTGAACCTGGCTGGTCTAGTTTTAAGTAAACCAGTTGAATTAAAAGCTAAACTAAGGCTTTCTGACATGGATGATCAGTGATTGCAAGCCAAAGTCTTGAAATTAGTTGACATTTCATATGGCAGTCAAAATGGATTCAGTGAAGCGACTGAGCTCTCCATTGAGGTCCTCTCCACCATGACATTCATTCAGGAGGAGTCCCTCATCAGAAACACTTTGATGAAATCAGTTAAGACACTGTGGGAAAGTATCATTTTGGAGGAAAATGAATCTACTCTGAAAGATCTGAAGGTTGATGTTGTTGAGAGATTCTGAAGGTACTGGGGACTTGGGCACAAAAGAAAACTGTCTTTGGTAGCTGAAATCTGAGATAGGACAATTTTATGACCTGATAAACAAAAAATGATACTTTTTTTTTGCACTGTTATATGAGACAGAAACATCTTTAATGTAAAATGTCATGAAGCTAGTGACAAGAAATGTGAAGCAACAGTGGAAATTCTTACCATTGTGTCCGTGTAAAGATTTTCTAGGTTTTAAAGAAACTAAGGATGAAAGTTGTGCAAAGGAATATTAAGCATGGCAATAGTTATATTAAATCTACATTTGTAAAACTTCAAAGAAAATTTACATTTTATCAGCCCAACAAGCTATTAGGGTTTCTCTCCTGCATTCACATATGTTCAGTGTAATCACTCATATGTGTGAGGAATACAAACATGAATTTGCAAAAGCAGAACTTAGTTCCTTATAGCTGTTTTCAGTATTGATGGCCTCCCATAAGTATGAAATACAGTGTTTATTACAGCTTGAAACAGGCTCCAGTGCATGTACTTTTGTTATACATTGTACTACATTATTGTTTACATAAGTGAGTTTCTTCTGCAAGTGGTCAGCAAGCAGAATATATTTCACAACAAACTGTGAACAAAGTAGCTATATTATTTTTTTTGTTTAAATTTTGTTTCACTCATAGGGACTTTCAATGAGGTGAGATCAGTCAAATAACCAAAATGGAAAAAATCTAGAATAATGTTTTTAGGCTTTATTTTTCATTTCAAATCAATAGTTTGATTTAAAATGTCAAATTTCTTTTAAGCCACAAGCTAAAATGAAGTGACATTTTAAGACAACATGCAACATTGTTTTGAAACTGATTTTTTTTCCCTTTGAAATGGCCTAAAAAAAGAAAAGGATTATTTTATGGAGCTTGTATTTTTACAAACACAAAACCACAAATATACTGCCATGACTCTTGAAATAAAACTATCCGGCTGGCCATGAAAATTTTTGCACATTAATTATTCTACTCCATAAAATACATAGATTAGGGAATAAGACTAAAATATTTTGCGGTATTTAACTCTTCCATTTCCAAGCTCTCATTTCTTTTACATTTTAATACACATGAAAAAAAAGTATTTTCCATTCCCCTCTTCAGTTCTTTTTCTCTAGTCATTTCTTTTTCTTAAGCTATTGAAGAATTAAATCATATAACTTTATTAGTCTCACTATGTCCCAATTAAAGCATTGCTGTCCCACAGTTCCTTCTGTCCTCTTTGCCATGAAGCACCTGCTGAGCCTCCAAAACACCATATCTCACAGCTTTCTTGCCACTGGAAAGTCACCGGCATGGCTAAAGAAGGCTGAACAGCAGAGGGCTCTACAGCGTGGTGCTTTACAATAGCAGGAAGCATCACACCCATGCTTTACTTTCAGATCTCATATTCTGCGGTTGATATAGCACACTATACCAGAAGAGAGAGATTCTTGTAAGGAGTCATGATTAATTAAAATAAAATACAACAAAACCCTTTTGGTCTCGAATATGCTGCTTTTGCTTTACTAGCAGAACAAGCAGCATTTACAAAGGGCTCTTTGGTGTGTTCAGAGAAGGTTGTAAGGCTGCTCTTTGGATGCATGGAGGTTTTAGTTGCATGAAAGATTGATGTAAAGGTCTACATTCATTGTAGGTGTTTGCCCACAGATGACAATTTCCAATGGGAATGCAATTAGCAGATTTTAAAAACAACTTCAAATAATTCTTCCCTTTTTTTTCTTCCAGCATAGGCTCATTCATCTGTCAAACGCAATGCGAACCAAAACAACTTCAGAGCGTATTCCCAGCACTCAGTGGTGAACACAGAAAACGAGCCACACCTAAAAGCGAATACTTAAGAGTGCTAAACACTTCTACATACTTCTGAAAAATTGTGGCCTGAGATCAGAAACTCAGTGTCAGTATTACTCGTCAAAACTGTCTTTCAGATGAGCCTCTATACCATATTCAGATGAGAGGGCATGAGCCTCTATAACCACAAGGGATGGATCAAATCTTCTCAAGCCCACCTATCCAGAAATAGAATTAAGGTAAAGTTTAAAAAGTCTTAGGCTAATCTAATGTCAACAATAGCAAAAATAGGAAAACAAAATAAAAACACCTGCCACCATTTATTCAAGAGTTACACAATTCACTGCCAATAACACAGTAAAAATGCTCCTTATAAAATGCAACGGCGCCTGAGGGATACTTCTGTTTTATGGAGTACTTTGAGAGTAATTCAGGTTTGCAGTCTAGTGGACCAGTATGTGAAGAAGCTGAGTGATGACCCATGAATACAAACAGTACATATGAATTTCTACCACATAAAGAGAGGTATGCTCAAGGTTCCACTGTAAATGTATAATAAAACAGTATGACATATAACCCCAGCTACATGATAGACTTCATTATTGTGATTTATCAGTAAGTCTGTGTGGTACACTACTGACAACACTGTCAGCTTCAGGCACACAATGAATAATAATATTAACAGAAAGGTTAAGGTCCTGTGATCCTGGTGCAGAAAGACAGCTGGAGAGACTTTAGGAGAATGAAACACAATGTTTATGCGTTTGTATGTGCAGAAAAACTTAGAGGTTCGATACATACACAGACTCCACATGCATGTGTGCTTGCATTTGCGTTAGCGTATAAATAAGGAAAACTTAAAGAAGAGTCAGGAAAATGCTAGAATTAATAACAGTGAGCTTTTTTATTGAGGAGGATGGAAATCCTTTAATTATGAACTTTAACATTAAACTTAGTTGCTAAACTGCTCACAAGACTCTCTTATTTTCTGTGGGTTGAAGTGTATGTCAATAAAACATGAGCTCTTGTGAGCAAGATGTGTCCGACAATTGTTACAGAAAAAGCTGTGATTTGAGTGGCTACTACTTTCTAATGTAAGATATTGTTCCCTGTCCTCTTGCAGCTGGGGGTCAATCTGATGAGAGCTCTTCATTTGCATGAGAGCCAAGTCAGTCTGTGTAGGTTAAATAACCACTGAAGACTATCTAAAATAAATCAGCTGACTTCATATTGACGCAGAAGAGGAGCATTTACATATCTGCCACACAGGTTTTCTTTGTCGGGGGAGCTACAAACAGCAGAAGGGACACAACAAACATTAACAATTGAATTGGGGTCAGTAATATCTTTAATCACTGTAGCCACTTCTGCAGGGATTGTCTGACCATAGCCTTAGCTTAAGCTCCAGCTAACATCGTTCCAGATGCATTGGCATGAGTCTTGATTGGCACTTTCATTAAGCTAAGATTATTTCAAAATACTCCCTTTTTGCCTATCAGGGCCATGACATGCAGGCACATAGAACAACAAAATAGTTATTGGCATTACAGGTGGGTAAAGACGGAGCGATATCTGGGCAGGACTGGCTTGGTTAGGTAAAGACAAGTATAATTTCAAGATGAGAGTATAGTCACAGGACTACAAGAAACAGAGGCAATTTTTAGGAGTGTTTAATTTGGCTGATACAAGGGTTTTGGCATGTTGCATGAAGCCAGGCTACTTGTGTGTGTGCAAGCCAAGCCTTATCAGTGTGCCCAGTTCAACACTTGTCTCCCTCAGCCTGTAAAGCATTGCCACATATGGAGGATGGATGGCTTCTTTCATATTTCAATTCTCTCATAGCTCAAGAACAGCCGAATGGCATTTATTCCTATTCAGAGGGAAAAAAAAAGAAAACAAAAAAAACCCAACTATCTGGGCCATTTCCAAATACAGGAAAAATCAACAGAAAAGGAAAATGCTTTAAAAGTGGCTAAATAAAAAAGTTTCAAATGACACATCAGCAGTATGTCATATCAATCAGCTATTCCTTACTGCAGATACAATGAAAAAAGGGAACGGTTACACATGAATGACCTGAGAGTTTGAGGATTACCAAGAAATATGTAAGCCAATAGAATATCACTTATACTATGTTTAAGTTTTTATCTCTTTCCACTTAGGGCTCTTTAAAATCAGATTTTGTTGCTTTTGGTCAGTGTTTGACTGCTTGTGCAACTAGATCAACAGAATCTGCCTCCATTTATTTCCTTAGTACGGTGATTTAAGCCTTTTGTTTTGAAGCCACTGAGGTTTTAGGGGGAGCTGGACAGCAGCCTTCTCCACAAGTTTTCCATTTGCTCTTTGTTCTCTTAATTCCTAGTTAACTGGAGTCCATTGCTTTGAAAAGTTATAAAGATACAGCTGCAAGAATTTCTCCAGTATTGAGAAAAGAGATATATATGTATTCTAAAGCTCTTTAGAAGCACCAGGATTAATAGAGACAGTCATTTGAGATTCTCCAGCAAACTCTACCCATTTACACTGAGGCAGTTCTTATCTGATGGACATTTCTTTCAACTGCCTTGAACTCTGACTTGAAATTTTCACAGTCACACTTGTGGTCTTACTTTTGGTGGTGCACACTGCATTTCCATTCACTGCATCTTAGCAGTGATAGCTCACATTTCTTTCTAACCTTAGTTCTGATTTGCCTTCATGGTTATCACCAAAATGTAAATGGATTTATCATGAAGGCAAGAAAAAATACACTTGAATAGTCAAGAAAAGAAAGGAATTTTATGGAAAATTATGGACCCTTGTGCCTTAATATTATTTTGCATTTTTTTTGTTGTTTCTGTATTTTCATGCAACAGCTATGAAAAAAACATGCTCCACTAGGATTGAGGGGAAGTGAAAATTTGAGCAAATTTTACTTTGTAGGAAACTGCAAAATGCCTCATTAGGGCATTCTGGATTTCCTTTCTTTTTCCAGATTTCAGCTATACCTCAGCAGGAAATTCACAGTGCTGTCAGGAGTCTCCAGTGATGAAGGAGTCTTCCTTATGCTGTGGTGGGCTCTTAAGTAGCTAACTGAAACCTAGACCTGTCACCAGCCCTGCAGAACTGGATCTTAGGCTCAAGTCATATTTTTAGATTATTTGGTCCCATGAAGTTTATTCCAGAATCACAAAAGGATGTTACTCTGCCTTCTGCACTTTCTAGAACAAATCCCAGGCCAAAAATATTAGGAGGTGAAATCCTTGGTTACATACATGAAGAATTATTGGTAGGAAACATGCAGTTTATTGAGGTTGCATCATCAAATGCGTAGCTCCGGGTAGATGTGAAAAACAACAGCCTCTTGTGGACCACAAAAAATGGGACTAGCTTTCTTTGTGCCATTCAAATAGGCTTTTCCAGTTTGGCTGATTTCCATCTCAATCATCTTCCTGGGAGTCAAGAAACCATTTCAGTGGCCACTTTGTGCTAGAGGACCCATGCAGTGTTTTTATCTGGCAGGTTCCATTTTACAGGCATATTTCTTTCTGAGGCTAGTGAGTAGTGATAATTTCTGTAAGGAAAGGAGCGCTCTTTTGTAATTCTCAAATATGCACTATCTCCTTTTTTCCACATTAAAATTTCTAGCTATAGTTAAATGTTTGCAAAACAGGAGGTGCTAGCATTCCCTTGCCCTTACACAGAAGCAACACAGCAAGAACCTGTTCTACAGCATGTCAGCTTTCAGTAGTTGGGTGACAATTATGAATTGTGTGTGACAAGAAAATACTATTGGTCATATCCATGTTTAGTATTAATAATATTGCTTATTTAATGCTAAGGAATAGAATTTTTACACAGCTGGAGACACAGCTGAGCTGCCCTGCTTTAGTTGCTATCTACCTTGAAAGAATTCTTCAAAGTCCTGTTGGGTGAGACCAGTTCAAGGCAGCCATTTCTGCTGATGAGGACATGGAGGATGAAACATGGCTCTGTTTATTCCTCTTTTCCTTTCCAGTTAGTTATTGCTTATGCAGTTGCTTATTCTGTAGAGGGACAGAAGGATCAAAAGGATACCTAGGAAAGGGATTTGGTTGTGCCAAGGTTGTGGTGGTGACAGTGACTGCTCTCAGCTCCATCCCAGATGGCATATATGTCTAGGCGTATGCTGCTGTCCCTGTGTCCTCCTCTCCCTCTGAGTTTAAGTGTCGCAGCTTTAAGCAGCAGCTACCTCAGGCTGTACCCAGGGCTCTGCACAACCACTACAGGGTACCTCCAGCTGTAGCAGCCACTGCTGGTCTCCTCTGACAGAAAGGCAGAGACTGGATTTTTTTGTTTGCTTGTTTGCATTTTGGCACCATTTCAAAATAGTTTATATACCAGTATTTTTTTAGCTTTATCAAGAAGTCCTCCTTTAGATTGGAACACTCTGCATTTTTCTCAAATAACGTGGGTGCAGTTCTGGCTCCCCAGTCCTTCGGCTCAATCTGCCTGGCTACCTACTGACCATGCACATTGCAACTCATTTTACCAACCAAAACCAAAGACAGTCTCCCTGTCTTAAAGAGCTTGAGGGCAGTTTTCAAAGGCACAGATATGCAACCGACTTTGTTTTCCAAAGGACTGAGCATCTAATTGCCTTTTATGTCTTTCTCTTTGGATGTAATAATCCTGTCTTGCAATACAACTGGCATTAAAGAATTCCTTGGTAATATCTGTTCTCTGGCCTTAAATCCTTGACACAGTATTGTTACTCCCCTGTATATCAGTTCTTACATTGTGACTACGGGTGGGAGGGAAGGGAGGAAAGGGTTAGTTCTGTTTGTTATTTTCTGGGGCCTGGCAGCACTGACTACTTTCTTAACAAAAAAAGAAGAGAGAGAGAGAAAGAGAAGAGGAAAAACAGAAAGAGTTCTCATGTCAGCGGGTTTCCTAGAACATAAAAATGAAGGAAATTAATTTTTCATGAACTGCTTTTCAGAATTCAGCTTCTTAAATCTTACAGCCTGTTTATTACACTGAGGACTGCAGTTATTTCTATGGTGGGTTGAAGCCCTGATTGATGTTAGCAACCAAGTACTAATTAATACCTTGTCCTGTGGGGTAAAATTGTTGTGAAACCAATACTCTTAAGGTAGCATTTCAGAAATCTTCATCTCCTTGTGTGGTTGATGTTTCTTCTCCACCAACAGGGGTGTTTTTGGTTCAGAGCAAAGCGGGTCAAGGCCCGTGACTAATGCCTATATTCTTGGGTAATCATTGCTTTTTTCATGCAAAATATTACTCTGCATTTCAGCACTGAAATTCATATGAATCAAGTATGCTAATAAAAGCCAAGAGCAATGACAAAGGAAGCTATTATTGAAAACTTAGAAAGAGAAGAGTGGCCATCTGACAGTAAAAGAGCACATCCACAGCTTTTGAAGAAGTGGCTTGTAAAAATCCAAGTGATTTATTTATGCTGGTAACTTAAAATATAAATAATTAAAACTGAAAAGGCCTTGTTAACAGAAATAATTTACACAAATGTAAGTCAGAGCACAGCAGAATTATTACAATGTGCAAAAAATAAAACCGGTGTACAAGTCAACCTGTACTGTGGGGGTGCAACCTGGGTGCCAGGAGATCATGAGTATATTTGTGTTACTGTCTGGTATCTCACAAGTAAAACATTTTATAAGCATCAGCACACTGACACATGGGTAGCACATTTTTGAGCTAAATCTTCTAAGGCATCACAGAGCTTAAATAAAATAAAAACCAGCAGTATGGTTTTCCTAGCTATGTCACTGGAAATGTTGTGTGTTTTAGTGTCTGATATTAAAATCTTCTTTGTCCCATATCTATACATAGGATATGATAGCTCTATATGATAGCTCTCTGTGAGTGTAGCAGGGTGAGGGAAGATAGGAGTGAAAGGATGGGGAAGAAACAAGGAGCCGGTGGGATGGCAGGGGATGCACATTGGAGCAGCCGAGCTAATTGTAAGCTATTAAAGGGATCGCAGGAAGGTATGCGGTGTTTAGTTCCCACCCATAGCTCTGCAGTTGCTCCCAAATGGAAGGTAAAACAGTCTAAGAGGGAACAGGGTTTCAACCTTGCTATAGTGCACTCCCAAATGCAGCCATGCTCCTCAGACCCAGTCAGTTTATTGACAAAAACATGCATTCATTTCAAAGTGTATCTTAATAATCTATCAAAATCATGCACATAAGCACTCAAAAGTAAAGGAAAAAAACAAAAACAAAAAATACCCACAGATCAGCTCTGCTGTTGATGTGCAACAGCGCAGCTCCACTCACGCCAGCAGCTTCGTCTTGCTAAGGATCAGGTTGAGATCGTTGCTGTCGCTGTGGATGCCATCTTGGGTCCAGCTGTAACAGAGACAGTGGCTGCTTTGGAGAACCTCAAATGCTGGGGAAAAGACACAGATAGCAAGGGAAGCGGGGTCCTCAATGAAATACAGCGTCATGGCCCAAGGGCATTACCAGACCTGTCACCCCAGGCCCCATTTCAGCCCAGCCCGGGGCCATCAGTCCTTCCCTGAGATGTGAATGTGCATCATTTTCTAATGTTATTCTTCCTTTCATTCTAATAGTAATTCATATTTATCAGAGATCATTTCGCAGATCTAAAATGTTGCGTTGATATGTTCTCAGCCATGCAGGTCAACGTGACTTTTAAAAGTGTGCCCCATATTTTTAAGTCAGCAGCACTGCATTCCTTGAGGATAGTCGAAGAGGAGGTGCAACTAATCACAGTCCTACTTTACTTCTTCATGCATAACAGCTATTCCCAAAACCAAAATGCCAGGTTAGGGTCTCTGCTGCAAGAGGATTTGTGAGAGGCTCTATTGTTTGAAGTCTGTCTTGATTGTAGGCATTGCACAGAGTAGAATTAAACATAAATCTTTTAAGGGCAATCCATTTTCTACAGAGCTGCATTTTCAGATGTATAACCTGGGGGTTATCTTTGAAAAAAATGGAACAAATGCAACATGTCTCTGTGCCCCTCTCTCCTACATAGATTAGAGTACAGGTAATGCAAAGGGAAGCCTACTTCAGGGTCTCTCTCCCCAGTGTCCCCTGCCTGTGACTCCATAAAACTTGTTTCTTACCTCTCATTAGGTTCTGCTTCCCCCGAACCCCTACTCTCTGCTCCTGCTACCATACTGGATCCTATGGTTTTGATTCCTTCCTGATCTTACTGCTTATCAGGAAACTTATTTTCAAAAATTGGTGCTATGAGGGGGATGCAGGTGCTATGCCTATAATGAAATTCCCTGGTCCATAGCAAAGAGATGTCTTTCACCTTATCTGCAAATTTTTGGTGGTTTTGAATTATGCATTTATTTGTTGACTAGTTTCTTGACAGGTATAGTAAGGCTGGGCATATGTAGGATATGTGTTCAAAAGAAGAGGTTCAGTTCAAGGATGAGGAGGAGGAAGTTATGCTGATTTAGGCATCCACATGTGGCTGCTCGTCTCCATGTCAGTGCTGTAGCAGTTCTCCACCGTGCTCTGGGCAATCCAAACTAAGCAACAGCAGTGTACAGAGGATGGTGTTCTTGACTGCTTTTGTTGTTTCAGATTGCCAGCCAAAGCCATGGCTGCCTAAAAGAAAACGTCTCTTCTCCTTATCTCAAAAGAGTAGAGCTAGTGAACATCCTTTGATGCTGGCCAGAATTACAGCTGTCTTCCTTCCCATCTGAGCTCCAATAGTAAAACTAGATGGTGATGGATCCCACCTGTGCATGCTGAGCCAGCTTTACTGGGAGTGAAAAGTTGTGATTAAAATACCGAGTCTGGCCTTGTTTCCCTAAGTGGACTAGCCTCTTTTTAAAAATAAATCAATCAGTGACAAGCAGCTACTGCCACAATTTGTAAGAGTTTAAAGCTAATGCTTGTTCTAAATAGAGGGAGAAACAGTGGCACCTTCAGTATCTCTGCTTGGTAGTGATTAGGGAATGCCATGTCTTTAATGACAACTACTGTTTTTCTTGTAAGTTTACTTTCTGTCTACCCAAGGGGGGTCTGCTTATATTTACTATTTGTCTCTATATCCCTGACTTTTTAATTGCATCTGATCTCTTACATCCATTTCGTCTTTTGCCTAGTATCAGATAGGTACTCTGCCAAATTTTCATTTCATTTAAATGAGCGTAAATGGATGGGGCTACAATGGGAGAAAAATTTGGCCTTCTTTACAGCCTGAACTGAATTAGTAGGATCAAGCAGGCAGACTGGTGCCATCCTGTGAAAGAAATAGAAGTATACAGTTTCGGCTGACTTTCTGCAGCAATTTTTTTCTTTGCTCTTTTTCTTCATCCAAACACAAAACATCAGGGAGGAAGGCAAGGTCAAAATCTGTAACTTCCACAATATTTCCTCAATTTAAATCTTTTCAAGATTTGAGCTTTCGTGCAAATTGCTAAAGATGAAAAAGAAAAAAAAGAAGTTTTGATTATCTGTTCTCTCTAGAGATAGAGAGTATGTATAGCCTGGGATCCTCATGCAATGCCCGTTGTCATAGTATCTGAGTGCTTCACAGTCCATAATACACATGGCTCTCATACCTTTTTTCTCACACCCAAAATTGTACCTGAACACGTAGTGTATTTTTCAAGGTTTGTACTGAATCAATCCATTATTTCTACCTTATTTCTCTGATTGCCCAGGGGATATAAACTTCTACGTGCTGTG
Source organism: Dromaius novaehollandiae (assembly GCF_036370855.1). Lineage (NCBI taxonomy): Eukaryota > Metazoa > Chordata > Aves > Casuariiformes > Dromaiidae > Dromaius > Dromaius novaehollandiae. The sequence goes on along the minus strand of NC_088130.1, from coordinate 12,756,240 downwards.
CATTAATGTCTTGAACTTCTTTAGGCAGCAAACAAGTTCAATTGGAATGAAAACATTAACACATATGTTTAGCATTTTAGACATGTGTCCATTTTATTAACATTTAATGGGTAAAATTGGCAAATTTATTTGACATACAGAATACAAATCTACAAGAGCAACCACTACTTTGAGATTGTAAATGCCAGGCAGGCTTTTTCTTCACAGATAACATTTAAGAAACCAAAATATGACATTTTTCACTAGCTAAAGAAGAAATAGAGAATGTTAAACACAGGAATTATTGCTGTTTTCCATCCTGAAATGGTAGATTCTGTGTTTGGGCAACAGAACTCTGGATGTAGCCTAGAGACAGTCCTGGCTCAGAAATGAACATTTCAGCATTTCTAGCACCAATTACATTCATTTGCCTTCACTTTTCAGGATGGGGGGTGGGGAGATAGAGTTGGAAAAAAAAGAAAAGCCTGGCAGCCATGTTCTCTCCATCCTACAATGTTCTTTTTAAGATCTAAATAAGGTTGTGCTCAGATCTCCATATTCCTTTGTCAAGGCGCAGCTCCTGCTGTTGGGAATACTAGTACTGAAATGGTTATTACCACTTTGCTAAAGGCGGCTATTACTCTAGTTATCTAAAGACAAGGAAAGACAAGACCCTGCAAAAATGAGATTTTAATCACTGTGTTGTTTTATTTGATACCGATTTTAATCATTTTTTCCCCCTGAGCCTCGTTTTATTAAATTACAAAATATAAAAAGGACTGTGAGTCCTGCTAGGGGTTTCTGCTTTAAATTTAAACTGTTAAGTTGGATATTTTAGGAATAGGTACCTTGAAGAACTTTGCTTTGCAAGCCTAAGCTTAGTGCTCTTTTTTTTACCCAATTTCCATCTGTACTTACAGAAGTACAGTTTTATTTACTAAACACTTTTATATAGTAAAGACATGACTGGTGCTTAAAAGCAAGCAAATGACATCTTTCAATCTATAACATCAAAAGGAAGCAGGCATTTTAACTTAATACACAACGTAGATATGCTTATGACTGAAAACTGATAATGGTTTTGTAGGGACTTCTGTTGGTGTATACATGTGGTCTGTTTGATCCATATGCCTCTCATTGGTTCTTTAATCGTCCATCTCCCATTTTTTTAATCATTGTTTTATCTGAATGACAGATTTACACGACAATTTTTTGGAGAATTGTTTTTGCTATCAGAATTGATTGCCTGTTTTTCATTGCTCCACAGCTTTTAACTCTGCCTGTTTAGCTGCGACTGGTCACATGATGCATCTTACATCCCCTGACACAATGAATATGAGTTTCCTCATTAGGAAGCCCCATCTGCATGGTGTGTAAATGGAGTCTTGCCTTCATCTCTTTCTTGAGATATTTTTCTGTGTTTTGTGTTGAAAATGTAAGGACAATGTGATACAACATACCACAATATTCCAACACAGAGTATGTCAGACTAGTCTGCTATCTTCTTTGATGAAGTATCTTGAATTCTAAATGCTGTCATCCATGTAGATTTTTGTGAAGCAGCTATGCAGTGCTATATGGAAAATTATTTTTTAAAAGGAAGAAAAAGACTTGTAGCAAAACTGAAGGAGGTAAAGAACTGCCTGAAGAGGACTGCAATGGGCAGATGACAATAGTTAGGACTTGAAGGCAGAATACATAGGAGTTTGTCATGGGACTCACCTTAGTTAATATACTCAGTAATGGCTATGGCACAAAGCATGGTAGGTCACTAATCAGTTGCCCGGGTGGCAGGCACTGAGGAAGCTTTATAACTGCACTGGAGATCAGAATATGGCACAGCCATGGGGACTAGAACAGATGATAACAAGTTGATTATATAAGCAGTCCCTACCGTGACTGTCATCCTAGACATGAAATATATGATCAAATTAAAAGCAGTGCTGGAACGGGCTAGATCATGGAAAGCAGTCAGCTGTGTTCTGACTGCCAGTACTAACTCAACAGTATCACAATAATAGCTTAGCAAAACTGGGTTTTGTTTGTCCGCAAGAGATTAAGTTCAGTGTCCCTTCACGCAGTCTGTGAAAGAAGAAAACTCACTGTTTGTAATTACAGACCATCAATATCAATGCCACTATCTTGGTGTATTTCAAAGCAGAAAAATCTAATGTTAGAAGGTCTGTTAGTGACACTGGATGATATTTGGATCACATTGAAGTTAACAGCCAAACTCACTGGCTTCAATGATACCCAGATTTCAACCGTTGTTTTTCATGGAATGCATCCTGCATGAAAAATGGCACAGGCAACCGTTCTTCACAGAACTCTGGCACCGATACCATAGGTCTAGGAAACCAAAAAACAATAACAGTCCAATGAAAAATGAGCTAGCAAAACAACTACTATTCCCATATACTTTGCTGTGCAATTAAATTGTTAGTGTAATTATCCTGAGCATAGTCCACAGTTTCAACAAGTTCAGTGATTTTAATTCTGAATGCAGCCCTGATGATAATGCTTCACATCCCTGTATGTCTGATAGACAGTGCAAGATCAAAGCAGAGCAAAACTAGCCCTTCTCACTATTTTGTCACCGTCCCTTACCCTTATAGGCATGAAAATGGAAATTCTTCCCTGTTATGGAGAGATAATGTTGCTATGGTTATAATTCTATAAAGGTAAAGTAGATTTATCAAAATAATTGGAGGCATGATTCTCCATTAAGGTCAATGATTGCAGAGACAGGCTGACATGAAATGACTGAACTTTTAATTTGCTTTTTTTTCCCTCCTTTACTTCTTCCTTTCCTGTGAGTGGATATTCAGCTTGGATATGCTGACAGAAGCCTATCCCAGGAATGACATATTAAGCTTTTGGTCTGAAATGTTAGTGTATCAATTAATGGGATCATTTGATGCTTAGTAGGGACGTGCAAACTTACTTTTTCCAGGACCCTTCTAGAGTCTGAAAAGCAAAGATGGAGATACATGGACATATATATAGCACTAAGACGACGCTAAGAAAGTTTCAGGGTTGCGTACATTTTTGGTGCTTGATGTAGTTCAGGTTTATGGATCCCCATATAATTGGATACGAAAAGGATTAGTTGACTGGTTTCCAACTGACATTACTTATGATATCTTTATGTAGTAAGGAAAGGAAAAAACAATATTAAAGATACAGGCCAGCTAGTCATCATTTTCTTCTTTAAGATTGCCATTGACATCACAATGTATAAATATTGCTATCCTAACCTCTTCTTATTAGTTACAGGTATGCGCTCAGCTGTCATCCAAGGAGAGTGGTTTAGCAAAGTGTTCAATATTTTCCTGTTGTAAGACTTTCTTTTCAATATTTATAATGTTGCAAAATTTAAATATTTGCATTTAAATTTTTATATACTAATATCTATCTTGGATATGTTTATTCTTTTTTTTTTCTCCCTGTAAAAAATGGTGAGCTTTTTCTGGATGTGAGGTAAGGGGAAAAAATGTACTGTTTCATACCTCTTAGAAATTCCAATGACTTATCTTTCCAATTCTCCTAAGAAACTGTGCATTAGAGACATGAGAGTCATCTCCAGGCATTGATATCAGGAATTTGCCTTTCATCGTGCCTCAGAAAACCCCTAGATTAATTTGATCAAGCCTTTAAAAACTCAGTGTACCCCAGTCAGTAAAGTCCTCCTAGTTTCTAAGCATTTTACCTGTGCTGCTCTTTGGCTGTTGTGGGACATAATGAATTGCAATCTAGTATGGTAAAGGGAACCAGTAACTTAGTCTCACTTGGATTCATTATGAAAACTATGTTCAAGTACTTTTGTATGCAATGCTAAAATAGTCATGGTAATACTGTTTCCTTTAGAGGAATGTTCAATGGGAATAGTTTCCAATCTCAATTCTCTTGAAATTTTTTACAGCAGTTTTTTTATTGGTTTCCTAAACATTTTGGTTTCTGGATGCCAATGGCTGAAATATTTTTCATGTATAAAGTGATTTTTTTCCATGAATGCAAACACAAAATCAGCCAAAAATAAATAGAGTTGAAAACAGAAATTCTGCACAGTCGAAAGCCCACTTTCAGTCAAAAAAAATGTTGACATAGAATTTTCAATCAGCTCTAACACATAGTTCTTCCACCTATAAATTATGTTGTTTTCTTTCAGTAGAATTACTACTGCTTTTTTTGCGATTTAATGTGTAAACTTCATCTGTCATATCTCTGGTAGGATACAGGATACTGTGGGCTACAATTATGTGCTAGCAGAGGAATGGCAGATGTAACTTACTGTAATAGATTGTACCTTTTCCCAGATATAATTTCTTTGTGTCTATGAAGAGCAATTCTTTTCTAGATAGCTACCATGCCACCATGCCTTTGAAGAGCTGAGATTGAAACAGCACTGGGAGTCTCAGGAGTCCATAAAGGTCACCCTGTGCAGAGGGAAACCACTAAACTTGTCAAAGGCAACAGCCAAAATTTGTCCTTTTGCTTTGTTTCATGATGCTTTTTATGTGACGTTCTTTGTCCTTTCTATTGTATATGTGCCAACTCAGTATTCAGTGGGTGTGCAAAACCAAAAAATTATTTGATTTTACATTTTGAAAGCACCAAATTTAGCCTGGCAGCTATTTAGCTATTGAATTTCCTTAGAGTTTTGCCATTACGACAGAAGCCCTAAAAGTTATGAATGGTTCGGGAATAAGCTCAACTTGGGGAGAGGGGAGCTTATTTTGTGTGATCTTGTTAATTGCTTTCCTCGCTAGCAGTCCCTATGCTTTCCTTGATTTGTGTTACTTTGTGATGTGTTTTTCTGCATCCATTAAATGCCAAACAACTGTAAGTTTCTCAATACTGATTTTCCCTTTGTAGCTCTTTATGATCATTTTATATTCAATGAATGACTTACTACTCTTGACACCAGGGCTGAATTTGACCAGAAGATTAGTGCTTGAAAAGACCTATTAATTTATTTAGTTCATCTGCCTGCAGGTGTAGGCTGGTTCCCTCCTGTACAGGAATGATACTACTGTGAAAATGCAGGAACAGTACACCGGTTTACTTTTTCTAAACCGCTTATGCAGGACATGTATATTCCTTTTAATATAAATCTATGGTATATTGTAAAAGGTTTATCTCTGATTGTTTGGATCCATAATATTGTGTATTGCGTTATAATTCATGTTGGGATATATGATATAAATTCAGGAGTGCTGTTGTCTGTGTGCCGTAAGAATTTAGTGCTCCTGTATTACCAAAGGATCATGTTTTACCTCTAGGCTTCAAGACTCAGTACTTATAGTTTCTTCTGTGCTATTTACATTCTATTTCCAGAATACTCAAAGGTTTTGAGGTTACATCTTTTGAAGCTATTTAAATTTCCAAATTCAACTCCCCTCTTCCATGTTTTAAAACAATTTTGTTGCATGTTCTGCTGAAGGTGAGAGATTATTAATTTATTTGTACCCTAATTTTCTATTCCTGATATCCCTGTTTTCCTAATTGATGCCTAATTTTTCTGTACCTTTACCGTGTCAGCTGATGTGATAGCCATGGGAACTGCAGTTTTGTGTTTGATCCCTTTTGGACTGTGAATCACCTTGGGTTGGATAGTCTGAGAGTGCTATTTTAAAATTACAGGATGACATAGTATTCTTGCTTTCTCAGGAAGGCTGTTTAGATTGCAGGCTGCCAGATTTCGTTCTCATCAATAAATAGCCTGACCAGTCAGGTCCAATATCTTAGGTAATATTTTTAACATTTGTCAGCCCCATTTTTAGCTTCACTAAAAAAGAAATTTCCTGTTAGACTGAATTGTTCACATGGGAATGGATTGTTTTCAAACATCTTATTGACCACTGGCTGATCAGAGACCACCATTCATTTCATTCATGATCTATTCTTTGGTTAGTGTTAATAATTTTTACCTTAGAGGTGAAAGTCAAGTGCTTTATCTATTAATCTGTGCACTGCCTATTTTTCTGATGATGCACGATCACCCTCTTTTATTCCAGAAATACAAGCCTCAAATAAGATTTCATAAGCAGCAAAGATAATACAGGCAGAACAGTATCGTTAACTAGGATGCTGCCAGTTGAGGAGAGTGGGGTAAATGATCATAAATGTAACACCAGCTATCTTAGATGGGCTTTGAACACTTGTTTTTGCTACATGTTTTAGGTGGGGCTATATTTGGAAGCATGAGAAGTTAACAGGAACTGATATGGGGGCTACGGGGTTATAGTCAGAAAAACTTCCCATTAGAATCTGTTTCCTTCTTTGTGAATGTAAAAAAGTATAGATCCCAGCATAATGCAAAATAGACTGACTGGGTTTTGAGTGGCGTAAAAATCTCCTCATATTCAGTAACTTAGTTACTCTTTTTCAGTTTCATCATAGAAAAAAGCAGCTGTTAACTTGAAATTAATGCTTGGTAAGTGTAGAACAAATAAATGAACCAACACACAGTTGGAATAATTCAAAGAGGAACTCACTGCTGCAGGAGGTCATCAAGTTAAATATTGTGGAAGATAAAAAAAAGGAATTAGTATTGTGACCAGTTTTATATTTTGATGACAGTTTTAATTGGCATATCGTAAGTTAAATCCAATACTTTGGGGCATAAAATGATAATCACAGAGTCTTTCTACTCAGTGAAGGAATCCTTTTGTCTCGAACAGCATAGCCCAGTAAGCTGGGTAGCTGGTAGCTGAACTCAATTGTGGCCAATAAATGCTGCTCCTCCCAGGAAAGGGAGTTCCCAACTTTAGTTCTCATGACAAATTCACATTTAAAATATTTTTATTCCCACTACACATTATTATTTCTTCACTTCCTAATTTTCCAAAGTTTCTGTTACAAAATTTTAATGAAATGGAGGAGGAAGTTTTACAATGCCTCTTGCTAGTTATTTCAAGAAAGTCCCCTAATAAGTTCTTTCTACAGAAGTTTTATTTTTACTGGTTTTATTTATTTGTTCTTACTTTCCATTTTATTTGTCTATTTTCTTTTATCAATTTATTTTCTCTTTTTTTAAAAAATACTTTGATTGCTTGAGCCTAGTGATTAAGAAACCAACAGTATTTGCTGGGAGTTTTTTTCAAATCAAGTGTTTTCTTCTGTTTTGTTTTGTTTTCTTTTGTCTGTTGATTGCCGAGTGGGTATGTGGTAGTCTGTAGCTTGAAGGATCTATGCATGGGCTGTGGCTTGTTGAGTTTTTTGGAGCCTACATACTGTGAGCTGGATAGAGACTTAGCTGCTTAACACTTGCCAAGCTTCCTGCTTTCAGTGGCCACAGTTTTGGGTCAAGTCATCATGAGCTGCTGTTGTCAACCCTCCTGCTCTGAGGGGAAGAGGATGAGGGGAATGGGCTTTTGATTTTGGGACGTGGACTTTGACTGCATTTTTGGATGACTGGAAATTTTAAATAAACCCAAAGGAATTTTTTGCCCCAAGTGACACATTGCATGGCAGCAAATCAGATCCCTCCAGGATGGATATGGTTCACTGAACAGGAAGAAGAATGCATGGCATCCTGGAGACTTGGACCCCCTTTGATCCTTCTGCTTACTACATTATCTGTGCAATTAGTTGACCGGTCCAGAATGTGGACTTTCTGCACAGATAAAGATGGGCTACACAGTACATGTACAAGTTTATGAGATCCTTAATCTCAGTGTACATTCAATCTGAGTTCTACCTGCATGTCAAGTATATCTGGGGCATCCATAATGCATGGAGTCTATTGCACATAGGAGTTCCCTCATACATATCAGAAGTCTACTTTTTTCAGCACTGAAAGTGAAATCAGATATGTTTATTCAGTTCAGTTAAAATTCAGGGACAAATAAAACATAGAACTATTACTATGGTTACGAATTTCAAAAGTGTGATCTTGGATAAATTAAAGGAAACCACGAGGCCAACAGAACTAATAAGTTAAGGATTTTAGGTAAAGTTAGGTTAACTACAAAATAATTTGTGTTGGAATTTGTCTCCCAAGCAAGAAAAAAAAAGTGTAGAAAATGAGTCTTGATCTCATTAGATGACTAATCACTTAAAGAGATATTTGTCATAAGAAAAGAGCCAACATAAAGGTATAGGTGGAAAAGAGAAGGAAAGAAAGTCCTGCCTTTAAATTCAAGAACTGTAGGAAAGAATTGCCTGAAGTGGAACTGAATTATGTTCTGAAAATGATAGTAAGGCAAAACCAACATATTCTTCAGGCAGATGAAAACAAGGAAAGGATGGTACTATGTAGTGGGGGTGTGGCAGAGATTAAAGATATAACCTCAAAATTGAGCAGAACCGCTGCCTCCATTTTCAGTAAACATGCCAGCATTGAGAATAGAAAAAAAAAGGTGGGATGGCGAATGGGACTGATGATCTGAAAACCAGAGCTACTATAACTGAAGTAGAAGCAAAGTGAAAATGTGCTAATGAAGTCGACTGATTGCGCAGTCCATACAGGAGAAGGCCAGCACATAGGAAAGTTAAGATTACCTTGAGGATCGGAGCCAACAGGCATTAAAATGGCATTAAAATCTATAGTAGTAGGTGCAAAGTAATGCTTTTAGCTACTGATATTTCTACAGTAAATTGGGATCCCATCTGCTGAAAACAACAGCTGTGGTCAGTTGCAGGCTGACTGTGAACCCTCAATATGCTATCCCTGCTAAGAAGGAAAATATGATCTTAGGATGATTTGGGTAATGTACTCTTTGTGAAGATATGAAAATTTATAACATAACAACACAAGGAGCTGGTGAGACTGTCCAAAATACTGTGAATAATGGTCGTTCTGGTAGTACTAAAATGACAACTTCACTGTAAATATGGGGAGGGACACTTAACAAAGATCAAGGGAATGGGGATGTCTCATCTGAGAGGAGACTAATATAGCAGGGCCTAGGTGGCACAAGCACAGACAGCTGGCTGGCTATGAGTTTGTTCAGGAGAGCAGAAGAAAGTTTGCAACCTAACATTCAGACCAGTGAGTGTTAGAACAGTATTATCTTTAAAACAGTGTAGACCGAAGACTTTAATCACTTTTAAATGAAAAATGAAAAAGCCTACAAGACATGCCTGTTTGCAATAGCAAGAAACATAGTTGAATTGCCCAGGAGATTCCTTCCAGTCCTGAGTCCTATAGATGACTTTCAGAATTGCCACTCACTACAGAGTAACTAAACTAGCACAAATCTACTCAAATAAAAACCATAATTTTTGGTAGCTAGTCCACTTTCAAGCTTCCTGGAATTATTTCAAGAGTAGTTTCACTGCAAATGCCAGTAAAACCAGATTTGGTGCAGAAAGCTATTATTTATACACAAACCTTGGTAATAATGTCAGCTAGAACAGGACAGTCTTATATAGGATCTTACTGGGACTAGAATGTGTGCTTTGTTTTGTTTTGTTTTGATACTAACTTCTCTGGCATAATAAAAGTATTTTTCAGGTTTATTTTCCTCTAAAAGTCCTTCTTTCCAATACTGAGGACACCAGTGTAGGGATCACTCAGAGTTACTATGATGGGGTTTGGACTGAGGGGATGTCGTTTCTTCTTTCCTATTTTGGCTATTAAATGATAATCATTCTGTAAGAGGTCTTTCTGTCACAAGAACTGTTAGAAACTGACTGCTGAGGCTGTGTTACAGGAATAGACGTTGAAGCTAAGAGGTAGCTTTGCCATCTTTCTCTATGCAGGTCAGCACAGTGCCACAGAGATTAAATAGAGTTTCACAGAAAAGCAAAAAAAAAAATCATTTTAATTGAGCCTGGGCCTTGCAGCACAATATTCTTCTCTTAAAATAGAAAATTTCTTAAAGTAGAATGTTCTAAAAGAGCTTTAAAAGTGGCTTTTAATACTGACCCCAGTTTTAAAAAAATGTTGCGTTCTCTCTTTAGTTTTATTTAATCTTCATGGCACAGAACTGTGTCTCAGAAATCTTTCCCGTCTTTTCCTTCCACTTTTAAACTTGTTAACTTTTTTCCTGATGAATAGTATAGAGACATATATTCAATTTCAATATTTATGGCATTTAAAAAATTATGAATGAGATTAAAAAGTAGAGAGCAAAGAATCAAAGAGAAAAATTTTAGACCTTTATTTTAAAACTAAACATTGGAAAAAAAGCATGTTATTTCTCTTTAAAATGTATTTGGTTAGTATGAATTTATTTTTGTTCAATTTACATCTATAATACTATTAAAATCATTGGGAACTTCAGGAAGAATATAGTCCTAAGGACAAAATTATGCCCTCAATTACATCCATGTAATCAGGTTTGAATTTGCTCCTGAATGCCAACATTATCTCTACAGATCTCATTTAACACTTTGTCAGAGCTGGAATCGGTGTCATAAATGCAAATTCAAGTGGAGAAAATTTAAGTTCAAATCTAGGATGTTTCTTAGGGTCACTTGTGCAACGCAAGCAAAATTAAATCCAAAGTGTGGAAGAAGAAAGAAGACAACTGAGCAAAAGTGAATCCAAAAAGTCAGAGAAGACCATAAATATAAATGGGAATTGTAATGGAGACTGAAGACTGCAACTACTAATTATAGCCCAAATTATGCCCACAGGGGTCTCTGGCTACAAAGCTGAAGGAGCGCTTCTCCATCTCTTTCACGTCTAGAGGAAGGTGTTGTAACACACAGGCCTCCAGGGATGCTGCTGCAAGTGAGAGGAGAAGCTTGTCTTGTTCCTCAAGTGTTCCCTGCTGGCACAAACCCCTCTGGGCCAACAAAGAAATTCATAAGCAGTCAACTTAACCACCGTTAGTGATAGATGGGAAATACACAAGGCAGCTAGGGAATTTCTTTACAATAACTCCTGTTTACCAAAATTGTGCCAAAAATAAATGATTTCCTGTCTAGTAAGAAAGTTCACCCTTTTCCTCAAAACACTCAAAACATAGTGGGAATTTTTCAGTGTGATTCAGCTTTCAAATCTCTGGATCCGGAAACAGGCTCCAGGCTGTCCTATTTAAACTGCCAGGTTCATAAATCTCAATCATCAATTAAAATAAAATGTTACATGTCCTGCAAGAATAATTTCAAACACAGAAGATTACTTACTCCAGACCCTGAAATTTACTTATAAATGTCTGACTATAGACTTCATTAACATTTAAGAAAAAGAGTTAAAAGTTTGTGTTACGAAATAATGGCCAAATAAAGTCAGAGAGTGCAACTTTAAGGCTACATTTAGAGGCTGACTTTAAAAACAAATACACAACACACAAATTCTGTACAGAATAGACCTCCTGAATGTAGTTATTTCACAGCTTAAAAAAACAGAGCAGGACTTAGATATAGATATCATTGCCAGATCACTGAGCAAATGTGAATGAACAAGCATATGGGCTCCCCACTAGGCTGTTCCTCAATGGGTAGGATGAAGATGTATCTTCAGATTATGTTAGCAAGGGCAATGAGGGTACCTAAAGTCTACAGATAAAGTCTAAAGATACCTACTTGCTGTACCATAGACTTTTCACTGGAGTCGTCACCTCTTCTAGCTAGATAAAACTAGCAAATCTACAAGTACTTTTCATTTTTCAGTGAATATAAGATTTCAGGCCACTTACAGGGTGAGGCAAGCAGTCTACCCACGGGTTTCCTGGCTGGTGCCTGTGTCCAGGAAAGGCTGTCACATAGGTCTTGTGTGCAAGGGAGTATCATATGGTGGGGAAGGTCCTGTCTATGTCCCAAAACAATGGTTTATAGTCTGATGACTTTTCTCATCTTTGTCTGCACATTCATATTCATTCTTGATAAAGGCTAATAATATTGTTTTGGTACAGAACAGAGCATGTCTCAGAAAGGATAGCATTAAAATTTACTGAAAAATGCCAGAGAAAATCTGTTTAAAGTTAGGAAAAAAATAAAAGAGTCGGATTGTTTCTGATTATTTTTCAGACGTGTGCCATTGGCCTGGGTTGAGCAATTTATTTTCCTATCCAACCCTTTTGAGAGGGCTCTGGTCTACTCTGCACTGTGTCTACAGTTTGAGTAAAGCTACCTTCTAACTGAATGAAATGTAGACCACATTACTGGTATACTACCTCTCTCCTCTGCCTTGTCTCACGTGTAATCTTTGTGCTTGATATATCAAGAAAATAATTTTTCTGGATAAAAAGCAAGTTGGTTCAGAGGTCTGTAATGAGGATATAATGAATATGAGATCTACTGACAAAAGAAGTATGGGGGGGGTTGAACTTAGTTCATTATTACGTATAGATACCCAAACTGTGTAAGCATTCAAATAACTTTTTCTAAAAAGATGCCTGGAAATAAGAAGGAATTACAACATGCCCTAGGCCTGCTGGTATTTTGGAGAAAACACATTCCAGATTTTTCCATCATAGCACGTCCTTTATATGATTTGATACGCAAAAAGGCTACCTGGAATTGGACCCCAATTCATGAGGAAGCCTTAGAATTGTTAATCTTTGAGGCTGGGGTTTATCAAGCCTTAGGGCCAATACACCCAACAGATCCACTCCATATTGAGTGGGGTTTTGCAATTCATGGATTATCTATACATATGTGGCAACGTGGGCCTGAAGGTCCGACTCGCCCCGTAGGTTTTTACTCACGCAGTTTCAAAGATGCAGAGAAGCGATACTCTGCCTGGGAGAAGGGCCTCTTTGTAGTTAGCCTGGCTTTGCAAGAAGCTGAAAGGGTCATACGACAGCAATCGATTATTTTAAGAGGACCCTTTAAGGTCTTGAAGCCAATATTAGCTGGAACTCCACCTCCTATGGGGGTTGCACAACGAGAAACAGTAAGGAAGTGGTATGCGCAGTTAGATCACTACTACCATACACACAAGGTAGAAGAGGGTACACCTAAGATGCTTCAAATACAGGATGCACCTCCTGATCACCCAGATCAGGAACCTCCTTCTGTTATAAAACCTGCTCCTCCTTTTGAATCCCAACTAAAAAATGTATGGTTTACTGACGCCTCCTCTAAAAGAGAAGGTAAGGTCTGGAAATACCGAGCAGTAGCATTGCATGTTGATTCAGGAGACCGGATAGTAACGGAAGGGGAGGGGAGTGCTCAGGTAGGAGAGTTGATAGCAGTTTGGAGTGTGATAAAGAGAGAAGCAGAAAACACAGAACCAGTGTTCATTTACACCGATTCATATGCTGTGTTCAAGGGATGTACTGAATGGCTCCCATTCTGGGAGCAAAACCAGTGGGAAGTTAATCGAATACCAGTGTGGCAACGAGAGAAATGGGAAGAAATTCTCAGCATTGCCAAACAGAAATCTTTCCTAGTAGGATGGGTAGCTGCACACCAAACAGGAAACCACCCCGCTCACCTTTTGAATAACCAAGTAGATTCGCTAACCCGCCTAGCTACATTAGCAGCAGAAGCAGAAGGGGAAAAATGGGAACATCTGTTAGAATGGTTGCATGTTAAACGAGACCATTCTGGAAGTAAAGACCTTTATAAAGAGGCAGTCAGCAGGGGATGGTCTGTGACCAGGGAGCTATGTAACACTGTTATCTCAGCATGCGGCCTATGCCGTACACGATTAGAAGGACATAACCCTCTCAAGGACCAACCCCTACACTTAAGAGACAATAAGGGGCTGTGGGACACTTGGCAAATAGACTACATCGGCCCTTTTCGCCTCTCAGAAGGGAAAAGGCATGTATTGGTAGGAGTCGAGGTAATTTCAGGATTAACCCAAGCTGAAGCTGTCCCGCGAGCAACAGGGGAATATACAGTAAACAGTCTGAAATCATGGTTTAGTTGTTTTCCTAAACCCCGAGTTATCCAATCAGATAACGGTAGCCACTTTACTGCCGGAGTAGTCCAAGAATGGGCACGAGAGGAAGGGATACAATGAATTTTCCATACCCCATATTATCCCCAGGCAAACGGTATTGTAGAACGTACAAACGGACTCTTAAAACGAACCCTGAGACCACACAATCCTGGATGGGCGCGACGAATATCTGATGCAGTAACTAAGGTCAATGGACGATGGGGAGTAAATGGCTGCCCCAGACTCACTGCTTTTTGCCCTAATCCTCCATCCCTCTTACCTGGGACTACGGAGAATAAGAAACCAAGGAATCCCTTGTATTACCCGGGACAACCGGTTCTGGTGGACTTACCCACTGTGGGACAAATACCTCTAGTACTGAAAGCTTCAAAAAATCTGTATGCATGGGTAGCTACTGATGCCCATGGGAAAGATCACAGAATCCATACCAGGTGGATCCTCCCTTCCTTTTAGGTCAACAATGTCAAAGTGTGGTCGGGCTGTGAGGTCCGAACCTGATTCCCTTCCCTTTACAGGACCAAGAGAAGAAAAGGAAGAGGGCACTAGGGAAGAAGACTTGTCTTATGTTGAGCCTGAGTGTCCTCGACGGGTACTACCTGTGGTAGTTATAATAGTTATTTTTATCATTTTTTTTTTGTAATTGTGTGCTGCGATCATAATTAGCTTTATTGTTGAAAACACAACAGCCAAGAATGGCATTCTTGACCTATGTTGGAAAGATATTTCTTGTCTTAATATGCTTATATGTGCTATGGCAAACCTACCACCAGAATCAGGATTACACCCAAGGTAAAAATAAGCGAACTTTATCAATCCAAGCCACCCATGGTTTGGAGGATAACTTAATCCTAGCCTTGGTAAAGGGGTTTGCAACTTCCCTAAATGAATCTAGTATTACTGCCTGCTTGCCTATGCCTAAATCTGTAGAAGACCCCCTTCCCATGGGTATTCTTCCCACAGACATAGCAGGCAGTCTGCTGAGACTGTGGAATACCCGGGGTATCCTTGAAATAGTGAATCCTTATTCCCCAGATAGAAGGCGAGTTCCCGTGAAATTTGATCAACCGTTTAATTTTTCCACCATCAATCGCACAAACTGTACATATTACGAAAGAGGTTTAAACGTAACTTTCACCTGCAATATGATCCCGTGGGGAACTACAGATTTACAACCTTGGGGGCGAGCAACTAATGTCCTACAGTATAATCAACCAATAAATACAACCTGGTGCATTCAATGGAACAGAGGGCAAGATTGTCCCAAGAGGGAAAAGCCCAAGAGTAATTGTGCCTGGTTTGGATTAGACTATCGGGGTTTCACGCCATTCGAACCAGGACTCTCTTTTGCCCCAGTATCAAACAAGTCAGCGTTGTGGTCTTGCCAAAATGTAATAAATTGCTCTAACTGGAAACAATATGATTGGGTTGAATACTATTGGCCAGTTTATATCACCTTAAAAATGGGCTGTTTGTGCCGAAATCACAGCATAGCATACAAATCAGTGAGTGAAAATTTTGCACCTCCTAATGACTGTCATGTTGCCTCTGGTGACGCTCCGGCTGGTTTGATCTGGGCCTGCAGTGATGGTAATATGTATACTTCTTTATGGGCTGGGCTACCTGACCTCCAATGTACCTTGGGACTCCCAACATTATGTCCTGTGTGGAAACGGACTCCTATCCGACCCCACTGGATATCCCGCATGAAACGGGCAAAAATAACACTGGACGGAGATGTAGAAGGGTGGCAAGACCCAGGGGTAGCCACCCGCATAGCCTGGGGAATGGAAGGATTCTGGGGCTTTGGGTCTGCTACCACGCGAACGCGAATATGGTTAAGTAAGTTAGCTTATCAAGTAGGAAAACTAGCTAATGCTACTGAAGCTAGTATACAGTTGCTTAATCAGCAACTGCAAGCCACATCAAAAATGGCTCTTCAAAACCGCATGGCACTAGACTTGATGATGGTACATCAAAATGGGCTTTGTGGTTACTTAAACCTCTCCAGTACTGATTGCTGTATCTATATCCCTAATGTTACACTGGACCTTAATGACCAACTAGAAAGGATACGACAAGTGGCAAAAGACACCCGTGAGCTCCAAGAATCAATGAATTCTAATTGGCTTTCAAAAATATTTAGTTGGTTTGGACTCAGTGTCACTGGTTGGATTCAAAGTTTGATACAATATGTGATAATGTTTATTGCAGTTGTGATTATCGTAAGCATAGCAATATCCTGTGTAAAATCAACTATAATAAAAACTGTTAACATACGAATGGTCCAACTGACTAATTATGCTCCCCTACCAAAGGAGGAGGACGAGGAGGGCCTAATCGATGTCCCTAAGGCTGAAATAGCAATTTAAGACCAGGCTGAGGAACCTTTTTAACTCACGGGGTGGAGTGCATGGTTACACACGGAAGAATGGCGAGGAGATAGGCAATAGAGATCAGGACAACTATAATCCAGATATTTTTTGTAAAGAAACCATAGGAGGTACTCTGTGATTTGCTATAATGATATGTTTATCTATTCTGTAAAACTGGTCCTGGTGACCCACCGGAACTTAGTGGGTAGAAAACAATAAAACGCGTCAGGTGACTAGAGTACCCAGGCTCAAACCACGCATGCGCCACAACGGCCATCAGCCTTGGCATCAACCACGAGGGCCGCAGTCAACAATCCCCAACCATCCTTGCGACGCTGGAGCCCTGAGGATAACAGAAAGAGGTACCCCCCACACACGCCCCGTCACAACTTGGACGACAGATACATCGGTGGATTATACTAGAAGAATGGAAAAGAAGATGTTATACACAGCTATGTTAGTTCATGTTGCAGTACTTGTTCTTTGGCTATTGCTGTAACTGTTCTTTTAATATGCCCTTGTTTGCCTCACAATTGTCATTGTAAAGGATCACCTTTCTCCAATGACTCCCCAGAGCCATAGGCAAATCCTCAAACTTTTCCTGGGACACATTTTGGTGTGGTTATTTTTAGATATGTTATTGTTAGCTTTAGATATGTTAAGATATTATTCTTTAGATATGTTATTGTCAAAAGAAGTTATTGTTCAGAAAATTGATTAGTTTTGGACATATTATTGTTAAAAGTAGATATTCTTAATAATTGTTCATGACTACTGTGCGCACTTCTACTATTTCTATACTTCTTTCTGATCTCTCTCTCTGTCTCATATCACCACTGTGGATGAAGGCCATGAAGACTTCAGGAAGGAGACGTACCAATCAATGTTTAAGTCACGGGGTGGTGTGGCGGACAGATGAATGAATTTTTTGCCTTAAACATTTCTTGGTGCATGGGGTGCAGGCAGGCCATAACCCCGAACAAGCCATCTGTCCCTGGCGGAAACAGGACTGGGCTGCTGCGACCCCCGAGATGGTCTCCCTGCGACCACCCAGGACACACCGAGCCTGCACTGAACGAGACCGCAATCGGGCAGAGACTTTGGGATCTGGACTGTAAATTATTGTCCGTTTTTAGCACAACTTCTATAAAACCTGCTTGGCATGAGTGGCTAAATTTGCTGAAGCCTTAGGCCGCACTCCCTAGTTTGGTGAGAAAGGGCCCAGAGCTGGTGCAGGCGGGAATGATAAGGGAGTTACCAGCAATTTGCATTCCTGTGCACTGCTGAAACAGTGCTAATTGCTGGAGTTACCACCTCTTTGTCAAGACCTTGAGAGATGATGGTGGGACCCGAGGAAGGAAGACACACCTATAGGAAGGAAGACACACCTGTCTGCAGAAACTGCAACAGAAAAGATAAGGGAGAAAAGAAACAGCCTGCCTAGGAACAACGATGAGATCCAATAAGGAGCAGGAGACCCCAGACTCAAAAATTACTATTGGTCTGAACTACCACGTGAGGGGTGGGAAACTTGATTTGAAAAAGCTATAATTGCCCAGGGATCTCTTTGTTCAGGGTCCCTCTTCGGAGGTACCCAACTCGAGCTGTAACCACTGCACGCGTGTCATTCCGAGCTAACCTAGGGTCGGACCCAACTCGAGTTGTAATTACTGCACACGCACCACCAAAACTTACACCCAGGGTGAAGAGGACCCACCTACCACCTGACGGGAGCCCCCCCCCACTGCCGAGACTCCCAAAGGAAGAGGACCAACAGGACGCCGCTGGATCCACGGGTGGTGATATCTTTCTCTCTCTCTCTCTCTCTCTCTCTCTTTCCCCCTCTCTTTTGTTGAATGTTGGTAAGATCTGTTTTTGTCTAGCTAGTTGCAGTATTCGCCATTGAATTATCCTATTTGACCACATGCCTTATCTTTGTGTTAATAAATCTTAAAACCGGTTGGCTGGTGTCGTTTCACCTTAATTCAGTCCAAGGGCATCACGAACTTGGTCGTTTGGCCCCAAGGGGAGGGAGGTCGTCCTGAACGACTCCTTTCGGGCCGCGACAGCGATTCATAATTTTCGATATAGTTTATAAAGCATGGTCAAGGCCCATGTTTGGCTTGGGTTGTACCATCAGCACACCATCTCCATCCCTCAGCAGTGCTCATGCTTTTTGTCTCTGTGCACTGGCAAGAGCAGTGCTGTATCTTTACTGGGTCCTTCATCTTTGGAATTACCTCCTACCAGATGTCTATTTAAGGTTGAATCTGGTAACTTTTAAACCAGTAGCAGTGAGTACATCTCTTGTCCCTAGATTTCCAGTAGCAGTAATTTCTGGAATTTAGTACTGTGATCATTTCTCTTCCGTTTTCTTACTTTCAAAGTCACACTGTGTGTGTGTGTGTGTGTGTGCATGAGTATGTGTGGGCATGTGCGTGGGGATTGCGACAGTTAGTATTTGATTATCCTATTTGGTTAATGTCATTTTCTCACATTTTCAACCATTTAAAGTACTTCCCGATTACACATTGATGGGTGTGTAAATGACAGCAATAATAATGATAGTAAGGATAATTTCCACAATTTGGAACTGAATTTTTCCAAGTTCAGCTGTTACCATAGGATTTTGTTTGCATGCAAATTAGGTATAGAAAATAGGCCCACTCCGATTCTGAAAATGACCTGAAACTGAAGTGGATAGATCTTTGAGAATCTGAATCCAGCCCAGGTAACCTTTTTTGCCAGCCCTCATAATTTGAAGAAATTAAGAAATTGATAAATATTAGATACTTGAAACTATTGCTAACATGTAAGTGTAGAACCCTTGGTAATGGGAGGTCTGTTATATATATGTATAAACATATGTAAATTTATTTGAGATAAAGGCAAAAAGTATATCTCTGTATATCTAAATACGAACACACACACAAACATGCATACACACATATACATATATGTACATATATTTACACTTTTTCCCCTTTCCTCAAACATATGAAAACTATGGGTGATGGCTAGGATATGAAAATTATGAGCTTTCTAATAATGGCTTTGGGATCCGTTTTATCTCAGTCAGTGAAAAATAACTTTAGAATGATTCTTACACACTGTGTATCATTATTAAATAATTGTATTTTAACAGATCTTTGAAATTAATGAGACTCTTATTTGTAAAGAGAGAAAAACAGAACTGGGCTTCAGAGAAGTCCTGAGCTGAATAGACTGTATCAGACCCCCTTTTTGTTGCTGTCAAAAAGAAATGTATATTAGCTGGAATTTAGAGACCTGATCTTGCTTCATGTCACTTGCCTTCAACTTCTATTGAAGTTAATGAGAGTTGAGGATACCCAGTACTTTGTAGAAACTGCTATGCAGCTCATGGGAATGGGTTCTTTGTTAATTATATTTTCTTTGAACTTCAGCACTTGAAATGCAGGCCTCCCATCTTGTAAACATTTATGCATTAAAATAACTTCTCACACGTGCATAACATAACAAAATTCAGCAGAGCTACTCTATTATAGCAGTGTGTGTCAAATCAGGCCTATTGGCTAAAGACCTGCACCCATGGAAGCCAATGGCAGTTTTACTCTCATGATTTTAGCAATGCCATAGTGATTTCTACCAATTTTTTATGACATTGTAACTAAAAGTGTAAAACCTCTGTGCAATATGCATGCAGATGATATTCATATTTTTGAACTAGAACACCCCCCCTGTCTTGGATAAGGCTTTTCTTTGTAAGACAGTCTGAGAGGAATAGTTTTGGTCTGGAGGAAGAACAGGCTTTGAGGAGGAAGACTCAAGGGAAGACAGGGAGCGGGAGAATGAGGCAGTCAGAGCCCAAAGCACTTGGCTAAACTTCTATATTTTCCTTTAGCAGTTATTTTCTCTTTTAAAGCTTTCAAGTTTTAATCATTATCTTATGGGATTTGGTAAGAAATTGTTAAAAAAAATAATTGCATACAATAATCACAAATGAAGTGCACTGAATTAGAAAACAGATTCTGATTACCAACTTCCTTTAAGACTTAAGGGAGCAGCAATTTCCTGACAACATTATAATTATTATTTACTATTTAAATTGAGGAATAAAAATGCTGGTGTTAAGAGATGCTTTAAAAATTAGTCTTGGGACACAACCCAATCTTGCTGATGGGGTAAATGTATGATGGAAATTTTCAAGATGTCCAGTGAGACATTTCAATGTTTAAGGCCTACTCCAAGCCTCAGTGAGGCCAGGGAAATGTATATAGTCCTCTGTTGTCAGGTCCCCATAATGACCATGAAATATTGGAAACAGGGTAAAAACAGCTACAGGAAATTGAGAATTCATTCACAAGTTTGTCCACGACTAAAGCCAGACCTCCATAAAAGAAAAGGTTTCAGGACAAAACCCAGAAAGGCAATTACAATACTAAATATTGAAATGCATTTCTCCGGGGCACTGGGTCTCCTAGACTGCAGTCTGAAAACCCGTAAGGCTCTTCTTTATTTTTCCTGGGGAAAACTAGGTGACTCAAAGTGGGCTCCAAAATAGTCTGAAAAACAGTCAAAAAGTCTAGGCAGTGCAGGTGGCCTCCCCGGAGGGGCAAAGAGAGCAGAAGCGTGGCTGATATGCACCCCACCATGGGGACCAGGCCCCTTGCTCCTGGGAGGATGTCCAGCCATGCAAAATCCACAGGACAAAAACTGCTCTGAAAAGAGACTCACGTCTCTTTTCTCTCAAGAAGTGAGCAGCTCGCAATTTTCTTTTACAGTATTACTATCTGGGGTTCTTTGTTTGCTTCAAAAACTTAGTGGCTGTATGTAGTATACTGATTTTTTTTTCTTATCATCAAGACGATTTGAACTGTTGAAGATCACCTCACTGAAGAGTTACACCTGGGATACTTTTCTGAGGGCTAGGGGAAAGAGGCAGGAAGGAATGTATCCTTGCACCTTCTGCTTAAATTGTTCCAGCACGTGGTAAATAAATAAAGAGACGTTAGACCGCGTAGTAACAGCAAAAGTAAACATGACTTTCAGTGGGTAAAACAAGATCCCTGTTCAAATACTAGTTTGGTTTTTTTTATCCAGTAATTGCTTTACGTAAAATACTTAATCCCACCTAAATTCCAATTCTGCCTAAATCTTTTTCACATCTAGTCTTTATTCCTTGATTGCTTCATCTGAATTGTTCATTGGTAGCAAGTTATTAATGTTAAATAATGTAATTAAAGGTAATTCATATTCATAATTTTATGCAAAAGGCTTATAGAAGACTAGCACTTATTTTTTCACAAAATTTTAGAGTGTCTTCATAATTTCAAAGCCATTTTACTGAAATATTAATATATATGAACATTACATTTGAATTTTGTAAAGTATGATGGGGAATTACTTATATTGGTTAACAAATACTATTTAAATTTCCTAGGAGACGCTTGAAATATTCTAATTTAGCAACTCTTTGCTCCTTCAGAATGATGTGAATACTTAGACAGAGAAAATAGCCCCTTGAAGGCTGTTAACTGGTTACCTTAATACATATAGATGTAAAAATACTTGTAATAATCCATTCTTGGTGACCAGATGCAAGTGGAAGTGACCCACAACAGACTTTTTATGTCTTTCTGTGCTATGCCTCAAGTCACACATTTCATATAACTCCAATACTAAGCCTTGAGTTCCTGGTCAGGAACGTCAGTTACTTTGACAAGTACGTATCTTTACCTCCCATCACCAGGGCTAAAGAGGTTTTCACTAGCCCACCTAAGAGCAAGAAGATTCACAAAGTAATAGAAGATTCTTAAGCTCTGTATAATGAACTTTGTACCTAGTCATCAGGGATTAATATTGTGTGACATATTTTGGACCAAGATAATAACATGTACAAATCATCTTTTTGGCTCTGCTGGATTCCCTGGAAGATGATCAGTGTGGCTGCAGTTGTCCAGCAAGTCAAAGACTGCTTGGGATTGTGAGTAACGGAGCAGGGCAGTGCAGGGCAGTGTCAGAAATAAATTGTCTGTAGCAGCCAAGTTCCTTTAGAATCTATCTTTTTTCAAATGCTGGCAATTTTTGAAGGGTTGAATTAATAATAATAAAAAAATTATTTGCCTATAGCTTAGCTTCTAAGTAATTTTCTTGCTATTCATATGATAACTTGACCTCACAATTCAAAGTTTTCTAGCTTGGGACAATAATGTGTTCCATCTCAGTGTGATTGTCATCTCATGTAAGATATGTCAAATAAGAGGGACTTCTAGTTCTTATTTATCAATAAGAATGGACTTTTGTTTTTAATGGTGCACCTCCATTAAAACATTCTAGGACAGTATTTCAGGAAAAAAAAAGAAAAAAAAGCTCTTCATTGTGAACTACAATAAGTGAAAGCCTCAAAGTGGTAACTACCGATTAGAGGAGTTAGCCATGAGCTCCAGTTTGCGTGTTACTTTATCTTGCTAGAGAACGTATAATGCTATCAGGCTGGCCATCTTGTACGAGGTACAGAGGCAGCCAAAGTAACCTCACTGTTATTGATATCAGTAATAGCGTTTCTCAACCTGGATCAAAAATGGAGCCCAGAAGAGGCTCTCTTGCCTGTGGACGGTTCCCGCAGTGCTCTTCTCTCCGAAGGCTGCATGCTGGGGTGTTGTGACTGTATGCCAGGGTGTCGCCTGCTGCTACTCGTTCCCTCAGTGCCCCTGTGGCCTAGGTCCCTATAATGCCTCCGTTTCCTCTATTGACTCTACTTTGCAGTGAGTCCATGTTACTCTGGTTATGGACCCTTCCCAGAATGAGATGTTACAGCCAGACCCACTTTGTAATAGAAATTCTGACTCAGTTGTTTTATCCACGATTTTACAGTGAACAGGATACAGCACTTAAGGCAAAATGGTCTTGTATAGCTGATGTCTGTGTAATACCCTTGAAAATACTTGTCTAATGGAAAAAAGTGAGGAAACATATTTTCACTGCCCAGACTTTGGAAAAATAATCTGATTAAAAAAGGAAGCACAACTGAGTGGTTTTGAGTCAACTGTTGAAAGCCTGAAAAATGAAACAAACCTGGAATTGTATATTGACTGCCAACAGGGTTAGAAAGGCACACATTGACATCAGCAGACTGAATATATCTTGAGGCTGTCCCTCTCCATGTGCTCACATCTGAGCCTGTGCACTAACTCTCTGTGACTGCTTTGTGGCAGAGCAAAAGAGTAATTGACATTCTAGTTAACACAGGCTGAAAAATGACCTTGATTTTTCACTTTGTCCCTGGCTTAGCAGGGTATGAGGGTTAGCAAAGGTTGCTTGATTCAAAATCTGCCAATACGGCATCCCAACAAACACCAACAAAAGGACTGTGATACCTTAATTGTTGAGCTGTGTGCTGGTACAAATTATTCATACCCCAACATTAAAAGAATCAGGTAGGCTCAGTTTAAGGTACAAACACATTCACTGTATATTTTGATTTTAAATCCTATTTAACATGTATTTTCAAACATCTATTCTGGACAATGCCCTGGAAAACAGGACATAATTTTGATGGCAAGATGCCTAGTTTTTGTGGTACTGTGATGTGACAGACTGGCATTCCACAGTCAGTCACATTTATATCTAAAAAAGGAGTGTTTTTTGAGTAAAACATGGAAATGAATGATAGCATCTGAAGAGTAGGCCTAGTGTTATTTTTGCTGTGATTGAATTCAAGGTATTATACTTACACTCTCTCTGCACTTCAGTATCCAGAGAACATTTACACTGGCCACACATAAACACTTAAAGAAAGAGATAGGAATACATTATTCATTGTGTAGGTGGCAAGTGAGATGACTGGAAAAACCAATCAGAACTGAGAAATAGTTGAATGTTTCTGCTAAAACAGTCACTATGCAAATAGTCAACAATATTGACCTTTAAATTATGACAATTAGGAAATCTGTGCACATTCCAGTGTATCAGCTTAAATTCATTCAATTTGCTATAGATTGCTTTCCAACACTGAATGGTAAAAACATCACTGTTTTTAAGACAAGGTGAAACTCCAACACAAAATTTTGCAACAAGTAATGGCATCTCTGGAAAAATCTTCTGTGTAACTGTATAAAAATATAAACAAATTAACATCCATACAAGAAAAAAAAATTAGAATCAGTCTTTATCCACAACTCACATTTTTCTTCTGATATCTAAAATTTCAGAGTTAAGAAATACTGAATCTTAAGAAATGAATTGCACATGGTACCATTTAACTTGCTGTTGGATACCTGTGAATACCCAACTGGTTTCAAAAAAGGGCAGAGCTAGTAGCCCCCAGAGCTTACTAAACAGGAGCTTTATAGCAAAAGGCTGTTTGTTTATAGGCTTCCAATGGGGGAAGAAAGGCTACCTAATAAACTGAAAAGAGATTGTAGTAAGCGTAAAAATCTTGAACTTTGACACTACAGTAGATTTGGGGAAAGAAGGTGGATAGGGACTAGTTTGAGAAGAAACGAATGTAACTATTAAGAGCATTTATAGAGTTAATGCTGAAAAGCTAGCAAGTCTACAAAGATCAGCAGTAGCTAGGAAAACCGCAAAGCTTTCTAACGCGGGCTGACAGCAGTGAATGACTAGAGAAAAGGCTTGGATGCTGTCTCCAAATCCCAGACGTGTGTAAAGTCAGGCACACTGGGAAGACCCAGAGGTAAGAACTGTAGATGGAAAAGAATTGGCTGGAGGAATGGAAGGGGTGGATGTTTTGTGCATTCGCTGCCTAGAGTGGATGATTAGCATAATTAATCTATCCCTTGCACTGGCCCAGAGGGGGAGTGATTCCTTGATGCACCTGGTGAATATAGTGATTGAGTAAACTAAAGGAGGGAATTGCTAATGCGGCTATGCTACAGCCTTTGTGAGTGGCAAGCAGGTGCTTTCAGCTCATCATAGCTGCATATGTCTTGGGGAGAGGAAAGGAATGTGATTTGACTGCTTATGCCATGACCCATGTCCTGCAGAGCTCGTAGATGGGAAGGGAATGACTGTATGAAGTGGGGAGAGGCTGGCTGCCTGATAGGGAAGCTGGTGGAAATCAGCATCTTGCTGCAGAAGCATGTTGCATTGCTACTGGACATGGAGGAATCCATCAGTTCAGCCTCTCCCTGCTTTTTTTTGTTTGTTTGTTTCATTCATTCTTTCTTTCTTCTTTTTCAAGAGCAAATTCCCTAAAGAGCTGCATGTGGTCCTGGCTTGTAAAACATAAGGATTCATTTTAAGTAGCAGTGTCTTAACATAAACAACTGCAAGTGAATGGTACTGGAAGCTCCTGAAGAACCTGTATCAGAAGCCTACCTCTTCACATGTGTGTCTTTCTTCATACAGGCTAAGAACTATACAGCTGTGGGAAAACTATTGTTTTAAGAGATCCTTGAAAATAAGCAGTAGGGCTACAAAAAGCTACAAGATTCGATGATACTGTACTCTTATACAGAATACAAAGTGTGGTATTCTTTGTGGAGATATTTTGTTGTTGTGGACCTCCAATAACTGAATTCTTAAAACTTCATGGATTTCCTCTAGAACTTTTTAACTTAAAAATCACAATAAGAAACAAACAAAAATCCACAGTGAAACCAGATAGTTAATTTCCTCCTTCAAGCTGGAGAAGTGCATGTGGAATGAACGTCTGGGGAGGGTCAACAATGCCAAGAAAACATTGCATAAAAACTAAGACAACCCCTTCAAAAGCTTTATTCAAAGACAGTGATTGAAATGTGTGTCTGAGTTATGGAGAACAAAGTTAGTTTCTGGCTGAAGGGATTTGCAATTGCAGAGGCTGATTTTGATAATTTATGGAATGACTTCAGTGGTGTTTGTATGCTACTGCACTGCATATAAATTTAGAGGACCAGCCCATAAAAAAAAGAGGGGAAGGTTAAGGCAAGATGAATAGTGAGACTCAGAGCAGGGTCTTACTCTCGGTCCCAGCATGAAATACGCACTTTTATGTATGCAATTTCATTCAGTTATGCATTTGTTTTCCCCCAAATCCTCACACTCTTTTAACAGGATAGAAAAGATACTTAAGGTGGCCTAGTATATAGGGAGATTTCAGAAGAATTAGACATAAGAAGTTTTGATCTGGCACTAGCATAGTGTAGATTGAGAAATGAGAACTGAAAAAAGGAAGATAAATGGATATTGCACTAAAGAATGAGAAAGGAATAAGAGGAGATCATCAGGAGTGGAGGGCAGGGCTGAGGGATGCTAAGAAAGGAAATGCCTCAGTATTATTAGTGTCCTAATAAAAACGTTCTTGAACACATGGTTCCTCTTGATATACCTCTTGCCTGTATCATCAATCAGTTGATGCTTGATGGTGCCGATCGCTTTATTTTTTGCTTAAATTCCAGAGCACTAGTGCAGAAAACATTTCTTTCCTTGTAAATTTGTAACTAGTCAACTTATTTGAGTTTGTTTTATTGTACATCTAGAACTATAGCAACTGGCTGATGTCTTTGCCATAAAACTTGTTTCAAAGGGACATATATTTTGTGACAAAGTTTGGCAAACTAATCGGAGAAGCGAGCTGTCAAATACTCAATGATAAAATGAAACAGCAGAATGAATGAACAGCAGAGCAAAAGCTAAATCTGCTCTTGGTGCTGTGAGGACTTGCAGATGAAAGTCCTTTTGGGAAGATCTTTGCAACAAAGCGTGATCTCTACACCTCAATTGTTATGGGAAACTGTATTTGCGAATCTGAGTTTAGACGCATGGCTTTCTCATCTTCCAAAGATGTTTCCGTTCCATATTGTCAAGGAATTTGGTAGCGGGGATAAAGAGAGCATAAAGAGTGCTCATCTGACCTAAAGAAGGCTAAGGTTTAAGGTCATTTTCAGCCAGGGACTGATCCTGAGTTTTCTTGATGACACAGATGTGTACTATTAGGCCATTTATTATTTCATGGATATAACTCACTCTATCTTGACAAACTTTTCTTGTCAATGCTAGTGTCTGTGTCCCATAGAAAATCTTCTGGCATCTTCAGATGGAAAAATTGTATTATAGTTCATGCTAATTCACCTTTTCTTCCTCTTTTTTTTTTTTTTTTTTTTTTAAAGGACTATATTTCTTGAGCAAGTGAGAGATTGCTAAAACTGAAGGGATTCTTGGATTCTGGCATAAATAGTTATCAAATATATAGTAATTTCTGCACCCCTCTTACAGTAGAGAAAAAAATGATGAACATGTTAATTATATAGTTAAAAGTCAGAGTAGAGCTTACAGCCTACAAATACTGTTGATACACTCCCACAGTATTGTGACATAATTGATCAAAATAATGCTTAGGGTCCTCTCATTACAGATTCATTTGGTATTCATTAGAGTATCACTGATCATAATGACTTCATTTGGTATTCAGAGATGTCATATGTTTCTCCATAGGTGTTCATGGACACTTAAAATAAATTGCTTCTTTCCTCTCTTGAACTCTTTGATGACATGTTAATGCAAAATGCATTTGCACTAACACAGTCTCTCCCAGCCCACCTGGCACCACAGGGGCAGATCTTCTTATATAGCATCTGAATTATTCTTATATAGCATCTGAATTATTAAAATAAAGAAGATTTTCCTTTCCTGAAAAAGTAGAAAGGCTGCGCTATTTAAAAAGCATACACAAGGGTTCACAATATAAGAACATTTTGATTTTTCCCTTTAAATAGAAAAGACATAATAGAATGAGGAATCTCTTGACAGACAGAAAATTCTTACTTTCCAGTACTGCCTTTAAGAAATAATTATATGTCAAAGGAGACCTATAGTTAAGAAAAATGAGAAGAGTGTTTTGGTTAAAAAACAGAACCAGAACTCGGAAGCTTAGACGATCTTTGAGTGCACCAAAAATCTGTTGATATTTTTCTTAGGCTGTCTCCATTTACACAAACTAAATGACTTTTAATTGACATGAAGTGAGCCTCAAAATCTTTGCATTCCTTCCCACCTGCCTGCTCTTCTGGATTTTTTACAGATCTAGGGTGGAATAAGCAGAGCTTGAATTTCTATCTGTAGTAGAGTCGACGTTGTGTGGCAAAGTGCTGCACATTCTTGTCAATATTGCCTTGCTATTGCTGAAACTAAACATTGAGGGCTGAATAGATGAGAAGGTTGCCATTTTTGTGTTGTTGATTCTGGCTTGAGAAAGGAGACTGAAAATATTAGCGTTTTCTGGTATTTGCTAAGAAAATATGGATAAGAATTGATTGGCCTCAGTATTTTCATCCTACTATGTTCAGGGAAGTTATTTGGAGTTGCTGTACATTAAAGAAAAAAAAAGGTGATGGTATTTGCTGTGCTTCCAAAAAGAATATGGATCATGTGTCTCTAATGACTCTGTTGTAGTCATGCTTCCCAGTATCTAAAAGTAATTAGAAAAGGAAATTTTTCCTTATGGTAGGTTGAGCATTTGACACAATTAAAAGTCTCTAGACTTTTGTTTTTGTAGAGTAGTCCTTAAAATTAAAATAATGTCTTAACTGTCAATAATACAAATTGGAACACAAATCTCAGAATGTAAATGCTTACAAACTATAGGGTAACTGCAGTCTACAGCTACAACATTTTGCTTGATCCTCCAAATATCCCTACTTTTTTTTTCAAGTGCCTCATGTGTTTCGGCATAGATTCAGGCTGCTTCTTTCTGTATCTTAAACCATTCACTCCCTTTCTAATAGATATTATTGTTATAGGTCCTTTAGATGGAGCTAATAATAGTTTCTTTCCTCTAGCACTACAAATAAAAAGAAAATGGTGGCAAATGGGAAACGTGATGCTTTCCCTTCAGCAATGAAGAACTTTGCAATTTCTTGCCGGTTCCTGCAGAAATCATCTTGGAATACTAAGTATAATTAGAATCCAGTTTCAAATCTAGTTGTTAGAGACTGCTGAATTAAAAGGTCCCATAGGAAAGTCCTTTGTGAATCCCAAAGTCTCACCAGATCGTCCTATTTTCCCATGGCTTCCTGAATAAACTTTCTTTTTTCTTTCTTTTTTTTTTTTATTTTTTTCCCCCAAAGCAAATGCCTGAAGTTAGACTCTTAAGTCCATGTTCAAATGACTACAGAAGTGGCTTAATTATTAAAAGTGCTGAATGATGAGCACATGCATTAATGCAAAACTATTTAGCATATTTTATTCTTAAGAAATTTAGTATTCCTTCTAAACAATCTGTTTATTTGTGAAGAGAGTAGATACAGAATTATATTCGACTTCAATCTGAGTGCTAACTGAGTGCTCACTCCTGGAAGTCAAGCCACTTGAATGATTAAATAGAGAGTTACAGTCACCAATTCTCAAAATAGGGATGTCTCAGGCAAAAAGGTGAACTGGGTATTAGATAACAATATTTTTAAGTCTTTCTCCTGATAATAATTCAGCCACTTAATTCTAGTTACTCTTATTGATAGGATGGCACTAACTCCAGATATTCCTCCAATTATTTGTCTGTAACTTCTAAAAGAATTTAGGGACTTAGCTAAGAGCAGTTTTATAGACTTTGTTAAAGAACTAGAACTTTGGTTTTCTTCATCATGCTGTTGAATTGATCACATGGCTTAGAGTACAGCTTTGCATAGCTTTGTCCTAGGCTGCTATGAAATACATTCATACAGAAAATGTTTCTGTGCATCTAGTTACTATAAAATGCAGTTATTATATGAGAGGTCACCTGCAGACCTCGTACACTGTATTTTGAGTGCAATGTCAAGGGGAAACTATTTACAGTAAAGCCTTATAGGTTGAACTGATAATGCCATTAAAGACTGTCAACTCTATCCACTGCTATAAAATATCTGAAATCATCTGATTAATCCTCCTAAGGATGTGTTCTGACTCTGGAGGGTTAAAACTATATATATGTGTGTGCGTGTGTGTGTATATATAATGTTTTTATCTGGCTTTTTGTTATGCTCTTGAATTGCCTTGCATAGCTTGTTGTTTCAATCTGCTTGGGCCTGTGCAATGTTTAAATTGCCTTTGACCTTCGAACAACTTATCAAAGCAAATGAATTCCAAGGGGAACATCAAATCTGAGTGTGAGATTTGATGTTTCTCTGGGAAAATCCAAAGTCAGAGTCCTAAAGTACATGTACCCACACAGATCTTAACAGCTGTGGTGCCTTGGAGGATACAATGACATAGGGCTTGTGGAAATAAGGGTCTGTGTGTGGTCCCAGAGGAATGCAGCTAAATTCAAATTCTTTTAATTGTTCTTCCCCCCGCCTAAACAAAGAGCCACAGAGAAAGTTGGGTTAGAAGGAACATCTGGAGGTCATCTTGGCCAACTCCCCACTCAAACCAAGGCCAACTGAGATAAGCTGTTCCGGATCTTGCCCAGCTGATAATAAAATAACCAGAGAGTCTCTCATGTACCTACCCATGGGGTTCAAGAGGTGCATTACTTTATCTCAGTTGTCCTAAAACCAAGTTGTGGCTTTTTCGAACTATAAACAACTGTGAAAGAAGTGAGTCCTTACTTTAGCACTCATGAAGAATAATATCACATCTGAAAGGTAATAAAAGATTACAAAATTTAACCAGCACAGATTCAAAAGCACCAAAAATTATCTGAGTGTTCAGAGACAGCCCATTTACAATAAATAATAACAATAAGGACAAATATCCCATGTGTAAAGATTATCTCCCTCCTCACAAGCAGAAAGCTAACTTGTCCTTTCTGTGCTGACCTCTCTGCAGAAGGGTTTTCTCCTACCAAATGCGTATCTAAAAGCAGTGACCAGAATTGCTACCAAGTCTATTTATGTTCTCTTGCGGAAAAGGATTCCATAACAGACTAAGCCATAGGCTGCTTCTTACATGAGTTAAGTAGAGAAATATTACATGAGCTATAAGATAACCTTTTATGTGTCTCAAACTGTATGCTCGTGGATTTTTTGTTAATTTTTTTAAACACAACAGTTTAAAAATGAACTGACAGAAAAATGTAATGATTTTTTTATAGCAATGTTATCATGCAGAGAACAGATTTTGTTTAAAAATAAATGCATTTGAACAAATATATAAATATATATGTAACATTGTCAGTTCTGGATATATTCTAGCAGATTCATTCATTTTGATTACTTTTTCTTGTCAGAAATTATTGACAAGTGACTTATGTTTGTATGTCTGGTTCACTGTTGAAATTATTTGCCAAATAGATCTCATGGATAGCTCTTGTTTGAGAAACAGTTTTTAGGGGAATCATTGCAAAGACAGAAAATCAGGATGGTAATCAGGCCAGTGTTTGGTGTCTGAATAGATTGTGTAGCATGTTTCTGTTTGGATAGTAGAACTAAAATAAGGCTATTAGTACAATTCCTTATATTTAATCACTGAAAATTTACCCTCCATTAACATTTTATTTTTTAGAGAAAGCCTTGTTTAATGGGAATTTTATGTATTTTTGGAAAAGCATTTTTCTAACTCTTGGGCAGTAATACTTCATATAAAATGAACTGTTCTTCTTTCTAGAAATTCAAACAAACAAAAAGCCTTTGAGGCACTTCTGCAGTCCTGATCCCTAATAATAAATATTTGTGTTAGAATAATAACTAGAAGTTTTAAAAACTTAAGATAATTCAAATACTGGCTTACTGTGACATATTTGTTTGTATGTTTCTTACTGTTAAGATTATTGCTTTCTCTTTTAAAATAGGATTGTTATTTCAGCACTGCATTTATTTTACAGCTTTATACAACAATATATTAGCTGTGAAGGCTTTAAATAACTTTTTTAAAGTGTTTTTATCTGTATGGGTTTTTTCTTTTAATCTTTTCCAAAAGCATTGGAGTCACATTTAACCTGAAGGTGTCTCTTTATTACTGTTAAATCTAGGCATTCTTAATGGCAATTCTGATGAAGACTCATTAGATCTATTGACTGGGGTCTGCTGTTGTATGGCATCTGGAAAACAGAACTTAAAATCACCTGGGATGTCATGTTAAAATTAGAAAATAGTTCTCTTCTGCCTGCTGCTTTTTGTGCTGATCCTCAGTTGGCAAAAATGACTCCGCCAGTTGAGTTATAAAGTTTAGGAAGAGTAGTAATTGGAAGGGACACTAAAATGAGACACTGATTAATGAACTCTAAAAGAAACAAAACTGCAGCAGTTTTGCCTCCTACATCCTGGTGAATATTGCCTAAAACCATGGTTATGGGAGAGAAAAATTCCCTATAGGATCATTATTCTCTCCTCAGAGGCAGCTCTCCCACGAGCCAGAAATCCCACAAAAATAATTTCTTTGAATAGAAGAAGGAGAGGAAGGAATAGGGACAGTCCTGTGTTAATGATTAACTTTATACTGCATTTGCTTTTCCCACTGGAGGCAGAGAGGGTTGAAAGTGAACCTCAAGTTAGCAGCCTGATTTGAGGACTGTATGGAGTCTGAAGTTGAACTTGGATCTGAATTAGTATCTGTGATGTCTGGTCTTCTCTGATATTTCAGCCAGCTCATCTTAATGATACAGAGCCATTTGTTTTTCCCAGTCTGCTGCCATCTCCACTGAGTTTCCTTTGGGATAACCAGAAAACTGAAATTGAAGGGTTTCATCTACATAAGAAAGGATTCCTTAGTCCTCCTACTTGATGCTTATGTAACCTATTTCAGCAAACAGCTAATGGGACAACTATGTGGCCACGAGGCCTGCTGGAGCACAAAGTGATGTTTCAATTAACTCTGCTCATTATTTTTTTTATGATTCCAGGAACAACAGGCTGCTGCGCATGACTCCATACTGGGGTAAACACAATGACTCTGGTACTTAGAGCTGATGGCCTTTTTCCTCTATCATGGGGCTTGATTCTGCAATAACCCATGGAAATCCTGGTATTGATAGATGCTCAGTACCTCTTAAAATTGTTTGTGTTCTTGCAGAAATGATCCCTTGAAGGCAGGTGAACATGTAAGCACAAAACCGGTAAGCAGGATGGAAGGTGAAAAGGACACCTAAAACTTTTCTTTAATTGAAGTCCTCCCAGGAGGTGACCACTGAGACGTGATGCTATAATTTCCTGCTAGGCAGAAACTAAG
Organism: Dromaius novaehollandiae; assembly: GCF_036370855.1. Taxonomy (NCBI): domain Eukaryota; kingdom Metazoa; phylum Chordata; class Aves; order Casuariiformes; family Dromaiidae; genus Dromaius; species Dromaius novaehollandiae. Next base: position 12,723,015 of record NC_088130.1, on the reverse strand, counting down.
CATCTAATTGAGAGCAATAATTACTTAATATTGATGTTGAAGATGGCACTTCAGTCTTTGTGAGGAGGGACAGTCTGAGCTTGTACTTCACTCAGAATGCACCCGTTTTCAGGCTACATCTTTTCACTGACAGTTACTGCAGAAAGGGTATGTTGTGGGACACTTCATCTTCTTTTGTGTCCATGGAGTCCCCACTTAGCATAATATTCAAAAAGAATTTCATATGCAGATACGGACACCCATCCGCAGTGCTGCCACCTGTCCGCAGCACTTCTGAAACGCACACTAAAGAGTATTAATGATAATATATCAGTGAGGTCAAAACCTACCTAAATGTGAAGCTTGTGGTATCAGAGCAGATGTTGACATAAATGAGCTCTTTGCCTATTTAATAGCAGGTATGAGTATAGTTGACCACTGTCTCACATTATGTATACTAGAGTTCATAGGTTCTATTAAAAATTTTCACAGGGGCATAACTGTATGTTCTCTGTGGTATAAACAGGAGCCAGAGGTAACCTGAAGCTCTGTTTACCAAACCAACAATACAGACAGGCACTTATTTCTTCTGTGTCTAGTTTGTGTAGCTATATCATTGACAGAAATATCTTTACATGACCTTTTATTATCTCTACGACAATGAAAAAAGTTTGCTGTAGCAAAATATTGGTTTAAGGTTAAATGTCTGGTCAATCACTTAGAGCCAATGAGGCCTTTACACAGACATCAGACAGCATGTAGCCTATAACTTCTGAAAAATCCAAATGCTTCCCTAATAACAAAATCAATTATTAGCCTTCTAGGCTGAGACAGTATCTTCTCTTGGTACTCCTTGTTAGTTTGCTTGCATCCCCTGTAATAGGGGATCAAATTTATATCCTTCCCCACCTGCCTTTTTAACCTTGTAACTAACTAAACCATTATACACACAAGGGGAAAGGAAAGCAAGAAGCCCAGAGCTGCTACAAGGCCAGGGATCAAGTAAGCAGAAGCAGCTTGTTAACAGCATTCTCAAAGGGACGCGAGTAACTAAGAAATTATTTGTGCACCAGTGAATTACAGACACATGGTTTGTATAGTTCTGTTTGTCAAAGGCCTCCAGAGCTGCCTCAGTAATGTTGATGCTGTAGAAGGCTATAGAAGAATAGATGGTTTACCAAAGGTTAGAAACACTTTTGGTGTATTCATTCCCTTGGTGCAGCTTTTCTCTCTGAATAAAATGACTTGCAGGTGTGACCCCAGAAAAGTGCCATCAAATGGAAAACAGAGTGAATAAATACCAATGTCACATCTTCATTCATGAATCAGCATCAGACTTTGCTCTCCTTAATCCTGGTTGAGCCCACACTTACAGTGGGAGTAGTCCTACTCAAACCTAGTCTAGAAATAGCTCCATAAATCAATTTATGGACTACTTTGAGAGGAAGGTGTTTCTCAGGGGAACAATATGTAGTCTTAAAATATTGCTGAACTTAATGCATCGATGAGTATTAATGCAAATGTTCTAAATAAAGCTTAAACATTTTTGTCAACTGGGTTAAAATTACACAATGTGGAGAGCACTGGGGTTGTTAGCCGCATGATAATTTGGGGCTGATGCTGATATCTAGTGGCCCGTGAAGAGTTGCACCTGAAGAGGTACAACCTCATCAGCAGCCCAATAATTTGTAACAGGAATGTGCATTCTTTAGCACCTCTTTCACTGTCCCTTCACATTGTCCCATCTCCCCCCTACACCCCCCTCTCTCCCTTGGGAGTGTAGTTTGCAGGCCTGAGCTGGAAGGAGGAGAGCATTTCCAGTGCTTCCGGAGTTGTAGGTGCTGCTCTTGGTCTTTTCAGATGGAAAGGGCGGCTCTCATTTGTAGTTCCATAGTCCTCATGGGCACACAGCTGATGCAATGTGCCTATGTAGATGGTGAATTTCAGAAAGGAACAGTATATATATTCTCTGCTCTTAGAGAGTTAGTTGCATCACTTGCAGGGAATAATACTCAAGTCAGTTTTTAGCACTGACTGGAACTAAGGGTACATAGAATTCAACTAATTTGTTTTTTCCATCTTCTGTGGGCCCTGCTTCCTAATATGGTATTGCATGGTTTTGTCTCATGCACAATTGTGCTTTTGACATGTATTTGCTATCTGAAATATGGCTGAGGCATTAGCTGCACTGTGAGCACTCTACTGCAGCTGTGGTATTTTAAATCACTGCAGGGCTGGTCAAAAACATGGAGATATGCGCAAGCACGTGTGCACACACACACACACAAACACATACAGACACACACACAATGGGAAATGCTCTTGTTTGATGGGTGAGCAAGCAGAAAGACAGGCATACTGTCCCTGTCCATTCAGTCTTTTACTAATTGGCTCATTACTGTACTAATACAAAATGATCACCATAGCCATTTAAAAAAAAAGTTCCCATCTTGCTTTCCTTTAGACTTGCTGTGTTGTCTCCTTTCCTCAAGCCATAGGTAATAATTCCCACTAAATTCGCTGTGATTTTTAAGATATGACTTACTAAAAATATTTATATTGTCTTTCCTTATGAACAAATATTACTAAGCTTATGTTAACTAGTTGATACCGGGGTAATTCTGAGTTGTTTTGCAGCAAAAGTTCAATACTCCTCGGTAATAAATTTTTATAAGGGTTTATGACAAACTAAGACCTCAAAAATACAGTATTAGAAAGAAGAAAATGATTTGTGCAGCAAATCATGCAAATTCCCTCTTGCTTTCATTCTAAAATCCAAAGCTGACTGTGCACAACTTTTCCCAATGTAATTATTCACTCACAGACTTTCATCCCCAAAACAGGGATTGAACTGGCAAGAACAGACCCTTTTCTAGCATCAGTGAGCATTTTGCTATTTTTTTTTCTTTAAACCTGGATGCTGTTTTTTTTCTCAGAATTTCTTTTGAAACAGTTTCCTAACAAGTGTTCAAGTGTTCAAGTCTTTTTAGCGGATAAGGCAAATTCCTTTTGTGCATGTGTATGTGTGTGAATGTAAGTGCAAACTGAGCATCTGTGAGTCAGATCCAACTGTTTAACAGATGACAGGCTTTCTAGATCTCTTGCTGTGCTAGACACACTGACCCATGGGAACAAAAAACTTTTCCCACTGGGACATGCACATATGGAGCCTTCCTTGGTGGGTTTCCTTAAACATGTTTTGTCCTCCTAAAAAAAAACATGTTCTCTCTTTTCAAGCTGGGCTGGAACAACACTCACCTGAAGTTGGGTGTTCAAGGGAGTGGAAGCTAAAGTGATGAGTAAAATCCAAACCCAAATGGTTTCTCTCAGTACTGCTGATGAAGTGAGGCATAGGAATGTGATATTTGTTCTGGAAAGAATCTTTCTACCTTTTCATCCTCAAGGGAGCTCACGTTTATCATCGATACCACTGGAGGATACCATGACAATAGTCTAATCTACTTACATGAATAAATAAGACTCTCACATATTTGCCTGGAGGGCACTTCCTAGACACATTGGGTCCATTGTGTCTGTCTGTTCACTCACTTCTGATAAATGTCCAAATTATTGGGAAGGATACAGTCCAAAAGCTTGTAGTTCAAAGACACAATTAGTGATCCCAATTGTCCCTAAGCAACAAGGCAAGAAATAGGTGGTCAACATTACTGACTTCAGAAGAAAGTTGTGTTTTCTGTATTTAGACTCTGGCCTTGATTCAGCTCCTTTCCACAGAGAGAGATCCAAGAAACCAAGCAAGAATAAAGGAAATAGGCTGCTAAGAAAGTTCCAAGTTCTAGATAGAACAAAAAATGTTTTTGTCATCCTGTGGAACGCATAAGATTTGGTAGGGGGAAAAAATAACAACAAAGCCAACAAAAAAAATCTTGCATTTCATCTTGGAGGTAATCCAAGACTATTTAAAGCTGAGGAGTTTTTTGTTTGTTTTTGTTTTTGTTTTCCTCTGAGATAGAAAAAAAGAGATGGCAATGCATCAGAATAATCAGTCTTTATTAGCATTGCATAAATGTGCATAGACAGTTTCTCTGTTCAAGCTGGTATCTTTCCATAGAACTATACTGCTACATGTAGACTGGTAGAGTTGCTTGCAATGCAGAATTATCTCTCTATTTAATTTAATGTATGCTTTTGCATAAAAAGTGAATAATTTCAATAAGAGAGGATGACTTGCCCACAGTGTGGAAGACCAAGCTTTCCTGAATCAGGTATATTAGAAATTTGAACTGATGTTTCCACACATCCCAGCATAGCTGTCATAAAAAAGTCCTAGAGAAAAGGAGAACCTGGTCTCATTTGGATTAGAATTTCCATTGATGAATTAATGAACTTCTTATGACTGCAACTACCACGTCCTTACAAAGTGTAGTGCTATTGCATCAAGTTTTTCTGAAGAAGTTAATTACCCAAAATTTTCAAGCTAAACCAGTCTTTAACATGAATGAAGAAATATATTGTTGAAAGCTCAAGACAATTCACTAGTGACATTGAATGCTTGCTCAGAGTAATGTACTGCCTGTGAATGTGGTATTGGTAAACTAAATCCAATGAGAGTTATAGATGGTTTTTGGAGGAGAGCAAAGAAGATTCCTCACATGTTCCTAATCCCTAATCATTTCTTCTTTTGACTTGTTTTCCAGTATTAGAATATTCCTTATTTTTGCAATCCAATTGTCTATGAGATGGCTGCATTTTTCAAGCGTTTGCATTAATTTGTAAGAAATACAAGCTTATATTTGCAAGCCTAGAGAATTTTGCTACAGAATACCTAGGCAGAAGTTGATAGAAATCAGCAGGCGAGATTGAATGAAACCTGAAAAATTTCACCAAGTCTTACTGCAGTGAAGTTGGTTCGAATTACAGAAATAAAATTAAAGGTCAGAAATTAAACTTTGCCCTTCAGCTTTCTAGTTCCACAATATTGGCTCTTATAAGCCAATTAGCAGCACTGAGGGATCCCAAAGGAGTGATGGAAGCTCCATCATTTTGGCACATTTAAAACTAGGCTGCACAATATACAAGAAAATGTGTTTGTAAGAAGCAAAATTCATGGCAGGAGGTGAGTTGGTTAAGCTAATGGGGCTTTTGTCTTCCTTTCTCTCTCACTTTCATCTCTAAATTCCGTGAATTCGAGGTAAATGTCAACTGCATTGTAAAGGGTTTCATCCTCAAAAATGGCATTTGCCCTGACTACTAATCCATAGTGTCTTATAATAGAGTGTAACCGCTGAGCAAAGTTTCACAGAGAATCCACTTTTCTCTTACAGCCCTTCTAGGACAAAGACAGAACCCACTCATTTAAAAGTAATGGGAGGCCTTTGACATATTTCTGGCTCCTTTATATATGAGACTATAATCAGGAGTTCCACCGAGACAGTGCTGACTTTTATTTCTCACTAAAGGCAAAAGTGGTTGAAAGATGCGAACATTTACTTTCCTTGCTTTCTTAAATGTTTCAGGGTTCCATCTGTTTGAAGGCCTTTCTACCCTGAGAAATGTTAGGGTAGGGCACCCAATCTTCTTAACACTATTAGAGAAAAGTTTAAGGGGTCTTGGCAAAAAAAAAAAAAAAAAGTGAGATAGTTTAGTGGCTGACTTGATAGTGTTGAGTAAACACATGATTATATCTTTTGAGAAACAGGCTGAGTGCCAAGTTTTACACCGACACAGAGGGTGTCATATTCACATTAAACTTAAGCACATACAAATAATTTTTCTTAATCTAAGCTGGTCATTTAAACTCTCTTTATAGCCAACACCAAAAAAAATAGGTACCCCCAGAGCCGACTATGCAATTACAGCAGACACCAGTCGTAATATGGGATGAACTATCAAATGGAAGTGCCATGTACTATAAAGGGAGGCAAGACAACTATTACATGTCTAAATTAAGGTGAGAGGAATCCTAACCATAATCATATTTTTTTGCTGAGAAAGCACCACTGAGAAGGTAAAATTTAACAGCAAACATAATGTTCAATCATCATTTAAAGGTAAATAAAGCCAAAAACTTTGGCATCCCAGAGAAAAGTTGTAAGATCATTGACTTCTAGAATGAAAGTAGGTGAAGCCCAGATATAGGGAAGAAAAGCCTCTTTAATCAGATAAGTAACATTTTTATTTGTCGTTCCTCTACTGTGGTGGAGTGATCATTAGCAGATGATTGTCCATATTTGTAAAGTTATGGAAAGGGCTAAATGGCAGTTTAACTGTTCCAGCTGTAGCAGGTTCATTATATCATGCATAGAAGACAATAAGCCTGCTAGATGGGAATGCAAATGCTGCTCTGACTCAGTCCTGCTGGAGATGATACCCTTTCCCTGGAGAACAAAGCTCTGTTTGCTCTTTCCTACCACCACCTTCAGCAACAAGTATGTAACCAAAAATTCTTTCCTGCTTCCTGCAGCTTTCACAGTTTCCAGTGAGATAAATAGCTAACCTATCCCTGCAAATCTAAGATTTGGGGATCTAGGAATTCTATCTTATTTCTCAAGTGATCAGAATAATATTGATACTGTGAAAGTTACAGGTGAAATAATAATTGCTGTATGTATATGAAAAAAGTTAGAGATTATAATTTTCTGAAAGGTCTACCTGAAGCGGCAAGATGTACTTGATCTTGTCCAAAATTGTTTGAAACAAAAAGCCCTTTTTATTCAATCTATTTTTTAGATTCATTTCTAGATCTTATTTTGGTTAATTCCAAGATCCGTTTTACGTGCTTACATAATAAAATGTACATATTGGTTGTTTAGATTATGCAATTATAATATGTTCTGCATGGAACATGCACAATCATCTGACTGGAGATGACTTCTATATGCTCAGTTTTTTCTTTCTTTAATCAGAGTGGGATTTAGACTGAAGTGTCAACAAATTCCTCAGCTCTGACTCTCTAAACTCTCCCTTTTCCCTTGAAATATGACCTTGGAAAGCCCTTGAAATATGACCTTGGAAAGACTTTAGCTTCCTCCCATACTAAGTTTTTGAAGTTCAGTTGCAGATTGCCAAATAGAAGCCTTTCATCTAAAGCATTAAAATGCAGCAAATGTTTAAGTCAAACTTTTTCTGTTTGGGGATTTTCTTTCTGTATTACCTTCATTGAACCTGAAGTGCTTTTATCTCTCTCTATGGACTAATATTATTCTTATTTACTAAATGATTTTTTTTTTCATTTCACAATAGGAAGTAGATTAGATATATTTGCAAAATAAGATTATTTAAAATATTCTCCTTGAGGATTACTTTGAAATTAGGATAATGAGCTTCCTTGTAAACAAAGTGATAATAGAGAGTGTTGAGTCTTGTTGAACTTTAGGCTAGAAATGCTCTGCTAGACACTGATCTCTGGAAGCTTGTGAGACATCGATGGGGAGCTAGTGTGACATAGCAGAAAGCATCTCATGGTAGTAGCTCAGAGGCAAAAGGCTGAGAAGCTGCAGTATTATAAGAGGAAAGAGGGCAATCACAAAGGAAAGAAGAAGGAGCAGATGGACAATGGTTATTTAAGAGAGAGACTCTTAATTAAACAATCATCCATAAAGACTGGCTTCTGGGAGAGGGAGAGATACTGGGAACCAGGTTTATATCTGATGTGACTCTGATGAGTTATAGAGCACTTTGGATACTTTGGAGTGTGATTCCAGTCATATTGACATGGTGTATATCTTAATGTATACTAATATCTACATTCTAAAGAAGTTTGAATTTGTCCACAGGAACTGTGGGAAAAAGACATGTGGAAGATAGTTACTTCTTTTTTCTTCTTTTTTTCAAGGCTAAAGAGGCAAAGAAGCATACGGAACAGGTACAGAAAGAAAGATAGTCTAGACTAACAGTCCAGAAATTAGAAAGAGCAAGACGAGGAGGCTAAAAAAATATGTCAAATGACATAACTGATGGTTAAGTACTATTCCTGCTTGTTTTCTTCACTTTTCTAGATTTTTTCAAGAATTTTGCCACTTCTTTGTAAGAAGGTCTCTTATGCTTTCAATTATTTTTAACATTAGCTTATATTCATTAGAGATTGCCAAATCTGGTAACCTGATAGAGGTGAGTCTGCCACTGTTTCAAGCCCCAGGTCCAAACAGTAGTAAGGCTGAACATGTATTCCCAATATGCCCACACACGAACACATGTGTATCAACACATATAAACAGATATACACGGCTGGCCACACAGATCAGCACAGACGTACACAGCACTCACACAAATACAAACGGTATCAGTGGCCGCACACTGTTCAGCAGGCTGATCAGCATGAAGGTCCATTAGTGGGAAACATATACATATGTGCAATGTGGATCCCTCCAGTAGCTGGACTTGGACACTCAGGTCACCCAGCAGCTGCCTGCCTTGGTTGTCCCCAAACCATCTTGATCCCTCCCTTTCCCTGCATTTGGTTTCCCTAAATGTCCTATAATAAGTCTTGTGCAATCCCAAGATGCTTTCCTGTACTCCAGGGCAGCAACCTCCCTCGGTCAGTGGGGAGAGATGGCCCCATTGACCCATCGTGATAGGTGTCACCCCCAGGCCCCGGTGCTGATGGCTCTCCTGTGAGGTCCCTGGAAGGAGTCAGGTCAGGGTGTTACTCAGATTTGCCCACCTGCCTCTGTGCTCCTTCGTGTGTGGGGGAACCAGCTTTTTATCACTTAACCTAACAATATTCCCCTCTGGCTGTGTGATATGGTTATCAGACTTAAAAGAAAAAAAAAAAATTCCACTATGTGAGTCATCCTACATTCCAGTGCAATGTCTTCTTTAAATATAAGGAATGTCTCATGTACAGATAAAACCTTTCAAAATGCAAGTTTTTAAAACTGCAAGTGTAACTTCTGAGCTTTTGTTGAGATTACATTAATAATAATCAGGTAAAAGAGTACTTAAATATTTATTCTAAAGGTACTGTTAACTATCATAAGATTTTGGCAATCGTGCTATAAGTATTTGTACTCTTGAGCGCTGCTTGGGAACTCAGTTGATGAGGTGGAAACTGCATTAATGATTTCCCTTTCACAGAAAAAAGACATTTGGACTTTGCTGCTTAGATAACAGGCAATAAAGCCTTGTGATATGTTAATTTGTTGGGCTGCAGTGTTTTTCAGGTAGGTGTGCTTAGACTGACAGAAGATATTTGGAGCAGAAACTTGTCAGTCTAGGCTATATTTCACTGAGATATTTGGAAGCAAGTTCTGGCTCTGTGGGGCTATTTTTTAGCTGCAAATTAATGGGAGAATAATGACATTGTCAATATGGAGATGTTGTAAATGGCTTACTCTTTATTCAAAGGAAGAATAAAACCCAAATAGCCTCATATTGCTTCATACATTTAGATAATCTGGGTTACAGATGAGCATGTTTGAGGAACAGGCTTTTCGCCCAGGTACTACTTTTGGAAACTCTGGATTATCTTGTTCTACCAGCTCAGGAAACTTCACCTCTCGATTTCAGCTGAAGCAGGCCTGTGATAAGGTTTGTGTGGTTTGCTGGCAATTAATTTAGCAATGACACCAAGGGCTAACAGGCTGGTTATTGATTTGGCCAATCTGGCTGATCTGATTTGGCTTATCTTGTCTGATCTGATTTGCAATGGTTAAATTTAGAGCAATGTTTGAAATCTTTCCAAATCTTGGTTTATTCTACTGCTGTTACTTATCAAAGAGTTGATTTTACTGAGTTGTCTATAAATGGGACTTAGATTTCACTGTGATTAAACTATTAAAAGTGCAGGAAAGTTCATACCTCTTGTTTACAAAAAACCTTTAAACGCTCATGGCAAGAGGATACAAAACTGATGGTCATACCAGTGCCATTTAGCTTTAGTATGTGTTGTAAATTAAATAATAAGATTTAATAAAATCACATTTTGCAGATGACAAAGGCTTCTTTAAAGAGTAGGTAGATAAAGTTAATTTGTCTTATGATGTTGGCTACTCCTAGTCTGAACATTTTAAAAGAATTAGTTTTAAGAAACTCCCTGTGGGGGACTGTTTGTTTTGAAACATTTCAATAGTAAACTTGCATTATTTATGCTGATTAATGTTCAGAATGTGCTCTTCAGAGATGATTTTCAGCTGACTTATAATTGCAGTCAGCTGAAGAATGTAATAAAATTATTATAACTTAGCTGTGATCATGACTGGGACTGTTTTATAAGCATTAAATAGTTCTTCATAACATAACTGATAAAATTAAAGTTGAATATACAGCTTTTATTTTATAAAGTCCTGAATTTGGGGGGCTTATCAATATAAATATAACATTTTATCTACGTAGATTTCTTAATGAGAAGTCTTCTGCAAAAGAAATACCAACAAAAAGATTAATCACTGTCTAATAGTCACAGCTAACATCCCTATTCAATTAGAAGGCTAAAAAAATTTCCTATGCTTTGTTTTTTATTTTATTTTTTCACTACTATGTCAGAGGTTACCAAGAGGTCATTCACCTTTTTCATAGAGTTTCAACCAGTTCAGTGCCCTTTTGATCTGAGAATCTTGAAACTAATGATCTTTTGTACTTGCATCTTGGCATTTGTTATGCTCATTCATTAGGGATTGTTGATTACAAGGGGAGAGGAAAAAAAAAACAAGTCTGACATTTCTACCATAGGTCAACAAAAGTTAATCAGTCAGGCAGTTTACAAAAACTGTATTGATTTCTACCATGTTGTCTAGCATGAGGTCTCCAAATTGGAGAAATTAAGGCAATCTAAGGACACTGATTCTTTGTAGAAAGATCTTAAGCAAAGCAACCTTTGGAGAAAAAGACAGCATCACAGGTACCAATACTGATACTCAGCTATGCCTACATCTATATGAGGTTAATGAGTATATGTTTCAAAACCTATCAGTACATCAGTCCAAGTTTTAGAGTAAAGATTTAGAGTATTTCAGACTTCATGGAAAATATCTTCTGTATATTTATATCTTGCAGCCAGGCTTTTATATTTTAAATATTCATGTTTAAAATTTATTTCAGCAAAACTATTTTGTAGGAAATATTTTAGGATAATTTAAATTTTAAATTCCTGTTATTTTTACCCCCATTATGAAAATGTAATAGGCTAGTCCATGTCATATGTAACACAACTGTGTTCTCTTGGTCACTCAAAGGACTATGCAAGAATGGGGACTGACGTATCCATAGTAACTGATTAAATATTTACCAGTGGGACCAATCTCATGAGGATGAGTGTGAGGAAGGTCTCTGATTAAATGTGAAGGGGTTTTAGTTTTTAAATAGCTACAGTTTTACTTTATTTCTCACAGAATCTGCTAGGTTTTTTTTTCCCCCTCTAATAGGTGTAAAATGCAGCATCTGCATTAGTCAGCTCTGCATCCTCATGTATCTTAGGCTCACTACCTTAGAGCTTCCCAAGGCAATTACTTGTCTATATGTCACAACTGATACTCCCAAGCAGTTTGACATTTCATCTATTGAAATGACTATAGTATGTGTGTCTCTGAGCAAGATAAAAGCCTTTCATCTTACTAATGCAACAGTATCATGTCATTTTGGCAAATCAGATATGTCCCATTGTGAAAAGAGCTAAGTTTTCCGCTGCATACCTTATGATTCCAAGAAGGACGCCATGTATTAAGGGATGCGAGTGAATTATAGTAAATGGAGCTACATAAGCTACATCCATCCCCTGTTTTAGAAGCCTATTCTCAGATCTTTTCAGTCATAATTTTTGTATACAAAAGGCACAGTTTGAGATACAAATACAGCTCAAAGTCTGAGAGTGATTCATCCCTTTCTGTATGAGAACTATCATTCTATTTGGCACAAAAAAAGTAGGGAAGGGGACATTTATTTTAATGGCATCTCAGTAATAGAGGCTGACTGATAAAAACAAGGAAATAGCTGAGGGTGCTATTCCAGTGTTACTGGGCTGTTGTGCCTAGGCCCGCGTGAGCTGTTTCATCCTCTCTACATTTTGACACAAACAAATTCTCCCCAGTAATTTAAAGGGGGGCATGAGTGTCTGGGCACTCGTGACATTTGACAATAAAGGGTAATTGTCACAAAAATAAGCATATTCCTTCCTCTGAGAAAAACTTCAGAGTAGGAGCCGATCTGTAACTTCAAGCCAAGTCAATAAGAGCCTCCGAAAGAACACAAGGTGGGAAGTCAGTGAAGAAAGAGTAGATTTGCTTTTTGCATTACATAGAATTAAAGCAGCCAAGTTAACAAATAGTCAGGAGGAAAATACTGAAGTTCATAAAGGATATGTCAACAGTCTGAAGTCTTATATAAGTTGTGATTATGTATATAGTCTGCAGATGAGAATATGCCATTGACTTAAATGGGTTGAGTTTTGTTTCAATGTGGGAAAGATTGCAGGTCTTTAAGTCATGGTTAAAGACTCATAAAAATTGACTGGCAGACAGGTGTGAATCCATATTTTAAAACCTATACTCTCTCATGTTTATATTTCAGCTGTATGGAAGCATCAAAATGCTCTGAATACTTTTTGCCTTGCCTGTTCTTTAGAAAAATAGAGAGAAATACCTGACATTATCCATTTCATTATCTGATCCAAAGTATCTCTAAATGCTTCATCTGGGGCAAAGACAGCTATTTTCTGTGGTGTTCAGAGGTGGCATAAAGAAAGTCTTCTTAGAAAACATTACTTTCTAGGAGACTGGATTTTTGTAAGTCTTAGAACTGTTCTTCTGGATCTGCCAAAAGCCTTTTCTGTGTTATTCATGTGTTGATCAAGCAGATTTTTCTGATGTCAATGTCATTACATTAATTGGTTAACATGGAACATCTAGACATAAATTGAAATAACTTGGGACTGAGCCAATATTTTTTTTTTTTAATGTCGGGAGAACAGCTGTTGACAGTTTTAGCTGTGCAGCATCCCATCCTTTCCCCAGTGGTGACATGAATTCCTGATGGGGAAATAAAGCTACCTTGGGGATTTGGAGTGCTCCTTTGGAAGAAAATGAGCCACTATAAGTGGACCAGATCCAAAAATATATGAAGACCTCCAGATTGTTCAGTATTAGATTTCTCAGTGCATGGCACTTCATGAGTATCGCTGATGTTTTTTCTGACAGTGTGCAATGTGTGACGACTCATACAGAGTAGAACCAAACCCACTTGTTAAGCTGTGGACAAAAATACCCCCTCCATGCTTCCCCTGTCTCATATATTCTTATTAAATAATTGAGTGTCATCTACTGTCCACTGACAAGTAGATTTTCGGAAGGAAAGACAAGGGGAAGGCCAGTTGGTGCAGTTAACCAGGGGGAGGGAGGTTCAGATCATTAAGGCTAGTTATGAAAGTGGGAATGGAAAGGGAGAAGCTGGCATAGAAAATCTGGGTGGTACAGGAAGAGATGAAAGCAGAAGCAGTGTTTTGAAAATGAGAAGACACTTCACTTGTTGCACAGAGGAAACGCAGAAGCAGGTCAGAAGGACTAGAAATGGGAAAGGCACGATCTAAAAGTGGGGAGGATTTTGACAACGTATTCTAGGACTGGTTACACAATAAAGGAAAAATTTATCAGAGAACCAGCTTGTAGAGCATGACATTTTGGTGAATGGAAGGGAGAGGAGGAAAATGAAATATCATAGGAGGTAGATAAAGATGAGAGAAAAGGAGCAATTAGTTTTTTACTTCTTTTTGTCTCCAGAATGACAGGACCTACGGTGTAGGCACTGTAACCCATCTTAATGGTATTGTTATATCATATAGTACAAAAATGGTCATTTTAGATGGCAGTAAGCACCCTGCCACCTACCAATAAATGTTTTTTTATCCTTCCATCATCAAGTAAGTAGAACAAACAGTAGCTGGGAGATGGGACATATAGACTTACAGAAAGGAAGAGTGTATTGGAGAAGCAGCATGCTCAACTAAGTTAAATCCAACATATTCCTTTTTCAGTGTCATCCAAGGGGAAATTTGGGGAAAATAATTTAAAAGACCAGCTGGCTCCTGACATATTTCCAGTATGTCTGTCCTCACAGACTTGAATTTGAACTCTGCAGAAGAAATTAAGTTTTGCCTCCTCCCTGTTGCTGAATTGTCATCTTGGCATGCAAATAGCCCCTAACACGAGATCCATTACAGAGGTCAGACAAGCTAAACGGTGTTACACATGAGCAGGATTAATCTTGCTTGAGTAAAATAAACTAGAATCAGCGGTGAGAATCATTTTGTTTGAGTAATGGACTCTCACCCAAGAAATATATATGTGTAAGCAATGGCTAAATAGCAGATACATAGGTGATGAAATGAAAGGACTGACAAATAATTCTGATAGTCATCAATGTGTAATCAGTGACTGTACTATTTACAATACACTTAAAGAACTTTCCTTAACTTCAGATTGCAGCTCCATTATGGAGTCTACTAAGGCTGATAAGAGATCCATATGGTGCTAACAGCTACTGCGCATCTGGACACCTGTGTGCTGCACTGTGCAGGAGTTTATAAGCTCATAAAGACAGGGAAGGAAAAGCCAGATTTGTAAAGGTATGTAGGTGCACAGCTTCTATTTAAAGCAGTTCTTAATACCTTCAAGAGGGTGGCCTTCTTTGCAAGTGAATAATAACTAGTACCTTTTGATATTACTGGAGCACATATCAAGTTACTGTTAAATTGGAGTGAGGGAGACATTCATTTACATAACAGCGTTAGCTGCTCATGCTTTACGGTATGTTATAGCACTGCTGTATAAGCACATTTCTGAGGATTTCTGCTGGCATATCTCCACCCTTTCTGTGCCTGTAAAAGCCGTATCATATGTGCAAGGAGGCAATTGTGATCATGGTGTTTGTCTCTGGCTTACAAGGTTGGGCTTTCCCACCCTGACTCCCATACCCTTGGGTTCTTCCAAGTGAAGGGGAGACAACAGCACTCCTCTGCAGATTTAAAGCAAGACTATAGTGAGACACACATTCTCCAATAGCTCCTGCTGCCCCAAAAGGGAAGCTTCAAATTGCTGGTTTGGAAGTGGGGGTGAGAAGTAGAGGAAACTGGACTAGGAACTGTCACGAATGGGGGGAATGATAGGTGAAATGATGTGTCAGGTGTCAAAATGTCCGTGTCTGGAGCTACGGCTCTTTTCCCTTCCTAAAGACTGTAAGGAGAAAGAACTACAGCGAGGCGGGGGTAGGAGGAGAGCAGGGGGAGGGGGAATATAAGTAACTTAGCCTTAGGCTGGCAATGAATTTCCTTAGCGTGAGTACAAGTTTCATCTTTAGATCGTTTCCATGACCCGTGTGACCATTTGCAGCTGCATGAATCTTTGTGCTACCCTCTGAATTGAACAAGATCATGTTTGCTATAGGTATGGGATGCTGACTTCTCCCCTAAATTTCTGTTGCCTTTAAAACATGGTTGCATTAGGGGATTTAGCATGGTGGTTTTTGTTGTTGTGTTTTTTTTTTTTTTTTTTGACACCCACTATCATATTCCCCTATCTCTGTGTGTGGTATTCATAGAAACTCGGGCAATGAAATCTGAAAATGATTCTTTCTGGCATTTGACTCTTTAATGGATTCCTTGGGCCCTTGTTTTGTCAGCGTCGTGTTTGCCTCTAGCTGTAACAAATTGGGATGCTGTTTCTGTTTTTCCTCTGGCTTTCCTTTCCTTTGATTCTGTTGAGATTTTTTTCAGAATATAGATGGATTTTAGATTTCTCAGGGATGAGTATATCCAGAATGATGACTGGAGAAATAGCTCTCCTTTTTTGTGAAATCTGTTCCTCTGAAGTCCCATTCATAATAGTATTTTTATTTTGTATGTGTTTCTCCGTGGAACATAGGAGACAGATTGTGGGTTTTGGTCTTTATCCCATGTAATCTTTACATTTAGAAAGCATAACAAAAAACAAAATAAAAAAAATCAACTCACAAATTTTGGACCCAGATTAGGACTCCAGACCTCTAACTATAGGGCTGTTTAAATCCTGGCTTTGGTTGGGAATCATCCCTGGATCTAAAGTTGACAGATCAGTTTAATTGAACTTGTCGACATCTATCTTCCTCCTGAATATAGTGTAATGCCAAGAAAAGCCTTCTTTTTAAAAATGTATTTAAGAATCTTTCAAGGCTAAGTCAGCAAAAGGGGACACGTAAGGAAATGTGGATGTTCTAATCCTACTCATGTATTGTACTTTTGCTCTTTATGTTTCAGAGTCATGCACGGCTTTTGCAAAGCACCTCTTAGGCTTGTATTTATTAGAGAAATGTGTTTACAGGACACAGATGCATATGAATAGATCGTTTCTCACAATGTGCTCAAGTAACCCGTCAGTGCCAGTCACATGCTGGTAATAAAAGTCAAATAAACACCTCTAAGTGAGAAAATAGAGTGCTTGTAGGCTTCATTTTCCACGACCACATTGGTTGACGTGTTCTCAATACATTTAAGTGTTATATTGCAATCTATGTACTTGCCCAGCTCTATTGCTTACCATTTCGAGCCCATCACTTTCATTCTTCAATTTTAGTATTGCTTACAATGCTTCTTTCAGTTAATCCTAGAGACCTTTTTGCACATGGATATTCAAAATAATAACATTTTCATTCTAATCTGATACACTAATTTTTCAAAATTAGCAATAGTGATTCATGTGACATTACAATTAATAACTATTAGTTTTATTAATTTATCAAGGTTTCACATTAGCTCATAATGACTATTTTATTTAGAAGTTAGCAATTCATGCATAATAAATGAACAGTTGTCCCTTCTATGACTGCAATTTCTCTGCCATTTATTTTGTAATAAGGTAATTAGTTGATATAATTAATGAAAAATGTATATACTGTATATTTATTAGCTTATTACATGAGAAATGAAAAAGGAGCTTGCTTTGGGATTTCACAGTGCACTTATATGATTTAAAGACACATGTATTGGTAGCCAAAAGTGTAATCATAATATTTAAGAAATAAAATATGATGAACCATCCAGCTAATTCAAGCATAGATGAATGGGAATTACTGATAATTTAGGGGTACATTTTCAAAGCTGGGTGAGGAGGGGTTAGCCTCCAGGCTCCCAGTGATTTTAAAGGGAGTTGCATAGTATAATCCCTGTGCACCACTTTGAAAAATTTCCCCTCAATCTAATGGGTTGCCATTAATACTATGGAGAACAAATCATGGGACATGGAAGCTCATCCATCATTTTGACACGTTGCTCTATGGAAAGAGCAAGAACTGGGAGGGGGAAAAATAAGCATAACTTCTCATTGTAATGTTTTTGCTCTTCTAAAATAATTGATCCATGCTTTCTTTTTCCTATATATCATGATATTTTTTTTGCTGTCTGTCTCATTATTGGGGGCTGCTCTAATTGCAATCAGTTTGTGGATTTTCTAATGAGATTTTCATTAGGTGGATGAATCCTAACTCTGCCTTCAAAATGTGCGTTGGTTGGCTGGAAGCTTCTTACAGAGTATGTCACCATGACAAGAATGCCAGTTCATTAAAATTAAAATCTTTCAGGGGACATTTCCGACAGAAGCCAGCTACCAACAGAAAACTGCCCAGATGCCTTGCAGCTTTCAGTTTAAGGTTCTTGGGATTTCAGCATTGCTCCTGGAGAACCTCAGATCACTGACTCCCTTCTCAATGGCTTTCGATCCCAGTGTTTTGAGACTCAATTGCTCCAGGAAAGCCTGTCTGATCCTGAAACTTTGGCAGAGTCCAAAAACCCTGTAAATCTCATCTCTGAGGCTCCCCAGACTTCCTACCTGCCTAGAAATAATGAAAGTATTTTGAAAGAGCCAACTCATATATACAAAATTAATCACAAGTAATTAGTTGATTATATTAATTAAATATTTTTAATTCCAGAATTTCCAACAGAATGGGATTTTCACATCTCATCACACTCTGTTTTGCATCTGCTTAGGCTTCTATCATGCTTGTGTTTTTAATCTATCTACATGTCAGTGTCTCTCCCTGTCTTGTGGAGCTGTCAGCTGGAATAAATACAGTAGCAATATGAAGAAGAAATTGGGACTGTATCAAGCCAGCAATTGCAATCGTTCTTTCTCTTCTCAGGGGTAAATTCCTGAGTCAGATTAAGCTTTAAAATAATATATTAGTTCTGTGTCCAAATTAAAAAAATTGGAAACCCTAGTCTCTTTACCTTTTCCTATTTCAAAGCAGTAAAGCTGACCTGCAATTATCAAAACCTGTACAGGCAAATCCAATAGAAAGAATGGGCTGTAGTTGCGTATGGAGCTGATGAGGGACGTCCACATCCTACAGTTGCTAACTAATGGTAACGGCAGCTCAGCTGGAATAAACCTGGAAGGACAGGAACTAATTTGCTTCCACTGTTTGTGTGTGGAAATACCATTCATCAGAGATGGGCTAAGCCAAAGGGATTACACAGCAGTGTGATTCTCTGAAGCTTGCAATGGTTCACCTTCAGCGAACTCCCTGATTTAATATTTACTTGTGAGAGGGCAGTTTACTCCACAGTCAGAATCTGAACTACCTCCACCTATTTGGAAAGTAGGAGGGTGTGAGTGGGACAGGAAGCACACTCAAGTGCCTCAAAGATTCAAAACGAGCTGCAGAAAATGGGTAGGAACCACTGAAGTGAAATTCAACCCTCCCCCCGCCCCCAAGCTGGCCATTCTACAAAGTGATAATAATAGCAGTAGTAGAAGTAGTAATAGTAGTAGTAATAATAATAAATTGAACGTGTTAGACTGCAAAATGACTTTTTTTCATTATCCCCAAAACAGAATTGCAGAGATACTAAATGCTCCAGAGTGATGAGATATTCATCTATGCCTGTTGAAATGGCAGAAAAGGCTTTTCCTGAGAGTGTGAGAAACTAAACTTCTGTGACTGCAAAGCAAATGATGCAGAAAATGTGACTGGTATACGGATGAGTCCAGGACTGTTTTCTGTGAAAGGAAACCAATCACTGGACACCCTCAGAAGTTAATGCCAGGGGCCCCATCAGCTATAGCAAGTCGCTTCCCTTAAGCCATCCATATAACCCGCCCGGAGATCAGAGAGAGCTGGGTTCTCAGCTGGCTACCTGAGGAGCCCTCCTGCTAGTAGCACTGAAAGAGGTATCAAAGATAAGCATCTATTACATGTCTCACTCTCTCCCAGCCTGTAAGGGAATGCCTGTGGTGATACTAGAATAATACTAAGCTATAATATCATGTAGAACTGTAGTGAAAATTGAAACCAGTCATGAATTTTCCACAGAGATGGACAATTTACTTAAACTAGAAGTCTAATTTTGGTAAGGACCTTAAATATATGTATGCCTTATCTCTGGGTGATGAACTGGCTATCTAAAATAGTTAATCATTTTGTAGAAAGAGTATACTTGAATAGGTAGGAAGCATGTACATTATTTAAGCATTAAGTCAGCCACTCAACAGTATGATGAGTACTTGTGTTACACTAACAGTTTCCACTCTAGGCACTGAAGAATGATTTGAATCAATAGATGATTGTTAAGAATATGAAAGTCTTGAAGACTCTCTATAGTGCATAATTCAGTATTTTAGGGAAACGTAATGTATAAAGATATAACTACAAAAAGTACTTACAGAGTATATTCATAGAGAGCACAACTTTGATTTCTGTAAACAAAATTTAAAAAAAGAAATAATTGTGAACTGCTCAGTTACAAAATGTCAATATATGTTATTAATAAATAATATTTAGGCTTGCATTCAGATGTTAGATATTTCTAACAAAAGCAAATAACTGAAAGTGCATTTCAAAAGAGGATAACTGATACCATGGCACTCAGTGTTCAAATTCCAGCTGATTTCAGTTGCAGCTGAACAACGCCTGACTTCACCTGTCTTACGAATGCCTATGTCTTCCATAATTCTATGATCTTGGGTTTTTTTCAGCTCTCCCGACACAGGTCTCTCTTTTCTCCCACCCCATCCTTTTTACTTCCCTCCCCTTTTCCCTTTCTGCTGGGAAATTTACAGATCTCCTTAAAACCAAGATCTCTAAAAACCAAGCTCTTCTCAATTCTTTTTCACCTTTCTCATGCTTTACTGATTCCCTTTCTCCTGTACCCCAAGCCCAGAACCCCTAGTCATACTTAAAAGTCATTGATATTAAATGAATTGCTACCAAATATAGTCCTCAATGGCTTTTCATTCAACTCAAATTGCAGTTTGAAGACTAAAGATAGCTAAGATAATAATGAGTTGGAAAAATGAATTAACAGAACCCAGAAATCAGATAAAGTACGTGTCAAGTATAAATGTTCAATCCCTGTGCTTTTACACTGCATTCTTCTTTCTCCCTTCAAGTCTGGATTCCTAGAGTTCAGTTCTTGCTGGCTTGCAAGAACATGTCTTCCCCGCTTCTGTGACAGATTAAGGCAATTTAAGTGCTGGCTGGTGCAGTTTCTCCCCCTTCTTTCTCATGATATAGGCTTTAATCTGACCATGCACTTTGGTGAACCAAGAGAAAAATACTGCTTTTTATAAGGTCAGTTCTCTCACCCAGTGATGTGTACTAGCTCATCATCAGGTGCAGGAATGAGAGACAGAGGACTGAATGGCCAGGGTCTTGATACAACCTCTATTGTCTTGGGCTACTATCAAAGAAGAAAGAGGCATCTCATTAAGGAAGATAGGATTTGATTCTGCTGTCTCCATAGGTACTGGCTGGGAGTGAAATGGTGTTTGTCCCTTCTAAGGCATGGAGTTGCTGTTCCTAAGAACATTTCCTATTGAATGATTTCCAGCTGAGGCTGAAAATTTTTCCCATGGATTTTCCCTGCAACATCCTCTCTCATACTGATTCTAATCTTCTGTTTGCAAGGTCTTAAGAAAGGGAATTTGTCTCCTCAGGCATCTGTAAATCATCTTTCAAATAAAAGGAACTCTATAACATGAGTTAACGATATTGCAGAATTATGCTATGTTGATATACTAGGACAGCAATGCTATTTTACCAGGTTATTACACTGATATGTGAACTATTATGCAGATGTCTGAATGACCCCATAATAGTTTTTGAGCATCCAAAATATAAAATTTTTTCATTATAGTACAGGGAACTGAACATCAAAACAGAATGAAAAAAAAACTTACAGAATCAGCTGTTCCA
Organism: Dromaius novaehollandiae; assembly: GCF_036370855.1. Taxonomy (NCBI): domain Eukaryota; kingdom Metazoa; phylum Chordata; class Aves; order Casuariiformes; family Dromaiidae; genus Dromaius; species Dromaius novaehollandiae. The sequence continues at coordinate 12,701,925 of NC_088130.1, read as the reverse complement.
ACAACTAACCTTACCATTTTCAAGATAAGCAATAAATATCATTTTTTCCTCAGACCAATGGGGCAAATGCGATGGCTGTCATTTGGTGGATGAAAGAGACAGTAAAGCAGAGTAATCAAAAGGAAAAAATCAGTTGATCATTATGGAAAATTTCTGTTAAAATTTCAGTTTAGGATCATGGTCTCTTTGACCTGAAAACTAAAGTCAAATGTCCCATAAGATTTTGCCTTGAGATTTATAATAGTTCCTGTGTCTATTCAGGCTGGAAATCCCAGGCAATTAAGCTCCCATTCTGGTATGATGACCTTCATGACCCTAGTGAGATAGTCAGAGGCATAGTAAAGATGCAGTGTGTATTCCTTAATAAAAATAATTTACTAGCTTTCTCAAATATCAGAAAGCCTTGGAATCTACTTTTGATATCATTTTCACTTGAATTTGGTGGTGGACTTCTGCTGAGTGGTGACTTCAGCAAGGCGAAATAAGAGGAATATTGTAAGCTCTAGAAGCAGAGTGTAAACTGATATCCTGTTTTGTTTGTTTTGTTTTTTTTTCTTGGACTGTGAAAACGTTGAAAGTAAACCATATTTGTGATAAGAGATGAATGGGGCTGGACAACTTCAAGGAGAAAAATTCTATCAAGGTCTTGTAAACTTGATGATCCAGAGGCAAGTCTCCAAATTGCTGATTGCTTAAAAGTCAGGTATATCAGGGAAAAGGTTACTTAGATGTGAGCTTGTTTCTTCCCTAAGTGTCTACCACGGTGTCTGGCCATTATCACAGGCAGGACACTGTGCTACGGGGATGTTGGGCCTGGTTCCACAGAGAAATTCTTATATAATGTGCATAGGAGTTAAGTATGTAGAGCTTTTTTGCTCTCTAATGTTACTAACAATTAAGAGTATCCTTATTAAAACCCATGTGAGAAAAGACTAACATCTAACTGCTAGGGATAAGAGTCGCTGTTCTCTCCGTTTGCCTTCCAGATTTTTAGAAACATATTGTAAAGCAAATGTAACAAGAATAGTACAGACATAAAAGATTTCTCTGACTCTACATGTACTGTCTGTACATGTATTGTCTGTGTACTAAATAATGCAGCACATTGATAGGTGTCACCTTGGCTTCTGACCTGCAGCTAAGAAGCCCCAAGAAAGCATAACAATTTGCTCTTTTGCATAGTATGTTTTTTTCTTTCTTTTTTGGTCCCAAATTCAGCCAAATGAACCATTAAGTGGAATACATAGAGCAGTGGAGCTGATGAACAACGAACTGAAACATGCCTAAGGCAACAAACAGGTTTTTAATTGCTTAACTTTTATTTCTCTAATGTCTAGTTCTCTAGGTGATTGTGTGACAAGAGTTTTCACTACACACTGTATTTTGAATCATGTATTTGTTGTAATCCTATCAACGCATTGAGCCATGACCTTGCAAACAACAGCTTTGATCATTTCACACTGGGCTCCCCTCCCGCCCAAATTTTGATGCAACTTTTCGTCACGAGACTGGAATTTATGAGGCACCTCTCCCCCCTCAAGATACTGCTCTAGGCTCTTTGTGAACTTGTCTGGTAAAAGCACTTTGTACAAACTATTGACAGCAGAACAGCCAACAGAAAACAAACAAGCAAACAAACAAAACCAAAAAACAACCACAGTAGTTTAGGAGGCTAACTACGATCTCAACATCTCCATCTTGAAACAGTTCAAAAAAACCTTTTGCTGAAGAATAGGAGGGAGGGCAGAAGTATAGCCCATATGCTGAGGGAGTTGCAGGTGGCCTCCAGTGCCATGTACTGGCCCAGCAGATTCCTATTGCTGTCCTCTGGTAGAGTTGTGTATCAATGCAGCACAAGCCAGCGGTGTGGCTGAATGCCACCGCTCCTCCCCTCGGCTGAGTCCTCTGCGGGGTGCAGCTGCCACCGCTGGCTCTGGGCAACGCAGCCGTTGTGAGTGGAATCGACTGATGGTTAAACATTGAGATACAGCGGGGACGAATGCTATGTACAAATTCAGTGCACACATTGCTGGACAAGAGCGGATCTTGTTATTCTTTCTGTCTTCCCTTTTGTCTCTTTCACTCACCACTGAGCGCATGGACAAAAGGCAACAGAAAGCTTCCTTGGAAGAGAAACCCTTATGGGTTAAGCTATTTGGGGTCTTACAGGGATCACATTTTAAGAGTGCATTATCTTCTAGAGAGAGACATATCAAATGGTAAACGAGTTTTAATCATCATCTCAGAGTTACTCAGCATCATTACTTGAAAAAAAAAAAAAGCTCCTCTCTCCACATGAGAAAACATACTTCTTTCACTAGAATCGGTGAGAGACTTCACAGCTTCAAACATTTAAGCAGAAATGTAGAGCTAAGGCTACAATACGCAACTTTCACTGACATTACTAAATACATTCCCATTAAAGTCAATGAGAACTGATGCAGTGACACTCACCAACATGAACAGCGCTGCTTGTTTTATGTGTTTGCTCCTGCCAGTCTCACTACAACTATTCTCTTTTCTTGCCTTGACTGATTATCTCAGAAAATACTCCCAGGCTGGGACCGATGGCACAGCCACTGTCCTCTGACCTGTTGCTCCGCTCTCCTGCTTTGCACACCCGACCCATGTTCATAAATCCACAGAGAGCAAAGGAGAACACTTCTTGTTCCCATTCTTGTGCTAAAAGTATCCAGACTTATTGTAAATTCTTGTCATAAACTTGGAAGCATTTAAAAAATATTAGAAGTATCAAAATGCTGAGTAACTGTAGACTGGGAAGGTTATATAGTTTTAATTTGTCACAGGCAGTAAAATCCCTTGAGGTAACATTATGTCTTATATTTTCGTGGAAGGCACTATAACTAAACATTTACAACACCAGCCCAGGCTCATACATACTCTTTGTAGAGGGCTGCAAGACAATCATTTCTTGTCAGGCTCCTTCCCCGTTCTTCGAATTTAGAGCCCTAGCAACACCCTGCCCGCTGACAAATGGCATTTAAAGATGAGACCTTAATAACATTTTGGATACATCAAGCTAACACATAAAATGCATATGGCTCTGTCCAATTGCCAATACCTCTTTCAGTTCAGCTGCCCGTTTCACTTCAGATGCCTTAGGTTTATGCATCCCTGTGTAAGTTTTTCTGAAGCTCATATCTTTAAAATTCAGTAGTTTTGTCTCAGGAACTTTCCTGATTAAATAAATTAGCTGAGTGATCAAGCTCCTGCCTCGTGTTAAAATTCAGGTTGCTAGCAATTATTCCTCCTGACAAAGAAAAGTTTATTTATCAATGTCTGCTTGTTACACTGTTCAAATAAATCTGTTTCTAAGTGAAGTGTCTGATTTACAGCCCGAGACTATCTGAAAAACATGACCATTCAACCCAATCTCAGATTTACACCTCAGTTCAAACTACATTCAAGTGGGTGATGTTGCCTCTAGCCCTGACTGATAATGCACTGATCTGTGATTTGACATTAAACTCAATTATTGGAAAAGGAAAAAAAAATGGCACCTTTCACATCCATTAGCAAAATTGTCACTGTATTTTATCTTCTATTACATCAAAGAGACTTCAGGGTTGCTTTTTTCTGGTTTTATTGTTAAAACATTTTAATTAAAAAAAGTCTGCAATTTATTTTCTGAATTGTTGATGGGAACCAGGTGCAACAGCTCAGATTTGCATATGAAAGCAACAACTCTATGATATCTAGCTGTCAGCATTTTTTCAAAAAGGATGTAAACCTGCCAAAGATTCTTTAATGTTGTAGCACATGCTAAGGTATTACTTCAGACTAAACTATATTAAAAAAAAAATACAGCTTATTCTGTCCTAGTTGCCTTCCAAGAACTTAAGATAAAACTTGTTCAGTTTAGCTTTTTTGATAATGACTTGAATGTAACGAAACTTTAAGTGCTGAAGGTAGGCAGAATAAACACAATCGATGTGTCTCAGCGTATTTAAATGTTTCTCACTTTCATTGTGCACCAAAGTACATGTGATTATACTGAATTAATCCTCCTCCATGCAGGCACATTTGGCTGTGTTCATTCAAACATGCATAACTTGATGTGTTTTACATATTGTTTGACAGTAGGACAGACTCTCATTGGCATAAGTCAGCAGATCACTATTGACTTAAGTGGAAGTATGCCAGCTCACATTGGCTCGATATCCGTCCATCAGTGTCCATCTATAATGTAAGTGTATAAATATTGTTGTTTTTTGAATTACACACCAATCACCTTTTCAGGACTGGTAATTCTTTTTTTTAAAATAAAATTTTGGGTATAAATTCTGTTCACTATATCCTAAGCAGCTATAATATTACCGACTCTGAAAATTTTAGATTTTTTTTCTTCTAATACAGCATTGCTGCTGTGGCCAGCATACATCCATGAGGCTACCAATCTTGCCTTCACATTTCTATTCCCGAATGGTAATTGCATAAATGTGTGCGTTGTTTTTTCTACAACCGATGGCTGCAATATGCACAGTCAATTCTCCCTCCTTCTCCCAGCCCTGTTTTGGCCCTCTCTAAGTTGTTCCCGGCAGCTAGCGTGCGGATTGCTGCGTGCCACCAACCACTGACCCTGCTCTACCTGAGCACAAACCCCCAGGAGCTGGGCCAGGCACCTCCCCTCTTCTCCTGCCTGCAAAGAGAAGGGCTGCGACAATACCAAATGGACACCTCTTCCTTACTAAAGTGCGAAACATACAGATCATTGTACCAAAACAAATAAATACGTAAAACCATTTAAGCAGTAAGTCCTACTGGTTTTGACTGCTTTTCAAAGTACTTGTTTAACAGTCATTCTCGTTAGAGAATATCATCTCTCCAGGCAATGCTACCTTTACCTTTTCTGAAACCTTCTAAGGAACAAAAGGCTCTAGGACATTGCAAACCAGATCAGCCAACAGAATAGAATTCATTTAATTATTTTCAGGTCAGAACTTTCACTTACCTTCCCACTCTAGTAATTTCTTGTGTTTTTTCCTTGGACATTTTTCAAGGTTAGCAATGTGTTGACTATTTTAAGTTAACTGGTAACAGAGGCATCTCTTTCGAGTGCATCTCACTTCCCCTCCTGAAACCTAAAAACTCAAAACAGCTTTAACGCTTCTAAATATAATACCCATTTTATAGCTCCTAATTTGCTGGGTTTCACAACAGGGTAGTTTTTTCATTAATTCTTTGCCTCAAGCCATTCTTCAGCTATAATTCTGTTTTACTTAACGGTGTTTAAAAGAGTCCCTTAGCATTGGCACAGACTTTACACAAACTGAGTCTCAGCTATTTCAAGTATAGATTCCCTTTTAATGTTGATTATGATTTTTTCCACTGGTACCTTTATTTTTGATCTTTAAAGTTCACTAACTCTGAATCACAATCTATTCAACTATCATCATGGTTAATTCACTCCACTGAATAAGAAACCATTTCATGGGAAGAACGTAAAAGGTAAATGGCATAAATTCATCATAATAGTGGAAACTCCAGAGCAAGGAGATAGATTTACCTAGTCTCAATTAATCTGAGGAAAGAAAATGCAGCAATATTAAAAAGTACATTTATTTTAGTGCCTGGTAACAGAAATCTCTGATGTACTTTTTAGGTACTACACTAACGTGCATCACCGAGGTATTGAGTCTGCAGAGAGAGTGGAGTACATGGCTCCTGACACAGCCACAGCGAAAGGCAGTGTGCTGAGCCCAGCCCCTTGGGTCAAAAGGGAAGCTCTTATTGATTTCAGCAGGAGATGAATCAGACCTAGTGATGGGAGACATAAATTGCTAATGAGAAAAATGAAGTCACTTTGTTGTCTCAGGCATCGGTGTGAATACAAGGACTCCATTGCTCAAACATCAAGCTGTTTGGTCTTGTTCAATGGATTTGTAGTAGGAATCTGATTTCTTATGAGCGGAATAAAAATTTGATTTGAGATGTTTTTTGTGAGGGCTGAGGGACATTTTTGTTGCTCTTTTACAAGCACACTGAGTAGCTTTCAGTACTAACCTTAGCTTGGTGCCCTCATCCTTCTCCAAAAATTGGGTGCAGGCACTTGAACTGGTGACTCTCCTTCAATCAGATCTTCTGTAAGAACACTAATGTCTTTCTCTCCAGCTCGTTTCTATCTGCACAGCTGAAATAGCTCTCCATGACCTATTAGGACTTCCAGTGAAACTTCATGACTCAGTATGTTGTGTTTTGTACTTCTCCTAAACTGACACAGTTAAATAAAAAGCAAAGCCATCAATCAAATGAATCAGGTTTCCTGCCTGTTACCAGTTATCCCCGTGAACAGGTACTGTGTTAATGTTCAGATACATACAGGCAAATCACACTCCATTCTATATACCTGTTTGCATATCTCTTACCGACACAACAGTCTCAGTGGCTTCTGCTTGTTTGCTCATCTCTACCATGATAAATCTGTAATAACACAAAAGTGTTCTGAATTATAATCTCCTATGAGAAACAGCTGCCTTTCATAAGCTGTTGTGCACAAGCTCTTTCTATGCTATTAGCTACTGCTATGGAGCAGACAGGATCAAAAAACACAGCTGACTGAACCCAAACCAACCTCGAGGAAAAGCAGCAGTGCTTCTCTATTCTTGGTCTGGTATCATCTTGCAAAAAAAGAATGATAATGTTATCTCAGCCTTTGGGACAAGCACTTGACATTGGAAGTGAAAAACATTTTTTCTTTAGATTTCACTGACAACGCAGTGACTGTGTGAGTCATGCAATCTGATTTTAAGGAACTGATATTTAGCCTGTAAGATTTTGCCTCTTTAACCAAAGATACTCACACTATGAGCTATCCCATTGCTAGAGTCTGGCTAACAAGAGCTCATGTGCTACCATTATAAATATAATTTGGTTCACAAAAACACAAAGCTTTCCTGCTCCATACAAAAGTTTATTGTTTTTCAAAAATGCACACACAAACCCCAGCCCTTAGCTGATTCATTATCACAGTCCAGTGGAATTTAAATTCAGCTTATCCTGTTTTGCCCTGTCATAAACAGATGGGAAATATTCAAAGACACATCTGCAAGATCAACATGATGTGGCCTCAGTGCCCTAACTCATTGCTCTACAGAGCCCTAGTTCCTTCTCTGCTACTAGTCCTCTTCTGCCAAAAAAGCACCGATTAGCTGAGTTTTCCCAAGTCAAATTATTGTATTGAACAAGACATCTGCTACTGCACAATATATACTTGTAATTAATAAGCTCCAAATAATGGTAATCAACAGCCACGATGAGTAAGGTGTAAAAATCAGTCATATCTCTGTCCTCCAGGTGCTGATCCAAACTGAACAACAGCAGGTGCCTCTCAAAGAACCATGTCTCTGGTACTAAAATTATTTTTCTTTCTGTCACTGGAATGTAAGTGCTCACTCTAAAATAATTTGCTTAATAATAGATGAAACAATAAGTAACAGTAAGTATTAGCTCCTCCTCAGAGCCTGATAGAGTTACAACTAAAGTGAGTGGAAGGAGGTGCTGGGTTTGGGGGGATCAGGACCTAGCTGAGAGGGCTCAGCTGTTGCTTGTCCACTGTGATGGGCTGCGGTAACTGAAAACAAAATGGTTACTGGAAAACACTCTGAAATACGAAAGAAAAGGAGAAAGAGACTGAGTGAGGAAAGCAATGTCATAGCCCATCTTGTTAGTCCATCAGGGAAGTTAAGGATGGGCTAAGAAAGAAGCCAGCAGGTATTTCAAGTATGGAATGACTACTGTCAAAACTCTCCTAAATGCAGCTAGATTTAGGTGTGTGCTGGTGGCCAGTCTGGGATCTCCTTGGTATCTTGTTTATTTTATCAAGTACAGAAAGGAAGCAAAGGTAAAAAAAAATCCTCATTTTAAAAATAGCTAGAAAGCTGGTTTGGGGGGAAGAAATAACTGCTCAAAAAACTTGGAAAAAAGCTGGGAACTTTTCCCCAAAAGATATACTTTACAATTGGGGGGGGGGGAAGTGGGAATATTTATGACTTTCTGCCAGATAAAAATACTTATCTTTTGGGGGGAGTTGGTTGGTCATTTTTAGGGCATTTTCATGCTTCTGTTTTTATATCTGCAGCACTAACTTGCAAACCAAGAATAGCTTGTATAATGTCACATTGCTTTTCATTGTCTCCTTGCGGTGCTTGTTGAAGGGAGAAAATAAGTCATATCAGGGGGAGGGTAATACTAAATGGATGAGTCATATTGTGTTCAAATAAACTTGCAACCATGTTAGCATGAAGGCAGTTTAGTATGTTTAATAGTGTTATATTTTAGCAGTGCCTACATTATTTATTATTTGGGTTACTGTACACCTCCTTGTTTTCAGGGTCTATATTTTCATCATTAAATTATATGCTGTAATCAATGGAGAGAGTATATTACAGGAACTCCAAAGGAAAATTTGAAGTTGAGTAACTGAAACATATCCTCCTTACATACTTTGGAAGTTACAGATAGGAAAGATCTATTAGTCCAGGCTGCTGTCAGGATAAGATTGTTCCCTATAGTATATTTTTCTAGTGCTTTGTCTACTAGAATTGTAAATATCCCTAGAGATGGAGCTTCTTTCCACCATTTCCCTTGAGAGATTATTTCACAACTGAATAGAGCTTACTGTCAAGTTTGGGGGTTTTGTTTTATTAAATTGTCAAAATACATATTTGCACATCTTTGTTTATCTGTTTAGCAGACCATAACAGCAATAGTCTTTCAAGATGTATTTTAACTAAGAATAAAAACCAGTCAGAAATGTGGTATATTTGTTTTCTAGGCTTTAAAATGGTAGGTGAATTACTTGGCTTACAGCACAGAAGTATACATGTTCTGCCTTTGTTCCTATTCAAAGGACACTCAATAAAAGCAAGGATTCATTAGAACTCATCCTGACCCTACCTAGCCATCAGTCATCTGCAAAATTTCACATTCACTCTCAAGGATAACCATTTAAGTTATTGCAGAATTTCTACTTAATGTACTTAAAGTTCCCTGATGTTTTAAGAAATAGTGAGCGTGAATTTTAGATCAATTTCAATAAATACAAAATAAGGTGTTTTCTGGAATGATATTCATTGCACTGTTTTCCAGATATGAATTATTTATCATTAGTCTCAAATGTCTAATGTTCTGCAGTTTTGTACCAGTATATGACAAAATAGAAAATTCCAGGTGAGGCAGGAACATTAGAGATTTCTGGTGTTGGTGATTCCAGCAATTAGGTAAATGGCTGTTACCTCTCATATTTTCAATGAGATGATCTGTGTTTCTTAGAGGATTCTTGCCAGAGCTGAGTCCTGATGACAGGAGGGGGAATTAGGAAAGCTGATTTTATTCCACATGGCCCCTCTTGATTTCCCTTTGAGACAATATAAAATAGAAAACAAAGTGAAATGTCCTCAAATTACAGCCACAGTTCACTTTAATTAGAGAACATAGAATGGTTAAGAATAGTTAAGATCTGCTGTATATAAACAAGAGAAGTTTCCATGTGTTTTAGCTTAAATTTCTATGTGTGTTTTTTCAGCTGTCCTCTTTGTCTGTATAATTAGGACTCTTCTCATTGTAATGGCTGAAAGTCTGTATTTAAACCCATGTACTTTTGACAATGTGGAGGCATTTGAGGAGTTAGCCATTTAAATTGCACCCTTAAACTAATATATCATAGCATTTACACCTGTGCTATTCCTGTGCTATTCCTAGACATTCCCATTGCTCAGAATTATGAAGAAGGACAATTCAGTGCAAAACTTGGACATGAAAATAGGCACTGAATATTAAGAGAAAAGTAAAACAGCCACAAATATGAGAAAATTCAGATGTGGGTGGTTCACTTATAATCTAATGTTTGTGGTTTCTAATACTTATCATAGAAAATAATAACTATATTTTCACCAATAAACATGATTTAGCACAGAAAAGCATGTTCAAACACAGGAGTTCTTGCTGTTGGGGATACTGGCCAACATGGACAGTAAAAGGGAGCTTTCAGATCTGTCAGTTCTAAGCTGAAAACTTCTCCAGAGCAAATTCTCACTGGGGATTGAGGGACTGAAGCATCTTGCATGAGTGAGCTGGTTCACAGAGCACTGCCGGGCTCATATTGCAAAGAAGAAATCCAGGTGAAAAGAAAATCAAACAATCCAATAAAGTAATCCACTCGTAACACAGGTTTAAAGTTATTGTTCTGTCAGTGCCAGGCAGTGTGTTGTACTGAGCTTTAGATTTCAACTTCACAACTTATAGCCCTCTCTTCCTTATTATACCAAGCACTCAAAAATAATTTGCCAAGAATAGTTTTGTGAAACCATCCAGATCAAGTAGCGCTCCCCTTGTAGTTGCAACTTCCCTCCCTTATGCAACACATAGAGGCATACACGTGTCTGTCTTGTTCCTTAAAGATAGTTGGGAAGATTACCTTTTAGATGAATAAGCCACAAGAGTGGCAGATATAACAGCCGAAAAGGTAGGAATGCAGTAACATACTTTCAGCAAAAACCAGCAACGTACTGCTAAACCATTGCTGGTAAAGATTGCATCCATCTCAGGTTCGTTGTCCTAATGGGTAATCCATGGAAAGTATGTAGATAATTCAGTGTGCTCAATGATTGTTAAAAAAATAATAATAATAATTAGATTAATTTTGTTCCCATTGAGCTTTCTTAGAAACAGCACCTTAAGAGAGGAACAGCAACACTTAGATTAAGCTGAAAGAGGACAGAGAAAACTTGATTAAAAATTCCATATGCTTTCACCACAGTATTTGCCACTTGATCCAAGTCTGAAGTTGTTTTTTTATTATTATTTTATTCTCTCCAAAACAGATTTTCAACTGTGGGTCTATCTTAATATGCCCTTATTTCCTCCCCAGTGAATAGGCTCTACGTCTTGGAAATATTTTGATATATGTATCAAGAAAGATCATAGCACAATCTTCAAAATAACATTTTAATTTAGAACAGTAAGGCACTTTGGACCAGTCTCTTTAAAGCATGCCCCGTTCCTGTTTCAAAGCCATATTAATAAGCTGGTAAAAAGCTGAGTAGCAGCAATAATGGGCATGTTTTCAAGTCACACTTCTAATTTGTAAATGAAGCTTGGAGGTTGCTGCTACTTTCTGAACTTGTATTTGTCAATTCAAGTCCAAGACGTATACCTTGTCTGTACTGTTTCATTAAAGAAGATAATAAGTAAATACTGTGAACAGGTTTAGTTGCATGAGACTTGACTCTGCAATGCATCAAATAATGACTGGTTATATATGGGTAGAACAGAGTCCTCAAAGTGTATGCTTTAAATTATTCAAACGTGGGGTAAAATATTCACAAATTCTAATGTGATATGTACATGAGTGTTGGACATCAACTGAATTCTGAAGTGATATTTTTGGCTTGATTTTCAGTTTATAGCGGGAATCTAAATAGGAATTTTTCCTTGTTATTTCTGCAGGTATCAGCTGTGTTGCACGGTAAGCTAAGCAGCAAAGTGCAAGTTTGAGAAGAGAACTGATTGGATTTCTCTTGTACTACTCTTAGTTTGGATGACCAATTTTTTTTATTTGTTCATTTGTTTATTTTAGCGTCTGGAAAAGCATAGAAATGTGCATGCTTATCTGGGAACAATCTGAGTCTATTCCTGGACTTCTACACAGTTCCTGGCTATGTTCCAGTAGTGCAAAAGGGGCATACAGATATCTTAACCATTCATGCCATCCTACGCTCTGGAAGGAGAAGGACAGATTAAAGGTTTTTCAGTGCTTCAGACAGTTTGGACTGTGAAACATGCTCTATAATAACAGAGCTGTCACTGTCCAATGAACTGGTATGTTTTGAAAGTGACACCATTGAAGAGGTACTCTGTAGCACTAGAGCAGAGTTTGGCCTCAGTGGACACTGGGCATAGAGAGACATGCATTTTTAACTGGGAATTTATTTCCCTTTCTGAATATGATTTCTTATTTATAAGAACAGCTTTTTGTGCTGCACAGCCTAGGGCAAGACCAAAGAAGGTCAGATGCTGATGCAGATGCCTCTGCTGCAGCAGAACAAACCAAATGGGCACCAGGATCATGTCTGTGCCAAGCTCGCACACTGGTCACGCAGCAGGAGTTACAGCGGGGAGGAGCGAGGGGAAGCTGCGGGTAGCGAAGGGGAGGAGACAAAGGGAAAATGATGGAGAAGCTGGCAACGAAAAGAAAAAAGTTGGTCTGCTGGGGAATGCAAACCAAAATGCCGCCTGAGTCCTTTGGTCCCCACACGCGTGCTGCAGCTCTTGCAGCTCCAGCCCCGGCGTGGGATTGAGGAGGGCCAGGGGCAAGGGAGCTGTGTGCTGCACAGCCGGCCGCGGCGTCACGCGGTGCCAAGCCAGTGCCACGCAGCTGCTGGCAAAGGGTGCTGCCATTTGCCATCTCCTCTCTTTAAAAGACTAAATCTGTTTTTAGATGCATGCTGCAAAATGGTTTAAAATAAGGGGCAAAAAAATCATAGCCAGCTTAGTACTGTGTGTATCATTTGGACTTGTCTTTGTATAGGCTGCTCTTTGTTCCCACAACAGCTCTTATTGTCATTGAGTGGTATATCAAGAGAAGAAGGTTAGGAAAGCAGAATCTCTTCCCCACATATACATACATGTTTATAAGCTCAGGATTTCTGGAGACTAAGAAAGTGTCATCTCTTTCAGCAAATATTCCAGGCTACTCTATTACCCTCCCTATTCCTGCATGTTGATGGTGGATAAAAATATATATATATACACACATCTCTGGGCAAACTGGCTGTCCATAGCTGGTACATTTCAAGCAGAATTAGGGGAGAGGATTTGAACAGATTTCAAATAACTCTTTCTCAAACCAGAGCTTACTTTCTTGCTCCTATTTATGGCTTTCCTCTGCTCATTTGCATCAACAATATGTCACCTGTTCTGTAGGTTCTGAATTGCTAAAGTGATTTTAAGTGCTTCTAGCCACAGTTTGTAAATAACTTCAGTGCTGTGACATTCTTTAGTCACCACAGTGGATAGAATAGATTGTGTTCTGTATTCATAAGCACAAACCTGCATATTGTTACCTGCATCAGCCTGACATCTTTGTTTCTCTTTGATACCTTGATTTATGAACATGCGTTATGAAAGGCTGTCCAGGTAGGAAGCACCCTTTACCTACTCACTGCCTGCTTCCCTAATAAAATATTTATGAGGAAAAAAACCAAACCAAAACAAAAAAAACCTGGAGGGAAATATCTGGATTTCTCCTCATAAAACAGCTGTAGTAAAAAATGAATAAAGTTAGTGGAATTACAAGCATATTCTAAAATCTCTTTCGAGTCAGCTATTAACTTAAAAACGTTCTCATTGTTAGAAATATCATTTTCACTTCTCTTATATCCAAAAGAAAGTCACAGGCAGTAGAGCACAGTCAAAACATGCTAATTTTTCTGTGCTTAAAAATGTGCGTTACTAGCCTTTGCTGAATCGGGACCCTGCTTGGCAGCTTACAGACAAGTAGGAAGGCATGACATGCATGCAGGTGCCCTTACATTTATGTGATCCTATATCAAGCACTGTTTGTCTTTGTTTTAACCCTTGCTTTATTGTGTGCATGTGTGGTTTTTTTTGTTTTACTAAAATTTCATTTGATTTCTGACTTGCTTATTTTTGAACAGAATAAAGGAAAAAGCATTTGGGGGAAAGGGCACTGCTGAGAGGGAGGACAAGTTATTCCTCAGTCTTTCTGTAGGACACTATCCCAATCACAGGCTGCGTTGACTCTGATCTTCCCTAGCATTGGCAGCTGTGAATCCTACCAGCTCTGCACTGGTGTCCTTCAGCAATAAGCTCAGTACATACAGCAGCATGGTTTGAAGGGCAAGCTAGTCTAGAAGGAATACTTTACTTTTCCCTAGAGCTTTTGCCTGTTTACCCTGAAACGAAGGGAAGAAGAAGAGGACAGAGGCAGGGAATGAAAATATGTATTTGTTTCATTTATAATTCTTCATAATAGTCCTTCTGAACCCCCTGGTGAAAGTTTCAGGGGCATTTCCAATATTGGCATCCTTACTGAACGGGCCTTCTCCTAAAAGGTTTGTTCATTCTACGAGTAACTAGTTTTCTGCATTCCGGAGGATGTGACTGGCCTCGTCAGAAGTCTGGCATTGTTTTAAGGACATGGCTTGGCCGGTCCTCCGCACCGCTGCCTTTCCACGTGCAGGAGCTTTAGGCAGGTGGTGCAGCTCTGCAGCCAAACAGGAAGCAGCTCTGTCTGTTTTGCTCTGCGATATTGAAACTGCTTGCCTCGGCGACTCTGCAACAAAATTATGGAAATTTATTTCGGAACTGTTGTACTTTTTCCCCCACTTCAACTGTTCTCCTCCTTGTAATCTTCAAATTAGACATTTACAAGGTACCGTGTGCCCAGACTCTGTTTCTTTGTACATTGCAATACATATTTATGTCTCATAGATTGCAGGGTGCAGGGTAACATCATGCTTTTATCATCTTCATTCTTCCTAAAACAAAATAGAAATTCCGTGCACTGCCTTAAAACAAAGCTGAAGTCATTTGCATGTGCAGACATAACATATTTTTGTAATAACTATATTTTTTTTACATTTATTCAGTGTAACTAATTGTCTAATATAAAGCAATCCTTGGTAGAAAGAGCTACTTATTTCTAAAGCAAAGGTGGTAATGCATGGCACGTACACAATTCATTTCTTTTGCTTACAGGTAACTGATTATTTGCTTATTTAACAAAGCTAGTGTAACTAAGATGGAATATGTTGCACCCGGGGGGCTTTAATACTGTACCACAAAGAAATATCAAAGAAATTTAAATGTGTTCTCATTAAATACAGTGGTCCAGATTGCAGTACTGAGCTGCATCATTCTGATCCAGTTCTGTGAGGGCAACCTTGCCATGATTTTGGCTTTCCTGCCAGGGAAAACACTTCCACGAGGACGCTCTGCTACAGGTGGCGCGTGGGGCATTGCTGCTTGCTCCTGTCTGACCGCCGTGCTTGCTGCAGTGTTTGCGGAGCACGGTGACAGTGCTGCTCAGTGCAGAGCCACCCCTGCTTTCCCCAGAGCACGTGGAGTTATGGGGCCAACGTTTGAATTGATTACTGCACATATGTATAATTAGGTGGATTAATTTGATGGATCTCGATTATGCTTGATTCCTAGGTAAAGGCCATTCCGTATATATGTATTTATATATTCATAGCAACCAAGAAAGCCTTACTGCTGAAACATTGCCTCTGCTGAAGCCCACATGTGTATAAATGCTCAAAACTTTTACATTCAAAATTGGTATGCCTGTGGACCTCACACACATGCACACGTGGGTGTCACAAACACACGGAGGAATCATATCGGCTTTCCTATTATCTAGCACTCTTTGGCACCTGAAAGCACCATTTAACTTGGCCCGCCTAAGCAGACAATTAATCCAGTCTATACAGGAATTTGCCAGCAGTTTGACCCTTGTATTTTCATGTGTCCCTCTATAAATTTCACTGTGATATATTCATAATCACCAAGTTGTTTGGTAACAACTTTCTGTTGTTCTGCTCACAACTTGTGTGAGAACAGACCATAACTTTCTCAATTTTTAAAAATACTATTTTATTTAATAAATATTTGCAAATAAGGTAAGGCATGTGCCATGAAACAAGTAAGTTGATTTAATAGCTCTTTGACACTAAAAGAGGCAGTCCTGCTCCCCTTACTCAGGCTACTCAATGGTCCTCTCACCCACTCATCCCTTTGGTGACCAGATTCAGTTCATCAAACCAGCAGAAAACTAAGGCAATAAAAAAGGGGGAGAGAGAGTTTTCTGCCAGTTCAGTGTGTTGCATCCATTCATGGATGGATGTGAGAGAGTGGAAGGGAGAGGATAAGATAATTGAAAAATGGGCCTGTTTCAGAGGCAGTGAGCTGTTGGATCAGTTAAACCATATAGTGAAATTTCACCATTAGCCTGCAGGTTGTTGGCAAGGAGCTAGATCACTAAGTAATTAACAGTCTGTCTAGGAGACATTTAATTCTTAGAATTTTTGAGTTAAAAATCAAATTTCTGCTGTCGTGGCAAGGGTCACTCTTGTGAATTCACAGAAATGATATGATGAGAAGCTGAAGGGAAGCTATCTGCATCCATTCGAGCATCCTTGGTGTAAAAATCAGACTGGAAAATTCACTTGCAATGTTTTGAAAGTGTATAGTGCCAGCCAGTCATAAAAACAACTTTCTATATCTCTTCCTTATATCTAATTTTGATCCTAGCCATATGCAAAAGGATCATGTGTAACTGAAGTAAATATGCAGCTAGGTACCAAGCTAGTACTGTCATTTACTATCTGATCTACAGTGCAATCACCCACTGCAAGAGGCTTCAGAAAGGAAATGAATTCAAAGGGCTGGATCCTTAGACGGTTGCATACCAACATAGCTCCAAGTCTGGCCTAAATATCTTAGCAGAGTTCTCTTATCTGTTATTTACAATAACATTTTTCCATTATAGACTGATTTTCTCTCTCTCTCTCTCCCTCCCTCCCTCCCTCCCTCCCTCCCTCTCCCTCCTAGAAACAAAATCTCTATGGTAAATTGTAGATAGGAGGCAATACTTTCAGAAGTAGTTGAGTGACATGCATTCCTCAGAGTACATATACGTGGTAGAGATTTGTGCACACTATGAGTGTAGAGAAACTGGGACCGACTGGTCCATGCTCCAGGGCTGTGTTTGGGGACAGCACCATGGGAAGGCAGCTGCGGAGACCCTCGCAGAGTGGTCCCACGCTGAGAGGGCTTGCCAACCTGAAGCCTGCGAAGTGAGGCACATCTGCCTCATGCTTTGCTGTGTGATACACTGCTACTTGTAGTAACACTTTGAGTTACTCAGACATTGAAAATTATTTTCTTTACACACATGTTCTGCTTAAGAACATTTTCCATGGTATATGTTTCCCTAAAGCTTTACCTTCTTATTCAATTTGTTTTCTTGCTGAAATTCAAGATTTTGGTTCCGGTAAAAAAAGATGGAGAACAGGCTTAACACACATTTCAGTTAAAATGTGAGCAAAATTCCAGCGAAGTATGTTGAACTTTATACAACAGAAATAACTTCAGCATTTATTTCCCTGCTCCTTTTGTCAGTCCAAGGAGGTTCTGCCACAATAACTAGTCAAAGAAATGCTTTTCAAATGAAAGCTGACATATTCTCTGGTCCCCTTTGACATACAAGTGCTCAGTCACCTTTTGGCTGGGCTTTTTCAAAAATCTCTTCTTCATACGCTTCAGGGGTGGCCAGCAAGCGGACTTTGAGCTATATGCAGCTGATGAGCAGCTCAAGTGAGGTTCCTGGGCTGGGGCTGTGCAATGGGCTGGGGCTGTGCAATGAGCTTGGTGACAGCTCTGTAGTGTCACCATGACGGCTTAGTAAACTGTTGGAGGGAGCAGGGTTTTTGGAGCCTGGCACCACTGAGTTTGCCTGGGAGTCAGCTAGAGGTCCAGCTCTGTCAGTCAGATGAGCTTACTTCTCACCAATAGCAACTTCAGATCTTCTTTTCCTATGTATGTCTTATTCATCCAGTAATTTGGATGTATAGAGGTTTTGGCATGTGGATGATCACGTCAGAAATGTGTATTTGGGGAGAAAGAGGCTTGCAGGAAGCAAACCTTTTCTCTTGGCTTATCAATCAGAGGTATTTTAAGATGAATTATTGGGGTACTTCTATTTTAAAGCTCACATTAATTTGTAGCATCTTTTAGGATATCTGGGACTTCTTTAGAGGAGACATGATGCTTAAAGAAGGGAGAAAAGCATGACAACAGAAAAGACATGAATTACCAGGAAAAAAAATGTTCTTAGGAAAACTGAAAATTCTGAATTCCTGACTTTTCCATTTAAATGAAGCCCATCTTTTGTCTGAATAAGTATCAGAGTTTTCAGGCCAGTATGATCCCTGTGCATACGAAAATCACTATTACACTTCAGTGGGTATTAGGCCATACATGGTATCACGTTTTCCAACTGCATCATTAAGACAACTGGTTTTAGTAACCATACTAGTGAATAATGAGGTACTCATCCATATCCTAATCTTGCCACATTCAACATCCACAGATTTTTGCCCACGGTTACTAAACTGAGGCCTTGGAAACAGAGGCCCAAAGTCGTCATTTTAGAGCAAGACTGCACCAGGCTTCACATTAGCCCTCAGGATAGAGAATCACCAGGCTGAATTTCTGTCTGTTCACCCCTGCATGAATATAGTAAAATAAATGGGTCTGGGAACAATCCTTGATACCCAGCTGCCGTGGAACAGTCAATTTCTGTACCTCTGCAGCCTCTAAAATAGAGTAGCTGTATGCAGACCCCTTCCTGGTAATGCTCCCGCAATGCTCTAAATGCAGAGCATTGCCCAGGAGCAGTGGCTCATACCAGTGGGCACAGCCCAGAGCACGGCAGGGACTGTTCCAGGAGATAGCGTAGTTGATGGGCACTGTTCTAACTTACAAATGTAGACATAGCCTCAGATTAATTTTAATTTGAACAAGGTAACAGGGAAATATTGCTGATTATTATTTTTAATGGTTACTTTAGGAGATAATCAAGAGCACACACATTCTTATTGCCCTGAAGAAGACCAGCAGTAACACAACTTTGCCTTTAAGATGCTTCTGTTTATGCACATCCTCAGACCGGGCATTGTCTAACTGTGAGGACAATACAATTTGTTTTGCATATAAGCAACAACATTGTGGGGAGGAAATTCTTGTTCCAAGAAGGTTTATAGATCAAAATGTTTCTTTTAAGGTAAATAGTGAAATTAAAATTGTGGGAAAACAAAAGTCTTGACATTTCTGTAGACTGATTTTTGTTTACTTCTTCCCACATATATTGACTTTTCCTTCCCTATTTGAACAAAATGTACACATGTAGTTTTCTCTCTGCTAGCTTGTTTAAATAAGTAATCATTTATTTTCAGGTAAGTTTGGGGGATCACTGTAGTGTGACACACCTAATGAAATCCCACCTTTTAAGGCACAGAAGAAGGCGGCAACAGTGTAGGACACAAAGCTCCAAGGTAGGACACTCTTGATTTGGCTGGTGTCTGAGTCCTGGAGAGCTGGTCTGATTGCAGTGATTACTGCAAGGTTGGGATATGAGAAGGTTTTCACCCAAATCTCTATGTTAAGGCTACCTCTTTCCCTCCTGTCTCCTCCCACTCAAGCCTCAAGCTCTCAAAATATAATTTTGTCTACCCTGCTGAGAAGCTCTGAATGGCTCTGTCAGCTGCTATCAAGATATAAACTGAATGAAAGACTTTCTGCCACCTGTGGACATAGTCCAACACAGATTACCAAAAATATCTATAAACCATGATTTGCATATATCTCATTACACATCTGTAGGTCCAGATTATTCTAACGGTCTAATTAGTGTAAAATGCGTGAAGAATTTAGGACAGTCTTTGTTCAACTATCCGAAAGACTTGGGAGCATGATACTCAGCTGTCAAGTCTGAGCACCCTTGTCAGGGTGCTCTATTCATTAGCCCTCGTATCTTTTATTTGTTTATTGTCCTCCCAGCCCTGCAGTCCTTACGCTGGTCACAAAATGGCTCCACTTTAAAGGAAATGAGGAAGATGCTGTGGCGGACAGATGAGTGAACTTTTGCCTTAAACATTTCTTGGTACATAAGGTGCAAGCAAACCATAACCCTGAACAAGCCATCTGTTCCCGGCGGAAACAGGACTGAGCTGCTGTGACCCCCGAAGTGGTCTCCCCGCGACCACCTGGGACACACCGAGCCTGCGCCGAACCAGGGCACGATCGGGCAGAGACTTTGGGACCTGGACTGTAAATTATTGCCGCTTAGCACAACTTTTATAAAACTTGCTTGGCATGAGTAGCTAGATTTGCTGAAGCCTTAGGCCGCACTCCCTAGTTCAGTGAGAAAGGGCCCCAGAGCTGGTGCAGGCTGGAAAGATAAGGGAGTTACCAGCAGTTTGCATTCCTGTGCCCCACACTCTGGGAGGGAGGATGTCAAGGCTTTGAAGTGAGGCCTGCTTGGGCGCCAGGACCCTGGGAAACAAAGCCTCCCCTCACTGCTGAAGCAGTGCTGATTAGGGGGGGGGGGTCTGGATTATCTCGGGGTCTGGATTATATCCCCTTTGTCAGGACCTTGGGAGATAACACCTACTGTCCCTGCTGGGGCAGTGCTAATTGCTGGAACAACATCTCTTTGTGAGGGCCTTGAGAGAGAAGGGCAGAACCCGAAGAATGAAGACACATCTGTCAGCAGAAACCGCAACAGTAAAGATAAACAGCCTGCCTAGGGACAGTGATGAGACCCAATAGGGAGCAGGAGACCCCAGACCTAAAAATTACTATTGGTCCGAACTACCGCGTGAGGAGTGGAGAGCTTAGATTGGAAAGTATAATTGCCCAGGGATTTCTTTGTTCGGGGTCCCTCTTCGGAGGCACCCAACTCGAGCTGTAACTACTGCACGCGTGTCATTACAATTTATTTATTTAATTTGCCTTGATTTGGCTCCAAACTTTTCAGCGGGAACCTAGGGTCGGACCCTGCTCGAGTTGTAATTACTGCACGCGCATCGCTAAAATTTACACCCAGGGTGAAGAGGACCAACGGGACGCCGCTGGATCCACGGGTGGTGATCTCTCTCTCTCTCTCTCTCCCCCCCTCTCTTTCTCTCTCTCTCCCTCTCTCTCTCTTTCTCTCTCCTCCCCTCCACCTTTTCCCCACCTTTTCTCCCCACTTCGTGGAAAATAAAGTCAAAAGGTTGTACGATATTTGACCGGTTTTAGCGTCTTAATCTCGTCCTTGGGATCATAACGAAACCCTCCCGATATTGGATTGGGACAGATGCTTCCACCCAAATTGTTCAGTTCAGCACTAATGGGTGTCGTCCTTTGGATCTTTAGCAGTGGCAGAGGGATTTGAATCCTGATCCCTTATTTTATGACCACAAGGATATTGTACAGGAAAGCTAGCAAGACCAATGACCATAAATGTGCCCTTGATACTTTTGTTGTCTGCTAAGTTTGGTGCTGCTTGTCTTTGGTGGGCTTGGTCTGAACATACCCACAGGATAGGCCCTTAAGGGGATTTAGGTGGCAGAGGGGTAGCCTGTGAATCACAACAGGATGAACTGCTAAGAGATCCTCA
Source organism: Dromaius novaehollandiae (assembly GCF_036370855.1). NCBI lineage: Eukaryota > Metazoa > Chordata > Aves > Casuariiformes > Dromaiidae > Dromaius > Dromaius novaehollandiae. Next base: position 12,680,720 of record NC_088130.1, on the reverse strand, counting down.
GACCGACCAGAGATGATGGAGATGCCTGAGGAGATGCCCGATAGCAAATATGTGAGCATCCAGGCAGGTTTTCTGGTTGAAACCATCACAGATGCTTTTCTAGTTACCCGAGGAGTTGGAGTGGGATTGGTGGGGTGGGGGAGGGGCTGGAGCGGTCTCTAGAACCCAAATTCTGCTGACAGTGCACATTAGGCACCTGAGCGCTCCCTGGATCTCATGTCCATGTCCCTGTCGCATGTAAAAATTCAGTAGCTCCCTATGGAAGGAATAGAACCATCTAAACTGCTTCCATTTCCGTCATTTTTATAATTCTGTGCTTGAAAATCTCTCAGCCATGTTTCATAATGTAAGAGGGGGTAATAACAAACAAAAAAAACCCCCTAATTTTTTCACTTTTTACTGGAAATTATTAAGGAGCCTTGTCTATTGGCAGCACTGAGCCACACGTAATCTAGGATTTTTATGCTCCAGTACTCACCACGGTGCCTGAGCACCTCTCTGCCAGCTGCAGTCGACTGAGATGCTCTGGGAAGCAGTCTCTAGATTTAAATGTGAGAGGGCAAGTGACAAGGAATTGCCTGTAAGAGGGTCTTTTGTGCTGGGACGCACTTTCTCAGCCGGCCTGATGCCGCCAGAGTTTATCGGCACTCACGGAATAGCCCACTCATCCCCTCGCATCCGCTGGGGACCTGCCAGGGCAGAGGAAAGCTGTGGAGATAATTTGATTGCTCAGGGAAGGTGGTCCTTTCCTTCCTAAAAGAAATCTCTTGTATTATACAGGTATTTCTATCCTACGGAATGACACATATACATTTTGATCTGTGGAAGGGATGCATATATCAATCCAAGCACCCAACCTAGTACATTTCAATTAATTTTTTTTTCTCATGATCATTTTCTGTCAAGTATAACTGCTAACAAAAGCTGATGAAACTTCCCATGGATTTCATTATCCATCCACCACCACCTGCCCTTTTTATTTTTGTAATGAGAACAATAGCATTCAGTAGTAAGCATCTAAATCCACCTGACAGGAAGAGAAATTCTCTTAACAGGAAGGTTTAGCACATCTTACGGGAATTTTTTTTTGAATTCACCTCTTTGTGTGAGTATCACATTTTCATTTGTTTTTCTTTCTACCTGTTACCTTTAGCTGTTTCAAAAAAAAAAAAGTCAGGAAGATGACAGGAGTGCCACAGCTCCCCGCAGTACGTGACTGTTTAACCTTAAGTCACCTCAGCTGTGAAAACTGTGGATGCAACTTTGAGAAAACATTTTGAATGTGACAGCAAAATTACTTTGTGATATTTATACATTTTTCATAATGCTGTTCCCAGTAGAACTGATTCCTATATTTCTTACAGCAACAGTATGAAGAAGCAGGCTTTTAAAAGGATGGGATTTTGCTGATGCTGCTTTTGCTGTGTCTAGCCAGCTAAGCGACTACACCATAGCTTAATGCAACACCGTAGCAGCGGCGAGGCTTCAGGAAGCCTCGAGAAGCAAAGGTGCATCTCCATGTGCATGGCTGCTCCGGGGGAGCAGGGCATGTGCGTCTGTGCGCGAGGGAGAGCGAGCGCACTAAGGCAGATGGAAATGGAGTAAGACAGCCAAGCAGAGGACTTAGACAATGTGCCACAGAGCTCAATAAATCTATACAGTTTCTTTATGCCCTGCAAGGTCATAGATGACGCTGACACTGGTCTCCTAGCAACCCACTCTACTAACCTACTTTTGTCCCAATCACTGGAGAATGGGTTTAATGCTCTGAGCTGTGTTTCAACATGTGGAGGAAAGAATCAAAATTGATGCTGGGTAACTGCTGATGTGCAAAATGCTAAAAAGCATTTTTCTGGTCTGTCTCCCCTCTATATAGGTTGCATACAGAAGGCTTCTTCAATAAAGAACAACTGTACAACAGCATAAAATATTTCCACAGAAATACTATTTTCGTTAGGGAACGTAGGCATATAATGCATAAAGTGAACTAATTGTATACGTAATTATTTAGATAGGAGTCGTATGCAAACTCCCAAACAGGAGATGCTTTCAATATTTAAAAAAAGAAAAAAAAAAAACAGAATGTAGAAAATATAAAATAAAAATGACCCAAATGAAACTTGTGTTTATTAGGTCATCAATCATGTAATCAATCAGTTAAAAATGCTTAGAAAGCCATAATAATGATAAAAAGTCTACTTTTGGAATACCTATTTTATAGAACTTCCTTTGGCATACAGAACAACAAAGCAGAGTTTTTAGACAACAAAAAGCCATAACCATAGTGAATAAACTCTCTTCCGTGGCTTATGAGTAAAATACATGTGGTGGATAGGACACAACTACCTGCACTCAACACAACAATACATTTGCATTTTCTTTGTAATTTATACAAAGTTCTCTTCTAAAACATAGTCAAATGGTACAGATCATACAAAGCAAATAATTCACTTAATGAGTGAATTCCCCTACTTGGGGAATGCTCCAAATTCTAGCTATAACTAACCATAATTCAGATTTATTGGGCCATTTTTTATCATTTTATTTTATTCAGCACATGTCCAGTCCCTGATAGGCAAAATTCATGCTGTGCTGGTTACCTGCAGATATTTATAAGAATGAGCTGAAACTGTTTTCTGTGCTTTGATAATAAGTATTCTCAGCCAATCTGAAGACAGATTTGAAAAAGTACCAAGCACCTATGTTTTACATATAAAGAGTGAATATTTTCAGAATATGCATCTTGTATAAACCCCAACTCTGCTCCACATTCAGCAGGACTTTGACTTCAGAGAGATGTAGCTATAGGTGATGAGGGTATGCCATTGATTCCCCATACTCAACAATTGCCATTTGTTGATGTCTGCAAAAAAATCATGCTAACATTATCCCTATCCACTGCCAGGAAACATCAGTGTCCTGTCTAATGTATCACTGGATCAGAGTAATATGGGTATTAGGGTGATCTTCTTGAGGGACTCTACAGAGCTGGGGTTGAGGACTTGAACTGCACTGACACAGCACTGTTCTCCCCTACCTTCCCTCTGGCCTACAACGATCTTGGAGATGGGCGAAAATGAGAGGATGCTCTGTCAAATTTGCAGGAATCCTTACTGCTAAATACAGTAATTGCCTAACCTTTGGCTATCACCAATCAGCACACAGAGCAAACTTGGGGATATAAAGGCTAGGCAGCAAAAGAGTCCCAGATCATAAGCCACATGCGGGCTGCTCTGGCTCGTGAGTGAAAAGAATATACCATACAGATTCTCCTAAATTGTTTTGGCTACCAATGGCATTGAGATGCCACAGGAGAAAGTTAGGGTCACCAGCCTAGTAGCAAGATCTGTTCATAACTGTTTCCCATCTAGGATCTGGAGAGCGAAGAACCGTACAGATTGTCACTACAGTAACCCTTTTGTGGTGGGGTTGATCTTTCTGGATTGCTTTGCCTTAGCAATACAAAATACTCCTTACCTGGGGAAGAATCTGGATCAACATTAAAAAAAAAAATTTGCATTTTTTTTTCTCTAAATACCTTTTGTCCTAGTTGTCACTGACATTATTTGAGGTGTATGCTTCCAGTTTACCCGTTTGTAACCCCAGAATCACCGAACTCTGTAGATTGGCAGGAATCTCTGGAGTTTTCTGGTCCAACCTCCTACTCAGAGCAGGTCCAATAAAATCAGGCTAGTCAGGGTCTTGTCTGGTCAAGACCCTGAGTATCTCAGAGGATGGAGATTTCACAGCCTCTGTGAGTGCACAGTCCAGTTTTTGATCACCCTCATGGGTAAAAATTTGTTTCCTTATAATTAAAAGAAATTTCCCACATTGCAACTTAATGGAAAAGTCTTAGTTCATGCTGAGGACTGATGAGTCCCACTGCTTTAGAGAATTTGCTGGGAGAGACAGCTACTGTGAGAGATATATGAGTGAGCACACAAATATCCTCTTGCTTAGAGATAGTGGGAAAATACTAACTGACTAAAATCTGGGCCTGAACTGGGCTGAGTTGTGTTGACCAAGGGGTTTCCCAAATAAAGGGAGATTTGAATTAGTTGTAAGTCTGTGTATGTGAGAAAGAAACAGCAAATATTCTACAGAAATGTGCAGAAAAAGCAAAAACTAAGCCTTAGAGGAACACAGGTCACTGTGAGACCCCGAGAAAAATGGAGAGGGGTCCTGGGCAAAGCTGTAGTTCAAAACAGCCTTGAAGCAAATTTCTCCTGATTAACTCTAGAAAATAAGATGTTTTAGACATTCATTGTTATGTAAACAGAACTGTACCAAAAAAGCATCCACTTGCATTCCCAGTCTCTCCCACATGACTCTGGTAGCCAGCTAGCTCCTTAGGCCTAGAGGGGCTACACTGCACAACCTCTTCTTCAAGACAGCTTAGTGATATTAAAATACTTACCACAGCTGATAAGTATTTATGTATTATTATATTGCATTATTTCTGTATTTATTATATATATATTATTTTTGTCTTTCTGTATTATTCCAGCTTCCAAAAGGCAGGTATCCAGTCCTATGTATGTTTGACTTGGCTTCTTTAGATTTATTTTCAAACAACACAAGTATTTGGACTAAGAATATCTGTATATTATCCTTCCATATATTACTGAGTGCATGGAGGAAAAATTGAGATGTGTTTTGAAACCAAAAGGAAAAGACTAAAAGCAAGGAAGTTTCACTTACTTTTAGCTTAGTTACTCTGTAATTTGGTATCATTAAAGTCCAGCTGAACTCTACAGTATTACAGATATCATTGCAGATATTACAGTATTACAGATCTTGACTATCTTGACCAGCCCCTTTCTACTCTGCTTGAGCCTGGAACTGGGCACAACTGTAAATACATACGCATGAGAAACAGGAAAGTATTCCGAAAAGGACCTATAAAGAAGTCTCTTTCTACAGGATCCTTTCACTGCAGGACTGAAGTAATAATTTATACAGTCTATAGTTACCTAAACTCTTTTCCTACCTACAGATTTTTCAACACTCATTATGTTCATTAGCATAGACTGGTTTAGTATAAATTGATTATGGCACTGTGAGTATAATTTTGATTCCAGTTAAACTGAAGCACACACAGAGTAACTAATTCATTAGCTCCCACTAGTATAATTAAGATCATAATCTATGCATGTTGTAAAAGATATGAATGTTCTCGGATTGCACAGTCAGTCCTTACGTAGGTAATAAGCCATGCACTAGAACTGGAACAACCTTCCTAGAGCAAGCAGTGAAAGAAAACTTTTTGACTCTGCATGCTGTATGCTTACTCCAGGCGTGTTACGTAAAAGATTAGCTGTACTTATATCTGCCGTGCCTTGCCTTTAGATACACATACTGTAGCTGCTGAAATGAGACAAAGCTGCTACCATCACTTGTAAAACTCTGATACCTCCTTTGATCCTCAGGGAAGACAATAGGTTAATAGTCAGATTTTGCCTTTTCCCAGGCTGAGAAGAGGAAGCCCATTTCCAGTATTTAAAGGAATTAAGTGGCTGGTGCAAGAGATAAGCAATCCTTACAAAAGCACTGCCAATTGTTTATTGTGCTTTCTGTGGCTATGAAAGAGATCCTCCTCAGAAGCGTAGAATAAGAATCCTTTAGGTAGTCTTGGCAACAGCTTGAATTTGTTTCTCACACCTGCTATTACTTTCCTTTTCTCTTTTTATCACCTGAGCTCTGGTACTTTAGGAAAGCAACACTGTCCATACATCATTTTGCCCATGATAGGATGGATAATTTGTATAAAATAAGAATTCACCTGCATCTGCAACCGTTTTTAGAAGCCAAACCTTTTCTGTAGAGCTGAGTATCTCTGAAAATGTTCTGCAAATATTGGCTCAAATTAAAACAAACCTTCAGCTGTATTTGCACCTCCTTACTTTTTGCTTTCTGCAAATGTTAGAGAAAGCATTTTCTCTGGGAAGACCATCTATGAAGAAAAACTAATTTTAAGTAAATATTAGAGGTGTTTTCTTAAATTAATTTTTCTCTTAATCAGTGTAAGTGGGATGAACAATGTTCCCAAAAATTCCTATTGAACCTATGCATCACACTTGTGGTGATGGTGATTTTCATGCAAGAATCTCGAAGATGTTGGCAACCAGTAATTAATTTAATGCTGTCATATAGTCAACAGTCCCTGTCATATAGTTCAACACCAAGTGAATCCAGGACATGATTTAGTCAGACTCTATGAAAACTGTGTAAAACAAACCATGTGCCCCTATCTGTGAGGCAAGACCTGGAGTCCACCCTTACAACCATCAGTGCTGAATTTCACCTCCCCTGTGGTGGGAAGGGATAGTCTCACAGAATATCCATCCCATCTATTTAATAAGTAAACATTATTAAATTTTTACCGGAATTGCAGACAGAGCATCTTTCCCAAACTTTCATATATTTCATATAGCTAATCTATTCAGAAATATCATGGTATAGCTTATTCTTTCACAGGAATATAATAATACCTGTTTGAAAACTGAGTATATTTACATTCAGTTAAATGTGAATACACTTAAAACAGTGCAAATTTTTGAAATATAATGAGCACCAGAATTTTTGGCTTTTATCATCTGTATAAGAAGAGCACAAAGAAATTAAATGACCATCCACAGAGTGTGCATGTGTGTGTACTGCTTTTATAAGATGATCGTTCCCAAAGATAATATTTTGTACAATGTAGTAGCTTGGAAATGGTGATTGAGATCCTAGTGGCTGCTCTGGCCCTAGATACTAAATACACATATGACTATGTCCAACATACACAAAAAAGAAGAAAAACAGTGGCAAGTTAAGCTTGATAACCCAAATTAACTTGGGGATGTGTTAATTTTTTTAATCTTTATAGGAGTGGCCAGGATAAGTGCGCATTCAACGCAACAGAGCTCAAACCTTGAGTTTTGCTCAGCTGCCAAAGCACCATCTGCAGGTAGGAGGCACAGCCAAACGACAGCATGTTTTGGTCCCAGACCCACTTTAGCTGCCCAGTATGCTGCAGTATTGGAAAGTCCTGGCCCTTTAGCTATTGAAAAGATAGAGATGCCCTCAACTCCAGGAGAATTGAACCAATGAGGTCTAATTACCAATATTTTTATTCCTTTTTTTATAATTCAAGTTTGCTTTAGTTTACAAGTTTGCATTTAAATTCATTCAGTGATTTGTATAGGGAAAAGGATGCTAAAAACACAATGCTGTTCCTCTTAAAAAATTTTAACTTAGATGTATATTATTTTGGCTTAAGCTGAGGCTTTACCTAATTGAACTATATCCATATAAATAAGGGTTAAAAGTTGAATCATGAATGCTCACATTATTATTATTTTTTAAAATTGGTTTAACAAAGCCAATTTAAAACTGTATTCTTAGTTAAACCAATACATCGATAAGGCCTGAGTCCATCATGTGCTGGTTCTGTACTTTCAATATAATTACTTGCTGTGAAATTCTGATACTATCTTTTCTTTTTAGTGTATTGCTAAATCTCCACAAATATCACCTTTTTGAAGAAAGAATAAACAAGCAATAAACCTCGAAAAATAATGGACCAAAGGAGTTTGATTGTAGAATGACCTGGGGCTATCTTAAATATTACATCTAGATATCCATCTTAAATATTCAGAAAATTTGAGGACAGTACCACACAGTCTCCCATGCCTGAACTACCTGCAGATGGACCTTTGGCAGCGGAGTAAAACCCAGGTTTTGTGCTCTGTTACAGTAGATGTGCCCTTCACTTATCCTGGCCACTCTTATGAAGATTAGGAAGAACTAACCTGTGGAGGTACCACTTCTACAGACATTCAGTCATGAGCGGTTGCTGTAGAGCTCTTTCCACTCGAATAGTTATTTTATATTTGACTGCAAAATATTTCAAACTTAACATATAAAGTTTTTAGAGGGAAAAGTTCTATAAAAGCTTTATCTGTCAAAATTTGTTTTTCAGTGAAGATCCTGTAGTCAATTTTCCTGCCACAGATGTCTTGTTTTCCTTAAGTTCAGTGTTTTCATATATATCCAAACCACGGCTCTAGTTATTTCTATTACAAAGTGAAGAGCACTGTTGCTCCAAATCTAATTCTCAACAGCCTGTAAACTCTAAGAAGGAAATACATATTTGAAGAAGAAAACATCCATAGCAACCATGAAGTGCCATGTAAAGGTTAAGTCCAAACAAGGAGACTGGTCCTCCATATGGTCCTCCATGTGGTCCTCAGCCTGCCTGGCTGAGGCTACTCAGCCCCTCCGTGCTGGTCCAGCGACATGGCTGCTGCCAGCACCTGAGCTGGAATATTATCCCCCTGTGGTGGGACGGGCTGTGGAGACCTATCCGCACATTCAGAGCTGGCTCTGGTCTTTCCAATGCGGCGCATGGAGTAGACATATGTTATGTGACTAACTAATTTTCAGTCTGAAAGAACTAAATGCACAATTATAATTTAAGTTGCAGTCATTTATCTGCTGAATTCAAGGGGGCATAGTTTACAGTAGCCTGTTAACCTACATATCTGGCAATTCATGTTCGATTCAGTTCTGTAACAGGAGCCTTTGCTGAATACCATGCTGTCTAACTAATGTCTGTATCACCCTTTTCTTGATGATATCAAGCATGCTATACTGATAATACACATGAATGAAAATACACAGTTTAACAATACATGCAGTACAAAATGTCACATCTTAATGTGATTTGGAACAGATCCTCAAAATGTCCTTGGCAACCAAATGCATTAAAAAAAATAGTATTTTGGTGCCAAATCAGTCACAAATTTGGCTGTGGATTCTGTTTTCAATGTTTCACTCATGTTGGTCTGTTCAGACACTTCAAAGCAATTATGAATTATATGTCACAGTATATTATATTCTAGATCAAGGCATAGAAAATATTTTTTAGATGTGGGCAACCAAAACGGTCAAATAGCTTGCTAGGAGTTTTTAAATTCGATGTTTGTTAAATTGCTTGTTAAATTGTTTGCAAATTCACATCAATTTTGCTGTTATATCTGGCCCCACATGGGGAATATGTTTAAAATAAGCAAAATATTTTGCATTCTAAATGAATCATTGACTTTTGTTTCACTTAGAAATTTGACTTGATTTAATATTTAAGTGCAAAAACACCCCAAAACTAGACAAAATGTTTTGTATATGCTGATGTTATTATTTTATTTGTTTGTTTCAGTGGGGAAAAATATAATTTCCAGTTGGCACAATATTATTTTTTCTGACATTTCTGGTTCAAGGCAGAAAATCAAATAGTTGCATGATTATTTCTGGCTGATATTTTACTTTGGTCTTATATATTTATTTGTATATGAATAAAAAATGCCTTTTTTTTTTGTGGTTTCACTCTGGATCTAAAACTAGAGAGAGAAATGACCTAAAAACCAGTTGGAAATGGAACTTCTTAAAAACAGAAGTTTCAAAGCAATTGTTGTATCCTAACTTGCATCTTTAAAACCTGAGTTCTTTCTGCTACTCTGGCATAGCTTCCTACTGTGACCATCCTCTCCACTGAACAACTGAGGCAGTCACTGCAGCTGATTTTCATTTCGTTCAGATTTATTTAATGACAATCTGGTGCAGGATGTTTGCATCTTTGAATAAGTACTGTGTTGCCAAACATATATTCTGCTCTGTCCTCTCACAGAGCTTTTAAGACCTAGCTATGAGGCTTTATAAAGTCATCAGAATACACTAAGGTGACTCTGAAGGTAATCTGGATGTCAGGAGGCAAAATGAATGTGATTTTTGGGATTCTCATCTCTTTTTCCAAGCTAGAGAGCTCATTTTCTAGGCCAGGAGAAAGGTGTTCACCTGGAGACTGGTTTTCTCTCACTTTGGTTCTTGCTAGATCCTATTTGTAAGCAAGAGCAACAGGAGGCAGGTCCATTCCAGCATTATTTTCCCTAATTGGTAATAAGGAAGCAACCTGACAACAAATAAGCCTGGTAGTCTAAGGAGAGAGTCTGCAAACACAAAACTATGAACAATTCTCAAGTGTGATTTTTGTCCTAAGTTGGGCAACCTGCAGGCATTTAAAGTTATCGCTTTCAGACTCTCTTTCTAACCCTGTTTAGAAAAGAAAAGTCCTGCTCCCGTGAGAGCAATGGTAGCAGAATCATTCCATCCTATCTGTGGTTGTCTTAGCAACATGCTCTGCAGTTTTTCAGGTTAAAAGGTACTATACATAAAATATATGAAAAATGTATACAATTACAACTTTCTATTTCTTTTTCTCTCACAATCCTATCTAAGGGTAAGACAAGGATGATAAAAATTACCCAAGAAGAAATAGCCTGCTTTTTTTTTTTTTTTTTGCTATTTCAGTGATTTTTGAGGACAACAGCAAAAAATCAGAGACCCTTGTAGGTGAATGAAGGGAAAGCAGGTTTAGAAACAGAATGCCTTGGTTCTCAGACTACACTCCTCTAAGTAAAACATTAGGAATTACTTCAGGGTGGATCCAACCCCCTGGGAAACATATAGAGCATCAAAGCAGGTGGTGGTTTCGTCTTTAAAGAATTGACTGCCTTTGGTGATTTTGAAGAATACTTTCATGATGATAAATATCCAGCCTCACATGAAGACTCATCAAATGTTGAATACAGTTTAACTTATAAAAAAACTCTCAAGAATTCTTATAGAAATGTCTTTTTGTTAACAGAAACCTTTATTGTTACCAAGTGCTTTAAACTTTGCTCAAAGAGTGAGCCAACAGATAACATAATTGAGAATTAAAAATAAAAACAGAGTGTTTTAGAACAAATCATCTGCTTAGCATTTTATAGGGACAAAAACTAATTTGATATTAAGCCTTGTCTGTGCAAGTTTAATTTAACCAATTTTACATGAATTCAGCCCCCATGTAGATACCTTAGAGGTCCATTTAAAAGCACCTTTTCAAGTTTAAAATGATTAGGGGTTTATCTTGATTAGGCATAGGTTTGAGTTTAATCAAATTCTTCAGACAAAATAAAATTGTTCAGAAAAAAGTTTGACTAAGGAGAACCTGCAGGGCCGGAGCTGGCTCTCCAGGAGCAGAGGTGGCCTTGGGGCATTGATAGGGAGGAGGTCGGGGAGATGCAGCCAGTGGGGCTCCTCACAACCAGCGCAGGGCAGGCCTGGGGACAGGACGGTCCTCAGCCCAGTCACTGGTAGTGAGTAGTGAGGACAGCCTCAAGATTTGTAGGTGTCCACAACACATGACTCACCCTTCTCAACACAGAGGTCGGTGCACGCTATCGCTCATACTCTGTGAGACGTTTACCAAGCAGTTGTACTTCCACCTAGAAAGTGCTAGTTGAGCCCACTGCATGATGCTTTATCTCCAGAGCCTCCTGACTTCAGAGGGCATCTTAAATGTCTGTAGTAATTTATTGTGTTGGAAATTTGATGGTAAAGTCTTTTATGCTTAGCTCTTTGAAGGCACCCTGCCATGAACCCTCAACCTAAGTTCCTCCTGCGGTAGATATGGAGGGTAAGACACCCAGGTTCACATCACAGATGTCATCGGGGAGCCTCTTAAATTAGCTGGTAATTAATGTTCAGCAGAAGACAGGGACAAGTCCAAATGAGAGAAATGTGAACCAGAGGCCAGAAACCAATGAGATGGTAGCAAAACACTATGATAATAGCATTTCATGGGTGCCACTGCAGTTAAACAGATGAGCTATGTATCTCTAGCTGCCACAGGAGCTCATAGTTTAGCTTCCATATGACTGGAAATCCTGCTACAAGTTGCTAATTCTCTCCTTCACTGCTTATTTATCAATAGAATTAAGCCTGCTATTAATCATACCGGGAGCCTTTCAGTTGATCCAAATATGGTCTTGTATTTTAATTAGCTTATGTTCTTCTGAAAATCACAACTAATAAAAAGAAAAAGAAAACCAATTATCCACAATTTGAAACAAGGTCAACAAATACGAATGGACATTTCTCTGTATAGATAAATGTATTGTCAAACTTTTCTCAGCCTAACCTTGCAGTGTTCTTTGTAAATACCTCGGTGCATTGGGACCTCTGAACACCTAGCTAAATCTCCTCATACCAGTACAGTTCATTCAGCAAACAGCAAATTCAAGAACTTGAGGAGACAATGGTACCTTTAGAAGCCTAATTGCTTTTGTTTCTAAGCTACCCATCTAAAGTGCTTGGGCTCTTAGCTCTTGTTATTTATCCTGTCTCCTTTGTTTCCCCCCCCTTGAAATTTGCTCCAGAGTAATTTGTTGCTAAAGCCAGATACCTCCGTGACTGTTTGATGTGTTGTTAAGTAAAGAAATAATTTCTAACGAGATCATCAGTCACTCCCTGCTTTCCCAAAGAAGAATAAAGATAAAACTGTACTCCTAAACTGTCTTTGGTGAATATGGAAGTAATTCAAAATAAAGCACATTCAGTCTGAGATTTATGATGAAGCAAAGTTCATTAGCTCATTAGCAGGGGAAATAAGTTTTCAGAGATTTCATGAATCTAGAACAAACAGAAACTATGGCACCTAATTTACCTTGGTCTGAATAGCATTACGGGTTACATTGACTAATTAGGATGTACCACAGAGCATTCAGGTGCTGTCTTCAGTGGTATTACAGCCTAAACCTGGGTTGATTTTCATTTCATTTAAAGAAATACAGGTTGTTGGAAGACAATAGCATTCCTAAGTATTTTTAAGACAAATTTTGCTTTAGAAATGTAGGTTCACTGTAAAAAGCCTTTTTTTTAAAAAAGGAGTGGCAACTACAGCAGAGAGATACAGTGTGTTTAAAGTTAATAATTCTTTATGACCTAATTATTCAGAAAAAAATAAAAGTAGTGTGCTTGAAACATTTTATTCTTTCTACAGCTGTGAAAGGCATCGCTAGAACAATCATCTAAATATTAAACTCCTCTAGTATGAGTCAAAGTCAATTTGTACAGCTGAATATGTCTATATATGTTTACAAAGATTGTGGTGCTCTTGAAGATTTCTAATTAAGGGTTAGTTTAATGTATACGTGAAGATAAAAGAACAATTGCTCTCCTCTGGGTCAGCTATAGTCAGTTCAAACCATGTGTGTACTTCCTTATTCAAATATACCTGCATCTTGAGTAGCAAAAATCCAGTGCAACATCCAGCACCAAAGTTTTAAGTATCTAAGTTTTAAGTCTCTAACCTAAGCTATTGTGTTCCTTGTTTTATAATGGTTAACACATCAATAACACTAAAAGGAATCTGAAATATAACCATTGAATTGCCTTGAGTAATAACTCTGAGCTACACTGATATTATAAAAATGAAAAATTGAGAGGAATCACAACTGGTTTTGTATATACAGACTTACAGTTTTGTTTTGAGCTATGTATATTACAGGGATGACAAGGTGATATTGCAAATGATAGGCTTGTTGTATCCCAGCTTCCTTTGTTTTTTGAATATAAGAATTCAACATGTCTTTCTATCACCTCAGAGTGATTTCTCTGGGCATCATACCCAGTTTTCTAAATGCAGCTAATTGTCATGAAGCTGGAGAAACTGCACAGACTTTGCTTCGAAGTAGAATTTGGAGAGGTTTTTTCCTCTCACTTCTCTTCTTCCTATAGGTGTTTCTCATTAACATGAAACAATGAATGGCTTTATCAGGTAATAAACACTGTTAGGTTTCAATACAACTGACAACAATAGCGCTAAATTCATCCAGTCCTATTAAAGGGTTGATACAACCCTTACCTTGAAGAATTAAAACTATGTGGAAATGGCAGCTCGAAGCATAATAGAAAGGGCTTTTGTTAATTGTCAGGGAAACGCGAACCTGGAACTACCATGTAAAAGCAGAGTAGTTCTTTCTCTACTACTGTCTGACCTTGATTAGAGATAATAGCAGACAGTCATAGTTGTAGCTGGGAGACTTTAGTTCTCTCTGTAATGCTGTTACTGCTGGAGTTTTTTTTCTACTTCAGTAAACCTTTCTGCAGTATTTTCTCATCTCTAGATTGTCCTAATTATCCTAACTTGGTAGAGTGCTTGAAATCCTTAATTGGGTATCATCATATAAGATCTGCTTGCTTTATTGCAAGTGGAGCTGGTAGGTATTCCTACATGCAGGCTGCCTAGTTCCACCTATTATTAAAACATACACAAAATCTTGCTACTTTCACATGATAAGCCAGAGCACCTTCGTAGCTCAGAGCATGGCTTAAGAATTATAGGCAAGGCTACCTTCCTAGAGAAGCTCTCTTCTTGCCCCATGCAATTCCACTCAATTGCAGTGGAATCACCAACTGTCAAAAAGAAATAAGAACTTTCTTTTGCTTGCATTGTCAGGAAAACTTTAGCAGCATACCAAGCTAATTTAAATGACTCTTTTCCTTACATTAAGCTTTGCAATACAGTAAAGGAAATACAGTAGAGAGCATGTGCAAGGTTTCACTGTTATATACTGGTAGCTGCAGCTGAAGTTAGTCTCCCTTCCTCTCTTCAGGTGGGAAAATGCAGAACAGTGGATATTTGGGGAGGGGGTGGGCTTATAACCATGAAACACTCCTCTGTTCAACATGTCCTAAATTCTTGAAAGGTTTTACTATTTCTTTATCATCCTCTGTGGATGGAGAGAAAAGAGAAAATTGATGTTGCCATTCTCTGACTCTCTTCAGAACTCCAGCAAACCTTAAATTCTTCAGTTCCTGGGAAATGCAAGGATTAATTTAACCTATTGTCAGGTTTACCTATTAGGAGAAATAACAAGTCTTCTTATCGCCCTTCACATCTCTAGGCTATTGTGTGTAATAGTGTTAAAGCCTCAAAAAGAAAACACATAAAATGTCATTATGCTTTCAGGTCCATAGAATTTTATTTATAAATGTGATCTAATAGGGGTAAAAAACACAAACCTAAGAGTTTGTTTGCAGGATTTTTTTAAATGACATGGAATAATTCTTTATCAATATTGTCTCTATTTTAAATGCTTCAGGTCATTTCAGGGAGTTCTGTGTCTCTCTTGAACGGGATGGTTATAGCTCTTGAAAGGCTGCACTCTGGCACACACAGAAAACTGTTAGCATAAATTCATGTTAAGTAAAATGCTGATTATTCCCAGTTAAAAAATATATATATATAAAAGAAACCTTTTATTTAATTTGATGGAATTTGAGCATTGATTTTCTACTAGCTCTATGTGAATTTTGCTTAAAAGTCATCAATGCAAAGCATGAAAATCTCTTCCTTCTGGTTTTTCAAGAAATTGGAATTTTCAGATTATGAATAATAATAAACATCTTTAAATACACCATTTTTTTCTTGGTGATTTATACAAGGCATGGAAATTATTCCTCCTTGCAGATGTTTAAATCCTCACATAAACCAGATGATAAATGAACTAATAGGAGTCACTATTTTTCCTTGCAGGCCTTCCTCCTGCTACAGTGGATATTTTGAGTAAAAGGATTACATTAAGAAGGAATATCAGAAAGGTAAATAAGAGCAAGAGGAGCTTGAGGAGGGGGAACAAGGAACAAACTTTGCTTGTGGAAAAGCACTGCTCTATTCTTTTAATATATGAAAGAACATGGGGCTATAAATGTGTGTAAGCAAATGGACCTGCATATCCATTTCTTTGTGTGAGATAGAGGTGGTAAGCACATATCTGAAATCATGCACCTTTATCTTATATATATTTTTTAACTAGGGAAGTAGAGTGTGCAGTATTGGGACTCAATTTGTCTATACAATCATGTTTGTCATTTCTAATGAACATTGTTTCTCTCCAAAACATTGATACATATTTTAGTGTTTCTGATTCTCCTGAGTCATTAAACTTTGAAATGTGATGAAAGGAATGGTTTGTTTAGGAGGACAGGACAGCCTCTTCCAATGCCTTAAAAGGAAGGAATACTTTGATGTGATGAAAAAAACATGTTCTTATTGTGAATGATATTAGAAAGTTTCCTAGAGCTGGTGATTCAAGTATTGTGGTTTTTTGTTTCTTTTTTTTTTTACATTAACTGTGTAATTAAAGATAGGAAAAAAGTTTGGTTTTGATGAAGAACTTCTGAATATGACAAATATTCATATTTTCCTACATAGATTTCATATTTTCCTACATAGATTTCCTATCCAAATGTTCTCATTCTCTATTGTAAGAGAGGACAGGGTTTTGGGAGCACATCTTATATTCAGCACATACTTTAGGAAGTAGAAGTTAGAACCTTTCCATAGCAAAACTTTTACACAACATTTTCTCTGTGTTTAAAATGATCTTCAGATTAATAAAAAGAAGTAGTCTTTGGTACTTTATTTGTCTGGACTGTTCTTAAACTATTGTGTTATGAAAATGCTTACATAAAGGTCAAGGAGGGAGAATTTCTGTCTATGAGCAAACCATCTGCAAATTACACTACAGTAGCTGATAAAATATAGATGGTTTGCCTACTTGGTGGCTTTTCTCGATTTTTTTTTTTTTTTTAATCAACCCATGCTTTTCTGGAGTATTGTACATGACAGAGAGAGAGGTGAGAGCTGCTGTTCCTCCCCCTCACCAATTTGCGCAGAGACTTTACAAGTCTGCTGGAATTTCTCTCTCTCTTCCTGCCAAAGGAAACCTGTCCTCTGGTTAACATAGCCTTCCCCTGGGATTACACTCCCTGTTGGTTTATGCAGCTTCCCATTCACCTGACTCCTGAAGATGCCTTCGTTACAGCTCTTCCCCATGCAGCGTTATTTAAAACCTTTGCAGCACCTCCCAGGCAGCAGGGCATGGCCACAGCCAGCATGGCCACTGCTATGTTCCCGATAGGGCTTGCTGCTCTGAGGACAGCCTAACATTACATCACAGCAGCTTTTCAGCATTAATCTTCCACGTGTGAGGTGTAGTTTCCACCTGGTTGTTTTATATGATACAGAGAGGAGCTGGGGACTGTGATTACCTTTGCCTGTCCTCTCCCGCTTGCAGAAGACTGGTACCTGTGAGAATATGGTTTGCTTAACAAAAACTTCTGCTATAGGCACAGTGGTGTATTTTTCTCAGGTAATTGCCTGTTGAAGCCAGATTAGGTGAAATTAGGAGAACCGTTACATCTGTTGAAAATAGTAAACTCAGGATTTTCTGTCTGCCTCTCAGAAAAGAGGATAGAATTAGTGAAATTGGTGTATATGGGCATTTGTATACAGCTCTAGTCTGCTGATAAGGTTACTATCTAGGTTTACTATATTTACACACAACATAAGTGAGTTCAGGTTGTAACTACCTTATCTTAACTACCCAAGAAGAGTTTCTTTTGTTTGCCTGAGAGTTTGGGAAGGTGGAGTGTGTGTGTTGCATTTATTTAGTCACTCTGAATCTGCTTGAAAAAAAAGTATTTGGGTCCTTGTCTGTTTTGCTTACATAAATTTATATTTTGGCTTATGTTCTGGGCCTATCAAGCAATACCTTGGAAGCAAGTACCCCCCACAAGAAGCTTTCTTTTTAACTGCACAACCCACTCGTGCATTTAGATGTAACTGAAGAAAATTGATTGTGTTATATCAATATAGTAACTTGATAGTAAGCCTATAAGATAGTCTTATTAAAGGGAACAGCAGCAGTTGTAAACAAAATACCTGAAATAACACCATACCCTTTCATTCATTAGTGGTAACCTCTGTGGATATGTTCAGATGGAGGGACTGGAAGACAACCTCCAAGGTGTTGAGGGCCTCTGTATCAGTGCTCGTGGGAAACTCTCTGACCTTAGCCAAGCCCTTTGTGTTCCTAGAAAGCAACGGTTATGTTCACATGCAGTGCAATGAGGAAAAAAAAATTACCTGTTGACATGTCGAAAAGCAACCAAAATAAAGGGAAGATGTGAGAACTATAGCTAGCCATTGGGCATCTTGGCTGTATGACATTGCATGTGATTTATATGCTAGTTAAGAGTATCGAAGCATGTTTTACTGCATATTCCAGAGACCCCAGTTTCACAATGTATCACCCTAAATAGTTAGCTAGGCTTTTGAAGCTAACACTAATGGTTTTCAGTGTTCTGCTAGCCTGAAAATAAGTTTGCTGAATACACACCATTTCTGGGAGGATTTATTCTGGGAACTAGAATATGATGCTATGCTACACTAGTTATTAAACTGTGAATATGTAGCAATTATGGTCACGTTTCATATCAGCAAGCTGGTACTTTGTGCAAACATAGCTTTCAGCTGTGGGATTTTGTCGTTAATATTCCTTTCTCAAAAGGACAAAGTGACATGCTGACCAGGGTCAACTTAAGCTTCATAGTTTCTGTAGCACTTAAGGCTAGCCCAGACCAGTGATGATTGCAAATGAGTCTGAATGTCCAACAATGGAAGATCCTTTAGGCAATGAATTTTGATTGTTCTGCTCATAAGAGACTGCAAACTATATGAAGAGAGGAACTTTAAATGTCCCCTGATCCTATTAGAGGGTCATTATTCCAGGTAATGAATGCATTGCACTGGCAATGCAGTATAATAAATGCTGACAACTATAAAGTACCAATTATGGAGAGAGGCAAGCAACAGACAGAGTTATATACTAAATGATTCATTTATAAAGTAGTGCTGGAAATAATGATTGTAACTAAAAGTTACAGTTCTTGGAGATATGCATAAAGAAAAGGGCATCCCTTTGCTCACTAGAACATTGTGTGCATGAGTTTAGTCCTTTGCCTAAAAGAAAAGAAGAAGGAACAAATAAAAAAACCCTTCAGTAGAATTTTGGGGAGGGGGGAAAAAAAAGTAGCTTTTGACAGAGTGCCACCAAAGCAGAGTGCAAGTGCTTCAGAGATGCCTAGAGAGCACCATGGTTCTAAAGGATACAGAAGGTAAAGCCACATAATACATAATAAACAGTATGTGGAAGTATCATCCTCTCCATCACAAGATAGCTATAACACATTTTAAACATAGAACTCTTTTTAAAGCAGGACAGATATCCAAAGACACTCATGTCATTTATGCTCTCAGCTTGTCTCTGAGGGCATAGTATTTTAACCTGTTATTTTTCCTAGAGTACTCTCTTATCTAGTGACAGTTTCCTGAATCATGCTATCAAAATATTCTTCATTCTCTATTAGAAGTTATAGGGAAAAGTGTTGTACTAGAAGCAGACCAAATCCCACACTTTTTTCATTTCCAAATCAGTACATCAGATAATTTTGATATGAGAGCTAGGAGTTGACTGCAAGGCTATATTCTGTTTGTGGGGCAGCCATAACTTTTGCTTCTAGTCCCAAAGATAGCCAATACCAATATAAATATCTTTTCCATCTGTAAATGAAAAGTCCCCCTTAAGTTTTTCCTTATTTGCCTTGATGAGGCCAGAATATCACCCGTCTCTCTCTCTCCGGCCTTAAGGTCAGGCTCTTGGAAGCAGCATCATTCCAAGAATGCCTGTGCGTTTAGCTGACACTCGGCCTAAGGAGCTAGTCAAAAACATTAAATCTCTTAATTATTGTGAATGAATATTTCATTGATTTTTACCTGTTCAACACCCACAACATAATTTGCATGGGAAGTGCTAAGCTGAGTTTTGAAAAGTACTTAGGTTTGTCTCTGGCTTTATCTTGCTCCGTGAGAGTGGGATGTGGCTTCGTTTCCATCTAGTTCGTCATGGAAGGGCCTCCAGCTAGAATCTCAGGTGCCTTACAAATTTGTTTAAAGCCTTTTCTTGAGATAGCCTGATAAAGATGTTTCTAAAGTTATAGCTTGGAGGATAACGGGTAGCAGCATGATTGTCATCTTGCACAAAACCATCCAGAAAATTGGCTTTCAGGGTCAAATCCAGTAAGTGAGTGGTAGAGGTATAGCAAGTGCACTTTTAGAGCTCATTGGAAATGCAACAAGATTACTAGGTGTTATCAAAAAATAATGTGTGCAGGTAAGAGCAATCTCTATCCTAACAGGAGGTCTTTGCAAATATTGTTGTTATCCAAGATGTGGACATAGATATCAATAAATTGTGATGCCTATTGAACGGGAGAGAGAAAAAAGATGACTATCTGTGGGAAGCAACTTAAGTGTGCTCTTTGAAGATGACAAGATAGAGCATACAATATGGATGTGAGGATTTTTAAGTGTACTTGTCCCAGAGTAAATTTAGCCTGGAAAAGAAACCCTCTCTTGTTATCTGAGAATGCCCCAGATGTTGTTACATGTGTGAATTATCTAGATAGGTAAAAAAAGAGTTTTGTGGAGTATTCAGCTGCAGGGCTGTCTGTATGTTACAGTTTGGCTGTGTGCAGAAACATCAGGATAAATAGGGAAAGCAAGCAAACTACCAAAACTTTTTATGTTTCCTGGTGATTTTTTTTTTCATTAATCTAATTTCAAGAAGAAGGCTTGAATTTTGGGAAGGCTTTCTTTCTCTTTCTGTCTTGTGAGAATAGGAGAGAGAAGCAGTGGAAAAGTTCATTTTAATTTCCTACTTAAACTCAGATGCACAGATAGATACCAAAGGGGAAATCAGAACTCAGATGAGGGACAGAAGAGTGTGGGTAACATATGCTCTTTCTCCCATCTGCCTCGTTCTCTGCTTTTTCCCCACAGATGTTTTATTTTCTTTTCAACTGGCATCTGTGAGGAAACGGGCATTACAAAATTGCACATACTCTCTCTCCTGTGATTAAAGCATTGGGAAAATGTGCAGAATGCCATTCAAAAAAATATAGCCACGTATGGGCCTGGACTGGAATTTAATCAATACTTCTGTCTGGTTTACAATGACCAGAGGCTTCATCACTCAGAATAAAAACAAAGCACAAATATACAGGAGTGGCAAAATTAGAGCCAGCTAGTGAATAGGCATGCCGTTATGCAGTCAAGCATGTAATATAAAATTTTGTATGTTTAGTCCTCAATTATTTGAGATAATTCAGACCAGATAATTCTGGTTTTAGATTTTTGTCCAGCAAGAATAATTTGACATTGACGCAAACTTGATCATGAACACTGTAGAGCATCGACTGCACAGTTCCACGAACGTCCATGAAGGACAGATTGACATCATTTAAAGATGTGTTTCGGCAACATCTTCCCCCTCACGCCTTCAGACCTCTCATTTTCATGCAAGGAATTCTGGACAGGAACATACAGCGCAGGCACAGTAAGTTCAATGCATCCATAATGCATCAGTCTTACCATTTATGTGATATACCGTTGAGTTGTGCATGCACAGTAAGTCCAGTGGAGCCAGAATGTGTGACATTTACCGCAAACTTGCTGGCATCTGTGCCTTCCCAGCAACCATTTGCAAGGGATTGCCGCTTCACACAGAAGCGGAACGTAACATTTCCAACATGGAAAAGAGGATGCGCTCACTTTCTCCCAAATGATCAGCCAGAACTTTTGGACTGAGAATCTCTCTTGATCTTCTGCAGAGCAAAAGTCCATAATGAGGCCATCTTTATAAAAATAATCAGGGTGCAACAGAAAAGAGGACTTTCTAAATTAAACTTCAGCCACACCTTGTGCCAAACTAGTAGTTGAGACAGTGCAACTGACCTCTGTGGCCTTTGGGTAACTACAGGAGAGTAAAGATCATTTGCTTCAGTTCTGTATTCGCTTTGTGTTTTTCCTCAGTAACTTTGTGTTCCAGACTGCACCGGGCCAAATGTCGCAGCTATTTCTGAACACATCTGTGTTGAACAGTGACTCATACTACCCCAGACCTGCAGTGAGACTGAGACTGCATATGCAGTCTAACCTGATTTGTTTAGGCAGTTTGTGCTTAAATGGTTAATTAGGGAGCAGAAAGTAAGCAAACATACGTAAGAGTAAGAATGAAACTGCCGGCTTAGCAGAGATCCCTGTATCTAGTCATAGAGACCGCCCACTCCCTTTTTCCTGGTCTGATAACTTTTTTTTTTCAATTGCAATAAATGGCAACCTATAATATGCAACCTACATTCTCCTTTCTGTCATTGTTCTATTATTCTCAGCTTCTGAATCCTATTTTTGCAGAGCACGTTAGCTTGGGAACCTGGGTGTAGAAAGCAGACATCAGAATGGATAGTTTTTAGTCTGTGTCTCCCTCACCTTGACTTTCACTATTCAAATACCGACTCTTCCACCAGCGCAAATGCTCTCTGGGTGCTGCACACGGAGGCGAGGCCTCCCCCTTGGTCCTCTTTCTCCACGTCGCAGGCAAGGTCCTATCAACGTAAACGTGTCATTGCAATTCATCACTCACCCTTGTCGCCCATATCTTGGTGAAGCCTGCTTTCTCCAGGTCATGGCTGCAGGCTATCTGTTTCAGCCTCCAAGAAAAAAGCCCTTCTCAAACATAATGAAAGAGGTAACAGCACAAAAGAGTCCGCTAATGGCCAAACCCTTCTGTCAGTCCACTTCCCACAGGCTGCTCTGCAGGGTCTGAAGTGTAAACATGGCTAATGGATAGGGGCCAGCCGATGCTGGTGCTGTGTTCACTGCTCTGGCTCGTACCTGAAGTCCTGTCTGGCAGAAGGACTGCCTGGAGGCATGGATAATGGTCACCAGTCTGCAAATGCCAGTCTGGGATGGGGCAAGGCCCTCCGCTTCCCCCCCCCCGCTGCCTTCGGTGGCACTGCTAAAGAACTCGGCACAGGTAGAGGTATGGAGTATTTACCACTCTGGCTCTCCCCTGGCACTCTAAGTCCCCTCTTGGTTTTAGGAATTAATTTACTCGTGAAGTGAAGAAGGAATAAGGACACAAAGCTTGGGCTATCCAATGGCTTAGCCAGTGAAACTGTAAGGAAGAATGCATTTATTTCCTGAGCATCAACGACATGTTTCCACCCTGCCCTGGCAGTGCCCAGGAAGTATTTTCTAAGTAAATAGCAAGTGAGTAATCTTTTCTTTAAAATCTATCACCTTTGCATCAGCCATTTAGGTGCATATGCCACAGCTGATCCATCTGTAGTTCAGAGCATTACCACAGGGCATTTGTACTATTAAGAATTAATTTGCGGCGGGATCCATTAGAGTCTAAAGCAATACTTCAAATAAGTTACATTATTATTTCTTCTCTCCTCTGCTTTTATCTCCTCTCCAACCAATGCTCATGCTTCGGGGCATATGCTGATTACCAGATGGGCAAGGGGAAAAAAGATTCCCACTTGTGTAGTTTTATACAATTAGATGAATTACAAAATTGTACAATTCCTCTGAAATCTCCAGCAGAACTAGGAAGAGGATGCTAGATTAGATGAACTGCTGATCTGGTTTTGCTAATCCTCTGGAACAGGCTCTAACGTATAGAATAATTTGCTCTTGGTATTAAGAACAACTTGCCTGCATCTATCTAATACAGAGAACTGAGGAAGTTTCCCTCGGATTTTTGTTGTTTTTCTTGTTTGCCTTTGGTTTTTTTTCTTCTTCTTAATTTAAGCACTTGCCTGTCGGCTTTCTCCAGGTTATTCAGATGGGGTAGGGAGGCTGATGATTCCCAGCATAATTCTTTAGCCTGCGTTCTTTTCCCTGCACAGCAAAGCTGGCAGCATAGTAGCAGTGGCCTGAATCTACTCATTGATTTTAAAGGACTTTGGACTTGGTCGGTTGGTATGGATCTGTCGGGATCCTAACTGAACTGATGTGTGCTTCGTCACTGGAGGACTGTGGATGAGCCCCCAGTTTGGCGCACTGGGGAGTGGATAAGATGCAGACTTGGCATTCGAAGCCCTTTGCATGTGCCACAGAGCTGCTTGGTGATTCAGCACAAACTGGGGAAGAATTTTCCCCGTCCTACCACTCTGTCTATTTTCACAAAACAGCACTAACATTAATGAGGAAGGCAGCAATATGGTGTCTATTTGTTTGAGAGAGGGATGAAAGAAATAATTGTCCATCAATTTATCTCCTCTGCTGTGCCACTTCATATTCTATTAATGGCAAATCCCTCCATGCCAGCTGCCTGCCTCCTTACCCTGCTTCACATGGGATATGTTTAGAGAATGGAGAGCTTGCTTCTACACTGCTTTTCAGTCAGTGTTTTATGTGGCATTGCTAGTTAGATTATTCCCCAGTGAGACATGCTAGCACTGGTACAGTTCCCAATAAACATTCAAACTGAATTTTTGTGGGTAAACCTGCCAACAGTAAATCACTTTTTGGTACCTTCAGGTGCAAACAAGCTGTAATATTTCAGCTCTGGAACATTTTTTTTTAGTCCGTGTGGGCCTAAGTGAGATGCCTGCTGAGTAATGTTTTTTTTCAGTGAAGTACGTGTTGTTCCTTGAAATGTAAACTCTTCCGGCAGTGTAACAATAGAAGTTCTTCAAACAACTTGTCTGTTATCAACAGTGATGAATGCCACTTGCTTGAAAATACTGAAACCTGGTTAGGATCAATATATGCAAATAGTTAAGCGCAATACTTAAGTGGCTGAATTAGGCATTCATATGTTTATGTCCTCTCTCCACCCCACCACACCATCATGTAATGCTTGTGTTCTGTGAGCATGCATGACCTTGGGGAGTTTCCTGTCTTTGGTGGATCCCATTTATTACGTATTTGGCCATTTTCCACTGGGTCATCAAGGCAGAACCCTCTCCCCCATCTCATTTAAGCCAAAAGGACAAATTCACTCTGCTGATGGCAGGGGTAAGAGGCGATATCCTGCGCAGGACTGGTCTACCATGCTCTGGGGCAAAATTATCTGAGAAAAAGCAGGTTGCTGCAGGGAGAAAAGCAGCTTTAATCTTCACTGGGGCCCAAGGGAATTTTGCTGGCCAAAACTGCCTTTGGGGCACCCTGATCCAGCAACCCAAGCACATCCCGGCAAGTGCCGTCTGCTTTTAATGCTGCTCGACCCTCTGCAGACCCCAGCGGAAGAAAAGGATATCTAGCATGTCTCTAGGGTATCTATCACGTTTCTGCGTTTCAGATCTTGACAGTGGCATCCAAGGATGGTAGTGCATTAGGTTCTCAAAGGTTTTACACTAGGGCTATCTTATTTACTTAATGCTTACCAAGTTCATAAGAGAAATGAGACAGGGTAGCTGGAGACTTTATGGTTATCGTCTTATTGTGTCTTCTGGTGATCCCTTACCCTAAAATAAGAAAACAGTGCTTGAGAGGTCTATCAATAATTCTTCTCCCATTTATCCATCATTTTGTTTAGGATATTATGAGGAGCAATATTTTTTGATTTGATAGTGCTTTAGAGCTTCAGCTATTTGACTAGCTGACAAATAGCAACAACTTTTATTGGGGTGTTATCAAAAATATAGATGAGCTTTCTGAACTCCCACTGTAGAGGATACTTGCCTGTGTTACAGTCTATTTAATACCACATGCCAGGACAAATTGATAGCTGCTATAAAATAATGGTTTTTTTAGTTAGACACTATAAAATGTAGCCAAAGTTTTTCCAAATAAGGACAAAAGTTTCTTCTTGGAAAAATTAGAAATTACTTGTATATTCCCAAACAATACGTATATAATAGTTTAAAATATATTTAGAGAATATAAATAATTGAATTTGGTCGAAATGTATACATGCTTCGTCCTGATTCATTTTCTAATTATGTTCTTGTTCATATGTTTTAATGAGTTATTTACATTTTAAAATTAGGTATTCAACATTTTTTTTTGTTGTTCTTGCACCTCTGCCCTTTCAAAGGATATGCAGAAGGCATAATTTTACTTTGTAGTTTATTGATACTGGTCAGGCCTATTCATGTAGTTGTGCTGGTGCTACACACTTAATCAGATGTAGCTTCCCTCTGAAAACATGCCCCATGAAGTGATAGCACTGCTTTTTCTCTCTGGGATTACCTGAGGAATTACTGTCATCTTAGAACTGACAGTTTTGACACATTAATTCAGTGTGTTTTCAGCTCTGTTTAGTGTTTAATATAAATATTAATTCTCTTAAAAATAAAAATGTTAATTAGTCATTAAGGTTGAATGGGTGTTAAAGAAAACATACCAAGGAAGGAAAGAATAGAAAAAAATACCCTGATTCAATGCCCTCTTCCCAACTCTTCAGATTTTACTCTCCTGGGATATTATTTTGCTAATCTTCCAGTCATCACAGAGCTAACCAGCTCAAGCATGTTTTGAACTATTAATTTATTTAAAATGTAAAAAAAACTCAGAAAGGAGACAATGCAAACAGTTAATCTTGGGAGTATTTTCTTACATCATTAAAAAAAACATGTCTTTCTTTTTAAGGTTAAGGTTGTGTGCAAATTCCAGCAAATGAAAGTAGAAAAACAATATTTAACTTAAAAATATGTTTCACTTAAAAATCTGATGGCTTTTCACCCATCCTCTCTTGGAACATGAATACCATCTATCCACAGACAAGTAACCAACACAGCTTGAATACTGTATAAGCTGGGAATGCTCAAAAAGCATCTACAAAGAATATTTGTTGTAGAATCTCCACTCGCTCTCTCTTTCTCTTTGCTGCCATAATGTATGGAAGTTTCAAGTGGTATTCAAGAAAATCTGAAAGTGCTCAGACAGAAATGGAGGGAGGCAGAATTCAGCGGATTATTTGCCAAGCTCCGCTGCAAAGTGAGGTAGTGAACTTGCTATAATTGAAGCCGAACAAGGCCAGACTTGACATCCATCTATTAAGGATCAATTAGGAATAATTAAATCATGATGCATGGCAGAGTAGATTAACTCTTCCAACCAGGTGATAATAACATCATTTCCCCTTTAGCCCACACAGCCAATATTGGGGCTTTGTTTCCATTAGGAGAGCAAATCGGTTATATGAGCCTGGAATATTCTTTGGTGTAGCCGTGTTTATTTACGGAGAGTGCACCTGGTCCTGCTGCTTTGAACAAAGTAGAGGTAAACAACGGCAGGCAGTTTTCTCGCAAGCAAATCTCCAAGCCTACCTTTTTAGCATGTTCCCTTTCCACCGAACAAGTGTGCTCTCTTCCCTCCTGCTCGCTCTTACGGGCAGACACAGTTATCTCCTAGTTTGTTTTCTGACGTCTTTCCCTGATGTGCAGCTGTAGACAACTGAACATCCCCTATATGATGAGCAGACCGCGGCGCAGAGAAGCGTGAGCTGGGGAATCGCCCTCCCCGACCCAGGGTGGTGTCTGCATTTAGTGCTTCTCACCCTGCAAAAATCTGGTTCAGAGGTGCTCGCCGCCGCGGTACCTCTCTAATATCATGCGAGCATCGCTCCTCGCCTGTGCAGCCTGATGGTTGTTTTACCTATGTTTTAAAAAGGGCTGTGCCCCTCCCCCGCTCAGCTGGAAAGGAGGGTGTTTATGTGGGCTTCAACCATGTCTGGTGTTGGCAAAGACCGGAGATCCGATTATGGCGGCTATTAATGCCTCGCGTTGTAATGTGTAAGAGGTAACAGAGGACTGCATTATTAAACAAAAATATTAATTGTTGAACATTGCTTGGTGAGTGAGGAGTATGAAATTCTGGAGTTACGGCTTTTGTTTCTGGCTCCAGAATAGACTCCTACATGGTGACAGCAAATTAATTTAATCTCTCTCAGCCTCAGTGTCCATAGATCAAATGGTTAGAACAATACGACCACTTCTGTAAAGTCTCTGAAGCTGTGGCTCGTCTTATTTTGCAGGAATCTGATCCAAAACTTAAGGAAGTCAACAAAAAGATTTCCATTGGCTTCCCAACATATTAATAGTACTTTTAAGTACCTTTTTTTTTTTTTTTTTTTTTTTTTTTCCCAAGAGGAGAGACTTTCGCTCAAGTGATCTGAGGGGATAGACAGTTTATGTATTAGGTTGGAGGGATAGTGCCATTAGCTATATTAATTAGAAAAGTCACCTTTTATAATTAGACAAAAATCTTCAAATAGTGAATTGTTAGTGCTGGGAGGAGGGCTGAGGTAGGAAAGGCTAATGGGCAGGGTATTGGTTAGGAAGTCTGGGCTAGTGGGTCACATAACCTTTGGGCAAAGAGCATCCTTTCTCTCTCTCTCTTTTTTTTTTTTTTCCCCTGACTTCTCTGTTTACAGTACAAGGCATAATATAGCTCTGTTCTCTGTTAGAGCTCAGAGCACAAATACCTGTAATAAGTTTTTTAAAGCCCGATGTGCATTGTGCACACAGAGTTACACTTTGGATAATATGCTAACTTTTGCGCACATGCATAAAAGGCACAAAGGAATGCTCACATGATCCACGACAGGGTCATGTGAATAGCATATAAATTACACACAGAATGAACTACACACATCATAAATTATATTAGGTGCAGTGTGCTGTAATGTTCATTGTAAAAGCGATCCTGTATTTTCAATTCAAACTGATTTTTTAAAGATGCTTATCCAAACTCTATGAATTTACAGTACACCCGATCTACAAAAATTCAGGCAAAGCTCATGCAAACACCTCTGCACATGAACAGTTCTGTTGAATAGGATTCAGCATATGTGAACTTCCTCTCATGCATAAATGTTTTCAGAATCAGAGCCAGAGAGAGAGAGAGACGCAAAATACACCCTCAACCACAAAACGTAGGTTAATCAATTGGTCGCAGAGTCCCTCGACCGTCAGCCTCCCTCAAAAGCCCAGGAGCCTTTGTGCCTTAAAAGCTGTGCAATATGTGCTCGGTCTGAACCTGAGCTTAATGAGGTTTTATTGTTTCGTAAGGCAGAAACAAATGAAGAGAGTGAAGAGAAAGTATGCAGACAAGTGAGACTTGAAAGCGAGACAAGACTTGCTACTCGCATGCAGGTGGAGTGTGGATGTCAAGCACACCAATGAGGCAGTTCCTTATTTTTTCTGTATTGATTAAGTAACTACTCGTTAAATGCCATAGATTAGGAAGATGAGGCAAGGTTGCATGAATTTGCTCAGAACTGTGAAACCAGTTTGAAGATAAGCAGCATGCTCACTGCCTGTCAGCACTATAAGACAAAGGCTGCTATTAAGAAGAGACAACACTGCAGAAACAATATTGCTTCCATTTTGAGTTTTTTGGGGGGGAAATGTGGGGGGGCAACTAGGGAGTATATAGGCTCTGACTACATCTCCACTGATGTAAACTGGTGCAGCTTCCATACCTAAGAAATCATGCCCATGTTGACCAGCTGGGAATATGCACATTAAAGGTGAAGGGTGAGGGGGTGAACAGTACTTGTTCCCTAATAGTCAGCTTTTCGAAACACTGAACCCATTTCCAAGTCACAGCATTTTATTTTATTTTTTAAGAATAAATCTGCAGAATCTCCCTGATTAAGGCAAACATTGTGCTGTAGCGATGTTGAAACTGTAGTGTCCTACATTCTGCTGGAGACAATAGAGAAGTGAACTTCTATTTTAATATATGGAGAAGGGAAAAACTGTTAAATAACTTATTAAAATTGCATAACTCCTTATTTCTGCCTCAGATATTAATTCCAGGAGCAATATGGCTAAGGATTATTTTCAGCCTTCCTGTTAGTAAAGTAGAAAATAAAAGTAAACAGAACACAACTCTTTCTCCTGAGGAGAGGGAGACAAACAGAAGGAAAGGAGTAATCACATGCAAAGGACGAATGTTACATCATTTAGGGCATTACTGAAAGGCACCCAGATACCCTGGTGATAGGGGTTGTATAAGAACTGGATTTTAAACAGGTGGCATAAAAGTACAGAATAATAGATAAATTTTGGTTCTGCAAGCCATAACCATTTTGCTTTCTTAACCTTTCTGGGTTTAAAATTGCTCTGATGCTCATGAATATATGTTCTAATTTCTATAAAGACTCCTAGCAGATTGAGTCCATTTAGAACATTGTTGGCTCATCTGCTCCTATTTGATTTTTTTTTTTTTAAGTTGGGAAATAGACTGGAGGAGACGCACGTATTGCATTTTAACTCTGCAGTCCCAGAGACAGGGAAAGTCTAGCAATCGTACTGCAAAGGAAGGAAAGATTAGTCTGTGGCTCATTTTGACTGTATTGATGTGATCGATAATAGCCGTGCCTGTCTGCAAAATGTGCGCATATAAGTACTGTATAAACATTGTTAAATAAAAGACTGCTGCATTAAATAATATGACCTTGCTACCTTTTAGTTGCAGTCTTAGAGTGCAAACTTGTTTTAATTAGCAGTCAGCAAGCAGACTGTAACTTCACTGAAGGAGCACTGAAGAATCACTGCCTATTAACAACCCAGCGGTAAGTAAGCCAGTACAAATACTTATAACCAAATAGTGTGCATTTCAGGAGTGGAGAGGATTAGCTATTGGGCACACAACACAGTGGAGGAAATTGCTTTATTCCCAGTACTGCTGGGTACCAGGAGGCAGTCACTGTGCCTCTAGCCCATTAACAGCATTCAGAGTGTTGCTTCCCATAGAAGGGGTTATTGGCTAACCACTGGGTGACCAATTAAATGCTATGAATAAGTCCCAAACCAAACAGCATGGGGCCTGTTTGTGGCACAGTGGTATCATTACTAAAGTGAAAAACTTGATGAGAAAGGAACATATTTAATTATAGAACTATACAAATGGCTAATTAGGACCATAAAGTGAAATGAATGACTTTCCAGTGGATTTTTGAATGTTACTGATAACTGCTCAGCTTCTTTGGAGACCATGAAAGTGATCTACAGCTCTAGCCTGCACGTTATGGTAACGGATGGATCTTCATTACCGGAGCCGTGTGTGACCTGGTTGCTCAGGTAGCATGGGCAGGCCTCGATTCCTCTCCCGGCAAGGGTTCTCCCGCTGCAGCCCCCCTTGGGCCATCAGTTCTGCTTGCTTTCACACCCCTTCTCCCAGGTTTAAAGGCAAAAGCATTACCTACCATACAAACTCCCTCTTGCTTGGAAACTGAGAGTCTTGCTAATTCTGTAGCACCTCAGACCTTTAGTTTTGGCCTTTAAAATCACAAATGGGCTAGAAAGAAATCTTTCCCCTTCATATCCCTCCCCAGGATCTCACAAACACCCCTACCAGTTATTTTGATCTTTATCACACAAAGTAAAGATTCCTTTAAATTACTTAGTCTGGCTTCCAAAAGAGGCCCCAGAGCTCAATGATTTCTTAACGAGAAGTGAACTTTTCATTTCTTCGCTACATGTATCCTCAAAATGAGGAGAGAAATTTCTACTTCACGAAAGTAGAGGGACCTGATTTTTTTTAACCAAGCTTTTTTTTCCAGCTGCATGGGCACTTGGAGGCCTAGAGAGAACGCTAATTCTTCTAAATGACCCATCCAATTATTTATTGATTCGATTAGTGGCAACAGTAAAAGAAGTTGAATATACTCTTGGTTAGTATAGTATATAAACTATACTGCAGTATAACCAAGATATGTTATGATCTATCAGTACTAACTCAAAGACAGAGCAAAGCCCAATTTGCAGAACACCTAATTTCTGACAAGTCCCCAGTAAGTACCAGGCTTCAGAGGTACCAGGGCCATGCTCAGACCTCATTTGGTGGTGCCCCTAGGTGCACGGATGATCTTGCACCTTTGGCTTATCAGAGGCCTCGAAAAGGCCTGGGAGGCAGGGAAGCAGGCGTGCCTATGTGCCTAGCCAGAAACTGCACTAGTTCCAACTCCGGCATTCAGCTTTTCAGGAGCCTTGTCAGCACTTTTAGGTCTCCAAAAGAAAACTGTCCCTCCTCCCTGATTTCCAGGCTGTTTCACTGTGGATGACCAATATTAGAGGCCTGAAAGATTCGGTACTACTTGCAACACTTTATGCCCTCACCTTTCATGTCATCCATCACCATATAAGTGTGCATTAATTTTTCTGTCCTAACGTGTGCAAAAATTACTGTAGCTCCTTGTTGACAAATGGCAAATCAATTAATGCATTGCAGTGAGTATTCATGAGTAGACCCACTTGCCTAAGATGCCTTTTTACCCTAATTAAGTGATGTGACTCTGTGATCCCCATTGTGGATCCCAGCTATGTAGTATGAGGAAGATAAAATGCCACACTGAAGTTTAAATTCAAAGTTCAGGTGACCCATCCTATGAATCTATTTCAAAGTGACATTAATTACTTTTCTCAGCTGTGACACCTCATCAAATACAGGATTAGTGCCTAGGCTATAATAATTTTGGTTTTCTTTCACCAAGGGGAGGCTTGCAAACAGCTGGTTGTGGATCTGTTGTTTTATGAGCCTATAAAAGAAAGTAATCTCAGTAACAAGAGACTGACTGACTTTACCTACAGTGTCCAAAGCCTTTGGTGCAAGAATTACAAAAAACTTAAAAAGCAGCAGAAAACGACCCACAAAACCTATGTGGTTGACAATTCTTTACAGACAGCATGTTTTTAGTTTGGTAAAAGATATAGGAAATCATGATTTCCTCGCACAGGATGAGGAATACTTTTCTGCATGATTTTTATATGGAGTAGATCAAGAAGCTGGTAAGTGATTGATAAATACATGATGATATTGGATAGGGGAAGCACCAGAAAGAAACACTACTATATCATGAATCTTTCTACCAGGTGGAAACAATACACTTCTGAATCTGAAGTTTATCTACAGATGCTTATATTATTATTATGGCAAAGTTCATACTGTGCAGCAACAGTTGAGATGTACGTTTTTCACAATTGACCTGAAGCTGTGGCAAAAGAGGCATCTTTAGACCTGAAAATATTGTTTGCAAATATTTCTCCTATTGATTCCATTCGTTAATTGGTATCCTGTAAGGAGCAGATAATAAGACTGTGGAGTGGCTAGATTTCATGGAAAATGCAGGAATATTTAACCTTACCATTAACATGGGAAACATTATTCTAATTGTGTTTGCTCTGATCAAGGGAAGATACATACAAAATGATAGGTCATCAACTATTCAAAAATTTAAGTTCCAGTTATAGTATGGAGAGTATTTTTGTTTGTTTCTGTTTTAGGGAGAGACCAAAATCACGGAATTGTTCTGATATTTCTCATATTACATATTAGCAAAGAGAAGTATGTATAAGGAATAAAGCTGGTAAAGTCTGTTGCCATTCTCCTTATTAAAAAACAGGCAGGTTCATTCTGCTCATTCACAGAAATTTGGGATGATCCCATGCTAAAACAGGTCATACCAGTGTCCACTTCAGACTGTCAGAAATATTTCGTTTTTATCATAAGACAAGAAAATACTTTCTTTTATGCTGAACAACTGTAATAACAGAACAGACTGTACACAACTGAAAATCCTAAAAGAAACAATGGCAACGAACACTGTAATTTGATCTGGCAATCTACATTAATCTGAATATATAGCCATAATTTATCAATGTGGTATTAGACATGTCTTAGTGCATTACAAAATTAAAGTATGTTAAAATAATTGCCCATTGCAGTAGGAAGATTTTTAGACCTTAAGAAGACTAACAGGAAATTCTTTCATCCTTTCAAATCACTAACAGGCTCATATATTTTATGCTTTAAAATATTATTACCATACATGATGTTTATACTTTTATTTGCAACATACCCAAACTAACAATGCCTTATCTAGATAATTTCCTGGCATTTATGGGCAGGGTTTATCAATTTAAAAATTACATTGTTAATTTTTGTAATCTCTGGGTGGAATGGAAGGAGTCAAGTAAAACAGTGAAATAATGAGTACAGAATGTACCTTAAAGCTTAAATGAAAATTTGTGGTTAATTAAAACAACACTTCTGTAACGTACAGCATGTACAGCATTGAACTAAATTGCTGAAAACATGTAGCACTTATATCCTGATCTCTTATCTAAAACTAAAGTGGCCTAATATGTTGCCCGTGTTCTATACTGTATTTGCTCCAAAGCATACCATAAATCAGTCAGAAAATGCTCTAATTTTCATTATCCCAGTATGAAACTGCCCATACACGTAAAACTAAGGAGGTCATTTTCTTTAAAGCTGAATTTCCAGTGAGAGCCACTGATCAAATTCAGATATGAAGTATCTCATTTCCACTATTTTTAAGATATAGGATCTTTAAAGTGACATCTTTTCATGCTTGCACTATTCAACCATGCTTCAGTGATTTTTTTATCAGTCAATGTGGAAAAAAAAAGGTGTTGCCTTTGAGTTGAGAATGAAATGGAAAAACTGCAGGACAGAGAGAACTTGCTTGACAAATCAGAGGCAACTTTGAAAAGATCAGAATTGAAACTGATGTTCAATTTTACACACTTGGTCTTCTGAGTAGCATTTAATTAGTAGACAAGAGAGGAAATCTATTAGAAGGTCTTAGTAAAAAATTGTGACGCCTTCATAAAATGTTCTAGCCCCACGTCGGTGAGTTTTGTGGATTTAGCTTCGCTATTGGAGATGTTAACATTTTGCTAAGGGACTCAAGTGGTAGCAGTGTCCTCTGTTGCTGGTGGTTTTGCAAAGCTTCAAAAAGTCTTCCGTTTACCGTGCTGGTATCTCTTAGGAGGGAATCATTAGGTGGGAACTGAGGTAGAATCAGACTTAGGCAATATTTTTCTCTGTTTCCTCACAGCAGTCTGCTTTTGTCTTATATGATGATAGAATAACTTGTAATGTACTTTCTATTGATGTACCATATTTATAGGCCATAACTATCTCCTTGAAATACTACAGGTCTCATTTGAGTCTCTCATAAAGTTTCTATAAGTGTCCATGCTTAAAAGAGGCAGAAACTGTTTTGCCTGTGCAAATCCATGGAAAAAACATGACTCCTTAGCATATATACACTTATCTCAGAGGAGATATTAGCAGTGGGGAGCAGATAAACAAAATGTTGCATTCAGGATATTACATCTACAGCCAATGAGGGGATTGACTTTTTTCCTTTGACTCTTTGTGGAAGTTTAATTATTGGAGGGCGGTATGAAATACTGATTCACTGGGCTCCTGTCAGCATTTCGAGTGGAAATATTGGGAAAGTGGCATAAGAAAGTTCACCTGTGCAGAACTCATTCCTGTAGTCCAGCTCCTGTTCCCTCTCCTGAGTTTGCTGATCCTCAGAGGAGACTTTCCATAGGATCTTTGGAAAAAGGAGAAATGATACCATGCCTGGGGAAGTGTTACACACATGTTCTTCTAAGCACTTCAAGACAACTGGATTTTTATCCCTTCTTGCCCAACATGGCCAAAGAGAAAAGGAAGGCTTATTGCTCAGCCTCATCAGCATGAACCATGCAAATATAGCCATCCTAACCCCCTACTCACATGTGAGGAGGGTGTTGGAGCAGCAGAACAAGTCTGTCCTCCTCTTGAGCAGAAGGTTTGGAGGAAAAGCCGGGATCCATGTGCTTGCATAAAGTCAGTCAGAGGCACTTCTGCTTTTGTGTAGGCGAAGAGCTAGGTGTCTGTTCTTCAGTAAAAATAAAGAGTTGGGTGTTTTAATCTACATGCTGTGATGCTGTTAAAGCTTGATGTCTGGCTCTACTTAGAGCACTGCAATCTTGTTAAAGGACTGATGACAGGCATGAAGTTACTAAATGCTCAAAGTGTACTGTGAGCAGCTATCAACAAAAGGAGCCTTGAATTAAATCCCTGCCCCTAGACTTGAGCTGATCTCTCAGTCCTGACTGAGGAAGCTTCTCTGCTCCACTTTATACTCGTCCCTTTCGGCACGCATTTTATGAGAGATGAGGGGGAGGAAGGGTGAGCTCACTTGCTGCCAACCACTTTCTCTCTCTTCAGCTATTGTTTTAATAAGCTCCTTCCCATTATGTCATAGAGCCTTCATAAATATCGGAATTACAGCCATTTATTAGAAGCCAAATAGCTGACTATGTGATTCTGTATGTTTTGCATGACACCTGGAACATTTTGAATATGATGAATGATAACAAAAACGGTTCTTGCCTGACTGTTCAAAGAGACATCAAAGAACAGCATTAAGGATGCATTTGGAATGTGATGGTATTTTGCTACTGGGATGCATGTTTCAGGAAATAGTCACTGAAATCCTAGCTTATTCACCTTAAATAGAAGCTTGTCTAGATTTTCTAGGTCCTAGCAGAAATTTAAAATTACACAGGGCTGAATCAGGTGCTGCTCTTTCACATCAGAAAAAGTCTCCATCCTCAAATAGTCTATCTCATTGCAGTGGGTTTACTCACGTGAGTAGCTGCTTAGTCGTGGAAGTAAACGGATCACAAACCAGCCTTTGTGTTCTGAGAGGGGAAAAAAAATCTGGTGGTTTTCAGTCTGCGGTATGTAGATTCTAAAGGACTCAGGGAATAGTTATACAGGGAACGTACCTGGAGAAAACATATCTATTTCAGTAGGCTTACATTTGTCATAGAGTGGTCTATATTTCTTTTTGGAGGAGGGGAAGTGGATATCAAAAAGAAAAAAAACAAAACAAAAAAACCCCCCACTGAATTAGTCAGTTAGCTATCTAAATCTTTGGAGAAGACAATGAGTCTTCTTAAGTATGCAGAATGGAGTCCCGAGCAAACAGTGTCATTTCTTGGTAAGAATCTAACAAAAATGTTACCAGGTCCGAAATCCTCACCAGGAGACTCAGCTTCCACAGAGCTCTCTCACTAAAGGCGGAGCCAGTCGTATGTGAACAGAAGGTTGGTATCTGGTTCAAATCCCAACACTCCATCTGTCAGCTTAAATATTAAGAAATTGGTAATGCGAGGTCAGTGGGGGCATTTCATATAAAGTATAGAGCGCTGCTGTATTTCAGATGATTTTCAGCAAGCAAATGCAGGGGAAGAATTGGAGATCATCTCTAAAAAAGATGTCAGATTTTGTCTGCCAAGGCTATTTTGCAGTCTGGCAATATTTATTATTGGATTTGTTTTGTGGTCTTAATATTTGTTTTAAGATATCTGAAATAATGAAGATAATAGCAGAGTTACCTCGTACTTGCTGCTCTTCTGTATATTCAAGAAAAATTCCAAATTTGATAACGCTTTGCCTGAGGAAAGGCTGCTAGATTAAATTTTCTCTTATTTCAGTGGAAGGTAGGTTGCCACAAATCACATTTACAAATGTGTAGCGACCACCTGCAATATCAGATTCCCCATGCTTGTCCTTCTTGCTCTATAGGAGCACAAGAGAATACTTGCCGCCATTGTCCCATACAGTTGGACAGCCCAACCTGTGTATTATTTCCTGTTTCTTCTTCAGCATGTCCACCGACATGCTGCTTTTGGATGGCGAGCGGATATGGCCTACCCAGATTCCTCTTTGATAGCATTCACATGAACTGAGTCTGCATTGCCGAAATGCATGTGTGTTTGCACTGTGATACTGTAGTGAAACTTCATGTCCCCCAAAACATGGTTAAGGAAAGTCTTCTTAGCTAGCAGAGAGCAATGGAGCTCATTTTACCAGTGTTAAACACTGCAAGTTCATATAGAGAGAGTCTGAGGGGCTCTTAAGATGTAAGTATGGATAAAACTCAGGTAGTCTCCAAACTGTTGCAATTAGGTTCAATTCTTGGACATAAGCACAGAAATAATAATAATAATAATGATAATAGTAGTAGTAATAATAGTAACAATAAACAGCTAGTTAGGGAAATGCAGGCTAGCCCAAATAATGATACATTGGGGAGAAAACAAAATAAGTATAGTCCTCTGAAGCTCAGTTTACACAGGCAGACTTGATTTCCTGTGTCTGCTCTTGCTACTGACTGGACAGATGTAAGCTAGCTGCAAAAATATTAAAGCCCTAGAATACAATGTATGAGCCCTGCTGAATTGGAAACATTGGAAAATGCTAACCCTGGAAAATGTTAGCTCAGACACAGTAACACAGCAGTGCAACTAGATAGGTTCTAGATAGAAACCTGGACAAGTCTGGCCACCTTGCAGTAAAGATTGAGAAGCTCACTTCTCTCATTTGGGCAGTGGCCCAAAAACACTGCTGAGTTCTCATTGAGATCCTTAAAGTTAGGATCTGGTCTGCTGAGATTATCTCTCACTGAATGATGTAAAAATTTGTCTCATAGTTAAATAGCTGCATACTGTGCCTTTTTGTAGTTAGGCCTGTGATCCCATCTAGCTAGCTAGCTAGCTAGCTAGCTTTTTTTTTAATATAGACCTGCAATTTCCCCACATTATTGGAAGGAAGTCCATTAGCAATACTTCTCTGACCATGACTGAGCTTCTAATACCAGATATTTTTGAAATGGCTTGTGCTCCTGAATTGACTATATATAAGAAGGTTTTTGTTCTGCATCTTGGACTTTTTTTTACATATCATGCTCGCTGTTTTGATACCTGAGATCCCTTCTGTTCTTAATATGCTGAAAAACGAATTATTTTTCTATTTAAAATAATGCACCCTCCATGCTGAAGGGTATGACCAAGAGTTGAGACCTAGCGAGGAACTGTAAAATACAGCAGACTTTCATGTCAAGATACCCTGTTTTTAGTGATGGTGCTACTGTGTGATATGTTACTCAAAAGATCTTCTGACAAGTATATTTCAAAGATGTTCATTAGTTTTAAATTAAGTCATCAAGCTCTTCAGCATCTTTTTCTGCTGGTTTTCTTTGGAGGCCACAGTTATCCTGGATGGTTCCTTTTTTGATGCCAGCCTGAAGTAGTCTTCAGGAGTCAGAAAGGGAAGGAGTGTTCAAAGGGAAGCACAACACCCTTCCCTCCCGGCATGCATGCAAGCCCCTTCAAACAACACTCTGTGACCGACGTCTTCTTTTGCGCACTACCGTATCCTGTCAAAACTGATGGGAACACACTGTGTGATTTTTTTGAATTCCCTTTGAAAATCTAATTTTGACTTTAAGTTCTAAGTAGCACAGTCAACCTATGATACCGGGTCTAATACCATTACGGTTCAGCCTGGCTGTAATCACAGTGACTGTTCATGGGGCAACTTGAATAGTGAGGGTAGCACAAGTGAGATCTTCCATCAGTTTACTATTCTTTCGATTTCACTAGGATTACTTGAGGACAACCTTTTTTTCGGCCTTTGAAACCTATGAATCAGTGTTTATTCTGGATAGTGAAATGTGAAAGGTATTTTTATATTTAATATCTTCAGTGATTTTTTTTATATATATATTGCTTCACGTCAAGCAGATTTTCCTTTGGTGTTGATACAGGTTTTTTTCACTGCAGAACAATATTGGCCTATTGGCCTTGCTGGTCATTGTGTGGAGGTGGTGTTGCTGTTGTTTTGTTTTGTTTCTTGGCACATACAGTAGTTACAAGTAATGATAAGGGAGCTCATGTTGAAAATGTAGCCACTGATAAGTTAAAGCATAATTATTGTGTACATGTATCTCTGAGTCTGCTCGCTCTGGCTAGTATTTCTAAGCGAAGGAAGCATGAGGTTTTCCATCAAACTATTTGGAATTAGACACAGAATGTAATAAATATATTCCTTAAAAGAACAAGGAATATTATAGCTTCCTAAAACTTTCATTGTGAGTAGGGTACTATAATTTTACCCCAGCACTGTATTTTGAACAACATATCTGTACCCTATACAGTGGCATCCTCAGAAGGCCTAGCCATGAAAT
Source organism: Dromaius novaehollandiae (assembly GCF_036370855.1). Taxonomy (NCBI): domain Eukaryota; kingdom Metazoa; phylum Chordata; class Aves; order Casuariiformes; family Dromaiidae; genus Dromaius; species Dromaius novaehollandiae. The sequence continues at coordinate 12,641,364 of NC_088130.1, read as the reverse complement.
AATGTTGTTGGGAATATGGTAATCACATAAAACATAAAAATTTACCTCCGAACAAGATAATATCCAGACAGTTTTATGCCACTTTGCTTGCTAAGAGAAGCCTCCCCTAAGCTTCACAGCAGTCTATATCATTTCACAGAGAATACCTTTTAATTATTTGATGTGCTCTATCCTCAAACCATGGCCTGAAAGTGGGGCTTCTGGCCTGTAAACACACAGTTTTTCTAATTGCGGGAAAGGACCCTATCCACTGCAATACAGTGGGACGCTGAAGAGTTACTTTCCAAGCAGTGCAGTGACAGAATGGCCAGAAACCTTCCAGTCACAGGAATAAGACTGATCACACAGGGCAGCACATTTCTTCTGAGATGTGGTAACTGTAGTCCTCATGAGATTTGTCGTCATCCAGCATAGCAAGCAGTATGGGCTACTAATTCAGGAGCTCTATTCAAATTTTACCAAATTTGCAGTTCTTTGCTCCTGAAGGAACTGTGAAGAAACCAGGAAACTCTTTGCACCTGTATTGCTTTAAATAAGAGCAAAGTGGACAATTTGAGGGTGGGAACAGGGAACTAGGGAACAACCATCCTGTAAGTCGCCCTTATTTTCACAGTGCGCTTGGAGACCGCTTGTTTTTTGTGAAAAAAATTTTGGTACAGGAGGTGCTGAGATACTTGATTTGCTTTAAGTTCTCTGGCACAGACATGCATACTGCTCTGCAGAATGTGATTTAGTAGCAAGTCCCTCAGGAATCAGTCCGTAACAAAGATCAGCTCAGAGTACCACTTTCATTTGAACCCACGCACTTGGGATTACCCTGGCAGGTGCTGATAGTAGTCTCTGACGTATCATGGACTAGGCTAAAAGCAGCGGATGGACCCATCACACCGCTTTCAGCGTGAACTGAAGGAAAAAGAGCTTTAATTGGCTTCAGCTATTGGCCATGACCGGTTAAACTCGTAGCCTAGGAGTGCTGTGGGACCAGTGGCAAACACAAGGGTAAGAGGTTGTCTGATGGTAGCTGTGCCAGGCTGGGGCACAGTCACTCCTGCAAACTATCCTCAAGGAAAATGCCTGTAGTTTTCCTCAGGGCTTGTGACAACAGGACCTTGCACACAGGTAATAGAAGTGATGCAATAAAATAAAAAAGCTGATGAAACAATTGCAGCGCATGCTAGTCTTCAAGATTGCAATATTGGATAACTGCTTGAGAAAGAGGTGATGTGAACAACACTCGCAGAACAGGGTCATCAAGAAGCCAATGTGCTGTGTAGGCAAGCAGGCATTTAGCTGTATGTGCAGATAGAGCAGTTAATCATGGCAAACTTGGCATGAGTAAATCTAAAAGGTTTTATCCCCTGAAAAGGCACACTAGATAAAGAGCTGGAGTAGTGCAACTACATTAAAGTTTTCAGGTACATCCTGCAAGTAGTTTTTGGCTAATGAGAAAGTTAGACTGCTGGTAATTGAAAGATTGCATCGCCATTTCTTATTATTCATGTCTGCCATCATGTTCTTTTCACCTGAATGCAAATGAAAAAGTAATGTATAAATCAATTAATGTACAAGTCATCTCATGCCTAACAAAATGTGTAAATATAAAGAAAATGGAGGTACTTGGAGAGACTATGCGTTATAGCAAAATGAAGAAATATATTACTGCTTAGATGCAAAGATAGTGTCATAGATGTGAAATATATAGGGAAATTTGCATATATTATCATCTGACAATTAGCATGTTTAAAAGTAAAATGAAGTCAAATTTGAATCTTGGGATTTTCAAATTAAAAGCTGTCATTCTGGTTCTGCACAGAAAAACATCGTCACAGCAGTAGCTTCAAAACTGGAAAGAAAAGAGTACATGCTGGAGCCTAAAGAAATGTAGTGAGGCCTATAGAGACAGGTGTTTGTACATGTACAGTATTGAAGATGTTGCATTCTTTTTATGAGTTGCTTTAAGTCCCTAAGTAAGCCACCTTCTGGAACGTAAGAATTTTTTTTTTATTTGCTCTGTTAGGTTAATATCAAGGTACATGCCTGGGAAATGACTATGCTAACAGGTGGTATACGCTTGTTCTACCACACTCCCAGGCACAGGAATTTCAGTTTTGTTGTAGCCTTTAATTTCCATTTTGCCTGGGAAAAATGATTACTAGATGGCACATGGCTATTTTTACATGTTGTATGGCAAGTTTCCAGCTGATAATTATGACATTACTGCAAGAGTCTATGTTTTGTGCTATGAATATTTGGCACTTACCTTCAAGTGGTTACTTCTCCTGCTCTCTCTTTCATCCCCCGCTTTTCTATCCTCTCTTCCCCTCATTTGCCTCTGTCATTCTCAGCTGAGACAGAAACAAATTTCAAGAGACACCATCTAAGAAAGCAATAATCTTTTCCTGAGTCTATAATTCAGCCTGGAAAAAACAGACAACATGCAACCAAAAATCCGTTCTGCTAATCCTATCTCACTGCCAGAAAATTATAATTTCTGATTTAGTATAATTTGTTTGTATTTTTACGGCTTAGATACTGTCAAGGGTAAGTCAGGACAAATTGTCTCATCCATTGAGTTTCAGAAAAGCTGTGTAGCCCAGTAGTCAATTTGCTGCTGATGCTTTCAGACCTGTCATATGACATCTGTTATAGCATTCAGTCATCTATTTTATTAGCTATCTTGCTTTAAAGCCTCCCAGGGAGGCCTTGTGAGAGAAGGAGAAACTGAAAGCAAAGGTAATTGTAATTACAGTCATTTTGTACTATTATGTAGTAGTAATAAATCCAGAATTGCAATGTAACACTCAAGAGGAGAGTTAGGTCTTAAAAGATACTGGAATTAATAGCTGTACTTTGTTAGTGCATCATCTTGCATACATGGAAATAGCAGATTTCAGAGGTGGTGGGGGAGACCTTTATAATATTACCTTATTCCAGGTCTGGAAGCCTCTCTTGATCGTCTTAACTACTCTGAGGATGATACAACTTACATTTGCTTTCTTGGAATTCTGGCTGTGTGCTCCTTTTAATTCACTTTAAAACTATCATAACTTTTTTTTAAGCAAAAATATCCATAAATACAATAAATGTGTGTTTGTATATACAGGGATATGTGTGAACAAGAGAGGGGGAGGGGGAGCAAAACAAAAAATGGTAAGTTAGCATGTTTCAGGACTGTTGCTGTAGAATGTTTTTAAATGGGTTAATTAAGATTCAGAAATGTTTGCCAGCTTGTTTCCCAGTTTCAATGATAAAAATAAAATGCTGTGTGGCTGAAATGAGAATTACTCCCTTGTGTATAAAAGGAGGACTTGGTAGAAATCTGTGCATTTCCAGACTGAATTTCGCTGCTCAGACCAACTGAATGTGAAGCATGCATAATTTGGCACTGTTCTTTATTTATTTGCTTTTAGCACATACTTTAAGCTAATTAATCATGTAGAGTGTCCTTTGCCATTCCCCACCCCCAAATAAATTAACAATTTGTTTGGCTGGAGATGAAATGCAGTGATGTTCAGTGGGTGAACAAACAGTGCAAAGCAAGCCCAAACAGGACATACGCCATTTGAAGAACTGCTTGATTCACCTTTATTAAAAAAAAAAAAAAATCTCAGAGGACCAATGGATCCTTCATCCTCTTTTTAAGAACTTGGTCTTTAAACGGGGAGTATGGTCCATTAGCAGACTGCATGTGCTCGTTCTGGCTCGTACATGCATCGGCCAGAGCTAGAGAATAATTCTGAGGGATGTTAGGAGCTATACCTTAAGAAAACAGGAAAAAAGCACGTTTTCAGAATGAGACAGTCTTTTTGAGTATTAAAAAGAAAAAAAGCTGGTGAATAATATGAAGAGGCTATGCAGCCAGGCTGCTCTTCTCATTAAAAAAAAAAAAAAAAAAAAAGGCATCTGTATAAAATTGAAGCTACAACACAAGTATCTGCAGACAAGTGAGAGCTTTATTAACAACTTAGTTAAGTTATAGGAATAAAATGAAAATAATAGGTGAAAGGTAGTGACAGAACAATGATTCTAAATTCTGGGTACTAATGAAACTTTTAAAGCAAAAGCAATTACACATGCTAGGTATCTCATGTCGATGGATTGTGGTCAGCCTTTAATGATGGGTCTCATTACAATTGAATGTGGCTTTAATCCTCTCCTCTCTTGCTGCACTGATTTTTGAAGATTAGCATTCTGGGAGACTGAGTCATCAGGTTATTCTGAACAAGTTTTGCAATCATTGACTTCGAACAGAGTTCTGATCAGTGTAGTACAAGGTTAAGATAATCCTTGCTCTTCTTGACATTTTGCTTCTCTCATTTTCTGTTAGGGAGACAATCAGCTGGCTGTGAAAGATTTAACAAGTGAAGGTGTTTGAAAGTATTCTCTAAAACCAAGTTAATGGCACAAAATAATGGGGAACCAACCTATTATAAGGCCTAATTTAAACACACTTTGTCAAATTAAAGCATAGCCTTTCACCTGTAGTGCTGAACATCCTATCCACATTTGTCTTTTCATTTAACTTCTGCGGGACAGCTCAGTCCTACATGTCCAAACACCTGAAAATGAAGGCATGTCAAATTAACATCAGACTATATTGTTTCTGCCATGGTGCCTTGCCTTATTGGGTATGTATGAAGGAAGCACATGGGGTTTTGGTTTTCTGAGCGGTAGAGACTGGTATTGTGAGGATTTATATTAAATCTTCTCAGTTTACCCAGATTTGTTTTCCAAACTGAATGCCACTCCTGATAGCTCATGCTGGGATTTTAAAGTCAAATCTGCTTCTGTTCTTCCTTCTGCTGGACTGTGATGGTCAGAGACGCCAAGGAAACTGGATACTAGAAATTAGGTGATGAGTGTCCCACTCGTGTCTGAAAGTCCTACAAAGAGTTTTGGTGGTTGGAACTTAGTTAAAGCTTCCGGGGGTGTTTAAAAGCTACAGCTGTCAGGTACCATATTAGCTTTTAATCTCAGCAAAAATATCTAGGTCTTTAGCTGCACTAAGATAACAAATATATGTAAGTATTACTCTGGCTAAGCTTCATGTCTTAGTATATCTACGAAGCAGACATATGTTATTTACAAAGAACAAGAGATACAGCCTCTGGAAAAAATAAGAAATACCTTAAAAGCAAGAAATGACCTTCATGCAAGCCTTTTATCTCTTGGTCTTCCTAAACTCCTTTGTCTCCTTGAGTCTTTCACAAGATGCTGATTTCTTCTGCACATTGTTTCTTGCTGCCTTCTCATTTTGATCCTTTTCCAAGAGGCTTTGCTGGCCCCAATACTCAATTCCTCTTTTTGTCCCTGTCTCCTGTGTTGTTGGTTGGTTGATTTATTTGCTTCAGGGGGAAGCAAGCTGGCTTTTTTGGAGCTCTGTTCTTCTGGGACTATTAGAGTGAATTCATACTCTTCAGCGAGTCCACACATATTGGTAGTCTTCTTTTTGGTTTGGATCAAAGAATTCTTGATATCTGATTTGATTTTTCAACTAAGTATCAGTGACTGCACTGTTTATATGCTTCTTGTAGATAACTTTCTATGTAAATCAGTTCTTTATACTCATTTAGCAGACATCAGCATAAGGTAGATAAAGGTATGTGTTATACTCATATTCTCAGTTTTTACATTTAAGTAACCAAATATTATTCAGAAAACTCATGAGAATCAAAACTATTCTAATGGCATAGTGAATATAGGAATATGCAGCTACTGCTCTGTATAATTAAACAACAAGATCATTACTTATAAATGCAGATTAAAGAATACATTCTGACATGTGAGTACGTTTTGCAAAATCAGGAATGGATACATTGCTTAGAAAAAACATCAAAGATAAGCCTGAATCAAAACCTCCTTTTCCTGCAAATTAACCTCTTCAAAACTTCAATTATTTTTCAGTGCTTCCCATTCTTCAGTTATTTTTCTAATCTGGGATCCAGCATCACAAATGTGACGATCTATAGAAGAACTAGATACTGACAATAATGTCTTTATTTTACAGATTTTTCTCCTATATTAAATATTATTTAAATATTGTTTCAAAAGTTATTGAAAGGAAGAAAAATAATATTTAGGAGAAAATTCTAAAAAAGAGAAAACTTTCTGAAAGACAAACTTAAGAAGACAGAAAACTGTCAGTGCAATATATATGCAACTCATTAAATATGTTCTAGCTCACCAGAATTTCTTATTAATAAAACCTTTTCATTAATGAAGATCATTTGTAATCTTTTCATTGAGAAAGATTGCTTTCAAAAAAAATTAATTATTTTGTTAACTTGTTGGAAAATTTTTAAAAGAGCTAAAATATTTGGCTTTGATACTTTTATGAAAGTTTTGCTCAAAATGGTTTCCAGTCTTAGAAGTGTATATTAATTATATTCAAGGAAAACTGAAGACCAATATTATTTGACTGGAAAATACAGATCTCTCAAAATTGTACAAAATATTTTATTTACATTTTTAGTTACACAAAACTTTCAGGAATTCAACTTTTCAACAGAATTGGAAAAAAGGTTGTTTTTTTTTTTAAAAGAAAATCCTAGAGGGCAGAAATACTCACTCATGTATATCATACATCTGGCTTCACTGTGAGGATGTTTGTAATGTTAAATTCATAGCCACTGACTCTCTGTAGTGCCTTACCCATTGTCTGTAACTGATTCAATTATCACTGTTAACTCTGCTAGTTTTAACTTAGCGGTAGGATTCACAGGATTTTTAAACGCAAAAAGTCTTGAATTCTAGCACCAGTTTCCTCATTCAGGTTTTAAGACCATTTTGTGTAATATGCAAAGTAACACCAGTAAAATATGAAAACATTGGCTTTTTTTTTTTTTTAACAAGTAGAGACAGAATATCTGCAGGGAAAAGACGGATATGATTTGGTGAGGGAGAGGGATATAGTGAATGAGTTGGTATATATATGAACTAAACTACTTTTCTTTGATTCTCAAACAGAATTTTCTGCTTCCTGAAGCATTAAACATGTTGACATTAAAAAAATCTAATACCAAAATAGGCAAAGAAAATAACCAAACCATACAGCAAATCCATGTAATGGAGAGACATGTGTTAACCTTTACATCTGTCTTGCATTGTATTATGTTCACTTTCTACCTTTTATCTTCCTGTTGCCTGCCTACATGCTTAGTTGGTCAATTACTATTTAAGAAATAATTTAAAATTATATTTTCAATTTAAAAACAATTATTTAACAAATGTTTCCCTGACTCCTGCGGTTTATTATGTTAGGGTATAATCTGTGAACATCATTCCAAACACAACTGCCATTGCATTCATTTTAAGCCTTTGCTTTGTTCGCGTGTGCAGTTATTTTGCTTGTTGTGTCACTGTTCTCAATATTTGCATACCTGTTTTAAGCAACTTAGAGAAGACAGCAGGGAAGCTGCCCTCTTTAATTGGCTGTTTATAATACTTGCACACAGTCAGTACTATGTACTAATGACTGAGCTGGGATAACAGGTGAGAGCAAAAGCTGCCGGTTGGGAGCGGAACGTAAAACCTCAGTATATTTTGGATGCCTTTTTTACATCAAATATGGATTGCCTTGGCCACACCACTGAAATACCTTGGCCACACCACTGAAATTTTAGGAATGTCTTTATATTTGTATCACTGTGTGTTTCTTTCAAGCACACGTATGTACACACATGCATACACACACAGAGGTATATATGAATATGTGTCTCCATCAGGTATCTTTTTTAACAGAATTTTTTTGTATGTTTGTATTCCTCTTAAAATTGCAGAGAAATTACTATTGTTGTAAAGTGTTATCATAACTACCAAAATCAATTAACGTTATGGCAGAAATCTGGGCAGAGAGCCACACTTGTTTTAATACACTGCTAATTCTAAATTTCAGATTTGTCCTTTAATTGTCTTTGAAATGTGCTGTCACTAGAAAAGATGACTGCAAGTCCTCGTCTCCTTGTCTGTGCATATATGAATATTTCAGAGGCAGCATGTAGAAGACCCACCTAACCGCCAGCTGCATCTATTGGCTTTTTATACTTTTGTTTTTCCAAGATTTAAAACAGGGCTATTTGTGAAAGGGGCATTGCCAGAGAAAACACATCCGCAAAAAGGGCCCAACTTGAAGCTGCAGAGAAAAGGAAGCGCAATTTGGGTGAAAAGCCTTTCTTTATACAATACGGTGTTGAGAGGGATGAGCGGAGCCAGGAGTGAGCTGTCTCCTACAATCTGCTTAAAGTCAGGCCTATGCCCTTTGCATCCACGAAGACATGCGAACACACACAGGCTGAAATTGTGCATACTTCTCACCACTTGCACCTCTATTTACACACCTACGGGTACAAGGTGTGCTATAAAGCTATTCTCGTGCAAGGCTATATATATCTCATTATGGGCAGAGGAGAGAGGTTATTTTGGGCTGATCTAGACTGAGCAGGGAGCAAGGGAGAGGAAATCAGTCCCTAAAGCCAAGACTGCTGCTGGCTGGCTTCTCTGCTTTCCAAGAGGCGTCTAGCAGCTGTCGGGAAGAGATAAGGGCTTTGCTCCTCGCACTGGCTCAGCCATGAGAGTGGCAGCGGCGAAGGGGCAACTGGAGCGTCCTACCACCTGGAGTCAAGCCTCCTTTCTAAACCTTGCGCTCTATGCAGAGAAAAACTTGGCACGTTGGTACCACCCCTATTTTAATCTGTAGGAAGGCGGGAAAATGCTTCTATGAGCAGGAAAGAGACATCCTCATTGGAAATGAGAGAAGGAAGGACGAAACCGGAAAAGAGTAAATAGAAGGAGTAGGATAGTGACAATACAAGGTGGCCTTTGTGGTAGTAACAAGAAGAGGTGGGAGCATATAGGAAAGGTTCACAGAAGGGAGGAATATCAAGAAGAAAATTAAAACTTCCTATTATTGTTTATTATTTACATCTTTGGATTTTTGTGAATTTCCAAACTGTGAATTTATCACATGCCAACATGTGTGTGTGTATTCAAACATAAATACTTATGATTTTAAAATACATATATATGATTGAAGTATGTGCATATACATATATACATAGGTAAGTGTATATGTACCTGTACATACACACACACACATATATATACACATGCATATGTATGTTGTTTCACTGATTGGGTCTGGTCATAATAGTCCTCCTGCTTTGCATAATGCTGTATACCTTCCCAAGCCTGACTTGAAAATGCTCATTATTTCTTTTTTTGTGTTTTGCTTAGATTTTGACTATCATGTTTTTTAAAAGCAGGCTCATCCTTGCCACGTTTTTTCTTGCCCTTGGATCTGTGAGCAATCTAATGTCTACTGAATGGTCAATTCTTCTGAGTCACGTTACTCAAAATGCTGAAATTAGGTGCTCTACAGAGATGACCGAAGACATCGTTGCTGCCAATATATAGGCTGCAGAGAGCGGTGTGTCTTTGCAAGCTAGACCAACTTCAGAAGAGGGCTAAGGAATAATCCCAGACCTGTGACCACGTGTAATGTCACTTGGCAGATCCCAGATCTAATACATCCATTCACATGTGGCTTATAGATTCATGGAGGAGAGGGAAGGCCATAACACAAATAACTGCCGGCTGATACTCATGAGGCAAAAGCCAACCCCATTGCTCTTACCTAAAGAGTTGATAGGTCTATCCAACTGGAATTAGGGAGAACTACAACTTTTGGCACATTTTTTTTCATCCTAGGTCACACGCTATAGAGTTTCTTAGACTATTCCTTTTGTCTTTTGCTTTCCTATTTTTTTAACACTCTTCTTTCCATTCTGCTGCAGCTTTTATTTTCCTAGTTTTGTTCTGCATTTTAGCATAGGGGAATATGCTTATACATAAGTGATTTCATGACTGAACTGTTGGCCTGCTGTGTTAGGGCTTTAGCCTCCTCTACGTTCCAGTATTCAGTAGGTGAAAGATATTTTGTGATCATTTTGGTTATGAGGATAACAACATTATGAGGAAGTTAGAATTTTCCACAGTAGAAAGATTTTTTGAAAAGTTTGGACTTGAACTTGAGGTTAGATTGCAGTCATTGTGCAGATCTATTTTCTTACTTCTTTTGACAAGGGTTTTAATTGGGCTTTGTCCAAACTTTGAATGCAACCGCGACTGATACCTAGGGATATTTGAAATGCTCATCTTCACAGTGTTTGTAAAAATAATAATAAAAATCTACATTTCAAGATCCTTGTTAGATCTTAAATCTGAAGATCTGATGCTGTGGAATGAGTACTTGACGCTCCCAGGAAGAGAATGAGACATTTATTGGACATTTGTGATAGAAATGTAGACAGTAAGTCTGCTTTAGTGTTTCAGTTCAGAGCAATGGAGATTCTGAAGTGGATTTTCCAATAGTACTCACTTAAAATGTTTGCATTCACATAGAGTAGTCTTGGAGCATATGGACTGGACACTTTCTGAGTGAAACCAGAGTGGAAGATACGCTCCTGAAGCACACTTAATAGTTGCCAAACAATAATGGGCATTCAGTGCATGGGCCAGAACAGAGCTATTTAGAAGCAAAACTCCCCAACACACATTTAGTATTGTCAGATCCTCAGCACCAGCTGCTTCATTCTGTAGATCTGCTCCTATTACATCCACTTGCAAATGTAGTTATGATCATATCATACCATGACTGTAAAAATAATTGGAGGCATATCACGCTAGGGACATTTTGCAGTTATTTCTATTTCTTGCATAACAATGAAAGAGCTAATATAATCAATTACACAAATCTATAATTTCTGACTTAGAAACAAGACACGACATTTTTAGTGTTGGCATTTGGACCTCTAATTTGTTGGATTAATCCATGTCCTTGTAGTGTGAGAAGAGAGTTTTTATAGAGTTTACATCAGTATGCAATATTGTTATGGAATGTTTTCAACAACTGGGAAAGAGATGGCTGTTTTACATTTAAAAACAATAGGAGGCAATTGTAGGCCTCATTAGCAGCAGCAGCCCATAAATCTCAGTTGGATCACGAGAGTACAAAATGTATTCAAAACAGAGAAAGGTCATGTTTCTTGGAAATTCTGAGTTTTAAAAATAGATCCATGTATTTAAAACAAAATCCAAAGTTGAGAATTTACATACCCAAAGTAATTTTTTAAAAAACTTCAGCAGCATTCTCAAGAGTCATGCTAATGTGTTTATGTTTCTATATAATGTGTTTGAAAAGACAGGGAACTGTTCATTTGTGATGGAGGGAGATGAAAGCCACACCAAAGCCTTAACTGTTGTTTTTCTACTTTGTAAGTGGATTCAGTGTTTGACATAGTTGCTGGCAACCAGAGCTATAAATCCCAAGTAGAAATTGGCACCTTTGCTGTAGTCTTCGAAAAGGTGTTCTAGTTCCAGAGGGAGATGAAGTTTAAAAATAAATCTCTATCATTCTTTCTTGATGGTTTATTTAAATGTTTCCTTCCTAAACACGTTGGGCTATGCACATCCCCGCTTAGATTTCTAGTTTTATGTCATCACACAGGAAGTTTGGGTATCTAACTCAGGGGCCTAGCTTTTAACTTGGTAGGAGGAGACCGTATATTATGTGCTAATAGTTAGCTTGAAGCAGTCTCCTGTTTCATGAGTAGTCCCTTTAATTTTCTTGTCCTACTCAAAGGTAAAACATATTCCTGGGAAGAGGAAAGATTCCACATTTCTACTCAACAGAAGGTAGAATATGGTTCCTGTAAGCCTACCACTTGTCTGTGTATTTTTGAGAAATCACAATGAGTTTATAGCACCAAACACATAATTCATAGTAAATAACTTCTCCAGTTTGTTTTTTTTTTTACTCTTTGCTTTTCACATTTATCTGCAGGAGAAAAAAAATCTACTTTCTTCTCTAGATAGAAGGCTAAAATGAGTGCAAGTTTTTAGTACTGGTAAAGTCCTATTTGTCATTGTTCTGACTGTAAGACCTCAAAACAGAACAAGTCCCTTACTAGGTGTGTAGGGAACGGCGATCGGAAGATCTCGCGATGGCACGGAAAGAGGAAGGAAGAGGAAGGATATGACGTAGAGATAGCAGTATGCTTGTAGGTATATAAGCGAATACATGCGTACAATAAACGCCATTTGCAGCATCCCCATATTGGTGTCAGTGCTCATTGGCCCGGAGGCTGGGGGAGCCTCCGTGCCGTCTCAGGCGAACGGGAGATTGTCGCATCAGAAGGCGACAAGGTGTCTGCTTGGGATGAGCTGCACCTAATCTGAATTTCAGGATTTGCAATCAACTTTGCCTTTTGCAATTTATGCTACAATTGAGTTAACCGAGATGTATTTCAGCTTACTTTCTATAGTTGTGAAATGTAATGCTTCAAATTCTTGACACACCAATGTTGCCACTAATCAGTATAGAAGAAGTGGTAAATTTTAAATCAAGGTCCAAGTCTTGAAAATGAATCTTTTCAGATGCTAAAAGATACTTATAAGATATTTTAACAGTATACCTTAGTAAAGCTTGAATGCCTGGACATCCATAGAAAAGGATAGAAAGGGATTAATGTTTTCATTCTATATACATGAATATCTGTGTATTTTGTTCTTCCTCACTCTGGGATTGAGTCAAAGTCCACACAATTTAATGGGAAATTTTTATGATTATTATTATTTTTTAATCTAACTCCAAATATTTAATCCTGCTGTTGCAGGCCTTTTATTTTAATGGTTGTAAGGCCAGGATCTGTCCAGGCTACTATGATTTCCAGAGTGAATCTTTTCTGTTCTGCTATAGTGGTCAAAGCAGGTTTAGCTTTGGCTGAGGGACTCTGAGAATATGCACTTTCAAATGAAAAAAGCCCTTGATTCAGACTGCTATTTTCGCAGAGCAAAATGTAACTTCCAAATTACTTCAGGTTTGTAATCATTCCTGATTTATTTTTCAGTACTATTTCTATATTTGCATGGTAGTGATTCCTGTGGAAGACTACTTTGGAGAATGATGGCTGCTTTTGAGGGTGCTTCTAGGGATAGTAGGAGCAGCTGGTCTCCAGATATGAAGAAAGAGGAACTGTTGCTTTACCAGGCTACTTAAGTGTTGCCAGTTTTCATTTTAAGGACACAGATTATACATGGGCTTAGAAACGATTGCTGTAAGATATTTTCTGTCGATTTCTCACAGCCACTACGCAAATCTTTTAGCTGAGAGTGGCAGAGGTTAAAAAGTGACTAACTGAAGCATGCTGTTCCAATTAAAATGAATGAGAGTTAAGTGGCTAAACACTGTAAGTCACTTTCTACGTTTCCAGACCCCTCATCATTTGCCCACATGAGTTCAAAAAGTTAAGCTAAAAAATAAGCTAGCAGACACTGCGCCTTGATGCTGTAATATGAATAACGTTGATTTACCTCATTTCTTGCGCAAACATTTCAAGCAATGTTGTACAGCATCAGGAAAGCCAAAGAGCTGTGAGCAAGTGCTAAATAAAACTAAGGGGGCTGGATTTACCAGCTACAAACTTTGCAAATTTACAAGGTATTCAGGACAAACAAAAAGAAAATGAAACCTGTGAGATAAACTGCACGCTAACTTTTTATAATATATGATTGTCCTCTCTTTTAAAACCCCATTATAACATGACATTCTATTTATTTGATAACTTGTGAGAAATGGTCTTTTCCTTGACTTGGAGCTAGAGAAGAGTTATTGTTGCCTTTACCCAAGATGCTTATGGATATTTTTCAGTAATTGATAGGACATTTATTTATTCACTCTTCTTATTTCTAGAAGTCCTTAACCAAATTCAAATATCTGAATGAAAACACATAAAAAAACTTATGCATAGTGTAATAGATGGCGATTTTAAACTACTCTTATGTTAAAAGCAATCACTGAAAATTTTATCTGAACTCTGAAGTTTGGTAGCTGTTCTAGAGCTCACTCTGGACTGAACTTCACTAGATTTCATGCACACGCTGTCTCTGTCTCCATTTTCACACCACTCTGCTTACAGTTTCTAGTCAAGTCTTCAGAAATATTTGGCCAGCACCCAAGACTGTAAACAGTGACACATTTGATTAATGTAACAAGCTCAGTGTTTGGCATTAGCACTCTTTTTTTCCCCCCCTTTCTGAAACATTGTTCCTCTTCCACCAACAAGACCTTCTTCTGAAGATCTATGACCAAGTCATGTGTTCAGAAGGTTAACATGCTTTGGCTTAGAGAAAGTCGATTAATAGCAAGTCCCGCTAAACCAAAACAGCTATTCCTACTGCTGTGTAAGCCCACAAAGTCATGTTTACTGGTTTTAGTAAGTCAAAAATTGGTCTTATTGGCACTACTGATGTAAAAAAGTCCTGGGATACAAGTACGGCAACCAGTACATGCTGGCAATAACTAGTCACCATAAGATACTACTTCCTCATCTAAATTCTTCCAATACCTGTTCTCAAAGTGGTGCATCTGACTTCTGTAGAGGCACACCTTTGGAGTAAGATATTAAACAGCCAACCATTTGTTCAAGGACTTCAAAATTTGATTTTTCCAGATTTAGGGCATTCACAAGAATGCTGTGTTTTGTAACAGACCAGTCAGACACCCCTTTTTTACCACATAAAATTTAAACCAAAACAGTTACTTAATGCCAATTTGTAGGCAAGAAATGTAAAACAACAAGACAGCATTAAGATTATGTTTAACAATCACTTGGCTGCTTCAGAACCTCAGGCATTATGTTGTTTTCTTGTGCAGAAAAAAACATTTTCCAAGGATGCATGTATATATAGATATTTTTGTTTGAATATTTACTACAGTTATGATTGATAAAGCTGAAGTACATATGTTTCCTCCCTTCCTCCACCACCCCTTTCAAATAATGGCATCAATGATGTGTTTCTGAAATGTCTCCATAGAGAGTGTCTCTTGTGGTAGTAAATGATTCCTTCTGTCTTTTAATGAGCGCATTCACATGAGTTTGCATGACTGATACTCATACCCTGAGTTAGAATTGTAGCAAACTAGCACTTGCAGAAATTAGCAAACTTGTCTTACTATTTTTCTTAACCACAAAGTGCATTGACAGTTGCATGATAACCACTGCAAACAAGAACTGGTAATAAATTAAGAGACTTGAGACAACTGCATTCTTCCTGTCTCTTCTAGTATCACAAAATAAAGCTTCTGTATGTGTTGGCAAGTAGACAGCAAAACTTTTTTTTTCCCCTTAGCCTACAACCCTGTAAGTAAAACTGGAACCAAGATCTCCTGATGCACTGATACTGTAAGAAGAAGAAGCAGGACTGATGCACTAAACTTCTCATAAGCTAATTTTTTCATTCCACATGGTTATTGACTTGGCAGCCGGCAAGAAGTCTTTCAAAGCACATTGGGACAGGATATATCAAAATTATTAGAAATGGATTTGACCTGCAAAGTTGCGATTTGCATCTCGATGATAATGCCTTGTGCTTTGAAGGTGTCATGTTAAACAATCCAATAAATGTCCCTCTGAACCACTATAATGCATAATATAAACTGTAAATCTTAGCAAAGAAGCATCTTTATATATATATATAATGGATTTGGCATTAAAAGATCCTGAGGAAAAGCTGAAAAATGCTCTTCTAAAAATGAAATGCAGGTAGTCTTTTGTGCAGTTCTCTTTTCTTTGGGATGGTGAGATAAAAAAAATAAGTATGGGCAATAATGATGTTGTTTTTTACAATAGCATGCATCAACATCAGCATAAACTTTTAAGGCAGGCTTTCAAAAGACTTCAGCCTCCATTAGAATATATAAGTAAGCATCCACATTTTTACTAACAGTATCCCTTGCCAACAGAATGAGATGGCGACACTCATTATGCGATGCAACAAATCTGTGGTAATATTGTTATGGTACTGCCACACTTGAGATAGAAAGCGAGACCGTCTCCCATCTCTGTATGAAGTGGATCCCAAAACATGTAAATACTTTTAAAAAACATAGTGGTGTTCTATTTTCCTTCTGAGCTATTTTTGAACCACTGTGCCTATCCTATGTGAGTGCTCCAGTGGGCGTTGCTTGTTTTCCCAAACTACTGAGAGATTACTTGGCCTGATTTGAGCTTCTTGGTCTTGCCTAACAGTGTCCTCAGGCCTTCTGTTTTGCACATCTGGTAGTCCTGGCCCTTGGATCCCAGCTGTGTGTCCCAGCTGCATCACATCAGAAGAATGAGAGCTGGATATGGACCCTACAGCACACCAGCAAAGCATACCCTACTGCTGCCACCAGCCCTGCAGGCAGAGAAGTTTCCTTCGGTGGAGTTTAGACCTGTGTGCTGAACAGTTGGGAGAAGAAGAGGGGAACTGAATTTCCATGTAGGACAGTTTGGGCTGTGAAATTCAGCTAGGACTACTGCTCTGCACGCAGTGAGTTCAGCGTGGGCTCTGGGCCCTGTGAAGAACTCAGCTGGAGCTCTTCTGTAGGCCACATAGGGCTCTCCAGTCCACCCCCACATCACGAAGTTTTGTGCAGTTGGCTGAAAGATGGGGCAGCAGTTTTGTTCACTGTCCTGAGTTTCCTTCTCTTTCTGGAGTGTAAGACTATTTGAGAGATTTGCAATCAGTGCCACCACCACTGCAATGACCTTGGGTTGCAGGAGGCAATGCTTGTTCTTTTGTACAGATGTACCTTTCACATTATTAGCACGTCTCATTTTCTCTAAGAGTGATTCCAAATGCTTTAAATCAAGAAAAATATGAAATGCACAAGGAGGCAAATAGAAGGAACTTTGGCTCCGTAATCCAGATAGGAATGTTAAACTGAGTGAGTTAAAAAGTCAAGTTATTATGGCATTACAGAAGAAGATACTGTATTTGAATGCAACATAAGGCAGAAATAAGAAAATAATTAAATTTTTTTTTATAAAATTCTCAGTGTTTCAAAATTAAAGCAAGTTGATTTTTTTTTAATGGAGAAAATTCTCAACAGATGCAGAATACTTTGTTAAAATCTAAATTTACTGGAACTGTGTACTTGTTTCGATTCAGGTTTCCCAAATCAAGAATTTAATATCTGAACTGAGCTGCAAAAGGAGACATACATCAGCAGCTTCTAATTAGAGCCCTTGCCCTGACACTGACCAGGAACTTCAATCTGAATCAGAAGTCTTGACTGAGGCAGTACACAAATAAAGTCCGGGAACACGTGAGCGATATTGTGGCCTGCAAAGTTAAGCATGCATGAGAGGAAACTGTGTGCGCTGCACAAAAATTTCTAGAGAGAAATTTCCATCTTTAGAGGTCTTTATAGATTTTTTCCTTTGAAAAAAAAATGCCTGCTTTATTTTTGTTTAAGGGAAAGCAATGAAAAAAACACAAATCAGTTTTCTATTGGATGAGGACACTGTTTGCTCTATTAAAGGATGTATCTGAATTCAGTTGGGAATTACAAATGCCACGCAATCTGAAAAATCCTAGAAATGTGGATCTTTGGTATCTGAAAGGATAATCCTAACAGCTGTATAGCTTTATGCTCCATAGCAAGGAGATGATTTTGAAAGGGGAAGGATACAATACAGAATCAAAGTAAAATAAATTAGCAAAAATTAAATTTAATCTGCTGGGAAAAAAGAACTATCTAACACTTCCCAAATGCTTACTTAAGTATAGCAATTAAGATGGCTGAATCAAAATTAAACAATTATGTAATTAAAATCTCCGTATGCTGTAAATTAAAATCACATCAAGGAAAATTTATACTTATCTTTCACTAACCACAGTGTACAGCTGTACAGTATACAGATAGATACTTGGTCATGAAAGGAAAGATTCAAATTTAATTGGGGCACATGTGAACCAAAGACATCTGTGATGTGGATAGGAAATGCTCCTGGAAGGCCAGAGTATAATCTGCTTCTGTGTCGCGGAAGGTAGTGACAAGCTTCTTACTGCTTGCAGATTCTGACCGTCTGTTTTGGAGAACCTGTGGGTGCTTTTCAGTTCATTTTTGCTGTCAGAATGAAAACAGAACGTGTTTCATCGATCCTTCTTTGAGTCACCCATTAGTGCATCCAGTCTTGCTTCACTGAAATAAAGGGAGGCACTTTTGATCCTAATCTCAAGAACAATCAAGAAGGCTAAAATACTCCACTGAGTATTTCAGTGGAGAAATAGCTCAGGCTGATTTTCTTCAGTCACTCTACTGACACAGGTCAACCGTGCTTCTTATAGATGATATAAAGATGTGCAGACACATACGAAACCAAACAAACAATCACCTGATTTGTTGCATGTGAACACACTGCTACAGAAGAATTCCAGCAAAAAAATGAATTAATGAATGCTGAATAGATGAGAAACATACCCATGCTTTTGTTTTTGGTTTGGGGTTTTTTTCTGTCATACTCTCATTTGCATGGCACCCTTTGTCATGGTGTGATAGGACCTTCAGCATGTCCCTACTGTTGCTGTAGCAGTGCAGCTTCCCTTTTACATATGCCAGTTATAGATGTGAATGACTGGAAAATCCTAAGGATCAGCTGGGAGAGTTCTGGTTCTTGTTTTATGGTAGAGTGGATGAAATTATGAGTAGATACCTTGCATAGAGATGTCTGAGATATCCTTTTCTTTTTTTTTAACCTGTTTCATAATAAAGTGTTTTCAAAGACTAAAGACACTCTGTTCCCACCAAGACAGAGAAAAACCTTGCAGGAAAGAAATGTTACACGCTGTTCCCATTATTGCCATTACTTTTGTTGTGTTATGGTTGTAACAGAAGTCCTTAATGAGCCCAGTGGTTCCTAACCAACAGTGGCTTTGTGTATAGACAACCTTGCCTGATTGTCTGTCAGCAATGGGGGATGACTTACTGTTCATTTGAATTTCTGAATTCCTTTCTGGCCTCACCAGCTCTTCTTTGCCAGTAGAATAACAGTGTCTACAGACCTACAGGAACCCCAGGATGTGGACTGGGACCAGGGACCCCAGAGCATTCAGGCCCTTCTGCCAGCATGGAGGGAAGACCTGCAAGCCCTTCAGCCAGGGCTCAGCTTCATGGTAGACTGAGTGAGCTTGGTGGGGGCCTTTCAAGGTATGGTGTGCTATTGCTGAAAAACTGCTGAGTTCTGAAATTCTCAAGGATTCTTAATACCTATTTTAGTGTGAAAAGAATGGGCCCTACAGTTGTTTGTCGTTTTAGGGTAATTCCATAGGCAGTCCCAAAACACTTATTTTCCAAAACATCCCCTCTGCTTTGAAAGTCCTAATTTTTGTTCTCCACTGGACAGGAGGTTTTCTACATTGCAATTTCAGCACAGGAGGATTTGCTTTTTCCCTCAGCCAGACTGTCAGGACTGTGCATAAAGTGGGTTTTCCTGACTCCAGGGCTTGAAGGCCTGGAATCAAGCCTTGCCTGGAGAAAGGAAAAGCTTCCTTGTACAATCCATCTGACTCAACCACCACAAAAATGTCTTTAAAGAAAAATCACTAGTCAGAAAAAATGTAGGTAGACTCATAGCCACAGATAACCCATTTCCTGCCATGTTACTTGTCAGACATTTCCCCTCCAGCTATGAAATTCTGTGTACAGAAGAGTAATGGGTAATCTCTGAAAATCAATGGGCATTTTTTTTCCTACAGCAATAGATACGGAGACTATGGGATGACAGCTAATTACACACACAAAGGAGCACAGCAGGTAGGTGTTACTTTTGACAGCATAGCCTTGCTCAGCACCAGCACAGAAATCCATGTGCATGAGTATTCTGAACTGTACCAAACAAGGACACGCCTATAGTACTACTGCTATTTTCTTCTGCTGCAGTGGATGCTACACAGTCAGGTTCTGCCCCGGTGGGGTCTGGACTTTATGACCCTTAATAAGCTTTCCCTCTCTGTAAATTATATTACTAGAAATCCCTCAGTAAAGTATGTGGAACATAATTATGCCTATTTGAACCATGTTGTATCAGGAATTTGTTTGTTCAAGTGGCTTGAATCAGTTCATATAAAATACTTTTGTATTATTTTAAAGGAGTGCAATTATACCAATTTTACTTCACTATTCACTTTTATTTTAGTTTTTATTTTAACATTCAAAAAATGCAAATGCCAATGAGTAGTGAGACTTAAAAACAAACATGAACTTTCTATATCAGGTTAGGAAAACCCAGCACTGACAGGAACCATGGAAACTTTGTCTATCCAAAGTTAGCACTCTTAAATTTTTACTCTTGTGTAAAATCATCTTTGATGATTTGTCTTTAGAGAAATCTGAGTATCATCTCCATCTTCTGTGGTTATTTCTGCTTGCCAGAACTACTCATGTGATAAACACAGCTAGCAACAAAAGAATATAGGCTGCAGTTGGAATAGATCCCTAGGTTTAGGATACAAAAGATAGACCTTGTGACTTTGCATAGTCAGTTCCTTTCAGCATTTCTCAAAGCGTAGGTCACTATTCCCAAGAGGATCACAAAAATGTTGAAAAGCAGCCTCAGAATATTAAATAGTAGCCATAAACAGCAACTTAGTTTCTGTGGAGTAAGAAAGACTGCAATAATCAGCTTCAAGTATTTCCAGCTGGATGAAAACTGTTAACTAACTCTAATTGCTGGCAGCGGCCTGTGTGTTTGCACCTGCAGCCAATGGTTGCAGTGTTTCCTTATTACCCAAACTGAGCTGCCCCTAGCTTGGTCTGCTACAGGTGGTTTAGAAGGTTTGATGAACACTGATGGAGTATTGTGCTGAATATCACTTTGTATCATAGATAGGCTGGAAACTTTTTTTCCTTTGTGAGCTATCAGTTGTTATGCTTTGAGTAGTCATAGATGGCTTTGTGCTGTAAGTGGAATAACAGAACACTTTAAAATATCCCTATTTCTCTTTTGTGTGTTTTTGTTATCATACAGCTCCATTTGGCCCTTCCTGTTTTGTTTGGGTTACTTTTTTTTTTTCATTTTTTTTTTTTTTATTTGTGTTATAGGTGTTTCTTATGTCTTTAGTCTGCCTCAGTGTCTCTTCCCTTATGGACTCAAATGTAAAGTCCCCTTGTTGTTCTTTCTTTGACTAAAAGAGTTCATCCTGGATGTTTTGTTTGTACTTCTCATCCCGTTGGTTCTGTTTCATCCTTCCTTGTGTCACTTATCTTTGATTATTTTCTGGTCAAAGCATGTTAAGGATTTGCTAAGGACAGCTGTTTGCGAAGGCTTGAAAATTGGATGGTAACACTTTTGACAAATAACCGTGGGTTAACATCATACAATAAAGCAGCCGTTACACTGGAGTTAAATATACAGTGGTTATTTTGGAGGGTAATATTTTTCTTTCATCAGATTATTCAGGGTTATGAAGACATATCTGGCTTTCTCTTTAAGATATAAATTTCTGTTTTGCTTATGATATTACTGAAGTATGTGAACTCCTGTCTCTCATCTGTGTCAGTCTTGAATGTTGTTTAGTGGTAGTTTTCACTGACTGCGGGTTCTCATACTTTTGACTTAGGAGATGGCTTTTGATGATTTTCAATCCCACTAACTATAAACCAGTTTGTTTGGGTTTGCCTGTCTCTAAAGGGCATGAGGCTAGGGTAACCTGTAAAGTCTGCATGGGAGCGTGTCACGTTCCTCATGTTTATCCAATTGTGCATCTCATTGCTTTGTCTAAGTCATTCTGTGTAAGAAGAGTTTGCTCAGGCTGAGACCCTCGTTTCTGCAACTGCCTGAAACAGGGAAGGGGGGGGGGGGGAAAAAAACCCTTTGGTATTCCATGATGCAGTCCTTCTGATAGGGAGGAAAAAAGATATGGCTAAATATGGAATTTGCCCCAAATCCTAACATTTGCACCTTGGCTTTTAAGGTTGTTCTAGATTCTAGTTTTCATTAATTTGGAAGTCTTGATTTCAGAGAGAAGTGCTGTGGAGAGGGTTTATGATCATATACAAGCAGGTATGCCTAATTGTGCTCCTGCCTTTCAGGAAAAGCTGTCAGCACTTTTCAGAGTTAAGCTATCTAGACCAGATGGTTTATAAAAACAACAAAAACCCTCCAGAAATAGGACAGAGTAAAAGCAGTGGGCTGGACAGGTTCATGACTGAAGTTAACTATTCCTATTCTACTAAGCAGAACCTTTTTTTTTTTTTTCTTCCTTGTACTGTTGTAACAGAAAGTTAGAGAAAGTTTATTCTAGGCACGATGGATGAATTTATCCCTCCATTGAAGATCAAAGGTTAAACAGGGTGAAATGACTCAAACATCATTAGAGTCTGTACTGGCCTATTGCTTGAAGGTGAATTTCTCCCTGTATATATCTTAAGATACAGTTGATGAGCCAAAGAATTGAAGCTTAAACAAAATTTTCTTGATGTGTATATATATGTGCCAGTATTATATACTGTGTGTGTATGTTTTATATTAAAAAAAACCCTCACATCTGTATCATGCTGAGTATTAATAACAATCACTTGAATGACTGATGGTAAGATGGTAGAAATAAGACTCCTTTAAAACTGTCTTTCCATAGAAAGCATTAATCAGAGGAACAAAACAGTGCCTGATCAGGGAAAACTTCTATGTGAAGTCAGTTTTTGTGCCTTAATTAGTGGCCCAATGTGTATGTGTGTGAAGAAATTCTGTGGAACTGAGTCACTTCTTAATTCTTGAGTCTGTGAGAGATGTATTTTGCACCTGGTTGATCCATATGTTGACTGGCATTGACCTCTGACTTCATATGAAGCTGTACAAGGTTCATCCTCATGGTTTGACATCACATTGGTTTATCTCAGGGCCCACTTGCATCAGGGAACCAAAGAGAGGTCAAGAAAGTCTGCCCTGGCCACAAGGGAGGTGGGGAACTCTCTGCCACAAAATGTAAAAGGAAATCTATTTAAATACAAGAGAAATGCAATTACACATCTGGTAATCAGTGTTGGTGCAGGTGTTGCTGGAATAAGATTCAGGCAGATTAACTATTTACACAGATTATGTCTATGATTTGCAATGGACTTAAGGGAGGCTTCCTGGCAAGGATTGGAGGAGGATTGTTTGTGATTAACTTAAAAGCAAGGATAAAGCAATGCCATTATTAAGTAAATACTGTAGTCTGAATCAACATTTACTAACTGCTTGGTGAAGTCTTGCATGCTGATTGGCTTCAGCAGACAGGACTGAGAGGAGGAGAAAAGTGTGTGTGCTGGGGGAGGGGATGACAGCGGAGCATCTCAGCTGAGTATGCTCAAATTCTGTGTTTGTGTTTTCACATGCACTGTCTAAGAATGGCTGTTTCACAGCGAGAGAGTGGCAATGAATTAGAATTCTCCAAACATTGAGATTCTGTTGCCATAATGTGCTTATAGGCATTATAGTGGAAATGAGTATCTGGAGGCAGATTGAAAGACTTGACCTAATGCCCTTATCTCTCAGTCCTCCAACTCCAATCTAATGAACATATACCCATAATTATTTCTCAAATAGTTTTTAATCTAATTTTAAAGTGGATAATTTATAGCACTTTTACAAAAATGCAGTAAGTTTCATTAAAATATTCAGCATTAGGAGAACTTTGAGCAGAATATATTTCCTTACTGTTCTACAGAGTCATACATATTTATAATATTAAAAACTCTTCAGTTGCTTTAATAATAGCATTCTGTTCCATAGGTCTGATTACTAATGTTAATACTTCTGCTGCACTGGAAGGCTGTGCACAGAATAACATACATTTTATGCTTTCTATTTTTTGTATGTATGTTTCTGATTTTTTCATTACTTTGCCTTTAATTAAGATTTTGTTTTGTGATAGAAAGCACACTGTAAGCAAGAAATAAATGTGTTGGGAAGAAAACTAATACTACTTCATAGCTCTGTAGGGCCCCAGCCTGAAGTGCTCAGCATTTATTATGAAATGCTGCAAGTCTGACCCCTAACAGCTGAAAATCTTGCAGGATCAGACCTTTAGGCTGCACACTGATTTTACTTAGCACGAAGGCAGGACAGTGAAGAGAGGGAATATGAATATTCTTCTCTGTTAACCTATGTAACAACCAAATACAGCTACTGTTTTAAAAATACTTTGTCTTCTATATCCTTGTCCCATATGATGTGCAGAAACAGAAAAAATCTGAGGCTGCTTTTGAGAAGGAAAATCTAAAATAGCTTAATGAATGTGACCATAAAAGAGTAGTTGCAGGTAAATGCTCAGGAGTAGCTTTTCCTTGGTGAGGTCTCGTTAGCTTTTTGGCCATCTGGAGACATGATGGTTTAGGGATGCACCACCTGAAAGAGCATATAAGAGGATGGTATTTGCAGTAATTGAATTGCACTGTGGTTGGGGAGTGTAGTTATGCCAAACTGCATTTGGATCTACAGGAAAATGTCACAGTTGGCCTGAACCCTTTGAGGCTGATACGCAAGTGTCATCAACGGAACAAGCCAAAAAATGTTATGGGTGCAAGTCTGCTATTATCCATAATTACAACAATGGAGAAGGCTTTATTTCCTTATTTTCCCAGACATGCTTTTGTCAAGTATAACCCTAGGTGCCCAAGACCCTGGAAGTAGAGGTAAAAAGTGACTGGGCAAGCAGATACTGCTGTAGGTCTTGTTCATTCTTTTCCACACCTAAGCTTATGCTTCTCGAGCAATTTTTCCACCTTTACTTAAACAATTCAGGGCCCTAATGACAAGAACTGTGTGAGCTGGGGCATGGATCAAGGGTTTTTTCTGATTTGATCAGAGCTAAGGCTTTACAGTAAATTGTGCTTTTTAGTGTTAAAGATAAATAATGAGTTTCTCTGTGTAGATCAAGAAGAGTCTTTTTGGGTTAGGAGAACTATTTCCCACCTAACCCTAGTAAGATCAACCTTGTAAGCTTCTACATGTGGCCCAGGAAGAAAAAGGGGTTAACTTTCAATATCACTGGTCTATAGGAAACATTTTCACCCTTAGGAGACTAGTTTTAATCCAGATATAAACTGTCTATGCTCTTTTTCTCTTTCCTGTTAGTATAGATTGTCTCTTCTTCACTTTGAGTTTGCCTCCTTTTTTTTTCCTCCTTTGATAAAGTATTTATTCAATTTCTATTCTAGAATTTAATCCCAGATTGAATCTCTAAATGTTAAAGACATGATGTCTAGTACAGATGACAAGGTGAAAACAGACTTATGGTCTAATACCAAGGAAATTCAGAATTTTGAGGTTTAAAATGCATGCACACATGTGCATGCACATGCCCCCTGTTACATTAAACTCTGAAGTGCTGGCTGCTAACAGAACTTTCTGAAAAGCCTGATTCAAAATTAAATTTTAACACTGCTTCAGTTGGATTATGTGATTGTGTTTTCAGTGAGACCTCCTTCAGTTCAGTGTATTCATATTGACACATGAACACATAGGTAGGTAGCTCGCTCAATGGTGTCTCTGGGAATAATGGACAAATGAAAAGTGGGAAGAAGTGACCTTGAAAGTAGAATCTTTCAAGATAGAGAATTCTCTAAGGTTTGTGTTAGGTTATTTCTGCCAGAAAGTTAAATCCTTGTAAAATAGCTAGTTGTGTGTGTGTGTGCATTTTTTTTAAGAATGGGAGTCTATGATCTCTTGATGATGCTGTACAATGACTATAAAACAGATTGTGAAGCGGACTGTATGAAATCATAAAGGGAGAAGGGCTGGGGAGAACAATCATTAAGAACAACAAAGAGTGTTAAAAGAAAAATGTGTGTGCAAAACAGTGCTATTTAGTAATAGGCACAGCAGGAGTAAAAAGACCTGCAGTATATTGCTGAATAAGGAGCTTCACAAAGGGATTAAGGGAAAGAAATCAGCTTAGCACAAATATTAAAATATTAGAGTAGGATGGTGAAAACATAAACATCAATGAGGATTTACAAAAGTGCATGACTGTCCCTTATCCATCTAGCTGTTTATGTAGACATGCACAGGCAGGCCACAATAAATAAAAATACAAGAAGTTTTGTAAATGTTTAAAATGCAATTAGTTGAAAAAGATGGGTCACCAAAGAACTCTATTGCCATTTAATATAGGCAAACTATTTACATTTGTAACTTAGCAGCTAGCAGGACTGGAGTGAGGTGGTCTATCAAGACTTGCCCATGATCATAGGAAAATGGGAGTGCACGCTCAGGGTTGCAGATGATATCCTAAAGGGAAGGCAATAGCTGAAGTCTAGTTTATTCTTGTTGCTTTTTCCCCACTTCCAAAAGGTATGAAACTACTGAGCTATTGCACAAAGTATATTTGTCTGTTACCCCACAACATGGAGCCCAGTGTATTTCCCCTAGTTGCTGACCTAGACATTTTGCTTGTAGGCAAGTCTGTCTATTTTGTTGTGAAATATGAATTTACTAAAACTAGGGTTTTAATAAAGGAAGATCTTTTGATTAACTTTTCAGTTAAGAAAGCATTGAAAAATAGTTTAGCTATTGTAGAAATATTAATTTCAGATTTTCCTAAATGAAAAATGAGGATTTTGTATCTTAATGCTCTAATTTTAAACTCTAACCGATTATATTTTAAGAGGTCAATATAAACATAGTAAAAATCTAAATGAACAATGTTTTTATTGATTGAAAGGGGAAGAGGGGAAATTAATTTAAAAAAAATTTTTTTTTCCATCTCCTACACCTCCATAGACTTTTTTGGCTCATGAAACTGGGTTACTAACAACATTTCTTTTGAATTTAGGATAGAATATTTTTAGGATGAAACTTTTTTTTGATTCACTTTTTTTCAGGGACAAGAATGCCTTTTTTTATACACCTCTAATCTCCACCCACTCCTGTGCAGAGAGCAGCTGTTATTCTAGGTAGTAGTGTTAGTGAATGAATCACAGAGGGGCAAATTCACATAGACAAAGTTTCTACAATAAGATATTTATCTATGGTGTAAGATATTCATAAAGAGTTCTGAGATATTTTCTGTCTTGATAGAAAATGCACTTGCTGGAATCAGAATTTTTCAGGAAAGTTTGTTTTTTTGTTTTATTTTGCTGAGGATTGTGCCTTGTTTTATCAACTCCAAAAGCTCGGTATGTAGTACAGCTCTCAAGCATAAATGCAGTGTCATAGCACAGTAAAAAGTTTAGGGCTTCATCAACCAAATGAAACAAACTATGCATTTAAAAAATACATTTTGAATGGGAAGCACCAAATCAGAACATAGTGTCTTTTCTTCTTTGAAATCTCTATGAATTTTTCATCCTACCAAAAAATTCCATGTTTTTGTAGCCTAAAATTAAGATAAAAATGTGGGTTTTATACCAGGTTGGAAGTTGTGATCAGAGATTTTTATGTGGAGCACTGACTTTCAGCATCTTTTCCCTTTAATAATAATAAAGGGTTTTTTTTATTATTATTAAGCCTGCAGGTATTCTGTAAAGGATGATGAAAGCAACGTCATTACAGTCTACATAATACAAGTCATTACCAAATCAGAACAAGCCAAAGCTAACACAGTACCCAACTTGAAGGTTCTCTAAATCAGACTGCTCAAGGAAATGCTAATGGTAGGTAACAGTAGCATGGTTTCCTATCTTTAAAATGAAGTACCAATGTTAAGTACTATGAAAGGAGAAAAGATCATATTGGCAGAGACTTCTGATGTCTGTTACGCAGGGAAATAAACTTTGTGAAGTTGACCAAATATAATATCTGTGTTCAGTGACTGATTGTTCTCCAGGTTTTAAAGTACTACAAAAATTTTGGATTTATGTAGATGCTCCAGGTCTGAAAATCTCTCTCAAAGCAGCTTACAAAGTAATGATGAATCAAAACCAATATAACACAGAAGCTATCTGAGCAAATGAAGTCTTAGTGGGAGCAGAAGAAATATAGAGAGCTAGATTTATGCAACTCTAAGCACCCCATCAAGCTAACCTATTAATCCATATTTGTGTTGAGTGCTTTACTTATTTTTCCCCCCCACAGTGCTCATTGTTATGACTCCTCATGTGCCTTTTTTATTTTTTTATCTTTTTTTACATGTTTTGTCTTGCTGAACTAATATAAACAGCTCCCTTTATAGTCTGAATATATCTCCTATTCTGGAATTATAGGTTTTTTTTCATGCAAAAGACACTTTTGATATTCTTCTATTCTCCCTTAGTGGGTGAAAGAAGAATTTAAAATATCTGAAATCAGATATATACAGGGCATAGATCTTAGCAGAACAAGGACCTGATTAGGCCCTGTAAGATCCTGAAGGCAGAGAACAGGATTGTCACCAAGGCACTGTTTGAGATAATTTACTCAAAAACAGAGATAATGGATTGATGTTGAAGAAAGGATTAATCCTATAAGCAGTTCAGATAAAATTTCTTTATACAGAGGGTTACTGAATAATGGAACAAATTGTCAAAGGCAGTGATAGAAGCAAGTGTGAATTATTCTGACACAATTCTGGAGGAGAGAATTGGAGAGTACAGTTGTGAGCTAGATTTCCAAGATGATAAATGGTGATATACAAATTGATTTAATTTGAAGCTGGGGATGCTTAGGGTGGGAGGAACCGCGTTAAAATAGTCCCAAGGTTAGTTACAGGAGATCTTGATGGACCATGTGATCTTCCTGGTTCTCTTAAAAGTTTCTTTGTGCTATTATGAAGTGATGTTATGTAATTTTGAAATGGACTAGCTAGGAAGAGGGAAATCAGCTACTTATTGGCAAAGAAATGAAAGATTAAAGGGTCACAAAACATTTTCCTTGCTTCCTGTACATCCTTTCTACCAAAATAGATTTGTAGGTGTGATTTGAGAACTTCAAAAATGAAAATAAAGAGAAAAGCATGTGTTAGAGTAGATAAGCAAAGCATTAACCAGTTCTTTCATATCTAGTAAGGGCAGCCCTGTGGTCATACTGTCACTTCTGCCTAAGCTATTACCATCATCACTAATAGACTTGCAGGTGTCCTTCACATTGTGAGAGGTTGTATATGAAATAGCCCAGAATGTTTCCTTTTGAAAAAGGACACATTAATGTTAAAAGTCAAAAAAGCAGTACTATGGGTTAATCACTTTTGTACACAGCTTTATGGAGGAATGGGTCATAGGCCATTAGCTTGGCACCTTCCTGATGAAAGAATAAAACCCCCATAAGAATGAGAACTTCAGCTGAAAGAAAATAAAACTTGAATGCTTTGGCTGGAAGTAATTCAAAACTTGATATGTGCTTATCTTAAAATAACTGTCTTCCTTCCCAATCCCTATGTCAAAATAGTACTTATTGAACAATGGCTCTTCTAAACCTTAAATTTCACATTAAAGGGCACATGTAATATGTATATCATGTTAAATCATGGAGGAAAAATCTGTCATATCTTGCTCATCTATTGTTACTTAAAATAGCTGTGCTGGTGTTGGGCCCCCCCCCCCCCCCCCCCTTTCTTAGGTTATTTTTGGCATAGAGCTCCCATCACAGGGAGAAGGGATATTAGCACAGACATGTTCACCACTACAACTTTTGTCAAGCCAAGTATGTCTGTGTCCCAGAGGATTATCCAAAAATCTAATAAAATCCAAGTGAGACATAGAATGGCTGTGCAGTTTTTGCCTGAATCATTCTTCTGTTGCTTTTATATGTAATCCAGGCTCTACAGATTTCTCACAGGGAAATTAAAATTTTGACTGAGGGCAGTGTGCACTTGTTGGTTCTCATATTAGGTTTACTACAATATCATGAAATGATTTTAAATGGGCAAAACAAACTTGCAACCAAGGTGTACCAATTAAGAAACTAAACAGTTTGGTAAATTTAGAAATGTTAGGTGGGTGGAAGCCAGAAAACAATAAAGTCTTCCAAATTACTATGGGAGGTCTCTGCCTCTTCACAAGCTGCTTTTCACAAGCACTGTGGGGAAAAAAGCTCCTAAATAAAAGGGCCAATGTATCCTGGACAGGAAAAGCAGCGGATGGCTCAAGCATATGCTTCAATGTTTCCACAAGCCATCTTCAGTGATAGGGATGGGAAGGACACACTTCAGGAATTTGGCACGGTATCAGCACTAGAGAAGTGTTAGGCAGGCCTAACATGGCAGGCTCACAAGCTGGGGCAACTAAAGAGAATACTGATCATTGAATATAGTTGTAAACATGGGGGGTTTTTGATAGTTCATCTAAACATATTCTATTACTGCACATGCATGCTTTTAAGTAGAAAGCTTAATCCTAAAGCACTTAATAGGAGATGAATAAAACTAGATATCGTGGGGAAGCATCTTCATCAAATGTCATCAGTGCCTTTTATTTGTACTCATTGTTTTTTCACAAAAAGCGTTGAATACATGGAATATCTTCTACTTTGTTTGCTCACCACTTGTCCCACAAAACAAATTAAACCATTTGTAGCTGCTTCTCCAACCAATGATTCCTAAAGAGATTACCTGGTGAGCTGCATCAGCTGTGGGTTGTCCTAAGGTCTGGCCTGGTGATGGTAACACTAAGGATGGGGGGGGGGGGAAGAAAACCAGGATGGGGATGTCCTTCTCCAAATGCCTTCACACAGGTTTTCACTCTCTTTCTGGAATGTATTTCCATATCCCAGTGAAACCCATTATCTAGTCATTATTTATCATATCCTTTTTAATTTCTACTTCAATAGATTCCTTTTTTTTATTTTTTTGTTCCCCACCCTCCACCCCTCCCTTGTTTTTATAAAGTTACACAACCTTTAGGGGAAAGGGAAGCTGTTTACAATGTGTAATTATGGTACTAAAAAAGAAATCAAACAACAAATTCGTTGCAGAGTGTTTGATCCAGAATATTGTTAGAAACATAATTAATAGCTAAAAACATTTGAAACAACACTTCTCAACTTACTCATTAGCCAACCAGAAAAATACAAGCACATAGCTTTTCAATTTTGAATGTCTTGATATGTTTTCCATTTCAGTATTTGAATAGTTAATTTGGTGGATTATTTGGTTTGTTGTAATAAGGGGAAATAGAAACTATGACCATTCCTTGAAGTATTTGTAGACTATAAAGTGTTGATAGAGTTGCATTTTGTGTTTTCACAGAGGCTATTGCTTTGCAAACCCCTTTATGGAGTTTCAGAGGGCCTTCAGACACAGGAAATGCAAACAGAGCAAAATATGCAGGCTGCAAACACCTACTGAGTAGCAAGCTACCTACCTACGGTTTTAATTACCTGGTAGTGCCACTATTTCTTACATGTTTCTCTGGCTAGTGCAGACTAGTGGAGCTCTATGGAATTATATGGCACAATGTCATCTTACGGGGGTTAGGGCACTATCTGTGTGGCACATATTTGGGGCCACTGAGGTCTGCCCCGTGCATGTGACACTTCAGTCCTGCTGCTAGAATTGCACTTCCTTTCACAATTCCCTTGGTGCACAGATCTTAGCATTGTGGTTATCTGGATTTCCAAGTTCTTAAAGTTTAAAATTCTAAGAATGGAGAAGGGGAGGGGAAACTAGAGTAATGAAAGTATTCTAAAACCTTTTCTTAAGTTTTAAAATACTCTGCCATCTAACTGTACTAGTTTCTTTAATAACATTCATATTCTGTCATGAAGAACTGTGTTGTGAATGGGGTTACAGGGCTATTTCATTTACAGATTAGAGATTCTAGAGGCATTGGACTAACTGATCATCACATGGTTCTTACTCATTTCCATTTTCAGCTCATCTCAAAATTGCCCTTACATTGAGAGAGAAATTTAGTCTGGGGCTCTGTTAAGTTCAGTGATTTGGGAATTTCACCTTCTATAAACCAGCTAAACTTTAATCATCTTCTGTGCTCGCCATAACTAGTAAGCTTTAAAGTACAGATGTCTCCTGCCTTTCTAAAAACTATTTCAGTAAATCATTGTCAAACAAGGACTCTGTAAAAGCTTGAGCTACAGTTAAAACTCAATTGCCAAACAAGTTTGCATCAGATACAAGTACATTAATGATCATGTTGTGTGTTTAAATAATGATGATTCATGTTTTCCTTGGTGATTTTATACAAATATATAGCTGAATGGCCTTCTATTACTGTGGCAAATTGATGATAAATGTTCTGTTTTGTTATCAAATGCAAGTAAATATTGTTATAATCACAAAAGCAGTAGTTGAGTTGCCTTCTGCCTTCTCCCAAGAAAGCACCAAAACAGTGAGTATCTTCTAACTCTCCTGTCTGTTAAATAAAGCGTCCAAACGCTTTGAGTGCTTCAGTAAGACAAGAGGGGACTAAACATGTTAGCAGCATCCTCCAGCTGGTGTCTCTACTAATTCTAGCCCAGACTCTGGCTGGCTCTAGTGGGAGTAATGGAGAAAATTGTGCAAGCACGTTGTGCCTCTTCTGTGTGAATCAGTCCTATCTACTGGACTTGCCAAATCCTATGTATGCTTTGATGCTTCTTGTTGCCTTAGCCTTTGAGTCATGAGCTATTGCGGAAGGAAATGGGAGTAAGAAGCCATGGCTGGCTGTTGGAGCTGGAAAAGATATTTCTTGCCACCCTTAGTGGGACTCGGGTGTTGACTAGAGAAGTCATTTGCCCATCTTTACTGTCTCTCATTCTGCAAATGCCTTTAATAACAAGCCAAATGAAAGCATGACTCCTACCTATTCCTGGAGCAGTAATCTAAACTTGTCTCATATTAATAAACAAACAACTCCAATTGATCAGGGAAACCACTTAGGTTTAAAATAGGGCAAGAAAGCCATCTATTTCTCACAGAATGAGTGTGTTTGGATACCATTTGACTCATAGGATCCCAGTGAACTATGAAATGTGGCAGAAAAACTCTTCTGTTTGCATTAACTTAATGATTGTGCTTTGTCCTCTCAGAAGTGGACCAAGGCACGGGTACTCAGGATGTTTTAACTAATTGCTCTGTAGTGGTTGCTATTTTTAGAATATACCATGGAGGAGATGAACCTGATGAAAAAAATTATCCAAATGAAAGCGAAGTTTTGGAGAGCACAAGACTTAGAGGAACAAGTCTGGCCCTACTTCATTCCTTTTTCATTTTGCTTGCTCTCATTTATAGCTTGTGCATTATTCATGCTGACCTTTCAACCAGGCCTCTGCTACCAGACTTGTAAATAAAACACAAACTGTATGAAGTAAGAAACACTTTGAACCAATGATCTTTAGCCCAAAATGTTTTCAAGGGTTTTAAATGTGGTGAGTATAAAACTGCTCTGCTAAAAGTTTCCTGCATGAGGACTGTAGGATAGCAATGTAAATCATTATCTACCTATCATTGCCATTGGATCTGTCATAATTGAATTATCCCAAGAACACTGTGAGCTTTCTACATATATTCAAGATGACACTACAAGCTAGCAGCTTCTAGCTGACTCCATTCCATTTCCTAGAACAAGTTTTTTCCCTCCACTTTTGATTTGCAGGCTCCCACCAGCTTGAGTTCCCTCAGTTCCTTCATTTGCTGCTGAAGCACCATTACACTGCATCAGCTCTCTTGTAAACTATCAGGGCGGGGAAAAAGGCAGAAATATGCAAGTATTATACAAATAGTAGTAAATATGTTTGCTTTGGTATTTTCTATAAGCAAATTGTCTGCCTTACCCATTGAAGTATAAGGTATATATATTCTTTAGTTCTCTAATCAGCAATATATTTGTATGTATCTGTTGTATATCTGAAGAATTGATGAAATTCTGCAAGGATGAATTATCTGCATATTTAGCATCTGGACATTATTTTCCATTTAATTAAAATGTACCTTTAATATAACTCAAGAATAGAAGATCATATAAGATCTTGATCCTCCCAACAGACATACATGCTTTGAAATGTTTTTTCAGAAATAGGATGCTTTCTTTTTTATTAAACTGTAACTTTTGGAATTATGCAGAATCTAACACTGAACTATATTTATTAGTGCATTAGATCCTTAGTTTTTGTTTTGTATTTTTGAAATATCTGTTGCCAAAAACATTTTAAGGAACTTGTGGTGGAGGGATCCTAGACCTTAAAGTATACATGAAGTTAGTGAATCCACCACCTATGGACAAGATTAAGATCTCCAGAAATGCCTTCCTAAGCTTTCACTAAGGCACCTTCATAAAAAGCTGGCTCATACCTTACCTGAAATCAGGTCTAGTTTTCAAATGCTTCATATTTTACTCGGGTCTGGTATGCAGTTTAGAGGGGGAAAGAATAAAGTGTGTAAAGTAAGTGTTTTACCCTGCAGAGAGGTAAATAATTAATGTAAAGAAATGCAGAATGTAGCTCTTCTATGTCTAAAAATACATAAGAGCCTAAAGTGACTGATTTCATTGGATAAATTAAACAAAAAGACATGCTTCCAAGCATGAATGGCAGGACGGGGCAATGTACAAAACAAATGTTCCACTGTAATAATTGGAAAGAAAAACTTTCAAAGGATGTGGCTAGATTTCAGAAGGCATGCCATTTTTTCTGTCCTATAACACTTATTCTGGACCCTATTAGCAAAAACAATCCTTTTCTCTTTTTTTTTTTAAGCTTAAATATCCATTACTATTGATTTTACAGCATTGCTGGTTAAATGTGTATGAAGTCGTCCAGTGTGTTTAGCTTGAAATTTCATCATGTCCAAACTGATAACAGGCTGATAACTCTTTCTGAAGCAGGTTTTAATAATGCTTTCATGTTTCTGGTTTATGATGCTATTAAAATCTCTATTACTAACATGACAAAAGATGACATTCTCAAAATGACCCAAGCAGCAATTCAATATAACTTTTAATGTCAGCATAAACTCCTGTATTACTAAATTTATTTGAAATGTTAACTGTGTTATTTGCATTTTCAAATATATGTTTCAGGTTATTATGGAATGCAAATACCTTAGGTTAACAAAAATGTCCACTTCCCAAAAGTCAAGGGAAATTTAGTAATACATTAGGCACATGACAGTGGGGCACAATTCACTGCACGAGAAAATAATGGACTTGATGATAGTGTCATAGATCAAGTAGATACTTGTACATAAAGGGCCAGATTTTAAAATGTTCAGCACCTAACAGTTCCCTTGAGGATATTCAAATCAGATCATGTAGTCTAAACTTAGGGCCAAATGTGCCAATAAATATAACATTCTGATTCTCTTTTATAATTAAGTATGGGGGGGAAAATATAAGGTTGTGTAGCATTGAATTAAAAATTATTCCATTGTGTTTTATTCTGATAAACCTATGAGGATGCCATTTACTGTACCTGTACTGCCTCTTTCTTGCCAAGAAACATGCAAGATCCAACATCTTTTAATGGAATTCATGTACAGTCTCCATATCCTGTTGTCTTCACTAGATTGAAATCAGAAGGCTGAAGTGTTATCCAGAGCAAGATGTTCTGATGCTTACAGAAAGAATAGGTTTTGCACAAAGTGTACTTTCTATTGTCTGGGCTGTTTGCTATACTGATTTTATGAAAAGTAATCCTATTGCAAAATGAATGTAGACTGGATACCAATATTTTTTTCTTGTTGGGAAAGAAACACGCAAGCTGTCGAGCTCTATAAAGTACCAGCTGCAACTGTACAAGGTACTTTACTCATCAAATACCAAGAGGACAGCATGAACAAAATCCTGCTGTTAATCAAGACTAGATGCTGATATATTCAACATATCAGTCTTGGTGACATCTCCAATGTAATTTGTACTATGGAACTTGCCCCATGTAATGAGAGAGGTGTAAATAACAAGAGAATATGTTCTCCTGCATCTTGCCATTCTTGCTCCATTATGTTGCACACTTTGATATTCCATAAATACTGGCTTTGTTAACATTTAAAGCATGACCGCATACTCACCACTAGTACAGATGAGTTATTTTCAAAATTCATATAAAAGAAAAAAATGACAGGTCAAAAAACTTTCATTCTCATTTCAAATTTTTATAGTTATAAAGTCTTCAGGGAACAGATGATTGTGCTAAAATCCAGCAAGCCTCTGAACTACAGTGTTGAAATACCAAAATGCACATCTGCCTCTTCTTCCAAAGTCATCTTGATTAAGGGAAATCTCAGTTTTTTTATAACCTGGATAGTTATCTTCAAAGTCTTTGAAATTTGTTTAAAACTTTATTTATGTCTTTGTATATCACTGCACAAAGATTGAAGCATCTACTGGACACCTCTACAACACTATAAAAGTTGTATTTAATTGTGTTATGGATTCTTTGCAGCCTTTCATATAATTAGGACTTTTTGTATTGGTTTCTCTGAGTTTGAACAAACAATATTTTATGATGAAGTCCTAGTTAACTAATTTCTGATATGACAGGAATCTACAAAGTCTCAGTGGAGGCTTATTAAACAGTTTCAGCCACTTTTATATGTGAAATAGAATACTTATGATATCAGATTTTTTCTGGGGAAAGATCATCTCTTCATATGAGATGTATTGTCACAACAGGCTCCAATTAGGTGGGGTTTTTTGTTTGTTTTGCTTTGTTAAACTGTAGGTGAAAAAAGTGCTAAAATCTGTATCTGGACACTGGTAAACAGTACAGTGTCAAAAGGGGAATGACTACTTGGGTTAGAGAAAATAGTTTAAAATTTGTGACAAGTGGATAAAAATTTTCTGAAGAATAAGCAACAGCTGTTCAAAAAGTCCTCTTTCATTTCAGACTGGAAAAGCATATGAGTAGAGTACATCAAAAATCAGTCCTGGAACTGAACTTATTTGATTTTTTTTCATAGACATAGAAAGTACAGCTGTCCTGATATATAGGAAGAATTGGATGATCTTGAGGATCAGAATAATACATATAAATAAATGAGATGAAATTTAACAGTGAAAATTAAGGTTATGTATGGAGGGATTAATAACAAGAGCTACTATTATAAATCCTGTACCCATCATTTGGCAATGACAAACTAAGAGAAAAAGCATAACTGACAATAACAAGATATAAAAAAAAAAAAACCCTCACCTAAGTAACGGTGTGAAAGTTGAATGTGACAAGACAAGATGCATCACATAGTATGCTCCCAGCAGAAAAAGTATTTGATAATAAAATTGTAGTAATTATTAGTAGGCATCATTTGGAATGCCCATTGTGCAACTTGGATCTTTCTCTAAATGAAAGATTGCAAACAGCAATGGAGACCAAAAGGATGATTTAGGAATTCCCACAAAGATGACTCGAAGACCTAGATTAGGTTATCCTAGAAATTGAAGACTGGTCATGATATATATTAGCACACTATTAATAGGCTACTGCACAAGACACAGGAAATGAAAAGAAATATTTTAGACATGTACATAAGAATTTTGTAAAAATAAATAAATCTTTTGCTCTTGATCACACTGAGGTGGGCAATTAATAGGATTCCAACCACCAGAAGAGTTCTGAAACAGCTTTCCAATAGAAATGACAGGATTAAAAAAAAAAAAAAAACTTTAAAAGTGAGCACAGTACTCTTATGGACAGGATTGCATGAAACATGTCTGCTAGTGAAGGAAATTGGAGAGCCAGTTGAGCCCAAAAGATCCCTTCCTATGCTTCTGTGAGCCTGTATCTTTATTTTGCAGAATTTATTCTTTGATTTGATCTTAAAATGGAAGTTTCTGGGGTGGGTGGGTGGGAGGGGACATTTAATAGTTTCAGAGACTTGAGATAAGGAGGCTCAAGATATGTTTTGTGGGTTGTTGTGTTTTTTTTCTTCTTTTTTTCCCTAGCTATTTCAAAATTGGAGCTATTTTGCAGGCATACTTTGCAAAACTTATGAGAATGTCTGAAGGTGCAGAAATCAAGTTGTGTGCATAGTCCTTACATGTGCATATGCACACTATCTTGTTGAAGTTGAGTAGAATGTTTATGCATAGAGAAGCATTGCTTTCCCTGATTTATTTTTCTTATAGGAGTATGTTCCATACCCTGTAACCTGTGATATGAGAACATGATGCTTCTTGATAAAGGTGGTGATTCTTAATGGTCATGTGTATATTCAAGAAATTGATTAACCATTAGGAACATGATGTAAAGCTCTGTGAGATTACTGGGAAACTTTTGACTTTAGCCTGATTCTTAAAATGGATTCATCTGAATATGGGGAATATTTAATGAGTAAATTGTAAGTAGTTTTCACTAAACATTTAGCTATGTATTTCACTACAAGTCCCATGATTTGAGGCCATTAGAATAGATCTCGTAAATTCAAGATAAATTTTAAAGCTAGGATTAGGAGATCATATGTTTCTATTCCAGCCTAAAAAAAAAAAAGGTTTAAAAAAAAGCTGACATCTAAGATGTACATTTGTTGTTTGTTGGGTGTCTCTAAGGATGTTTTTGTTATATTCAGAGAAAAAAGAATGCAGCTAAGTGCAATGTAGGTAGAGTGAAAGCTTAGTGCTGATGGATGCCATTGTAAACACGTTTTGGGAGCTCCACATACCCTATGCAATCTTTTTCAAGTGCCATTTTCAAACTGAAAGAGTTAGTATGCCTTCTTATCCCTATCATGCCATCCTTTGAATAAATTCTCAAACTTAGGTTCCAGAACTTTTTAAATCACAACAACAGAAATAAATATGAAATGTGATGTATTGCATTGGGAAGAAGCTACTTCAGAGTCATGTAGTGATGGATGATAATAGGAACCTTCTTCCATTTTGATAGAAAAAAATAATAAAAATTACAATAGCAAGCCAAGAGTAGCAGGGAAGTAGAATAAATCAAAATGCCACTGCTTTGCTGATCACCTCTAACTTGTTAACTCTCTAATTTTTCCTCTACTCTCTACAGAAATTAGCCACCAAAGTTGCAACCAAAATCATTAATACTTTTCTGAAATATGGAAGGTTTTATAAAGCAGCCATGGATTTATTTCGTAAGTCTCTGCTGTCTGAACACTGTTGCCAGTGAGGTAGACTTAGAGGTCATCCTTTTTACATTGCCAGGAAAGGTGGTGGTGTGGCCAGCATATATTGATGGGAGGTTGAAGGGAGGAGATGTTACAGAAGCTGAAGTCGGACTATAAGATGAAGGCTAGGGCATATCCATAGCTATGTAAATGAACACTGGCTTCAGTGCAACTTCATCATTTTGTGCCAGCTGAGACTGGCACGAATCTTAGAGGATATGCCTTAATTAAAGATGAAGGAGAGGGGGAGAGGCAAAATAGTACTTCTTCAAGCTAATATCAGAATCTGAATAATTCTATCTACATCTCCTGTGTTATAAAAGCATTTGTTGAGGGGAAAGGAAGAAGACAAACTGTGAGGCAAGAGACAGTGGTCAACATGAATTCAGGTGTACTTGATGCATTTCTATCTCAAGTGAAATAATTAACAATTTCAAATCTGCACAGCTCTCTCCTTCTGTTTAAATAAAGTGATATTCCATTCACCAGGCTCTAATTAACAAAGTGATGACTGGCATAGAAGCCTTGAGTTAAGCATCTGCCTTGAGTCATTTATTTACATACAATATAACCCCAAATTGGATTTTAAAATCAAAGAATGAGAGAAAGAAGAATTGAGTGGTGCACGCATTGTCTCTACTCCTGCCTTAATCTACCACTTTGTGGCAGCTGTGGGTTGGTGGATCTCTAAACAGAGAAAACAATTAGCTTTCAAACCAAAGCATTTGGTTATATTTCTCCTCAGTGAGCACAGGATACTTGCTATACTTCATTAGTTGGAGTTGAGAGAAAATAAGGAGGAGAAAAATCCATCTGTGGCAAAGAAGATACTTGAAATCATGGCAAAGTTAAGTCTCAACTCATTTCTGTCATCTTAATGTTTTGTGCTGCTTCTGAGTGTGTTATTCACAGTATTCGGACCCACTTGGAAATACTGTGTCTGTACTGTCCTTTGGAAAGGACGGTCCTCAGCTCCAGAGCTAAGTTGCTGAGCAGAGCAGTGGGCTGGTAAATGGCTACTGGGGAGAAGGGTTGTCCTTGGGAGCAGCTGTGTTTCGGCAGAGGCGAAGTATAGTTCTGCATGAGTTTGTGTGCAGGTCACGTGGCAACCTATGAATTGAAACACGGAGGCTCCATACTCAAATATTAAGTTTGTTATTCAGTTTTGAGTCTTTTTTTTACCCAAAGCTCCTACTAAAGGGCCTCAGGTCGAAGGGTATGACCTGATACACATCATCTTAGGAACTGTGTAAGCACACCTACGATGTGTTTTGTTTTTGATTAACTGAAACAAATAGTTATCCTTTTAATGAGAAATCTCTTCCCAAAATATTAATGTTGTGAATGCTAACGATCCCTTTTATTATGTACAGAGTGTCAATAATATGCTTAGCTCAAAAGCAAATGAGATGATGCATCTCTTCCCCAAGGAGCCTGTGCTCTAGTTCAAATACAGAGTGTTTCAGACACTGACAGTACACAGTGTGCCAGTACAAGGTGGTTGGAGGTAAAGTAAGAATTGGCCTGTGGTCCTTGTTCTAGCTCTGATAAATGTTCTCTGTGCACTTTCTAATTTCATCATTAGTGCTGAAAAACTGTCAAAGCAAATAGGGATCAGTAGTTCCTCTTTTTTTTGTAAAAGAAGCATAAAAACTAGCTGAGGTGCAGGGAAAATAAGTGGTACAGTTGGTGAGTGTTACTGTGGCTAGTTACAGAAGTCAGCGCTTACACGTGCATCTGTATGAATGATTTGCCCAGTCAAGACATATAAGGAAGGATTAAGATGTTTACATTATATGTTGACTTTCTAATTGCAGTCACCTGAATGAATGGCATTATGTCTGGATTTAGGACATAGATGAAGTTCTCAGTCTAGTCTTTCGGTCATGTAAGATTCCATTAAATTAGAAAGGGATGTCTAGGTTGAGACAAAGCTGGATTTGGATCCTGTATACATTTGCCACGCTATGTGCCTGGTACTCTTATTTTGACCATTTTTTATTTAAAATGTTTATAAAACTTAAGAATAAGCCCATGTAATTGGTCAAACACGTTCAATATTTATCAGCTAAATTCTGCTTTCAAATAAGAGTATACAACTTCACAGATGATAGCATGTGCTGTGTGCATCTCTGTAAGAACTTGTAAACAGAAGGGATAGGGCTATGGTCATAGTTTATTGTGAGTCTGGCAGAAATGTCATACCTAATTTTATTTCAAGCAGTAATTACCCATGTTTTTGTGCTCATAAGCTATTATTCAAATAACCTGTACCTTTTTAAAACTACTTGAAAGCAAGTCCAGACCTTCAAAGAAGTCTCTCAAAATCAGAGTCAGAAAAGGGTGTGGAAGGGTTAGCTTATGGAGGGAGAAAGAGGCTCCTGGGAAGAGGAGAAGCTGATTGTGGAGAACTGCAGTGGTCCAGGGAGGTGACACTAGGAGAAAGGGAGCTCTGTGGCATAGGTCTCTCCCACATCCATAACCTGTTCTGCTGTTAAAATATAGGTGGTGAGGTGGGGATTTTTTGTTTGTTCTGGGGCTTTTTTTGTTTGTTTTCTACAGTTAACTTGTGGCATATACATGGGAAAATACAGTATGTCTTATGTAGACTGTGCTTTATCCACAGGTCTCCGAGGTGCCTAGCAAAGAAATATAACCTTCATTAAAGACAACACTAGCAAGAATCTTTTGTCAGCTATCCTAATATGGCTGATACTAGAATAGAATTTTTAGCTGTATATTCAAAGCGTAATTGTAACGATAAATCATGACACTGATGTGACACAGCACAGATCCTGACATTTATCATTTCTTTGAGTATAAACTGTTAACATCACATTATAAATATTAGCTCTGGTCTTTCTACTCCTGAGACAATGAAGGGGAACAAAAAATGTCAGATGATGGTTCTGGTACACTTTCTCCTGATGGTTTCATGCAATTCTAATTCCTTTTTAAGAAAAGACACATCTGGTATCTATAACCCCTGGACAAGTGTACTGTTAATTGAATCTTGATAGAGGGCATTTATTTGTGAATGAACCCTCATGAGGAATAGAACAGTTCACTAGAGCAGACCCACTCTCTCTCTTGCTCTCTCTCTCTCTCTATATATATATATATATGTATAAAAAAAAAAAAGCTGCAAGTTATACAACATGTATTTTTGGCTAAAAATGTGTGAGGTGAGAATGCTGCTGCAATTATAGCCAGTAAAAAATAACTTGGTAAAATCGCACAGGAAGTCCTTATTCAACACTTTGCTTTGCTCTTTCCATTTCTTTGAGTAAATCTGACGTTATAAGCATAACCGACTCTCTGAGGACCTCTTAAATAATTTAAAGATGCTGAGCCTCATATTCTACAGGCAAAAGATGCTGACATTATTTTAAATTAAGTTTTTATACTTAAAATATATTGAAGTGCATTTTGGGGAAATGAAGTTTTGCTACCTGTGCTTTTTTGAGAGCTACACTGCCTAGAACAAGACAGGCTCTGTGGGTAGAAGAATGCCCACATGTATTTTTTGTATATTTTGAAAAACGTTTTAAGCACAATGCTCTTTCAAAGAATAACTTGAAATACCTTTGTCATATTCTGGAAATATACTATGTCTGTGTGTCTGTATCTGTCTTTTTTTTTTTTTTTAATAGGTATAAACCTTGAAAAAAGCTGGCAGTTTTAAGTTGAGTTTTGTGAATAATTAAAAAGATATATGGGGTAAAATCCTATGCTGGCCCCTCTGAGGAATGCTTTGATTTCAGTGAAACCAAGACTTGGCTTTTTCAGGCAAATGGCTTTAGCACAGTATTCTCGCTGTTAATTATGCTTGTGACTCGATGCTTTTAGTTATTTGCCATAATCAGCTGGCCTCTCTCTGCCATGTTGTTCTCAGATGTCCTTCAAATCATAATCCAAGTGAACATGTAAAGAAGAAAGACTCGAGTGAAAAAAATTTCATCTTTAAAATATGGGGAACACTGAGCAGAAGAGCTGGTGTTTCTGCATGGCTCATTTGTCAGGCTTACTTTCATGTTCTTTGAGCTGCAGGAGAATATCGGCATAATCAGGAGCTCCCCAATAAAGCCCCAGTCATTCCCCTGGAACAAACCCAAGATGAAAGTGCCCCCAAATACTACTTACTGTGCTGCTTGCTAAAACCAGATGCATGCTGGGATTGGGCATTAGCTGCTTAGCTTATTGAATGTGTCTGATAGACTGCAGACGTGATCAATAAACCGGAGAGCTGTGCACCTCTGTATCAAACACCATTGCCTCGACTGTGAAGTCCTAGAGAAAAGAGTATGTCCCAGAAGCGCACATCCCATCCCGTGCTCCCTCCACGTTTGGAGATCAGCTCAAAATATCACAGCTTTTTAAATAATAATAGTAAAGTCAGCATTCCTGTATTTGCTATCTGATTTTTGGATCCTTTGGAGTCTACTTGCTCTACACTTTCAAGCTTTGTTCTGAAACTTGGACAGATAGAAATCTCTTCTTTCTTTGGAAAGTGATTCAATTCTCCTGTATGCATCACTTGATTCCAGCAGCTGGGACTTTTGGCAAAATGTCAATAAGGGTGTATTTGCTAAGATAAGCTGTATGTTTATATGGATCACAATTAGCAAAAACAGAATTTGTCTTGGGAGGAAATCTTAAGGAAAGGAGGGTTGGAAAAGCAAAAAATAAAACTGAAGATCAGCTTTAAAAAGTTAAAACTGGCAGGTACCTCCAATTCACTTTTTTGTGGTGGTATGGGTTAAAACCTTATATGCGTGTACACACATACATGTAAAAGCAGTATTATTGGAGGTGGCTGTTCATCCTAGATACACCAGCTGGCAAACTGCAACGAAAGCATGCAGCGCTTCTGCATAAGACTCCAGTCTTCTGATGGAGACCACTAAATCAAGAGTTCATGCTGAAAATTTGCCTGAAAGTCTTGGAAGTCCGAACAGGGAGGGCAACAAAGAAATTATTGGACCCTTTTGTCATTTATTAAAGTCTCTGTAAGAGATGGAA
Source organism: Dromaius novaehollandiae (assembly GCF_036370855.1). Classification (NCBI taxonomy): domain Eukaryota; kingdom Metazoa; phylum Chordata; class Aves; order Casuariiformes; family Dromaiidae; genus Dromaius; species Dromaius novaehollandiae. Next base: position 12,597,570 of record NC_088130.1, on the reverse strand, counting down.
GTAAAATAAATGTTGTTGCCTTAGGCATGCTTTCAAGTACTTTTATTTTGTTTTTGCTGCTCGGTTCATTGAGCTGCTTTGCTTTTAATGGTTCACTAAGCTTTGACTACTGCAGAGATTATGGTAATAACTTTTTTTTAATGTAGTAGTCTCCTGGAAAGACGCATATGGCTTTCAAAGCACCAAAAATACTTAAATATCAATAATGGAAAAATAAGTTTTGTTAGCTGGGACTGTCCCCTGGAGTACACTGTCACAACGTTAAGGGGCAGCTGTCAGTTTAGGAGGACAAGGGATGTTGCTTATTCTGGAGTTCATCTGTTTTAAATGTGTGGAGTTCCACATGCTTTGAGTTTCATTTCTTTCTTGAGATTTAGAAGCATCATAAAATGTTGAGGTTTGTCTGATTTGGAATAGCCTTTCTTCTGAGTTTCTATGTGGAGCCACTCAAAGCAGTTCTGGTAGTTTCTCTTAAGGTAAAAAAAAAAATAATAAAAAAAATAGGCCAGCTGTGTTGAGTGTCTCTGTGCTCGAATGTTGAGGACCGTGGTAAGGGTCAGAACTCAATGGAAAGGCAGCTCGTTGAGGAGTCACTGTCTGGTTTCAGCACATAGCAATAGCCTTCTCAAGCACAGCTTGCCTTGGAGGACAGGAAGGGGCAAGGCTGACCTTGAGGGCCTTTCCAGCTCTCAAATTCTATGATTTCAAGTTAGATAAGTCCAGAAAAACTTTCACAGTACTTGCATATGAAATTATGGAGATTTTTTTCTCTCAATTTTTAGTTTGTTTATCTCAGCAAAGTTATTAAAGATCTCAAAGAGCAAGTGGGTTAATATATGATGTTCTGATGATGGTGAAGTCAGGGGATAAATGGCACCCTAAATTTCAGTACTGTTACATCTTAGTGATACTTCTTATTCTATTATAGACAATTCACCTAGGTAGCCTTAGACCCTATCTGAATAATATTATTAAACAGATTTACTTGATTTTTTTTTTCTCCTCATAGTGCTCATCATAATTTTTCTGCCTTGCAATGAGTAGAAGTCAGACCAACTTACAAACTTGCTGCAACTAGACAGATTCTTGTACAGTGTGATATTGGACTAAAAACAAGGGCCCATTTTGAATGATCAAAAAAAAACCTATTCTGCTGCTATTTCTTATTTCTATAACTTCATCGAACTGATGTATCCTACATCTGCATTTTTTTTCTGAAAAACTGTACTCTGAAGCTATGGCTAATCTTTGGGCTGAAAAACTCATAAAGAATTAATGCAAGTCTGCAATGCTCTGTTTTTCTGACTCTTTTACTGCATCTGAGTTATTAAAATCAAGCTATTATTTTATAGTATATATATTATATTAAAATCAATCATTGCTGTAGTATGTAAAAGCAATTTTTTGTGTTGTCTTTGAAGCTAGCTGGGCCATCGTAACTAACTGGTTACCTTACTTAACTTATTTTAACCTTACTTTAGAGCAACAGTTTCCAATGTGCTTCAAAATATCCAGCAATAATTTGGCCTGAATAAAGAAAAGAGTAAAGCAAAAATCATTTCTGGAGGAGAGGGGGGAAAAAAAATCAAAAGAATATTTCAGCTGTTTCAATAGTTGCACCAAAAATGTGTCTGACCAGATGGTGTAGCTGTTATTGAATATTATTCTATTGCTATTGCATCAAAATGCATGTCCTACCTTCAAGAGTATAATTGTCCCAAGGGAAAGGTAATAATGAATCAGTTTGCTTATTCTCAAGATTCCAAGAAACCCTGAAAGAATCAAGAGTAAATGGAATAAAACCTTGTCTACTTTTGATAACTCTCTTTTACCTTTTTCTAGCTTGCTTCACTGCTATCCCTAGAACTCTGTCATGATGGGTTTGGATGGCATAATTGCTGCCCTTGTGCCATTTGAAGCCTTTCATTTTATAAAAGAGAAACTACAAACGGGAGGTTAGATTCCCTTGTTTTGATTTTAGAGGTAAAAGCTTAAAACAGTGCTATAGGCAGCAGAAATGAGTTTTGAAGCTGCAATGGTGTTGACACTAGATCTTCAGAGACAATCTTTAAAGATTCCCAAAAATGAAATGCATTTAGAAGTTAAATCTTTCTTCTTTGTTTCATTTTTAAGTTTAGCTTTTGTTTTAAAGATTTAGTGTTCATTAATTGTTTCATGTACTGATACATTCTTTGTGCTCAAACAGGAGAGAATTTCAATGACTGATACACCATAACCATGCAAATTTCCTTCTTTTCATATTCATAAACCCTACACCTAACATATCCAGCTTCACAGCCTCAATAACGCACCTCAAGGGTGTACAGCTGAAAAAGGAGGCAGAGTCAGCAACTACCTTACACGACTTTTTTTTTAAAGACTTGGAGAAGTTTCAAAAATTTTAGGAGTGCAAATTATTTCTGCTAAGGGCAGAAACAAAGTTTGTAGAATCTTCTCAGACACTGACAGAAACAAATTCTGAGTCTTCCCCCCCCCCCCCCCCCCTTTCTGTAAAGGAGAGAGATAACAGCTTGGTCAGTGCCTTGAAATGGATGCCACATCATAGCAGTAACAGAATAAAAAAACAATGCTATATAGAAAGATGTTTGTTGCTGTTCCTTTTTCTTCTCTTTTCTTTCTTTCATTTCCTATTTACATTGAGTCAAATCTTGATCCTAATTGGTTTCCACACTGATTTAAATGGAATCAGAATTTTGCCTGCAATCTTTCACTCAGTGCATTAGTGGAAGAGAGCAGCGCTTGGTTAATAAATTGCCTTGCATCCTCTTCAGAGCCCACCGAAGCTCATGTTCTTTTTAACTTCTACAGGCACTGAATAAGGCCATAGACGTAACTGCATCCAGCTCACAGACCATGAAAATGTTAGATACCTGCATACTCATGGCCATTGCACACAAAATAGTGCCAAGCAAAGGGCACAAAGTAGAAGGCAGAACAAGAATAAAAGCAAAGAAAAAAAATCATAATTTTTTTTTATAAAACAGATTTTTGTTCATGCCATTAATTAATAAACCAGGTATTTCCTAGACTCAGTTATTGCATCTATCGAGATGCAAATTCCACAGAAATTCTCTCTGAGGAAGGTCACAAAGCTGTCAATTAAGTGTGCGGTCATGTGGTTGGATGTCTGTCTTGTGGTCATGACCAGGGGACTAGATCCAAAGTCATGTCATGACCTTGAATAAATCAATGATGTCCTCTTACAAAGCTGTCCTATTTTACTCTTTGTATCCTTCTGGACTAGATGAGATAATATCTGAACTTCTAGGGATATGATGCATCATCCTTTGAGGAGGTTCATGTCATGTTTATCATAAGCTTGACAGCCCTCAAATGAAAAGCTAAGTGCTGTGTAGGTCCAATTGTACTTTCACGTGTTTGCAGCAGTGTTTTATCTGTTAAGCTTCTGTAGATGTAAAATAGACATGTGAAAGGAGAGTCAAGCTCTAGAAGATCAAGGTAGCATCAGTTTGCTTATCGTTGGTGTTTATCTGTGCAATATTCCAGTTACAATAGTTCTTACTCAGCCATGATTATTAAGCAAGAGTGCTTTTACATGCTTTGGACTCACGTAATTTAGGGGGACTTGGCCTTTCTACTGTAACAGGCTACTGGACTACGTAGTTTCTTCTAGTTGTAAAGGCAAAAGATCTGTGTGGGTTTGTGATAGATGTGCCTCATCTGTCTCATAAGTGGACCTGTTGCACATACGTGGTTCAGCTCCAGTGCTGCATGAAAGGGCTGGTGCTTCCTAATGCACTGGGTGGTGAGTGAATGAAGGAAAGTGAGCAGGCAGTGGCCTCAATTCTTCATACTGCCCACAAGCTATGAGCCCCAGTGCTCTGAGTGTAAATTGAGCTGCTAAGCTGCCATCCATCCTTACCATCCACACTCATGCAAACAACTTCATAGAACAGCAGCAAATTCCAAAATGTGGCTGTGTAACAGGTTCTCCCACCTCCATGCCTGCTATTCCAAACTGTCAAAAGATGGTGGTGAGGGAATGCTTTCCAGATTGGAAAAATGGTACAAAATACTCAGCGTTTTCAAGGAATTCTGTATCTAGGTCCCAGTGTCTTTTGATGGAAAAATTCTTTGTGTCTGATTAATGTCCCCATCCAACCAAATAAAATTTGATCACAATATTCTAAACCTTACTACTAGCAGTAAACCAGGATAGTGTGTGATAGCGATCAAAGTTTTCAAAAGAAGTTTTAAACAATTGAGGGGAGCCACTTGACCTATTGGCACGTCAGTTTGGCTATATTAGCAGTATAAATGTGGCTATATTGCTTCTGTATCTAAGTGAGTTTTAATGTTGCCTTAGGTATCTATGCATTTTACTATGCCATGTAGATGTCTCAAGAAAATTTTGTCAGCCATCTGTCTATCTGTGTAACTCAGCTGCGTAGTCAGATGAGAAAATGGGGATATAAAATATAGAGAGCCACTGAAATTAAATCTGCAGGTATTCCATTTTTTTTCAAGGATTTATCTCTTTACATAAATGGAAAAATATAAAAATGGCTGGGGGAGGGGGGGAGATTTCCCCCTCACACACCCATCCTCTTTCACCTCTCTCATCCTTCTGGATTAGATGAGCTAATAGAGCTAATCAGTCTTCTGACCATTGCTGGTATGATAATCAGTTGGGTTTCTGGCTAGAATTTGTCCCTTTTGTGCTATAAAGTAAATTGAATACACTGGTACAAAAATGGGCAAAATATAGCCCATGAAACCATAAGTCTTTCCAATGCTTAATCCTAAGAATGGGATCTTTCTGGTCTTCTGGTGTGTAATAAGTATAAAGCCCCCCACCCCCCTACACAAACTCATATCCATACACATAGTAGCAAGCTGTTAGAGCTCTAATTTAAAAAAAAAAAAAAATCCATTCACTCTCCTGCAAAGCAGAACAATTCTTCAAAGGCATCCAGATTTTATTTTTTTTTAATCAGAGGTACCGAGTGATAAATTTGTTGGAGATCAAATGCATTCAGCTACATGAAAAAGATTGTGATAGAAACTTATTAAGGCATTACATGAAAAAGGTAGAGAAATATTCCGATTCAAATGGAGACCAGCCGCAATATAAAATGATCTTCTTGCTCCCAGGTAGAGTGGAAGATGTAAATGTCACGATGAATGCGACAAAATGTTCTGCCGCACCAACAAAATGAATAGGCGGTAGAAAAATCTAGTCCCTTTTTTCTTCTTTGTGCATGGGGTTGAACAAATACATCCAAACTGTTCATGCAAGCCAATATTTTTACCATAAGGCACTTGCGATCTACATGGACCATTTCCTTTTTCCTCTCATCACTTATCCTGTTACCAGATACCATAAGTTATGTACAAGCACATGCAAAGCCTTGCAATGAAGATTATATTTATGCAGATAGTTATTAGGCTTATTCTCAGGATGGTCCTGATTTTTGTGACAGCCTACGTCTGCTATCCCATTTTCATGGCATGCTCTCACGTTAGAAAAGATGTGCCTTTTACGTCTGCCCCTCAGATGACACACCTACTAAATCCTGTTTGCTTTGATTAAGCTCTTCAAAGTTACCTAAGGGATTTTGAAAACATAGTAAAATCCTGCCTCTGTTGTATTTCAGGGTAAATCTCCCAATGATTTTAACAGGGACCAGGTTGTCACCCTCAATTCCTTTTTAAAATAATCTCAATTAATTTCCATAAATACTCTCCATATGATATCATTGAAAGTGTCACTTAAGCAAGCTGACATTTCACATTTTCATGTGGGCTGTTTTTAGCAACGTTTGCAACATGGGCACAAAGGAGAATATGAGACTAGACCTTCTGCTTTAACTACTATTTGCTTTTAAAATTGAAATTAGTCTATCAAAAATATTGCAGGCTATCATTTGTTTGCAGGGATTTTTGTTCAGTTTTGTTATCTAATTTTTCTTCTAAGTGAGCAGTCAGATTTGGCTGGTGATAGTAATCTATTGGATTTTAGATCCATCAGTTTCAATAGTCCTCCACTGTTTTATTGCTTAATATGTAGAGAAAAAACTATGGGACGTTTTCTACTCCTACAGTTTTGCTGCAGCTTCATGATTGTGCAGCTCCATAGATTTCAGCACAATCTCTTTCGGAGCTATCCCTTTCTGATTTTTGGAAAGAATGACATGGAAAAAACATGGCCCCGTGTTAGGAAAATTGTAACCTATGGGCTGGGAGAAACTGTGCCCTGCCACACACTTTCTGTGTTGCCCTGGGCAAGTCACTTAAATACCTTGGATACATAGCTAAGTGCCAGCTTCCAGTTTAGACAAAAAAACCTCCCACTGCATTCAACAGGAGTTAGGTGATCATGCTTGAAAGCTGGCCTTAGTCTTTCCCTGTGTCTGACTTTCCTCTGTAAAATAGGGATTAACAATGTATTCCTGGCTCACCTGGAGGTGTTAACACATGGCTGGCTATGCCCAGCTCTTCACGCACCAGTGTTCCCACAGAGTCTCCAGATTGGATCCAGCTCCTATCCATCAACTCAAAGAACAGGGGGAATGAGGTGGCAATGGTTTGCACCCAGTCAAGTAAACTGTCTCTTAGAGGATAATTAGTATGAATGAAAATATTCTCATCTGGGGTGAAATAATGTAGATCCTTAAAATAGACTCCTTTTATAAAAAATTGGGAAGCGAGAATGTTAGAGAGAAAAAAAGTGTTTAGTGTTTGATGCCTTATAAGCAAGAAACTTGAACAAAATGATGGTCAGTACTTTAAAAAAAGGCAGGTAGTTAGATATACCTGGTGCGAAGAACTGTCTAGAGGTATTTAAACACCATTCAGTTAAACTATCACACATCAGTCAAGACTTTTTTTCTCCTCTTGTTTTTATTTGATACACTTTTCATTAAAAGGTAGTTTTCTATCCTTATCATTGGTTATATAATTCTGCAGTGATTTCTGAGTTGGAGCTTTCTTCAAAGGTGGCAACATAAAGAGTCATCTCTAAACAGCTGTATCAGACTGTATATTTTCTGTGCATTATCAGAGTATTAAGCCAGAGCAACAAAGGTGTGTTAGTGTTGTACCTGAATGAACCATTGCTTGCTGGACAGCAAAATTGGTAAGAAAGTTTTAGCCTGCAGGCTGGGAGACACCCTGCCCCACCAAAGATTTTCTGTGTTAGGTCTCTAAGCCCCCAGGATGGCCTGAATATATTCAGTAATTAGTGCTGAATGCTTTTGCTGGTAACTCCATCATCCAAAAGTGCTTGTAACTGAATGTGTTTTAGAGAAACGTGCATCCACTTCCCATTTTAAAATGGCTGATTTTAATGTGAGTTCTTATCATATTAACTTGCCTTCAAGTCACACAGATCTTTCACTAGAAGTTTCCAAACACTGATAGTATTAGGAGTCAAAAATTGGGGGACAGAGGGAGAGCGTTTTTGGAAAATAAAATCACAAGTTCTAAGGGTATTTCTGTTTTGAATCTCATATCTAACAAAATGTTGTATTGCAGTTAGGCTGAAGTAAATCATATCTCATCATCTGTATTCACAAACTCTAGCCACATACAGTGCAACTTAATTGAGATATTAAATTGGGTAGTGGTTATCTGTGCTAGAGAATTAATCTATTATGAATTTCACATCTCTTCCCCTCCTCCAACCCAAAATGTCATAATAGATTTTATTAACCCAATGCGTGCTACGTGTCAGCTGGAGTCTGTGGGGGTTCTGCTTTTTATAGCAGGATTTATGAAAAGCTATACAGCATTAAGTGCAGTAAGTTCGTTGGCCTCATGAGTTCCATTTAGTCTTATAATATATATATACTCGGTCTAGGGAACTTGGAAAGTTGCACAGAGGATTTGGAGATATATTTCATTTCTTTCAAACTTGGTTGCTTGTAGTCTGAATGAGACAGAGCTCATGGCCTTTGAAATCACAACCAGGAAGTTAATGAGGGAAGTATTAATCTTCTTAAAGAAATTTATAACTCCCTTTTAAACTAAGTAATAGATTCACTTTAAATCATTTTCCACAAGTTCTTCTCTGACACTTGAAATTCCGTGTTTGCATGATAATGGTGACAAGGATTTCCAAATATAAGAGATGCAATCAGGATGGATCCTGCTAAAGCAAACTGCCAACATTTCCAGGGGAAGAGTCTGTCATGTATAAAATTGTTAACTAGTGAAGTAAAGGTATTTTTTTGAGCTGTTCGAGCCATGATATCAATGCCATTAATTCCCACCAAGCAAAAGCAATTCCACACAGTCTGTTTTCAAGGACTTATGCTATGCCTGAGTAGTATATAGCAAAATCAGATATCTTTAGCCCTCCTTTCTATACAGCAGTGAACCACTAGCTGGCATATAGTACAGTTGTTAGAGGATAAAAGTGGTGAGACTAACTCTTCTCTCTGTCACTACAGACTGAGTGAGGAAAATGCCTGCTGAATGCTTTCATTGAAAACATATTGTAAATAAAGGAAAAATAAGAATGCATATTTTCTTCTCTGCTTGTGTGCGTGTATACATATATGCATATTAAAATCTGATATTTATAGGTCTACCTCTGAGTTTCATTTTTCTATATCAATTATTATTTCAATCTAATTTATTGGAGATATTTTCTGGCTTTTTTTTTAAGGATCATTTTTAAGTCTTCTAAATGCTTTGAGAAGATTAAAATATACTGGTTAAATAGGAGATGGACTACACCAGGTGCTGAGTAGCATGAAAACAAGAGCTAATTTCATTCCTGACTCTATCACTCTATCAGAGTTACATTAAGCATGTATTTGGCACCACATAGCTGAGGATCAAGGAGATGGAATGAAAAAAAGTCTACTATTACCTATTCCTATTATTTACCACAGTTCAGTTCTATAACATATTTGCAAGGCTGAGTGCCAGTGTTTTTATAAGTGGCACAAGTTCAGTATTGCAATAAAGTTCAGCAATAAAAGGGTGATTAAAAACAAGCAGTTTTTAATCGACTTTCATGTTAATGTAGTACATCAAAAGCAAACTGAACTCACTGTTTTCTTTTGAAATCAGCTACTGTGTTCCACTGGGAGCGAATCTCTTTAAAGCTTGGCATTATCCACTATTTGCTATAAATTTCCTCTCTGTCTCCACATTTTCCAAGACACTATCTGTGCATAAATATTGTCAATTAATTACTCATTATTGTAATAACAAGTATGCTGTACTATAGCTGAAATAAAGCAAATAACTGAACAACATTTATCTTTAATATTGCACTGTATTTCCTCTCCATAATCATGCTATTTCAGACCATGATGAGAAAGAGCCTCTTTTTCTGAGGAAGAAAGTGAAGTAGCCAAGAAACTACATATATGCTTGTGCTATTTCCCCTGTTTCCGCTAAGGATTATAAATCTACTGCAGGATGGTGTTGTACTCACTTGCCTGTACTACTGCATGTTTATTGCTGGCTGTGTCCAGATTGATAGTCTTGCTGTGGATTCCTAGATATAGTGCCCTGGGTTGATATTGGCTGAAAAATAGTATGAATGAGAGAAAGTCCTATCCTAAAATAGAAGATCACAGCAATAATTCTGAATACACCAAAGATATTTGTTAAAGACATGGCAGAAAGCCCTTAGAATGGTAAATATGATGGTGGCATACCCAGGAAAAAAAAAAAAAAAGGAAAGAAAGAAAAGAAGAATCTTTTATATTGTTTTCATAAGCTCAAGGGGCAGCTTAAACAGAAATGTTTTCATATTTCAATGAGGCTGTTGAAATGGAAGCTCTGTATATTTAAGATATTCATCCATGTTGGATAAGATTCAAGTGCACATACTAAAAAGTGACTCAAATATTCCCTATTATAGACTCTAGAGAAGTTGTCTGGTGTTTCTTTGAGATAAACTGAGACAGTCATCTCTAAATGTAAAGTGTTCCCTTACGCTTCTCTATTACTGCTATAAGAAATAGTGAATGCTGCAGATACTGAAGGAAAAAATAAACCTCAGTTATGTAAAGATAGGTTTTGTTACTGAAGTGCCATAGCTGCCCCGTACAAAGGATAACGATAGATGACAAATAGAAATCAGGCAGGGATATTTTCTGACAATTGCTAAGGGAAGGATGCCAGCCTTAGATTCATTAAGCATATTTACTAATTGCAGGCACAACTACATTAAAGGAAAATTAAGACTGTAAAGTAAAGGATGCAAAAGTTAGGAAATGCCAGAATTCAAGTGGCATGTGCACTCTCTAATTCATCCCTCGCGTGTGTGCCTTAATTACATGATCACATGCTATCTTTTTTTCCCCAGGACCCCAATCTCATTCAGTGCTGGTGGCTCAGCTGCCAAGTCTCTAATGAATGTTTTCAAACTGAGCTTTTTTTTTTTCTTTTTTTTTCTTTTTTTCCCTCTCCTCCCCCCATGTTCTGCTTTCACTATGTGTGTGTGGTTTTTCCCATGGAATTAGAATATTTGACTCCCTAGAACAAAGATTATTCTTCTCTGCATGTAACCTTTATTTGCCAAGTTTTAAAGGTGGAGATCCTATAGTTTTTTCTAGGAGCCAACAGTCTGTTTTTAACCTGAGTAAAGCTATGTGTTTCCCCCTTGATATGTTACTGTTAAAAACTAGTTAAAAAAAAATCAACCAGAATAGTTAGCATTTGGCAAATTCAGAAGCATCTGCAAACCAATCATACATCAGGAGTGACAATCTTAATTACTGGCAGCACTTCCAGCTATATTATAATGATCTATTAGAAAACAGGTTGCAAAAATAGGTTCCCTTTTTAGTATGGCTGTAAACTTGTGAAACTTCTTGCCAGTAGTGCTGTGGATGCAAAAAGTATACATGGGTTGCAGGGAAGAGTGGACAAATACTTGGCAAATAGATCCATTGAGAGCTATTAAATAGGTAAAATATATTGAGACCAGAAAAAAACCTAAACCGAAAATAGTCTGGGAAAGTATTGGGGGAGAGTATGGTATGTTCTTGCCCTTTCCCAGATGTCTAATTCAGGTGCATGTTTTGGGGGGTTTTGGGTTGTTTTTTTTTTTTTTTTGTGGATTCACCACCACCACCATCCCCCGTCAGTCCCATTTTCCCTAGCTCTTAGCTTTGTGGGTCTGCCTTTCCTTGGGCAGCAGCATCACCTGGGCATTGGGCAGAGCACACACCCTGGAGCGATGGTGGCTTTTGCCTGGAGATCATTCAGCCCATTGTTGTGGGTGGCAAGCTGCAGGTGGTAAGGTGAGACTCTTGTGGTGGTCTCATCCCCAGACATGTTCCCATTCTCTCCAAGGCTATTGGCCATAAGATACTGGAGCTGGTAGATGGGAACACCTGGGCACTCTGCCCTTGTCTGCTCAGTCTCATCCTTGTGGAGAAAGTGATGTACCTGGGCCACGGGAAGTGGAGCCCAGCTTGGAAGGAGTGAGACTGGACCTTAAACCTTGCCTCACCACCTTGTTTTCTACTGTCTGACTTTCTTCTAAAGAAATAACTGTGATGCTGGTCTGGATGGAGTATTGGTCTGAACCAGTACCACTATTCTTATGTTGCTGGTAGCAGAGATGGGTTCAACAGACCCTTTTTCCAGGGAAATATTTGGTATGGTACAGCCCCAGCAGCTGTTGCAGAGTGAATGATGATCTGTGGCTGGGAAAGGGAAGGTAAAAAAATATTCATGCAAGGACAGAAAATGCATGGTGTTCCTACTGTTTTCTTTCAGATTCCTACCTGCAGATGATAAAAGAAAGGTTTTTCTAAAATTGTAAGAGGACTAGCCATCCGAGTGCCGCAGTGCTTTTCCAAGTGCCCCTCCCTAAACAGTTTTATCAGTTTTGTTTCCAGTAAATTTCAGTGGTGAACCATTTTAATCATTGCAAATTAGATTAGACTTGTGATAGCATTGTGACTTGTGATAGCATCTATTTTTGTATTACCTATATAAGAATAATCCTAGAGGAAGGCATTCTAAGCATGTTACAGCATCTCTAGACTTCTAGTTACAGGCACTTTGAGAGAGGCGTTGCTGTATGCAGGGAATTTTGAGAAGAGCAGCTTGAAGATCAGCAGAACAGCAAAGAAAGCTTGAGCAGCTCATTGTATGTAGCTTGACTGAACAAGTGCCAATACCTAGAAACATCCATTTGCGAGCACTTGGTGCTTGTAACTATCATAGAATTGAATTGTTCTTTGAGTGGTGGAAGCATAACTTAAGAATAATAGACTAAAACTGATAAAAGAAATATAGAAATTAGTGTCAGAATCATTCTAATTAGTCTCAGGATTATTCTAAGCATGAGGTCAGGTGGACTGCAAGTCTCCCAAGGGGGTGGGAGAGGTTCCAACATGTAAATCACTTGGTACTGAACCGGCAAAGGTCTTGAATACACTCAAAGAGTCATTCTATGTCAGCACAGAGGAAGACAGGGTGCTCTAACAGAGCTCTATTCGATATGCTAATATGTGGGATTCTTTTTTACCTTACAGAAAGTTATTCATCAGAGACACCTTGAAGCATGTATATGGGGAAGCTCCACTAGGAAATAACGATTGTGTGACTCTTCTTTTGAACCAGTGTCTTTGCAAACGAGAAACCAAATTCATCTGTAGTTAAAATTCGCTCTCCTCAGATATGTTACACTTGGCTCACCTGTGATTCTAATGTTATTAAATACAGCTCCTATAGTATGCATGTACTGAGTATAATAGTTCTCCTATACTGTGACAAAATGTATGTTGAATGTATTCCAGCAAATTACTATTCTCAAGGGCTTCAGTAAAATTCATATACAGCATACAAGCCTCCGCATGTGTGATTCTACCAGTAAAAGATACTGGTAGAACTATATGAGGCCGGATGATAATACATTTAGTGGGCCATTACTGACTTTCATCTCTGACAGCAAAAGAAAGCTCAAGTATACCACGTAAGAAATTACTTTTGCAGCCTCTTGTGCAACTAGCCACATTTTTCAGCTGAACTCGGAGCAGACTTGTCCTGATATGTGAGAAGTTAATGAAGGTCAAGAGGGGCGTGTTACCTTTGCTGCTGGGATGGAGCAGCCCCTTTGCTCTATACTTACCAGCTCAAATACCTTTTTAGGACTTTCTTCCTTGTGCCCTCAAGTGGATGCTAATTGTTACTGCATCTGTAAGCCAAAAAAATGTGCCATAACATTTTACAGAACAAATAATCTTTTGGCCTTTGCACTGTTTTGTAACAGCTTTTCTGAGGAAAGACTGGATTAGTGTAAGAATGCTTAACTGAAGGGTGACTCCAATAAAATAAAACAAATTCTACAGGTTTCCCAAGATAGACTTCCAATGTTAAATCAATATTCGATTTAGTATGAAGTGGAGGTGGTAGGATGTTTTCTCAAGGTAGAGAGTTCTTAGGTTTAGTTTTTGTTTAATAGTTTGTGATAAGAAGTCTACTACAACACACCAAAGCAGAAGTTATAGCATAAGCATATGTTTAGCAGAGCTGCTCTTTTCAAAAACAGAATACAGTATCCTGATATGGTGATACTCTTGGGTGAAGTAAGCTATCTCACCAGGACACACAGAGCATAGACCCATCTACTCTTAGTTGTCCACAGGTTTCTCAGGATGCATCAAGCCCAGAAGGTTTCCCCAAATGTATTTTTGTCAGACTTTTTTGTTTAACCTTCTGCATTATTACACCTTTTATTTTTCTTTGTTCTAACTGATTTTAAAAAAGAATTTATTTTTCTTTCATAAGTCATAGAAGATGAAAATAGCAAATGCAATTATAATTATGAGGGACAATAAATAATATCTGACTGAAACAGTCAGGATGCCACATTCATCTCAAATGTTCAGTTAAATATACAGAATACACACAGAAAATTATATTTGGTTTTTGTGGCGGTCTGATTCATGGACTCCGATGTGCTGGATCAGAATCAACTTTATTCAAGCAAGCAAGCCCTTTATATAAGCTCTAGCCCGGATTGGTACTTTCCCGAAGGTCATGTTCCCATCATCACTCTTCCTCATTCCGTGCAGCTACTACCTTATCTACATACTGCTATTTATTCCTCCCAAGGCTTTCGGCTCCTTAACTCTATCTTGTCCAATCCCTCGCTGTCTGCCCCTACATCTCCCCCTTTTTTATTTTCAAAACTAAATATTGCCAGTGCAGTGTGTATTTGTACAACAAGTACTTGATGCAAAGCCCTTCGAGTCATTCTCTGCATAAGGCTTATTAAGCAGGGGAGATAGATAGCAAGGGCTAGAAATCTTAGCAAGATTACCAATCCACATGCCAGTACCTTCTTAACCCACGACCCCAAACCTAACGTCCAGTCCTATCCCTCAAAAGGGTTCCACTCTGATTCTATCTACAACTTATTAGTAAGGTCGTGTAGTCGCGGTAAGCTTTTATGAATCGATATTGACCCTGCACGAGGCAGGCAGATATTGCCAGAAAATGCCCCGACATGGGCTCATCGTAACTGGCTCTCAGTCCTCGTTTGGTGTTCCGAGGGAGGCCTCAACAGGTCGAATCAGCCGTGCAGGCATCCAACGAGGCCCGTTACCTGTGGAGACACAAGCATAACCTTTCCCCCACGTTATTAAGTCTACTGGTTCACTCCATTGACCCGTTTCCAGGTTCTTGTAGTGAACCCGAGGCTGTTCTCGCCACGTAGGGCATGAGAAATGCTTATTAACTGCACTTTGGTCCGTATAACGGTTTAAGAGGTTGAGAACATATAAGGCTTTCCACAGCTGCTCTTGTGGGGAGGCACCGGGGCTATTCCCCCTTTTTTGTTTTTCAAGCGTGTTTTTTAGAGTACGATGGGTACGTTCCACTATTGCCTGGCCAGTTGGGGAATGGGGAATTCCGGTCACATGAGCGACCCCCCAGGTTTGGAGAAATGCCCGCGTTCGCTGTGCAGTGTATGCGGGACCACTGTCAGTTTTAATTTGAGTGGGAACCCCCACTGTGGCGAAACAGGCAAGCCAGTGACGACATACATCACGGCCTTTTTTTCCCCCAGCATAGGCAGTAGTGACAGCGTAATGGGAAAGGGTATCTACAGAGACATGGACATATTTCAGTCTTCCGAATGAGGGATAATGGGTAACGTCTGTCTGCCAGACATTGCAGGGTTGCAGGCCTCGAGGGTTGGTCCCTGAGTAGGGTGGTAACGGGGATGCATTTTGGCAATCAGGGCAACTTCGAATAATGTTTTGGGCCTGGTCTCTTGTGATAAGTTTTTTGTAGCGCTTTTGCATTTTGGTGGAAAAAAAGAAATCATGGGACAATTTAGCCTGCTGATCAAAAGTCCCTTGCTGGGTTCCGCTGGGTTTTCCTCCTTTGTCAGGAATGGGCAATCCTCCTGACATAGTTGGACCAGCTTTTTTTTGTTTTTTTTTTAAATCACACACTCTCTCACTCTCACTCTCTGGGAACCGCACTCACACCCCCCGAGTCTTTAACTGCTAGGACTGCTGTCCCTTCGCAGCGGGCGGCTTCCTCAGCCGACGGGCGCCCCGGTCGGTTCCCAGGCTACACACACACACACACACACACACTACTGCTCACACTCACACCAGTCACAGTGACTCTAGACTTCTGTCTTACAGTCTTGCAGTGCGCCTTATGCTGATCAGGCTGCGCACTCCCCTTTCCGGCCGGGCAGGGCTGGGACTTAAAGCCCACTCAGACCCTGGGGATGGGACTCACACCCATCCCCTGGTACGCCTTATGGTGGCCAGCCCGTGTACCCCTTACAGTGCACTGTTACCAGACCAGAATTTAGAATTTCGGCGGGAATTTAAGACTCACCTTCTCGGTGCCTCTCGTTGCCAAAGATCCCAGGTGAACTCACCCGATGGCGCCAGATGATCGTTTGGAGACGAGAGGCCCCGACAGTGGTCGCCTAGGGTCCCACCTGGGTCGCCAAACTGTTATGGAAATTAGGCTTGTCGGCCACCATAACAGGGCCCGACCCTAGGTTCCCGCAGAAAAGTTCAGAGCCAAATCAAAGCAAATTAAATAATTAAATTTTAATGACACGCGTGCAGTAATTACAGCTCGAGCTGGGTGCCTCCAAAGAGGGACTTATTGATTTAGACATTACAGAAGAATCTGTCTTTGTTGCAGTTGTAGATACACTTTCATTTCTATGTCATAAGGCGTATCATTTTCCGTTGGTAGCTCAAACGCACACCTAAGTTTTGAATGCATGAGGGGCTTTGCTTCTTTCCATACTGCTTCCATATCTGAAGTATCAGCTGGAGCAAGCATAGACTCTTGCTTTTTTTTCTTTTTTTTTTTTAACCATAAACTTGTGTTTACTTTTCTCATTAGGATCATAGTCCAAAGGCTGTAGCATCACAGAAACATTAATTGATGTTCCTGCATCGATAATTGCACTGTTAGGTCTTGCACAGTATCTACGTGGTGCCGTGGTCTTAACTTTGAAGCACACATTCCCGTCTGCAGGATTGCCGAGCTTCAGGTTTGCGGTGACACCATCTGTGAAAGGCCCTTTGAATCTGAGCTCGTGCTGCCGTTCCAGGCTGAGGCCTGCTCTGCTTTCGCCATGTTCCTCCTCCTGCTGCTCCGCGGTGGAGAGAGGAAGGGCCGGGCGGGAGGGGAAGGAAGGCAGGGAGGAAAGGAGGGAGGGAAGAAGGCAGGCAGAGGGGTGTCCCCGGCCGGTGTAGTCACGCCCCGCCGAGCGGCCCTGGGGTGATGGATCCTTCCCAGAAGGCCGGGTCAGTGTTGGGGGGTTGTGGGCAGTCCGCACTCGCGGGCGGCCCCGTCTCTTGAGGGGGGGGGTGGTTCCGAAGGGGCCGTAAGATGGACACAGCAAGGCGCATTAAGAGGTGGATAGATGTCTGGCTCCTGCTCCGGATCGATCGGCCCTGGGTCAAATGGATTGTCTGGGTCGTTTCCTGGGGAGTCCCGTCCACCCACCGCCCCCACCACCGTGTCGCTTGACAGAGGTGCTGTGGGGGCTGCAGGTGCCTCCGGTCCCTGTGTTTTCTTCTTGCTATGCTCTTTCAGGGTGTCAAGCACGGTTCGCCACGGGGCTATAAGTCCTGCTGCCATCTTATCATTTCTTGTTGCCACGTCCCAGAGCTTAACTCCGATTGAGTCCCACGTACCGAGGCTATAAATCGTGGTGGAATTCACCTCGGGACAGTTCGAGCGTGCCCACATCAATA
Organism: Dromaius novaehollandiae; assembly: GCF_036370855.1. Lineage (NCBI taxonomy): Eukaryota > Metazoa > Chordata > Aves > Casuariiformes > Dromaiidae > Dromaius > Dromaius novaehollandiae. The sequence goes on along the minus strand of NC_088130.1, from coordinate 12,580,360 downwards.
ACATTTTGAGGTCTTGGTAGGGGGGGGTATATCTCTGCCGTGCTGTTTCAAAGTCTTTTGCATTACGTTTAGCACGGACCTATCCTGCGGGGAGATTCCGTTTCCCACGACTCCCACGCGTTCCCGGCCGCTTACCTCCGTCCAGCGGTAGGTAACCTGTTGCGCGCAACGCCGCTCCCTTTCAGCGGCTCCCCTTCTGCTTCCTTTCAGCAGCTCTTTGTTCAGCCGGGCTCCGCCACCGGTTCAGCTAACCGCTGCCTCTACAGCCCTGGACGAAGTCAGTCTTCGGTCCCTGTTCGGGTGCCATTTGTGGCGGTCTGATTCACGGACTCCGATGTGAAGGTACTCTTTGCTTTCAAACACAGCATGTACGTAGAGTTCGTTGTTTCCATGAATGCTGCTGCCAGTAGATTCACTGCCTGGGATGTTAATGGAGAGCGATGATAAAGTGGTGCTAATTCAGCCAAACAAAATGTCGCGAGCTATAACTTCAGGTTGCACAAGTCAGCGCAGCACCATTTTAGTCAATGGAGTTACGTTAGTTAATATTGGTGTATAATGCAGAAAAGCTTGAGATATGCACAGGAATCCAATTAAAATTAGGAGATTCATTAGCCAACAATATAATTTACCTTCCAATATATTTCAATGTCTTGTATTAGCACTTGTAAACTGCTTCTCAGTGAAGTGGAAGGAAAGTTTTTAAAGCATGCGCCATATCTTTTTTCTTTCTGTAATAAATGTGCATATTATATGGCAGCTCTTCTTTCTTTCAAAGGATACTTTCAGGTTGAAGTCTTTTTCTTGCAGATGTCAAAGGTAACTACAAAACCAGAGCAGATCAGTATCTTATGTTCCAGATGAAACAACTCCATTTTGGGGTCAGTGAGATCAATGCATTGATTTGGAAGCCTGCAATCCCCCAAAAGTGAGTTCAGCAACAGCTGGTGGCACAGAGTATTAGGCTTCTGCACCTGGACCTTGATTCTTAACACACATTTCAAATTAATTAGCTCAAACTTCTGCTGTTCAGAATGAGTAAGACTTGGACTGTGTAGAATTCCTGATGATGTTGAAACTTGTGATTAATAACCCGTCCCTAGATAATTTTAGCGTTGTGTGAATAGCCCATGGTTATCTACATCCCATTTTGTTTGACTGTTGTTGGACACATGGAGGGTTGTTATATGTGCAAGGGTGTCATCCTAAAGTACGGCAGTATTTCACTTGCAGAATGCTTAGGATCATATTGTGCTGTAGTCATTTGTGATTTACTACAAACGATACATTTTAGTTCAGGATGCCTGGAGCCATTCCTCTCTGCAACAGCAGGATGTGTCTTGGGCTATTCCAAATCCTCAGCTTATGTGATCAGCAGAGCTCCATGTGTTCGTCAGAGCTATGCCAATTTAGCCCAAACTGCGAATGGAGTCTTAAAAGTTTCGTGGTTTTGCCTTTCTAACGTGGAGGTAAAAACACTCATGGATTCTACCCACTAGTTTAAGAAACAAAAAGTACTGCTAGGTGCACGCTGCACAGCACGTTAGGCACCATTTTATACCTTTGCATGAACACAGTTCAGAGGAGGTTAAAACTTTTCCAGAATTTGTTTTCTGAGAAAAAGTATCCCAGTGATACATTAATATCTAGTCTGATTCCTGCTGAACCAATCAAGTAGTTTAACTGTTGTGAGCCTGGTGCCAGTGTTACATAAATCAAAAGGAGCCTCACAACATTCATGCTTATACTTTGTCGACATGGCTACCACTATGTTCCCCTTACTTATTGCCATCATTTTCAGGACTGTGTGACAGCTTACCTCTTACAACTATGATTACCCAGAGAGTGTTTTCCCTAAAAATAGTCCTCTCCAGAGTACAACGCGCCATGTCAATTGAAGTTTCTGACTGAGAAAATGAGGATGTTCGCAGGTTACAGTTTGTTGATTTTAGCCACTCACTGGTAATTCTGCTGGCTTGGGCAATGGGCTGTCAGCCCTGAGCAGACAGCTGTACACAGGAGCCGTGGAAGTTTGTTCGAGCTGTGTCTCGACGAGATGAATTCTAATGAATCCCTCCTCTACATGCCGAAGCTTAATCCCTATTCAAAAGGGATTAGTATTCAAATTTATCATAGAATCAAGAATGATTACTGGTCTATCACATACAGTATGTCGCAGAATATTCACCGGAAAGCTTGGGCCGTTGCTTGTTTGTTTCTTAATTTTATGATTTTCGCTCTGTTAGCAGGGCAGCCTTTTCGGGCTGTTGTCATTTGCCGTTAGAAATTAGTGATCCAAGTGTCATGAGGAGCTGGTAGGGAAAACTTGGAGTCCGGCTGCACTATGTGACACTTTGCAGCTGTATGCTAATGACGAGAAAAGTTCGGCATTTCCTGGGGGAAGATCAGTGGGAATTGTGGTTGGGTGCGCTGGCTCGGGAGACGTGGGTTTGATCCTGCCTGTCTAAAGAAGTTTCTAATGGGACATTTGATCATGAGCACGCACCACAGAGGAAGGCTTGAAACAGAGCATTTGACTGAAGAAGACTTGCCACTAGCAGGGTATGGATAGTCCATAGAAGTGCTCTTTTAAAGTTCCTCCCCTAATAAAATGGTGCTGGCTTTTTTTAAAAAACTCTCTGTTAAGCTTGAACCCTCTGAGAGATCAGGCAGAACTAGTTCAGAAGAAATAAGAAGAGTAATGCAACTAGGTAAATGCATAGCAAACTAGTTCAAATTGACAGTGCCTGCAATTGTAAATGAAACAGTTCCCGAGTCCAGAGTAACGCTTAAAATGAAACTTGAGCACAAGAACCTATCATGACTAATGCTCTGGTAGTGTTCTGCAAGATTCAATAAGTGCATTTCAAGAGCTCCTTCCTGTCCCTCCTTCTCCTTCCCTGTCCACATAATAGAAAGAATAGGAAAAATATTATCTCATGGCAGTAGGGGGTATTGAGCACAAATAAGAACAGTATTTCTTCCCATTTCTATGTTTAAAAAAATGGCAATGTAAAATGTTTTCTAGTGTACTTGTTAATAATTTTCTGTGGTGGTTCCTGATACAAAGTCCATTGAAATCAATGAGAAAAACTTTCTTTGACCTCAGTTGTGTGTAGCATTTGATTCTTAGGAAGGTTAAATAACAAGCAGAGAAGGGAGGAATGTTATCAGCTCAAAAAAATGAGGAAAAAAAAAAAAGACAAAGCACCCGCTTAGTGTATGGATTGCTGGGTTAAAAAAGGAGAATCACACTGTGAGCTTTCGAGACAGCAGCTCAGTGTTTATTACTTGCATAATGATAGTACCAAAGGGTTGCATTTCAGACCAAGTTTCTGTTCTACTAACATGTAGATAACAAGACCCTGTTTCTGATCATGGGGGAGTCCAGAACCTTACAGGTACATGAAACATTTATATGCATGTGTGTTTGTGAGTCTATATATGTATATATATATATATGTATACAGAAACCGTGAGCAAGGGACAGTAAGGGGGGGGCTAGCAGTATGAATGGATGTTTATTCATTCTCTCTTCAGCTGTATTCAATACGTACAACAAAAATATTGTAAGGCACATCTGACACTGCATGAAAGATGAAACAAACATATAGGTGTGATCTGGCAGTAGTGTGGTGTTACTTTCCATTTTCTTATACATAGTTTGGGGGCTTGATGTTTCCTAATCTCAGACAATGGGGGCATATGATATCTTTGGTGCCTGTCACTGCTTTTTCAGGGAATTCTGTCATGCTAGCATGGTGTTTATAGGAGCAGTTACCATAAGGCATTATTTGAAAGCTTAAGTTGTCAGATGTGTTACATAAGTATTTAAAATCTTAGCATGCACATATATACTTAGCTTATACCACCCAATAAATTAGATGTAGATCATGTATAAAAATGTTGGTCAAAGGGAATCACTAGTTTATGCACAAAGAGGGAAATCAGATCTTGGGCAGTGCAAGAACTGGGCTACTCTTTTGTTGCGTTGAGTGTCATCTCCTTTTGTTGTCTCTCCATTTAATATCAGTTTTCTGGGGGCAGCAGACTACTCAGAGTCAGATACTCAGCCGGTGTAAATTAGCTTACATCAGGCGAGTGTCTGTATCATCATCTGGCAATACCACCTCTGCAACCAGCTGATTATACTGAAGAAGTGGGACAGCTGGGCGAATTGGAAGCCATAAAAAGGATGAGAAAAGCTCTAGGAGGTGTGACATTCCTATTATAGCTAACCATGCTGCATCAGCTTGGTGGTCACACAGAAGCCAAAGCCAAATAAATGTGGACTAGGCATGTCCCATCCCCCTGCATAGTCTCCAGTCGCATCTTCACTCAAACACTATATTTAGTTGAATGAGAAATATTGTACGGTGTGCTGGAGCTGGGGAGCTATTCATTACCACCAGCAAGTAGTCATTTCATACCTCAAAGCATGGAATTGGATTACTGTATTTGCTTAGCTTCCTCAGTGCTGTGATCAGGTTGTGGAAAAAGTCTTCTAAAAATCTAAAGACAGATGGATATTTCAAAAAAATGTTTCACTTATGGAGGATTCCTGATGACAAAGTATGAGGGAATAAGGAGTGCCAAGGGTCTGGAAGGAGAGAAGACAATGAGAAAGACTTTCATAAAGATTGGAGGACTCTCTGGCCCAAGATGTATAGTAATTTTTGCTGGAAATCCTGCCCTTTAAGAGCAGGGACAGTTTGAATCAAGCATCAGGAAGGAAGATAAGGGACTTAAGGGACTGAAGCAGTGTGTGTGACTACCCAGTGAAGGTGGACTCTATCCACTGTAAGGCAATAAAGTTCAAAAGGGCAGCGTGGCCCGCAAGTGTTATTTGCCGCCTTCTTCATTAATCCCAGCGGGAACAGATACCTTGATCCTTCTAGCACATCCATCACCCAGGAGACTGTGCCCTTCTGCTTCAGGGGAGCCAGCTAGGAGCCCCAACAGCCAGAAGGGGTGAGGGCAGGCACGCGCCTCTAGCAAGAGGTGACCAGTGAGGTGGCCTGTGGTGGATAAAAGGCAAAGGAGATCTCTGGCTCATTCCTGAAACCTGCTCTTTGAGCACAGCTTAGGCACCTGGCTAAAACTACCTCTTGTGACCAGTCAGATCACTTAGTGGCTTGATGCCCATTGCTGGAGGCTCATACCTGGCAAAATATGCTCTTAGTGCCTGCTGTGCTGCTGTTTTGCGAAACAGCAGCAAAAACGCACTGGCCTGCATGCCCTCAAAACACCCTTGTTCGGGCAGAATGGCTCAGAGAATCTCACCTCTGCTGCAGCAGTTTTCTTCTCCTTTCTAGTGCTCCTGAACACTACAACCAAATAATACATATAGGGATTTAGCTAAATCCCTATGCTGGGTAATTATTGATGAATCTTGGCAGCTTGGAGTTAGTATAGCTAAAAAGGGGAATGAAAGAAGACAAAGCTTATAGTGAGGTCTTTTCTGGCTCTCTTCTATACCTCAAAATAAGAGAAAACTTTGTAATTGTATATTGCATTAGTTCAAAGAGTTAAAACAGTAGCTGCTCTGAGACAGACTGTGAAAGGGAGATAGCAGTAAATCAGCAAATCTGCAATCCTATTTATCATCCAGTCAAAAAGTTTTACCATATCCTAATTACTGTCTTGTCTTCTCTTCTCTTGTGTCCGCATGGTTTAAGCAGTAATCCTATTCCTTGTTTGAAGGATACCGATTTGCCTTACAGGTGCCTCACGTTGGTTTGCATACATTACTTAAGTCTTGGTAATATTACTGCATGTTGGCTCCGAAGCTGGCTGTGCTATTGCTAGAGCTGTTATGGATTATACTGTCTCTGTCTCCTGACCAGGTATTAATAGAGTTTCCTCAGTAACCCACAAATGATTAATGAGATGAGAAGATAAAATACTCCACCTGCTGCAGCAGCCATGAAAACTGAATTAATGAGTAGGGAAAAAAGGGAAAAGGCGTCTCAGGGCTTCAGTGTACTCTACGAGCCAGATCAGCTGCTTATTTGCTTCAGCTCCTAATGATGCTGTTTGTGAATGAGTTAGCGCTTCCTGAATTAGCGCACTAGCAGACAGTCAATCCAGGGAAAATTATGCATTACTATGATAATTACTGTATACCATAAAAAATGCTTATCTGTCTTCAAGACTGTAATCTTAGGAAAAACACCTTATACTCATTACTCCATTGTATATTATTTAAGCACAGTAAATTGGCTATAAAAATACACAATGGAATAAATGCATTGATAAGAGTTTTAGTAGGATGTAGAGAATGTGCATTGGATGTAACTGGCACATGTGAGTTTCCAGCATTTTGTCTGTAATATGAAGAAGGACAGATCTGTGTTATAGTATAGTAAGCAGTTTTCTGTAATGATTATAAGCTTGAGCTCAAAATGTGTGAGTCTATTGAAAACATGGAAGAATATTCTTAATCTTTATTTGAAATGTTATTTTATATTTATTTGTAAAAATGTCATTTTTTGACTTTAAAACTAGATCCATTAATTTTCCGTGTTCTATTTAAATTAAGGTAAATCTTAGCAATCCAAATCTAAATGGAACCCACAAGTGCTTTATCAAACAAAAAAGCAACCCTGTGCCCTCTTTAAATAGGTAAGCCTTTCAGTATCCTCTGCAAAGTAATCAACTCAGCCTGCTGGACAAAGGGGAAATCCAGTCATAGAAGCTAGTGATTGAAAATGTAGTCGCCAGTCCTGTGGCTTATAAAAGTGAGGTATCTGAGTAGCCAGGTAGAAGTGTAAAGATTTTTACATTTTAAAAGCTCCCCCCCCCTTTTTTTTTTTAGTTTATCAACTTCAACCTTCCTTTTTTTTTTTTTTTTTTTTTTTTACGAGCTGCAGAGTTTTGAAGACATCATTTGCAGCTGATTTTTTAAACCAACGCTTGCAGTTTTCAGTGAACAGTCAGGAACTGACATCCGCAAGTGAGAGTTCTCACACTCAGCTACTGACTGCCAGCAGTCTTTCCACTCTCATTTCCATGGAAACTGGGCAAGGAAAGTTTGTGGAAAGTTTGTATTTTTTAATTCTTTAGCCTATATTCACCCAACCACCCAACACAGAGGGATGGGAATTAGCCCGCAGCATCCAGGAGAGTTTAAGTAAGAGCCGTGCTTTTAGCAGTTGGGATCTAACGCTGCCACATAATTTAAAGTTCATTGACTGTAGCTCCCTATTGCTAGATCTTTACCCTTTTTTGTTTTTGTTTACTGGTAAGTGTCAAAAGCTTTGGTGTTTCATAGCAATTTCGCTACTTAGATTCATACTAATCAGAGGGCTAATAGAAAGGTGCAGATTACTTGGATTTCATGTCCATTCTCTGGACACTAGCCACAGTATAGCTTACTGCAAATATATGTGTATAGAGGTGGTAGCTATTCAGTTCAGAGCTTTGCTGTCATCAGAAGGATAGCCTGCACTTACACAGGCTCTGGATCTGTCCTCGTTCATTCCAGTCTGTAACTGAAGTAACACCACTGAAGACACAGGGCCTGAATCCGATTTCATTCCTTTCTTATTCTATTATCCTTATTATATATTTTATAATCATATATTTCCTTATCATCTCGTTCTGGATTTATCTGAAAATTAGATCTGGATCAACTCCATTTAAAGAATGCGAGTGCCAGCAGATACTTCAGAAACCGTTGCCCCATGGCATTGCATAGTCTCCTGGATGACACTGCTGAAGCTGCCCAAGTGTAAAATTATTGCAGGTTCTGGAAACCTATCTATTATAACCAAATGAATCTCTTGAATTTATTTAGTTCTATACAACAGTCAACTGTGTTAGCAAATATTGACTCTCATTAAAAAAAAAGAAAAAAGAAAAAAATCAATGTTATCCAGTTTCTTGAACAGTTTTCCTAACAGTGCTGGGTCTCATTAGTCTATTGTTTCCAGCAGCCCTAAGATGGTTGAGAATTCCAGAAGGGGCTGGATTAATCCAGTGTTGGGGAATATAGTTAAGATGTATACTAAAAAGTAGTCCCTACAAAAATGTTCTGGTGGATAGTAATAAAAAGTTTGGCAAATATTATTTGATCATCTTGCTGAATAATTAAAAAAAAATCAGAAATGTATACAGGAAAAAATGCTAAAATTTGTATTATGAATAATTCATAATGAATAATTCATCCATTCCTGCACTATATAGAAATGTTCTTGCTAATCTGCACATACGTTTATATCTTTTCTTTAAAGCTTCTGTTCCAGTGGCTCCAGGCAGTGTTCAGCAGCTGAATAAATCCAGAACCACAGGAACCTGCCCATGCAAAACCATGGAGACTAATGAACAATGTTTGCTCGTGGCAGCCCAAGTGGCACACTTGCCACGTTAGCCCAGTCTGACCACGGGCGCCCAAGAGCTGCCGAAAGTGCTCCCTTTTCAGTTGTTGTTGTGGTCCTCTCCAGCGAGAGGCCCCAGTCCCACCTAGTCCTACAATTTCTGAGGTTACGTGCCCTGTTCATGTGCAGAAACCCTCCATCCTCCCCATCTCTGATTGCTTTTCTTCCTCTCTGTGGGAGTCGTATCTCTCTCTGTATTATGGTGAATGGAAATGAGCCATGTTGTACCCCATACCTCCCAGCTCACGTCTCTTAACTGCCTGCCAGCACGCGCAGGCCACAAGTCCCCTTGCCTTTGAGTAGCGTGGCGGACAAAGTCTTTTCAAAGATAGGTCTTCCACTCACTGCTGAAAGCCTATATGTTCTCATCTACCTGTTCCTGGTATAGTAGCCTGGACCTCAACCATATTCCCTTAGAAAAGAAAACAGTATTCCATAGTTGCTTTATAGGTACAATTACATCTTTCACAGCTGTTGTTCTGAGGGAGCTGCAACTTGAATGTCTCCTTGGGCAACAGCTGTGACATTAAATTCTTTGAGATATCTTGGCTTTGTACCATTTATTTTATTACTTTTATTAACCTACAAATTAAGTTTCCAAAACATTGTAGCGTAAAAGATCATGAACCTTTTGTTTACAAGAAAATAGGAAAGTTAGCGTGTGTACTGCATGCAGGGAATCTTCTAGATGGAGAACAGTAAATAGCAGAAGCCCCCAAATACTCCCCTTTTACACCGCCTTTGGCATTTCAATGATTATTCGGAGGTATGGATAATTATATTTTATCAAGCAGAAAGTCAGGTCACTTTCACTGCACTTTTCAAAAAACGTAACCTGTTATGGTATTGTTCTCCTCTGTCAGATTTTCCTTTTATGTAAGTTTATAAGTTTATTGTGATAGCATTCAAAAGGCTGCGCCTGAAAAGTTCTATAACATATGGCATATATTTAACATGGCTCGTGAATTAAAAATAACAGCCTGCCATCTGCCTTTGTGAGCAGACTTTATCAAAGTCTAAATGAAAGCTCAAAGATGTGAATGTTGTCAATTAAAATATGAAACACTCAGGTTCATGACAGGGTAAAAGTGCTCAGACTCACCTTACTTGAACTTGTCACTAACAGCCTAGCTAGCTTAGCTGCTGTGTTTGAGCAGTCGCTTTATACAGGAATAAAACATCATGTTGATCCTCGAGAATATGTCTTGTTTTGAGGAAAAATAAACTTCACAAGCCTATTGCCCATTGGTCTATGAGAAATGAACTGTTTGAAAAGGTGTGATATTAGTAATTTTCACACAGCCTTCTTTACCTATTGAAGTTACAGCCACTAATAATTGATCATTGCTTGATTTTTTGACTTCAGGGTTTTTTTTGCCAAGAGTTGGGGATGTTTTTTTTTTTAATTTTTTGAAATGAGGTAGATCTCCAAATGAAAATTAATTTGAAATCAAAGTCAAGTCATTTCATTTTGAAAATGTCAGAATGAAACATTCATACTTTAAAAAAAAAAAAATCCTCTCCCTCACTTTCACTTTTTTTTGGCTAAAATTATTCACTAAGTTGTCAAAAGATATAATGCTATCCTGGCTGACACTGTCTGCCCATAGCATTCTATATTCTTATGACCTTCTGATTTGATTACTGCAACTTTTTACCCCAAGTAGTTTCAGCTGGTATAACAGGAGCTGTCAAGAGAAAATTGTTCCAGAGTTTTGTCCCCTTCACCTGCTACTTGCTGAATCTAGACTATAGTTCAAAATCAGTTTTTTAAAGCTATGAGCCCTACTTTTTGCCTTCCAAAAAAGAAAAGAAAAGAAAAGAAAAGCATATCATGGCACACAATATTTTACATGTGCTTGAAAAGTGTGTGAATGGGACTCAAGTGTTAGAAGCCCTATCAGCTGATCTCTGGATATACTTTCTATTAAATGCATTTTTTTTCAACTTGGCGATCCCTAATTAAATTCTCTGCACAAATTTAAAACTGATTAAGCTTTTTGACAAGCTGAGAAGGGGGAGAGGAAGAGGACAGCATCTTTTGTTTCAGAATCAACCCTGAATTCAACCCAGGACTTCAGATGTTATGATGGTGCTCTATAGGTATCTAAAAGTCTCTAATGTCCCATGAGATGTGTCACTGGAAAGAGAAAAGAAGCTGGTCAGTATTTCAGTCAATCACTACATCCTTTCCTCTTGTGTAATGCCATATCATACAGAAAGCTGCAAATTCAAATGAAACTAAAATCGCATATGTGGGCAGTGTGGAACTGAACCTTGTCACTTTTGGTTGGCCTGAACCAAAATGCTGAATGCTCTCAAATGGAGGGGACTTGAGAACTTTATCTGGAATCTGACTCAAAAACTAGGTAACTTAAATCCAGTGCTTTAATTCTGATCTCATCATTTTTAGTGAAGCCACTTGAATGACTTCAAAGTATATAAAGAATTTAGCCTAATATAAAGCAATTATAAGCAAGATTTTAGTTCCAGTTTATTACACACAAAAGCTCGAGATACCCTCTTGAGCAGCACCAAGATCTAAAGTAGGGAAGTATGAGTTACAATCAACATGCGGTCAAACATACATTAAAAAAGTCAGTATAGATTTGATTTACGTTTAACTAGGGAAGTACTGGAGAAAATCCTGGGGGGGGGGGAGGTTAGCTGAGGGAAAAGACAGGTCTTACAGTCTTGCTCTCTGCAATATGTAGAGCAAAGTGCATGACTCCAAATGTGTATGTTTAGGAGGAAAAATAGCTTCTTTATGAAATTGAATAAGTTTCTCTTTGTGAAGATGCATTGGCATTGTGAGATGTCAGGCTACAAAAATCTTTGAATCAGTTACCATAAAACAGGGAAAAAAAATGTTCTTCAAAAATGAAGTAACTCAAATTCATCCTCAAAAGAGGAAAAAAAAAAGTTAAAAGATATAAATAAATAGGAAGGTCTTATATCAGACACTCCAGAACACTCTTCAATCTCGCACACTTCCATGACTGCCAAAGAGTTGTGATTCCTCCCTTAGAAACTCTTTTGGAATACATTTTGATAAATGCATTGGATGAAATGCATTAAATTTTCACAGCCTGCCAAGTTCAGTGTATCAGAGTCCTCTCAGATACAGTGAATTTGGCTGGCTGCAAACATTTAATATCCTCTCTGTAGGACAGCCTGAACTTTTGGAGTCTGACAGTTCCTCTGGCCCAGACTTGTTCACTCATTTATCACCATCTTGTTCCCTTCCACTGACTAAATAAATAAACAAAACCAGAAGGGAAACAGAGCTGTGTGAATTTTTGTCATAGATCTAGTGAAGTTCTTGCTTTATATTCAGTGCAACAGAGGAAACAGCAATTCCAGGCAAGAGTGGCTTTGTGGTTAAAGCACAGGACTTGGAGTCAGGAGACTTGGGCTCCCTCCCTCGTTTGCCACAGATGTCCCATGTGACCATGAGGATGGTTTCTGGATGTTCATCCTGAGATTCAGTGTTGATTCTGATGGGAGTAGAAGCGGATTCCTAACCTTGCTCCATTTTATTTTTCTCATTTGGAAAGTGGGAGTCATCAGTGATCCACTAGAATAGACTGTGATCCTCAAAACTGATCTCAAAGGCCTCTGGAAAGAACAAAACCATTTGTGATGCCCAACAGATGGTTGTTACCTACACATTTAAATAAAGGAGGCCAGAATAGCTCAACAAAACATGGACGAGTCTGACATTTGTGTTGGCTGGTGTATGTTCATGAGAAGTGTGTGTTTCTGACACTCTCTTTGTAAGTGCAAGGTGTATATAGTGCACAATTATATTATATAATTGTACAACAAATAATGCATATACAATGTATTATATGCAGATCTAAGTTGATGGTAATTGTTTTTGAAAAAATGGCACTATATATTTCTTCTAGGGATCATTCCTAATGATCTCTTCCACCTTTGCCTAAAACATCATGGCTATTCTGTTTCTCCATGTTTCTTAATTGAATATTCTGAAAGCATATGCTAAACTATAAGAAGCAGTTGTAATATATATTTCCTAGGCATTTCTGCCAGAAAAAAAACAGCTGTAAAATAAGCTGTATTCTACTTTGAACTTCTCTCTTTCCTATCCATATTTCTTACCATTTGCTTGGGAGCTGGGAGTATAATTTTTCTCAAACTTCATTGCAGGAGTTAGAGACAGTCACACATTTGCAGTTTAACAAGCTCTATTAGATTTGTCACGTCTTCCAGACATATATAAAGATAAGATGCCAATTTAAAATGCCATGTCAGCTGGAAGGATGGTTCTCACACTGGGGTCCATGGACAAAGTTGGGGTGGTAAAGAGTCTCTATACAGGTCTATGGAGCTGTATAAAGCAGGCTCACTTACTGATCCACCAGATCTGTGCCGTGACGGGCCCTCATCGATAGGAGCCGAGAACGGTGCCTTCCTCCCCATCCCCCAAAAGGAAGATAAGTACTACAGCAGTGTCAAAGTAAGATTTAGGTGGGCTTTTGGGGTGGATTTGTTTAGAATGTTGCAACTTTTCAGGAAGTCCTCTGGTATAGCAGTGAGCAGATTAGGGCTTAATTTTTCCAAAGGAACCTAGTATGAGCATGTATTCAAATCCTGCTGGAATTTAAATGTTGTTATTAACTAGATTTAAAGAAACATTAAAAATTTATATATAAAGGGAATCCTAACTTGTATAGCGTATATAACTTATATTGCATCTATATGCAGAAGAAATAAATTTTAAATTAAAAAAAATCAAAAATGACCCCAATAGCACAACTCTGGCAATGTGAAACAAAAGAGTTTGTTTCCATCGCCATGGTTTCTGGGAATACATCTATCCATTAATCATATCCCATAAGTGGCTTTTGTAGCATGTCAGAAAGATGGTTAGATTCAGGCAATCTTGGATCAAGAGTCAGAGCATGTTTCAGGCCCCAGCAGCTCTCATAGACAGTACTGCTGGCAGCTCTTTCCCTTTTCCATGTCAAGTGTGTCTACGAAGCAGTGTGCCATGGAGGAGAAGTGGCCTCTCAGGTGGTCTCCTTTGAAACTCCCAACCTAGAATCACGGATGTGAACAACAGATGGTTAAACTAGGAAACATTTTCCAATGTTACACTGAATTAACCAATTTACTTTAACAGGCAACAGGGTTTGGGGTGACCACCTTCCATATAACTGTAAAAGTAATTGAACAATATGGAGAAAGGAAAGAGCTTGAAAAGTCACCTGTAGACGGTTTTTGTTCTTATTTGGTTAGAAGGTTACTGACTGATAAAAATGATACAGAAATGGTGAATCCCAAATGGTGGGCTTTCTGCATGCAAGAAACATCAGGTAGCCCATGTTCCTCCAAGACCCTAGAACTCACACTTCTAAGTATATGTTACATATATTTCCATATGTAATAAATTATCTGGCCAATCCTCCCCATTTCAGTGTATAAATGTCCATTCTTCTTTAGAGGTAGGCTTAGAAACGGTCTGGAAAAGAATGTTTCACACTGAAAAAGATTTTTTTTTTTTCAATTTCAACTAAATTCTGAAAATTGAAGCATTAGAGTCAGGATCACTGAATGTTTTCTTTAGCTAGTCACCAAGAATGTCATTTAACCAGGGCAGAGGCATGATATGTTCTTCCTAAAGTAGTAGATTGTGGAGAAGGAGAATACAATAGGTACAGCCTGCTGCCCACTTTGCCTTTTCCAAGTACAGAAAGATGGTTTGATATGGATGCCATGTGCCAGCAAGTCTTCACTCCCACCAATTCTCTTTCTCTACTGGTGGCAGGGGTAGCAACCCGTCTTCTGATCTCCACCTTTTCTTCCTCCTTTGCTTTTCCTGTAGCAAAAGTGGCTCTGACCTGGTGTCAACCCCTTAGTTTTAAGGTGGCAAAATTCAGTCTCATCTTTAGAACTGACAAGTGCTGACCTTGCTGTGAATCTCAAACCTCAAATGCTTATAGGCATTGCATTCAAGTATTTAAATATAGCAGTTAATTATAGTATATTAAAGTTATGAAATCATATGGGTTTTTTTGAAACACTATAATGATTTTGACTTTTTTTTCATGAAATGAGGAAAATTATTAATTTGGCTCTTCCAGTCTGATTTTTTGTAGCAACTACGGTGTTCCTAACAAAATGTTTTTTCTATTTTTTAATTAAATTGTATTTTTTGAGGAGAAAGAACTTGCTGTCAAAAAATTGTCACCAATTTCTAGTAATACACAAAGAAAAACTTTTGGTTCATGAACAAAATAAATCAACAAAGACCAGCCTCAGGATGTGTACAAATTGTACCCTTCCAAAGCTGAGGAAGATTTCTGTTTAATGCAAGGCACTTTTTATTATCATTATTATTATTTTGTCAAAACCTAATTTCTGCTACTGCTAATTATTGCCAGCTGGATCAGTGTGGTTTCTTTTCTGCATTCATTTTATGTATTTGGGGAAATGACAGCAATCCTTTTCATTCGAGTCTTTTCTTACCTTTATGATGTTAACAAGAACTCTCGCAGCTTCTCTCGGAGCCTGGCTCTCCCTGTGCGCTTCAGAAGAAAGTAGGGACCTGCCTTCCGCAATAAGTGACCTCTGGTGCTTCTGGTGACCTGTGCAGGACATAGAGGGCTCATAGGTGCCTCTTGCTCTTGCTCTGCCTCATTTGAAGTGCAGCGTAACGCCAGCCAGCCCCCCCCTTTACAGCAGCTTACGACGCTGGGGGCCAAGGAGCCCTGCAATACGTTGCAATGTAAAACATGCAGCGCCTGTGGGTAAATTTGGTAGTGATACAGAAACGCTAAGGGTGGCAGGGTTTGGCAGCTGGGCCACTCCAGGGCTGAGTATGGGAAAGGTTTTAGCACGGAAGAGTGGGGGAGTCAGCACACCAGAGAAGTGCAAAATGCCGTATTGAAAGCCTGACTTGTTACTAAAAGCGGAGGAGAAGGGCTGCCGAAGCAGAGCAGCGCAAACAGGGGGACAGACCCCTTGGCAGGTGGGGGAAGGGCTGAGCTCTTTCGTTTCACCCTCGAAGATGCCTGCAGGGTTCCCGCACATTGCTGAGCCAGGCGAGGGCTGCCAGGGGTTGCCGACAGCGTGGGGCTCCCAAAGCGCAGCTCCCCATGCAGTGGCGGTGCACGTGCCACGTGCCTCGAGCCATCGCTGCCGAGCACCTGATAATCCAGCCCCCAAAGAGAGCAGCCAGAAACGCGCGGCTTTGCAACCTCAGGCAGAAGGCAGGTGCCAGCAATCTGAGAAGGCCAAAAATAAAACATCTGGAGCTCAAGCCTCGAGACAAACTGCTTAAAAAAGGAAGGAAGGAAAGAAAAAAAAGTAAGCCCAACGACGTGAGAAATCTATACTGGAAGACAAAGATATCAAAAGATGCCAAAACTCCTATGGAGCTAGAGCAACAGAAACCACGCGGTCACCCTCCTGTTGGTGCATTGTATTATCTGCTGTAAGGCGTAGTCTGGATTTCTTACGCTGTTCTCTGTAGTTCACGTGGGGAAGACAAGGGAATTTTTTGGTCTGCACATGGTAGTATCACAAAGGGGCTTCTGAGAAGATTCTCGTTGCTCTAAAGCCTGTAGCCATTCTGAAACAAATAGCTGGTGATTAGCAGGTCAGGTGTTAGCAATGGTAGCAGCTGTTGTTGGTGTTTGACTGGGTAAAATGTACTCTGTCTTCAAAATATAGTTTCCATTAAAGACAAATCTAAGTGCATCTACCCCTGAGGATTATGGTGCTACGTAGTTTTTAGCTTACGTTTTTGCCTTTGTTTATTTCCCGCAAAAAAATGCCCAATACATTGTTTTTCCTTTGGATCAGATAAAAATGTTATTTTGATCAAGAAGTCTGCTTTTTTTGGAAGGGACAAAGATCCTTCCCTGAGTAGACTTAAAATATCATTCAGTTATTTGGACCCATTTTAGCCACGATGAGTCTATAACAATTAACTAACAGAGCTAAACGGAGGGGTTTTAAGTTTAGGAAGAGTTAATGATTTCCCTTTTGAACATCTACGCCAAAAGCTAAAGGACTGGCATAAGTAATTGCTGTTTTGTTATGTTTCTGAAGACTGGTTCAAAGCCACAGAAATCAATGGGAGGCTTTAGCAGGAGTGGTGTATGTCCCTTACTATATACTTCACTATACTTCAGCCCTCATTACTCATATAGTCTTCTAATTCTGCCTCTTCTTTTCTTTGTATTCTCTGGCTATCCCTGAGTTCCTGGAGCTGCCTGCTTGGACTTAAGACATGAGGAAGGAAAAAAGAAAGGAAAGCATTAATGAGGGGTTAAAGGAACTGATATTCTGCATTAAGGACTGAATATTACAGAAGCATTTTTATTTTCTTGTTGTTCTTATGTTGCAGGGAAGATGCAATACATACTGAGATGTGCCCTTGGCACCATGAAAATTTTTGGACTTGTTAGCCATCTAAGCAAGTAAGTCTGCCACTGAAAGCAGCAGAGATAATTCTTGCCAGGTAGCATGTGCAGTAAGCATAAGAGAAATGTGAGTTCCTTTAGTAAATGCACAGGTTAGGACTTAGTGGTGTATACAAAACTGTTCTGTATCGGTGCAAAAACCAGCATCCAGCAGAAGAATAAGTCCCTTTGCAAGTGTCCCCAGAAATGGGGAAATCAATGGGGAAAATCAACCTAGTTGATGCTGCCATGTTGTCGAGGCACCATACAGTATGAAATTGTGCTGTAACTCTATAGTGAGAGCACTAAATCCAGCTTCTATCACTAGTTTGCTGTACAGGTGATGTTCACTTCATCCCTTCTTCCTTCTTGTCATAGTTCTCATAATCTTGAAGCTCTAACTTTATGTGCCTCAGAAAGGACCAACAGGTGATCTTGCAGTATTATCTGCCCCAAGTAAGATATAAGGACAACTTGCATTTAAAATATGCCTTATTAAAAGAAAACAGATAAAAACACAAATATATTATACTACCTTTGAAGGCTACAAAGCATAGCACATGTTGGAGAGCAAATCAGCAAGAAGCTGTTACAAAAGTCCTGCTGTATCCCTTTAAAATTCAGCAAGAGATAGTACTGCTCCTGTCATTTCATCCCTGCTGATGAACATAGATCAATGGGAAATTTTTTACAGAAATATCTACCATGGGTTTTGCTAATGTGACTCAATAGCAACAGTAGAGTAACCCCATGCTCTATGATTGGTATCTGACTTCAAGTGCCAAAAGAAATGTATAATTGATGGGACAGGCAAATACAGTACATTTCAGTCAAGTCACGATGAAGGATTGATTTATTACAGAAGCAATGACAGTGGATGATGGTCAGATAAGATGCATGCAGGACACTGGAGGCCTTTAAATTTGTTTTCCTGTGCTAGAGAGCTCCTGTGGTGAGGAGGCATAGGTTATGCCCTGGTTCCTTCTGACTCAAAGGGTGAAATGAAAGAGGTCTGGTTTGGGGGTTGTTGGAGTATTTTGCTATTGTAGGAAAGTTAAATTTTGATATTTTCCAAGCAAAAGTTGAAGGTAGGCATCCTTGAAACAAGCACCTGAACAAACCTGATACAATGGCATGAGATGACAGCAGGAAGGTAATGAGAGGACCTTGACAGGAGGGCAACGACCTTTGTACTTGCTCCTACCAGCTTGGTACTCAGGGCTTATATATAAAATGGGATACACAGTATCCAGTCAGGTTGAGTGGCTGAGATGCTCTTTGCATGCCTTGCTGCCAACCAGTTCATTAAGCAGCGCTGGATTTGACTTAAAAGGGAGCCATTTGCTCTGAACTCAGTAACTGCAGCCAGTGGCACAAAGAAGTTATAAAAGGACTAAAGTGGAGAGTGATGGGTCCGTGGAAAAACTTTCAATAAAAGCCTGCAAAGGGAAACTTACACCTAGCCTGAAGAGATCCTTGTTTGAAAGTCTTTGTAAAGATGAAATATGCATAGATTTATTAAGAGAAGCTCTTCCCTCCATCCCCACTGTCATCGTGCAGGCAAACTGCATTCTTCCTTCCTTGTTAGCATCCCAGTCCTTGTTACAGAAAGCTTAGAACAGCAAATGAGCAAGTACACAATATTCAGCTGAAACCAAGTGAGAAATTTAGGTAGCAAAATATGATTATCCAAATAGGAATTTAGCCAGAATGCTTAATTTAATGGTTCTGTGTTACAAAATATGCATGGGATCTTTATGCTGTCAAATCTTGAATTTTAGACCTCATCTAAAGATAAAAGGCCAGTTGATCTATGTTACACCAGTGTAAAAAGAGAGTACTTGTGCTGCTGTCAAGGGGATCACTTTTTGAACAGAATAAAACAGTAATATTCTTCATAGCAACTCTGTAAGCATAGCCTGTGCCTTTTTGAGACAGAAAAGACATTTGAAAACAAGCCACTCTGCATGCATTATCTAAGTTTCTGGCCCAGTCCTTGTATGATAGGAAATAATAAATCTTTCTCTTCCTGAAGATCGTGAAAGATTAAACCAAATAGTAGCTGCTGGTGGGTTGCTGTGGGACAGGCATGGGAAAGAACCAAAGGTATCCAACAGGAAGGACTGGCTGCCTGGGGATCAAGGAGCAGCTGACAAAGGAGCTCATTTGTTTAGCTTGGAGACTATCCCATATAAAGGAGGTCATCTTATTCAATGTACCAGTGAGTAGTCCAAGCTCATGAAAAGTATGTTTCCTTTACGTATCCTGACCTGACACTTCTATGTGAAGATGAGAGAAACATCATGTTGTCTACACAAATACTCTCCCCCCTGTAAACACACCTTCTGCTCTCGGGCAGGTGGCCTACAGACTTCCTCTTGTGGTCCTGAAGGGAAATAGGAAAATTTGGGACTTTCAAAAGTAGCAAATGCTCAACCATACCTGTGTAATGGCAACCTTTATTCAACTCAGAGCAGTGCCACTTGAGTGAAAAACACAGCTTCCTCCACAGCCTTTTTCCTTTGAGAGGCATTGTCCCATTTAAATGAGGAGTAATTCTGGTTTTCTTAGCCTTGGGAGAGCTGGTTAGATCATCATCAGAAGATATAGCTGCAGTAGTAAGTAATGGAAATATTGGTTTGAGGGGATGCCCACCGTAGTGCCAGGATTTCTGAGTCTGGGTAGGAAGATTGCTTCACAAACCACATTTCCAGATTCTTTTTGTAGCTCTGAAGCAGACGTTTGCTGTTCACTTCCCACTGTGCTTATGGACAGCTGCATACGCTGTTTTTTTCCTTGTGTTTTGACTTGGGAAATTTGAATTCAGATTTTAATCACATTCAAGTGAAAGTAATTTTAGTGAGAATAACAATGGATTTTTAGTATCATTTCCCTGATTCTCTCACTAATGACAGTACACAAGCATGCATCCTTCTTTGGTTTCTGATGACTAAAGATGTGCAGATCTCAACAACAAAAAGATTGGGGTATGTAATTGTCCAGGCCAATCTCTGTATCCTATTCTGTATATTGGGGGGGGAAGTTTGCTGTATACCTCCAGAGCACTTGTGTTGGCAATAGAAAGTCTACCAGTGAAAAAAATAGACACTGAAATGAGGGGCTTACTGTTTTTCATTTGGATCCAGTTCTGGTCCCTGTTTTTTTGCTTGCACTCCAAAAGATGCATAGAACAAATATTGATCTCATTGTGAAAAGCACAAATGCCAGTTTGCGGTCAGAAAATGATTCTCATTTCCCCTCTTTTTTCACTGAAACAGTTTCCACAAGGTGAAAAATCTCCTTTAGGGCTTTTCTGCATTTCTTTTTGATGGAAATTCTAAGAAGTAATTTTTCTGACAAAATTAGTTGTGTCACATGTGTTCTTGTTCCTTGTCATGTCCCTCAGCATTTCTCTGATCCCTTGTTTGCCTAATGCAGACACCTTGACAATGTCAGTGCTGACATACTCAGGACCCTGAGCAATTTTTTGATTTTGTGACAATAATTTGTTGATGCTGTGATAATATAACCCCTACTGTAGAGAATGATAGTACCTTTATAATAATATCACATGATTTATAGGGATATGTATTTGATCTGTTGTATACTGTGACAAGTCTTTGACTGAAAATGCAGCTATTTTTCTTGCCATGTGTTGTTAGTATGTGGTTCTGAATGTGCAGTTTGCTGAGGCAGAAGTTTATCATGTTTTTAACTTTTATCGGTGACTTTAGATTGTCTATATTGCAGTATACCTTTTCAAGCACTTTTGTTTCCATATACCTGGAAATGCAGAGGATTAGGTCAAATATAGCAAAGCTGATGTAGCAAAGCGATGAATACACAAAGAAACTTCAGCTCTATTCTTTAGAAATCAATTCACTCTTACAAAGTGGAGCTGAATTCTTGTGTTCTGGTGGTGTCCCCATGGCCCCGTGTTTGGTGACCTACCTGGTGCTCCCTGTCACTGACACACAAGAACATTGCTACTCTCCTGTCATCTCTTTGTGCACTGCTCCCATGAGTGCCTCGTTGGCTCAGCTGGGACGGCTTCTGGTGGAAGGTGTGTATAAGGGCTTGTAATGTGACCTCTCACAAGGGCACGATACAAATGGGGCATAATGTGTGTTTGAAACTGTAACAGAATCCTGACAGTGCTTTAAGGGAAACATGAAGAAATTATAGCTCCCCCTGCTCTTGCAACCATTGGGAGGATCACACAGTCATGTTTGTCATATGAGTCAGCTAAGCAAGCTCAGACAACTGAGCTGACAATTTTGCTTCACTTGTGCCTGTTCTGCTGCTAGTGCTGGTGACACACATAACGAGTATGGCAAAGGGAAGAGATCTTCTCTACTGGAGTCAAGAGCCACAGAGTGGTGCAATTGCTTATGGGGACTAGGGATGGCAATTCGAGCCTATTTCTGTTTCTAATAAGGCTAACATATTTAAATAGATGAAATCTACAGGCAAGAGTGAGGGAAGATGTCCTCCAGCTCCAGCCCTAGTAGTGCTTGACCATTTCCATCAAAAAGAGATGGAGTCCCATAGTGACCCAAGTAAAGAGAGCTGATGAATCCTTGAATTTGTTCACATGTGGTGCTCAGAGCTCTCACTCACATATATAGGCTGAATGTTTCTCCTAGACTTGTTTAGGAAAAGTGGAACTTAAAGACTTTCTTGCTGCTGAAGCAACTGCAACTAGCTCTTTTCTCTCCCTTCTTTTAGTTATAGAAGAGATCTATTGTATAGAAATGAACCTCATCATCCAGTCCGTCTTTCAGATGAAGCAAGGGTCCTATCGCTCTAAAGTGAGGCTGTGCATTTGATTTGTTTGTATGTCAGGAACTTATTTCCTCATTAAGAAATGTATCAGTTAATACCAAACCCTCCAGCAAATGACGATCTCTGTGTTCTGTAACTGGATCTTATCTCCAAATGTACAAGATAAATATGAAGCTTTGGCTAAAGTATTCTCCGTATTACTTATAAAGTGGAAAACAACTTCTCTCTCCTTTCCCTCCTCCCACTCAGATATATTAATTACATAATATGTATAATAATGGAAAGAAACTGAACTTTTTTTTTAATGTTGAATATATTTGAGCACCATGAAATAAGAAACATCGAATAATTTGAAAAAACACAATCAGAATTCATGCTGCAGCATGATTAAATCAGAGTAAATATCATGCTGTGTTTATTGTTGCACAGTGCTTGGTCCAGCCACCTGCTGGACTATTCCAGGCGAGTCTATAACACTAGCACATCAAAACGTTTTACATCTACTTAGAACATTTTCAACAATGATGACACCTCATCCATGCAAATATGGCAAACATTTATAGCACCTATTCAGTGCATCATTAATAAAGGGGCAGAGTGGTTTTTTGGAAGAGTTGTACCACATATGCAGACTCTGGCAGCAAAAGATTAGTCCATAAAAGGGAATTTCATGTAGACTGTCTTTTGTCTAGAGAGATTAATCTCCCTGATCTAAGCTTTCATGCAGAAGATGAGATCTTACAGGGCATTTCATAGTAGGAGACTAACCTAGGTGCTCCCACTCCTTTCCTTAGGGAAAGTACTTCCACTCGCAACATCCCTGGGGAATGCCATGGCAAATATTTTCTGTGGGCTTTTCTTTTTTGTTGTTTTTTCCCCTTTTCCTTGTGCAAGGTGCTAAGTCAATATTTAACCATGAATCAAATGTTTGGGGAAGCTATCAGCACGATATATCACTAAGTCTGTTAGAAACTTCTGGGATTTATTGTAACTGTGGCAGTACAAATTCAGAGCTACTCGCTGAGTTTTGACACATAAGCATGTGGTTATTTTCTAATCTTAGACTGTATATCCAGCAAGGGAAATGCTTCTCCTAAGCTGTACTGACCAAAAAAGGCATAACGCTGTGCCTCAATGTACATGTGTAGTTTGAAAACCTAGTCATGTCAACAGAAACACCTAGCAAAAGTAAAGAATTTCTCACTGGATAAAAATATTGAATATGAATATGAAATATTGGCATTTTATTAGATTGATTTAAAAGTAAATGTGTACATCGACATATATTCACCACTAGCTACTACAGTGTGCCAGATCATCTTTTCAGCACTGTGTTGTAAGGTTGGTCCTCTTTTTTAGCTGATATGATTATTTGGGTGCATCAGAATTGAAATGTTATTCTCATGCCCACCAGGAAATTTTGAGGGGCCATAGATGAGGTATAACAAGAAACACAAACTGAGTTATGTTATTGAGTGTGGGATGTCAAAGGGAGTAGGACATTTTACCACCTATCCAGATCCATGAGTTTGAGCTTTGCTTTTCTCTTGTGTCAAAGTCCCTTTCCCACATATGAGCTCAGATTGTTTGAAAGTAGCATTTTAGTCCTTGTTACTCTAGACACATATTTTTCTTGTGCTCAGACCTTAAGAAGATAGCCAAAAAAAGCTAGTATGTGCAACAGTGTATTTCATGAAAATTAACATTTTAAAGACTATGAGTTAATAGCATGACTAGATGCTAAATGCACATCTGCTGTTTCCTTTTACAAACATTTATGACTTGTTCATCAGCAAAGAGAGAAAATAGGTTTGAAGTTCAAGTAGAGAGTAATAGATCTTTTTTTTTTCATAAAAACATTGACCAAGTGACCTGAGCTATGTGACAAAAGAGATTTGAGGAACCATGCAAGGAATAGAGGTGATGTTTTTACCTCTTTTGCCATACATAGAGGCAAGGACATTCAATGGTATATTTAGACTCTATGAGAGGCTACTTTTTGCCTTAAAAAGCTTCAGAATTCTCCTCTAAAGACATTTCATTTTGAAACAAAGTAGAAATGTCACCTTGTAGAATGTACCTAACATTTTTCCTGAATTCTTGGTTGGCTATTAACAATTAAAAACATTTTCCCCCAATACTTTTAAGAACAAAACGTGTGACAAATGCTAAGAGTTTCCGATTTGAGTACTGGAGATAAAAAGGGAAATTTGTGGAAATGAAGAACTGCTCAGTAGTACCTCAAAATTTAGGATTTCTTTAATTCCATCACTCTTATGGATCAGGTACTCACAGCTATGTTCTGTATTTTTGTGAGTTATCAGAAATGTCTCCCAGGAATGGGGATGTGGGGGTTTTTTGGCTTTTGGCATTTTCTGTGCAATTCCTGAGAAGAAACCTAAAGCAAATGATTACAAAAGGCCTATGTCATAAGGTTTATCTTTCATCTAATGCCTTATTACACTGATTCTAGTAGTACTAATGGATTGGCAGGACTAGTGCTATCTGCGATGTTTGCGAAACAGTACAAGCCTTTATGCCATGTTAGGTCAAGGGGCATCATCAAGGCGTGGAAAAACATGAATTATGGACATTATTCTGCACCGTTAGACCTGATGACAACTTGTTAAGACCTAAAGCATGTAAATGTCAAACAATGAGCTTCAGATACAGAGAGTCAAGAACTTAAGTTAAAAAGCCAGCTCTCATCTCATTGACATTTGGAATTATGTCAGGCTAAAATCAATGATGGAGTGATTCCTGGTTTATGCTGTGAAAGTGGGAAGAGAAGCAGGCCATATAATTTCTGTGCCTTTTCTTAACCTGGTTAAGGTATGAAGTGTTCACTACTTGTCAGTTTTTCTGCATATCTGTACATTTGGGGACAATTCTGGATTTAATGTACTTTTGACTAGTATGGTTGTATCTTATGTATGGAAAGGTGCCTAGAGGCCTGCATACAAATGTGTTTGTGTTATAAATGTCTGAAGGTCATATGCAAAGTTGAGCATACGCTAGCCCTGCTCTGTTGAAGGTAGTACAACTGTCCTTTTCTATCTGCCAAGTATCTCTCTCTCTTCGCTTTCCCCAAAAAAAGGAAAATGTGACATTCTTAGAATATCATTCAGAAACCCACTATTTATAGGCAAGTGAATTTATAGTTAAGGACATATGAAATTGCACATGGCTGATATAATAAACAAAGTTCTTATTCTTATCAAGTACAAAGTAATGAGTATTTGATCTAAACAGCTTAAAGCTCCAACCCATGCTTTCGTGTCTTTAAAGTTTTATTTCAGTTATCTTGATTGTGGGATATAGCTCTTCTTCCTTAATGGGAACTGTTGTTTGGGAATTATAGCAATTAACATCTCTACCAGCTGACAGTATGGCTCATTTCTAATGTACTTATCATTGCTGTTTCGTGAGAGTAATGTTGCATCCTTAACATAATAAGAAAAGTATAGAGTAATATTTGTCTTAAAATTGTTGTCTGTGTGATTGCATTTAAGATTGATCAATACATGTCATTGATGTGACTGTATTTCATCTTTTATGCTCCCTTTCCAAAAGGAATTTGTGGTAAGTTTCTAGTTTATTAGATTGTTGCTGAGAGACCAGAATATATATGGGATTTGTGCTTACAATGATACATTGCAATATAATGGTGCAAAGTGGTTCAAATCTGGCTCCAAATTTGGTTCAAAGACTTCCAGAAGGGATATTACACAGGTTAGGTGGATACTACATCACAAAGACTGAATTATACCTTACTGAAGTGCTTTGCACAACCAAAAATATCTTGTAGAGACCTGGAATCACCATGGTTAACTCCAGAAATTCTTAGTAATGGAAAATAAAATACTCCTCGTATGTGAGTGCAACCCTATTTATTTAGAATTATCTCCTCCAATTAACCGTGGTTTTCTTCTTACAGAGGAAGACCCTTTAAATTCCTTGAAATAGAACACACACCCTCCTTTGAAATCATATATGCATAATTAAAATGTAAAGTTAAAAGAAAGTAACAAATTTCAAGCAGTGAAAAACAACAAAGACTTGTGGAATAACGTGGTAAATGGGAAGGTGTAAAAGAAAGAGAGAAGGAAGAACACACATTTTACTAGTAGCCTAAAATGAGAAGATGGCTAGCAAGAAACTTATAATTCAGAACTAATCCTGCAAATGAAGATTAGGAAATCTATAATAGCATCAACAGGTATTTTTAATATACGGAATATAGCAATATTCAAATAAATCAATAGCAAATACTTACTTGAAGGGCCACTGTAAGAAAAAAGAGCTATTTGCTCTTTGCTTTCTCAGTAGAAAGCAGATAGCAGCTACAGGTTTTTGAGAAGGCTGACTATGTTCCGTAAGGTACATAAATAGGCCCTTTGACAGTCAGACAAACAAAACTCATCAATTAAATGAAAGATTTGGTAGAAAAACCAGCATGAAATAAGGTGTGAATTTTAAAAAGTATTTAAACAAACACTGAACTTAGTCTGTGTATAGTCCCCTAATTTGAACTTTCTTGAAGAAATTACATTTTCCCCATTCAAAAATTATAACCCCTTCAATCACAAACCATCTTCTGTGAAACAATTGTTCATATACTTTACATAACAAGCATAAGAATTTCCTGCGTATGTTCAGAATGCTGTGGTAAATGGAAAAAAAGTCCTTTTTCAGGCTTCACAGCACAAAAGAACTTGTGTAGAGATGTATTTGCAAAAGGTAAGGAAAGTACTTTGAATGTTGCCTAATAGGTAGTGATAACAGCTATAATCGCTGATTTTGTTATGTAGAGAAAAAAAATTGTAGAGAATAAAGTTATTTTATGGTGGGATATAAGCAGTAAAAGAGAATACACCAAAATGTTTCCCCGCTAAGTATCACTGGAACAAAACCAGGCAGAAAATATAGAAGATGATAAAAGATAGTGATAAAGATTTAAATAATATAGTCTGCAGGATATTGTAAATATGATAATATAGTCTGCAGGATATTGTAAATATGAATAGTGACCACAACATTGAGTGGCAGACATCCTTAAGGGCTTGAACTCCGCTAGGCTTCATTGTAGTCATCTTTATTTACATCAGAAATGCATCCTTCTACCTCTAAGTCTTGTGCAGCTGAATCTGTGGTTTGAAGAGATTCAAGGAACAGCACCCATTTTCCTGAAATCCACACTTGTAACTCCAACTGCTTTTGGGGCGCTGTTGCACAATTACCTGAAAAACAATGAACTTTACCTGAAAACAATGGACTTGGTTCTCTGGTGCTCTTGCCAGGTAAAGGTTACAACACTGACGGCAAAGTCGCATCACGTTGGTTGTGATTACTCCCGGTCTGTGTTAGTGTGAATTGAGACGGGCTAGCTTTAACATTAGCCGAAGGTGGATGATTTTTGTCCTGAAGTGGACTAGGACTGAGAAATGGAGGTAGCTTCTTGGGTCATTCCTGCGGGAAATGCAAGATGAAGTCTGCTATAATCACTACATGCAGGTCTGCTGGCTTCTGGGAGGAAAGCAATGAATTTCAGATATGTCCTCCAGAGAGTCACAAGATTTGTGTTAACTTTCTTCTTTCCCACGCTTTGTATTTCAACCACTGGCAAGCCCACAGTGAAAATGGTCAAATCAGCTGTGTGGGAATCCTAGCTCTAAAAAAAGTGTCTGTCTTCATTTTTCATTAGTAAGTCAGGACTAATTTTTCTATTGGAAAAATTTTTGTACTGCTATTACCCCTGAAATAAAACCCACAGAGAACTGAGATATTTTTTTTAAAAAAAAAGAAAATTAGATAGATGTAGATCACATGAAATTAAATACTTTTTTGTGATTAAAATTAATGCAATTTTTAGTTTTTGCAAATTTTAGTTTTAATTCATAGCACATATCAATAGCATTAGGGGAATGAAGTTAGCATCAGAGCTGGGGACCTGTATTTTGCTTTGAACTTACAGGATCATCTGCTCTTGGAAGGTAGGCTGGGGAAGAATTCTTTAAAGCAAAACAATGGACTGTGCTGGTGGCTGCTATAAATAAGATTTTCTGAAGCCTGTGGAGGTATGCTGATTCAAACCAACCTTAGGGCCTTTACCTCAGTATTTCGAATCCTTGGTTTCTATACAGTTTCAGATGGGAATGTATTTATTTGTTGTAGCAAGCAATTTAAAACTTACTTTCTTAGTATGTGTAGTTGTTTTTCCTCTCTCATTTGTTTTTTGTGTTTGTTTGTTTTGTTTCCTTAATATGTCTGCTTCTTCACTGAGTTGTGGTGAGAGCTGTTACAACTTGCACTGCGTTACTGTTCCTAGTTAATATGTCAACTCTATCTGTTCTTCCAAATTCTGTGTACTTTCAGTTCCCAGTTGATGCTTTTACTTTGTGACATCAGGATATTGCTTTACACGATCCTTGGTGCAAGGGCTGAGCACAGTCCCAGTTCTGTAGAGGTTATTTAGCTGCAAAATTTTATACCGCTAAGCCCAGTGCATCCAGTTGAGCTTCTCATGGGAGAATATTAGGTACAGGCACCTTGTGTTTTGCACAGCGTTGTCAACACCTTGGTTTTCTGACAATAGTGTCTGATTCTCTAACTAAAGATGGCGTATGGGGTATCAGTCCTGTCACTTTATCTTAAGGGAAAGCATTTCCATGATTTCAAAATAATATGGATATGAGAGAGATGTGTTCCTAGAATGGTTCCTGACTAATTTTTTGTAGAGAGACCAGAAATTCTCTAAAACAGTGTGAAATCCAAGTAGTAGTATCTGGGCAGGTCTTAAATCCTACTGAAGGGCTCAGTCCCGGTACGCAGGTCTGCCAAGCGAGCAGCTTCTGTAAACATGACTCGTTCTTATCAGGAAGATCAAAAGAATGCCGTTATATGGCAAGAATTCTGTTTATTTTGACCACTGCTGACGTCATGTTAACTATCATTAGTCTTGTGGTTTAATGAGCAGTTATTACTATGTTAATGATTTCTATCATGAAGTCAGTTTGAGTTGTCTGGAGACAGGAGAGAAACATGTTAGCAAAAATATATATGCAAAATAATAATGAGCTGTTTACACACACATACACACACACACACACACACACACACACACACAAATATGATATTGTATTCTCATTTTGAGAATTTGGCTAACTGAGAACAGATTGGTTGCTTTTTCCAAAGCTGCTTGCTTTGACACTCATAGGAGGAATTTTTACAAGCAGCAAAAAAAAAAAAAAAATTGTCACCAGACAAACTGAAATGTTATATATATTTTATGGAATATAGATAGAAAAGGACAGATGGAGTTCCTGATATGTGATCATTACACACACACAAACACACACACGCATGCACGCACACCCTGATATGTGCATATCAATGTGATACACAAGATGCATGGACCTGTAGGAATACAATTAACATTTTCAGTAGGTTCAAGACTGGGAAGACCCCAAAGGACTATTAAATAATTAATAAAATATCATCAACAATGCGATTCATGATGCTGTTTTTTGCCATAAACTTGAAGAGACTTTTCTGCAGAAACGATATTAGATATTGGAAGCCAATAATTTTTTCACATTTTTAGCACTTCTAGCTTGTGTGCAGCTAAAAACTCCGTTAGAGCTTTATCTCTGCTATAGCAATATTTATTTTTTAATAAAGAGTGTATGAAAGAAGGAAAAGATGTTTTTCTTTCTGCAAAGGTTATTCAAAATAATATTTCAATATTAATAGGAGATAAATCAATTCTGTGTTTCCATCATGCAGGACTACTATCCACTCATATTTGGCTTTCCACATTTAATTATATAGATTTCTCAATCCATTAGCTAATAGCTGTTGAAACATAATGCTCAAAGAAGGTGGTTTCAAGAGGAAATCTTATCAGTCAAGTTAAAGTCAGGAAGTTTGTAGCTAGGACTTCAATTCACGACAGTGAAGATAAAAGGCCCCGAGTATGTTTGGGAAGAATATCCATTGTGGCTACCAATTTCAGGACTTAGTGAATTTGTTGAATTTTCAAAATACACTGCAATCCACTGTTTTTATTATTAATGGTAATAATAGTTAATCGTAATTTGAAGTTATGGAAGGAAGTGGAGGCACGCATCTGCAAAATTTGAGACATGCTTGGACCTTTATTCTTCCACAGAGACCTAATGATTGGGAGTAAAGTTCAACTTTACAGAGACATTTTGAGGATTGGTCCCGTTGTCAGCTGATGACAAAAAGATTAGAGTTGCAATCCAGATGCAGAGATCAGTAAGAAGTTTCCACAGCTCTTTTTATGTTAGATCATATATTATTTCTTTCTCTGACTTTTTTCACTTGTCTAGTGAGTCTATAGTAGGAAACGGTAAGAGGTAGAGAGAAGGGAATTATGTGCCATTGCATCTTCCTATGCCCCTGGCTACAGCTCTGATCTGCCTGTATTCACACATTATTAATGATTTCTCTCTGAATCTATTCCTGTAGCACCCAAAATGGGTTAGATATTATATGAACACAGGAGAAAGGCACTGTTCCCACTCTGGCTATTTTCAAAAAATTGTCACTGTCAGATTCATGATAGAATCATCATTAAATGTCAACTCCCGTGACCATACAACTGTTTGGGTCATATACACAGAAGTTTTTTAATGGGTCTTCGGATATTTTGCTCTGCAATTTCCTTCTGTAATGTAGAAATGCTGATAAGGATAATACTTGTGAAGTTATCAAAGGAAGTCAGAAAGGTCACTTCAATTTTTCTTTTAAACTACAGAAACTGCTCTGTTTTCATAGAGTAAAGGTATATTCCCTGGGGCAGCATGGAAAGAGTAGTAAAGAAGAAAAGTATATATCTTTTTTCACTGAAGAAGAAAAATCATTCATGAGAGATGATAAAAGACATATTATGAATCTCCAAATTCAAAGTAACCCCTCCTTCATTATAGTCATGAGAAAAAAAAAAAAGTAAAACCATGAAAAGATGCCTTTTTAAAACTTTTTTTTTCTTTTAGTGATATGTGTTTATTTTTCTCTCTATTTTTAAAGCTATCAAATTACAGGGTGAACATAGTTCCATTTATCCCTTTACATTCTCTTCCAAATAATATCCCTCAAAGTTTAATTCTTATTCTTTGTTTATGCTGAGGAGTGGTTAAGTATTAGAGTCTGCTGGTCTAAGAGACTGTATTTGTATCTGGCAGCTGCATCAGCAGCTGGAAAGCAGAACCAATTGTATGAAACTATATTCTTGTGTCCTAATTTCATCCATTTTAGCCACCTTTGAAAACTAAGTGGCAAGTACCTTAAATTTAAAAAGCAACAGAAAGAGTGCACAGCTTTTGTACAGTGTTACCCAATACAGATAAACCAGTGCTTATTTGGTATGATAGACACGATATGAGAGAAATACTGCTCAATTTGCAAGATTTATACATAGACTTTTTTTTTTAATGATCTAACTATAGGCTATGTTTATCCTGCCTTCCAGATGCACTTGACTCTGAATTCATTTTCTTGGAGGCAGTTGTTTCTGTCAGATATTTTTGCATTTCAGGGAAGAGAATAAAGTGAGCCAGCACTGCAATTCATGTTACCCCAATGGTGCACTGCAGCAGGCCTTGGTAGCATGTGTGACTTCAAAACGTGCATGTGTCATGATCCATCAGGATGTCCTGTCTTTACCTCAGAGCAAACTCTGCCTTGCATCAATCCAAACATATCTAGCAACAGAAGCAACTTCGCTTTCAGCTAGGACTAGGCATGTCAGGATGCAAAGGACCTGGTGTTTCCTTCATCTCTCAGCAGAAGGTCATCCTTTAATTTTGTGGCTAATTAGTTTAGGTTGGGGAAGGTGAGGAAGAGAAACATGATGCCTGTGGCATGCTATCTCAGCTACCCAGTGGCTATATCCCCTTCAAATTGCAGCCAAGAGCACATGTGGTCACTATACTTCCCAGATAGATTCCTGTTGTATGACAACGGAGTACTTGTTTGGCTGGCTAATAAAAAGGTGATAGGCAGTGATGTTTGAAGCCGGTATGACAAACTATAAAGCCAGGTGGGATCATTTCTATTACAACAGCGTAGCTCCAGATCACAGACTTTATGTAGTCACAGATTTTTTTTGGAGCCCAGAAGCTGGCAAGGGAGAGCTATCATGGAGGAAGTATAAATGACCATATCACATATATATCACATATAAATGATCATATCAGAAAAAGATAACCCAGACATGAAACTTGCATGGTTGTAAATACTATTTTTTCTTCAGTTTTACTTGCTATTTGTTCCTTTTATAACGCAGTTTTACCTCCTTCTTCCAAATCATTTTTTTCTTCTCTCCCAAAGTCTCATGAAAGCCAGGTGATAGCAAAAATCCAAGGATAAATGTACTCTTACCAGCAAAGGGCCTCTATTGGCTCTCAAAAGACAGTTTCCCTTTCATGAGGACAATGTCTAAAGGTCACCCTTCTCCGCCTTTCCTTTCCCACCATTACTTTCTGCTGTCCCTCTTCCCTGCCCATACCGTCATACCTGCCCATACTCATACCATGGGAACCTTGTCCTGAGGTGTTCGCTTTAGGCCAGTCATACTGCAACAGAGCTACCAGGCTTTGATGGGGCAAAAATCACATGTAACTCTTAAAGCATAATTACTTCTTCAGAAGCTTTGATAAATAAGGTCAAACTGACCTACAGTGACTTCACAAGCACCACAGAAAACACAGGCAGTAAAGGAAAATAACATCGAGAAGATATAGAAAGCAGCAAACCTATTACTGTTGTGGCCTTGTTACTGGAAAGGTATCTTGGGCTATAATTTGAATATTGTCCCTAAACTGGGTCCCCATGGAAAAAAGATTAACTTTTCTGGTGCTTTTAGCTTGAATTGACTAGAGAAGCAGGAGGAATATGGTGCAGTTCATCTTAACGCACTTTTGTCTACTACAAATACAATATTTGTACAATTATGATGTTGATTTGAAACATTGCTGCCACTGCTCTCTCTAGGCAAACGAAGGCCTGCTGAATTAATACTATTTATTTGCTGAACAGTTGTATTTCAGCCATGGCAGAGGTGGTGGTAAATTTGGCATGTAGATGGCATAGAGAAAAGGTGCCATGCTTTAGATGTTATTCACAAAAACAGAAAGTACTAAGTACCTCTGATCTTTAAGTAGCTTGCTCTTGAAGGAGCGTATCTGAGTTGGAGACTGGGTTATTGCCTTGTTTCAGAAAAGGGTTTAAACTGAATTCTGTTGAGAATTCTCTTGCATTCTATTGAGAAATCTTACATTTTATGACATGCCCTTCTACACATTTTGGGAAAAGTGCCTTTCTCGTTGCAGCTGGTAGCTGCTCACTAGTGGAGCTGTTCAATTTTGGGTTCTCTCGCTGATGAAGCAGAATTTTGACCAATGGAATTGTTGCACTGTCCTCTTGCCCTCTAGCCCAACACATAACTAAGCATTTTGTGCAAAGTAAGAGACTTGCAAAGTTAACGAGCTTGTGGTTAGAGATGTAACACGTTAGGTTCAAATTGTTGCCATGAAAGCAGAACAGTTTGTGTTCTGGGCGCGTATGTTTTAGGACAATTCTTTAAGAGATAATGTGTAGGGAGTAAAGTGGCAATAGTGATGGTGGACATATCCTCCTTTTCTTTATGATATGCCTTTTCTTTTTTGTGCACAGGGATAATTCTGATTTAGTTAAACAAAAAGAAGCTTTATTCGCAAAAATAAAAAAAAAAGATAATGGTCAGAAATGGAGCCAAAAGGTCCATTATTTATACAGAGCTATTTGAGAGGAAATGATTCAAAAGTAGAATTCTGTAATGAAGACATTGTCTTTAATGGCTGAAATGATCCCACAGTCAAAGTGAATGATTAATTTCTAGTTTGAAAATTTATAATGACACAGACAATTTTTAAATGTAGAAATTATCATTTTATGCCTCTGCAAGCGCTAGTTTCCACACGTGTTCATACATATTTACACAGATATATATGCACACTTATATATTGCCTGAAATTAAGACCAAGAGGCTTCCAGGAAAATGGTTTTTTTTTAACTTGCAGAGCCAGGTATCATTTAAACAAGCTTTTCCTACTTCACGTGATATTTATGGCACAATCTGTTGATGTAAAAGGTCACCTGAATTAAAATCAATGGACATCATGCAAGTTGCTGGCCCATGCTCTTCATACTAAGATTAGTAAAAACCATCTGAGCATCTAATGCACTGTGTTCAGGCTAACTGACAACCGCCTTAAATGAATAGATTATCTTCATTTACAGTATGCTGTGTAGCAATTGGTGGAAAGTTCAGTTTATTTCAAGCACTGAAGTGCCTGTGTTTCTTTATCTTAAGATAAAATGGCCAGATTTTTAAGAATGATTTCTGTAAATGTTCTATCAGGCTCTGATTGATAGCCTTTTTTCAGGGCTGTAAAGTGGATAAGAAAACCTCATCTCTACTAAAATAGGAGCTGGTTATTGTTTTCTGGGAATCAGTGGTTCCTATTTAAATTAACAGAAAATATAAGCACATGCAAAAGCAAAGTTTTTTTCCCCTACAGATTTAGACCTGGAAAATAAGAGAAAGGAGAGATTACCTCTCAGAGCCACTTCTCTGGCAGATTTTGCACATAACATACTAAACTTGACTTTAAAGAGAAACCAGTACAGAGAATTTATTTGCATATGCTTATCTCCAGCTAAATATGGGAAACCTGAGAGAAAAAATACTTAATTTTGTTGTGAAGATGTGCAGTTTGATGCCACTGACTTACTACAGCTATAAGCTCCCTCATGACTTAAAATTTGTATTGCTTTAAAACAGAAGACTGAGATTCATTGTACTAAACGTAGCAAGAAAATGGAGTCCCTAAATAATAGCTAGGAGAATAGTACTACCAGTCTAGAGGCAGGGGCCTGGAGAATGGCAGCAACTATCAGGTACAACATGAAGAAAGAGCCTGAACTATTTCACTTAGCAGCTTTAGGAGCTTCAAGGAAAACACTTCGTCCTCAAGCATCATTAACAGCCAGAGGCCTGGCTGTTCACAAATCTCTGGGGCTATGAGGGAGAACTGACCCCCATCCAGAATAGACATGATAAAAAAGAAAGAAATGCCTTCCTGAAAACAATGCTACTTGAAATAATGTCCTCCAAATTTCAAATGCAATATTTTTCAAGGAGAAGGATCTCACAAAAATAGTTTTTTTCCTAGGAAAACCAGAAAGAAATGTCACCTGGAAGCGCCTGTTTTGAACCTGCCCTGACAAGAACCTGTCAGAGAAGTGTGCGGTGGCCAAGGACTTGAGCTCTCCCTCTTCCGTTCCACCAGCCGCTGCAGAGATTGTTGGGCAGGGGAAACCTAAAATGCTCGGTTTGTCTTGCTGCTTTTTTCCCTTTCTCCAGCTAGCCCAGCTGCAGGTTATTAGTTTGTCCCTACCATCAGGAGAAGGTGCAGTGAGGTGTCTTTCCTTTCCACTTCGAGAGGAGCACGTGCCCAGACCACCAAGGGAGAAGCATTTCCACTCTCTGGGAGCTGTGCTCCATCGGTGATCATCCCCCACTTTACAACTGCAGTGGTGTGAATAAATGTGATGACTAATTTCATGTCAGACTTCAGGAAGCTGATCTAGATGCAGGAGTAAAAGTCTCAGAGACACTGAAGGTTAATGTTTTTAGCACAGCAGCAGAATGCAAGAACAGCTGGAGTGATTTAATCCAGTACCTGGTCTGGAAAAGCACAAAGATTGACAAGTGCTGTGAATTTCCCACTGTCCCTTCCTCAAATAGTCTCCCGTTTGAACATTAGGGTTCAATATTTTTAGTTTAATTTCTTTTATTGGCCTAAAAATATAAACACATCCAGTCACAGGATTTGAAAGTTAGATAAAAAAGTTGCCTATATGCTTTTAAGGCAAGGAAATTCAGATATGAGGTTCAAAATCCTGGCATTAGCAAGATAATTAATATTGTCTGTAAATACAGGTTTAAATCATATTTTTAATCTTATTTCATCATGGATTGTATGGTCAATGAGAGTCCATGGGCTTTTAGAACTGAAATGTAAAAAGCTCTGATTAACTAGTTCTTCCAAAACCAAAACAAAATGCAGAATAGTCTGTAGCTAGTCAGGACCATGTTTCTCTCTGATTATTTAATTGTGGTGAATAATGAGAGGGAGGCTGTTTGGGTTTTCTTTCTGTTCTACCTTTAGTAGAGCATCATTTTTCCCCTGAGAGCCTTTGAAAGAGCTTAAGCTTTAAATCACCATTTTTCTCTGATGAAAAGACTTTATGCCTTCCTCACTGACCCCTGCATTCACTATACAATACACTTATCCTTGCTTAGGAGCTTTGATTCAGGTTGAACAAAGTAAAGGGGCATCTTACTCTTAATTGACTTAGGTGTGATATCTCCAGCCCATTCAGCTAAAAAAAAGTGCAGAAAAAGACATTGTTTAGAATGAAAGATACATATTATAACCTCTAACTTAAGTAAGGCTCACTTCTATAGCTGCGTTCTCTTTTCTCTCCTCTTAACTTTGCACATCTTTTTAATTTCGCCTTTCCTCCTCCTCCTCTTTTTTTTTGACAGCACTCTTTTGTTAGCATGCTGTCTCTTCAATTTATATATAATTTATTTTAATGTGCTGAAAACACATACAGCAGTCGAATCCTTGTAGGGTACAATACAACATGGATTGTTCAAATGCAGTCTACATTATGTACAGCATATCAGAGAGTTTCTCAGACAGTAATCTGGTGTTATAGGAGCAATACAATACAAAAAACATGTGAGGCCAAAAGCTGTTTTCTTTGTGGTATATGTTTAAAGTAACCTCATCAAAGTTACTGGAGTTATTTCATATTTATTCAGGTCTATGTAAGAACTGAATGTGCCAATACTTTAATTTAATTAAGCTTTTGCATGTAAAAACAAAATGGGCTACATTTCCTTCCTGTTGTAATTTAGTCTACTCTGTGACAGTACACAGGCAGTAAATTTAGCATAGTGTGTATGAAATACATAAGGCTTAGACGAGTGCCCAGCATAAATAGCTATAATGCTATTGATCTTCAGTGAAGTTGGAGCCTGAGTTTGGAATATATCTGTCCCGATCCAATATCGGGAGGGTTTCATTACGATCCCAAGGACGAGATTAAGATGCTAAAACCGGTCAAATATCGTACAACCTTTTAACTTTATTTTCCACAGAGTGGGGAGAAAAGGTGGGGAAAGGCAAAGGGGAGGAGAGAGAGAGAGAAAGAGAGAGAGAGAAAAGGGGGGGAGAGAAAGAGATATCACCACCCCTGGATCCAGCGGCGTCCCGTTGGTCCTCTTCACCCTGGGTGTAAATTTTAGCGATGCGCGTGCGGTAATTACAACTCGAGCAGGGTCCGACCCTAGGTTCCCGCTGAAAAGTTTGGAGCCAAATCAAGGCAAATTAAATAAATAAATTGTAATGACACGCGTGCAGTAGTTACAGCTCGAGTTGGGTGCCTCCAAAGAGGGACCCCGAACAAAGAAATCCCTGGGCAATTATAGCTTTTTTCAAATTAAGTTTCCCACCCCTCACGTGGTAGTTCAGACCAATAGTAATTTTGGGGTCTGGGGTCTCCTGCTCCCTATTGGGTCTCATCGTTGTTCCCAGGCAGGCTGCTTTTCTCCCTTATCTTTACTGTTGCGGTTTCTGCTGACAGATGTGTTTTGATTCCTCGGGTTCTGCCCTTCTCTCTCAAGGCCCTGACAAACAGGTGTTGTTCCAGCAATTAGCACTGCCCCAGCAGGGACAGTAGGTGTTATCTCCCAAGGTCCTGACGAGGAGGATATAATCCAGACCCCCCCCCAATTAACACTGCTTCAGCAGTGAGGGGAGGCTTTGTTTCCCAGGGTCCTGGCACCCAAGCAGGCCTCACTTCAAAGCCTTGACATCCTCCCTCCCAGAGTGTGGGGCACAGGAATGCAAACTGCTGGTAACTCCCTTATCTTTCCAGCCTGCACCAGCTCTGGGGCCCTTTCTCACTGAACTAGGGAGTGCGGCTAAGCAAGTTTTATAAAAGTTGTGTTAAGCAGCAGTAATTTGCAGTCCAGGTCCCAAAGTCTCTGTCCGATCGTGGTCCGGTTCAGTGCAGGCTCGGTGTGTCCCGCATAGTCGCAGGGAGACCATTTCAGGGGTCGCAGCAGCTCAGTCCTGTTTCCGCCGGGAACAGATGGCTTGTTTGGGGTTTTGGTTTGCTTGTACCATATGTACCAAGAAATGTTTAAGGCAAAAGTTCACTCATCTGTCCGCCACAATATCTTATGCAAAAAAGAAAGATCATACTGGTTCCAGAAAAGCACAATTCCACTGGGCCTCATTCTTCACTTACTAAGTACATTTATGGTGTTGTAGCCCAACTGAAACGCGTAGAGTTACGCTAACACTACTCAGTAAGGAATTTGTGTTGCTGATTTGAATGGTATCCTTACCAAAAGAAGCAAGCGAATTAACTGCACAAGTCTATCCATAAACTTATTAGCAATAATCAAAGTAATATTTTAAAATATTTCTTCAGTTAGAGAGGATATTTGTAAGAACGTGCACACAGATTTAGGGGAGTAATACGCTCAAAAAGGGTCGCTAATTCATATTCTGTTAGATTCCTTCTGATGTCTGTATATTCCAAATAATTCTTTTCAGTGCTGTAGTTCAGTTTCTAAATGCATGTTCTTTATAGTTGACACTTACAGGAGTCCAGTTTTAAAAGTATCATGAATTCCCAGATCTTGCCATCTATCACCCAGGTGAAGATATGAATATCAATAGAGCAACTCTGGGGTAGATTCTGATCTGACATTTCTGGATTTGCTTCCTGCCTTTGGAGATATTGTTATATTCACCGCCTTAACTCACATCACCTCACTGGTCCCTTTACGATGTGTGTGCATGCCCTGTCCTTTTTGCTGTCAGTATTTGTAAAATAGTGTTCAGATGATTGTTTAATAAGCATAGTGCTAATCACGCTTTGAGCATTTATTTAACCTTAAATATCATAGGATATAAGGATTTGTTCCGTTGTCGGTTGCACTGATCTAAATCCAGAATCATTCCTGTGAAGTCTATGAATTTAATCCAAAAGTTCACGTGTGCCAGAGAAGCATTTCCTATCACATCTGACCCTGTTAAACACTATCCTTACTGGATCAGATTTTGCAGGTTACTCCTGCAAAACTAAACTTCAACAGCATATAGAAATACTTAGCATTAACATGGCATAGCTTAATCACTCTCCAACAGTCAGGAATGCTTCCAAAACTCAGCACCATGCAGTGATCTCAAGCTGGCAAGATGGTCTGTTGAGGGAATTTATCGTCTTTATAAGCTAGCGAAGCTCTGAATTTCCTCTATCTATCTTACACCTGCGGCTGAATCAATCCTTTTTTTCACTACAAGATCACCATTTTTCAAAGCCTGTACCTACTACTGCTGTATTATCAAAGAAAGAAACAGATTTTAGGATAGTTATAAGGTACTAAGTTAAATCAAGCTCTAATGTGTAAGGCATAATATAGCCTGATGTCATCTCCTTCTTCATCCTTTGTCCTTACTGTTCTGTTGACTGTGGAAGCAACCACTTTGGTTACATGGTGGACAAAATATGGACTACTTAATTTCAGAATTCAATTTCTCTCTTTTTCAGCAAAAAATAGTGATTTCTGGAGGTGTTGAAAAAGCTACCTTTGAGCAAGCATTTGGGCCTGGATAAGATGCACATCTTGTCCAAGAATCTGCTCATGAAGCTAATTTTGGTTTTGAATACTTTCTTGCTGAATAGTCGTATGGTTGGGGGCGTTTTGCTTTTTGTGCCGTTTTAATGTGCTTGTTTTAATTAGGTGAAAGGGGAGAACGTCCGCAACTGCCTTTGCAGTTGTTTAAGAACAAGTAAATAAAGCTGTATTTATCCAAGCTATTTAAAACTCTCAGCCTCAAGAAAACTAGGAAGCAAGTCCTGAATACTGCAGAAGATGCTGCAGTCAAAGATTATGGAATGGAATGGGAAAAAAACAGAAGGAAACGCATAGGCACCAACAACAATCAGAAGTGTTTTAGCTGGTTGTGATTCTATACCTCGAAGAAGTACATATCCGAGAGACTGAAAGAGATTCCCTGGCAAAGGGAAAAGCCTCTAAAACATTATTTTTCTCCTGTCGCACAGAAATTCAAAATTATAGAAACCTATCTTGTGGTTGAATAAGGAAATCTTTCAGGGTTTTTCAAATTCAAGTTCAGCTCTACAAACTGCTGCAGTTAATATGCTTCTGAAGATCCAAAATAAATGACTGGTAGAGGTTTGCTGATTGCGTTACTAGTGTTTTTTTCATGATCATAACATCTTTTCCATTGAATTGAAAACCCAGACTATTTTAATCTTAAATGATTATCCAAAGTAGTAAAAATATAAACCTAGAGGGTACTAGAACAGTGAGGTGCTAGTTTTCAATTATAGGGTGGAACTTGAATAACCCACATAGTAATATTCAAATTTAGCAGCCATTAGGTGTCAACTGTGGCTTTTTAATACAAATTATCTAACATGGTTTTAGGCATACAGTTCAGGACTGCCTATTTGCCTGGAAAGAGAACCAGCTCTGCCCAGAATCTATGCTGCATGTTATAATTGCAAAATACAGTAAACAGTTCTGTGATGAGAAAGCACAAGAGAAACTGCTGAACAGAGGTGCAAATGAAGTAGAATTTCACTTCAGTTCTCTGTCAGTTAACAAATTCTGGACTCAAAATCACCCTTATATTTTAAGCATTCAAGAAAACATATTAGAATTCCACTCAGAGTAGGAAAACATTATAATTGAAACTTAAAAATTATTTACTCAATAAGAACTCTGCAACTGTCTTTAGCTGGTGCAGAATTTCACTATATGAGTGAAACTCAGTCTTGGTATGCAAAATTTCCATTAATTTTCATAGTGGAATATGAATAATGTTGTCATCTGCATATAGGTGCATCTTTTTTTGCTAGAATACGGTGAAGATGTAGCTGTTGCTAGTAAAACTGCTTTAAAACACCATCCAAGGGATGAGGGGGAAATATCCTATTCATAAATATTTCACTCTCCACCAAATTTATTCAAAAACACAAAAAAGCCTGAAATAAGAAAAAAAATTCTTTTTCATCTGCTCTATGATAAAATCTAAAGTGTGACTATCTGCCCATATGCTCCTATGATGTGCATGCCGAAGAGAATATAGTGATTTTCTTTAAAACATGTCTTCTGTGCATAATCTATAAATCTCTACTTGTATGTTTGGTGTATTTCAACACCAAAAGTCTTGCAGAGAAGATGCCTTAAAGGGGACTGCATAAAAGCAATGAAAAAAAGCATTATGTGATTTTCAGAGAGGAAGAGAAAATGAGAGAAAGTATAGGTTGGGACGCAAAAAGAGATTAAATTTTATTACTTTGGAAGTGAATGTCAGTTTTGGAGCTCACTTCACAAGATATGAAAAAAAATCATGCAAATGGCAAGTGGGTTGATCATCTTTTTAGGCTTGTATTTAGAAAATAATAAACTTTCTCAATTTTGTAGTTCATAGTATCTTATGATACTATGATAGTGATAAAATTATTAATAGGGGAGTGCGAATAATAAAATGTGGAATTCTCATGCAGAAGACACTATGAAGACTGTAACATTTCCATCTTAAAATCTTCTGTGTGCTGCTGAGATATAGCAATCTAATAAGAGGTGTATTTATCTGCAGTTGCCTTGACCAAAACTAACTGCCATAAACGTTATATGAGTACTATCAATGATTAAATGAACATCATAGCGTCTTGGCATCCATTTTTATTAAGGCTGGAGCCCTAGATGATATTTAAAGGATTTGTCTGTTTCCTACTGCAAGTAGCAGAACCTGATCAGGGCTCATTAGTATTAATAGTTGGGATCCTGAGAATTTAGCAGAATATTAAATTCTCTTCATTGTCTGCTTTTTGAAAATGAAGTTGTGGCATTTTAAGGAAAAAAATGAGAAGCCTGGCTTGTACTGGAGTATCGACCCAGGTTGCGATGGAGAAATCGCAAGCCCGCATGTGGTGACAGAGAGGAGAGACCACCTCGGGGGTCTCCCATGCAGCGTGGGCAGCTTGAGTGCAAGTGGCAAGCTCGTGTCTGCTGGTTTGCCGTATCCAGCAGGGGATGGATAGGCGATGGTGTGGCTGGGCACTGAGGAAAGCTTGGCACCGGGCTGTGGATCCCAGACCTGGGAAAGGGCTGGTGGGAAATGGCTGTGGCTGCGTCGGAGAACGACACTCTGCCTTCTAAGGTCCGTGGTGCCGGGGCTGCCCAGGCAACCTGCGGGGCATCCAGTTGTACTTCACGCTGTGCTATTTCTGTAGTTAATCTTTGTGCAGTTTTCTTTTCTCCCTTGCAAAAGCACACACTAAATTTGGATGCCATGCTGGCTAACATCTTTTCAGTCTTTTGAGAAAAGATGTGTTTTTAAACCCTGCATTTTTTTTCTTTCCTTTCTGTTTTTTTAACTCTTAGACTTGGGACCGTTGATTTACCACCCTGTGGGTTTACAGGAAGGGCTCAGGATGTGTTCGTTTGTATCTGGCACCTGGTTTATCTTAGAACAAAACCTGAAAAAACATCTGTATTTCTAATATGCAGATATTGCAATGTGCTTATACTATTTGGAAATATTTTTCCTTTGTGGGGAAAGACAGGATAAAATGTATTTGTTGCCCTATGAAGCTACCTGTCACCATTTTTATTGTTTTCTTAAAACCTCTCGTTTTTATAGTCGTCTGCAATTACTTGCTATAAGCATTTTGCACAGGTACATTTTTCATAGGGGATGCTGACAGCATCATGGCAATTTACTGTAGTGATTGTTGAAAATAGCCCATCCGCCAACGTGCTCAAATATCCCCTATTAAAATATCTTTCTCGAGCTTTCCCTGCGTTCAGCCCCCCGGGAATTCCTGCAGCTCGGGCTGTCTTGAAGGCAAGGCTGCTGTCCTTCGTGGAGAGGTGGCTGTTACTTGCTGAGCTGTTGTCATGCCCATAAAACTCACCAACGCCGTGGTTTGCTGGTCACTTATAATACCTAACTCCTGCAAACGGGACTCAGACAA
This sequence comes from Dromaius novaehollandiae, assembly GCF_036370855.1. Taxonomy (NCBI): domain Eukaryota; kingdom Metazoa; phylum Chordata; class Aves; order Casuariiformes; family Dromaiidae; genus Dromaius; species Dromaius novaehollandiae. Next base: position 12,537,594 of record NC_088130.1, on the reverse strand, counting down.
ACACAAAATAGCTGTGCCCTGCGAGCTGAGTTCAGCTTTTGAAGAGTAAACAAACATTTCATTAAAACGGTCTCACTAAAGATGGGCAGAAGGATCTGAACGGAGCTGTCACCTTGCATTAGTCACACCCACAAACTCTGCCATGTTACAGTGCAGTATCCCAGAGAGCTCGGAAAGGGGAATTCTTCAGGTTTCTCTCTCTTTGTCTGGGGTTTTATCTCCCTTGGAATGTCCAGTATGTGTTTGCACCAGGATGTCACACTCATTTTATACAAACTCACTCAACTACGGACTACAAAAGCAGTGATCACTACTGGTACCGGGCAAGTAAATATTTTATGTTAGGAAGATGGATTTTCTATATCACTCTGTTTCCAAGTCTAAGACACAGTATTTCTGATGTTGAGGATTTCCTGGTCTTTTGGGTTCTTTTTCCCAGTAGCAGCGACATTGAGTTGAGCCCTCACATTTACTCTGACAGCCTGACAACTGATATTGCCAGGCCGTGGCTAGCAGTGGTTTATTACTCTCAGCCTAAGGGGGGTGGGGGGAGAGATTCAACTCAAAATTAAATTCCTGTAGAAGTCCTTTTAATATAAGAAAAATGGACAGAAGGAATATGGGGAGGGGGGAGAGAAGCAGTGGCTGAAAAACCATATAACATGAACGCAATTTTTAAATGCACTGAATGGTGGAAGTGGGGCTTGGTAAAACATGTATGAAGAGAAAAAATAGAGGAAAAAGTAACAGACTTTGCAACATATATGCTAAGGTACGAATAAAACGTCTGTGTTTGAGTTTATAATGGGATACTGCCTGAATGTTTTTTTTTCAAAGTATAGCTTTGAAAAAGGAAACTTAAACAGAAGCCTAGATGAATATCTTTTGAAAGTTGTCTTTCCAACAAAAAATCTAATAGAAACAGCTTTTTATTAAATAAATACTACTTTGTTCTCCACAACTCAAACTCTGTACTATTTTCCAAATGAATAAGAGGAAAAAAAAACTAGTGATGTTTAAAAAAAAAAAGCATAAGGGTAAGGAAGGATTAAATTGAGTTTTTCATGGCTTACTTCTATGAGCCCTTGTTAAGGAAGACTGTATAAACAATGAAACCATGAGAGCTGCCTACTGCACTCAGCTATTCCAGATTCAGATACAGTCCCTAGTCCTCCTTTCTGATGAGGAATTTTCCTCTCTAACCTTGTCCATCAGAAAGCATCTATTTCTTCCACACTAGCTCCTGAGTCCCAGACAAAGAAGTTCTTTGAGGGTGCCTGTCACTGTTCATGGTAAAATTAATTTATTCATGAAAACCAAATACAGGAGAAAAATGGCATTGAAACAGATGAACATAATTAGAAACTCTGCTAGTCTCTACCTGTTACATAAATTAGCACTGGAGAACTTTAATGCCTCTTTCCCCTTCCCTCCCATTGCACGAGACTCAGCTGACAAGCGGTTAGATGATTCACCAATTTTGGGCTGTTGTAACCTAGTTTTTGGGCAAAGACAATGACCTAGGCTGTGGTAATGGAGGAGATCTTGAAGGCCTCTGCTTCCTTTTCTGCTTCATACCTATCTTTGATGGTTACTTAGATTCAGATGTTCTTTCTCCTGCTTTCTCTCTTTCCCTACAAAGATTTTTTCTTTTTTTTTTTTTTTAATCAGTGAGTTTTTCATCTCATCACACCACAGACTACCAACTCCTGCTTTGATACTTCAGCTGTTTCTTGGGCACATGGACCATCAAGTCTTTTGAGAAATAAGCAATGCTTAGTAAAAAACCCCAAACAGCTTGCTAGCTCACAGGGAAGTAGGATGTCCTTTCTTTGCAGGGCTGGGCAGTGCTATACATCCAGAGGGAAGCCTTTTCACATTTACAAAGTGTATTTTGTATGAATACACAACTTGCTGAACAAACTTTAAACAGTTACCTGAAATATGCAGCATGTCTTTGAAACTTGATGTGATGGCAAGCAATCACCTTGCATGGTAATGGTAATAGGATAAAATGACTCCCATGACTGCCTTCCAAGGATACTGTGAAAAGATAATGAGATTAACAAAATATACTCCTTTTGATATTCCAGGACACCAGGTTTAATAGCTGCTGTGAATTTATCATGACTGAGAACACAGGAAGTGGGGACAACATAATCACGTAGGAATGATGGCATTATGTGATCCATGTGCTTCATTCAGCAGCGTTAATGCGCTCTTCCCAGCTCCTTTGCTCTCTTTTGATCTTCAGTAAATCTGTAGCTGATTGCAAGGAAACAGGGCTTAGAGATGGGACTTTTTTACACACACACGATACTTGTAAGGTAGCAAGTCATGAGGAGAAATGTGTTAGTGCCCTGTTTCAGCCACCTTTACATTTCTGACCACCATTAGGAGACCAAAAAGGATACAACCTTGACCAATATATTAGTCTGAGAAAGGAACCTATAACCAGTGCTTAAACAGCTGTGCTGGAATCACAATGATGTATGACTGCTCATTCTCTGGCCATATTACCCTGATTTTACTATTCTGAGCAAGATCAGTCAGGTGAGTAAAACGCTTGAAGCCCCATTATAGCCATCTTCTTTATGGGTGAAACTTCACCCTGTTGCATCTCCCCTTCAAAAGAAAGCTACTCATTACCCATCAATGAATACTTAAATGTTAACCTATCACTCAAGAGAGAAGAGAGGGATCACTGGGGAAACTGACAGCTGGAGGAGGAGAAGTCAGCACACAGTAGCTCCTCACCTGTGTATTGTCGCACAAAGTCTATGTGCTTCAGCAGTGGTTAGATTTCTAGACTGCAAGAAATCTGAATGCATTAGAGTTGTGCCAAAATTGCACTGGTCCTGCACAGAATTGTTCTCAATAAAGCAAAATGTATAACCTAAAAGAGATCCTGAATTAAATGGTCTGCAAGACAAAGAGGTATCACTGCCACTGATCTAGAAGCCAGATCTTGCAGCCTGCATGTCCTATGCATTATGCCACATCTGGAGGGCTCTGCTAAGTGAAGCCACGCTATTCAAAATGTGTGCAAAGCCAAACTAAGCTGTCTTTGAGTTTTCTATGTTGTCTATTCATAAACATCTTAAAGACCTCAAGTCTTTAAGAGAAGATAAAGTCTAGGGTCCATACTCCTTACACTAGAAGTAGGTGCTCCTAGGGTGTTTGAATTCATGCTTGAAACATAATTCCTATTGTGTCTGCTCTCTGGTTGCTGCTACGTTATTGGCTTACAAAAGGCATAGAATACAGGAGTTACTCTATCCCAATGTAATTTTGATAGAGCTTGGCATGGTAACTACTGAATAGTGTAAACCAATTTAGCTCAGATAATTTCATCTGCTGGGGCACAAAATGTGATACTTTAAATCCCCTCTTTCTTCATTGTACAGGCATTCATTTAATTGCAAGCATTTTAGAATTTTAGCATAAGGGACGTACTTTGAGCTTAGTCGGCGCTTGGGCAAGGTTGACATTGTTGTGCTATGTGTGTATGTATGTCAGTAAGCATCTTCCCAACCACAATGATTCTAAATCCACTGCCAGTATCAACCTGGTTTGACAGATAGTAGCTCTGAAGTGATTATGAATAAAGTTAATAAATGAGTGGGCAAAGTAGGGAACTTCTGTATGTGGTCCAACTGAGAAAAAAATCTGTGGTGCAATTCTGCACCTTACTAAACAACAGAAAACCCCCACAGCAAGGAGAAAAAAAAAAAAGACAAAAAAAAAAAGACTTTCTGAATACCCAGATCAATGAAGTTTTAGTTGGAGCTCACACCTTCTTATTATCTAAATCAACTGAGCACAAGAAATAAATTCAAAAAACACAGAACTTAGCTCCAGGTGTCAGAGAAGTGCTTGGAATTTTTCATGTGTTATATAAAATTAATGGGAGATAGGGCCAGGCATGGAGAAGAGAAAAGAACTTTCAGGCCCACTAAAACTGTGTGCTCTAATATGCAACAGGTTTTTTGGAAGAAAAAAAAACACCGTTTAAAAAAAACTTTTTGCTTTCGTCTATCAGGAATGGTTAAGAGCTTTTTACGAAATTTTGCTAAATAATTGCTCTTAAGAGTTTAGTCCCTGAAAGTACATGTTTATAATGGCTTGATTAATTGAACCATTATGAATACAACTCTCTAATGCCATATCTATCATACACAAGGTAATTATTGGTGCATTAATTCAGATGCTGTAGTGAAGGTTGTAAAACAGTTTCAAGAGGCCCATATCTCACAAGCTGGACAAACAACTCTGAAAAGGCCACTTTTGGGGCAAAAATGTTTTGTGCCGAGCCACTGACTGTAATAGTTTTTAAGTTGGAGCAAAGCCTCATTAGTTGCACTTGTATACTCTGATGCTGAAAAACAGCCCAGGATATTAGAAATCTCACAAAAGGGAAGGATTTATGAAATTCACAGCATGGGAAGTATTAGATGAACTATTTCTGCTACATTTTCATCATTTAAAGACACTAAAATGACATCAGGAGAGTCATCACCTAAGTCCATATATGGTGTTCTTTCTAGCAAACGTCCCAGTCTGGTCTGGTCTGTACTTCTTCACAGCGCATGTACATACTTTCAAGCGAATAATATAAGTTTTTTCTACTCCAGTTGTGTGTTATGTGACACAACCTGGGGAGTCATGTTGGCAATCGTATAGTGCCAAGTTGTAGCAGTGGGAGCAAGATGTGCCCCATCACTTGTGGGAACCCAGCCCCTCCAGGCATGCGATTCTGGGGATATAATCCATATAATAGACCAACAGCATCGTGTGACTCAGAGTTGCTAATCTAATGTTCCCAAAAATGAAGGCAACCTAGTAAGCTTTCTCAAAAATCACATCTCCTGGAACCTGGGAGAGCAGCGGGGAAAGAAGGGGTGTGCATTTGTCTCTCAGAGTATTTTTGACCTCCACAAATTCAGAACAGCACTGGAGAATATGAAAGGTAAAGGTTCAGAAACAAGAAGTCAAAACTATTGGCTCAAAATCTCACGATTTTTTAAAACTCCTTTCTTGAAAAGGAGAAATAGCATTATTAACACTAATAACTGCATCTAAATTATGGCTGTTATTGCTTGGGGTTTGCACTACTTCACAGATCATTATTAGAGAGTGACTGGAGAACAGGGCATTGACTGGGTATTCAGAGTGTCGCAGGGCTGTGGATCACCTGTTTCAGGTGGTGAAAGGCTCATTGTTGGTCATTTCTTTTTAGAGTTTTAAATGTATGAATCGGTCCCCAGGATTACGGACTTGTACAAGTAAGGATTATAATCTTAAAATTACTTTTATCTGAAGTTTTCTACCTCAATCAGGAATCAAAGATTTAAATAAAACATCTGTAGCCTGATTCAGGACAAGGAAGACCTTCACATGGGTTGCGATATGATTGCTCTGGATCCTAAAGGCACTGTATGGTATAGCATAGGTCTCCTAAACAAAAAGAGGGAGATAGTGGAATATCCTCTGTGTCAGCAAAGTCTAGTAAAGACTGAGAGAGGCCCAAGCTGCATTCTGGGGATGGAGACTGGAGATTTTGGTTGCTAAACTCTACCAAATATTTAGTGAGCCAAGTACAAAGTTTGATTTCTGAAAGGTTTATAACTTCACCAACTAGGATGAATTTTCATCAAGATGGCAAAATTTAATTCTTGCCATATGAAAAGCACTTGTTCTATAGTGCAGAGACAGTAAAAATTTCCAAAGAAATGAACTGTACAATTTTACATTGAAAAACAAGTATTTTGCCCTTGGAAATGCCTGAACCATTTCAGCTGAGATTTTTTAAAGCACATTCATTCTGGGCAAGACAGCAGGCCTATAAGATTTCTGTCTAAACATCTTAAGTCTGGCAAAAAATCAAACACAATTGGAAATTGCATGTCTAGGTAGGCAGTGTGAAGAAGAGTAGTTCCTGAAGCAAGAGGTACAACCATTTCTATAATTTCTTTATCATGTTGTTCCATTAGTGAAGTTCCGGTGAGCAGCTAGCGGACCTCCTGTCCAGGCCTAGTCATGGTAGCACTGTCCTTGATACCTACTTTTCACCAAAATGTTGTTTCCATATAAATGATATTTGCTGCCTCTCTTGTTGATTGCCAGTGCCTAATGAGCAGTGAAGACAGTTACAAACAGGACAGCGTTTATTTAACGTCCTCAAGGACTGAGCCTTCTGGAAATGTCCTCTGGAGGTTTGGAAACTGTTGTTGTGAACGGATGGTGTCCTTTCACATTAAGACCAGGAGCACATGGCAGACATCACTTCTCCTTGGGAGTACCAGATATTATATATATGGGTTAGTGATTACTGGCAGAATCCTGAAAAGCAATAAATTTAATAAGCTGGGTTTTAATCATGATTAAAATTCCGTAATGTTGATACTTCACCCACACAGGCAGCGATGTCATCACTGTCCTGAAGAATTTCCAATAGAGGAATTGTATGCGAGTCATAGATTAAATATTATAGCTTTACTTGTAGGAGTACAATGATTATGAGCTCGCTTCTGCTTCACTTTTAAAGTCTTGTAAAGAACTTCAAAGTAGAACTGAATATATTTAAACAGGATGGGCAAGGAAATATAAAGTAATGCTCACATAAAAAGCTTTATGGCTTTAGCAACATACTTTAAGAAACTTTTATAATTCTAGCTATAGCTTCCACAGTAATCTTCCCATTTACATACAAAACAAATGTTCTTATTTTGTTATAAGTTGTAATTTCTCTTTAACATAACTCCTGAAGGAATTCATTTATTTTCAGTGGTTTTGGAGCAAGAGGCTCAATAAAAAAACAGTTGAAAACTCCATAAAATTCTGACCAAACCAGCTTTTCCTAACTCTGAGATTTCTTTGTACCTGAAAGAAGGAAAAGTTTGCCCTCTTTAATAAAGTTATTCTAGGATAACTGAAGAATATAAATAACATCATGGTTAATCAGAGATGAGATAATGAATTTGAGACCCTATTGACATTCATTCCTTTGGTTAGAAATACATTTATGTAAAATGTTGAATAACTGAGCAAGGACTACTTTACTTAAAAATGAACTCATTGCAATTATAAAGAAATCAAGTAACTAATATCAATGCCTGCCTTGATTTGTTCTAGTTGTATTGGTAAAGAGTCACATACAGATTTATACCATACTTCTATGTCATGGGTAGATATACAGGGAAAAACCTGTGTATACACATATATGTATATGTTTGGAAGAAATACTTAAAAAGAGAGAGAGAGAGAGAGAGAGAAATGATCCTTTAAGAGACAATGTCAATGAGGGATTTCACAAATAGCCAAAAATGTCACTTCTTCACTATACTATTTAAATCTCATTTTGTTTTTCTCCTTCAACTTCTCATCCTCCTTAAATCTTTCTATTTTCCCCTTCAAAAAAAATAAACTGAGGAATGAAGAGGCAAAATGGAGGAAGACGAGGAGGACAATAACATAAACGTACAACATTTTAAACATTTGTTGCATTTTCCATTGCATCTAATGGTATTCCAGGAAATACTGGTTTAGTCTCCCTGCGCTCTCCCACTGAGAAGGTGCTTTCCCTGAGGATCTTCCTGACGTTACGCACACTGCCACATCTCTGCAAAAAGGGCTGTCCCTTTTGTCCCTGCCGTTTTTCTAACACTGCGGTTTTTGCAAGGCTGGTTGTTAGCCAGGTGGGTTACCTGACCCATCTCGCTGTGCAGCTGCAATAACACTGCCCTGCAAGCAAGGGAAAGGGGCAGAATTATCCCTTTTACTAGTGATCCAGACTTTTTCTGGCATTAAAGTGCCTCTTGCCCACAGTTGTAGTGTAAGCCCAGAGTGCAGAATCAGGCCTTTAAGTTTTTATACCTACAGACTTTTTTTCTCAATACAAATTTATCTTTTTTTCTAACAAATTTGTGAATACTGAAGCAGGTTAAGAGCCTAAAGCTATCCTGAAAGGTAGCGGCAGAGACAAAACTATCATTTGATACTTCCTGGTTTTCAGATTCCTCTTAACTCATTATATTATGCTACCTTTAATAGCCCTTCTTTCTTCTTCAGCATTGGTGATGAGACTGTAAATTTAAAAGATTGTCATTTAAATAAACGCAATACACTGCAATACAGCTTTAATGATGCACCTCACAAGGAACAAGGAGCCTTTTATGACTATTTAAGGTTGCATTTTTTTAATTAAAAATCATATTTATGGAATGATGTTCAAACAGGTTTCTTTCAAAGAAAACTGCAAATGTGAACTTTCTGTATTGCGGTTTTAATTTTAGTGTGGGCACGGAAAATACATTGAACCATGATAACATAACAGAACTCAGATTTCATCCCACTCTCTTTTGTATTTAAAATAGATTGTTAAACAAAGCACACAATAATAATGCTAATTAAGATGAAGTCTTGCTTCTGCACTCCTTAAACTGTCAATGAATCTTACCCACTTTCAGCGTTTGCTTTTTTTCAAATCCTTTTTTTCTCCTCCTCATTTACATTCCAGACTAAAGCAAACATTCTTTAACCTAAATCTGTGACCAAGTGTGGGCAACAGTCTAACCTTTTCAAGAGGATAATGATAGTCTTATTCGCTAAACAAATTCATCCTAAAGATTACAAAGGCAAACAAGGCTGAAATCAATTCTGGTAACCTGTACCACCAAAGGCACCTTGCTTTTTCTTAAAAAGTGGAGGATGGTGTTGGGCCATTGACATCTATAACTTTATTACCACCAATGAAATTTTAAAGTTCTCTTTTGTTTAACATTTCAAGATATTTTCTAATATTTTCATATGCAGATTAGCATATGGGTAGCTATGAGGAGATTTCTGTGCTGATTTATTAATATTCTGAAGTCATACAGAAATCATCTGAATCATCTATAATGTGAAATTGGCCAAATCACTCCCTACAACCTCATCTCTACTGTCCTTTTCCATAATGTTGGTGTAGTAGGCACTATCTTTAAAAATATGAAATAAAATGAAGGTATGTCCTCATAAAGCAGACTTTATTTTCTACTTCTTGACTTCTTTGGCTTAAAAACTGAAATGTGTGGAGAAGGCAGAAATCAGTTTACATTCATTGTTTTCCAACAATGCTCATCAGAACATTTGAAAAAAATCATTAAAAATGAAATAAAAAATACAGTTCTTTTTGAGATATATTATTTCATTTCTAGATAGGAAAAAAACCAACAAGCTGGTAGAAAGGAATTTCCTTGAAGCCTACATTTTGGTAGCTCTGCCAGCTTAAGCAAGTACCTTCAGTTGCTGTTTCATCACATTGCTTGTGTGCTTGCACAGTGAACTGGATCAGGGAACCAATCTGGCTGGAAAATGACCATTTAAATCGATACTCCACCTCATGCTGTCTGCCTGGGAACAGAGGTGATTCAGAATTTTCCAACTTTCAGAAGAGTATCCTAACCTACAAGGTTATACAGTCATTCTCATTCCCACTGATAAAAAATAAATAAATAAATAAAAAGAAAAACATATTGTAATGGCTCAATATTAAATAGAACTGGAACCCAAAATATGTGTACATACTCTGGATGTTAAACGTGTTGCCTAAGCTGTCTGAGCCACCTAGAGAAGCAAGAGAGAGGATAGCAGTAGGTGTGAAAATACTTTATTGAAAAATAATATGAAATTTCATCCATTCTCCTTCTAGGGGTTGAGAGTAGTTCATGCCTTTATGTATGTCCAACACAGACCCTTGGTTACTGTAGATTAAGGCTCTGTGAGTAGTATAGTGGTCTGTGAATAAATCATGTGAATATACTTTTACAACCTCCCTCTAAAAATGAGAGAAATGTGTTTCTGCAACATTGTGAGATAGGTGCGATAAAGCTTTTGAACTTTTGTGCTTTTTAGTTTGAGGATTCCTACATCTTCCTTTACTTTTTCTAGCATAATGAAGACATTTTTTCTTAAAATCGCATAAATATATGTTAAATGCCAATAGTCTGTATGATGCTTTAAATAAACAAGCTACCTAAAATCATTTTTTTCTGAGATTCTTTACATATTTCAGATGCTAAGAGTATCCTGTCAACCTGGAATGCAAAGCTGTCAGGCTAGATATATTAAGAACTGCTGATTAAAAAAATGTTCTGGGTTTGTTTGAAAAGGAACACAGATTCATTGTGAATCAGGGTTTTTTTTTTTCCTTAAGAATGAGAAGACAGGTGATAAAAAAAGGAACGAGATTTTATTTAAAATGAAAATGAATGAATGAATGTTATACACACTGTGTAAATCACAAAACTGTTGTGTTGTAGTCACAGTCACATTTTGCTGTCATGCCCATATGAATCCCAAGTCACTGGAGTCACTCCAACTTTTAGTGCTTTAACAGAAAGCAATTTTTTTGTTCCATAATGAGACTCAGTCCTCATTTCCTTTTCGTGGGGTTAACTCCTGCAATGTGGGAGAAGCATTTATTTGGCAAGTACAAATGACAGCAAAAACGAGCTGGGCCTGCAGCATGCAGGTTTTGGCTCAAATTCTAAGTCCCACCGTCATTCAAATAATGTGCAGGGATCACGAAAACCTCCCTTTGCTCCACAACTTCTGAAGTGGAGTTGATTATTGTATATTGCTTATTGTATAAGAGGTTAGAGCTGTCTCTTTTCAGACTGGTTGCTAAAGAGTTGCCACCCTAGCTAACTGTGTTTACTCTGGGACCACAGGGTAGGTGGAATAGGAGGTGATATGAAAATATCTATAGCACACATTGAAGGAGGAACTTGAGGCAAACATTTAAGCTAGGATGATGAGGATTTAGCCGTTGGCAGTTGCTGCACTTTTTTAACAGGAGCTTTCTGGTGCCCACCAGTTCTGTAAAACAGCAGAATCTCATTGAGAGCTTTGAATAACACTGAACAGCTTTATCTCATTGAGTCAACAAAATGAAAGTTTTTTTTTTTCTCTGAAGCATAACAAATACCTTACATTTTAAAATAGAGGTTACGTATGAAGATACCATAAATGGTTTTAGGAATGTGAATATTTTCTTTAAAATGTGGGTTTGAAAACTATCTGTGGTAATGAACTGCTAAAACAGGGGAAGCGAAAGGTGGAGATGATCTTCACTGAACAGTATTTTCCACTGGGGACTCCACCGGCATTCAGTTGTCTCATTTAATTATCACTTTCCTGATTCAACCATTATTCATGAGCTTCCTCGTGTTCTTAAAGAGCTCTGAGCTGTGCTTGCCAATGTTATGGCATATTATGAAGCACAGTTATGCAGCAAGAGGGAGGGGGTGATAATGCATTGGTCTATACTGCTGGCATGTTTTCTGTTTGAACTCCTCAGCTGCCAGCAGAATGCAGAGCTTTTTATTCAAAATCAATGCTGTTTTTCAAGCATTGTGCTAGTATCACGTCCTTTTGCATTGCCTGAGTAAAATACAGCAAGTTGGACTTGTGCAATACAGAAGCAGTGGGAATCATTTGCATGGAGTTTACACTAGTTTCCATTTGATTGCGTCCCTCTTTGTAGCAGTGGTGAAAGAAATGCATGGAGAGAAAAGTTCCTAACAGATGCAGGCAGAACACACCCGGGTAGGTTTGAGATGAATTTTAATTGGCATCAGTTTTATCCATACGTGAAGCTGAAGTATATTCATTTTGTTTCTTCATGCCCTCTCTGCCTAATTTAAATGCTTAGGTTTTTTCAGCTGAATTATACACTCAAAATTTACCAGGTTTGGTGGATTTATATTAAAAGTATGTACGTTCAAGGCAGCGGTAGTCAGGATAATGATAAGGATAGAATGGCTAAATTAAAAATAGTTGTTCTCTTAAATGTGCCTCGAACCATGTCACAGCTAATTTGAAGAAGGGGGGGGGCAACCAAAATTGTATAATTTCTGTTCTAAACCACTGAATTTAGTTTATAATAGCAGTATTCCTGCAGAAATTGGTCATTAATGAACTTAACAGCCAGTTTGCTAGAGTGTTATCTGCCCTTGGCTTCACCCTAGGCCATTAATTCAAAAACCATCACTTGTTAATAATGACTGGGGTTTTTTTTAATTATTGCTTAAATACTGAACTGGCACTCCATAAAGGTGAAGATAAACTTCAGAGCATAGTTAAGATGGAATTTATTTACTGAAAGTTCAGAAGCATTATTAACACTTTATTTTCGGATGTGGAAAGCAAAAGCTGGAAAAAAGCTCATTAGGTTTTTTTGCTGCCTTGCATCAAATATATAGGAGACTAAATGCTGATTCTTTATGCCAGAGTGAAAGGATATACAGACCAATACTTTCTGCACAGCCTGGCTGAAATAGTTATTATTCCAAATTCCTCTTTCAAGCACCCAGATTCTTTTGGTTTAAATGAGAGAAACTATGAGACAGTTTGAAATGAGATGCAGTTCCAATAAATTCAGTAGAGCTGTCTTTAACTCAGTGGCAAACAAGTCTGAATTTGGCAGGGAGCGATGCATTAGCTGAATATTTACAAAATTCTGAAGGCTTCGCTTAGTCAAACCTTTCATTAGTTTCAGTGGGAACAGGAGTATTATCTGAGTGGGAGGTTGTTGAATAAGCATTATTTTCATATCGAAATACATTAACACTAGTATGAGCTATGAATGAAGAAAGCAGGCCAGCAGCTATTCAGAATTACATCAGTGTAACTAAGAACAGAACTTGGCTCGGCGCGCTTGGCTGAGGCGCTAGTTGCTAAGACTAGTCTATGAATCGAAAAAGCTGCTGCAACCAGTGCGTGCCAGCTGAGCCAGTCCTGGAGCTCCTGCCCCTCTGTAGCTCCACAGACTCACGGACAAAACCCGTTGCACAAAAGCACAGCCCTCTGCGTCAGGGCCCCGAGGACCCATGTCCGTCCCGCGTGGTCTGTATCTTGTGTTTTAGGACAGGACATCCAGCAAGGCACTATATTTAAGAAAGCAGGACACCACCGCAAGGGGTAAGTCACAAAGACAGAGCCCCGACAAGCTGGCGTGACATGGATTTGGTTTAGAGATAGTAGCTTGCAGTTTTAACAGCAAGAGTAAAAGCTGATTGGATGGTTTTAGGAAAGGGCATGGTAAATTATTCAGCATTGGCAGGTTTCCAGTTGGTATTGGATGTTTTGCCTAAAAGTTTTGCTTTAATTCAGACAAGTCCCTGGGGAAAACCTATGGAATTTGTTGCAAGTACAACAGCCCTTCCTTGCTTTATTTTCTAGCACTAGGGTTTTTTGCAGATTTTTGCATCAGTTCTAGTGAACACAGATTCCATTCTTTTGCCCTTAATTTTAAAAGTGAAAACTTTTGATGTTTTCCATGTGATTTATTTACTGCATTTTATTTTTCATAGATATCTATTGACTAGTCAAATGGGTCTGATCCTGTAAAAGTTTATTTGTGAGTCTTGTTCTTTTGATTAATAGGTCTGCTTGATGCTTAAGGTAAAATCATGTGGTTTTAGGATCATTGTAAAACTAAAAAAAAAAATCCAGAACAACTTGGTATGATATACAGATTTTATTTTCAGTGTTGGTTCTTTTTTTAATGAAATATATGGCCTTGTATAAGTTCAGTTTTGATATGTAAGGGAAGATCTATCAAGTGCACCAACTCCTTCCATCTTCTGTTCTCTATTCTTTTTCCATGGCTCTTACAAGCTAATGTGATTTATGGGTGGTGCATGGTAGGAGAAATGCCCGAATAACAATTTGATAAGTTGCAAGTACAAATGTAAATAAGAGTTTTATTTCTAGATTTTACTCAACAACCTTCTTTTAGACAACCTCAACAACTTTCTGTTAGACATTGCTTTTTTTTTTTTTTTTTTTTTTTTTGCTGTGATCAACTTAGGACTTGTATACCTTTTCTTACCAAGCCATTACCTGTTAATGATTACTTCTCACTTCCGCCAACATATCTTTATTTGCCTAGAGTCTTAATTTAAAGTGACATCAGAAGAAAATCTGAGAGCTTATTTGCATAAACTCTTAGACCTCAGCAGGGTAACAAAGATGATACTTTTCTCTCATACTGATGATTTGCAGTTTTGCTCTGCCAAGTATTGGTACGGTTTTACTACATACTTCACTCACTTGACTGTTTGGTAGTGCCCGTGATTAGTAGCTTGACCATCTCACACTGATGTTTCCCTTTCATTCTGTCTCATCAAATAACTGCTGCTACATGCAGATATTTCTAAAAGATATCACAATCTTGCTCTGAAAACAATGCAAACAGACTAAAAATGATATTGGTACAACAGGTATACAGAAAACTACACCTCCTTAAACAAACAATATCACATTTTTAACTACCTATTTAGAAAGCTGTAGCTTTCCAATAATATGAAATTAGGAATCTGGTGGAAATATGTAACCAAAATAATGTATTTTGACTGTACACTGTTTGTTTGTGTGTTTGTTTTTTAAACATAATGGTGCTATAGAAATAGAGAATAGAAAATGCAGGATTAAAGAAATGCACTTTTCCCAGAAAACAAATTTTTTTATGACCTTATTTGCTATAGAAGTGAATTTCACTGTATCAGACCAGTCCCTGAGAAGTCTTTATCTCCTGTGTGTTTACCCTTATTGTAGAAAGCCCTGTTGTGCCAGAAGAACACAGCTGTCATTCCAAAGCATTAGGCAGTCTCCTAGGTATCTGGGACCCAACAACTATAAAGATAAGGAAAGAGTCCTTGAACCTGATTAAAAATTCTATAGGAAAATGGTGGAAGGTCTCCTATGTTTGTGGTAGCTGTGTTGCTAAGGAAATGTCACAGCTTTCTGAGCTGGTTGGAGTTTTCTAATCATCAGCGGCTTTGCATCCAGCTCTATTTCAGCGCTGTAGTCCGGTCATAGGAAGGCATTTTTCTGGCAGAGTGGGATGGAGTTTCCTAGACAAAAGGACATGATGAACAGCATTTTTGATTGATGCTTCTCAGAGTTTAGAGTTGGTGGGAACCCAAGAGTACCCATACACTGGACATGAACCACTGTCCACTCAAAGAACAGTATGCCATAACTGCCCGTTGGCTTCATCTTTTGCTTTTTCTGGTCAGGACTCAGCTTTGGCTGGTTTTGGCCAGCCTGTTCCTTCTGAGCTAGGTTGGTGGTCATAATATGGTGATGGACCATAGGGCTGAGTAGAGCTGAGCATCACTTATCTGTTGCCAGCACTTAGGTCCTCCTCCGCTGGTTTATGGAAATTATATGTAGAAAAACAAGATTGATCCTTGCAAAAGTTTGTAAGTGAGGCACCAACTGAAAGAGGTGCAGTTTCTCAGGTAAGACAGAGGTATGATCAATAGCTGTGAAATCCTGGAGAAAGATCTGGCAGAATGAGAGTGGATCTAGTGGAGCAAGAGTGTAGTATCCATGGACAAAAACGTATTCATCAATGCTGACTTCAGATCTCATGCTGAAACCAAGCAGTTTCAGATATTGATATTGCTACAATCAATTTGAGGCCTTCCACCTGGCCTTTGGCTTCCTTTTGTATAGCTAATTTGAGGAACGAAAGGTTTGACGCAGAGCAGGAGCTGTTCCAAGTGTATCATACGCAATGTGGCCAAGGGGGGGATGTGCATGAAGCAGTGGTTGATTTGTTTGTTTAATAGTGATCTGATTATTGTATATTTGACAACAGAGAAAATAGCTTCTTCTCTGAATGACATATCTGTTTCAGTGACGGAGTTCACGAGACAAAAGAGGTAGAAAAAAGGTCTTTTCATTTTTGGTTGTTGTATGGCAAAAAAAAAGTATACTTTTGCATGTTATGGCTTCTACAGCTTGCAAGGGACATCTTGACACAATTGTCACCTGAATAATGTTGTGATTATCCCTTCGGCTCCTTAAAATGTTTTGATATTCTTTTTTTTCCCCTGTAACTTTTGAAGTGGCTTGGCAGTGTGTGATATTTTTTTTTATTTTATTTCTTGGTAATTGACCCCTTTTTTTGTATTAGCTTCCCAATCAAAAAGGTGCACTGAGTATGACAGTCACAAAACATCTACAATATGTAATGATTACTAATCTATCTTAATAGTATCTTATTGAAGTTTCCTAATGTAAAACTCTTTTTTTTCCCCTCCCAAAGACAAAGCTTTTGAAAATGATTTTGACACATGAGAAGTGATACAAGCATAGCACTCACACCTTCTAGCAAGCCTTCAGGAGCATAGGAATTATCATACTGTATTATATCACAGTCTAAGCCAATATTTATTCTCCAACAGTCTTAAGTACCATACACTTTAGATGCAAGTAAATCCAAATCTCAACAGCTTATAAATTTCTTCAAGAGCTGAAAAACAAGTTTTAAGATCTTTTCCAAAACTTGTTAACATTTATTATCAGCATTCAAAATATCACTGCTTCTACAGATTCCAGGATTTTTGAGTCTTGCTCATTTTTTTCTTGCAGCAACGAGTTCCAACATTTAAGTGCTACGTGCCTTGGAGAGGGAGCCATTAGGTTTTGGGGCAGGTTTTTTTTTCATCTTTTCATTGCTTTGAATGTCCCTTTGCCTTCTGAGTGAAAGGAGAAAAATATTCCCAATGCCAATTATTATTGTATCTCTTATTCTCCTCCTTTCTAAGGAAACAATCATAGCTGTGCCAGTCCCTAATAATTTTCATCCTCTTCCTTTGAAACCCAACTAGTTCTAAAAGACTGTTTTGAGACTAATGCATTTTAAGAGAGCAATGATATAGACTCCAAAGTCTTCCGCAGTTTGCTCTAAAACACTAATTTCTTTTTACTCCTTCTCCTTATCTACAAACATCTTCAGAGTCCCTGAGCAGTATTGCCACTGCTCAAGGGAGAAGGTTCTTGTATAACATCTCTATATTCTTCTAAAATGCAAAAGTTTTACAAGACCCTTAATGTAGCCTTCCACCTCCGCACTATTCTCTCTGTCTAGTCTCATCAGAATAGCTGTGGTTTCTCCCAGCTCCTTGCAGTCTGCTGGGCATAGTTATGACAAAAGTTGTTATACAAAATAATACACCATGTAAGATAGTATCAGGTGGGGCTTCTGGAAATTACATAGAGCTTGTATGTAGTGCTCTATTTCTTCAGCAAAAGAATGTGTTTTTTTTCTTTTTTCTTTTTTTTTCATTTCCTGTGCCTACTTGTATTTATCTCTCTGTTTGCTCTCTATATTGTTGTCCTTCCTAGAGAAATCATTTTAACATGAAAGCTTAAGAATTATGTATAATAAGGAGTAATATGATTCTCTGTCCCACTTTAAGGCAATCCTCTGTTTAATTTAGTGTGACTAACATGGCAGTGTTTATAAATTGGCGCATTTTTCGAAAGATTAAAGGAATATGAACATTATATTTGTTTTATTTTATTGTACTATATTTTATTGCACTATAGCTATATCTGTGCTTCTCTGTTTCCATTTAGATCTCTAATCTTGAGTTACAATCACTGATTTGTGAATATGGGGGGTTTATGCTGTTTTCTTTATTTATTTTCTTATACTGAGAATCAAGTCCTGACAGTCTGTATTCCTGCTGTCCTTCCATGAACATCTTCTGCATGTTTCTCACTGTTTTTATATGTTGTCCATTAGTTGAAATTACTATTGTGTTTTCATACCCCTTGATCACTGGACTTAATGCCTCCTCGGATAGTAGCCCCTTGTCCACACGCCAAGAAAGTTAATGTGTTTTGACACATGAGCTATCTCCCTGAGACACGGTGGCAAACCACCACGGTTCTCTGGGATTGGGATCTTATCCTTTGTGACTGACATTAAAAGCAGGAGAGAGAGACACTTGCATTTTTAGCTGAATGTCCTATTATCAGCAGCAGTCTTTAAGTTCTTTGTTTCATTCCAGAGTCTTGCAAGAATTTTAGGTGTTTGGAGACTGACTTTCCATGTGCACACATTATAAATGGTGAAGTGGCCTTTCCTTTAGAAATACCTTATTTCTTTAATATCACGTGATTTTTTTTTTCGAAGGGGGAAGGGAGCATATATCTCAAGGCTGTCCACATTTCACCTAGGAAAGTTCAGAGTAAGAAAGAGTGAAATCGTATCATGAATGTGCAAAAATGGTTAGAATACTGTGTGTATATTATATGCAGTGTAGAACTATCCCAGCTGTTCTTTGTGGTGTGCCTCCGCTGTGTTAGATACATTTTGCAGGAAAGGTATTATACAAAATAATACATTGCAGCCATCTCGCAATAGCAGCATGGAGCACAGGACAGGCTGCTAAACTTGTCCATGCAGCAGAATAAACTTCTTACACTGAGTTAGCTCTCTGCTATCACAGCTTGACTGCTGCCAGTACCCAAAATAATTCATTTAAAGCTAGCTCTAGCATCTTTATGCTACATTGTGTCCTAGTGGGCTTTTACATTTTGCTATTCTTGGGATTTAAGCAGAAAATACGAGTACATTTGCCGTTTGTCAGGTACCACTGACCATCCCGGAAATCTGGGATCTAAAAGGAATTTAGCTCCTTGGCCTTGCTTATGTGTGTTCCAGCTGTGCACGTACCCCTCCACAAGCCAGCTGTGCTGCAAAGGGAAGCTGATCATGCCTCAGATACTCCAGAGCTGCCAGGTTTTATGCTGGAATGACACACAGCAACATTAACATGGGATGGCATACAGCCCAAGAGATCTATTTTACACCAGCAGTTATTAGTCTTGAATCTATCTTGTGAAGACTTCTTTGTACAGCTATCCACAAATATAAGTTGTTCAGCATTCTTACATTGCTCTATCTAGGAAGTGTCTCCTGGACTCAATAATAATCCTATCTTGTTCCAATGATCATAAAAAACTATTTTTGGAATTAAAGTAGGCAATGTTTATTAGCTAATTTGCAAACAAATATTTATATCACCTGTGTACCTTAGCCAAAACATATCAAACAAAAGGGACATTCAAAACAATGTCACTTTCTGTATTAGGTCAGTCAATATGGGAAGATTTCCTTAATATCAGAATTGTAGCTAAATAAGCATCCTGACACAGATTCTAATTCAGAAAAGCACATAGCCACATGTTTAATCTTAAGCATTTGCATTAGTACTTTCTCAGATCAAGACTTGCTAAATCTGCCTGCCTCATGTAAGGGTTTGAGCTGAGGACACTTTTCCCTTCTTGAGTTTGGCCTATAAACTGGAAAAAAAAAACGCATGCATCACTAGTAGCTTTATATGAGAAAGGGCTTTTTTTAATGAAAGGAGAGCATAGATAGTCACTTCTGCTTTTGGAGACTTTTTTTATTATCTGACGTAACTATCTTGTCTCCGTTACGTTTGCCTGTAAATGGATCATGCCAAAAATAGTGGTAAGCAATCTGTAGGCTCTTTTATTCTCTTCAAATATCTACTTTGACACGTAAAAAAAAAAAAAAAATCCCCCTGTCTTTTTAGTGTGTGTATTTTCAAAACCTTGATTCTGTTCTTATCCATTGCACAGAATTAGGCCAACAATGGGCATTTTGAACATCCCTTGACCTTACTGTTTGAACAGTGTTTGAGCATATTATTTCCAGCTATCTGAGAATCAGCTTATTTGGGGGCACCAGTTTCAAAGATAATTCTGCTAAAAGCAATTTTAGGTTTCATCTTAAAAAATAGGAGGAAACCCACCATATATGCTTCCCAAAGTATTTGCACTATATGCAGTGTGAATAGGTTGCACTTATTCTTTTTTTTTACTGAATTTCCTAGACATACTTTGCAGTTTTATAAAAAAAAGAATAATTCTGTAGATAGCTCTGGAATATTGTCATAGACCAGATACGCATTACATGAAGAATCTTCCTGCATGAGATGGTTCTATAAATACCTTCAACCCTGAAAGAAAGAACTAATGTAAAAAAATCAGAAGAAACTAAAAAGTCACTGTAGAGTAAAGGCTCTTAAACATCCTTAACTGTAGCTGCTGTTATGAGCTACAACTAAAGCTATGGACCATTGAGGTAGACACAACATGCAGGGCAGGTTAGTCTAAAACTGAACCCAGACCTGAATTTCTCAAAAGCCATGAGAAAGGCCAAACACTGGAACGTGAACATTTCTTGGGTCAGTCAGAATTTGCAAGAAGTCCATGGGGTTTTTTTTCCAGTTTAAACCCATGGAATATGACCATTTTAAGCTGTTAAATCCAAACTAACTTTTTGTTTCAGATCTGTCTCTGTTTTGCAGGTACTAATGTATTATAAAATGCTAATAAATAATCAAAACTTCGGGACTTGGTTCAAGGTTGCTCCTTGTCAGTGTGTGTCATCCTTCACCTTGAAAAATCCAGGAATCTAGACTGTCTAAATATTTCCACATTTTTCTGGTTCATATTCCTCTAATTCCTTGTATGCCAGACCCCAGTTTTAATCATAACCTGTGTTGAAATGCATACAGAGTGTTACTGGTTCCCACAATTTTACAAGTTTCAGAATGAAAGTTAGTAAGAAATACATGCTTTTTGGCCCTTCTAATGGTAAAGAACTGATTTTAAAAAAATAAGAGAGATAGCCAGTTCATCTAAATGCCCTGAACTAAAAATGATTTTTCTAAACAGACATTAACTCAGAAATAGGAGAGCTATCCATTTTGCCTACTACAGAGAAAATGTTAATTAAAGTTTAAAAATCCACTCTTTGACCTTTCTTAACCTTAAAAAGTAAAACTGTGATGCACAAATATTTATAGGAAAGCTGGGATTTCATCAGAAAATGAATTCATTTCCTGATATATCTCTATTCTGAGTTTTGCTTTTTCCAGCGAAATGACATAAAATTTTCAAAAAAGCGAACTGCTTCCATAAGAAAAAAAGAAAGTTTAGCTGGAAGGTCAGTGTCCATTTAAAATGGAAAATCTTTGGTTGTAAGAGATCTTCATTTTCTAAATTACTGTATGATGGCGATAAGCCTTGAAAGAAACACTTTGTTCCTTACTTACAGTGCCTTGTCCCTCAGGGACTGCTAACAGTAGGGTTTGAAGCACCGCTCCGTAGGTTGGTCTTCAGTCTTTCTGCTTCTTTCCTAGTGCATTTTATCTTGCCTGCTTATTCCTTCCAGTTCTCATCTTCCTGAATCCTTTGCTGAAGCTCGTTTTTGCTCTTTGATGGCCTCAAAGAGGCTTAGGAACGCTTGGCTCTGCCAAGAAAGGAGAGCGTAGACACGGATGCCAGAAGGTCATTGCCTCTTTGAGCTCCGTCCTTCAGGACGGCAGTCTTTCGCTGCTGCCTCCTCATTTCAGAAACCTTCAGATGTTCTGCAGTTTCTTCAGAGCAAACTCCAGGGTATCTGGGCATGGGCACTACCATCAAACTTAGCCTCGTTCCAATTTTTTGACTCAGACTATTGTTTTAAGGTTTGCGGTGTTTTCGGGTTAGCGTGGCTCCAAACAATTATACCCTTACATCCAATCTTTTCAATTGCTAACCATCTTACGTAAACATTGTCAAAAAAAGGTGGTGGGGGGGAATCATGTTAAAGCATTTTCTCACCTGGAATAGATTTCCTCTCTCCATTCTTGCTCAAGGATGTATTTAACTGAGACATTTTGTACGATTGCCCGGCAATCAATACTGTTTCCAAAGCAGGTGTAAGTCACTATACAACTTCTGCCATCAAAGCAGAGCAGAATATATGGAATGAAATGACGCTTGACATTTACATAGCACTTAGCTTCCATAAAACTTTAAAAGCAGTCTATTAGTAAGAAAAAATCTTTAAACAGCTTGACTATGCAAACTTGATAGTAAATTTGCAATATTATAGGAAACATCAGATTTTAAATGTCATGAGGTATTTACAGGAGCTGAGATCCATTCTTGTGACTAGGAATTGCTTTTTATCTCACAAGACAGAGGAAATATTCAAGTATGGTTTTGTTTTGTTTTGTGGGGGGTTTTTTAAGTTTCTGGTTATCCTGTCATGCATAATACATTACATTCATAGCTTCTAAAATTGGCATAATTAAAGACTTTCAATTACTGAATATTGTTTCTGGTTGTGGCAAGATTTTTTAGAACTGCTTTTAAAACTATTTTAGTAGAGTTTGAAGAAACAACACACGATTCTTGAATTAAATAATATTCTGTGGAAACAGTCTGAAATTTTATGATGGTTATAAGATTTTATAGGAGATGAGATAACATAAACAGGGTATAGCGTATGTGCATGGTTTGCCTACCATTCTTTCAGATGGCGGACAATAAAGAAATGAGAAAGAATTTAGAGAGTGAATTTACACTGAAGAATCTACGGAAGAAGTTCAGATTCTTGAGTCGCTTGATAATTCCATGCAGAAGTCATAAAATGCAAAATTAGAAAGTATGCCTCATGACTTAGAGTGAGGAATGTCTGGCACTGAGACCAGATCTGCTGGAGACAGATGAGACTAAGAAAACTGTGATCAATCTTGCTCCTGTTGAATCTAAGAAACAAATTTTGGCTATGGGAGGGATCTGGCTTCCTTTCCTACCGATAGAAATTAGCCATTGATATCCAGGGGAATGGAACGGGGCCTGTAGGCACAGTTTGTTACTCCACTGTTTTCTATTCAGTAATTTTTAATGAAGCAACTAAATTAGGCATAACTTGTTACAGCTTTAATGAATATATTGCAAATGATTAAAATGATAAAACTGTGTGTCCTTAAATATTGTCTTAGAAGATTGGTCATCCAAAGAGCCTTGGGGAAGGTGCTAAAGCAAGTGAATATTTGGAAAGGCAATTTCTCATTGTTCAGTCTGTAGTGCAACAATTATATTTATTTTTATAAAATGTTTGTTAACTTTTTAAAGTAAAACAACTTAATTTATTATATTTTATTTCCTTGTGCCTGGTCTCCCCCCACCCTGTTTCTAAACTCTTCCTCTGAAGCATGCCTGTGAAACCAGAGGAATCCAATTAAAGGCTCTTTGAAACCCAGGATAGCTACCATCTTACAAGAATAGCAAGGCTGAATTGTGCCACTCTGTTTAACTACTCAAAATATTTGTGTTCAATTTTTAAATTTACTACAAATCTCTTGTGTGACCTCCAATCCTATGACTTTTTCTGTGTCCTGTTTACCCACTTAGAAGTATAATCATTTCAGGAGCCATACATTTGGGAATAAAGTATTTATAATTTGTCTGGTGCTCACTGAAGAAGCCCGGATACAAGTATTGTATGTAATATTTTAATACCACCATTATTAATGCTTAGCAGACAATACCTCACTGTAAGTACCAGAATAAATTGCAAATTGAACAACTTCCTCCAGCTAATGAAGAGGTAAGCTCAGATTCAGAGTCTGAGTATACTTAGGCTATGTTGGAACAAGACAGAAGAATAAATCGAAAGTGGGCTAAATATTAGGACTTCTAAAAATAAGTAGATAAATGAAAATTGCTGCTCCAAATGATAGAGAGAAAAATACATTACATTCAGGGCCCAAACCGTTTGGGCTTTGTAGCTTAAAAAAAAAGTGATCTGGAAACAAAATCAAAGTTAAATTAAGACAGAGTAGGTGCGTTTCAGTTTTGTTGTGTTTTTTCCCCTGTGTTGTCTAAAGCACCATCTAAATTCTTCTTACAAGTGCACCGGTACCCAGTACAGATCTCAGTGCAGTAGGGCAGGGGGGTATTCTGAATGCACTGCTTAGCAGGATGACAGCTTGTTATTTATTTATCAAAGTTTTGACCAGTGTTAAGATGCAGCCTTACAATAATTAGATCTAAAAGTCATAGTGGCATAGACAACAACAAGACTCAGGATATGAAAAAGGAGTCATTGCCTCCTCTTTGAACTCATCTAGCTTTTGTTACTGCTGTTATGTGGAGAGCCAGGAGAAAAAAAAAAGTGTTGGTTGCAATATACTGAGCAAGAAATAGATAAAATCTCTGCCTTCTCCCAGATGTTTCTCTAAAACCACAAGCACTAGCCAGGAGTTAATGAATCCTTCTTCCGAATCCAAACAAGATAGTGGGTAAAACATATCCATTAGAAGATGAGCTGTAGAGCCGAAGCCTTCTTGTAAAGTGCTGTGTGAGAGTTATTTCGCTGCAGTTACCTCAGATACTTTTGAGCATAGTGACCAGGCTGAAGAGATGGCTGATGGGAACATCCATGACAGAGAGTCCTTGGTGAGAGTCCATGGATGCATCCAGCCACACCTGCTGAAATCTCAGTTAAAAAGAAAATGTGCCACTGTAAAGTCCTATGTTTGAGGAGGGCAAAGGTGAAAATCATGTGATTGGTATTGGAAAGCCTGCTGCTGTCAGTGGAATAAAAATAAGCAATTGGTAAGGGTTTGTGAATGGGAGCCCAAGAAAATGCCATAAATGAATGTTAGCCGCTATGTATGCAGTACGCGAATTGCATAAATACATAAAACTGGATGATCAAGAATATGAGACGCAATTAACATCTTATGAATTGAGCATGAATATGTGATCTTTAACTGGCTCTGTTTTCACCACAGTGAATTCAGCTAAAACATAATTCATCAAGATCGGGTGAATCTAAATATTTTCCAGATAGGCAGAGCTGTTTCTTCCTGTCCTTCACAGTTCGTGTTCAAACAGGTGCTTGGACAGAGGCTGGCCAGGTGAACTGCTTTCTGTAAACCTATTACCGTGCTCTCCAGGAGCAAAGCTGTGCCAGTTTGTACCGAGAGCGGAAACACCACTTTCCCTCTTGTCTGTACTGATTCTTAACTTCTTAAGAGCAAAAGAGATCATACATCTTGCATAACAGAGCTAATAGCATTTCATCTCATAATTCATGTAGGAAAGAATAAATCTCCTCTGTCGGGTTCATATTTAAGTTAAAAGTATCTCTGTTAGTAATACATCCCATTTTGATTAATGAGGTTGATGTGCATAATTTTGTATAGATATACTTCAATTAAATCTGGAGTTTCTTATTTCTTTGCAAGTTTGGGGTTATAATCTGTGATCCTTTGCATCAGGGACCTCTTTGGGGACTTGTCTCCAGGAAGACCCACCGAGACAACTGGTGACGGTGATCCGAGTCCATAGGTTCCAGCCTATGATTTACCTCGAGAAAAAAATAACATTGGGAAGATCTTGCAACCGTTTTTCTAAGGGGCAAAACATGAGAGGGGGAGTCAGTACGACTCGGGAAAAAAGCCCTCTGTCCTCAGAACAAACCAATTTCTGCAGAACTATCAATCAGCCACCCCTGTCCGGTGAAAACACGCCGCTTCGGACCTCCAAAATCCCTCTGTCGTGAGCAGACGACTCACCGCCAAACTTCCATTCCTGCCGGAGAAGGGTGTGCGAGAGAAATCCATGCCCGGGGTGGGGGTTTAACCTTCCTCCCCGGCCGTGAGGGGGTTCCTGCGCCTCTTCCCCCTCTCCCCAAGCTCCAGCGCTCCGCAGCCAGCACCAGCGCAGCCTCCGCCGGTGCCGCGGCGGAGCCCCAAAGCCGCCCGGGGCAGCCCGCGGGCGCGGCGGCGGGGCTGGGCTGGGCCGGGCCGGGCCGGGCCGGGCCGGGCCGGGCGGGTACCGGTGCCGGTGCCGGTGGCGGCGGCGGCGGCGATTGGCGGCGGCGCTGACAGCGGGCGGAGCCGGTCCGGGGCGCCGCCCGCCCCCGCTATAAGCCGCTTTGCCGCTTTCTCGCCGGGTCTCTCTGCCGCTCCGCGCGTCGCTGTCGCTGCGCGGTGGAAGCCCGCGCCGGGGAGCTGCCGCCGGGCGCAGATGTCATGTGAAAGCGCACATGCTCTGCCGGCCGCGCAGCCCTCCCCGCGCTGCTTTCCGCGCCTGCTTTCTTAACGGCGTTGTTGCCTTTTTCCACGCGGCTCCTCGCCCCCTCCCTCCCCTTCTTCGCGCCTGAGGAGCCGCCGCCGCTGCCCGCGGGACCCCCCGAGCCCTCGCGGCGCCGGCGGTGGCGGCGGGGCGGCCGCAGCGCGCCCGGCGCAGGGCAGCCGCGGAGCCGCTCCGCGCCGCCGCCCGCGGAGGGATGGTGTCGCCGGCGGAGCAGACCCGCTCCGGCTGCCGCCTCCGCGCGTGCTGAGACGGGATTTCTGTGCTAGGGCGCCCGGGCTCCCAGCTTCATGACTGCGCGCAGCGGGGAGTCGCCAACACCATGCGAGGTAAGGGCGGAGCGGGGGCCGGGGCGCGGGGGGGCGGCTCTTCTCGGGGCGAAAGCGCCGGAGAAGGGGCGGCCGGGACAGAGGTTTCCTGGGGGCGCCTCCGGCGGAGAAAGTTGGCGGGTCGCGGCCGCCCGCGGCGTGGACGCGTGGCGTGTCCCCCCCTCACCGCCACCCCGCGAGGGGCTCAGGGCACCGGCGGGGGCAGCCCCGAGTGCCCCGGGGTCTGGGCACAGGGGGGCTCGGGGGTGCCCCGACGGCTGGTCGGCCGCCGAGCGGTGGCGGGAGCCCGGCGTGGCCGTGGGCCGCAGCGAGCGAGGGAGGAGGTGACAGGCAGTGCTTTTGCCGTGACCCCCCCCCCCAAAAAAAAAAAGCCTTCCGCGGGGCGCGGACGGGGCGCGCTCGCCCGCGGCAGGTGGCCCGCACCGCGGGACCGGCTTCCCTCTGGGCCCCGGGCGCTGCTAGTGCCCCTCACCCCCCCCAAAAAAAGTTGTTTTCCGGACTTTTCTCTGGTCTCCTCCTCTCCCCCAGCTGCCGCCGAGGACTCCTACCCAGCTCCCCGCGCAGCCACCTCGGGGGGCAGCCGGAGCCGCCCCTCCGGGATCCCCGCGGTTGTGCGCGCCCGCGGGCGGGGGTGCCCCCTCCGGGCACGGAGCATCCCCGCGGCCGTCCCCCCGCCTCAGGCCCGGGGCGCTCGTCCCGCCGGCCTCGTCCGCCCCCACGCCGACCCCCTCCGCGGTCGCCGCGCCCGGTTGCCTGCCTCACCTCGGGCGCGGAGAGGGGGCGAAGCCCGGGCTTCCCTCGGGGCGCGGGGCTGGGGGCGAGGCTGGGCATCGGTACGAGGAGCGGAGCGCGCTAGGGGCTGACGGCGACATCGCGCGCAGATGTCTCGGGTCTCCGGCTTGTTGCGGTGGATGGGGCGCGCACGCCGGACGCAACTTTTAGCCGGGCTTTCCTCTTGCGGGGTGGCAGCTCCCTTAGCGGCGTGTGTCCGCGGAGCTAGCGCATCGCCTGCTTGCGTGCGCGTGGTTTTACCGGGGGGAGTTGTAACTTAGACCTTCGCACGGGAGAAAGAAAAACCCTCCTCCCCGCTCCCTCCCTCCCCAGGAGACGCACGGGGTGCGCGCCTCGGGGCACCCGGCGAGAACTCGCTAAAGGGTTATTTCTCTTTGCAAGCAGGACAAGAAACGCAGGGAAAACTCCCGGTCCCGTAAAGCCGCCCCTTGCTGCGCCGTCGCCCTCACCGCCGGCGCTCGGGGTCCCCTTCGGGCCGCGGGGCTGCGCCTGCCCCCGGCCCCGGGGGGAAGGCGGCGGGGGAGCCCCGCCGTCCCGCCGCGCTGCTCCTGGCGCAGCCCGAGGGGTCCCGGCTCGGGGCGCAGGGTGCGGGGGGAGGGCGCGGGGCGCAGGGCTGGGGGAGCGGCGGGGGGGCTCGTGTCCTCGCAGGAAGGGCGTCGTGCGAGAGGGTGCCGGGACGGGGTGTCGCGCCGGGTGGAGGCCGAGGCGACAGCAGCGCTCGACGCCCCTGCGAGCCCGCGAGGAAGTGCTGCGTTAAGAGAATGTCCCTGCGTTGCTTTTGCGAGCTCGCTAATAAAGGAAACAGACGCCTATCAGAATTAATAGACTTTCCGGCTTTTCCACGAATTAATGCTCTGCGACAGGTAGGAGCCTTCTTGCAGAAGGCTCAGGAGCAGCTGCATTACACTCGTAGTTGCTTTGGGAGAAAGAGGCTCTCTTTCTAACATATGAGCAGATCTATCCCCAAACTTTCCCAGACGAGCTGTGGTCTTTCCAAGCTGTGGTCACTGCGCTCAGCGCGACATACCTGGGATGCACAGGGGCTGCTGCAGTCGCGTCCCCTGCCCCACGTTGGAGCTGGGTCCAAAGAGCCTCCCCAAAACACCCAGCCTTGGTTACCACCTGCTGCACCCAAAGTGTGGGGCAGACCCGGGGTCTGGCGCCATCCCATCCCACAGGAGCACAGCTGGCTTTGGGGCATGCCTCGGCTGTTACGCAAAAACACTGTAGTCATTGGTAATGTGATATCCGAAATAATAATTCCTTGTGCTCAAAATCTTACTTTGAATCCTTTGAGGATACTCAGCCACACTGATTTATAGCTGAACAATGTCCTGTTACAGCAGGTTGAATATTTGCACTTTTGGAGTGCTCACCGTCAGAGCAGGTCCACGTCTTTGCCTCTGAACAGAGAGCAAAAGTCTTAAAAGTTGGTGATTTTTTTTGCCTGACATGCATGACATTGACAATAAAGGTTCAATAGAGTCCTTCTTTTTTCCAGCCTTCCCTCTCGTGCCAAAATCCTGGCCAGTTTTCAGAACATAGATGATGTAGTTAACTTTTTTTAAGACTTATAAATATATTTTTAAAATGCACTAAAATCAATGTGCCAGTTAACTAAAAAGAAAATAGAACTTATGGGTTTTATCTTGTGTAGTTTAACTTCTGTTAAACTCTTCTGTAAAATCACAGCAGTTCAAAGAATTAGTGAATCTCACATATAATGTGGTTGAGACTCAAAAAATTAACAAGTGGCTAAAAACTGTGTCAACTCTACAAATTTTACTCTGGGCACTTGCTCCCTATATACATAAAAGACAAGTTTGCAATCACAATTACTCGAGCTGTGAAAATGTCTTTAACAGTCATACAGAGCACCCCTTTTAATTGAGAAAGTAATATTAGAGCTTTCAGCTGGGGATTTTACAAATCAGGTGTGTCTTTTATCTTTCGAAGAAAAGGAACCCCTCAGAACTCTGAAGCTGGGTTGTTTGTTCAGCTTTCGCTGTGTGGTTTACTCTTTTATTAGTGTCAGGACTGAGCAGTGATACGTGTTGCATAATGTTATGTAATTATTCTGTTTTCTCAGTGTCACTGAAATATTTGTAAACAATTAAGATTTGATTCACACTGTCCTATGTGCAGTATTTCTGAGACAGTTTTTGATTAATGTATACAGATAGTCTGGATAGCTAAGAAGTAAGTAACATCTTCTGAATTTAACAGATGAATGCAGGTAACTTTTATACATTCATTAAAGTGAATGAAGTTTGTTTCCTAAGTTATTCTAGCATCCAACGACTACTTGCCTGAATAAAGTCATCTGACTTCACTGAGGCTCCTTGACATAAGATAGAGCTCAAGTAAGTTTCTAGTGTTGGGCCTTTGCTGGTTGCACCAATTTTAAGCTTATAGCTATAAGTAAATGTTTAGAAAGTGAGTCAGTAACAAACTATTACTGTATTATATAATAGAAAATACAAATGTGTATTACAGCATGGAGTGATAGCATTTTATTTAGAATGAGCAAAATCCAGCCTGAAGTGTGAGAGCTTACTTGTACTTCTGCGATCCTTTACTCTGAATTGCATTGTATTTACATTCCATAGAGTATCTTGCATTTATTGTTGTTCCATGCCATAGTTTTGTGGGGTGTGGGAGGGAGAAGTACATAATGAAAAAGCATCAGTATAGAATTATCTGTTTTAACATCTTTTCATCTTTTTCCTTGGAAACGATTTTTTCTTTCTACTTTTTAACGGTCAAATTATTTTTGGCAGATAAAAGTTCGATGGCCTATATTATGGTAGTTAATTTAAACAAAAAAAAAGAAAAAAATGGCATGCATTCGTGGTATGGAAAATATTTCACACCTGCTACTGGTCTTTTATATATAAATATATTGATAAGTGATCCTCATAAATTGGTATTATTTACTTGTTCAATGAAACTCTCTTGATTGCATTAAGAGACAGTAATTAATCTGTGTTTTGTGATTAAAAAATGTATTCTGGGCAAAAAAGATGGCAGGGACAGCAAATACATATTCTGAGTAAACTGGACGTCAGAATTCCTAGTTAAAACATGGTTCTTGCACTAACTAGTGGAAAGTGTCTTTCGGGTGTTATCATTGGTACTGCAGCACATGACACTGACAGCTACCCATTAAGAAATATATGGATGAAGTGTATCTACAGTAGCACTGTTTGTTCCAGGAACTAGAATTTGCTGTAGTACACGCACTGGTTACCTGATGCAGGAAAACAAAATTAAAAGAGGGCATGTATCCCAAGCTATCCAAGAAATCATTTTCTTTCCTCTCAAGTAAAGCAGTGAATTCACAAAAAACAAGGTCTGTGCTATGAAATTGAAGAATGTGTGCTTTGTAGCTAAAGACAAAAGAAGCACACAGGAAAAAATATTGATTGAACTAATCATCAGATGAATAGAAATGAGCTTTACCAGTGCACCAGTATAATAGGTTATGTTAACCAGCCCTTTCGTAGCCCATATGCTGCCCTTTCAACCCATGACCCTACCTATTAAGCTCTTAATGAGGGAAACCACAGGTGTTATAACGGCATTTATGGTAAATCAAGCTAAATATAATAGTTGTGTAAATAACTTGGTGTAGTTACATTGGACAAAAGGAACACATAAAAAGCCAATGAAAGGAAACTTTGCAAAAAGAAAATTCTCATGCATCACTACAGAATCATGAGATAATAGCAATGCATCAGTATTTATGCATTGTTTTGCACTTTTAAGATGCTGTCCTAAATCACTTACTGTTGGGTTTAGTAATAAACCTGTTTAATCAACTTCAACTGAAGCATAAGTTTTAAAGAACCTGATCCATTTGAATTTAAAATCAGTTTCTCCAAAGACTAATTTTAACAGCTTTGAGCATTTAGCACAGTTGGGGCTTTCCATAATGACTTTCATAGACAAACTATAGATGTCAAAATGTTGTTCCTTGTGCTTCGTGTTTATAAAGTTCAATGTTGTTCCTTCCAATTCTGTGTGCAGTCTGGGCAAAAAGTCTGTAGCACTGCTTTGAGACTAAGACATCACACAGTGTCATTGAAGGTGGAAGACAGAAGGTGCATTTTGGATTGTGCTATTTTCCTGGTTTTTCCTGGTATTTTTTTCATAAGCACCTTTAACTCTCGTATTTGTACAGGATTGATAAGAGAATAGAAGTATCGTGGTCTGGTCCTTATTTGACTGAACAATGCTTACTCATTTGAGTGGCCCTGTGAGAAAGGTTGAGGAGAAGTTTGGCCCTCAGTATTTTTGCTGTCTTGGAACTATTTTTTATAAAGCAGAAATGCTCATGCTTAACTTTGCCAGACACATTCTGCTGGAAATTTATGCAAACAGAATGACAGCTGTTTCTGCCTCCAATGCAAGTATATAGGCTAATTCAGTTTGACATAAATGTGGTTATTATGCTGTTAATGATGAATTATTTTGATGAATTGGCAATTACGATGCATCTCAACAATTTTTAAGGAAAGTTGGTGCTTTTATTGCTGTGCAAAGACTTAATAAATTAAAAAAAATCATGCTTTTATCTGGATCTGAGTCATGGACATTTAAAACCACATACTCATTAAAGAGTAAACGTCAAGTAATTGTGCTAGCTTGTCAGATGAACTCATTTTGAAAGAATTATCCTGCTATCGTGGGCCTTGTTTATGCGAGTGATTCAGTTAGATTCGATGGGACTACTCGCATGAATAAGGCAAACCAGATTTCAGACTGTTTGCTCTGTGTCCCTGTGAAACCCGGTGATTTGGGATTGTAAGAAATACGAACGATTATAAAGGCTTAGAGGGAATCAAAGTCCTAAGAAGCATGCTTTGTTAACAAAGCTTGTTACCCTGAAGTTTCAACAAAATTGCATACCACTCCTGATTGCCTCATCCTCTTTGGAGATGGAATATAGCTGCTCGCTTGCCTGGAAATTCATGCTTGCTGCAAAGAGAGGTGGATAAATACACGACCTGTTTTGGGTTTTGTTTGTTTGTTTTTCCCCTCAGCTAATGCTGACATATAAAAAACCTTCTAAAACAGTGCTCTTCTAGTAATTATCAATAAATTACTTTGTTTAATTATGCTGATATGCTTATTCTGATTGCCACATTCCTGCTGGTATGTAATGGCCAGATCAACCTTCCCTGCAGAAAATACTTGCATTCGTACTATATTTAGGCAGGAATATGCTACACAAGGTAATGAACATTTTAGTATGGCTAAAAGGCAGTACAGTTGTAAGAGTAATTTAGACAAATGCCACAAAATCTGTCCTAAATACATTCTGACAGAATATCTGTCTGCTTATACATATTCTTGAGGTGGTCTCACAGTTAACTGCTCCCTTCTAGTTATCCATGGCCAGTTAAAGGTTTCCTGAACTAGCTCATACAGAAATTATTCTGTTTAAGATTCTCTTCTCTGCTTCATTAATCCACAGGAGCTAAAAGTGAACTTTATTCTTCAGAGTAATGTTTCCAAACAAGACATGCATTCTCATTGCATTTATTTTTTCCACTCTCTGAAGCAATCCTGTAGACTAAAAATATCTTTACTCTTATGAGTAATATGTATTATGAATTTTTTCAGTGAATGTGTTCATGGGGAAAAAACTAGATCAAAAGAAGACAAAGAAGAAGTTGTTAAATTACAGTTCAGCGTACTGTCAAAATAATGAGCTGTCAGGAGAGTAGCATATTATGTTTTGGAGCAGGTTGTTGTTGATCTCAGATGAAATTATGGTTCTCCTAAAATAAACTTCAAGTGCAAAAAGTGAAGACAAGGCTGTTTATAAATAAGCAACCCTTAAATCACCATTCTCACTACAAGAGGAAATAAAGTGTGAGAGGCTTCATCTGATTTGATAATTCGGGGAGTTTAGTTTGCTTAGTGTAAACTGACAGTTAGAACTTGCGTTAGAATAATTGAGAACTTTTTGATATTAATGACTCTGGTGTTTGCTTATGCTCTAAGGAGGATTCGGAGCTATGAACCAGTCCCGGAGCCAGTGGTGTGTCCCTGTTTGTCAGCTGGCAGAGTGAAAATTGTGGAGCAAACTATTTTCCAAAGGATCTTTTTGGAAATGAAAATCTTTCTTGAAAGACGATAGCGTAACGAGTGATGAACTTACTATATGGGAACTGTAAAGACACGGAGTTAAAAAATTAAGGACAATATTTAGGGAAAAAATATTGCTCAGAGACATTTACTTCTGTCATCTTCTCTTTCCTAAAAATGTGTCTGGTTTTATTAAGCGATGATGAACTGCTTTCAATTAATGTCTTAATCTGAGAACCTGCCAGAGGATTACTTTTTAGAAAATTTCATGCTGCACTGCTAGCATTTGTTTTCCTTGGTCACTTTAGTGTTTCAACATAACAGTGCTGATTTTGCTTTTCAAAACGAGGGAAAAATGAAAATAAATGTTATAGTTCAGGTCCTGACTATGTAGTGGAACAGGTGCTCTATTGTTTCTTATCGTATTTGTCTGTCTGGAAGAAGAATGAAGCAGCAAACTGGCCATGAAAAGCATTGCTGATTTCAGTGCGGGTTGTTTGGGGGATTTTGTACAATAGTTAGACAATGAACTATATTTAGTATTTAATTGGACTGAAGTAAAAGAGAGGACAGACCATGCACAGGAACCGCAGCTAGATATTCAAGTGTAGTAGGAGCACAAATATGAACAAATGCAGCACAGTCTAGTGGTACAGAGCAGGAATGGCACTGGAGAAGCGACGTTATTAGATAAGGCACAGTGCCCTTCCGTGGTCATAGCTTTGTAGAGAAGAGGAGCTTTTCTGGAGAAAGTTCCAGGGGCATCAGGCAGAATTTATTTTAGTATGGTTAGGAATTAATACTCAAATTGTCATTGGTTTGTGTCAGTACATTTATAAAATTATACAAGTACCAATTATTACTGGTCAGGATAGCAGATTTCTTTTATGACATAATCCCTTCTCCCTATACCAATACGTATGGAAATGTGTTATGAGAAATATCAGCTTCACTGTTCTTTTAATGCAGAGAAAGCTATAACAGACATCAAAAGATAGATGCAGATAAGTAGTATTGCACCAGCAATCTTTGAGACATATCGATTAGAATAATGGGAGATTTGTATTTAAAATTAGCATTGCTAAATATTGAAAAAGTCAAAAGTAGCAACATTTTTACTAAAATTTCTTGTTTGAAAACCTGTGTATTCCAAATAAGCTAAATATGTATCTAAAATCATAAGTATTACCTAGTATGAACTAAAGCCACATGTAAATAAAACAGCTTTCATTCATTGAATGGAATGCACTTTACTGAAGGATCACAATTGTTAATATATACCATCTTCTTAACCATAGTCAGTTCTGGAAAATTCAGATTATATTTATCTCTCAAGTCCTTAAGAAGGAATAAGCAGTAAGATTAAAACAACAGTGTCAGTAGATGCACAGTATAGTTCATTAACATCCATAATTTAGAATAGCTCAAACTGCAAATAGTTCCTTAGCTTAAAGAATGCCAACACCTTCTTCTACTGGAATTTGTCAAACATCTCTACATCATGTTTATGAGAGTAAATTCCTTGTTGTGAACTGACTGAAAAAAATAAAGGCCTTACCAGTGTTGTGTTAGCTGTTGCGATATTAAAGATAAAACTTTAAAAGTATTCAGTAATGACTAGCCATTTACCACTGTCTTCAGTGACACCAGAATTTAATTCATAATTAATTTTTCTAAAACCTCCCCAAAACTTTGCAGTCAGTATCTACTACTTTGAGGTTTTGAAAAGCAACAATTATCACACAAAGGTTTCTGGAGTAACTGTTCGTAACTATTCATGTGTATCAGTATTTCAAGCAAATGTATGTTACAGTGTATTACACGAACGGAGTGAGATCTCTCTGCAGAGCTGTGGTTGATCCAAGCTGTATCTTTAATTCAGAAATAGAATTCCCTGTAGACTTGGTTAGAGCATTTTACTTTAAAACCAATGGTACAATATGGCTCATTGGTTGTTTACAATCTAATGATTTTTCGAAAGAGGGGAGAGCTCAGTAAGGCATCACTTTGAGTTCAGAGGATAAGAGGGAAGAGAACTTGCACTCTGCTTCAGGTGCATATGCAGGAACTCCCTTCTTAATTTATCATTGATTTGAGCTTGCCAAAATTCCAATATTTATTTTTGTAAAGAGTGTTTACTAAGTTGTGTTCTAAATCAGTAATTGCTACTATCTCTAGTGGGTGTGCTTTGAAGAACAGGGCACTAAGACCTTTCACAGGGTGCAATTTTCCATTTTCCTGGGGAAAAGACTGGACCAGCTGCATCATAAAACTGAAAGAGAGAAATATGTATTTCAACAGGGAATTTTAGAAGATGAGAGAGAAAATGAGGGTAGAAAGGGTGGTGAATTTGGAGAATGACTGAACTAAACAGAAGTGGTGCTGTTTAGAAAGACAGACAGTGATGTGGAAGAAAGAAGCAAAGAGATAAGTGGA
This sequence comes from Dromaius novaehollandiae, assembly GCF_036370855.1. Taxonomy (NCBI): domain Eukaryota; kingdom Metazoa; phylum Chordata; class Aves; order Casuariiformes; family Dromaiidae; genus Dromaius; species Dromaius novaehollandiae. The sequence continues at coordinate 12,502,183 of NC_088130.1, read as the reverse complement.
ATTATAAACGAAAAGAAGACAATGTAAAAAGACAGAAAGGGAAAGGAGGAGGACTTGGAAGTTTTTTTGATGTGAGCAGTCCTATACTCCAAAGTGCTGGGCTTTTCCATTGCTGCTCATTGCGGGCAGAGTTGACTACAGTGTGCACGCTGTCAGAAATGAGAAAGAAAGAGGAGTGGGAGAAACAGGAAAAGAGTGAAATAAGTTGAGGATCAATGTACAATATGAGCGTATTCGTTGTAAAACTTTCTATTACTTGGTGTTGCATTTAGATTTGCTGGAGTGGGACCTCAATCTATTTGGTATTCAGCTAAACGCTAACATTCAGCATCTGCTCCCATTCATTTCCCTATGTATATCCAGCGCCCTGCTACTCAAGAGTGCTGCAAGCTGGAACATCACATAGACAGTTATGTAAGCTGTCTGTAAGAGCCTGGCATTTGCTTCATTTCAGCCAAGTTATTCATTTGCAAAATTAAAACGTCATTTACAAAATATGTCCAAACCTGATCTTTTTAAACTCTGGATGAAATTAAAAAAAAAAATAGTTTTTATTTTTCTGTCTCTCATTCCCTTTCTTTTTTTGTCATTGTTTTTAAAAAGAAGTGCATTCAGAAAAGTCCTTGACACTAACTTCACATGTTAAAAAATGTGGAATTCATTCATTAAAACTATACATTGTACATGTTCATATATCATAGAATGACTTTTTATTCCTTTCACCCTTTTGTTCCTTTCAGTTTATCACAGTTTGGGATATGTTGTAGGGGAGAAATAAACAATTTGTTAAATCTTGGCTTGGATACATCTCCATCGTGCACTTCCATTACATTTGTATGATTGTAGCCTTGGAGATAGAGGTGCTTGAGAGATGAATCTCTCCTTCCCTGGCACTGCTTGGTTGCCAGCACCTGCTCTTTCTCTTGCTAGGTGAAAGAATTTGCCTGTATCTTCTTTTTTTTTTTTTTTTTTTTTTTTTTTTTTTTTTTTTTTTTTTTGGACAATGATCTATTATAATGGCGTTCACCTAACTAATATAATAGGGTTTTGGAGACAGTAGAAATGTGCGGGAGTGAAGACATAATATCCTATCTACTAGCAGAAAAACATTTTTTGCCTGTGAAAAATAGAGATAATGCCTTTAGATCCTTTCTCCATACTCAGAAGATAGAGAAACACAGAGCACTGTTATGATGCTTTCCTGCTTCAAGGTATTTTTTTAAGTACCTCCCCTTGACCACTTTTCCTTCTGTAGCAACCCCACAGAGCTTATTACAGAACCAAACAACTGCAGAACTCTCTATTACCAAAAAGTAAAGGGAAATCTGAATTTTCAGAAAACTCCTCTGGTAGTGTAGGAGGTTCATTTACATGAATGCTGTGCTTTCCCACCTCCCCCTTGTAGTTTTTTCGTAAGTCCTAAGCATAAAACAGGCAGAGAGCCAAGCTGTCATCCTTTAACATCTATTTCATCCATTCTCAGGATCAGTTGAGCTAAAGGAGGGTATATGTCTCGGGAAAAAAAGTCTTTATGCCATTATTGAAATGTTTGGAAATGCATCAGATTTTTGACCCAGTATGAACCTACATTATGTCTTGGGCAAAAATGAGCAGTAGGATAAAGTCATTTCAGGAAGGCAAATGCTATTAAATGCATATTGTGATTTTTTTCATCATCTCCAAAATAATATTTTTGAGAGATGCTTCACAGTGGAACAAGTCAAAGGATGGACTTTTAGGTTACTGACAAGGATAAAATAAATCACTTGGAAATTGTTTTCATTGAAGGAATAAGCTAATTTGCATAAAACTCCTGCTCACTGTCTACAGGCTGGTTGTTATGGTATTTTAAATAATACTAACCCATCATCAATTTTTTACTTGCTGCATAGCCAGGTAACTGAAAAGGGTCTGTATTTTAGATGTGTATAGGCATGTGTCCTATTTCATGAGTATAGGTGACATTGTGATACATATATGCATAGGATGACTGAACATTTCCTTAAAAATTAAAGAATGTAATTCTCCTGTCATGTGAGTTTAAATCCACCAATTTCCAACAGGAGATATGTGTTCACATCCAAGCATACAAACTTACCTTAACTATCTGTCTACTGTTGCAGTCTGTAATTAGGAAGAAAAAGAGAAAATATGTCATTTTCCAATCCTGTTTGGACATCATGTTTATATTTTTGTAGACTTTGCTCTTAGAGCTAACCAGTCATTGTGATATATGTTTACTGGTTTTGTTCTTTATCGCAAGTGCATTTTAGCTTTTAGATTTTTTTTTTATTTGTGCTGTGTTAGTTTAAATCACCACCTCTACTGATTGTCAGTTATTTGGGGTTGAGGGGTGTTTTTGTTTTTTTTATTGGTACGTTTCATATTCTTTTAGTCTTTTCTTCCTTCTTCATTTCATGAGCTGCTTATATCACAAATATACTTCTATTGGCAAACTTAACAGAAAATGATCACTGAATAGGTATTAAGGATGAACCTGGAATACAGTCTTTCTGGGCAGGGCATTAGACTCATTAGAAAGGCAGGCTGAAGAAGAGATTGTAATTGCTCATACTGGACTAAGCTATAGTTATATATATGAATAAATATTTTCAATAGTGCCATTTATCAACTATCCTTGTATAAGGAAAAAAAAAGTGTATTTAGGTAGTTTGTTTACTTTTTTTTTCTCCTCCATGACTGAGTGTTTTTACCTATACAAAAGGGTCTATATAGAGTAATACCCTTATTATTGTGGATACAGTCAGCATCCTTATACAGTAAGGAAAAGAATAAGAAAATTTTTGTGCAACGGAATTTGTCAGGTCAGTTAAATTAGAATTTTCCCAAGGGTTTTTCTAAGGCAGGGATTGTTATCTAGTGCCTTCAGCATGTCGTGTATTTATTTAATACCAGAAAGTGCCAGACCGATGGCTCTTCTGCATGCTGCAAAGATTTAGGACCTATTCCTGGAGATTTTCTCGGCATGCAAACGTGTTTTCAGCATGGGTGAGGTTACTGACGTGCGAAAGTCTTTGTCCGACTGATCTCATTAGGTGCAGGCGAGACACCGGGAGCCGCGCGGGCCTCGGCTGCGGGGCCGGCTCTGTCCCATGTCATTCCCCTATTGTGCCTCAACATTGACCTTGAAAGACCCTTTTCCCGTGTCCGTTGTAACCTTGGCCTTGCTGCTGACAGTGCCAACAGGGGTGCCAATTAGTGCTACGTGGTGGGGTTTGTTTTTGCTTTTTACGAACAAAGTCCATTGAGGGCTGGGTTGAGACCACCAACTTCACACAGGCCACCAAGTGCCATGGCATTTTTATTTTGTTCAGTCACTACCAATCTGGGGTTGAACCTTCATCTGTAATCTGTGTATAGTCTCTGTACCCAGCATTACTTCTAAATCATTTAGCTTGGTAGGAGGAGGCGTTTGGCTCTGAAGTAACATATATCAGTAAAACATGGCATTGTATAGCAAGCACATAAAATAATTCTCATTGCTTCTTGTATTTAAATGCTAGGTTTAAGAGCCTGCTTTTAAAAAGTTCAAATATTATCAAAATTCCAAGGAATTTACAACATAGCAAAAGAGAATAGAGCGAGAATGAAGGGAGCAGTAGTATTTTGTATCAAATAAAGATAATCCCATGTGTTACAGTGCGGTCTGGAATCTAATATACACACATGAGCGTCACTGTTATGGACCTCTAAGTGATCTGACAGTGCTTCTAGCTGCTAAGGCCTTTCTATCAGAAATATTCAACCATATTCAGACATGTTTCAGACTTCTAAGGTTTTGAGTATAGAAAACTGAGCTGAAAAATAGTTTTGCATAAGCATCGCAGGAAGCCCAGAATTAAATCGGTAGTTCTGGAACAGTGTTCTGTAGCTTTCTATCTGTCAACAGAAAACTATTTTTAAAAGAATCTTGATTTCTTTCTTAGATATATGTGAACAAGGCTTTATCAATGTCTAATGGATGTGTTGATCACCAGTCTCCACTCAAATCTATAATTCCAAATTTCAAGTAATGTGCATGTATATATCCAGTAAACTTGTGTTGGCTGAAGACAACATTCTTATTTTCATGCTTTAGACAGTTTTTAATATTTTAAACTAACGTATTTCATTCTTTTGTTTTCATAACGGTCCAGAAAATAAATGGTACAAGTCAGGCTATTTGTGTCCCTCCCCTCTCACCTCCCCCTTTAGAATTCATGATTGCCTAGTAGTGAGATGTATTATAATTGTGTCTATAACTTTAAATCCCATGGTGATGCAGTTAAAGTTGAGTAGACGCTAGAACTTTGTTATTAGCTGCAGTAGACTGGAAAGCACAGGGAGAGCAAAATTGACTTGTTATTAAGTTATAATAAGGCTGCAGGTTGGGCTGTGGATATATCCTCTTAAAATAGCTGTCCTGATATTGCAAAGAGCAAGTCTCCTTATTTATTCCAAATGTATATGTATCCACAAAGAGGCTGTAGAAGGAATCATATGAATGTTGAAACAGCTTAGCAAGTAACACCAAAAAGGTTCTTATTCCACTTCAGTAAATTCAACTGGCTGCATGTCTGAGAGAGAGAGAAGGCTACAAGGGGGAAGGGCAAGTGTACGAGTGAGTGTGAGTGATTTTGTGAAGAGGGGGCAAAGAAGTCTGTGTTAAAGATGAGAGATTTGGGGGAGGGAGACACTTTAGCCTCTCTTTAAGTACATCTCCCTCCTGAGTACATTTACTTCCATCACAATGGGCTAGAAGAGATCTTTGTTTAGTGGTGCAGTGCCCCCGAGACCTAATTTAGCTTTTATAGGAAATTCAAAAAGAGACAGAGTGAGCAAGAGAGACCAGAACAAAGATAGGAGTTTGCACTGGGAATATTGATACTTGTGGGCTGCTTCTATAAATCCTTTAAAAGAAATTCTCCTGGAAAATGCTGAGTTGGACTTTCTGCTGGAGGAGGGCTGAACTTGAGCGATGCGCATTGTTTCGTTGTGCAGCTTTGATAACGAGGGGTGGTGCAAACATGCATCTTAGGGCAGCCTTGGTTTTGTTACTTTGAAATAACAAGTAGAGGGTCATTAAAGTCAAGCAGAAATACATTAAAAGTTAATTTAATTTTGCTTTTGAAAATGCCTTTTTGACGGAGGCATCCTGTTAAAAGCATGCACTGGGTCTAGCTCTGTGAACATAACAACATTCTCAGACATCTCAAAACTTAATAAGTGATATTTGTTATTCCTTTGTTCAAGTCACTTTGACAGTTTGGAGTGGCTTGGCCTTGCTTCTACTGTGCAACTGTGAAAAGGTCATCTTTGCCCCCCCCCCCCCCCCCCCCGAATTTAGGGCCACCGTGATATTTTTAGATGTATTTTTCCTGTATTTTTTCAAGTTTGTCTTTTGATCAGGGATGGAGTTGTATCATGTGTTCACATAAGTGTATGAATCCTATTCAGTAAGATCCGTTTCTGTAGAGCCTTGATTTCAGAGCCTTCCTTTGCCCCACTACAGATGTATCTTATGAGTATCACTATTTTAAAAGTACAAAGGGAAACAAATTTATATGTTAGGAAAATTTGCTGTGGAGTACCTTATTCTGTTATCAGTTACGCAAATGTTGTTTTGATCTATAGTGTTATGGACAGCTGTGGAAATATCTTTTTGGCTAAAATGAGATGAGATGAATCTCCTGTTAGTTGATTTCACTTTAGGTTTTATTGGTACTTTTTTTGCAGATACAGTCATCCCACAGGTTCATATTTTACTTGTACATTTCCCTCAAAGAGTATTTGATAAATAAAACATAGGCTTGTCAACAACATATGGGAAGCTGATTTGAGTCAGCTTAAAAGTATATACTTAAAAGTGTATATTTTTAAGGAAGCCATATTTATACTTTATTTATCATCTCATTTTGACTGGCTTCCTTTTTCTCCTCTAAAGAGCACTCGCTAGTAAATATCCTCCTTCCATAAACTCATGCCCACAGAAGTAATCACTAGTTTTTATCATATCGCTTAGCTGAAACTTGTTGTTGTTGTTGCTAGGCAGCCAGACTTACACAAACCAATAGAATTATATAATTTTCTTCAGCAGTAGATTTCAATTAAGGCTCTGGGCATATAACTGATTTCTTCAGATGGTCAGCTCCAGTGGTAAAAAGAGAGGAAGCAAGGGCTAGGCTGCACGTAAGTGTGGTTTCTTAAGTTTTTTCCTGACAAATTTAGGCTGGGTAACTGATGAAAATGCTTAAAGAAATAATTGAGCTGCTTCTATTTCTCTTATAAATCTATTTGGACAGTAAAATAGTGTTTGCAGTTATGTTTTTCCTTTGTTTTCCATATAGATTTTATTCCCTATATAGTGTACTGAGGAGGGGGAAAAAAAATGAACACAAGCCAACAGAAAATCCCAATCTAACCTCAGGTGTGGGTAGGAATCCCTCAGAAAGAATTTCTCCTAAGGTTCTTTTTCAGTGAAGAAAGCAGCATATGAATACATTTCCAAATCAGTTTGAGATCTGCATAAAAACGCTGCATATTAAGAAAAGAGATCAGAGATTAAACAAGAGGCTTTGGGATCAACGTAATATCTTGCATTTGTAAAGAAGCTATTTTGATATGCTGAGGAGTCATATGGAGAACTTGAAATAATCTAGAAAAAGGAAGCATTTGCTTCAGGACTATGTCTTGGTGTCTTGAGTCAGGGCTGGAAAGACTGAAGTGACAAAAGCAGGATTTGAGATGGTGTCATTCATTAAAATATAAGCTGATTCTGCTAATGTGGCATTTAAAAAAACAAGCTGAAGAAGAAACTTTGTAGGCATGTGGTTATCTTGCCTCATCAAAATGCAAATAGATCATTTTTACCTATCATGTTTTGGTGGGTGGGGAATAGAATTTAGGTATTAGGTATATAATTCATTTTCTAAAAGGTCATTCTTGTTATATCCCTCAAGCCTTTCCTAACATGCTTCTTTCTACCAAGATATTGCAGAACTTGCTACGCAGAATTATACTGATTTCGGCTTTGCTGTTGCTGCAGTAGTATTTTCATACAAGTGCATATTCACATGGACTGACCTATTCCTTAGCCCTTCTGTGGGGAAATATCACCAAAGGAAGAATCAGTAAGAGCATATACTGGTGCATCTTATAAAGTTTTCCACAGCAACACTGTAATTATATTAGAAGTTGTATTCTGATCCCATTTGCAGACATGCAAATCTGCAATTTCTCTGCATTTGCAGAAGTGTTACTTTGGAGAAAATTTGTTCCTAAGTATTTTGTCTTGCTATGGAAGGGCCCAGGGCCCTTCAGGCCCAGAATTTATCTCCAAATGCAAAACTTGCTCCTGAGCTCACAGAAGAAAGAGAGGACGCATTTCCATTTTGAGATGCTTGAGATGCTGAGCATGAAGGGGAAATTCTATGCTTTTGCCTACCTACATTGTAATTAATATGGGAAACATAGCAATGGGTAAAATTCCTGAAGATTTCCTGTGAGCTGGGTAATAATTTTACTCTTGGGCCATGTCTAAGTTGTTCAAACTCTGAGATGTGTTCCACTCTTCCAGTATTTACATTTTGTCCTAACTTAATCTCTAGGGCACCAGCAGGCAGGATATGTAACTCATAGTTCTCACAGCACTTCTAGCAAAATCTTAATAATTCCCCATCCCCCAAACTGGATCTCCATGTAAAGCCTACCATGTATGATCTACTTCCTGTGGATCTTCCCTTTCTTAACAAGCATCATTACTCCTTGGAGGGTTCATCCATCATCTCCTTGGCCACCTCTTGCGGCCCCTACAGCATCAGGTGGGGGTCAATACAATTCACTAGCAGCAAAAGGACTTGGCACAGAGAGATGTGGGGAAGAAGTCGAAATGTTTGTGAGTTTATGTATATGGGAGAGGATGGGAATTTGGAGCTGAGGCTTTTCCACAGGACACAGAGTCAAGAGAGAAGGATGCCAAGATGTTACATGTGCTTTAACACTCACAAGAGCCAATAAAAATTATTATTGGCAAGAACCAAGTACTTTGGCTCTCATCATTCAGGCAGTAGATAAAGAAAAAGTATACATACACACCCTCCCTCCTCCAAACAAATGAAACAAAACCTCTATCTTTTCTGTTTTTCCAAAGCCACCTTTGGATGGATAAGAAACTTCTTGGCACACCCTGTAATAGTATGAAATTCAGCACTTATCAAGAAACCAGGCTGAAGCCACCTGATTTGAAGTCTTCACAAAAAAAAAGAACAATGTCAAAAGAAACATCTTCCACTGTGGCCTTCTACAAGAAGGCTTTTTAATTGACTGTATCTCAGTGCCAACAGCAGTTGGTCTTAGCAAACACTGTCATCAAAGATGGACATATCTCACTCCAATTTGAAAATTAGGGTTTCCTTTACAGACAGGACGCCTGGATGGAGGAAAAAAAATAAAAAGAAAAAACAGGACAGTCCCCAAAAATGCACTACATGCAAACTCTTCCTAGGATTTAAGGACTGTTGCAGTGTTCCCAGACTGCACATACACTGTCTAGCTCATTTCCAGGTTAGGTATGCTGGGGAAATACTTTTGAACATTATCCTAGTCAGGTCTGAGAAAGATGTACAGCTAGAAGAAAATCAAAATCATCTAGGAATGAATCCTAGATTTTTCTGAGGCCCAAGACAAAGACAGAAAGAAAGGATGGAAGTCTCTTTCTCTCTAGCATGGCAGCCCAAATGATGATGAGCAGAACGAGGCAGGCTGTGGTTATGGTCAGTCACATCAAGTCTTAGGGATGGACTACTTGCTTCTTCAAGAAAAGACTGAGTGAAGGAGAAGAGAGCAGGGTGCATAAGTGGGGGGAAAAAGTGTGGCTAGCTCAGGTGCTGCAGCTACAAGTCATTCATTAGGCTTTTTCTATATCTATTTAGCTCATTATATATGTGCCCTGATGTGCTACCTCGGACAGTGCCTGAGAGGAACCAGGCACTTTCTCTTTATCTTCTGTGTGAAATTTTCTCCACATCATATCTAGCTCTGAACATTTCTGAGGGTATCCAGCATCTTTCCATCTTACAAGACTCAACAGCTAGGCTGAAAAGCTGCTGTACTCTTTGCAAGCATGGCACAATATCTAACAGGTCATGTTTTCATGTCATTGTTCTGTGGAGTCCATCAGCTGGACACTACTGGCTTGATTCTTGGCATACAGTGATGATCTCAGGGCCGATAGAGAGTCAGTCATCACAGGAAGTCAGTGTCTTGCTTGCCACTTGCCCCAGATTCAGCCATTTCCTTGGGAGACAATTCACAGGCCTGTCTATCTGCATAATCCTCCTTGGAAAGTGGTATTTATTGGTATTTATTTGGAAAGTGGTGCCGGGGCAGATCCCTCTGGGGGTGTCACTACAGAGTGATAGCAGGGGCAAGCAGTCCCCGGGCTTCTTCTTGATGATCTTAAGTAGGTTGAGTAAATGATGCTTTCAAGCGTGCCCCAAACCAAAGATAGTACGGGCAATAAGGAGACTTGGCCCAAGGGAAGATGACCAGAAATGCTATCGTAGGACACCGTAGGTGCAGTTTAGAAATAGTTTGTTACTTGGTCAAGCTTTTCATCACATTTTTTCTGCAATATGACATCTTAGATTCTTTAAGTTTACAGACAGAATGAGACTTGGTAGCATAACACATTGTATGAGTGTCCTATGATTATGGTTATCATACTAACAGATTTATGTAATGGTTTAGTGCTGATCTGCATATAGCTGTATGGTGTAAGTCCTACTCTTTTTCTTTATGTGAGCAGAAGATCAATCAAGCATTTCTGAAGCAAAATTAGCAAAATTGGGATTCATATAAAAGGGAACTGCACTGACAAACATTATATTCACCTGATAATCAAAACTTTGAAAACAAAAAATTAAGGAGATAGGGAGGTGATTCTGAAAGTATTGCTCCTTTTGTAATAAATATTCTTGGTATGTTTGCCAGGATTTCCAATTCAAGACAGGCTCATTCCAGTGAAAATGTGCATCAGTGGTAGTCTTACTGCAAAACCGTCATGTGACGATAAGTGGTAGTCCTCCTAACCAGAAAAAGCCAAGAGTAGCAGACGTGTTAAAAGATTCTGAAGTCTAAACTCAGAAGGCATTGCCTGGAGACAGGCAGGAAATGCTTGTGCCCCATTTGCACTCTCTTTTATGGTTCTTTCAAGGACAATGCTGTTTCTGCCGAAGTTAAAGAAGCCATTAACTGGGATGTCTGAGAGCTCCTTCCCAGCCCCAGCATCAGAGGAGAAAGCTGGAAAGGATAAACTGGGACCAAAATTATTTTCTTGCCCATCAATAGGAAAATATTCCATCCTCCAGCCAACCCCAGTACAAACCATATTGTGTTGATTTAATGGAGCACTTTGCCATAGTTACATCCAAGCTCAAGCCAATAAATAATAATTTTTTCTGAGGTTTTTCAACCTCTTAAAAAAAAAAAGAATAGCTCCTACATTTCTAAGTATTCATTTTTTTATTTCTTAATATGCCAGTTCTTTCATTATCTGTTTAGCTGTTTTTATTTTGTTTTATTATTAATATTGTTAGTGTTCCATATATTTTTACATATATTCAGGCTTTCATCTACTTCTACCTGATTTTCTCTTCCACCAGTTTCTTCTTTTCATCTGATTTGTTTCACATTCTTCTTTTTTTGCTTATCTTTTACTCTTCATTCTCCAGTTGCTAGCTTTTCACTGAGCATGAATTGTTCTTTATCTACAGTGACAGCCCTTAAAAATCTTAAAAACCAAAACTTTTCACAAGACATGCCCTTTAAGCATCAGATCATCTCACCTAACCCCCTGAATCTCCAAAGGTCTTTGAGTCGATGCTGAGCTTTCTAGTAAAACACAATTAATTTCATTTTAAAATTTACACCCATGGGGGTGTGCCTGGAAAATTATTCATCATGTATTCTGGACAATTTTACATAGCTCTTCAATAAGTTAATACAGCTCATTTTTTTTTGTCCACGATGGTCCAACGTATTGCAGAAATTACTGACTTCGCTGTCACGTCTTAGTGATTGTGAATATAAGTTTGTGTTGGCGGAAGCATGCCAGCTTTTTTCTGATGCCATAAGAACTTAGATCATCATCTACAAATCATTATAAATGAAATTTAGTGCCTGTGATAGGTGCTCAGCTCTGAAACTGTGACTCTTAAAGCCTCTCCTTAGCTGCTTTACACCTTGCAGAATACTTATCTCAGTAAACCTATTTGCTTTTAATATTAAGGTTCCTCAGGTATCCAAAGTTCTTATTTTTTCCATCCCTCATTCACGTCTCACACCTGTACCCTCTTATGATGGGTTCCTCTGTGTGTGCTCTTTTGAGGATCAAGTCACCAAACGTACAATGGTTTCCCTAACGGAGGAGGCTCTGCACAAAGCACCCGAGGAGAGGGAGATGATGGAGCTTTTTATACAGTAGGTCAGAGTTAGGAGCACTTCTATAGGACTTGGTAACTGTATCCATCTCCCAGCTCAGCAGCGTCCTAATCACATTGCTGTAGGCAATTTGTAGCAAGGAGGCAATGGAGATGTTGGTTTTCCATCTCACTTGTTGACTCTGCTCACTTACAGTGCCTTTAAAGATTCATTGCATCAGGAGCAAGACAAGTGTGACCTGTTAGCCCAGTAGTTAGAGCAGGACTGAACACCAAAATTTCACATTGCGATCTTGGATCTTTTTTCCAAATTTTAAATTGGATAAAAATAGTTATTGAATCAGAAACTGGAATGATAGCTGCCTCCCCAAGTGACTTGTTAATGGTGCTAAAGAGTTGTGCTCACTTTCTTTCTCTCTTGATCTTCTGCTCACTTCCCCTTCTTTCTAAAGAACAAATAGTGCAAAATTGAACAGTGTCATGAGGAGAATCTGAGAGTATTCACCACCCTTCATACAGTCTCTGCAACCTCTGTGAGTTTCTAAAGCTGAGTATTACAGTGTCTCCATGCTTTTGCATGTATAGCCCTTACTTGCTATACTACATAGCAATAAAAACAACTGCCCTGATCTTCAGCTTATTAATCATCACCATTCTGCTGGAAGTGCTGGGGCTGTGGTAACTTACTCCAGCTGATAATTTGCCCAAATACATGATTTATATCAGTGTCTTTAAAGATACATTAGGAGATCCCTGTCAGTGAGAAGTCATCACTCAGTTTTAATAGAATGATGCTGGTGTCTTCCAAATCAACATGAAAGTTCATTGCCAAATAGTCAACAAGGACACCAAAGGTTATCAAAGGCACGTGGCTATATAAGGATGGATTGCTTTGTTTGTGGCGTTTTGTTGGTGGTGGTTTCCTGTGCTCTGTAACAAAGTGAAATATCTTAGTTCCCAGTTATGCACTGAGTATACATTCGTGTTGATCGTGATTTCAGGCTTAGTACTGGAGGTATGATGAGCAGCGAGGGCCAGCAGTAGCCTTTCTTGCTAGCCTCGGACCATGCTATCCTCGGACCATCGTTCTGCTGACAGCTGTGGCCCTAATCGTGGGCTGCGGTTCGGCACGAGAAAGGCAGGATCGGTCATCTGTTGTACTATGTTGTATTACCACAGCACCAGAATACTGTTGAACGTAATTGCTAATCATCTAGTTGTTAACATACACAGATTTATGGCTCACCCTGAGTAGCAGATAATTCTCCAAGTGGTCCCATTGATTTCACTGGGGACAGAGTAGAGTAAGAATTACTGAATGTAAGGATGGTTTTTTTTGTCTCGGGGTATCTGGTATGTCTGTCCCTCAGCTCAGTTCCACAGGCACAATATGGATGTTTGTCAGAAATTCAGCGTTTTTTGTTTTCACTTCTCCTAAGCTATTAAGTAGCTAGTTGAATAATTTATTCTTTTATTCAAGACAAACTTGATCCTCCTGGCTGAAGGAGTAAAATCACTCAATCTTTTTCCACTCGCTATTTATAAGACAAAGATAGAGGGTCTCCAAAGATACACTGATCATTTGAGCTGTGTGTAGCTGAATCCAAGACAGAAAACCTAAGCTTTTTGTTTGTTTTGTTTTGTTTTTTACAAAAGAAATCTATGTTTCTATAACAAATGAGGTTCAGCTCTTAGCAATTCACTCATTTTCCATTTTTCATTTTCTCTTTTAATACTCGGAAGAACATCTGCATGTGGGGCAGAGAGGTTCAGCATAGGAAGTATGCTCGCATATTCTTTATATTCTCTCTCCCTTAGCTCTAAATGTTTTTCCAAAGACTTTTGCCAGTGCCACATTATCACGTTGTCCCAACAACCTCACCATTTCGGGTCATTTTTCTTCAGCATTCTTGTTGTCTTTTCTTCTGTTACCTGGGTGTTTTCAGCTGGTTCCGATGCTGTACTTCCTTGAGGTTTGAAGTAAACTTGAACCAAAGCATTTTTCCTCTGCCAATGAAACCTCTTTCGTATTAACCGTCTACAGCGTGCGCAACACATCCTACATTTAAGTATCACTTCTCTGCTACTACTCAGGTGCTGTATAAGAAAAATGTTGCTTTTCCCAACTTAAAGACTATTGCTCAGATTATATATTACTGTCATAATACTGAGGTAACATATGCAAAACTGGGTCTGTATTTTGTGTTACCGCAGCCCGATCAGGGAGGATACCCTTTCAGTACAACATCTTTCCTCCCGTGCCAAGCTTTCCTTGGCAGTGCACCAGGCCCCTATAATTCTATTCTCTAATTTCTCTTTCCTCGACACACTTCACTTCTCTTTTCAGACAATATGTCTGTTCTTAACCCCATACTAAGTACCTTGCTGTGGGTAACCCTTTAAAGGCACCCTTCCTGCTAGTCTCATACTGTATTTTCTTTGATCTTTTCCCTTAGGTTAGCAACTCTTAACTCTGTTTCTTCTTCTCTTACTCCAGAGGTGCTTTCATGATGGACCTGTTGGAAACTGTATCCCATTTTTCCACTCCTTCCTTATTTTTCTCTCTCTCCGGCAATGATGATATAACATCTAGCAGACTATCCTCTATTTCTGAATGTTGGAAATGCTTACAAGCTGAATTACAACAAATTCATAAAATACATGTCTAGAATAGTTATGATCTTTGTTAATTTTCAGCAGAAACTCTGTAGTGTTGTTTTCCTCTTTAGGAAATCTAGATAAGCTAAACTCAAAACACAGAAGTGCTGGATTACATGTCCAATCCCCTGATGTCACTACACGAAATAATGACATCATGACCTCTGTAGCAGCAATGAGTGTTTGGATAATGGTTGAATTCAGTTCAGCTGCCTTTGATTGTCCCACTGTGGTTTCTATAAGTAGGGAAAATTTTATATATTTTCCATGGGCTTTTGAAAGTTTATTCATCATACAGCCTCTTTGTCCTTGCTTTTTATTTCTACACTTTCTGCTGCTATTCTGTCACAAGTAATATTTTTTCCACTACTTTAGTTTCCTTCATTCACTTATACGCCTAAATAAACTGTACTATGCAAGCTGCAGTAAGGTTCCCTTTTTTGATAGTTCTCCAAGAAGAAAAGTTAATTTCCCAATACCTTTCAACACGGATGTGCCTTGGCACTATTTTTTATCATGTGTTATATACTATTGTTGGATCAAATCATGGTCACTTTTCCAAGAAATCCCTGTCACATGACAACTAATGAGCTGGTCAGGTAATTGGGATCAAGCAATAAAATGTCTTTTCACCCACAAGTGGGTCTTGCACTTATTTGAATCACCAGCTCTTCTCAAAAATATTCTTGCAACATTGTAGGTGGCAGACAGTGTCTTTAGAAGAGGCACTGGGGTCAGCTTTCTCATAGCCCTCTCTAGAGTAAGGAGAACAATTCCCACATGCCTGGGACGTGCATGTTAATTTAATATTTGCCAAGGATGCTATCTCAATGACAGAGTATTTTTTAAGTTTCTTTTACTAAGTAACAATTTTCCTATGGGATATTCAGACATCTATGGCTGAAATGAGACGTAGCCACCATTTTTCCCTGCTCCATTTGCACACTAATACAAAAGAGGAAAAACTGTGGTAAGAGGAGGAAGGTTAAAAAATTTCTGCTGAAATAAGCACTGTGGCAATAATAATTTACCAAATTAGAAAGCTGTTGAAATATTTCTAAAACAAACCGCAGGATACAGTCATCTGGTATCTGATTGCCTTTACTTGCTGTGAGAGTATTGCCCTAAATAAACCATCTGAATTTTTCCCAGAACTATGTCTAGAACATTTGGCTCATAAGACATAAAAGGGCTAGTTGTTGGAGTCTTTCCCTGCATTTTTGGCACATTCTTTCTTTTTGCCTTCAGCATAGCATGGGGCAAAATGTTTTTGCAGGCCATAAGTGTTTTAAAAGGGAGACATCTGAGAAAGGTACTGAAATGGTTGCATTTTCACCAGTTTTTTTTTTAACTTTTGTAATTTTAAGTCAAATTTATATAGTTGTGGTTATTAGAATTTAAATCTTTGTGTTCAATTGCATAGTCATTCAATTTAATGTTTTATAGCTTTGCTTAAGTATTCTCAATGCCTTCAGGGCATTCTCAAAAGTTTTATTGAAAGCTGTGTGTCTTTCAGCTAGTTTCAGCAGCTTTGGAGCATTTACCCTCGCATAGGGAAGTCTGCATCGTGATGAGTTTTGTGACCTGAAAAGCCCATCAATAGAGTTAAACAGCTCCCTTTTCTGTTTTTTACCATACCTTTTGATATTGGCCATAAAAAATGTATTTTATTGGGAAATAAATTCAGGTTGGAAATGCATATATACATTTTCCCCCACTGTGTTCTCTGCCTGTATATCAGGGATTCAGTTACGGTGACTCAGTTGTGCCAAAATAAAACTTTTTGTTTACTCAGTAGTATAAATAAGGTCAAGTGTCTTGTCTGTTCTGCTCAGGATGTAGAGACAGGGCATAATAGTATTAGTTGCCTCTGAATCTTCCCTGAAATCATCTTTGTGTACATAAAGTCACTTGAGTTAACTTTTCAGCTGAGATGTTGATCATTCTTCATACCATCAGGAAGCTGGAAATCTCCATTTTCTATTGCAGCTGGAATACTATGGGTAATTCATAAATATTCTTGTCTCAAGTTAGAAAGTTGGTTAGGAAGTTGAAACCATAGGCTTCGAAGTTTCATGTGAGCATTTAGAATATATGATGTAATTAAAGTGGAAGTTTAGATTCTGTCAAAATTCACTTGTGTTGTCTCTAAATATTTGATGTTGCAATTTCATAATACACCCCCAATAATTATGAATGTTAAATGATGGACTTCTTTCTGTAAGTTAAGGGAAACCCAAAGAAATATGTTTTAGATTAAAGAAAGAAACTAGTCTAGGAAAAAATCTGTAACTGTTATGCTGTTTTTTGTTTAATTTTGTATATAATCTTTAAATCGGGGAAAATGATCAGTTCAGCTTATCATAATTACAGAAACTGCAACATGTAGTTCTCATAACTGGAAGAAATACTGAAGAAAATAAGCAAAATAAACTTATATATTACTGTGTATTGTTAAACTCTCAGTGAAGTAAAAGGCAGATATTATAAAAGGCTGGATGGTATATTGATTTTTCATTATAGGCTAAAGTTTGCTTATAATTCAAAAAAAGTGGCAGCAAATAGTACTGGTTCTGAAATTCTTTTGTAGAAAGCAACAGACGACCAAACAGAAATCTGCTTTAGTTCCGTAATTCTCTGAGATGTGGACGGATAATGATGCAAGAGTTTCTTTGTCTGATATTAAGAATATGTAGGGGAACGATTTGGCTTATTTTGATTTCTTTTTTAATTAAATCTACAAAATGCAGGCAAGCTATTCTGTTTTAAGTGTTTTCTTCTGCTCCATTCCCAAGTGTGCAAAATCAGACTGCAGTTTTCTTTAATTTTTCACTTTTAGTTGTTGAATTCCTTCTCTGAATAATCTTCAGTCTCTAGGCTGCTGGTAAGCAAGATGTTGCAAATATTTGGTATTTAAAATTCCAGATGTGAGCATTTTGATTGAAAATATGACATATGGTCCAGGTTCTGTTTCCTAACAAAACAAGTGTAACTCTAACCATTGGCTTTTTAGTGTAAGTGTTTATAAAATCAAAATTCATGAACATTCTCTAATATTTATTTTAAATGAGTTGTTTATGGAAGTCAGTATTTGCTAAAATATTTGTGGAAAGTGAATACGAAAGGTTCACAAATAAGCTGAAGTTAAATCCATTTTTTTCTTGCAAATATTTGCTAAAAATATTTTTAGTTATTTGTTCTACCGTTCGACAGATTAATCATTATTGGGTTAGAGAAATACCACTTAAGTTCCTATGTTGGCCATTCATATGCTACAAAAACATAAAGGATATGTTGCCTGGTATGTCTTATTTAAGCTTGTGGTACAGCAAAGCTAAAACTTGCATATATGTTGCAGAACCAAGCTATGATGTAATTAATTTACGTTTTATCCGTATGAACTCTTATCACAGAGCTATGCGCGGATAAATAATGCAAAAAATAAAATCGCGAGCAGTAGCCACAATAAATGTCCCACTCTTGCACCGTAATAGTTGCAAACCTGTTTAGATCAGAAGATTTCCCCTGTGCAGAGTTTGCTGATGCAGCATGGTGCCTTCCCTGTGCGGACACAGGATATGTGAGTTGTTTCTGTGAGCTGCCAGCCTTTGGTGCTGATTGAGGTTGCTCGGTGCCTCTGAGGGGACAGTCAGCACCTTGCACTATTAGACCCTATAAATTCCATTTTGGACTAATAACTTCCTGTTTAATTGAACAGTTTGTTTCGTTGCTTAATTGTGTTAATTGTTTAGTTTCTTAATTATGATTTAAGAGACTGTATCAGACTATTTCTGGCACCAACACTGATTGCTGAGCTGTTTGGCTTTATAGCAGAACAAAATAAATTATTTAAAACTCTTCTTTCCTGATCTTGATGTATAGACTTCATGCCATGCTCATTTCTTAGCCCGGCAGAAATAGCTTTACTGGGAAACTTAGAGGAAATAATATAATAGACGTAGCTGGTCATAGTTCAAAGCTTGTTTACCTGATACAGATTTAGTGCTCAAATATGTATTTCTATCATTTATTAAATTTTGAAGAAACATTTATATTGCTTAATAGTGTCTTTCTAAGTGAGTAGGGGCCTGAGCTCCTAAACTTCAGAGACCCAGCCATCCAATTCACAAAGGGCCTTAGCAGCTACGGTGTAGATTTAAGCCTACTCGTATTTACAAAACTTCCAGGTCAGGACAGATGCCTAATTTTCAGTAAAAAATGGGGTTTGGTAAGTTTGCTAGGAATTTTATAAATTTGACTACCCACCTCTTACATCACAGGCTACAAAGCCACTGCTGAAGACGGTAGTTGAGCTCACGAGCCTCATAAAAATCATATGAAAATACGGCTCGATCTTAGGGTTATGACTGCCAATGTTCTGTTTTCTTTACCAGTCTTAATTTTAAACTGGGAATCCTAAATATAGAGAGAGATCCTCAGACACAGATTGCTTCAGTAGTACCAGAAATTGAAGTCTGCATTGATTGGCACTGAAAGGATATTTTGAACTAAATTGAATATAAGGATTTGAAGTAGGCGTATGCTCCAGTTACAATAAGACCTTAATTTCAAATAATAATAAAAAAGCAGGTATTGCTACAGCATTAGCCCCCAAAGGACTAAAAGTCTACTTTTGAAAAATGTAGCTGTATGTTGTTATTGACAGTTTGTAATTCCTTTCCAACTTGCATATTCCCAAAAGGATTTTTCTGGTAACTTTATTATCTGAATGAGATTATCATTAAAAATTGAACAAATATTGTTTGACTTCCCTCTGAATAAAAGAACAGCTCTTTGGAGATGCTTATTAAACTTTACTCCAGGCGCTGTAGTTCATATAACTGAAAATCTGGCAGTTACAAAAAAAAAAAACAAAAAACAAAAAACCCACCACACACATAGTTTTGATTGATTGATTTATGGTGTGTAGGGATAAAAGAAAAAGCAAAGGAGCCTGCTGGTCGTGGATTAAAGCTAGAGTGGGGAACCTGGATTTAGACCACCCTGCTAGAAAAGGGACAGACTCTAAAGCTTTCTCAGGTGGTCCGCTTCTGTTTTTGGTCCTATTGCTCCATATCCCTACCTTCCTTATCTGGAATAAGATGCAGGGGGTGACTGTCAAAGGTTTCCCTCAGGTCATTTATTTGTGTGGTAGGAGACCTGTGAACCTATGCTGCAACCTACTGCCTGAAATCACACGGGAGCGACATTTCCCACCTCTCCCCGCTGCTCCTGCTTGGGTGGGATTCAGGGCCGGATTCCTCCTTTCGGGATCCACATCCACAGCATGACAGTTTTGCAGGTCTCTGGGAACAGAGTAGAAGAGGAACGAGAGTACAAAGAGCAACTGGAGGCCACCTGATGCCAGGCTGGGCTACTGGAGGTCCTGGGGGAAGTTTGCCCGTAGCGTGCAGTAGTTGAAACACATTTATGAATAAGTAAAATGCCTATTCCACATGGGGTGTTCATCTCATCTTCTGAGCATGGGGGAAAGATTACATGTGTATCTAGCTACCCATATTGAATGCTATTTTTCTTTTCCTCCAACTAAAAACAGTTTTGGGGTTGCACTGAGCTGCCGAGGCAGCTGTTGTCAGATGAATTTTAATAAGAAGCTGAGGGGGGGGGGAATAAAACAAAAATAAGACCCCTAATGCTTGTCGACAGCTCTACATGTGTTTAAATAGTTTCCTATTTAGACCCTCCCCAGTGAAGACGACCCTGGATTTTGACCTTTTGCAAAGGAGAGGGGATGTAAGCCTATTCACTAAGTGCATGCCTATCTGTTTCTCAGCCATTCCAGTTTTCATAAACGTACCACTCTTGAGGTTACCAAGGTTGGTCTTACCCTGTAGAGTCTAATGCAGTTCTGTAGCTGAACTCGTCTTGGCTAATAGACGAGGGCAATTTGGTGTTCTCTGGCCCTGTTTGAGCATTGTATTTTATCCTTCAAATGGATCACAAGTATTGTCAGTGACTTCAAAAATGTAGTGTAGAATACAAACTACTGTGTGCACAGACCATGTGCATTGCATATTAAAAATTCACAATAAAGATTATATTCTCCCCCTAATGTGCGTGGATTTACATATGTAACACCAGGATGAAAAGTTATTATATCCGCATAAAAAGCTACTTTAAAATGCAGAACATGGCCATTTTCCAAAGTGAATATTACAATATTAAATATTTGTAATACTGAATATATTATTTCAATACTGTATATGTGCCAAATTATTAACAGTGGCCGTGCTCAAAGACTTGCCAATTTGCTGTTAGATAAATTGACCAAGTTATTTTCATATCAATTTGTATAAGCAAAGCTTCTCTATTCTTACTATAGGGAAAAATATGGAATACTGAAAATGGTGCAGTATAATTACCCCTGCCATGATTAATCAAAGAGACTATGCTGTTTTTGTCCTTCTCATGTGTTTCTTGATGACCGAAATTGCATTTAAAATGTCATTCTCAGTGCTTAATTCTACAACCAAAATTCTCACGATTTGGCCTTCCCCTATAAGTAGACCTACTGTGTAAAGGGTCCAGGATGATACCGTAGTAGGGAGAAGGCTGAAAAGCTTTTTGACAGCATTTTGACAGCAAGACCTTCCAGGAAGTGTAAAACTCAAAATAGCGAGTGAAGAATTAATGGCAAACTGTGTATGATAAGAACAGTTCAAAAGACACAAGTTGCTGAAAGAAGTAGAAAAGAAAACAGAACAACAAAGTAAGTGCTTGAGGAGGAGAAAGATTAAGGAATCCTTCTGAGAACCCATGCTGCTCATTATTATTCATTACGGTGAAGCTTAAATGCCTCTCTAACCTTCTCTTATACTCCAGCCGAACTCATGCCTTTGTTTGACCAGTACGATTTTATTGATATAAAAAATGTTTTTGTGAGCAACGCACATTTGTCTATTTCCTACTAATTTGTGGAGCTAAAGAAAACTGATGAGATCTAGAAAAAGTCTGTTTTGCCATGGTAACCCCGGAGTTTTCTGTGAGGTCTGCACAGTCGTGCTTGCATTCACAGACCTGTACCCAAAGTTCATGCAACTTTTCAGGCTGCATTTAAAGTGAATTCTTTGTGAAAATTTCTTAACAGTGCTTTTGTATCAGGATAGCTCTTCCAGCTCTAACAAAAGAGCCTGGCTACAGAGGAGGCCTGAATAAGTGGTAAAAAAGGCAAAATGGCTGATTCATACCAATGATTCATCAATAGTACCTACATTAGGTGGTACTGACGAGGGTTGCAGAAAAATGGTTAAGAAAAAGAGGGCAAATTAAATTTGCCTGAAATTCAAAATTGGAAAAAGTTTTCCCACTATAAAAGAGAAGATTTTAAACCTCGCTAATAATTGCATTGAAAGTAAACTAGATAAAGGCTATTTCAGATGAATGGATCATGTGGATACCCTTATTCTGAAATAAGAGTATCCTATTCTTTTCTAGATGGTTAATAATGAGATATTTCTAAGGCATTGCGTGGACTCTGTTTCAAATGAGTATTTAACAGAACAAGTTATGTGTTAGGTCCACAGATCGGTCACCTTTACATAGGAGAAGACAGAGGAGCTGTGAAAGCTTAGTGTCTGGGCTTATAAATGCAAGTCCCAGCCCTCTCCTCTGTCCTGCTCTCACCTGGACACAGATGCACGTATATCTCACTGCCCACAGTGCAGAAACCACGTTCTCTTCAAAATCAGTCTTCCGTATAGCACAGCAATGAAATGAATCACAGGAGCTTATCGTAGTAATTATTCTTAACCTCGTTTTAAAACAAGAGTTTGTGCTGTCATGTTGTGTTTCTTCTGTCGAGACAGATGCGGTGTTTTAGCCAAAGACTGAGAAACTTTTGGGGATAAATCTATGGGAAGGTGCTTTGCTGCATTACTTCTCCATATCTATTATGATCTCCTATAAACTAAGGGATTTTTTCAGTTCTTAATTGGTGGAAAAATGTTTCAAAAAAGAAGTTTCGGCTCAGATGCTACTCACGTTACTGTGTATAAATAACTGGATTGTTTCGCCTAACACATCGACTTTTGAGTGACGTATGGCTGGTACTACCTAACACTGAAATATGCATTAGGAGATGACAGGCAGGTAGTAAACCACCAAACAGAAAACACTGATGAAAATAAATTTCATTATCGTCTAGTGGGATAGCATGGGATAAGAGAAAAAAAAGAGCAAATGAATCCTGTTTTTCCTACAGGCAGTACAATTACTTGTCTCCAGTAAACTTCAATGATTTTTCCTTTCTTTTATAAAGAAATAAACTTCCCTAGAATGCATATAGCTCCTTATTGCTTATTAAGAAGAATTGGACCCCTCGGTTCAATGGCAACACTATTCTCTATAGAAAGTTTTTACTTTGACTATAGAAAGTTTTTAACTTTTCACTTTCAGAAACTAAGGTAGGGAAGGGAGGTTGCTGAAACATACTCTGACTCTTGTTTTATGATAACCTAGGTAGTAAACAAGACTCTTAAGATGTTGTTTAGTTAGATATCTATTCCTTTAGGAAAAGGAATATGAAATTATGTGGAATAAGTTTTCCGTGAATAAATAAATCCCAATTAAAAGGATTTTAGTGTTGCAACAGAGTGTTTATTTTGCAGGGCGTTAGGGGCTCTGTGGGAGAGAAGCCAGTGGAGCTAAAGCCCTCTAGCAATAGTCCACGAAGGCTCCAAGTTCAACCATTTAAAGAGCAAAACATTAACACGAATTAGAGGAGATGTGATGCTGAACCCTCAGCAGGGTGCTTGTACACACAATGGATATATTGTGAAAAGACTGACTCATAAAGAGTGTCTTACATAAAGCATATTATATAAAGTAGCTCTTCCCCTGCTGGCATATATTCTGGATTCCAGAAAGTTCTGCCCATCTCCCAAAGTTTGTACATTTTGCCACGGTCCATCCGGTCCGTATGTGTAAACTACCACCACCATTAGAGTTTGTAAATATGTATGTGCTGATCAAACATCCCAACATAACACTTGAGGCGTGCCACAAGGAAAGGGGAGCTTCTGCAAAATTTGGCAAATGTTGCCTTTTGCCAAAAATGTTATTGAAGTTCTCGTATCTACACAGGGCAAATAAGAGCATAGCCTGGGCATGAAAGATTTCACAGTGAACTGCCTGAACGCAAGCAGGCATCTTCCTTTCTATGCTAGGAAGAACAAATAGTTCATTATCCTGTATATTATATATCCTGTATATATATATGTGATTAGTTGTTGTTATTATTATTTATTATTTAAAAGATTGCCAATGTGCTGAGGTGTACAATCGGAATTACATTTTACCACACAAGCGCATCTCATTCAGATCAGCTTTGCTTTGCAGCTCTCAATATCAGCCCATTAATCACAAGGTGACACTCCTAAGTGGCAAACCTGACGATACATATTAATATTTATGGTTTTGCTATACTGTACTCTCGCTTTTGCTATACTGGGAAAGAGCAGTGCTATCTATCAATATGAGCTAACACCTCTTTAAAGCTGTAAACTGACAAGCAGCACATTGGAATTTTACTAATTATTTTACCAAGCTGACGACGACTAATCAAAGGGAGCTGCCAGGCAGCCTGCCTGCACAGTGGCTGGCACCGCTTGCTTTCGGGGCCTCTTTTGCGGGTTTGAGATTTTCTTTCTCACCAAATTCTGCTGGGTATAACATATTCCTTGACTGCAGTTTCATTGACTAGTCTTAAAGGAAAACAAATCCGCAGTAAGGTCAGCCCCAAATCTTCCAGGCTCCCTCTATTCAATGCAGCTTTTGCAGTGGAAGGTGCTGGGTCCTTTGGAAATCCAGCCAAGCATCCAGGTATATAGACTTTAAAGCTAGATTTCAGTATCATAGTACTTTGCAGTTCAGCACCAGTCCTGCCAGTATTTTGAAGATACAACTCTTCAAACAGGGCTGGATTTATTTTGATGTAAGGTTTTCGCTGTCCTTTTACAAACTTTACTTCTTGGGGAATGGCCTGATTATCTGCAGCCAGTGTAAAAACGGGCTGAAACAAATGACCAGCTTTCCACATTAAAATCCATGACACCATTTGCCCTTTAAAAGCAACAGTTTATTCCTCAGTCTGAGGCTCTCCCGCTGCCCTGCTATGCACAGTCCTTGACGCTCAGTCTGAGAGTTGCAAACATGGCTGGAGCCGCTTGTGCGGAGTTTTTTCTATTGATGATATTCTACCTTGAGAATGTTGGCCTAGCTGATGTTTGGGTTCATGAGTTCAGAAATTTTGGCAACTGTTAAATTTCTGTAAAGCTAGCGCTGCATGAAGAAACGCCTGTGATCTTTTTTAGCTGAGCTGACATACTGTCTCTCTAGCTGAAAATAAACTATCATCTAGTGTGCTGAAGAAGCCTGATTCCAAGCTGAGTTTTCTGTCAAGGCTACTTTTCCTTAAACAACTCTCCAAAATCTCAGTCAAATACATTTTTTTTCCTTTCTCCCTTTTTTTGTTTGTAAATGTTACTGTAGTAGATAATGTATCTATGGGTGTTATTTTGTGCAAATAAGTGAATTATGAATATGTTT
This sequence comes from Dromaius novaehollandiae, assembly GCF_036370855.1. Taxonomy (NCBI): domain Eukaryota; kingdom Metazoa; phylum Chordata; class Aves; order Casuariiformes; family Dromaiidae; genus Dromaius; species Dromaius novaehollandiae. The sequence continues at coordinate 12,477,521 of NC_088130.1, read as the reverse complement.
TATTACTAATAACTATTCATAGTTAACTGATATGTGCAAAGGAAATCTACCATCAGAGACTATAAAAGAATATTTGAAGGCAGCTGCAGCTCTTTTCCGTGTGTGTGTGTGTGTGTGTGTACATATAGAAGGCCACATCCACTGAAGTCAAGTTTTGGCCATCTTCCACCGCATTTTTGCTCTCTGTTGAACCATTCATTGCTGATTCATTCTAGAATATTAGAACCAAAACAGCCAAAGTCTTTGATTAATCAAAAATACTATTGTGTTTGATCGTGGTGTTCTTCGCTAAGCTTTATGAACATACATGCATAGTGTTTGTGGAAAGCTCCATCATGTTCCCTTAGGGCATGTGTGGGGTTTTTTTGTCTGAGCTATCATAGCATATTGGCCCAAGAGGCTCTGGTCAACTGAAATACTAAGTATCAGTTGTAAAACTCAGGAAAAATAAGTTTCTGTGACAGCTGTTTTGCATGTCAAGTACAATGTTTAGTTCTATACAAAAGAAAAGTAAGAAAAATACTGCAACGGCACTAGCCGGGCAACTGTCGTCTTTGATGCACTCATTTCCTGCCACCTTGGGTCCTCATCACAGTACAGTACACAGAAAGATTATGCCTATGCTATGTATAGGCTTTGCCCTTGACGAATCCAGTCATTTCAGCTTTCACAAAGAACAAGCCTGTCTAAAACCAGAGTGGATTTGTAAAGTGTTTACTAAGCTTTAAAATCCAGTATAACAGGCATGATTAAATAGACACCATTGACAAACAGTTCTGTAAGAAACAACAAAACACATAACCAATATAAGCTGCTGTGTACCAACAGTTAGCTTAATCTGTACAAATGAGGACTAATATAGCTGCTAGTACAGTATGTCAGTAGGAAAAAAAAGATAAAATGCATTCTCTTGCTCTTCCTTGGAAGAGCACTAAGGCATGTAAAATTCTGAGAGGAGTCTTCTGTCCATCAGCAGTAAAGCAGCTTTTAAGCAGTGTAATTAAATACACTTGATACAGTTGATTGTATCTCCCTGATGACTCCTTTAGTTTAAAAAAAAATTGAGAATATAAATCACCACTGCAAATCACAAAAGAGACCAGCAGCCACATCAGTGCAAAGCTTTCATGACTCTTACACAAGAACTGTCTAAAGCCCCTGAAGAGGGGACCAACTTCAAACTACGTTTAGGCCAGCGTTCATTTCGCTCTTGTAGATAAGTGGTTGCAGCTTCTAGGAAAAGCACAGAGATGAGCAGGAAAAGGGTCCTGTAAATCCTGTGAGCCCGACACCTCGGTTTGTCAACTTTATGCCACTGCAGCTCTATTGAAATCTCTCTAGATGATGGGTAGTTGTAATTAGTGATGTGCATTCTTGTTAAGCTAGTTAGGCTGACTTTTCAATGTTTATGATGCAACCTACACCAAGGGCTCTGACCAAACGCAGCGTATTGGGGAGACTGGGGTGGAGAAGTCCCAAACCGATGGCAAAGGGGGAGGAGAAAGGAGACGTAAGCAGAAATAGAGCATTGGCTATGGATGCAGTCAGCTGTGTGATTTACGTACAGTATTTAAAACAAACAAAAAACCCTAGTAAGCTAGGTGTCAGTGGCCTTTAGTGGATTTCCTCGTAATGCTGTTCACCCCTTCTTCTACTTCCATGTGTTTTGTTTTTATTGACTTGGATTACGTTATGTGTGGCTTTCTATATACTGTCATCTCTCTCTGCAATAGAGAAGCAGTCGCAGCCCTTCGGACTAGGAGGGTGGCTCTACAGGGGCAAGAAGGGTGTCCTGCTCCTTGCAGATCTCATGATCTCTTGCTGGGAGTGCGGCATATCTGAGCGGAGCCTGGGACGTGCTTGTGTCATACCTCTTCCTCAGCTCTGGACGGAGAAGAGCATACACCTTCTCCGTCCATTGAGTCACCTTGGTACGTGGCAGTGCCTGCACTGATACTTTCAGCCTCCCATCAGAAAGTGATAGTGCTGGCAGAGCTCTACATTAACGTGGCCACGCAGCTTCTAGGCAGGGGCTGTTTTGTCTGAGAACTGGCCACCTCTGCCCGTGCCTCCCTGTTTCATCTCTGTTGAGGGCCTGCTCTGTTTGCACCTCTTGTGGGCTCCACGGTTTTTAAGCAAGTCTAAAAAAGAAGCCAAACAGACCATTTTACACTAGTCTGAATAGTGTGAGGATGCTCCTTCTGCTTCCAAGCAGGGGCTCTCCTTGATAGTACTGTGCATTACTATTTTGTATTTTTTGCTAGTGACACATTTAGCTGCACAAAATATCCTCGTTATTGGCAGCCCCAGGAGAGGTAGGGGCCTGCTCCTGCATTGTGCTGCACTGTGGAGTGTTATGCATGCACGGCAGTTCATGGGGAAAGATTATGAAATTACTCCAGGACAACTGTGGCTGGCCTGGAAGACAGGAACATAGAGCCACAATGATTATATATATATATATATATATTTTTTTTTTTTTTCTCCACAGTTATTGTATCCCAAAGTGGTTGTGTCAGGACATCACTACTTCTTTTTCTGTTTTTTCAACCACAAAACTAGGCTCAGAATTTGATTTGGCAGCCACTGAGCCACCCTAATATAGCAGCAGACGAATCTAGGCAAAGAACAGATCTATCACTATATCTGACTGATCTGTCTGCTTATGCACAGTGACAAATTCTCACCTCTCCATATAGATCAGCAGGCTCTGTAACCAGTCAGTCACGCATAAGTTGTGACAGCGCATCACAAGATTGGCAATTTGGAACCACAGAGTACAAGGTAAAACATGCAGTTATTTTACATGAAAACAGCAGCCTTTTCCGTTCCAATACTATTTTCCCCCCTTGATCCTTTTACAAGAAAACATAATGTTCTTCTCTCTATCTTGAAATACACAGAAAAACATACAATGGAAGGCATTAATGAAAACAAATCCTTCAAGATGAATTTTCTGTACCATTTGTTTCTTTTTTTTTTTTGTTGTTAATGTTTTTTCATTCTCTGAGGTCTGGACCAATATAAGAAAGAAAAAAATTCCCATTTCTTATGTTACCTTTAAAATGTTAAAAAAAAAAATCTAGAGATAAAAATTTAGGCATGGAAGTTGGTGGAGAGCAAAAGACACTCCTAAAAAGAATAATCCAGATAAGCTAAGTATCGCTAGCTGTCTTTGGTGTCAGTGGAAACTGGAAGTACCTGTTTTGTTTTTAGGGATTAACCATATGGATTTAGGACATTTTAAATGTGCTTTTATTTCTTACATTGCTTTTCTATAGAACTTGAATTGCTAAAACACCTGGACATGTCAGAAAACCCATCCCACGGTTTCCAGTTAAAGACATTTAGTCAAATGCCTTAGAAGCAGTGTATTTCAAGGAACTGTTGAAAAATGTGTACATTTTTCTCTTTAGTGTGCATGTGTGTGTGTTGAATTAGTAACCACAGAAATAACACAAGGGAAGTAGGTTTGAAACATATAAAATTTTATTTAAAATAAATAAATAAATGCATTCACTGGTGCTTTTAGACATTCTTATTGTAAAGAAAAACTCAGGGGCACATCTGAAATGTGCCTGCTAATGTGAGACTATTGATAATGCTAAAAAATAGTTCTGCCAGTTTTACTGTTTCCTCTGGAAATGTTAAATTAAAAAAGGAATTTCCAGATCAGAAAGCTGAGAGGAGATTTGCAGAAAGACAAATGTAACAAGTAAGCTTATAAAACTTATATTTTATGTTAGACCTGATGTTCTGTGTTCTATTGCATGATGTGAGTGTAATGGAGATCTCTGCTCATCGCAGCATGGGTCTGTCTATCAAATAGATAGATACTATTAATGATGCTACCTTTAATACAATGGTTTTTAAACTTTTCTCGATCACTGAACTGAATATGGATCAATTATCCAATTTTTATGGACAGCTATACAGCCTTAGCATTAAACTTTTAATTGAAAACACTTTTTAAAATGATATAAATGAAAATAAAGTAATAACTTCTGTGGAGCAGCTGCAGGCTGTTGAGCATGGTCTCACAGACCACCCACTAGTCTATAGACCACCATCTGGAAACTACTGTTTAATGGGCTTATCTGATGATTTTTTTACAGTTTGCATATAATTAGCTGGGCTCAGCCTATTTCCTAGAGTTTCATCCACTTTCTGACAACCACAATTTCATTGTTGGTAGAGATCACAAAGATTGAGGTGGACATAAAACAGACTTATCTTCTCAAGAGAGGGTCCCTGCTTTCCAAAGTGCCAGCATGCAGGATTTCGGAAAATATCACTCTACTGCAGCAGACTATGGTGTGAGAATGACTAATAAAAGTGCATATCTCAAAGTATGGCGACCTAGGTCACTGAGACTGACACAGAAGCCTGACAAGCCTTTGGTATTAGAAAATTCAGATGTCAGAATAATAGAAGCTTTGAAATCATCTAATATTTTAATTATGCAGGGTGTATTATTCTGGATCCCTGGTTCCCTAAGCCTGAAGTGTCATTGATTATAATGATGATCTGGACTACTGGTGTAGCAAGGAGAGCATATGCTTGTGATGACATTTTCTTTCATGAGAGGTGAAGCCTTAAAGCTTTCATTTTGTTAGTGAGCATAACCAATAGAAATACCCAGTTTAGCAGGTTACTTTGGTATATTCCTAACTCTGGAGTCCCAGTGGAAATGAAATAAGATTTTTAATTGATATAATAAGAAGGCAACAGCATTGAAAATATAATTACTGATTTTGATATTGTGAGAAGAGGGCATCAGCTTTGAAATTATTATTACTGAATTTGATATTGTGAGAAATAACATGCTTTCACAATACTCTCTGAATTCTGGAAATTCCTAATAAACTGGCTGTGTTCAAAACCTTCCATATGCAAGTGGTTATGAGAAGATATTTGCCAGATAAGCCAGCCCATAGGGAAGAAAGAATAGTGCTGAACAGTTACTTTAAAATCAGTAGGCACAGACAAATAAAAAAAAGTAAAATATGTATTTTTTTCATTTTTGTGGGATAAAAATTTTAATCTTACATATTTGTGATCTGTATTCCTATTCTTAGACATAAAGAAGATACAGGAGTTTCCAGAATGTAAGCCCTTTGGGATTTGCCTTTCCTCTGTAACAGTTTTAAGACTTCATCTTATCTTCAAAGTTTTGTTTTCACTCGAGTTGCAAAAATGCTGGACAATTACTTATTCTATACATATATATTTAAGAACTTAGAGGCCTTCAAGGATATCCAATTCAGCAAATGGTGAGAGTAGCAGTTAAAAGTAAACAAATTCCAACCTCTGGGGGCATTACAAGGAAAGGGATATGTACAGAGTGATCCATCCTGTTCTCCTCATGACAGTGACCTGCTTTGAACAGATGGAGGAAAAACTGCGTCCAGAGTAAAGGAAAAAGTAGAAGACTGTAAACTTTTCTATCTAACTAGAAAAACCTTTTATCGTGGAGGAGAGAGCAAGGAACATCCATTGCGTGCCGGTTCTTACAGGACATGTGGAAGAGCACGTGGAATCTCACAACCACTTAGCTCCTTTCCTGCAATGGTACCATAACAGCTCTGGTGTAATTCAGGTGAAGTCACTTTCTAGAAGCACTTATTTAATTAAATCGGCAGCATTTCTTGAGCATCCACAATAGCAACAGGCCAAGCATTATTTTCAGCACCACAATGTTAGTAATATTCAGTATGGATTACTGCAGTATCGAGCTGACTTCAGTCCTTCACCTAATTTCAGTTCTCCAGAGATACCCCATGGAGGGAGAAGCCTAGTCCTTCTGGCGTTTTCTTTCTCAGTGCTAGGACAAATCCCTCTGTCACGTACTTCTCACTATTCTTGCCTAGAAGTGTGACCTGGCTTTGAGTGTTCCATAGAGTTGTTATCTAAAAAAGCAAATAATATCTCCATTAAAATATAGCTTTGTTGCAAGCCAGTAGAATAGTGTCTAGCTGATCTTTAATGGCAGATGGGGGTTTTTTTGTTTGTTTTGGGAAGTAGAAGGAATCATTATCTGCCTAACATAACAAAATACTACATTTCTAAGAAAATAAAAAGTTAATTTCTGCATTTTGTACTAAACCCTGATGTAAACTGAAAAATTCTAGAAGAGTTAATTCTGAGGCAAAGTAGCATAGTGCAACCTTTAAATTACAGACGAAAGAAGGACCTTCAATTTACTCCTCACAACCAGTAAGCAGCCTTGTCCAAGATGTTAGAACCCTGCTCAGCCTCACTTAGCCCACCTGGAGTCATGTTAGACCTGTGCCAGACCTGTTTTGGAAGGAAAAAAAATTGTCAATTAAGATTTTTTAGCTTAGCCTACATTTTGTTGGGCAAAATGGACACAACACAACACAACATGAGCAAAATGAAAAGCCACAAGGCAAAGTCAAAAGCAGATGCTGTTCTATTATATCACGACCCTAAGGAAAAATGCAAATACTCTATCATTCCCCCCACCTTCCTTTCATGAAGATGGAAGTAGCCCATGAGATATTTTTTTTTTTCCTCAAATAACATGAAATTCTGTATTGACAGGAAAACCTTTAGACATTCTAGGTATTTGTGGTTTTAGGTATACAGCTGGCTGAAACCCTTTCTAACCAGTGGAAGGGGGAATTTAGGTTCTTCTCCCTTAATAGCTGAAGCATGTTCTAAATTAGTTTGAGTACTTAGATTTCAAGCTATGTGGTTTTTGATTCATTGGGATTTTTATTTCTTCTGTTGATTAGATTTGCAACTTCTGCACCTGTTTCTTTCTTAAAAAAAAGGGGGGGGAAATGTTATCCCAGTGCCCTCTGTTACACTGAAGAGAGCAGAGGGGGTGAGAGATGCAGAATTTCTCCGGCATTTCCAGGGACTCTATAGAAGATCAGTAATTTTCTGCACATTGGGGTAGGCTGTATCTGTGGTGCGTTGCCACCTGGCCAGTGTGAAGGGACAAGCACCGATTCTGCCTTCCTTCTGCAGGCAGCCGCGCTGGAGAAAGCAAGATAGGATAGCAAATATCACAGTCCACAGTAGGGGTCTGGTCACTGCCTAAATCCAAAACAAGAGTGAATGCTGTGCAACTATCCAAAAAAATTGCTTTCCAGAGAGATCACCAGGCAAGATCTGAGCCTTGAATAGTGTGAAATTTGGGGGCAAAGAGGCAGTTTTCCTGTTGCCTGTGCTCTGTAAAGCATTGTGCAAACCTGTGAGAACATTCTACAGAAAAGATAATCGCTGCCTTTTATCGTAGCAGATATACAGAAAAACAGAGTCATTGGATATGTCCTAGGCACAAAGTAAATTGATTGGTTTATAAAAGACTTCTTTTTCCACACAACGCGCAACATCTATTGTCCTTGCTCCATTGCTAAAGTATCTGTTTCTTGGTAGGCTTTTTCAGAGGACAGGAAACTTTACTTAGGAGACTAGTTTCTGTTCCCTTTCATTTGGCAAAGTCAGTGAATAATTGGTAATATAAATCCCAAAGGAAAAAAGAAATCAAGTCAATATTGTGCTTAAAAGTGCTGTATGTTTTGTATTTTGTCAAAAAAACCCTTATTGCTTTTAAAAATATTCACACACACAAAAAAAGACAGAGATAAGCCAAGGGGCTGCATTCTGCTTTTAATTTCATAGTAAATTCCACTGAAACCCCAAAAGGAAATGGATTCGGAAATGGATGCAACTGAAAGCGTGATTTATGTATGTGCTCCTAAAAATGTAAAATAGAAAATTGAGCATGTATTCCAAATATATTTTCCTGCATTAAGGAAATAAATTTATATTGGCATGGGGTAAAAGGGAATCAGATGCTCCAGCTTTGGTCTCCTGTAATTGTACCCTTGCTAAATTAGGTTTCGATGACCTTTAATGAGATAGGACTTCTATTTAGTTCCTTTCTGTCTTGCAGATAAATAATAATAATTTGGGAAAAAAGAAGGGAGACTGAGACCTTTGGAAATCATATAGAGCTGAAATGCTTTCCAAGATTAAATAATAAAATCCAAGTAGCCATGTCCAGCCAATGAACTGGTCTGCAGATACCCATAAGTACATTATATAAACCCAGGAGGTGGAGTATGCCTATGGAGACAAACTGCCTGGCATCCACTGCATGGTCTGCTTAAACCTATGTTAAAATAGTAATACTTGATAGTGGACCATTTTGTGCCTAGAAGTATCATCCATAGCACATATATATACATTAAAAGAAAGTTATTAAGAAAATGTCATGTTCCAAAGTAAACTAGCTGCCACTGGAGTCAGGGAGGCATCGTTCAGTTTGTTGTGCAAGCAGGAGGCTGGGCTAGGTGACCTCAAGTTTCCTTTCCAACCTGAGTTATCCTGTGATTCTGTGATTGTTCAAATCTGGCCTGTTCTAAATCTGGGATTTACAGTTTGGTTCATCTTTAATTTAAACAATTTTAAACATAAATTAACATTTTGTTTGGGGTGATGGAAATCAACTACTATCCTAAATATTCTGAGCTAAATCTTCTGCTAGTTTATGCAAAATTGATCATGCTTGAGTGAAGCATGACCAAAAGCCCAAACCAAACTACTCAGAAGTAACTTTTCAAACTTCTCTCTTTTGGGAGGTAAATTGAGCCTTCCAAAAGCCATTTGGACCATATGGTACTTTGACAGTATGGCAATATATCAGTTTCACTGTGGAAGTCATGAATATCGTCTAAATACATGAAAACTCGGTAAAAGTTTGCAACATTTCACTTGAAAATAGCTTTGTGTTTTCTTAAGAATAATTGATTCCCTCTCCCTCCTCCTCACTGCTAATAACTGTACCATGAGAAACATGATATGGGTCGAGCTGCTGCTGGTTTTTGTTTGTTTTCTCTTGTCCTATATATATATATATTTTTTTTTTTCTTCTGTTGCTGGTCTTTTTTTCTGTAAGCATTTTCAAGATTGCAGGCATGGCTTCACCTAGGTGATACAATTTTGAATCCTCCCTCCCCAGCACTACGTAGGTAAATTTGAGGACACATCATGTTGCTATCTGAGCTTTAATTTCTTTGAAAATCCTGTTTGAATATCTTTAAGAAAGAAATGGAGGGCCATTATTCCTTTTACAGAATCCTTATCTGATTGGAACTTCGAGATAAGTTCTTTTTTTTTTTTTTGTTGAAGGATGAATTAATACAGACGGTTCCAGAAGAAACAGAAGGTAGCTGAAACACTAACCAGGCTGTTCTGATGATCCAGAAGTACTTTTAGAAGGCCACATGGCTGGGCGACTTTTTCTTCCTTCTTCCCTAGGCAGTTTGGCTTAAATGATGTTTCAGGAAATCTTTTTACGCTAAACTTGTTTGGAGCCTCTCGCTCCTGCTATTGTTAAAGTAAATAAATGCTGTGTAATTGCCCTGGGGAGCACATATATGGGGAAAAGGTGAAGTTAGGAATACTGTGTATTATGTAGGGCAACAAGAAAACCAGGTCGAACCTTACTTTTTTTCCGTCGGTTCCTCTTTTCCCCTTTGACTGCTTTATTTCCTGATGTGCTGAAGATATAACGCAGTCTGCCTCTTATGCAAGTCTGAAATCGGAGCTGGCATGTGGTTTGTTTCAGCCTGTCAAAGATGCAGTATGCTATATTCTGTTCAACAAGGCTGCTCAATACAGCATATGACTGTAAATCTTTTTACATACACTACAGTAGAGACCTTTGCCCCAAGTGATTTACCAGCTTTTATTAGGCTGTAAAGGGACTGGTGATCAAGCTATTTTGGGAGGGACTTAATCAGTCCAGCGAGAGAAGAAAAAGAAAGTCCTTAAAAAAAAAAAAAAGTAGAACAAAGAAATAGAAACAGAGCAAAATTTTGGTTTTATTTCCTGATTGCTGTGAAAATTGTGAACACTTACTACTTGCAAAGTTATATGCCAGGAGGTGATAACTGGAAATGTGTCTCAGGAAGCCTCTGTAGCCTGGAAGGTGGTATTTTGTTTAATAGCTATTCTCTTTAAACTCCTGAAAGTTTTTACTGTCTAACTTTATACTACCATGTAATTCAAGCTAGGTCTTGGACTCATTTTTCAGCAGTAATGGCAAACAAGAGCTAACAATGCTGCGTTTAGCTGCTTCTGAACATACACTTGACATGGCAGTTTGTGTATAATGTCAGAAAGAAAGAAAGAAGGAATTAGCATCTGTAAGCCTACACAAAGTTTCCATAGAAGACACACATCAAGCCAACACTGCTGAACACACAGTTTAGACACTTTTTAAAAATATATATTTAAGCCTTAAAGTCCTGTCAGTTACTGTATTTGTATTGCCAAGATTTAACTTGACTCCACTAAAGTCATGTATTGTATTGCTACTAAGTGTCAGCTATCTTCTGCCTAGATGTCATTTCAACCTAGATTTCTGAATAAAGCATTTTTTTGGAGGTTTAAGCCATGGAATTAACCCACTCTACACTGAATTTCCAAGCTATTAGGAAGCTTCATACAAATTAGTTTGGAAACACTGTGTCCAGCTTTTATCATTTGGACTGACAACATTTCCCTGGGAGCACAGGGCATGTTTTCGGATCTCTATAGAGTGCTAAGGCTTAACTGGCCAACGTAACATTAGTCGCGCCTTACAGTAAGTATCACAACTATTGCAGAGGCACACAGTCTAGAAGCTGCAGGTGTTGCTATTGATCCGTAAGATCCAACATGCACAGGCCAATCTGTTGTGCTATAGTCAGCAAGAACAAGCCTGCAGTCCAGAAAAGCCCATGATTGAACTCAAATAGTCTGGATATAGATTTTATAAGGAGTTTGCATGATATATATATATATTTATTTATTTATTTTTACTTTGCACAGTGGAAAAAAAATCTTAGAATGATTTAAAAGCATACAGTGTCCATGGAGGAACAGGATCTCAGACAAGCCCATCAGTATCCTAAGCAAGATGCTCCAATAAGCAGAAAATGCAAATGGATGTGATGAAACAGCAGTGAATGAAGAGGAGGCTAGAAATGTTTCTTGAGGTCTTTTGTTAATTGTACTACAAAAGTGTGCAGATGTAGGTGCACGTATACATTTTGTATTGCATATACAGGTATATACACAAAGCAGTGGTTTGGGTTTTTTTATTTTACACATAAATATGAATGAAAAAATGGTGGGAAAATCGTAAGCAGTGGGTGAGGAGCTGTGAAAATAGAACAAAAATTATGGGATGGTTAATTTTAATGTTGTTCTCTATATAGATAGGATATAACATGAGCTATTTTGTAGGTTCTTGAGGAGGGTTTTTGCAGGCCTAAGTTAAATTATACTTTAAAATACAGCATTTGGGAGATATCCAAATTCTAATCACATTTTAGGGTTCACTTCTTTATTTAATCATCTGAAGTGAAATTTCAAGCAGTCACTCTGCAGTGCTTGGAGTTAGTGGGAAAAATGCTCTGCTCTTCCCTGCCTGCCCATCTTGTTATTTATGTGAGACTCATACAAAAGATGTGAATTACGCTCTTACTGGGATGATTATAGTAAAATATCTACAGAAAAACCATAAAGATGAGGGCTGTGTTGCATGCTAGATATTCATGTTACTTTTTGTGGAGGCTAAATGTGTTTAAAGTTAGTTCAAACTTAAAAATGCATCTTCAAATAATAGTTTAGGTGTTATGGGAATTATAACTTAAAAGCCTGACTGTCAGTCATCTTCTTGCAATTAATTTATGGTCCTGTGTCCCTCGCCAGAGACCGTCTGCCATAAGGCAGCGGAAATGATGCAATTCTGACAAAAAGCACCACAAAATGGTGAGATGTTCACATCACGGTATTGAAGATTGTGTCCTTCAAGAAGCCTGGTAAAGAAAAAAAGGATATAATGATTTTAATAGGGATGTAATTTTAAATAAAACCTTCAAGGTAGTGTCAGCATAATGAAGTATCGTGACCTAAACTTTCATGTTCAGTTTCATTTTTTTCTAACAGGAATTCAAATTAGTTGCCAGAGTTTATATTTTGTGGAATATATTTTTTACAGCAAGGTTTCTTTTTAAGTGGCAAATCATTCCTTTTTGAAATGACCTACAATGCTGGTATTTTTCTGAATGTAATATCGAAACAAGAGTTTCTTTACAATAAAGTCAGTTTTTGCTCTTCCTGCAATACTGAAGTAATAGCAACAGTCCAGCCAGCATCAGTGCATGAAGGTTGGACACACAAGCACGTTCATGTGCATATATGTGTGTATGTATGTATGTGTGTGTGTATATATATATATGTGTGTGTATATATATGGGACTAGGGGGCAGGGTGTACACAGACACACATTAATGTAGAACAACCTAAGGTATATGTTTTATTCAACTGTTTTCCTGGTGGTAAAATGACCATGGCAGAGGTAACTGGGTTGTTCATAGTATTAGTATCCTTGTAAAATATACATAGAAGTACCTTCTGTGTAGAATACATAGTAAAATATATATATATTTATGAAATGGGATCAAGCACAAAAAATACAATAAAGCCTAGAAAAATTTCTAAATATTTTCCTTTCTTAAAACTGAAAAGTTGGGGGGGCGGGGGGTGTTGTTTTTGTTTTTTAAGGGTGTTTGATGTCCTTGAATTTACCTTTGGCCACTACCTTGTTTCTAATCCCCTAAAACCTTTAATGGAGTCCTTGATAATTTTAAGTTATTAAACATTTTTGGAGGATTATGATTGCTACTACTAATTATATGGTGAATATGTAATCAAATAGTCATCATATAATTGGGATCAAAATGTATAATCTTGGAAATGTTGAGAGTCATGTAAAACTCACTGTATTTAATTGAAGTGGTTAGAAGGTTAGGAATAATATTTTAAAGGAGTGCTGGGAGACGAAGAGGAATTGAGCTACATTTATTTGTGTTCATATTTAGCTTAATTGTTAAAGCCAGGTTTTGGATCAAGGAGAAAATGAAATTCATGGCAACACAAAACTGGGTCTGAAAAGAAACCTTAGCTAATACCTGATTTTTAGAGTTACAAATTTTAACTAAATCAGGATATTTTTAAGACTAAACACTGAAATAGTATTAGTAATATTATTGCTAAAATCATTCATAGAGGAATTACAGAGCTCAAATATTCTTGCTTACATGAATGCAGAAATTAATATTGCTTCCTGAGAATAAAAATTGTTCTGCAGAGATGTTTTGTTTGGTAGCAGGTTCTGAACTCAGGCCAGATTAATCCACAGATTTGTTACCATTCAGGAATAGTTTTTTACAATTTGTAGAATACACAGATTAAATAGGTATCACACATGAAGTGCAACAGCCCTTAAAACCATAGTGGCATTTTTGTTGCTTTTGTTAAGTGTCTTATCACAGTTAAGGGTGCCGTATTAGCACCAACCACCAATTCCCCTTATCACTTAAATCTGATGTGTTCAACTAGTTGTGGTTTTTTACCTTCCTTTTTTTTGGATCAGGTCATCTAAAATTCTGGCTACCCCTTAAAATATCCTGAAAGACAGGGGACTTGCAGGTATTGGATATTTCTTGCAGAATAGGGCCATATCTTGTATCTGAATAGCGAGTAGCGTAGAACCGAACTGAAAGTGCCAAAAAGCAAAACTTTTTGATTGATCTGTCAGAGAGGATAGTTCTGCTAATACAAGGCATTTAGAAGTCTTTGTACAAACGATGTGTATTTTGGCCAATCTAAATTTCTGTAGCTGTGCTCTGTATGGTAAATCAGAAAATAGCAGGTCATTTTGAGGCAAAACAAGCTAACCTTTTTCATATATATCAATAGCCTTCTTTGTCCTCCCATATCTACATCCGGGAACACATATCAAAATTCAGCCTGCAGTTATGATACTGAATATGTATGACATGGCTGAATACAAAATTAAGTATAATTCAGCACTGGACAGCAGTTTTGGGAAGACGAGCAAATCAGGTTAAAACTGCTTAATTTTTATGTTTGCCTGCAGCATGTATTTACATTAATTTTCCCGAAATGGAAGTCAATGTGATGACGATGATGATTATATTTCCTGTTTTACGTAGTGACACCAGAAAGTGACAGCATGAATGTGGCTATAAACAGATCACATCTTCTCCCCAGAAGAACCAATTAGAACATAACGGATTTCTCTTCAGAATAAGTAACCTGTAGCTTTCAATCTTCTGTACATGATAAAAAGAAAAAAATCAAGTTTAAAGTCCTAGCACTTTTAAAATCCAAAATAGAAATAACTCTGACTCTCATCAAGAAAAATAAATATATTACAACCATTTCTAAGCCTCAGATGTTCTAGAATTCACGCTGTGAATCTAAAAGCATGAAATTCATTAGTCCCAACATTGTACATTCATAACTGGAGAATTCAGAAAAACCCCAAATGTTACAGGATTATGTGCTGTTTGTACATGAAAGACATCACCATCATACACCAAAGCCTGTGAAGATGCATTGCAGTGAATATTTGAAAGGTTGAGTTGTTAGATGGTAGTCAGAGCTGGTTAGAAAAATTATCCTTGCACTGCTGATATACTGCAGAAGTGGTACTGTATTAATAAATAATCTATCCTAATAATATCAAGCTAATAAATGTTTGTACAGGATGATTATATATTGGGTTATACACATTGGTTGAATGGCATAACTATGTAGTTGCAAACTCAATGCTCATGTTCTGGAAAAATTAACACTGCTGCAGTTTTTTTATACCTGAATAAAGAGTGGAGTTCACAAGTAAATAGTTTAACAAGTTATGCAATATTGTGGTAATAACTAGTGCACCTGGGGAAAAAAGAACAAAAACAAAAAATGAAAAAACAAAAAACAGATTTGATTAATTCTACATTCAGTCTTCTTATTTTCAAGCTACGGGTTACGTATTTCAAATATGGTACCATAAAATTGAACTTGACTGGGTTCTCAGATGCTATAAGTTAGTAGCTCCACCAAAGCCAATATAATCATATCAATTAACAATACTTATGACTCTGGGATCTTGAGTATTACGTGGCATGGATTTGTCATGGTTAGGTAGGCATGGCTGGGTGGTGACGAGCCTCACTGTCACAGGCAAATATTGGAAGGTACTGTGCATGTAGGGAATATTTGCAACAGGTACAGTAAAAGGCACAGACCACTGCCTTGCTCCTCTCACTCTATCCTCTGCACAGGTTCAGTTGTGGTCTCAGTTCTCAGCCATGGTTGTGGCCAATTTTTGGATGGGCTCCCGTTTTTTATGATTTGTGCTGTTATAGTCAGATAGATACACTAACGGAAGTGGCAGTAATTTTTTTACAAGTATTTACATTTATGTTGCAAGCAAGTCAAGTGACTTCCACTAGATGGAACCAGCTTGGCTGCAGCATGCTTGCATATGTAACATATTTATATGTGTGTGCATGTGTGTGCATGTATATACACACATACACACACTTATTTGTTTATTTATAACATATTTCTGCTACTGTGGGCAACCATGTCATGTGAACCCCACTGGAAATTCATCAGGCTACTCTGTAATAATATATGGGCCATTATGGTAAATAACCCATCTAGTTTTAACCTGGAACTGGACAGATTCATAAATGTGGTAGGGGTAGCACAGAAATAATCACAGTGAGCTGTACTCTTACAACAGCCAAAGATAAGTTTTGTTTTACCTCCATTACTAATGTCAGTGCTTTGAAGCAAGTATATCTGAGTTGCCTTCCCGTTGTATGGATGAAATGGCTAGTATATGCTTCATTTGACAACAGTTAGGAGCTTCTTGGTGACCTCTGGGTGCCACATTCCAAAGAAAGAGAGTATCCTGTAATTTCAGATCTGAAAGGCTCCTGAAACCAAAGCAAGCAACAGCAATATTATTTTCCACCCCAAAGAATCAAAAACTATGTAGCAATAATCAAAAAGTGCAATGTATTTATGGAAAAATAGGAACTTTAGACCAAGCTCAGCCTTGTTGCAACTCAGATGATAAACTGGTCTCAGTGAGTTAACCTGCAGATAAATAAATGACATCCAGCTTACTTTCTTACACATAGGTTTTGTAAACTTTATGTTTAGGACTGTGTAACTGTCGATGATACCATATGGCTGATTGATAGTGATATGTACAGCTTGGTCCAGCTGGTGTAATAAATCAATTGGTACCTTATAATGGGCACATTCTAATCTATTTGATATGACATTATAATTGTTCCCGATCTGTGAAAAATAATTTTGACTGAGCACTATCATTGTAAATTTACAATTAGAGCCTGATTTTTCTCTCACTTAAATAAGAGGACTGTTTGCCCTGCTGATTTGCTTGTTGGGAGCATTAGTGCAGAGGTATGGAGTGATCTGTTGTTTTATTATCACAGTATTGTGACAAAAGAGGTTTTCCAGAACATATGAATGATCCCTCTCTCTCTTAAGGACTGTAGTGTATATTAGTTTATTACAGAATTAATAGAAATGCTATCGCCTAAAGAAATGGGAGACATTTCTGAAATAACTGTGATGTATTATTAATTAAGGAGCTGGATATGCCTGGGCTTGTCTCCAAACTATGAGAGTGCCCAAGGAAAGGGGGCTGGTATCAGTGCTGGAGTTAAGCCAGGACCCACCAGGACTAAGTTGTGGTAACTGAAAGAGCCCCATACTGTTTGTAATGGGAAGTCAGACCACAGTGAAAACTGAAGGTTGAATCCTCAATAGTATAAACATCTTATAACTTGGGGACCTCAGGCAGCACCACCGGTGTTCAGAAACCCCACTAACAAGCACCGAGTTTGGAGCCACAGCTTGCTTGTTTTGGTGGACAAAATTCAAGCATATCACAAAACTATTTCTTAAGTGCTATTATTCTAAACAGAAGTAAAGAAAATAACTTTAAAGTCTGAAATAAAAAAAGAAGTCCAACATTGGTCTTTGCCTTAGATGTCTCTAAATTATTTTTATAGCTGTAGTTCCTCAATTTTGTTTTTGTGATGTACAAGTAAAATCACTGAGCTGTGACTTGTACCATTGTGAAATAAGGTAGTGTTTCAGTGCAATAGAGAGTACCGAATGGCTTTTGCTGCTCTAGTGTTGATACTGGTAAAATACCTTTGTCAGATCTATCATTTTGAAGAAGAACTGATTTCAATTTGACTGAGATATTTCTAAGGCTTTTTCAGATGATGAAAATTTTCTTGTGATTTTTCTTTTTTTTTAATCTGAAAATATTCAGTATTCAAAATCAAAACTGCTTGTGGGAAAAGGTATGCCATATTTGTCAAGATGGAGAGTTTGAATCAAAAGCAAAAGTGTTGAAGAGGGAAAGAGATAACTAGCAAAACTTTCTCCCTCTATCAAAACAGTCTTTGCTAGAGGCTGAAACAGACAGAGGAACTGTAGTACAGTATAGTTCAAGTCTCTACTGCAAAAAGTATTTCAGTATTTGTTCAAGGTTGCATAACCCTAAGTGGGACAGAATAGCCAATGGATGGGTAATTAATTAGGTGGCCATCTTCATTATGTGATGGCATAGATCAAATCCTTAATTGGAGGGAGCAGGGCAGGGAATTGAATTTCAGTACATTCATACAAACGGTTTACTCTGGTCCTGGGCTATCCTAAGGTTGATATATCTCTCTGTCATATTTCCCATAAAATGCTTCTAATGGGTCCTTGAATTGTTTCAGAATGAGACAACCTGTGAAATACCCAAAATCTTCACAAAGCAGCAAAATACACTCTCACTGTATCTGAAGCGACCTCAGGAACCCTTTGGAGGCTGCTCAGATGAAGCCAGGTACTGGCCAGTCATGGTTCAGAGCAGGTTCTTCTATGATTTAAGTTGTCAGTTAAGTCAATTTTTTCAAGATTTTGTACAAGTTTTTACTTTTCTGTTCCCATCTTTAAAGCAGATACATTTATAGGATGCTTTGCCAAATCTGGGGAGATGCAGCCATATGTTTTTCTCTATGTTTTGAGGGATTTTTCAATCTGAGCAGGTATTACTCTAATTCAAGCTGTCATTCCAAGCTCTTTTCACTGCATCCTCCCTTCAAAACCGCACAAGCTTTATACCACAACTTTCAGCTGTATGAACTGGACAGAAAGCATAGCTACTTGTGAACTCCATTGTGAACTGTCCACAGTATAAACAGTGCCAAGAGTATTCTCTATACAAAGTGCTCTATGACAATGCCAAATTTGTTGACATGCAAAATTTGAAAAATGGTCACAGCAATAAAAAATATGGCACCTGGTACACAACCATGTAAAGCTTCGTGTTGCAGTCCTGTTGATATGTCTGTGCTATTAGGTGAGTTTAGTCTAGACCTAAGTGTTCTCCATGGTGCTATCTGATCCTTGTCTTTGGATACAGTGATACATCCTCTATTACTTGTATGATGTATTGACTATAAGGTCCAGTTCATTAAAGCTTTCATGAATATTAATATCATCACCAATATATCACAGGCTTGAAATTACTTATTCTTTGTTAAGTACTATGTTGTTTCATTTACTAAAATTGCATATGACTTTGCAGTAATTATCTTAGAAATATCCCTTGTAATTTTAAGAGGCATGATCTCATTCTGAGTAATGGCACTTCTGACTTTGTCTTGAGTTTTGTCTGACATGCTGAAATGTCAGGGTCTTACTGAGACTATAACTAAAACGGTTGTGTAAATGCCTCATCCTCTTCACTTAGGAGTTTTCAGCTGTTCAGGTGCAGTGACCATATAATGCCAAATCGTTTCTGACAAGGCGATGTATATTAAGTCATTCCATTTGTAGCTTTTCATTTTCTTCATTCTGAGAGGAGTGAAAACATGCTATCAACACACTTGCTGGTCTTTTGAAGAATATCAGTGTATTTATGGTTAAAAAGAACAAAAGTAGTAGCTCGTTTTCTTTCACGCTTGTTTGGAGGACTTTTCTAATTAAAAAGAAAAAAAAGGCTGTATACAGTTTTCATCCACACATGTAATAAAAAGTGCTTTCTACTTAAAACTGTACTACCTTGCAAATAGCAGTGAGATACCTAAGCAATTACTAGATTCAAAACCAGGGAAACATCAAAAATCATGAGACTAAAATAAGGATAAAGAGCACTGGATTTTCAAAAGTTACTTCGTTGATCTTAATATTTGTATCCTGGAATTGCTAACAGAATCAGGCAATTGGCAATCAGGTCTGGTTGCCAGATGACTGTGAAGGCAGTTCAGAACTTCAGCTAGCAAAAGTATATTGTGGAAGTTTGATTTCCGCCTTATAATTAGTCATGTCTTATGTAAGTGGTTGCATATCAGTAGCTTAAAAATGGACATCTTTTTATACTTCGCTTGGTTGTTGCTAACTGGAATGACACAAAGTTGCAGAGTTTAAAAATATATACTAGACAACTGAAAAGTCGTCTGGTCTGTTGCTTTTACATAACCGCTAGATTTTTTCACAGAATAGTCTAGACAGTGGCAGAATGAAGTGAGGCAGCAGCCCACACACAACTTGGGGAGCAAATGCTTAAACAGGTTTCTCAGTTCTTCTCCCACCCGGAGATTTTGATAAGGTTAAAAAAATTCAGAGGCATCTTGAGTCCCTCCAAGCACAGGGTGGGACAGGGAGGAAAGTCTACAGATGAGCAACTCCATTACTCTGACCTTTGCTGATAAGAGCATGCTTTTGTGGACTCGCTGTGGAACACGGCAGAAAGGGAATAACGAAAGAGGTGGACACTAATCACTGCAAATCAGTCCTGGAGAAAAGCTATGTAGGTTTGACATGTCAAACCTAACAGGGAGGGATGTTCTCTTATACAGAGAAGAAGGATCAGCAGTCTTCCTGAAAAGAGGCAGGAAGTGGCCGGCTTGGGCCAAAACAAGGAGAAAGAAGCATGGAATTTCCCCTTTTCAGAGGTGAATCATCCTCCAGAGAGGCAGGGGGAAAAGTAATGCAGAGTGGGCTCAGACAGTGCACTGCCCAACAGACAACTCCTTTGGTCATTGTTCAGCTCATAGCCCAGCTGGAAGGGAGAGCCTTCAGGACCATCAGAGCACATATCTTAGGTTGAAGAGAAAGACTGCTGAGTTATTAGGATAAGGTTTTTCTGCAGTAACTAGGATACACAATAACATTTAGCACCAACAAATGAAAAAAAAATGCTGGCTAACGCATCGATTTTCAGTTGCAAGATAGAAAAGCATGCAGATCTCTCAGGTGTTGTTTTGTTTTATTTTCTGCAAAACAGGGTGTGTGTGTGTGTATATGTGTGTGTACACACACGCACACAATGTTGTGGTAGTAATAGGTATTTTTTAGATGCAACCAGGTAGTGTGGCTTTTCAATGGACTGTTCTTTTAACCATCAAAGTGTTCCTCAATAGTATGCAGTGTTGTGCTCATGACCAATGCTTTTGAACATGTAAGGTTGTAATTTAACAGGAGGTAATATAGTTAAAATTATACAGCATGTTACACTGATGAACAGTGTAATTTTAAAAAGGGAACTTCCAAAAATGTCATGCCTACAGCATATTATCAGCCAGTGGCCTGTCTGTAGGATAAAGATACTAAGGGCATGTCCATACTGCATAGCTCAGTTATCATTCCAAACACGTTAAAGAACAAATAGGCCGTTATGAATCAAAAAGCTTGGCTAATCTGGAATATAAAGTTTTCTTTAAGTATCTTTGTCTCAGGCACTTGGTATTTAGACTATGAGAAACTAAATGATTTATTGGTGATAAGAATATGCAGTAAGGGACTGAATGGAATAATTTTTTCAGTGGAGCTCCTCAGGCATCAGTTTGGGGCTGATCTTGTTTAATGTTTTCATTAATGACCATGGCATGATTTTCGGGGATGTGCTGACATCACAAAATTGGTGGGCTTTATTAGTCTGGAAAAGCCGTGGAATTACTATAGGGACAGAAATAGGAATGGGGTGAAATTCTCTAATACAAATTTCACAGCATGTATTTGGGGATTAGCGGCAGAACCGCTATCGTTTGGGAGCTTAACCATGGAAAACGATGAGGAGAAGCAGCAACACAGAGTAGTCATGGGAGAATTATGCATCATCAGTTCTCAGAATTTCTGCTGCTTTTTGGGGGGGGAGGGGAGAATTGGAGGGTGTTTTTGTGTGTGTTTGTTTTTTAATTTTCAGGTGAGATTTTAGAGGAGGCTTAAAAGACATTCTCAGTGTAATACTAATGTCAATAAGCTCCCCTCTGTGCCAGACTACTTCTCCCCAGTGTTTATGGCAGTTTTTTGAGGCAGGGGAATTAGAGATTCACTCCCACTTAAGAGTAGACTAGGGTTTCACCTTTGCAGGAGGGATGTGTGAGACACTAATATAAAAAGACATTATGGTGTATCATGAACCCCAGGGTACAGCTTTCCCCTCAGAAGAAAGTAGAAGCTCTGCTTTGTGTAAAGGCCCTCAAGTTAGAAGATCTGAAACAAATTGCTACTGTTTATCATCTTTTTGTTTTGGCCATACAGTTAAAAAAAAAAATTCTAGCACAACTCTACCAACAATCCCAGTATATAAAAATCCATAATTATTGGCCACAGTAAATCCACCTTTTGCTTTCATATTTTATTCTTTTTATTTGGAAGATGATTTATATTGAAAAAAAGTCAGTCATTTTCCAAGCAGACTCATTCTTTCAATTCTCTATTGGTCTATGGGGTTTTGTGTTTTGAAAAGGATAACTGAGATCAGGACCCCAAAAACAGCCAACAGCAGCATTTTTGCATGTCATCTGAACTAACAAATTTCTCCATTAATCTTATATTTTAGCTGGCAGCTTTGGTACTTTTATTTATTTCATGTAGCAACTGAAATGCAGAGCTCCTGTGAGTCTGATCTGACAACCTTCACCACAAAGGCAGAGCTCCTGTTGTTAGACAACTGGACTTAATGATCACAGCAAGCAGGATTGAAATTTTATTGGTATGCTTCTGTGTGACTGTGACAGTGTTGACATTAAATCAAATTCAATTAGCAAGGGCTTGCTAATGAGTTATGGTGCTTTGCAAAGTAGAAAGGACAAAGCATTTTGCAATCTCCAGCCTGCAGACTAGTTACTCTTGGCATTAATGGAGCAATAGCTTAAGGAACAACTGCAGGATTTTCTCCCTAGATTAATGTTAAAGAATGCTTTGCTAATGAATCCCTGAACAAATGTGTTGTGTGTTACTGGAGAAGGGGGGTGGCAGGAGAGAAATACAAGCAGCTTTTTTGTCCTCACGTGCTCTTGAAGTGATTTATAAAACCATTATGGAGCATAGAAGGCACAGAAAACTGCATCAGCAGATGACAACATGGCTGAGCTGAGTATCGAAGTTGCAGAGGAAAATGTGCTCTGCGAGCTCCTAGAGCCAGCGCCGATGCCCTTTATGCCTCTCTGGTGGGCCTGGCACGTTTCAGGAGCACGTAGCAGGCAGCCCGCCGTGCGCTCAGTCCTGCAGCAGGCTGAGCAGCTGGCCCAGACCCAGCGGAGCACTTAGGCAGCCTCAGACTCGGAGGACATGGGCAGTGAAGCCTAGGGGACTATGCATCCTTTAAGTAAAAAGGCATGTGCAGATGCTTGGCCAAGGCTGCAGCACTCAGCATCTGCTGGGACTGGGCTCTGTCAAAGGAGCAGTTGAATAAACACTGCAGCTTTCCTTACGCTGCTTGCATCCGCTAAGGCTGGAGGGGACATGTACGGTCTGTATCGTGGGGGCTGCAGGACCCCCGGCTGCCTTGGTCTCTTCTCATCTATTGTTTGCCTCATAAACCTCTCTACACACTTAAGGTATCTTTAGCCTGAAAAGCATGCAAAAATCTGTTTCATAATACATGAATGAAAAATAGTTCACTATTTAAATTACAGACTAGCAATAAAGATAATAATTTCCCCTTTAAGATCTTCTGACAAGTCCAACAATGAATTCTCGAGCAAGGTATATATGTGTCATTCAAATTGTATTGTCTTCCTGCTAGTCTTGTATGACTATATCAATAGTAATTTATGATGATATTTTAATTTAACATTTTGAAGTATTTGAATTTCTACTAGGCATGACATCTCTCTTCAGTTTGCACACACACTCTTGGCATAAAGGTGTCTATGTATAAAATCAGTGTTTCATACTGATATCATACAACTCCAATGGCAATGGACTATAGCTTTATTAAATTTTAAAAATAGGGACTGAAAATTTCCCTCCGAAACTAGATATCTCCCTCAGAAAAATATTTCTGGAAAATTTTAACCAAAACAGTTCAGCCACTTCAAGCCAAAATGGAGGCTGGAGGACAGTATTTTGCTTTGCCCAAGCTGAACCCATGACCAAAAACTAAGCTGCGTGTTACTGGATCACTAAGTCCTTCCAGTTTGCTCTGGATTGCCCGTGAGCCTACAGCCATGTTGTGTTAGCAGGCACACACAACTCATTGCGTACGTGAGCTTTATGGTAGCTATAGGGATACCAGAGCAAAGCTGCCTTTTCAAAATGTGTGAACAAATTGAAACTGATGGAGTTGGTATCAGTTCAATCATCACTCAGAAAACCACTGTTTTTTGACCCATCATTTTTTGATTTATCATTTCACTTCCTTCACTGACATTTTCCTCTGGACTGAAGCCATTCAAGAAATTCATGCCCCCATGCTGCAGCTCCCCTTCCCTGGCTTTGGTTAGTGGGGGCCATGATGGACACTGAGTCATCCAAATCATCGGACATATTAAAACAAATCTGGGGGCGGGGGCAGGGATATGTAAACCTTTTAATATCATCCTTTGGAACAAATCTTGATGGTTCAATATGAGTGGCCTGATTCTCAGACCTCGTTATCTTCTCATTACCATGGAGATTCACCTTGGAGGAAATAAATACATTTTACACATGCTCGGTAGACACTTTCCAGAGCTTTGTAGCTTTATTTCTAGTAACTTCTATTTATGCTAGACATATGATGTGCTTGGAGTAAGCAGGACTTTTCCTTGGAGTTGTCCAGGACTGGGAGCTTGTGATCCTATGGCCCCTCTTGAAATCATTCTCCTAAAACTGTGCCTCCCAAAGATGGGCTAATCTCAAAGATGAAGCTGGCTGAATCGAATGAAGACAGGGGAATCTCTTTTTATGTCCTTAGAGATTTTGCTTTTGTGTTTTTGTTTTGTTTTCAAGATTCAGGAATTGTTTTCATTTCTCATTAGAATGAATCTCTCAAGATCTCTCATCTTTGCATGCAGTTGTGTGCAAATGCAGAGTGAAACATCTGTACGTGTGAAAACAAGGGGTAAGAGCTGAATCGTGAATCGCTTGGTGGCTGGTAGCCTGGCACTTTGGCTCAGCAGCTTGTGTCACTGTACCGCCTGACTGAGGGACTTGAAACAATCCCCTCTTACACTTCAGCCAAGTGTCTGTCTTATCTGATAGATGCCTTTTCCTATAGTTTTTTTAGTGGTCAGGAAATGTAAAACATCCTAAAAATAAGTAAACCTTGCTTGGAAACATTTCATCAAAACTTTTTGAAACTTTTCAGCAACTTTTCTCCTAAACAGCTGACAAACCAACATCTTCAGAGGATAAACCATTTAATTAAGAAAGCTTCCAAACAAGTCTATTTCTTTTAAAATAAACTCCCTGTTCCTTAGTTTTTCTCTTTAAAATTTGTGTATGAATATGTGGGGAAGATGTGATAAAAATAAATATATTAATATTTATGAAGCATTTGGATACCAATGAACATCATTAAAAAAGCTCATGAGAAAATTAACAATTCTGTTTTTAGAGCAGTGTTTGGTAGTGTATAGCAAATAAGACTCCAGGCTAAACATTGAACAGCCAGTAGAAAACAAACTATCGACTGGTTGCTTTTTCAATGAACACCATCCATCCTATGTACTAAGTGAGGTAGGGTTCTATGGAGAAAATAGTATATAAACTTGTAATTAAGCATATGCACCAGAGAGAAGAATTAATTCTGGTATTTCCTAACTTTAGAGCCCTTGAATATGCTGCCCTAGTAAGGTTCTTTTAACTTATGTGTGTGCACTACACATCTGTAGCATGGATAGCAACACTGTCAGAACACGACATGGTTTGATGCGGTCCAACTATTCAATCAGAAACACTGGGAAAGTACAGTGTTTTGCTCTATCAGTGAATCAGATGATACTCTGCATTCTCCTGAAAAAAACAAGACCAATGTAAGAGGAGACTGGAGCTCCAAAGCTTTAATTTCAACTCTGCTATTAAATTGGTGTTTGCCTTTGGGCAAATCACTTAATCAGCCTCTGATCTTGGTTCTACTGTTGAGCCTGGAGTAATTCAATCAAAAACAAAGGGGTTGAACTGAATTTACATGACCACAACAGATCAAAATCTGTCCCTGAGAGTGCAATATGAGAGCTGGAGGAGGGTGTATTTATTATTTATTGTTTTATTTCAAACAAAATTTTTACTGTCCTCACGTAGAGTTTGTGTAATGCTTTTTAAGCATTAACCTTTATTCAGGAAGTTTCCCATCCCCTCTACATGATGGTACAAAAAATCATTTTTTCTGGGGGAAAGGAGTATTTTTTTGGTCTGTCAGGAGAATATGTCAATGATACAATGTTGTTTTTAATAGCTTCTGTTCTGTTGGTGGAATTTTGGGGGGTGAGTACATGGAATTAATGTAATGAAAACAATTTACTCTTTAATCATTGCATCCTATCATCCTTGAACATGTTGCACTGAAACCTGAGATGCTGTATTTTATTCTCATATCGTGATTACTTTAGGGTTCCCCTTTAGACTTTGTGGAAAGTTATGTATGTGTGGCCTGGGAGTTATGTCCTACTTTGCATACAGTAGAGCCTTTCGTCTATGAAAGGGTCCCAATACAAGCGGAGTTTCACAATTATCCTGAAGCGAGAAAACCCATCTAGTTGGTAGGTAACACTTAAAATGACATAGCAATTCAAGTGGCAGAGCCAGGAAGTGAACCCTTGTTTTGGCTCCCAGTTTCTTCTTCCAACCCCAGCCACATCATTGCCTCATGAACATTAAAGGTCCAGAGAATAGCTTTAATTAAATCATAAATGATTAATTTGTTTTAGTCATCTCCTTGGAACAGTGGTGGGTAAGTACAAAGTGGACGATCCCGCAGAATGTTTTAGTTGCAGTGAAAAGACTCTGGGTGAGCCTAAAGCAGCACCAATGAGAGAGAAGGCAAAAAAAGATGGGGCCAGATATGAGATGGCAGGCAGACCTACGGTTAGGAGGTGGAAGCTCCTTCTTGGGAAAGCATATTGGAGCCATTTATAGAGGTAAGAGAATTAGAGAGGATTTTTCTCAGGGTAAAATCCTCTTGTAGTGAAGGATTAAGTTGCTGTAGTTAACCTGATCTTAGGTAAACAGCAATGTGAGTAGCATTAATGAAGCAATTTTTCTTTCCTTATCCAAAACTAAAATGGATCTGCGATATAGCTGGATGACTAGATTCCAGCCAAGTAATCCTTTTTCCTTCTCTGCTTTGCTTTTTTGTACCTAAAACATTAGTAATAAGTAGACAACTACTGTGAAACAAATTCAAGAGAATAGATTTGTTTCATAATGAAGTAAAAGTGAGAAACTAACTGAGAGTGTAATTTCTTGTTTAAATGAAAATGCTTTTGAAATGTTTCTTTATTATGACCACTTTCTGAGGAAAGTCATTGATTCAGACTTAGTCCATATTCCAAAATGGAATTTTAAATTGCTGACTTCATTGTTAAATATTTTAGGATCTTAATCTGTTCCTGTTAGTTATGCGACCTATTCCTCTGTGGAAGAAAGGCTGCATTTCTACGTGTCCTTCTGCAAGATCAATAAACCCTTTGATATGAGAATACTGTGAATGGGGGGATGTGGTGGCATTTAAAATTTATTGGTCAATAGATCTATTTTATTATCACTGCTGAGGGCAGCTACTCTAATTTTCTCTGTCACGGTTGCTTCTATCCAAGAGAGCCACTGCGCGGAGGGATGCGTCCTGCTCCCCGCTGAGACCTGCAGGACTCAAGGCAGGAGGAGACCCTCTCTGGGCACTTGAAGCTGAAGTAGTGTGCAGGGATTTTCCTGCAGAGTTGCGGGTGAGGTAGGATTTGGCCACAGTCGTTACTGTGTAAAGTAATGCAGTATTAGCCTGTGTTCAAAACTGATACTGAACAGTTATAGACATTTTAGGTGCTGTCTCTTCTACAGTTTTGTATAGCCACTTCTTCACCTGACAGTGGGAACACCACAGTGACTTCAGTATTGCCTCAGGATCTTGGAAGTGTGATATACCAGTTTACTGAAAACTTCACAAAAAATTGGTCTGAAAAGTTTGCAAGTGCTGCCAGGGCAAGAGGTGAAACCAGGAGAGTCCCTTTCTCCTTGTCCATCTCCCTGTCAGGAAAGCAATAGTTAGGCAAAGGTGCCACTCTGCTTCAGTTTTGCTAGCATTTTCAGATCCAGACTGTTCTTCCTTAGACTGGAAAAAGAGTGAGTTAAATAACATCTTGAGGTGCGTTGAGACCGATCTGAAAAGTTGAGGAAGAATGTGATTAAATCCATAATGACAGCTTGACCCCATTTGCCTACTCGTGTAGGCATGGCTGAGCCCACCCTTTGGTAAGTGAGTGTTCAGTGAAGTTGTTTCTCCAGGATTTATTAAAATTTATCACCAATAAAATATTAATTGTACAAATACTAGGAATACTCAAGATTCACTCTACCTTGGAAATTAGGCAGTGGTTTTGTTTGTATTTACTCTTTAGAATGGCAAAAAGCCCTCGATATTATGAACTGTTTGGGTTTTTATTTTAATTGACTGTGTTGGTCACTGAGTGGTTCTTAAATCTTTTTATTGAAATAAGAAAAATGTGATGAGATCTGTTCAAAAGTGAGTTGTGTGGTCTTCTGTTCTTTCTGAAATGTATGGGTTTGGATTTCTCACCATAAGAAATAGCTGAGAAGTGATATTGTAAAGGAATAATGGACTGATTAAATTTCAGGTTTTTTTTCTTGACTTGTTCTAATATCACTAGGAATATGCTGTGTCATTACCATTCCAACTTCCCTCTGTTTTTTTTTATTTTTTTCTTGTTTGGATGGCTTTTGTTTGCTTACCTCTTTGTATGTAGGTCAACCTTCAGTGCAATTAATTTATTAAAGCGTTAACTTGAGTTAGATTACTTGGCCAGTTTAGAATAAAGTAGGTTGGTTGTTCTGGGATTTTGTTTTGTTGCTATTACCTGATAGCAACTTACAGACTTTGTAAAATAAATGGATGATGCTGCGTTTTACTTGTGAAATCTTCCTAAAGAAAGAGAGATGTGGCCAAAGGTCAGGATGGTATCAGGCAGGCATAGATTCTTTACATCCCACTACCCTTTATTTGACTATACCCTTTATTTATTTATCTAAGGGAAACTAGCCTCATTTTCATCAGATTTTGATGAAAAATCAAAATACAATTTTTACCAATGTCCTACTAATGACTCTAGAGGAGCAGTACCTAATTTGTAAACAAGAATTAGGCTTGCTGCCTAATACCAAAATACACATTTATTGTGCATACCTGGTGGCCTATAAGTTAAAATTTTGGTAGGAAACAATTCATATATGGCCAGTTAGCAGATTTGAATATGTAGTCAAGGTGATTTACAGACATACTGATGTGTGTTTACACTTTCATGTGTTAAAATCCACTTTTTATAAATGAGCGCCAGTAGAAATCAAACACACTAGCTATTTTTTGCTGATTTTTCCTGATTTATCTATGAACCTGAGTGGTTGTCATGGCTTGTACTTTTTGTTCTATATGTTGTTACAATTTTAAACTACACCTAACAGGTAAGAAGGAATAAAAAGGCATGCCTGTGACTGTGCAGCTGGTACTCTAATATTTAGTTGAGTGACTTCTGTTTTTAACATTTAATTAGCCATGCTTTTGCAGAAGGCATAAGACACAGTTCTTCTGCGATATGTGATTTGTCCTCCTTTCTGAGGCAAATAAATGAAGAATGGGCTATCTTTGAAATGTACCGTCCACAAAGTCTTTGTATTTTTTAAATACTTGTACAGAGGATCTAAGTATAACAGAGGGGGAGGAAAAAGTCCTTCATCTTTTACTGCTTGGATCAGTATTCCTTGCTGATATATTTTTTAAGGATTAAAACAAACTCATGCTCACCAAACTGGAGTCTTCTGCCATGCACTGTGGGCTTTAATTAATTCTCTACCGAGGAGAAGCCTAGGGGGCTGGACAAGACCTTCTAGTTAGGGCTGAGGCCGTGTAGAAAAGACTCTTCTGGTTGCTACTGCTGTTACTAAATTTCACAAGCACTCCACAGTTTATTTTGTCACTGTTCAAATGCAACACATTTTGTTAGCCCTCAGTGTTGTCATGGCTATGTATTTTAGCTAAAAAAGAGAGAAAATCATTTATTTCGTTTTGAAGGCTTCCCAGACTCAGCTTGAACAGAATTGCTTACCAAGTTCTAGCCACGTTTGACCTATCTTGGTGAAACTACTATGTTATGTTAAGCATTTGATGTTTGTATTTTTGATATCAGGAGCTTCACTGCAGGTCAAGAGATCGTTATTGCTATTAGGATATATTAAAACTAGATAGTGCATGGCTGATTCGGGTAACTGAAGGACAGAGCTGTATGCAGATATTTGATCTCTGTATGTTGACTATGTAAATATTGGAAATTTCAAGTCAGAAGGTGGGAGGGAGACATGATCGTAACAGAGGATGTCACCAGGGCTTTGAAAGCTCCTGTTTTAGAAGAAGTGCGAAAGGTGATAATATATGGGCCCGAAAGACCCAGTGGGTCCCTGTGGCTATTTCAGTTTACAAAGCTAGCAGTGACAAACAAAATCTCTCCTTTTAGTTTTAAATAGAATGCATTTGGAATGATAATTATTCAGAGAAACCGTAAATGTGGAGCTTCAATGATATTTTTAGGTAGTTGTTGCAATGAAAAGCTGAACTTCAGTGAAGTTTTGTGTATTGACATTGGCAAGAGTAGCCAATACTACTAAGATTTGTTGCGTTATAAAAGATTAAGGATGGCAGGAGCTACCCTTTAGCAAGGGAAAGCATGCTGAATAATATAATATCTGTGCATTACTTCTTAGTATTTGGCACACATCTATGGGCTGGGGGGGGAAGGATAAAGCAGTTGTAGCCTCACCATTAGCATTTTGCAGCACAATAAATGCTCCGCCTTCAGGGCATCTGACTTGAAATAGCTGGACATTATAAAACACTGATGGTCAAATTTTGCTCATCAAGTGATTCATATATACACTGTCGTACAGTCTAAGCCAGTCAATTGAAATTCCTTAATAAGGCAATTTGATTAATTCACCAGACTTTAGAGCTCTTTAGTAGACTCCATTTAAAACTAATGCCAAGATACAGGCAATTTGTAGACACATACATTTACACCGTCAGAATTGATGCTCCCTTGCTCCCCAGCCTGAAGGCAGGGATCATTTACTGCATAGAGGAAACAAAATCTTTGTGGTTGCTAAACAGAATTTCACTGACACAAAGAGAAGAAACAGCTTCAGATTCACACCTTAGTTATAAAGAAAATATTTACACCCTGTGAAGCAGTAGTGATTATTTCCACAGGAAGAAAATATAAAAGAGAAAATGTTACTTCGAATATATGGGCATAACATTTATTCATGAATGAGTAACATAGCTGAGAGCTGAGTTCATAACAGAAAAACATTATAGGCAGATATGTCATGCAGAGTAGAGAAAAAAAAATTGCTTGTAAATCAGGAGAGAAATTGCCTGAAATAAAAAAAAGTTAATGCATACTGACAAATGTATGAAACTAAGACAAACTTTTTCCACGAAGAAATGACAGTATCTTGTCATGCAGAGGAAGCATTTCAGCCTTCATTTTGAAAGAATGTATCTGTATTGGAATTTCTTAAATAATTACAAAGTTAAATGAAATATTTTATTTGAGGTCAAATGATGCATTTTGGTGATTAAAAAATATTTTGCCCTTTTTGCAGAGAAAAAAAAAAGATTTCTAAAATTTTTAAATCCTGAACTGACCTGAAACTATTTTTGGTGATGTTCTGGTTCAGCCAGCAAGCCAAAAATCAATTATTTGCTCCCCACCTCTCCCAACCTCCAAAATGTATGCAGGAATGAAATAGAAAGGAATCTCTCCTATCCTTGTTCTTAGAGCCAAGAAGGAAGGAGCCTTTATCCCTTCTCATAGCTAGCTATAGGCTGGCATTTGTTAGCATTGTTAGCTAAAGGAATCTGCCATGCTATTGTTAAATCAGAAGGTTGAGGGGTTTGTGTGTGTGTATTTATAGAAATATGTATGTGTGTATATTTACAGTTTTATATTTAAAGATATACTTTTTTCATCTATTTTTTTATAACCTGTTTTTAATGAATTGTTTATGTGTTGCTGCTCTTCCTTTTGGAGCACATTACTACTGACTATCAGGCAAAGGGCAGACTGTGTTAAATAAATTCTATTTGACCCCTCTGGGTATTTCACCGTCCAAGAGTAAGACATGAAATGCTTTTTTGAGCTTTTTCTCTCTGCCCGTAGTTTGTATATCGGGGTTTTGGGAAAGCCGCTGCGCAGCCTTGAGGATGCCCAGGTGAGTGCTCAGGGCTCAAGGTGCACAAGGCATCACCCTGCTTTCAGGCTCTTCTTTCCTGTCGCTTCTCCCAACTCCATAGCCAGCAATGAGAATAGGACACCAAAAATCATCCAGATCCGTCCTCTAAATTCCTAGATTACTAGAAAGAGTTATTTATAGGAGGTGCATGCCTCTGGGGAGAGACACGAAGGTACTCTTTCAAAAAGTCCTTGATGTGATTAGGGTTTGCGTTTAATCTTGCCAAGTGCTTATAGTATGTAAAACATTGGGGGGGTGGCAGTTGCATGCTGTCTGAAAAAAACTCATAAAGATCACCTTGAATATGACTACAACAATGGGATAGTGTACACATTATCAAAGTCTGAACATTACTGAACACTGTACTTTGTACTTTAACAGAGACCACTTGATCAACACAATCCTGTAAGGTTATTGGTTCATAAAGTTCATTGAAAGAAAGTCTCTGGTAATTATATCTCATTTCCATATTCTTCTCTCAATTAGGACTGAAAACTTACAGACTAAAGATAGTGTCTTTTAAAAATGACAGGGTATTGTTAATTCATTTGTGTGCAAATTGCAGGTCATAATCTTTTTTTTTTTTTTTAATATTGTCCTCTATCTTATTTCTCCCCCACGATGGATTTGGTAACGTTTCTTCCTCATCTTCTGGATTATCCTTCAAAATCTGCATAGCCCTTAAACTCCTCCTTTTCACAAGGGTATTTCTATGTGAAACATGTATGTGATTCAAAATAAGATTAGATAAAATATCACTCAAAACTAAATGGTGGCTTGATTATTTTGATATAATTGCAAAGCAATTTAAATTAGAATGCTTACCCTTGAGAACTTTCTACTGTCAATGAACCATTTTAGGAGGTTCTTTGGAAAAAAAACAGTGTAATAACTTTGTATAAAAAAAACTTTGACAAATCTCTTCTGTTGTTCAGGTACTATGAACTTTCTGGTTCTCTCCAAGTTTCTGAGTGCCTAAATGCCACCAGACAGGCTTTTCTTGCCATACTTCTGGCTATTGTGGAAATGAAAAATTAAAAATGCTCACTTGAACCTTCTCCTTACACCATATCAGCAGGCTGTGGTCCTTGTGGGGGTCATCATTAACACCAACCAGTCAATTTTTCCCTCTCCCATAAGTTGACTTAATTGGGTGATGATTTTAATTACCATTTTTTCCCTATGCATTTGTTATTTCAGACTAATCTGTCCATTTCCCTTTGGGCCATGTTCTGGTTTGGAATCTATGCAGTTGCTATTCCATATAATATATGCTGGGGCAAGGGGATGTCATCAATACTGGCATGATTGGTTTTACCATATTTGGAATAAAAAAGAAAACAAACTAAGTACAAAGACTACTTTTGAATATTAGAGGAGAAACAGCAAACAGCTATATCCCTCTCTATGCTTACTAATGGTCAGGTTCTGCTGTGGTATGTTTCCTCAAGCTCAATGGCTCATTATTTCATGCATAGTCCCTTGAGCGTCAATGCTCAAATCAAGTTTTGGCATCAGTCACTTGCTCTTTAGGAAAATAATTTGTTTCTAAACTCTATGCATGGAGATTTCAAACACTATAATAAGATAGGTAGGACCATGGAAGCAGCTGGTGCGGTAGAAAGCAGTGGTGCTGTGTCACCACAGTCCAACTGATCTTATGTCAGCTGTCTTTTTATTGGTAGCTAAATATACGTGTTTTTCAAACTTTTGCTCACCAGCTTAGTTTAACATCAACATCAGTTACACAATCCTGTCTCACATAAATGAAGAGTATCTCCGTGGATTTGTTCCCTTAGGGTCAATTTTCCGTATTGGTCAGATGCCAGATAACTCCTGTGAACATTAGACACACATTCCATGTGACGAAGCCCTTCATTCACGCTTCATCCAGGCGTGCTGGTTTGGAGCACGCCCCTCCAGCTCAATGCAACTTCTGTCTCCCATTGCAGGAGGTTTTCCCTTTGCTCTGTCGTCCCAGCTAGGAAAAACTCTTACGCAGTGCTGTTCCTCCTGCTTCTTCACGATCGCTGCTCACAGCTGAGCTTATGTTTTGAAAAATAATGGATTAGTTGAAAGGTAGTTATTTCTTTGCATGTGGTGTTTAATTTTATAATCCAGTGTAATATGGTGTCATAAATTTGCCTGGTTCTTTAGTAATATCAGTGGCAAGTGATTGTCCAAATGCACAAAATGCCTGTTTCAAAATGTGTGTTAAGACCATACTTACTCCTTTGTTCTGGTGGATCCATGTGTAAGAATATGGCTATGAACACGGTTGTCCTTCGCCTGTGCTCTAAGCTCGTACAAGCAGTTCTTAAGCTCTGAAAATGTATCATTTCAATTTGTTCTACCATTCAGAGCTGCCAGATCTTCAATCCACAAAGTGGATGGTTATCTTTAAGTCAGAAATAGATGATGTTAGTACGACATCACAAGCTCCAAACAGTGTGACCAGCATACGTTTCCAGGTCGTACATGGTATAGGAATTGCCTCCATAGCTTGTGTTCCTTTCGTGTCTTCCGTGATCACATTTACGGAGTGATAAGCTTGATGTTTATCTAATGGAGGATTTTACACACAGGGTTTCCATGGAGGCATGAGGTATACCCCTTGATGAAGAGCTAAGGCACATCAAAAATAGAAATTTCTTGTGTGCCAAGCCAGCAAAGCATAATTTGTCTAATTTACATAACTAACCTATACTGGATGCTGGTTGAATTAGCTCTTAAATGTTACATGTTATATTTGTCAGGGATGATAAACTGCTTGTAGATGTGAATGTGAGGTATTCATCTTTTGGGGGTCTGGAGTACTTTGGACACCCAGCATTATGTCTTAGAGCATTGAATTTTGTATCTGGATCTCCAAGTGGGCTGAAAAGCACATACAACCACATGTAGGCTGACAGCTTCCTATTATCAATGTATTTGAAGAAACAGCTACTTCAGATATGTAATATTTGAAGCACAGAAATGGGCTCTGACACAGTCTTTTGAGAAATTATTAGGCACATAGAAAGGGTACTGCTAATAATTTGAATTTATATAGATACTGGTACCTTAGTTGTGTTCTAATATTGTCATAAGCTTAAAATAAACCTGCTATTATGTCCCCATATATATGTCCCCCACCCACCACTAATGATCAAAATAACCATCAATGAGAAATGCAGATTTTGCTTTTCAGTAATGTTAGTCATAATTATAAAGACTGCATAAAGTTTAACAGATCGCAGAAGTCTAACCTGTTTTTTGCCACTTCAGAATAGTGCATTTTAAAAAGATCAACTTCCTCCTGTAACAGAAAATACAATTTTAAAATTGTGTCTAAATACATTTTTTCCTGGGTGCATCAAGATTAATATAGAAGATTGATTTACTCGGCAGGTTAATTCTGGAGAAAGCTTTCTCTACATTCACTGAAGATGAAAAGAGAATAGCACAGGTGTAATAAAGTCTATCTAGATCTGTATGTACCTAGATGAATGTTTTAAAGTCTTGAGGGACACCCATTTGTGCTCTGAGTCTTCATTCCAATTTTTTTAATAAATTCTGTACTCTTAATTTTCTTTTTGTTTCAAATGCATTGGAAACATTGGGAAAATAGCATTGGAAGCTTCCTAATGAGACTTTCTGATTCCATTGTGCATTCAAATTGCATAGCCGCTTCAGTCAGAAAGAAAGATAGTATTTACCTGGATTTGTTTTAATTCTTTATGCTGTTGTTAGACTTGTAAGAGCCAGACCAGCTGAGAGAGAGTGAATTGAGTTCTGTTTCTTTTTGTGCATCAACAAGTTATATTTCAGATAATTATAACCACTGAGATACAGAATTTGCACTTTGTATGTCACTGAAGATAACGCAGAAGAGAGTGGAGTCAGAAATGAAGGTTATTTTTCTGGACAACACTTATTGCCCTAGTTGTAGGATGAGAAAGAGTCTGCCTGACTCTCAGGCCACAGGCTGAGTTTTCAGGGCCTACAATTAGGAGAAAAATAAATAAATAAAAACAGAAATAACGTCTCTCGTAGAAGCAATTTGCTTTGAAAAGGCAAAGATGGAATTTCTGATGCAGTTTTTCTGCACAGTTTTTCAGAGAGCCCTATCAATGGACATATAAAGTGCCTAAGGTAAATATTCCCAGCATCCCATGACAAGCCATGCTACATTCAACTAGATGGGAGGTGGCTTAGAACATTACACTGTTTCTGATGTTTTGCATTTCCCTTTGTATTTCCCGAATCTCTTGTCTTTCTGAAATCATCCTCTGTGGAAAAATAAATAGAAATATCTGCAAAAGACTTAGGGGGTTAGCTTTCTGGCCAGCACCTATGCAACTAAGCCACCACAGATTTGCAGGCACAAATAGGATTGTTCTGTGCATCGCACAGAAGGATTTTGCAGGGCTGTTGCTACTAGCTGTGCTAAGCTTCCCAATTTAGGCATGGACACCTGGCTAGCAAAGGAAGGATGCAGCTCACATAGAGGTACAGTAGCTGATAAGCTTACCAAGAAGCTCAGAGATGACTTTGTTAGTGTAGAAGTGCATGTTGAAGAAAATACTGAGCCCAGGGCTTCATCTGGAGATTAATGGAAATGTAATCCAGTAGGATTCAATGGAAAAATATGCTTAAATATGATATTTTCTTTGAAGAGTTTCTGGGGTGAGATTTTTATCTTTGTGCATCAACATTGTCCCTAGATTAAAAAAAAAAAAATAGTCCTCCCTTCTTTCTGCTCTGCAGGTACCTTACCCACTTGCCTTCTTTCTTGAAAAGACTTCTGCACCCTCTTGCAAAGAAGAGCTCAAAGCCACTGGTCTTCCCCTCCCTTGCTTCCTCCAGCTCCCGGCTTAATGATGACAGGGCCTATTTGGATGCTCACTGTTAGTCATTTGCTTAAATCTCTGAGTAAACTGGTTCTTTATTAATCTTAAAATGGTTAAAATTAACAACGTCCTTTTCAAAAAAGGTCTTTGTGTTAAGCATTGGAAACAAAGAATAGGTGCTGTCCGTGGGAATCTGAATTCAAGTTGCAACTTTCTCTCTTCTTAGACATAAGGTAAAATTTCCAAATCCTGGAATGGAAGAAAGCTTTTCCAGCTCTAGGAAATTAGATGGTTAGGCTCCGAATGAGATGGGAAGGATCCTATTTTAGACTGCTGGAGCATGCTAAGTAACTTACAGAAGGGATTTGTGTTCAGATCCCTTAGGCAACAAGAACCATTTATTCTGGAAGAGTGCCACAGTCGCTAACTGATATAATGGGTAAAAGGGGATGCCAGCATCTCCATTTCCTTGCTGATTCTGCATTGAGATCCATGAACATTTGATCATTTTCTTAAGGAGAATTTATTGTTTCTGGCTCCAGAAAGTTTTCTTACAGTAAACAAACTCCTGGAAAAACCTAGAGTACAGAAGATCATCAGGTTTTGTTCATTTCCCTTAGAGACTTTAATAGTAATAGTAATAGTGATTGTAGTAATAGTAATAATGTTTTGATTTTGTCTTGCTGACTATAGACAGTCTTACTGATTGTTTGGACCTCTGGGACTGAATTCAATTCTCTTCCGTCTCTAATGCAATGAAAAAACTAATACAGATGTAACAGGAGAAAGAATTTTACAGGTGTCTTTAGATACACGGTTTTCAAGCATGTAGGTGATTTAGGTCTTCATACTCTAGGTTCTATTTCCAAAAGTAATTGAGGAAATTGAGGCTATAGGTCTCAGTGACTTCCAACAGGAGTTAAGCTTGTCTACTCAGATTCTTAAAAATACTTTGGCAACTAGTTCCCACTAAAATGGCTGGGAGTGGATCTCCTATTGAATGTTTTATGCCACTTTTGAAAAGCAATGCCCCTAAAATTACTAGGAAGTTTTTAAACATTCTGTCATGTACACTGAATGTGTTACTCTATCTGCACTCTTAGGTAGTGAAAAATTAAGCAGCCCACAGGAACAAAAGTTACCCAAATAAATAGTTAAAATTCGGTGTATTTTGATTGGTTGATCTATAATAAAAATCAAGAACACTTAGGAAGAATAGCAAGATATCAACTGCTCAAAAAGAATATGGACATTTGGTATGAGTTATGCATAAGTTAACAGTTGCCATCAGAAAGCATTCACAGTGTGTAATTGTTCGTCTACAGTCCAAATGCCTTATCAGAAGAAATGTGTAGGGCTTCTATTACATCCACACACTTCAAAAGCGAAAGGCCATCACTTGAAATAAGCATTCTCAAAGTACATGAGGAGATGTAGGAAAGTGTTTGCAACACTTGGGATGCAGTATTTGAAATTTACTCATTTACATGCATTACCTAACAATATTTTCCAGTGTGTCTGACGTTGGAGGAGGTCATTCTGCTGTAACAGTGTTGTTTTCAACAGGAAGAGCTAAATTTATACTGTATTTGACAATAAGTCATAGATATATTTTGCAATTAACGTGGACATTTAATGCCTGAGGGTGGTTGAGGCTAGTCATAATAATTAAGGCAATTGAAAAAATGAATTATACTTGTTAATCCTATATAAATCCCAATTGGTTGTATTAAGTTACTTTTCAAAATTTTACTTCTCAGATTCATCTGAAAAATATTCCAGTGGCCCTTGATTATCATAAACTTTATGCTTAGATTATTTCGGTTTTTCTTTTTTTTATCAGGTGTTTGAGTGATTTCACTTCGTGGAAAGGTGAATCTCACTCACCAAAGACATTCTCTATAAAGTAAACTGTGCATGCAACTAATTAGTTCATATTTCTCATTACTTTTAACCTCTGGGGACCTGCACAGTTGAAATATCTTGAATCATTGCATGGCAGTTTCAGCTACTTACAAGGCAGGACATTTTTCTTGAATATGTCAGTAACTGCTATTTAAATGTCACATAAATGCAGTTATTTTCTAGAAAAGTTATTCTATTGATTTATTCACATTGTTTTGAAGTTTCTATAAAGAAAAGAGATTAACTAACGTATTAGCTTTGAAAAAGAAAAGGTCAACAGAACGGTAATTAGCAAAATGTAGCATGACTGTTACCTCAAAATCCCTAGTTAACTGTTTATTTGAGTCTGTGTAGCAAATACTCCTTTCCCAGTGATTGGTAGAAATTGTCTTTCACAACATTTGATGTGTGTCTTTATTTATGGTTTTCATGAACAGCTTTTAATTCAAAGCAAAAGATATTTGGAGACTAAATGAGTTCTGTTATAGAGGGTTATATCATGAGCCTCTCCAATACATTTTGACTACTAAAGCACAGCAGGTGGATGCTAATGGCCTTACAATTTTGACCTCTTCCAATATTCTGTTGTTGTTTTTCTCCTGAGTGTTGGTGGCCTTGTGTGTCAGAAAATGTCATTGGAAAATGTTTACCAAAAACACTTTCTGAAACAGTTCCACGTTGCAAGAGCTGAACTGTGACACTGTAGTTACTCAGTATGAACAACAAAAGAATTTCTATTGCTGAGAATTTTTCAAAAGTTTAATAGAAACTTTGCAAGAAAAATCCTGGCGTGCAATGTGGCAAGCTGGCGAGAGTGACCAGCATATAGGGCAAGTGAGCAAGTATGAGTCATTGGCATGGTGGTCAATAGGCAATAGAAATCGCTGACCCCTGCAGTAGATACCTACTGGATACACTTTCAAGACTGAACTTGGTACATTGAGTTTGAGGTGGGCAGTAACAAAGCAGACTGAGTGTCCCATTTTTTGGTTCTGGCTCCAGGGAAGAAAGAGAGATTTGAAAGAAAGAATTCATGCATTCAGTTTCTCCTGAAGAGAAAGTTTTTTATGCATGTCTTTGTAAGATCTGAGAAAAGTTTCATGAAAGGAGGTGGCAAATAGGATTTGAACATACGATGAGGAGTTAAAGTGTTGGGAGACTGGCAGAAAGGCATCTTAAGCTGGCTTTTGAGAAAGAGGACTGAGCAGCAAACAAGAGTGCTGAATGCATTTGTTCTGAAGTCAGTGAGGAAGAGGAGAGAGAAAAGGCAAACGAAGAGGAGCCCTAACCCCAAAATTGTCCCCTAGCCACCTGTAGGCATGATGAAGGAAGAAAGGATTCAAATTCTCCAAAGGCATAAATCGGAGAAACATGCAGCCCATACCTTTTGTAGGAAGCCGAGCTGTCAAAACTTGTCATCTTTTGAGATACCCAGTACCATACAGTGGTTTAATTACATACACCCTGCTAGGAATAACAGTGGAGGCCTATAAGAAATGGAGATCATCTTAATAGCTGTTCTTGCTTCCAGGCAGATGTTTCCTTCTTCAACAGCCCAGTGCCTATGATCCTACCAAGAATATATTTAGGTGCATCACTTTGGCAAAAGGTTTTGAAATTGTGTCTACGCACATAATCAAAATGTGCTCAAGTAAATCTATCACCATGGACCAGGATGATTTTCTCTTTTATATGTGTACTGGAGACGCGTGATTGCTATTGAACAATCATTGCGCCTAGGACAATTTAAGAGAAATATTTGAAAATACAAAATACTCAAGGTTAAACAAATACGTAACATTTCCTGGAAATCTTACAGTGCCACATGACCTTCTTGCTTAGAAAAATTAGCTAGCTTCTGACCATCAACTATGGAAAAAAGGCATTGAGCTCTGGCTCCATGTCATTTCTTGACTCCAGTCCTTTTTTGCCCCCTTTTCTAGACATTTTCTCTGGTGTTGAGTCTGTTGCATGAAATCCTGCTGAGGCAATGTATGTATTATGTGAATGAGTGGTGAGGCAAGGACAGTAGAGACAGGAAACTGAAAAGCTCAGCGTCAGTGAGGAGCTGAGACATGTAACATCTAAAGCTCTCCTTTTTTGTTTGTTTTCAGCGATTTACTTACATTTCAGCAAATTATTGAATATAAGCTCAGTGAGAATATGCAGTGCCATAGTATATATGCTTGAGACTTCAACTGGTCTTTTAACTTTTTTACTTCTATTTTTCATGTGCAGTAGAGCTATGGGTTTTTTTCGTTGAAATAATAGAAATTCTTTCTGTAGAGAGTATCATTTTGGAAGTTGCCCAGTGAAGATTTGTAGTCTCATAACTAGTGACTGACATTTGGATTTGACAAGAAGGTGATAAAATTTTGAAGACTCGCAAACTAACAGTGTTAGCAGTAGCATTTGAGAAACCCTTAAGCAAAGAACCTGCTGTTACATGTAATAGTCCTAACTTCTTATTGGGAAAAGAGCACGAGTCACCTGAAGTAAGGAGATTCATATTTTCTCCCAGCCATGTCTTTTCTTTACATGCTGTTTAAAGACTGAACTGTATAAAACAGGATTGACATTATGTAATTACTTGCCTCTTACACTGTGCTAACTCAATTTGCTTTTCATTCCCAGGTATTTAAAAGACCATTATTTTCCCATCAGACTTTACTGTCTGCCAATTAAAGGTTTAGATCGATGATGTGGAGAGGGAACTTTGTTATAAAAGGTTTCAGGTAGACATATTGAAAACAGCTGCTTTGAATTGCTTTTCTTTACTTTTTTTAATGTCTATGATTTTTAGCAGATATAATAGTTTTCCTGACATTTTTAATAATGTTTTCCATCATTGTTCTGCAGAGCAAAACATTCGTGTCTGAGTACTTGATTTGCTAGCAGTACTAGCTAAGAAAGTGAGAGGAAAGCATCCAACCGCTGCAGGACTTTCCGTTTCTTTTGACTTCCCGGATCTAACAGTTAAAGCTACCCTGAATAAGATGTTAATATGGGCTGCAGTTGTGACATATCTCTCTGGCATATTGTTTCCCCCTTACCTAGCTAGGTAATTCTCGGTGGGACCAATATTACAGTTTTGCCAAGATCTTCTGAATCACCTGACCAGAAGTCATTAGTGTCCAAGGGAACATGAGGTAAGGCTGGTTAATAATCTAACGTATAACCACCTGAATGGAAAGTATTAGTGCTGTCTGTAGTTATTCACTGTCATCTTAAGTAATAAGAGCTATGTTAGTAAGGGCTCTCTCTTGTACAGTAATTTGAATTTGGGTCATTTTCCTTCTCTCTGTGTAGTTACGGGAAATGGCTGCACTTTTGAGGTGCAGAAAATCATAGTAATTGCATTATGCATGAGAACTGTGCAAAGGGACAGATGATATAAAGATATACACTTTTTCCTCCTCAGAAAGAGCATTTACAGAGAAAAGAAAAATGGATAAAAAGGTCAGCGTAAGCAGACTTGAGTATATCACACCATTAAAACATTTTTAATAGCAGTGACATTTCTGACAGCTGTAATATGACTATAGTTTAGTGTTTAAGAATATATTGGAGAGTATCTTAGTACTTTACCTTGATAAATATGATTGTTCCATGGTACCTTTCATTTAGCTTTTTTAAGCAAATTAAGTTCTCAGGCTCAGCACCTAGAATGGGAAGTCTTTCAATTAGACAAATCGACTTGTTTTGTCTAGACAAGTATCAGAATTAAAGATTCCAAGAAACATATTTTTGATTGTGCCTTTCTTACTAGATCCTGAGATTTCATCAGCTGTCTTCTGAGATTTCATCAGCTGTCATATCTCATTAGGAGATACAAAATTTGTATCTAATCATTTTATTGTCTTCATCAAAGGTTATATCTTTTGTTGTCTTCAAGAACAATCAAAATATACCAGAGAAAGAGGGTTGTGTTTCACTGCCTAGAAAAGCACACTTCTCTATCCATAGGATTTTATGTTTCATGAAAATGACAAAGAATGGATCTGGGAAATGTGCTAACCTTTTTTCTCCAAAAATTTGTGCCGTTCCCCACTTGCAGTTTTCTGTCACTAGTTTTGTTTGTTTTGAGGTTTTGTTAGAAGCTAAGAGGGGGAGAGAAAAGGCTTACTTTTCATTTCTCTAAATTCATTGCCACCTCCTGGAAGGGGAAGTCAGAAAATAATACCCAACCCAATGACACACCAGTGCGATGGTGATGAAAAAATTGCAGTAACACACATTTCTACTGGAGGTCTCTTCTCTCCTTACAGCTCATTCTTGTTTCTTTTGAAATGGCCTTTTGAAAGGCTTCTAACAGGGATGTATTACTTCAGTAGCGTGGTAGGAAACTGTACTTGTGACTCATTTGGTATTGCTCTTCCTTTTTATCCTGTCGATGGTGATAGGCTCTATCAATCAGTTGCATTAAAGGGTGAGGGGCTCATACAGAGGGCTCTCACCGTGCGTGGTGAAAGCGTTCTGACACATTAGTCCTAGTACTCCATGCATATTTTCCTGATTAACTAAATGTCCCCTGAAGATTTGCTTGGCTAGAACATTTTGCATTTCTTGTTCTGTACCACTGTTTCAGGTTGAGAAGCTATTGTGCTCTGTCTCAGGCGGGGCCACATTTCCATGGTGGCTGAGGTCCCTCCCAGATACTGGCCGCTAGATCTGTGCTTATAACCTGGCTTTCTCTTACAGCTTTAATCATAAGCAGATATAATGAAAAAGCTATTTTCCATTTAGCCTTAACGAAATTACAACTATGTTCATTAAAGTTTTGTCAGAAAGAAAAAAGCTCTGGTACTTTAGGCAAAGAGGCAAAACATCACTGTAGGTAGGTGTTTACATTTGATATATAATGAATGTATCAGAATCACTCATTCACTACTTCCCCCATATTCTGATCTCACTAATACCGTTTTATTGGTCAGTCACTATTGAGAACAAAATGAGGTAAATTTTCAAAATTAAAACTTTCCTTAGTAGATCATCCAAGACACCTTAGAAACTTTCTTTACCTCCTCCAGCTTTCCTATATGGCCAAGCCAGAAAGGGCCAGATCCAATAAAGAACCCCAAACTGTCCATATACTATAGAAGAGTTTAGGCACTTCATACAGGTTTATCACTTCCAATTTCAGTCAAACTGCTTCTGAAAAACAAGTATCAGAGTACAGAAGTTTCAGGAGTCTCCACTATTTGTTTGTTGGATCTAATGTGTCTCATTGTGGATGAATATCTTTTCCGTGTAACCATTCAGAACAAGGCTGTCATACTGATTGCAGTTTATCTCCACT
This sequence comes from Dromaius novaehollandiae, assembly GCF_036370855.1. Classification (NCBI taxonomy): domain Eukaryota; kingdom Metazoa; phylum Chordata; class Aves; order Casuariiformes; family Dromaiidae; genus Dromaius; species Dromaius novaehollandiae. The sequence goes on along the minus strand of NC_088130.1, from coordinate 12,433,829 downwards.
CCATTTCATGCCTTCCTGGAGGACTTTCAAGGTTGGTGCCACAAGCTTTGCCATGTGTTTGGAGATCCCGTTGAATGGCATTGTTAAAATAGCAGCACAATATGTTGGCTGGTGCATGCTCCCCGTCAGTTACACTACTTCTGCCTGCAGCAGACATGACCTTTAGTTAGGGTTTTTTTTTTTTCAATTTTTAAAATTGTTGACCTCTGCATCTATTATTCACATGCTGTACTTGGAAACAGAAGCCTGTGGTGGTGTTTAGAAGAGTGAGTTAAAAGCACTCGCTCTTTCTGTCAAAGAGCACAATCCACATCTTCAGGAGTGCAAAGGAGAAGTGCTGACAGAGGTATTAAAGCAAAGTTCTGGGCTTGTTGTTTTAGAAAGGTTTGATGTTTTATTGTGTATTATTAATGAGCACAAGATTCAAGATTAGAAACCCAGCAGTGATGCTTTCTTTGCAGCTGATCTTATACCGTGGCAGGCAGTTTTCCTATTTGTGAAAGCTTGTTTGAGTTTAAAACGAGGCACAAAATCCCCCTTCTCCCCACAATGAGATGTAGCATGAATTCATGAGAGGTCCAAGATCCCTACTGAAATAATTCTGCTGTGTTAGTCATTTCAGCCCATTGCTTCCAGTATCTGGGCTCGGCAGACTGAAGGTACATGATGCAAGCACACTTCACAGGCAGAACATTGCTGCCAGTCAGATACCATTTGTTGATAGTTACAATGCAGCGGTGTCTGAGACATATTATTATTTCCTTATGTTAAAGTGGAAATATAGAGGTCTCAGACTGAACTATGTATCGTTGCATTGCCTTCACTAACTTACTGAAGGTGACTGTGGTCATCGGCAGATAAATTGTCCTGTCTTACTAGGTTTCCAAATGCACGTTATAATTACAGGGTATAATCCAGAGACTTTAAAGTGGACTATGTTATAGGAGACAGAGTGAAGTCCCAGTATGTCACGGGAGTAAAACCAAGAGGTCTCTGTTCATACTTTATGTAAAGTACTGAAGATTAAGACTTGTATTATATATTAGGAAACTCTTGGAAATATTGTTTTTCAACACCGTTTATTTAATTACCAAACTTGTTTAAATCCCTCTGTTCTGCTTTTGATTTCTCAAGATGTAGGGGCTACTCTTCTTGAAAGACCACTTCAGTAATTCCAGAAAAAATGCTAGGGTTGCTTGTACTGCTGGTTTATTAATGTAGAAAGCAATTTATTCTTTCTTAAAGAGAAACCAAAATACCCTCTTAGATTTATCTCCACTTTTCTTGTAAGCTTTTTTCCCAGTCCACAGGCCTGTGTAATTTGCAGCTTTCCTTAAAGGTCAGACCAGGTTCTTGACATTGTTTTTGAACTTTCAGAGAAAATTCAGAAATCTGAAATTTTTTGTGGAGGCACAATGATCCTGGCAAACAAATGAGGCCTCATAAGCTTGTAAGACCCACAAAGAGACAATATTTTGGTTGTTTTCAACTGTTGAACCTCAGCAGAAAAGCTACAAAATGTGGTTAAAATCTTACTTTCCCTCTCTCCAATTCATGTTTGCAAGGCAGTTCAATTGTTGACTTCCTTATGATGCTTTCATGCATGTATGGTCAATGAGAGACCATAAAAGTAAGGTTTTTGTTTTTCTTTTTTTTTTTTTTACCTTGTCCAGCCTAGACTCTTCCTTTATCACTCTGATATACCAATCTTGGAGAAGGAGAGATATGGGAAAACAGGCTCATTAGAGACACAGTGGATGGAGAAGGAGGGGCTATAGCATATATACTTAAGTACAGAATTATGCCTTGATTTAGGGTGAGATGCATTGTGAGGTTTTTTTTTTTTAACATTTGCTTGTTTATTGTGAGCCAGCATAATAACATCATTTCTGTAACTGACCAAAGTCTGAGACCTGTAATTATTTAACTAATGCAGGCAAAGAAATCTACTGTTTGATAGCCAAGCTATTTCATACTCAGAATATCAAGCAAAAAGAGAATAATATAGATCAATGGGTTAAACTTGAAAGCAGCCTTCAAAGCATTCCTACTTTTCAGAAGGTGACTCACAATTAAGAGAGTATTTGTTGGCTCTTTTAATCAAAATAAAACATATCAATAAATCAGGCAATCAGTGAAGAGTGGAGCATAGCATATGGGCTGAAACTGTCCAGTGCTTCACATCTTTGGGAATGTGTGTGAATGCAGAGCGGGTTAGCTCATTGTCAGAAGTGCTGCAATCAATTACAGATTGGGCGTTGAGTGGGAGAAAGTGCTATGTTTATGACAAACCAAGTAGGAATTTTGGTGGTAGTCCTGACGGTCTCCAGCCACAATAAAAATCTCTCTAATCACCCTACTGTTACGGGAGGAAAGGTGGCACTGTGATAGAGTAGGTATCCTGACCGAAGGTGAGCCTGGGCCTTGCTGCAGACTTCCGCTGAAGGCAACCCAGTCATGCACACGTGAGCCAGCGGTGCTGGACTGACAGTCATCTGGAGGCTGATTTGGTATCCCGGGCCTCGGTAGAGCATGGCAGAGACTTTCAAGGAGTACTGGTGGCTGCTCTGCTTCCATTAGGGCTCTGTTAGGTACATCTTCATAGTACTGATAGCTGTAATCACCCTGGAAAAGTACCTTTAGGAGTACAAACTGTGGAAATCATCAGTAGTTCCACAGGCATAAGAACTGCCCAGTTGTTTCAGACAATGTCTGATGACAGGTAGTTTGGTCCAGTGCTAAAAACCAATAGCTCGAGATCGAATTAAACTCTGACACTTGAGATTTGACATCACGGAAACACAGTGATGCTTGTTTAGCATAACTCTGGCTCTTCAGATTATCCACATAAGTATCTTTTTTTAAAAAAAAAATCCTGCTGTGTTCTTGGGAAATCAGTTATGGAAATAGTTTGGTAGTCTGATTAAGTGCTGTGTGAGCATCCAGTCCTGAGTGGATTTAGCCCTACATCTCTCCTTATATGTTCCAAAGAGATCCAGCATAACTTTTAGGGAAGAGGTTTTTTACCCAGAGGAGCCTGTCACTCCTTGGAAGGTGGAACAAGAAGTCATGAGACAAAAAAGTTGCTCAGAACAGGTCATCCAGATACTGCAAATTTCCACAGAGAAGTTTAATAATAGACCAGCTCAAAATCTGAGGTCAGAACTTTCAGTTTGGTTCAAAGATACTATTTTCTACATGTCCTTGCTTTTCCTAAAAATTTTCTATGGCTAACCATCTCGTTCTCGGTTCTTAAAACTCATTCAGTGTTGTTCAAAGCCATTAGAGGTCATACTAACAGAGGAAGGCTGTCATCTTAATGTTACAAGGTTTTCCAAAGATACTTCTTTTCTTCACACAGAGACACAGCCTCTGTTATCTTTTTTGAATTCTGTGAACTGAGAGTGCACTGCACATTGGACTAATAGACCTTTTATAGCACACTGCCTCTCATTCACTCCTCCCCTTCACCCAATCTGGTGGGTTTACTTTTCACCGGGGGTGAGGAAACAAAACTGAACTAAACCAAAACAACAGAAAGCCCTGCTTCCAATTTATTGCACTAATCTCTCTTATATATCCCCCATATATAGCAGCCTTGATTAAAGCGCCTGGATTTTCTATGCATTTGTATCGATTTTTCTTTAAACCAGGAGGTAGCATCGCCATGTCTGTATCTTTAGCCTGTAAATGGAATAGAGCTTGATTCACATTGTTGAAATGTCCCCAGGGCTGTGGAGACTTAGATTTACAGATCACAAGACTTCGGGATGCAGCAAGACTATTCTTTCTATTCTGTATTCACACGGGAGGAAGACCAACATCCAAAAGGACATTTGCAAGGTGGATCAGAGCTTGCTGGCTGAAGAATATACAAAGCAAAAGAGAGCAAGCAGCAGGTTCATCTGATCCCATTCTCCAAGGACAATACCTACTTCCTACAGAAGCTCCTTCTTTGAAATTATGCGGGGCCACAACCTAGAAGCTGCTGCTCAGTTTCCCCTAGCAATGGCAGTAAGTCTGGGGGCTGTATCGTATGCAGCCTTCAAGAGAAGAGTGCAGTTATCCGCAGCCCCTTTAATAACACTCTCTTCGTTTCTTTTTAAGCTGCACTGTAATTTAGGAATAAATGAGGAGAGGACCTCGACCCACACTTAATATAATTTGGTGCTGCTTCGCTGGCTTCTGCGGCCCTACACCAGTTCGCACCAAATTGTGTTCTGAACCCATGCGCTCCTGTATGTGCACACTCTCACATCATTTGTGTCACTCCTTCTGCAGCTGGTGCCTGCCCTTAACTGGAGCAAGGTGTCCGGGTGGGAGTGAATCCAGCTACGCCCCTCCGCTCATCTCCCCATTTATTGCTCTCTCAAACTCTGGCCAGACTGCCCTTGTTAAGCCAAACCATTTTAAATAGAAGTGCTACCTAGAACAGTTTTTACCTAGAGCAGCTTGAATATTCCTTGAGCTAGAAACATGCATGGGGGTCTCGAGCAGGATGGTTCCTGCCACCAAGGTGGCCATCCCGTGGAGTCGGATCCACACAAACCAGCAGCACCAAGTTTTGCAGAGGCAGAAAATACAGCCATGGACAGCTGCCAGCAGGGGCAGCAGCAATCTCTGGGCGTTGCATTGGATACAAAGCCCAATTATTGAGAGGCAAAGGATGGCTGGTTTTCTGAAGTGAGACTCAGCGACAAGAGGTTGGAGAGCACCAGTCTAGCATTGGAGAACAGATAACATCGTATTGGATTTTGTTTTTAAGTAGGGAACAGTATTTCTGGAGGTAGGAATTCCCTTGTTTTTTCCTTGCCTTACGAAGTAATTAGTTTATGAGCATTTTATGCACAAAAGTGAATGAATAATTATGCGTGGCTCATGGGTAGAATAAGGATGGGCGAAAGGTTACAATTTCAGTATTTGCAATCTCTAGAAAAACCTGTAATAGCCACTCAATTACCTCATTGAATATCTAAGTCTTTGAGAAGCCAAAGGACAAACATCTATGTCAGCGTCTGTCCCACAACTTTTATAGCTTATTTTCTTTCTAAATTATTGAGATAAATTGTTTATATTCCTCCTTTCCATACATAGCCTAGGATTGTGTGTGTTATCATAATATGATAGAAACTGCTGCGCTAATTAGACTGACGAGAGAATTAACTGTAAGGACATAAATGAATAAGGCTAGATTCCATAGCTTTAACTGGTTTCAAACTATGGATTTGAGAAGCTTTATGGCATTAAAAACATTTTACCTTCTTCCTTTCTGGTCCTTAAAAATATTTACCAGATAACATTTCCCTTTTCTTCTCTGTTGAATTTCATCCTGCAGAACTGAACATGGGCAACATTTTTCATGAACATGCAGATAGGCTCTTTTCATGATGGCTTTGTGTTGAAACAGTTACAAAAAGGCCAGGTCTGTGACAGCCCCTGTATTTGTGTTGTGCATTGGTTCAGTCTATTCAGCCAATTCACAAGAAAGCTTTCTGGTCCAAATGCAGCTAGCAACGTGTGCGTATCAGAGCTTGCATAACTACTAGGCTATAAATGAGTGGAGTTTTCATTTTATATTTGTTTAGCTTTTATAATTGTTCCTCAATATCATTTTTCTTCAGCTGAGAGTCAGTGAGATGCATTTCTAGAAATACAAACTTAAAATAGAAAACACTTTGGAGTTGGAGTATTTCTTTGTAAAAGTTCAAATATTGCCAGTTTTTCTGGAACTGAGTTCTCATTATGAAGCACAAATATTGTCTAGTAATTTTGATTCCCAAGTGTGCCTTCACTGGTGCCTGTGAAGGCAGAGCACACCCAATAGGACATACAGGGTGATTTATTAGGCTAGTAGTCAAGTGAAAATTCTCAATTCAAAATCCAGCATATCTGGACTTGTCGCTCAGCACCCATTTGAAGCTAATTCCTGCATCAGAAAGGTCTGTAATATTTGGCAACAATCTATTGATTTCTTCCTGACTCATGCAGAACTAATTCTCAGTTACATGAATTAGAGAAGAGAAAATGAAAAAAAAATCCTTAAATGTTGTTCATTTCTTTTGGCCATTTCTTTGATCCGTGTTTTTATCTGAGAGGGAAGCGGTGTGTCTAATAGGAAACTGTAATATATTATGAAACAGCGAGACTTAGAAATCTTGTTAGGCAATCACTACTTCAGCAGAATGAAATGCTGTTGCAACAGGAGGAAAATTATACACCAATTATTTATCCAGTCAAGAAAATAATTATGCCCCATAACTTCAAAGGTTTCCATTTATGAAATAATAGAGAGAGGGCAATTTCTATTCTTTTAGCAAGCCGGGGCATTTTTATTCATCTGAAATGCAGCAGGCTAAGAGTTTGGGACCTTACTTAAGATTATAAACCCATAGCATCACATGTAGCCTACGTGACTGCTTCTAGGAACAGTCACAAAAAAATAGCTGTGTAATGTTTATACAGATTTAAAAGGGTTATTATAAGTAATGAACGTATCCTGTTTCTTCTTATCCTTCAAAGACTGCTTTCCCCGTTATTGGAAAAATATTTTTTCAGGCTGCATATTCCCAGCTCATCTATTTGTTTGTTTGGTTTTTGTATTTCTCATAATCTTCAATAATTCTCCTTATTTTGATAAACTTTGGAACTCTCTCCTAATATTTCTCCTAGCATCAGTTCCTTTTTTAAAAATTCCTCGACCACCGAACCAGAGCAAACATTCAAAGAAAGGTGTCCGTGCCACAATTCTGAGCACCTTTTATTAAGAGTAGGTGGGATTAACTATCCTCTGTTTGTAGCAGGCTTATTGCGTTTTGAAAACGAGGTCCTCTCAGTTTTATCTTTGCAAGAATTCCAAGGGAGCGAAGGTGCAGAGTTAGCACAACAGGACTGTCAAAATCTGAATCATCCCTTATGCCGACAACTACTTTATGCGAAAGGTTAGGACATGAGAGTACGGTTTAGCAGGGGAAGGTTGCCTGGAAATGAAGAAACCTGGTGGAGCTCTCCCAGGAAAAAAAGCCTGGGAATATGTAAAAGGGGAGGGGAGGGGAATTCTTTCTGAGCCCAGAAAACCCACAAAGGCTCCCAAGGGAAAAGCGAATTAGTGAGCAGCACTGTATACAAACTATTAACTGTCTTGTAAAAGAGCTCTCATTTTGTGCCTCAGTTTTTTTTTTCTTGTCAGAAAGGCCGTGTAAAGCTCACAGTGCTTTGTGTTTGCCTGTGTCGTGTATGACAGCTCCCGCCTGCCCTTGCAGGTATAACGTGTGAAGCAGAACGTGATGTGAGGCAGAGACCAGTGTGGGAACCTAGGGGGGAAAAAAAAAAAAAGAACAACAGTTTCAGGGTCCTGGCAACTGTATTAGAAGGTTCATATTGAGAGGGGGAGTTTCAGACCCCAGCCCCCGAAATTCCCCCCCGCCATACAAACTAGGGGTAGCCAGGATTCAATTTATATTACTTTAAGGTAACAGGAGTCCAACGGGGGAAGTTCAGTCAGGTCTGTCACAAGGAGTATAAAAACACTGTGAGCAAATCAACTCATTAGCTCCGGAGGAGCTAGCAGGTAGGATAGAATATAGGTATTATTTCACGAGATGGTTTTATTATCTGTAGTAATTTGGCATCTTTCATGTGCCATTCTAAATCCTCCATTCCTTACATATATCGGCTGAAACAAAAATGACTGATGGTAAAGGAAAGCTGAGATTTATCTCCATAATTTCCAGAAAAGAAATATTATTTTTAAATGATTGGGCTGGAATTAGAAATGCCTTCTATATGAAGCCGTATCAGAAGACAATACTATTTCATCACTTTGTTCCTCAAGCGGTCTTCCTCCCTTCCCTAATGAAATGGAACAGTCTACGCCTTTATCACTTCTCCCATTTAATCTTGTTAATGCAGTCTGTTAAGCCTCCACTTTTGCAACAGCACAGGTATAACAGTGCATAAGTAGAGTAGTAGGAAGAATACTGTTCTGCACCTAGGCGTCTTACTTATTTACGACAAAATGTGTGATATTCAACCCCGAATAAAAACTGATGCAACTGGTGAGTTCAAACATTTTTCTTCTTCCCTTGCTTAGTAATATGAGGTACTCCCATGAAGAATAAATAGAGAAATATTAATCACGCTGTGCAAAATCTAATCCTGAGACAACTCCACTTGGAGTTTTACTAAAGATTAATTCTTCCTACTGTGTTAAAAGATGGCAGATTAAATTGGTAAGTAGACAGTCGGGAAGTATAACATTTTTCAGACTGCAACAGATGCAAATCCAGGAGTATCTCCAGCTGATTTGATTACTTTTCAAAAGACAGGGCAAGGATTTTAAATAAAAAGTGCAAAAGTGAAAATCCGTAGTGATGAGCAAAAATATGATCAAATTCAAAAAGCTTTAAGGACGGAACGTCAGAAGATTTTGGAGTCATTGTGGTCTGAAATCATTTTTATTGTTTTCCTGTTGTTGTCTGTGGCTGTTGTCATTTTGCCTCGTAGGAGTTATAGCCTAAGGTATCAGGGAAGATACTGCAAGGTTTGATACAAATCCCCAGGAAAGTGGACAGGAAATTTTTCCATTGACTTTGATGGCAGTTCGTAAGGTCGCAGGCAGTGCAAGGTAGATCCTTTTTTTTTTGCGGCACTGCTGTAATTCTACTTGAGTGTATTGAGTTACTCCAAATTTACTTAGTGTGAATCAGAACCAAAATCTGTACCAGAAACACATTTCCCCATCCCTTCTTTCCCTTGGGCAGCCAGCCTGCTGATTTTCTATCTTAAAAGAAAAAAAAAAAACCCTCCCATTTTTAAAAAAGGCTTTTGCTACTGAAACATACTCATTAATAAAAATAAATACATAAACTATGCTTATGTATTCTTCCTTATGAACTTTTCCTTGAGCATTACAGTTAGCTATTTTGGCAAGAAGCCTCAAGCTGTAAAACATTTAACATGAAAAGCTGCATTAATTAGTGGTTTATCAGGACTGCAAATACACAATATATTTAGCTTACTAGAATGTTTTTTTTTTAAGTTGCATCATGCCCTATGGTTTACCATACTATTGTTAATCAAAGTATAAGATTTTAATACTCAAGTCAGCCAAAATTTTCCTGAAGATATCTTGCATAAGGCAGTCAGAAAACAGTATAATTAAGTATTTTTAATTGCAATGGCCAGCTAGGTTGACAGAGATGCCAGGAATGAGAAACCTTCCAGGAAATAGGAGTATTGAGGGGCAGGGGAAAAAAAGCAGGGATGTTGACAAAAAACTGTGCTTATCAATGTGCAAAATGACCCTTTATGCTCCCCTTCACTCTGTTTTGCCTCTCCCACACCTTGGTTTGTGATCCACCCTCTGTAGTGCTTGATATATTGGGATTGCTGTATCGAAATGTGTATGTTCAGATGACCCAGTGTATACACTTCTCCACAGATTAGTGCTGAGCTGCTTTGTATGCTTAATTTTCAGTGTTAGATAAATGAAAGAAAACCTCCAGAAATTTCCAGAAATTTAATTATTGTAACATTTGCTTGCTACAGTAACTGGTAGAACTATAAAAATTCATACTGGGGATGTTATGTTTAGGAAAAACTGAGCATTAAAGAATAAGGAAAAGATCAGTCAATGTAATTAAGTATTTAAATACTCTTACAGGCATGTCTAGTCAAAAAAAGCATAGAGGAGAGGTGTCTTGGTAGTAACGATGAGGTGCTAAAGGGAATCAGTTAAGTTAGTCTGACAAATAAGGTATTGGTCTAATTGATAAAGCGAAATGAAAACTATTTTATTTTATATGTGATTTCCACAGCAGAACACTTACCATGTGAAATACATCCTTGTTATACATCACTGTTAGATGTGGAAGATTTTTTCTATATCATATTTATAACGTACCATGTGTAGAAGAGAGAGAAATGTTGGAAAGTAGTTGTTTTCCAGAGTTTGTGAAAGCCATCAGGAACTACTGAATGTACTTTAACAGTATGTTCAAGTCATTTTAAGTTACATTTTCATAACTTGAAAAGTGAAATATCATCTTTGGGTATAGTCTCCTGTACCCAGTTCCCTGCTAAGATTTCAGGTAGCAATAACAATGTTTAAAGAGAATTTTCATATAAGTTTTTTAAAGGAACATACAGGATACTAATTTATTAGACTTTTTATGTACATTACCATATGTAGCAATTTCTGGATTTTGAAGTGCTTTTTTATTCCTCTTAAGACTCATATTTTATATATAGCTTTTTTCCTACAGAAACCTTAACAATAGCAATAGCTTATAGAAAGCAGAGTATTCTGAGAGCTCAGTAAAAATCAGTTCTTACCATATATGATTAAATGTTCACAAAAGGGAAGGATATAAAACATAAATACCTGGTTACTTGAATGGCAAGATCACCTACTTATAAGAGGGTAAAATACTTTTTCATTCTAAGTCTCACATAGTGATTTTTCTGGTTTTTATCATATTTTTAATTGCACTTATTTCTATCAGTGTATAACTCACTAATATCCAGAAGCAAAGAGTTACATACTGTTTGATTCTTTTCTGTTAGATTATATGCTTATAAAAGAAAAGCGCATTTTAACTTCTCTGCGTCTTCCACAACTTGTGCACAACTTTTGCATTAATTATCAAAAATAATTTGTAAGTATCCAAATAAGTAAGAAAAATAGAATATCTGAGAGGTGAGGCGATAGGACAAGGTTCTGGCCTGGCTGTCTCCAAAGTTGCACTCTCTGTGGGTCCTGCAACTGTATTTTGTGTGTATCCACAGCTTGAACAAACCTCTTTAAATTCTTGATCATTCACAATGCACCATGATATTACACCACTAGCCCCCACCCCACAGGCTGTGGCTGTTCCCAGTGGCTCGTCGTCCCTGGTGTTGCTGCAGCCTTTCTTCTTTTTATCAGAGCAAGTGCTGGGGAAGCAGTCTGGAAAATAAACAGTCTTAGAGGAGGAGTTAAATAGGATTATACTTGAAGCTTCTGGGCTTCAGGCTCCGTTCAGTGGCACCTGAGTCATGAGTACTGAAATTGCCGACTGTCAGCTGCTTTTGCGTGGAGGCCTGAACCGTACCACGATCCTCATTTCTCCTGGTGGCTTTGCATTGCGTCAAGTTCTGGCTTTGGGTGTTACAGGCAGAACAGAAAACTTGGGGCGTTTGAGCACAACGATATTTTGTTTGGAGGATGAAAGGACTGCGAGCATGCTGCAGCTGCAGCCCAGCCGTGACGGGCTGGAGGACAAGGTGCTACCACGAACGGGCACTGCTCCGGCTCGGTTAAGACTAAGCACTGCCCTTTGCCTTCCACTGCAAGCTGAAATAAGTTATGAGCTCATTTCCGTCCCGCTCTTCTTCAACTTGCAAAGTTCATTGGTCCATTCATCCTGAAAAAAATAGCCAGGGATTGCTGTCTATCCAAAAAACAAAAAAAAAACAAAAAAAAAAACAAACAAACAAACAGAACCACCAGGCCACACTGAGCAGCTTTCTAAGCAAATTACTGAGTAAAGACAAAGGAGGAGGAGAAGGATTTTGTCCTTAAACTGTTAAATTGTTGCTATATTGTAAGCTATATCAATGAGTGTCCACAAATTATGAAAAATAGCTTGACGGAGTAAATACTAAGTGTGCCTGTTCTAGGTAACAACTTTGCATATGCAATATATTTTCTGGATTGGCTGCTATTGTTTGAGCAAGCACACATTTACTGTGTAGGCAGCTGCATAGAAAAACATGGTCTTCATTGCTCAAACCAGCTCCTGACCAGCTTATATAAACACTAGCTAAAGCTGCTAGAGATTATTTGCAGAACGTTGGATCCGATGAGCTCAAATATAAGATAGCTTGGTTAGTATAATATTTGGGATTACAATAGTAATCTCTTTAGGGGACGTGTGCAGTATCAGCAGAACCATTGCTTGAGTCTTTGAGGGAAGTAGAAACCGTACAGTAAGAATTCTGCATTTATTACACACTTAAATCTTGCCCTGGGAATAAGGCAAGTTTCTGAGATCTTTATGGGCACAGGCTACGGTTCTGAGAATTTAATTAAATAACTCTGATTTGGACTCACCTATGGAGCCCAAATTGTGGGTTTGGCAACCTGTTTTTGTTGTGTGGTAACTTGTTTTACCTCAAGACCATCCTTTGAAGTTGCGCGCATAGTTTTCATGCATATGAGTTACAAACAAAAAGAGTTCCTAGGTTATTATAGAAATGCCCACACTGAAAGGCAATGAACATGCTTCCATACAGACCTACAGAGCTGTCGATATGTTGTCACAGTTACTGATGCTTTGACCCTTTGTGGTCTCTTTGAGTGCATCCTTTCAGGGGTCAGGCTTTGAGCCATAGCTTCTGGCAAGGGGCCTGATTCTCATATTTTTGGATACGGCCCCTGGGCTGCACTTAGTCTGTACTAACCTTCACTGTCCTGGACAGAAAACTTGTGGTTCTGCTTCTGATTCTGCTCCCTTCCCTGAACCACCCCTGGAAAGGCCCTGACAGCCTCAGGTGCTTGTGTGGCTCCCACGCTAAGTCCAGCCTGTCGCCATCAAAATAAGCAAACAGATAAGCTGCTAGGAGGAAACTTCAGTGTCTTTGAGGTCTTCTTAACCTTTTGGCATTTCTGAGTTCTGGACTGCCATTCTTGATGAAACAGCTGCATAGCTTTGATTTGAGTCCAGGAAATAGCATCTCCACCACCGGCTCATAATAATCCTTAAGCTTTTAATGGAAGTCCACTTTACAGATCTTCTGTTAATTTACCATAAGTTTTAACTCATTAAAATCATCACTTCTGCAGAAAAAACTACTGATAATCCAAAATAAGTGGATATCAATTATCTCCTGACATCGTATCAGTAGTCTTAAGACTCTTACGGTTCTCCTCTTGCTCACATCCACCTTTGCTCCACAGAGAATCATACAACCTTGCAAATTTCCCAGCTTTTCTTATTGATTAGCATAATGAAATTCAGCTCCGAGCAATTATTCTTAACTTGTCTTAGGTTTGAAGTCCTTTGTTTCTATCTCAGGTATGATGAAAGGCTGGTGCCCCAAAAGCCTTTCTTTTTGAAAGAATATGTCTGCTGGTTTAATAAAAGATATAATATCTACCTGAAAAATCTTATCTCATCTGTAGCCGTGGGCCGTCACAACATACAGCAACTTGTTACTATTCATAAACTATTAAATAACCCTGTTAGACCTATTGTAGTTACACTCAGAAAGGGAAAGAAAGGGCATTTGAACAAAAGCATTTTTGTTTATTTCTGTTCTTAATGTTGTGATGGGAAGAACTTGTTCTACTACGCTCCTTTTTCTCCTATAATTTCACCTTCACTCTGAATGTAAAGGCAAATAATCAGTGGAAATTTTTTTTTCCAGATGTGTTCCAAAATTAGTATATAACAAATAAGATACAACAAGATAGGATAATATGGATGGATGGGAGATTACCTTTAGCTCTGGAGCAGCCATAATAATTTGAACTCTCATTACTCTTCATCTATCAATTTCAGAGCACTCGGCAGTGGTCTGTAAACATCATTATGGCCACAGGATAAGCAGACTCAAGAAAGTTGTCCAAGTATGTATCTACAGTGTAGATATAAATAGTTTTCCTTCATATGTGAAATCTGCAAAAAGGCTAATATACACTATGTTACTCTGAAACTGTTCGTCAGTCTTACAAGCATTACAATTCGTGTGTCTGCTTCATCCTGACCTTTTAAAAAATAAATGTTAAATACACACAGTAAGAAAGCACAGTCTAACTACCTGAAAAGATTACTTTTTTGCATTGAAAAGCCTCAAAAGTTTTTCAAATCTTTTCTCCTGTAGTCTTTAAATCAGTCAGGTAATAAAGTGCAGAGTTGATCTGTAGGATGAGGTGAGGTGCAGTGGGTTTTTTTTTCCTTTTTTTTTCTGGAAATCATAGGAGGGGGAAAAATGTGTCACCAAAAAACCTTCTGAGTGAGATTGGTTATGAACTAAAAAAATTTCAGCTGAGAGCAGGAGGCCATGAAGGAAATTAGACCTGCCAATTGTACGAATTTATGGGGAAAACAATCTTTTTAGTAGTAATCTATCGCTCTGCTATTTTGAGTAATGATCTGTCAGATTTCTGGATATCCAACAGCCAGGACTACCAGTCCCCTTGAAATCCTTGACAAACTGGCACAGAGTATGTACAGATCAAGTCTACTGCGTGTGCCCAGTGTGGCCAGTGAAACATAGATATACAAGAACTGTTGCATTTTGCGAATTTGCGTGTCTCTGCATGTCAGCAGTAGACTTGGCATATTTGGGATTCATTGGCATTGCTGCACATGCGCAGAGGGCCCTTGGCAGAATGGACCTGCCAGCGTTCACAGATCTAACAAAGTCCAGGGTGCAGACACGTAGCCGGGGTTTTATGTATGACCGTGCAAAAATGCTAAGGTTTTATCAAGCAGGTATTTTCCGGTGTGAATTCCATCATATTTGCTTATTTTAACAGCTCATTTGGGGTATGGCTGACAGCAAACATGTATCTACAGACACATTTAATTAGTATTAGCTAGCATTAATTAGCTTGCTTAGATATTGCTAATGTCGTAGCTCTCACTGCATGAGGTATAGAAGAGGCTGGAAAACCCAACTAGTATCCTTGGTTGAGTATTTTCAGGTTATTAAATACAAATGCAAAGCAGTGGAAATGTTATTGCGCAGCCACAAAACGCCCAATCCAGTTGCAAAGGAAGTAGAAACATCTAACTGGTGGCATAACTTATACTGGAAACTTCTACTGACGGTAATGTGCAGGAAGAAAAAAAAGAACTGTCCAACTCACAGAGGTCAGGATGAAATAGCAGAATTGGTAACTAAATAAAAAGAGTTGAGTACATTTAATTTGAAATCACTTAGGGATACAGACATGAAAGTGAACAGGGTGAATCTACCGGCAGTTTTCTAAGAACTCCAGCTTAAGGGTGGAGGGAATTCTTGGAAGGTGAAGGAGCTGCTTTTTTCCCCCATTGGTTCTCTGGTTATCCTTGATGTTTCCAAGTACAATCCCTCCTGGATCACCAAATTAGAGAGAGGACTTCCCCTTCAAAGTTCATGCCCATTATACTTTACTCTTTTGATCAAGAACTAACTATTGAAAGCTTGAGACTTTTTTTTCCCCTCGGAACCAAAAATACAAGTCTGGGAGATTATAGTCCTGTCTCTACTGAATGAAGTTCCTCAGATGTTAAACTAGGATTACGTAAAACCTAAGCTTTGCTTTTTTCTTGTCAGACAACATATGGCTTTGAGTGGTGGTCCTAACCAATACACGATGGACGCGTTAGCTGCCTTGTTGATTCTTATCTTTGTTTCAAGAGAAATTTGGCAAGTTAAACTCTATATCTCTTTTCAGATTTATTTCTAATTTCACCAATATAACAATTTTTGAAACCTGACTATTGCCTGCCTTGTTTTAGAATAATGAATTTTGTCTTGGTGAGTATATTCTTTCCAGGTTTAAAAAAAAAAAAGGTTCAGCGCACTTTTTATTCCTCTTGAGGCAGCATTTGAGAAAATAACTAATGCTTGGCTTGAAGATGACTTTAAGTACATATTTCTTTTTTTCAGTGGTTCATTTCAAAGGTATTACGTGATTTTGTATTTGCTTCTTCAGTAGAATTTCACTCTTCTTCCTTTTGTCCAGAGAGAATGAATTAGGTTCCAGGTGGTGAACCCAGCTTCTGTGGATTATTGTTATTATTATTATTATTCATGTGCAATTAATTCATTTTCATTGCACTATTCTGATTTTCATGGTGCCATATAAACCTAGGGACAGTTACCAGCTGCTTGGTATATGGTGTAAAATCTAAGTGTAAAATAAGAGACGAATACAGCAGGGAGATGGGACAATGCCATGGTACTGATAAAAGAACCACAGCATCACAGCTGAGTCATCACAGTGCACCAAGTATCCAACCATTATTACTGTTCTGTTAGATATCAGGATGATGGTGGTTTTGCAGAGTTTTATGGAGTGATACTCCTTAAGAAGGAGGAAAACTGAATGTGCTTGTTGAAAAATTGGGCAAATGGACAGTCGAGACATGTTATTGCTAGAAAAGAGGCAGGAGCTATTATTCTGAATTGCATTGTTAAATGGGTAAGAAGGAAAGTGGAAGGACTTTAAAAGTGGACATAGGTAGTTTTGCTGTTATACATTTCCTCATGTTTACTACATTGGAATAAAATAAGTTCTTTTGCTATGCTGCTGAAAGTTACCGTTATGGCAACTCCAGTATTAGTTCATTCCATTTTTACTTCAATATTCAGGGAACAGTATTGAATGGATGCATTTTGTACTTGTAAGGAGTCCAGAAATAAGCTGCTTATTTTATAATACCTATAAAGAGAGGTAGAATATACAGTTCCCAAAACTGTTTGTTGGTCGAAGAGGAGAAGGGAGAAAGAAAGACAACATACAATCCTGAGTGGCTGAACAAAGATGCAATGTGAAAAAGGTGTAGTAGCCCCTGACAATCATTAAATCTGCAAAAGAAACCTGGTACACTGGGTGTTAATTACAGTAATTCAAGATGTTTCTGGGAATACAGTGGCTTCTTTTTCATCTGGCCTGTACAATTAACGACTCGAGTTTTCTGTTACGAATCCTTAAATTGTTCTGCTGTCTTATGAACAAAAAGAAATGCCTAGGAGACAGTAGCAGAGTCTACTTTTCCAAACTTCTTCAAACGCCTTCTGTGTCCTAAAGATGCTGCCTTCTCTGTGTGTTCTCCAAAGAGCTGTGGCAGCAATTTGCTAGAGACCCTGTATTTACTAATTTATAAAATGGTTAGTTTTGAATAAGGGTTTGAGTTAACTGATGAGTTGTGGGCCTAAAGTATTTATTTCATATTAATTGAAACCCAAAGCCTTAACATTTAGTTACCTGATCCACAAATATGTACCGTTAGTGTAGTGCTTATAATCACAAGTCACACATGGAGATATTAATTGCTCACAGTGACGAGTACTGTGCTCAATGCCGTGAGTGTTGCAGGATCAATTCCTCTGTCTCTGTCCCTATCGCAGTTACAGACTATATGCGAGTAAACCACATTAAAAGTATCTTCTTATTGTTTTTATTTTTTCCTCCTGTGTCTTGTCTTGTCCTGAGGATCCCCTCGTATTCCCACTGTAGCTCCTGCACTGACATCTGTCTTTGAGGCATGTCAACAGAAAGCAGCGTGTTGTCCCAGAGCCCAACCTTGCTCCCTCCGCATGACTCTCAAGCACGGATCTGTGAGCAATTAGCTGAATTAGCCTCTCAAACATCGGTACCTGGAGGTGCATGTTTAAATGTTTCAATGAACTCAGTGGGGATAAGGCATGGGAAATTTTTAGCAAGATCAAACTGTAGAAGAGGCAAAATTGCCAAGGAACTGCAGCTTTCTTTTTATAAAGATTTTCCCTCAATTTTATGGGGATATCATGCCAGGATGGTTAATGTTCTGCATATGAACTTTCTTAAGTGTAAAGACATCCGAGATTTTGGTTCTGGGTCTTCTCCATCTGAAACATATTAACAACAAATTACAGTCTGCTAAAATGCAGCCTAGCCATTTTGGATTGGGAACAATTTAAAAGCTGGTTTGCTTGCCTAGACTAGTGCTAGCCTTGCTTAAAAATGTGTTTGATCAGTGATAACATCTCAGGAAACTGAGCTCACAGTGGCAAGCTAAAGTTTTTCCAGACATCTATGAATCTCTCTTTTCCCTGGCTCCTTTGGGATATGGTGTCCCAGGGTAATAGTTACTTGGGTTTCCAGAGAACAGGGGCCGCCAATGTTCGCTTTATGGAGTTTACTGTAAACCTGTAGCCTACATAATTGCCGTGGGGGGATGCACTACACCTTCCAAGGGGATGTGCAGTGCCTCTGCAGGACACTGCTCTGAGTTTTGGTCCTTCAACCTCATGTCGGTAGGAAGATTACTCATAGAAAACTCTTGTCTTCTACTAGGAGTGATAAATGATAACTATAGGTTTAAACTGAGCAAAATCCAGATCATGCCATCATCATATTGCCGCAGCATCCATTGTAGAAGTGTGCTTAGTGCTTAGCTTACAATGTGCAGTCATTTTTAAGTAGGTTTTTTCCAGCATTTATGACCCCTTTAAGTGACCATAGATGTGAAATGGAATGCTCTTTTGGGGATCAGCACCTAAAATATAATCTTGTTCCTCAGTCTGCCAGTCCCTTTTGGAGTTATACATGTCCAACCAACATATTAAGAGTTAGCAGTCCTTGTACTCAGGGTAGGCCAACTACACAAGCTCTCAGTTGTACCACCCAAGGATATGAACTGGTGCTACTGCTGACCCTGGGTATGCCGGAAAGCAGTCTTACCAGCTATAACAGTCATCATCTAGTAGGATGAGAATTACAGAGGGGCTTGGATCCCACACAGGAAAACAAATGAATGGGAGGCAAAGTAGGTTTTGGATTTCTTCTCCTCAACATGTCTTCCTAGAATAAGACACAATCTTTCCCTACGTAACAGAGCACATGCTCTTACAATGCAGACAAGAAAAACATATTCAGAATTCAAAGTTCAGCTGAGGGAAGCAAATAGGTATGTTAGCAAAAGAAAAAAATATGGAAGATATGCAGAATATATTTTCCTTCTATGAATTAAGTGACCATTTTGTTTATAAAAGGATCTGAACATATCCCTATTCAAACATCTTCAAATAGTGCCTGCCACTGGATCTCTGATTGCTTTCTGAATCATTTGTCTAGCCACAGAATCCCAGAGCACAGGCACTGGATACTTAATCTCAGCTTATGGTCCTTGCTTACCTCTAAGTTAGTGCTGAAACAAATGGCTTGAAGATAAAGAGAGGTTAAGTAGTCATTTTAAAACCCATCTCTGTTAGTGGAATTACTGTCTTGGTCTGTCTTGAAGCCGTAATTTGAAGGATGTGAAAGCTTCATCATCTTTAATGCTGTGAAAAATGCATCGAAACATGCCGTGTAATTCTACCTCAGCAAAATAAAGAGTAAAGTTGTGAATATTTGAAAAGTGTAAACAAGAACAATCTAGATAATTATTTAGGATCCCTAATGACTGTCATTAGCGATGATGATGATGAAATTTACAAGTAAAAACAAAAGAGGAGAATACGAGGAAAAACTTGCTAATCGTGAGATAGCTTAAACTGTTGAAGAGAGTTTTGTGGGTAGAAACTACATAATGTGAAGCAATTAAAATTCTTCTAAACGAAGCATTCAGAAACATATAATACAATACAAAGCAGTTTTATATTGTCGGGGGGGTGAACAGGTTACCTACTGTATAACTCTAATTTTTATGATCTTCATTTGAGGAAGAAAGAAATGAAATAGAATTAGGTACTCAAAATAGATGTCTTGTTTGGTTTTTTTTTTTCAGCGCAAATTGAAGTGATACCATGCAAAATTTGTGGAGATAAGTCCTCTGGAATACACTATGGAGTCATCACATGTGAAGGCTGCAAGGTATGAGATTTTAATACAGCACAGTCATCAGCATCTGCATTAGCCTCAGGCATCTGTGTGCGTAATAATACACTCTTTCAAGCAAGGGGTGCCAAAGGCTGTTAAGCCTGCTGCTGATATAGATGTGTTTCATGTCTAATTTTACTAGTTGCTTTCCTTTTTCATCAAATAGTCTTTAGAATTGCCTCCTTGTTTGAAACATGAATTAATCACATCTGATGCAGTATAAGTGCTGATACAGAGGCTGGCAAACATAAGTCACACATGTTCTACCTTAAATCAGCTTCAGA
This sequence comes from Dromaius novaehollandiae, assembly GCF_036370855.1. Lineage (NCBI taxonomy): Eukaryota > Metazoa > Chordata > Aves > Casuariiformes > Dromaiidae > Dromaius > Dromaius novaehollandiae. Next base: position 12,413,990 of record NC_088130.1, on the reverse strand, counting down.
GCTGGTTTTGTTCTCTTGTTTCCTATACAATCCATACAGCATTAAAAGTTGGTGCAGTATCTCAGTTCAGCATCTTAAAAGCTTACAGGTGTCTGTTTGGTCGTATTTTATCCCCTTTGTATTCTCTGCAAGCCAAACTCAAATCTCTAAAGGAAAAAATGCCTCACATTATGAGTAGTGTAAAAGGATCCTTTACCTTCCCTCTTTTAAGCTCCAGCATAGGAGAACTGCTGGGAATTGGAGGTAAAAACACCCTCCATGCTGCTTCGTCATGTTAGCCCAGCCATGGGCTCAAACCAGCTCCAGTCAGACCCTAAGCCAGCTGAAGGAAGGCTGCAGTTTGCAATTTTAGAAAGGCTCTGTGGTTAGCTTATCTAAGGAATTATTTCATTACTCATGGAAATCCAGAATTTTATACTGCACACGTCAGTATTACAGCTTCGAGTTTAAATGTGAAGTTGCAAAGGTGGTGGGGGAGCACCTCTGATTTCTTCTATATGCAAAGACACAAGCTGGTACATTTAAGGGTAGATGCATCTTTGGAGAGCAAAATGGCAAGTCTGTATTTACTTAATGCTTTACAAAATTTTAAAACATCTGAAAAATCTGAAAATTTGAATGCAGCCATCCCTGAAAGAAAGAGCTTAATTTAATGCCAATGCATTGAGAAGCAATATGTTGTCAAAGATCAGATCCTCCTTTCAGAAACGTTAAGAATCATAACTGAAACATCTCTCATTGTGACACTGTCTTATTGTGACACTGGACTGCAAATAAGCATCTTTTTATGATGATCACACAAAACAGGATTAGACTAATTGATCTGATACTTCAAAACTGGCACAAAAACAACGGGAGAAAAACGCTTTAAGCAGAGAAGGAGCTTCTTGTCTCTGTACCCAGCCTACACAGAGCAGTCAGGGGTAGAGTCTCCCGTAGATGTGATTAGTGTTAATGCTGGCCCTTGTGTGTGCCTCGAGAGGAGACGATACCTCTCAGCTCTGTATGTAGACTGCTTATTGAGATAAAGAGCTCCTCTTCCGCTTACAGCAGTTTTAACCCTATTGTTTTTGTGCCAGTTTGCAGTATCAGATCAATTAGTCTGATCTTGTTTTGTGAGCTCGTCGTGAAAAAAGCTGTCAATTTTCACGTCGGGTCTGATGGGAGGCGTTTCAGTTTGTCAAAGGTCTCTCTTAAGGTAAGCGCTGTCTCAGACAGCATAAATCAGCTCCTCATTGTCCAACGGTTAAATAACTATTTGCTCAGCTTGCATACTAATAACGGCTCATTTCTGGCTCCTTTTGTCTGAACACATTAGAAATCTCAATTAATTAAGAGGGAGAGCGCACGTGGAAGAAAGAGGAGACGCCGGCCCCACAAACACACACTCACGTTGAGCCCCTCACCAGACCGCCACGGTGTTTCAGGACCCACCATCTGAGCATTGCGCTGCCGGTGGCGGTGCGACAAACTTCAAGGGACACGAAGTCCTTTTTCTTGGCACCTCTGCTATGCCAGTAGCTATGCCACTGCAAACGCAGGTGATAAGCACTGAAGGGACATCGCAGCACCACTGCTGTTCTGGGCTGCGTGCCTGGATGTGCTGAGTTACGTGCTGGGCCCCCTGAACAAAATGGTGCTTCTGCCACTGTCTGCGCTGGAAGGGTGAAACCTGAAGACAGGTTTCCACCCCATGTGTCTTCGTGGCACCTGCTTTTGCACTGGCACCTGCTTTTGCACTGCTTTGTGTAGTAACTCAGACAGGCGTGACCATTCCCACTTTCAGCCTGGCTGACAGCGATGGATAAAGCGAATTGTTCAAGATGCAGACAGACTTGTGGTCGGTGTTGGGAATATTGGGAGACCTGTCTTTAGGCCTTGCTCCTCTGTAATGAATTGTCTCATCCTTCCCCAAAAGGGAATTATTCCCTGTAAATATAGCCATTATTATTTAAAGATCCCCTAAACATGATATAAAGTGATGCTCTATACCTCGTAATAAAACATTTGGATCTTATAGGGGAGAAAAAGAGTATAAAAATCTCCCTGGAAAAATAAATTACCTGTTGTAGGTTAACATTTTAATGGGACTCTTGATTTTTTCTAAGAGGGACAAAGAATAAACAAGTAAACTCTTGCAAGATGAAATCAACGTTAATTGGGGGAAAATAACACTATAGGATAAGGCACAGTCGATGCTAGAGTGTTATTTGGGGTTTTTTTTAACTTCATTTAGTTCATTTGTTCTCTCAAATCCTTATTCACAGAGGAGCTGCTAAAATCTAAACTGGAAAATCCTACTTATATAAAAAACAAAATTGACTGTAAAGTTCAGCAAATAGATGAAAAATGTCCTACAGTTAGCATCCATTTAGCTTTAAATTAAACTCCTCTCTACAACTTCAGGAGAGTTTTGGTGAAGCAGATCAGATGAGTCCCCACCAGATTCTTCCTAATAGTTCCCCTAAAGGATATCCATGTTTCCCAAAGTGCATATAATGCAACTTAAATTAATTTTTAGATATATTGTAATCACTGCTAAACCCAGCGCATGCTGGGTGAAGTGAGTCTCTTTACTCTTGACCCGATGAACTAGCAACGCCAGTGTCCTTAGTCCTATGCATCGCTGTTGACACCCCATGCCGTCCTCATGCAGTTCACTAGGACTTGAGCAAACCGTCACATGCTATCTTCTGCAAGTGAATTGAGCCTTGTTACAACGTAGCCGACAGTTTCCCCACTGTCATTCCCCCAAAACACACAGCTCTTGCAATTTCCATGTCTTATTAATATCTCTCATGAGTTAACACAGTTTTTACCTGCTAAATGGAATCAGCTCTTGCTTTCAGATTCGGTCCAGAGCGGTTTACAAACCAGCCTAGAAAGGCACAACCGCTTTGGTGTCACTGCTCCTGGTGACTGGTGTAACTGTGCAGTAATGACACTTTCTACCCTTTTTCTCTTCATGGCTTCCTGCAGTTGCTGGGCTATCCTTCATCTTTCCTACCACACAACTGTGCAGTTACCTGCTTCTAAAGCGGCTAAGTTTGCCAATGAACTTCTCTTTGTTTCTCCCTCTGCCTCTCTCTGGACTCGCTGTTTCTCCTGTTCTTTCTTTTGCAGGAAAGAAAAGAATATCAAATAAAACTCTCTCTCTGCCTCTCATCCTCATCCCCTGGTTTCATTCCTCTTGTCACCTCCACCACTGCATGTCACTTCTACCATAACACTGACTCTTGGTGTCGTTCCTAGTGGTTAGGAGCTCATGAGGCCCTTAGGTACGAGTTAATACTCTAGTTATAGCCTGCTGATCTTTAGTCAAATTGCCCAACAACTGGCCAGAAAAACCTCACAGGAGCTAGAATAACTGCAAAATTTTAAATAGGTAAAATGGATAATGATATATTCCATGGACATAGAAAATGTCATTACTTTCTCATGGCAGTGTCTAAAGGTGTTGCTTTCTCCTTTGCATGTGAGCTTTACTTGATACAGTCATTAAACCCTAGTGCTTTTGTGGATGCTTGAATTTGAATTACTTTTCACTCCTAAAGTGTCTCTCCAGATAAGATCAACATTTGCCAGGTTAAACTAAGCAGCAGACTTCACCTTCTAACACTGTGCACAGCCAGTGTTGGTTTTACCAGTCTCTTTCCTTAAAGAAGGAAAATAGTGAGAACGAATACTTTCGTCATCTGTGTACAAACACAGATGTGTTTGTCCTCTATTAGGAGGAAGCATTAGATGATACAAGGTGGTTCTTGTAGGATAGGAATGTATTTTGTAACTCTATTGCTGGCCTTTTAACAAAGTAATAATTATATTCCTTACAGAATAATACACAAATCTCCTGGCTAGTAGTGAATGTTCTTTAATTTCGTCATGCAAGGCAAGGTTAGAGCACCTGCAAAGCTGTAGCATAAATGAAATTGCACTAAATAAGAGTTTATTGAATTCATTTACGTGGTTCTCTGTGTGTGTGTGTGTGTGTGTGCACATACATGTGCGTGGTGATTCTCCCGTGCTCGCTCACTCTTGCTCTTTGTCCCTAGGGATTCTTTCGGCGGAGTCAGCAGAACAATGCCTCTTACTCCTGCCCAAGGCAGAGAAACTGTTTAATTGACAGAACCAACAGAAATCGTTGCCAACACTGCCGGCTGCAGAAGTGTCTTGCCCTGGGAATGTCTCGAGATGGTAAGGAGTCAGATCCCTGCTTCACGCCTCAATCCTTTGAAACTTTTCTTCGTCACCGCCTGGCTTAAACTCCCTACAGGTTTCTCGAAGGAGAGAGAGGAGAAGGAGTGATGCACACACTGCGAGGCAGAGCTTTGCTGTTCAGTTAACAAAAGGAACGTGTTTTCATGGGCTGGGGTGGGGAGAATAGCAAAATGGAGAGCAGTATGAGTTTGAAATGGAAGGAGTCAGAAGTGAAATGTGTTGTTCTGATCGAAAGCACGTAAGGCTCACCTCTGGAGAGACAGATTCATATTGCAGTTTAGACAACCTCTCATATTAATGACATTAAATATTGATGTGTGAAAGCGTCCCTTTCCTTGAAATCTCCAAAGGTCTGTGACAGTAAATAGGCAGTTTAAAAACAAAAGCACATCTTGATCGCATTAGGGTTTTTTGCTTGTTTGTTTCATTCAGAGCACTTGGCTGAACATTTTGCATTGTAAGAGAGACATTTCTTTCACCTATGTTTTGCCACCTGCCCCTGTCTAGATCTACGCTTCATAGTTTAGTACTGAAAATGGAAACTATACCATGTGAAGCTTCAGAGGGGAGCTCCATGGTATATAGAAAGGTGGGATCCTTTGGTCCTGGGAGAGCTCAGACCCACTTTCCAACCTGTGGTGCGATCAGCTGCGACCAGGAGACCACAGACATGAGCCGGACCAGACCTGGTCTGGAGGGCACCTTGGAGATGCCGTGCAAAGCTCAAGCAAAGCTGCCTACATCCCACCTGCCCCAAGCACCACTGCTAATGTAGGTGGTTTCCAGATCACAGCAAGGTTTTAAATTGTCACCAAGTAGCAGAAGAAACTGTCATACTTCTGAAGGCAGGTTATATTAATTTGTGTTTCCTGGTATCGACATTCTGTCTTAAAAAGTATATACAAAATGTGTCATTGAAAATTAATGTTCATTGAGGGATAAGTTACATAAAGCACTATGAAGATTTTTTCATTAGATTGTTCACAGTTCATAAACTTGCTTTAAATTTGCCTTCTAATATGTCTTTTCCCACCTCAGTATGTCCTATATTTCTTTGAAACACCTTGCTAGATCTCTTCAGTCTGGGAGGGGTCTTGCAGTCTAGCCTTTAATCCATGAGCTCTTTTTGGTCCTATCGTGCAGCATACTTGATGCCTTAGCTCCTGCTTCTGCCCAAAGGAGACTATAGTAAAATTCCAGTAATTCATCAGCATGATGTGCTTTCTCCCTAGAAGTAATGTCTCCCAAGGATTTGAGGTATCACAGGGACATTTTTATGTGACCGACAGTGCTGTCTTCTCAACCTGTAATTCAGGGACTGTTGCCTGCAGACAAAGAGTGATTCTTCTGACAGCATCACCTTCTTCTCTCATTGTTTATGTGAGGGTGCTTATATTCAACAATATTGAGGGCTCTCGCAAGTTTAAAATAGCCTTTATGGATTTTTTTAACAGAGAAATTGAATGTGAATTTTACCTCTCAGCCATAGAACAGATTCATTTTTATCATGTGGAGGCAGGATGCTAATTGACAGCAGCTGGAGAATCCAATTAATGAATATATAATGAGAATAAGCAGTGGGTGTTTGTTTTTATTACTGAGGCCCTAAAATTAAAGAAAATATGCAGTGGCATTTTCAAAATAAAGTCATTGTATACTGTCCATAAGAGTGTGAAATGCATAGAGGACAGATTCCAGAGGCAGCCTATATGTTTGCATAAGGTAGCTTGCAGCCTGTGTGAAGGGGACAGTAAGTTGAGGTTGATAGCAAGAAAAACAAGTTCTTAGAGTGAAACAAACAAATTGAAGGGGCAGCCATTCTCCTTGATGGTCTTACACTCCCTTTTGATATTATTCTCTTCTTTTTCTGTTCTCTTTCCTGGTGGAAGAGTTTCATGTCCACCCACGTATAGGGCTTGGACTCTTCTGGAGGGTTATAGGTGAACAACGGGCTAGCGAAAATGGGAACCAAGCCCACCTTGTGCTACTATTTCTGATGATTCTGAATTGACCTCAATTTATAAATTGACTAGAAATACTCAGCATTGGAAAATACTTCTTCTAGTATATAAAAATGAGAGTTTCCTGTTCATTTTGTAACTATATTTCAAAGAGAAAGTCCTGTTATCTGTGTTCTGATAAACTCTTCCAGATGTATCTTTAACTGAAGGATCTCACTTCACTTGTTCTAGAGCATGAATAGCTATCTCTCCTCTGAGATCCCAAGGTCTAGTCTAATAGAAAGCCAGAATTTAAAGACACATGGGGAGAAAAAAAGATAATCAGGTGTGACCCACTATATATTCAGGCTGTAGATTCACTCCTCATGGTTCTGCAGCAGCTAACTTGTTGTTTTTGAAAATTTCAATGTTGCTGTAATGAACCCTGTTCCTGGGCAGAGTGGTTTGCGCTCTGATGTTTTCCTCCCCTTCTCATCAGAGGGAATGCATGGATTTTGCGCATGGAAATTATGTAAAAGTGGATTGTGTAAATCCCTGAGTCTTGCCTCTGTGGAAAAGATGACATTCATTTGTGTTGTTTACCTTCACATCTGTTATTTTCCTCCAGGTTCTAACTCTAACCTGTAATGTTAAAAAAAAAAAAAAAAGTGTGAAGATAACACCCTATTGAAAGGATGCGATAATAACGCTTTAGGGCTTGTTTTCATCCAGAGTACTAATCCTGTTAGTGCGCAGTTTAAAGGTTTGTGGAAAGTTGATAAATCACACGGGATATGAATCTAAAGACTGTACATTTCATATAGCTCTGGGTTGTTGTTTGGTGAACACAGAGACAAGAGAAAAGATGCAGGGTCTTTTTAACATTCACAGTCGGAAGTGAGTTACTTGACTAAGGCCCTTCCTGTCAAAAAGGAGTTCTTGTTCTCACCTTGTAAATCCAAGCGCTTGATATCTTTCCATTTGTGAGATGCATAGGGTGTAAAGCTATGCATCCTCTCGCATTTCCACAGAGAAAGATAAATTTCTGCCACAAAAGCGATGTTAAAAGTAAATATCAGAAGAGCAATGGGGGGGTGGGGAATTAAGAGGAAAAAAATAGAGATAGGACAATGGTTTGCATCGCATTTTGCCTTTCAGCTGTGAAATTTGGAAGAATGTCCAAAAAGCAGAGGGATAGCCTGTACGCTGAAGTGCAGAAGCACCAGCAGCGACTGCAGGAGCAGCGGCAGCAGCAGAGCGGCGAGGCCGAAGCCCTCGCCAGGGTTTACAGCAACAGCATCAGCAACGGCTTGAGCAACCTGAATAACGAAACCGGTGGCACTTACTCCAACGGGCACGTCATCGACCTGCCGAAGTCTGAGGGTTATTACAATGTGGATTCTGCCCAGCCTTCCCCGGATCAGTCTGGGTTAGACATGACTGGAATCAAACAGATAAAGCAGGAACCTATCTATGACCTCACTTCTGTACCAAACTTGTTTACCTATAGCTCTTTCAACAACGGGCAGTTAGCTCCAGGAATATCCATGGCTGAAATAGGTAAGGACATTTCGTATTCTTCTGGTGTTCAATTTGCAGCTCGTAATGGCTGTATATAAATTAGATTGCGATAGCATCTTTATTAAAATATTACGCAAGCATTCTATGTGCCATTGTACAGTAATTATATATGCACATGGATATGTATGTGTACCCACACACACAGAGGAACTAAAGGAAAGAAAATCAGTGTGGTAGTAATTAGTATAGTATAGAGGCAATTCACATGCCAGGCCAGCTTTTTTGTGATTTTTTTTTTTTTACCAAGATCTGCAAGTTATTCACTTTCTTAAACTCAGCACTTCATGTGTTGTTTATGAAATGGGAGCACCAAAGCAGGTGAAAAAAAAATGAATCAATCAGAACCAAGAGATAATTAGCAGTGGGGAGCTTGTTTCAAATGAGCTCGTTACTAGGACGGATAAATGATCTCTTTAGCCAGCCTCCCATATTTCTGTCAACACCCAGAAGCCCTCTAGCAGCTTGTTTGGGGGGATATTTATTGCAGAAAGCACCAGCTCCCTACTTCTGTGCACAGGCGTGCATGCAGAGTAAGTACACTGATCTCGTGAGATGCACAAACAAGGTTGAGGTGAACATAGTCATGTAGCTCAGCTCGACAGCTCGAATGCCTTGGAGAAGCATCTCGGGCATCTGTCCTGTGATTTCTTCCTTGAAAAGCAGCAAAGAGACCTCTCTGTGAGATGTGAGAGCTTGAAAGGCCAGCTAGAGATCATTCTCTAGGGAAGATCTCTGTTCAGCTAATGGCTCTAGTCCTACTGCTCCAACCCAACTGGAAGCGGTGCTTTCTGCGTAAAGAAATAACGTAAAAGAAGGTTGGCATCCTAATTAGGTACTTTCCACCTCAGCAAGTGATGAATGCTGAGTCAGTTGTGGTTGAGGATATAAGTAAAGGGTAATACTTCTTTAATTGGGTTTAATTAAAAAGGAAGAAGAAGAAGGAAAAAAAAACATATGTTTTTCAGCAGCACCCATAACAAATGAATTAACGTCACGTTACAAACTCTAGAGCTCTGGCCTGGCTGTGCTGCCTTGTGGATGCAAAAAAAGAAGATGGCAAGAAGCGTAAATGCATGCATGCACTCAGACCGTCTGAGGGCCCTGGCTGGAGATGTCTGGGCCAGGGGTGATGATGCTACAAATGCACTCGATGGGTGTTACAGAAAGGGTGGGTGTAGTAGTTAATGTCCGATAAGAACTACAGGTGCAGCTAGGTGCATGTTTGTTCCCATGTATGCTCACGTGCAGGAAGGTGTGTAACAAACTGCACACTCTACTTACAAATAGCACAGAAGAAAATTACACTTTTCTGCCACTCTGCTCAGTGGGGCATGGTTGCTGGGCATGTTCGGCCTGAGCTGCTGTCCAGTAATCTCCTACGCCCGCCACGTAGTAGTGCGGGGCGCTGGTGAGGAACATCTTCACCTTCCCTTTTGGCTCTGGTGACTGGGACTATCATTCGCACATGGCTTGTGCAAACCTCAGTCCTGGAATAGTGTTTTTAGTACTCAGAAGCAGCTGAGAGAGAATTTAAACTGCCACAGAGACAATTACCCCTTTCTCAGCTATTAGCTGCTGGAGTTTCCACATAGGTCATTATCCATGCTTGTGTCAAAGAGACCTGAAGCTGGCCTAAAAGCTATTTTCCTACTGCACCCAAAGGGAAATGTTCCCAGAGACAGTCAGAGGAGGCACCTGGAAATATGACAGTTCGGACAGTCTGTGAATTCAGGTTTACGCTCAGTTACAGAAGTGAGCCCAACAGTGAGAATACAGCCATGGGGCTATAGCTTTATGAGCCAAAGGATCCCATGGAAGTCAATGGGATCTTTTGATTTATGGAGCTTTAGGGCAGGCCCGAACTCTTATTCCACTTCCTTTGGAAATTGGAACTGGGCTCCTAAATTGCTAGGATTTTACCCAAATTCTGTTCTATGTCATTTGTGACACCCACAGCAGAGAGGTAAGGCTGTTAGTGAGAGATAAGGTAGTATAACAACTGACATAACTGAAAAAAATAGATGAGAAGTACCATAAAATATTGGGATTAGTGCACAGCTGAATGATATTTTCAATGTTTAAAAACAAACAGCCTTTTAATGCTGCATTGGATTGTTGGAACCTCTATAGAGCTGCGGTCTCTGAGTCAAAACAGGAAAACTCAGAAGCACTCGTATGCATTGATTTTGTATTACAATGTGCTTAAATATTACTGTAGCATTGCATCCTACTCACTCCAGTGAGATTTAGGAATACATCCAACTCATGTTAAGTAGAAGTTAACTGCCTTAACTGTTAGGTGAAACCCGTAGAGAATATAGAAGATGGAAAAGCTATACTGTATCAGTTCTTCTACCTAGATAAAAATTTCTTTATACTATCTCATCTAGTGATGAACTGAGCCATTGTTTTAAGTATTCCTAGTCATGTTAGTTCTTTTCCTCATTGGAGACTTTCTAGCAGATCTCGTGATGTGGGAGATCTCCAGTCTTTGTTTTCCCCTAATGTTTATATTCTTCAAATAGTTGCATTTTTTTAAGCACCACCTCACTTGCCACTTACCTGATTTTGACTGGATGTATCCCTCTTAATTTTTTCCCTATAAATGGATGCTTGAAATTCCTTCCACCTCTGAGCTTCTAAAAGTTGCTCTAAGCCTTTCCAAGACATGATGATTTCTCCACAGGCAGGCCAGAATCAAAGCAGTCTTTATGGCTTCTGCTTTATTTGCCAACCGATGTCCAATTCTCTTCTTATTCTTATACTGTTATTGCTTTAGTTGTTTCTCACTTACATTTTTTTCCTGTACAGGGCTAACTTTATCGAGATATGTCTAGCTGCACTTTTCCAAGTTTGAATCTCATTATCTCTTTCATACTCATTTTTCTAAGCTTTTTGGTCCTGTTACAGTATGTCTCAGTTCTCACTGATACTTGTGACTTCACTCAGTTTAGAATAATCTGGCCATTTAATTAATATGCTGCGAACCCTCTCTTCCACATTATTAATGAAAATGTTAAATGCTTGTAAAATAAGTCCTAACAATGGTCCCTGCTGCACCTGACTAAATAACTTGCTGCAATTGCATAAATTACTTTATTTACTTTTTGCTTGCTATCCAACAGTAAGATTCTCTCAAAAATCCAAAGAAGTCTTTATTTCCCTGTCAGTTTGATTCAATTATGCATGCAATATTTTCTAAGATACTCTATGAACTAATTTACACATCATTTGTGTTCTTTTCTGCACATGTTAATTTTCTAATTCCCCAAAAAAGTAATTAAATTGGTCAGGCATACTTTGATCTTTAACAGTTATATTCCTTTAATTTAAATGTAGAAATTCTCATTTTCTTCAACATAACTTCATCTGCATTAGACTTAGCAGTGGAAATGAAACTGCTCCTCTTAACAGTTTTGAAATTCAAAACTTTTACACAGCAGATGTTTCAATGCTTGGTATTAGAATGACACAGCAGGCAAAATACAGCTTTTCCTGCATTGTATGCTTACCAGCATCTCTAAATACTGGACCAGGAAACAGCTGTAGGTATCGACAATTTTAAGTTACGTAGCGCTCCCTCACATGTCTTTAGAGCTGGTATATTCCTCTTTATAGGTGGGATATTCCAGGTACAGCTGTACATTAGCTGATGAAAAGCAGGATGGGCTATCTGTGCCGTGTGGGACGGAAGGCGAGGTGTAAGAAGCAGCAGTCTGCTGGATGCAGAGGCCAACTCCTCGCCTCGGCCTGGGGAAGGCAGAGATTTCCTGATGCTGCAGTGGCAGCTCAGACCCGTGGGGCAGCGTCTGCCCTTGGTTTCGAAGGCGACTACGTGGTCCTTCGGAGCGGGGCTTTCTCCTCGCAGAGGGAGCAGCAGAGGTCAGCCGGCGTGGGGAAAAGAGGCATTTCTGCTTCCTGACCCTGGCAGCCCCGCAGCAGGACGGTAACGCTTGCTCCCAAGTGCGATTTTAAATTAGTAGATATTAAAGGCTTATTTTTAGAGTTTTGTCAAATTAAAGACCATCTCGTTTCAACATAAGGGCATAACATTTCCTGTCACTGAGCTAAGCATCCTACTTCTCTCACACAACGTGTGGCTCAGATCCTTGTCTGTGAAAGTTAACGGAAAGGTTTCCCTGGCTTGACTGTAGCTGAGATACCAGCTTATGATTTTGTAAAGATGAAAAAAAAATAATTAGTGGATGCTGTTGTGGGGAAAACAGACTGGCTCAGGGTTCACTCCAGGTCAAACTGAAGAGTGCCCTGTATCTGAATATATTTAGGCAGTTGGTAAGGTGCCAGTAGAGAGCACACAAGGTTGGGTAGCCAAAGCTTCTGTAATTACAGAAAAAAATGTTGTCTATGTATATTTACATGATATTTCTTCAATATCAGCACTATTTGAAGGGAGAAGCACCCAAAGGCTTGGAGTGCTTAAAAGTTTTTACCAAATTTGAAAATTAAATAGAAAGGTTGCCATCCTCAGGCTTCATCTTGTCTTTCCCCGGTCCCCTCTGGCCCTGTCCTGCCGCGTGTGTCTCAGCACGGGCAGGAGCTCCCTCGGGCAGCCCTGTGGTGGGGCCTGGGGAAATCACCTATCCTACTCACCAAATCCTCTGTGAAACACAGCCCTCTTGAGCCTGCCTTTGCCTGGGAAATGACAGCGAAGCAAAGCCTGCAAAATATTTTAAAGACTGGCTTAAGATGGGTATGCAAAAGAAAAGCCCCCTTGGAAACTGCAAATAACCTCCTGTGCACAAGTAATCTTTAATTTAGCTGGGTTCATACATCCATCTCAGGTCCTTCAGTGAACATCTTTATGTACTGTATAAAGTTTTTACTTATTTTCCTCGCTGCACTAGCATTCAGGCCGGAGCTCAGCGCTGGGCTCATTCAGTATCCCACCCTGGGAGGAGGTCTTCACCTGGAGACGCTCTCGGCTCCTCTGCTGAGGGTGTGTTTCAAAGCCAGTCTCACACCTTTCCCCTTTCAGTGGAAATTCCCATTAACTTTAGGAGAATTGAGCCTGTTCCCCTCTGCCCATCCTGTTCCGGGACATCCATAGCACTGTGCCTCGTGCATGCAATACCCACCAGCCGCACGTGGGTCTCTTGGGAAGGTTGCTGTGCTGTGCTGCTTGCAAAAGCACTTCTCCATGCTGATATATGTGTATATACATATTTTTTGTTTAATTCCTTTCTCCATCTCTCCAGGCTTTGTTCTCTGTGCCAAATCCAGTGTTAGTAGACAGCTCACCAAACATGCATTGGTCAGTTAGATGCTACGTGAAGGGCTATCGCAGGGACCAGCTGACTCAAAATGCAGTGAAGCTCTCTCTAAATTAAAATCCTTACCTAAGGTGACGGTAACAGCTGCTATGTTGATGTTCCCTTTTTCCTGCAACTTCTTTCCAAGGCTGTGGCAGACCACACGGGAAAGCCGAACTGATGGCTCGGCTCTGTGACATTAGTCTGGCGTAATCATGTTTCTTTACCTCTTTCCTTTTCCTGAGCCATATTTTAGTATCCCTCCTACAGAGGAGAGAGTCAAATTTTGCAGTTCAGGTGTGTGCAGCTAAAGCAGAAGCCCTTAAGCTGTATTTCGGGTGGAGCAATGTTGCCATCTGGTGAGCAGTTAAAAATGTGCAGCATGTGCATTTCTGTGCAGATACCCTTAGGACATATTTCTTATCACCATTACCTCTTTAAAGGTGACAATCAGAATATATTAATATTTCAGTTCCGTGCTCATTTCAGTTCATCTGACATAACTTAGACCCCCTTCTCCTGATATTTTTTTAACTAATTAATTAATTCTTTCCCCTTTTCATACACTCGAGAAGAGAGCAGAGAATGGCAAGGTTTAAAACCAACTTGACAGCTTTCCTCAGTTAGAAAATATTTCAACTTCATCAAAAATGGACATAAAAGTAGAGGAATAAATTAGAGCATTGTGATGCTGAAGCATTCTAGCTGAACTGATGCTGAAGTGAACACGTTTTTTTAGTAAGCATAGACTTTGAATTTTTTTACATCACTTATTTAGAAATAAATGTTGTCTTTACCCTCTAAGATTGCCACATAATTTGGCAGTAATGTAAAAATGTAATTTTTTGAAAGCTTGTAAAATTTTATGGTTTTATCTTTTTCTCTCTTCCAAATTAGTAATCTTTCTCTATTTGTAAATTTTCATACTTACGAATGAAAATTTACAGATCAAAACCAGCCTAATTACAAATTTACATAATGGCTTTACTGAGTTTATGTTGCAGGGCCCAATAGTTTAAAGGATCAAAATGTTCATAAATAACTGAATATGTTGTTATACTTTACTAAGTGCATATTTTAGCACTTGCTGACTTAAGGAGACTTAGGGAGGGCACAGTCTGTGTTAAAACTCTTGGCGTAGACTTAGAAAATAAAAAATGTTTTCTAGGAGGTACTATATTTAAGCACCAGATTTTTCACCCTGTGATTTTCAAACCACTGAGCACCCACTGCCTCCCACTAAGCGCAGTGGGCTTTGGATCAGACTCATGTTGGTTCTGGCAGTCCTCCTCAGTACACTTAGCACAGATCACAGCAGTTCAATAAGCCGGATACAATGTGCCTCTTTAACTAAACCTGGTTCAAATGTACGCAATCCAGCAATTAATCTAAAACAATTTGAACATGCAGTAGGTAGCCTAAAAGTATACTTTAGGCTCGGTTTTCCTGCAAATTCTAAAGCTTTTTGGATATTTCTGAAAGGGATTTGGCTTCTCTTTCAATTAAGTCAATTCATATGTCGAATGCAGGCCAACTAATAAAGCCACAATAATGTTACCAGTGGCAACCATTGGCAGTCTTCCTAATTGGAGTTCGATCACACTACAGACTATGCACTGTAGACATTGCCGAAACTGCCACTTTAAATATGGCCCTTTATGTTTATTGTGAGGTTAAGTGTTGCCAGCAGGAATACAATCAGAGTTCTGCTCACAGTCAGGAAAAGTTTAATTACTGTTGGTATACAATGCATGTTTTGGGGAGCAGAAATTTGCTGCTGAAAATGTGTTTTTTTGCAGCACCCAAGACCATGGGATCCTCTCCAAATTGTGGTTATGAATATTGGAATAAAACAAGCAGCTGGATTAAGTATTTAAACCAGTAAAATCAATGGCATCCTTTAACTGAAATTGAGCATGGATAAAACAAACAGGGGACATTTCTGTGATCTTTTGCACTGTTTGACTTTTCAGCCTGTTATACCAATGAATTAAAAAGAGAAGTTAATATTAAAAACAACACGATCTGTAGCTTATATTTCTAAAGCATGAAAATATATTTCTCTAGAGTGGGTACATTTCTAATCCATTAAAGCAAGTATGTGAAATTCCTCCTTCTTCTCCAAAGATAGGAATATGTCCTTACATAACCGAACTTGACAGAATGTGTTCGTTCTATCGAGAATCCAGAAAGCAGTTAGAAAGCAACCATTTGTAGCAGTCAAAATATGTAAAGTACCATATCACGTATCCCATATATTACCATATATCATGATAATCTTCTCAGGAACAGTGCCGCGCTATGAATATTGTCAGCTTATAGATCACACAAGCAGATCGCTGTAAAGCGAGCGGTATAGCGAGTCCTGAGGTGCGCTTTGGCGGGCAGTTGTGGGAATACCTGTTCTGCTGATGCCCTGGGACGCCGCAGCGCTGTCGGCAGGAGAAGAAATGGTAACTGCCCCTTCGTGAGAAAGCCCTGAAAGGAGAAGGCTGGAGCAGGTGCCCCGACATGGAGCAGGGCCTGGGACGTGCGGAGGAGGGTGTCTTGCCAGGCTGTGTCTCACGTGCATCCTGCAAGGTGGCAACCGCAGCAATGGGAATTGAGAGGATAAAGCCGTGGGGGAAAGGTGGTTTTTTAGGAATCACTGTAGTGTAGAGAGGTGACATGCTACCTGCAAAAATCAAGAGGTGTTGAGTTAGCAGTGATATGCTGCTACTCCAGCCTGGCTTTCTTCACGCTTGCTCCCCGACCCAAATAACCCTTCATCTTGGTGTCGGTGCTCCCTGTCCTCAGTGTTTTTGTATGTTGTTTCTGGGTGATGAGCACCAACAATTTGCAAACTCATCCCATGCTTTTTGAGAGCTTACTCTGGGGTTCATACTGTATTTCTCTGTCATTCTGTACCACATTGTCTGGTCTTTCTTTGACACTGAGGCAGGAGGAAGCCTCCAAAAGCATGATTTTACAGTTGTTCTTTCCCAGAACACATGCAACATCACAATTTTGACTTCCCAAGACCTTAGTTCACTTTTGCACACCTCGTGCCTTCTGTTTAGTCTGGTAAATCTCACCACGCATCCCATCCATTTCACTACTTTCCATTCTACAGTTGAGAATAATGTAATTCCATGTATTATGCAGTTTGTGGTGCTGCTAACAGCTCTATGGGTAACGATGTCTTTCTTTAGATGGCCCATTCATTTTTGATACTTTCTTTCAAAGAGCAGCAATCATTCTTTTGTACAAGAGTGGAAAGATATGAGGAAAAAGTTGGAGTGAAACACACAAGAGGGAGGGGAAACAGTGCATATATTTAGTGGAAAAAATCAATGCAATGAGACATATGGGGCTGAAATTCAGACAAGAAATACTGAAGCTGAACATCAGAAAACACTTTTTAAAGTGCAGTAGTCTTATAGGGATGAAAGTTGCATATAAATTGGAATAGTTAAAGCCAGATATTAAAGCACAGAGCACTGTCTTGCATTCCTTTTTGACTGTGTGGATATCTTTTCTCTTGATCAGTGAAATCACTGAGGTTGCTAATAATCAAATTATTTCACTTTCTGACTCTATACTCTGGCACCACTTTGATCTGACTTAGTCACCGCACTATGGAAAAATAGAAGAACTATTTTAGAATGTTTTCTCATTGCTTTTTGAAACGTTTTTATTCCTAGATTGCATAAAATCTTTATAAAAAAGTAAATGTAAGCTTGTGACAATGAGAAAAATGCTAGGATGTATGCCTAACCTCTCCCATATATCAAATCTTTGCTACTTCGCATGTGGGATGCCGGATACTACTCTTACCTTTTAAATTCTATGACAGGGCAAACTCAACTCTAGCTTAAACCCAAAATATTTCAATTGTCCCATGCATTTTTCTCGGTCTCATAGTAAACAATGTGCACTCTAATGTTTGCTTAATCATAATAAATGAAGCTGCGTTCTTGTTGCAGAACAGGCTGAATTTTAATATAAAAATCTCTTTGTGTAAGCTATGCTGGAAGAAGTTAAGAAGCAGTTCATCTCAATAAATTTGTAATAATTATATGGTGCCTATAGAGTCTATGTCCCATAATTTCTAACTATTGCCTTGGTTTGTGCTTTTGCTGCCAGCTAAATGATTTCTAATTAGTATGAAATACACCTTTTTTACTAAATTGACTGAGACCCACAAAAACTATTATTAAGTGGAGACCTTTAAGCATTCATAAAGATCCACTAGGATTTAACAGAATTCTGCATAGAACTGGGTCCATCCTCTGGGTTCCTCTGTATTAGGGCATTATTCAATTGTAGTGTATTTTCCTGTTGAAAGGCAAATGAAACACTGATTTATTTGAAGGGAGAGAGGGGAAATACGAAATTCACACTCATAACTGCCTGAATGTGCAATCTGTTCCTGACGCTAAGCACTCGATAACTTCAACCCAAGAGAGGATTATTCCTGAGCTAAACTCAAACACTTCTAGACTCACATCAGTATTTGAATGTTTCGCATTGTCTTCCTAGGCCGCATATCGAATAGTGTTACAAATGTATTAAATAAAAGGGGATTTAGAAACTTGCTACTGTATTTGTAACAGTTCTTGAAAGGGGATTTTTTTGTATATTATTACATTGAGAAGGTAAAGACAGATGAAAAATGGGATGTGCTTTTTGCAACCATTTTTAGGACAAATGTTCCCGCTTTTTTGCCAGGAACTAAGATTTTTCAGCCAGTTCATTTTAAAAAATTTGGGGACCCATTCTTCACGTTGGACAGTAACCACAGGACATACTTCTGCTCTATTCCCTGCATTACTGCCTCTACTCCTGCCTAAGAATTGATATAATCTGTGTAAGGAAACCACTTTGCAAAACTTTTCATGTTGCAGTCCCAATACTATTGAATTAGGGTTCAGAAGAGTGGTAATGCGATTGTTTGCCTGGCATTATTTGGGGTGCTACAACGTATAGATAGAGTTTTGACAGTTTTAAGAAGGGATAGGAATGCTTACAGCAGCCAGCCAGCCAGCCAAAGCTGTGGTGTTATTGCAGCATTAATTCAAAGTGGATCCCTGCGAGAGCTCAACTTAGGATATAAGCTGAGATGAGCTCTTAGCTACTCAACTGGATCCTAAGGGTAAGTGGCAAATTAAAAATTCATTATTCATTTTAATTGAGGATGATTATCAGTGTTTTAGGAGGCACACTTCAAAGTTCTTCAGCTCCCAGTGCAAAAGACAAGAATGCTGAGAAAAACTAGAGCTTCTCATGAGAGCAGAGAGACAAATGAAAGAACTAAAGAGCCTGTAGGAAACAGCCACTGCAGAAGTCTGTGGATAACTTCCGCAGGCCAAATTCACAGCTGGCGAAAGCTGTGCTCAGTCCATGGAGCTGCTGCACCCATCCCCACCAGCTTTGAACCTGACCCCAAGTCTGAGTTTTCCCTCAGTACTGTAGCTCGAGATCTCTGCATATTAACATTAAAAAGGGAGAACTGACTCATCAGCTGATGATAGACCCCTGCAGGTCTGTGCTATGCTGATTTATATTATCTAGGTTGCAATGTTCGTTTTTCTGTATGTACTTTGGATTTAAGCAGCTCCTAACCCACCAGTGCAATGCACACTTGAAAAAAAAAAAAAAGCCCAGCTGAGTAGCTGAAATTGGAAATAGAAAAGGTCACCTGCAGTTCTAGAAGTTGTGAGCTGCAGTCCCAGATTTCTGCCACAGAGGTATAACCCATCCACTGTTGCTCTTCCCTTGCAACATACGCTTTTGGCCTGTTTTGCTGATAAAATAGGGCTAGTACAGTCTCACTGTTTGTCCAGTCTCTCTGTCAGGCGCTTCCTTCCCCAGTAATTTTTTAACTGTTGTCCAACTTCACACTGGAAGGGAAGCAGAGGTCTCAGAGATTTAATTTCCCACACATTTTCTGAGAAGAGGCTGCTCAGCAGACGAAGGGGACAGCCAGCCTTCCTTAGGGAAGACACAGCCCTGGCGCTGGGCAGCATTCCCACCAAGCCTCAGCGAACCAGCCCGGCACAGCACCCCTTTCCCAGCCAAGCACAGCGGAGAGAGAGGCCAGCACAGGAATGATGGGTGATGTACCATGAACCACCGGGATGGGTTTCTTCCACTAATTGTGGTATGGCTTATTTAACCATACACCAGGCCAGCCTCACCAAATCAAGCTAGAGTCCCTTTTTCCTCCCGCCAAGAGTTTACCATGCTCCAGACTGGATTTAAAAGCCAGTCATTTCACCAGACCAGCACTGCTCTCTCATGTTCTTCCTCCTCCTCCTCATCCGGTCTGTATTCCATACAGTCTTCCAACCTGTCAGTGTATCATAGATCATAAAATTTCCCCTCAGTATCTCATTCAGGAAACTCACAACTGATCTTAGAATTAGAAAAAGTCTTTTTGATTGATAATCTTTTAGCTTCCCCATTTACAGTTTTCAGCTTCTTCTGGACATATTCCACTATGTGTTTGACCTTTTATTACACTGCTGCATTGCAAAGTCCTGATTAATTTATTGTCCACTATCATTTCTTACCTGTCTGGGTACCATTAATTTCTCCCACATGCTAGATATCAGTATTGTTCAAGTTATTGCTTCCCAGTCTTTTTTAGATTGCCTTTTTTCTGATCTAAGTTTCATTTTCTGTTATTTCCTTCCAGTCTTTCTTATCATAATTTTTGGCAAGGTGTTCAGGAGTAAGGTTTGGCAGGGGAGAAGTGTAATAGGGAAATGATATGCTATGGGGCTGTTAAAATACAGGCTATTGTTTTCAAGATCTCATCACATGCCAGGAATCAGAGTAACAAAAGGTTTAATGCCTCTTGCACAGTAGGGGCTTGTTACTCAGTAAGTGCTATTGTCTGTCCACCCATTTGGCTTCTTTTAGGGCCTCATCACCAGCATCTGAGCTTTTGTTACAGGAAGGGGAACGTTTCTATCTGCCATGGAGCTCTGAGTTCAGTTTGGCCACTCAGGTTTCTGAAAATGGCATTTTTGCCCTGGACGTGCTCCGAGCGCTGATGCAGCTATCAGCAGGCTCGCTCCCTCGTGGCTAGCCTCATTCCCTGCCTCTTTAGCTCCTTTTCTGGAGCCGTTCCAAATCCTCTGCTTCCCCATTTAGCTGCCTGGTGAAGAACTGAGTTTTCATATCTTTCTCATTAATCAGCAATTATCTGAAAGTATCTAAAACATTTCAAATGCATTTTCTCTCTTGTGAGTTGCTTTCATCGGATACGGTCAAGTTCATATGGGGACCTGGAAGGGGGGATGGTGACTTTTGCTCCAGTTCAATGCCATTATCAGTTTTTAGGTGAACTGTGTTCCTGTCTGGGAGTTTGAACCATATGTTATAACTAAATTCTTACTTCTTCCATTGCTTTGGAGATTTCTGTGAAAAGCTGAACTTGTGAAACCTCCCCTTCTTTTCTGTGCAGGGAAACCAGTCCTACTGGTAGACATTTCTGTAATCCAAAGGATGAAGTTATCAGATCAGCTTTCTTTAAAGTTATATTCCACTAGGAGAATACTTCAAATAGGATATGTGGTTTCTTAGGGTATATTTTGTCAAGTAGGTGATGTACTCAGACTAGGGAAATGTGACATTCCATAGATTATAGGTGTTGTAACCTCTCACTCCTAATGTTTAGTATTTTTTTGCATTGTGATTTGGTGCAGATAGTCACCGCACTGACTACTTTGGTGTGTTTTCATTTTAAATCTTTGGAAATTCAGAGTCAGTATGAGCCAATAGTATCTAACTTTCTTTGTCACCCCTAAGAATAGATGAGTCTACAGCTAAAATAATGTGCCATAACAGAAAACTAGTCAGACATATGCAGGACAGATATGCAATACAATTAATCATTCTGGGGTGTATATTGTCTGAGTATTTCTGATGTTTCAAGACCTCATATTGGTTAAAATTATTGTTTGCTTGATTGATTATGTTGTTTCCAGTTTATTTCTCTGGGAGCAAATACTTCTTTCTAGAGGGTTTTTTTTTGTTTTAAGTTATACATGATATTTGTATAAAATGTGTCTGCTTTGCATGAACAATTTCAGAGTACCAATATTAAGAACACTTCAAATTAAGAACCAAACTGTCTAATGGAAGTGCTAGCATGTCACAATGCATGCTGGAGTTTAGTTGCTTGAAACTTTTTATTTTCTGTAGGACGTTTCCTAGACAGAATTGATCTCCTAGGATATACTATGGCCATCAACTTCTCATGGTATCATGTAGTATCAAGTGACCATGATGCATGATAGGAGATACAGCATAACATAAGAAACCCAACATACAGACAAAAGAGGACAAATGAAGCACCTTAACAAAATCTCTGTTTACATACTATGGCAGACATGCATTAAAAGCCTTACACTTTACAGCTGTAGTTATTATAATGCTGATAGTATACTATTATACAGGCTCAATGTTTTGTTTGAGTTGGAATTACTATTTTTCACTCAACACTTCCAGCAGATACTCTTTGTAAAATACTCTTTGCAAACTTTGATTTTCATATCTGAGTGGTCAGCATCATCACCTTTAGTTGCCTTCTCACAAAGGAAACCTTGCAAATTTGCTGTAGTTTATGCAAAATGGAGGCCGACAACGTTTCAACTGGAAACACAGCCCACACTGAGGTCACAAGAACGGTGTTGTCATTCATGGTGCTTGCAGCCCTTCCCAATGTGATTCCTGGTTATGGTTGTTGGCTTGTAGTGGCAGACACTAAATGCACCAAAGCCATGACCCAATATATGGAGTAACTGTGGCAGACTCTTGGCCTGGAGGACAGGAGGGACACGGCTGCTGAGCATCACCCCAGCAGGAGACCTCCACGAGGTCGAGGCCACAGCCTCTGCACGGAGACAATAGCTCTCCTCCTGCTGTATGAAGCTATTTGCCTTCTCTCCTTTTTCTTTGTAGTTCTATTAAAAGAGTTCATCTATTGAACTCAGTTGCCAGCAACACTTCAGAGCAGTCAGGTCATCCCAGTATCCCAGAAATTCACTGTATTTTTGGGTACACCACAGTACCTGTGCTGCATGTCAGGACAGGTTGATATTAGATGTCAGTACCTTATTCCTAGTAATTGTCATTAAGCTCTTTCTACCTGGAATTGCGGAGGTGCAAACTGATTCCAACTTCATTATCAAAAAAAAAAAAAAAAAGCTAAAATCTATTTGAAAACCTCAGAAAAAAGGCTGTGGACTCTGCAACCATTTGAGAGCTATGTTCTTTGCTCTGCCTCTTCGCGTATCTTTTGTTGTTGGCCCCTCGGAGAAGCCAAGACAAGTTTTTACTTCTCTTACTTTTTGCACCATGTGAAATGCCATATTTGCGTAAAGCTGGAGTTCCTTCTGCTGCATACGCTGCCTTCTAATCAGCCAGCCAAGCGAGCAGCCAGGCCCTCGTCCCCGAGAGCAAGTGCACCCTTTCCATGACACGGTCTGCCTTGCCTAGCCCACGGCACAAAATTTTAAAGTCTGTCCTGCACCTGGTTCCTCTTTGGACAGCCGCATTCAGTGCTGCTGCTTGCTGCTATTGCCTTAAGGCCTGTGAACATCTAAATGGATTTTAATGTCGCCTTAACATAAGCATAAGTATGTAAGGAAATAACTATGCTTACAGCTGGATAGGGGTAAAACAAGATGCCACCCCACAAAACTGAAGAGTTTTTGAAGTGCCACTCAACTGTTGGGTCCTAAGATAAATACATAAGGGGTAGGAAAAGAATAAAAGAGTGGGGTGGGAATCTTTGCAGTAAAGTAGCACTGCTAATCAAATATATTTTTAAGTCAGTGAAGCAAAAGGGTCTTATTTTCAGACTGTTAGCCCTCAGGCCATTTATCTGATTTAAAATCTGGCTATGCAGTAATGCCAGGGTTTATTTTCTCTGTGTCAAGAACGTGGATAATTGCTGCTTTATGCAATGAATGGTGAGGCTAAGGGAGCTGGATTAGGAAGCACGAGAAAAGAAAGAATAGCCCATGGGGGAGAGAGCAAAATCCTTTGCTGCTCAGAATGGGGAAATGTAACAAAAGTTAAAATTATACTACTTTTACAGGTGGTTTAGATACAAACCTCTTCCTTTGTCCATACTTCAGTTTCATCTGGTTAAATCCTTTCAGTAACATAAATGGCAAAATCTATCAATTCGAGCTTAATTTCTGCAGTCAGGTTTGCTGTGGTTCAGGATATTTCCAGAAAGCTGATTCTGTTAAAATTGCACTTTAATAGAACATGTTGGGGGTTAAAATCTGATATTTGGTGTTTATAAAAGAGTTTTTCTTGAATTGCATTTCTTTAATCAACCTTTGCTGATTTGCCTTAAAAAAAAAAATCTTTAAACTTCATCATCTTTTTATTTTAACATGCCCAATTACCAATTATAAGGGGGTTTTTTTACTACAAAATAAGGCAACCTACCATCATGGGATGAGATTTGCATCTATCCTTCCGTGAAAGAATGGTGGATGGATCCCTGCACTCACTAACGTGCACTTTTAGTTTTCTTTACCCCGAGTCAGTTCTTCCATCAGGAAGCCTAAAGATAGCACTGGTCTGTTAAGTGATCCCCATAAAGATTGCACTGGGCAGGTTTCATTGTCACTGCAAAAACCTGGAGCTCTTTTGTGGTGTTTTTTCAGCACCCATCCACTGACTTTCAGTTTGTTAACTATGCCAGTAAAATAGACATCTCTCATTTAAAGGATACTCCTACAGCAGTGATTGCAGTGAGCTTATACATGTGTATGTTCATTTTTAAATTATGTTTTTAAATTTGATTAATATATGACCAAAGAAACAGTCATATTTTAGGCTCCAAAACACCAAGTCCACCCACTGTGCTCAGACTGTTGAGGATATGGATGAATAAACGATGAAATTCCTGGTCCTTTTTATTTTCCATGCTCGAGTCTGGCTGATGCATTGCCGATGTCTTTTTGAATGTCTTCTTTTTGAATGTGGTCTCTGCTATGTGAGGTTCTGTGGCAAGCATTTCAGTTCAGTCCTATGACTTCCACTTGTTTCCTTGTTGAAAGGTATTTTGTTTAAGCAATTTCTTCAGGCTGAAACCCGAAGCTTCATTAGATATATAGACCTCAGAGCTGCAAAATTCAGGAATCATTGCTCTTCCTACAGCATGCTTTATCCAGAGATTTCAACTTCTGCTGTTAATGAACTCATGTTGGAAACTTTCCGTGAAAATCTTTCTTATCCCTTCATGTGGTTTGAAAGGCCAAGATCTACCTTCAAATACTTCTCTGAGAAGTTTGCTATTAGTTTCAATGGGATCTCAGGCCAGCGCTGAATGCTTCACTTTCCCCATATGTCCTGTATTCCATGTTACACAGTAGTTTATAAGGTTGTGGTTTCACAGTAACTTTAAGGTAACTTAATTCTGTGCTGTCACAGAAAAGTTGAATCTATTCCTCCCCCTTCTCCTTCTAAACCCCGGACTACTAGTTCCAGCTTTTGTCCCTTGCTAGCACCTGTCTCCATGTTCATGCCCAGCAAAAATCAGAAATTGATCCAGCTGAAAAATAACTTGAGAAAAACAGAAAAGACTTTTCCTGCTTCTCTGATCTGAATCGTCTCAAGGTCATGCAAATGCCCGTCAGGACTAAGCTGCCAGGACTGGGCAGCTGTACAGACTCGTGGCAGACAGAAGTGATTGGGGTCTCAAAACCATGTTTATTTAAACACAGTGACAAAAATTCATGTCCAAAATGAAAGCATCCAAACAGTTTCACAAGACCCGTTGTTATTTTCATGTGCAAATCCACGAAAAGTTGAGCATCCTTTGGCTTTGGGTTGAATACCAAAACATTTTGCAACAGACATTTTCAGAAATAAAAAAAGAGAAAGAGAGTGAGTTAGAAAGGTACCATTGGAAAAAAAAATGTTTTTCTGAAAAATCTGCATTTTCCAACAACTTTAATGTTTTCAGCATTTTGCTATTGCAAATCACTGTTCACTGGGATGTTTCATGCAAGCTGTTTTTTCTTCTCCTCTTCTCAGATCGAATTACACAGAATATCATTAAATCTCATTTGGAGACATGTCAATATACAATGGAGGAACTACACCAGCTAGCATGGCAGACTCACACGTATGAAGAAATTAAGGTTTACCAGAGCAAGGTACCAGCCTGTAATATGCTTTTTCTTCTTCTCCCCATTGTTTGAAATGGTTACCAGTGTAACATATTGGGCAAGGCCATGCTGATGAGTTAAAAATAAGCTTTTAAATGACTTTAAGGAGCCTGGTTACTGAAAGCAGAAGAGTGACAGTTCATAAAAAGAAGCAACAGCTTTCCAGCATGTCAAAATGTTTGCTGATGTCAAGGCTCGGGAGTGGTTATAGGATCTAGCTGTCCACTCACAGTTACCATAGGCCTAAACTTTTTGCAGAATTTCAGTTGACTTTAATGTCATCAGGATTGGCCCCTCTCTGTTGCTAGAGTTTTTGGAAAATAGGACTACATAATTTTGTTTCTTGTCATTTTGAAAACTGTTAGACGTGTCCCCTTTTCATGTGACTAATAAATATTTTCACTGCAAGCCAAGTAAATATCTATCACTTCTGGACATTAGATAATGATGAAAGCAAAGTACTCCTTGAAGGGCAGTTGTTCAAAAGTGACTGGAAAACTGATCTAATTACATTTTCAGTCTACCTCTATGATTTGCAGGTCAAGCTGGTTCAGGATTTTGCTCACTAGTAGCTCTTCAGATGTAGTCCAGCCCACAGAAACCCAGCTATGTCCTTCATGCCTCCTCGCTTGTATCACTAGCAACGGTTCTGCAACCAAAATTTAGCTGACACATTAGCTGATCAGGCAAAAGACAGAAAAGGGTTCCTTGAAAGCTTTGTGGCTTTGCAGGGCTGGCAGGAATAAAAACACACTACAGCTTGCAGAGCTATGGCACGCAACCCAACAGCATCGATGCGCATGTGCACACAAGTGTGGACAAGAAAACTAGCATAAATCTGGTGTAATCACTGTTCAGACTGCAATGACGCTTTAATGACTTTTTTTAGAAGTTTTAAGCTAGCAGAAATATTCTGCTAGATGACTTAATAGCATTGCCCTGCTTTCTCTCTAATGGTGCTCCGGGATGTTTACGTTTTTTGTGTCACTGCTGTGTATCCTACACAAAAGCCATCATTGAAATCACGCTGTAGCACTGGCCGATACAGTCCCCCTTTTGAAGAGGCAATGCCAGAGCTCAGATCCCTGGGACAAATGACTTGTGAGAACAGCCTTCTAATGAAAAGTGTCAGGCAATTTAATAAATAGAGATGCCCTAGCTCTGCCTTGGGTAAAATCTACGGATTGTGCTTTTCTGCCCGGCCACCTGAAGTCCTTAATGCTCTGATGAACGCGCTTGCTTACTGCTTTGCTTTTTCCCCTGCGTTTCCGGGAAGACGAGAGAAGCTCTGTGGCAGCAGTGTGCCATCCAGATCACTCACGCCATCCAGTACGTGGTGGAGTTTGCGAAGCGGATAACCGGCTTCATGGAGCTCTGCCAGAATGACCAAATCCTACTCCTTAAGTCAGGTGGGTAAACACCAAGGACTGGAGACCCGCTTAGCACACGGTGCGTTGGAAACGTACTCTGTCGTCTTGTTTGACAGGTCATTTTAATTTTAAAGAAGAGTGACTCTTCAGTCTATTTCACCAGCTGCGTTAGCGTGTCAATAACGTTACTTCTGGTCCTCACCCTCTACAGTCGGTTGTGGTTATTTAATGCCCCCCCACACACAAAATCATTGTGGAAACTGCAGTCTCCATCCTGACATGTAGTGGAAGGACCTTGTGAATTCAGCTGGTCGAATTGCTCATCTGCTGCCCCTGGCGCCAGTTGGTGTCGGGAGAGATGAGAGAGGATTATGGCAGCGCCAGCACTCCGAGCACGCGTGGGAGCGCGCGTGTGCTCGAAAGGGCAGGGGGAACCAGGGTTTCTGCCCCAGTGTGGGGCTCAGGAATTTCCATCTTCCGTGACAAGATTTATCATGACTACGTAATAGCACCGTTTAACTGGGAAGGACAAAATGGTATTACCGAGTGAGCTGCTCCTGGTAATTGGCTGCATTTACCCTGTCATACAAGTTTCTTGCTCCCTCCTCATGCAAAAGGTGGGGTGCTGGGCAAGGCAGCTCATCAAAGCATAAGAAGTGCTGCCTGTTTCCAAGGAGATTAAATCTGTGAGTCGGTGCGACTCGGCGTGCCGTGCCAAGGGGCCGTGGGTCAGCGCGGGGCTGACCCGAGGCCGTGGGCGCAGGTGCAAAGAGGGAGAGATGCTCATAGATCCAGGGAGCACACGCGCAATCTCCTGCAAAGAAAAACGGGTCTTCGCATGAGATTGATTTCTGAAGCTCATACTAATTCCAAAACTTCTGCAGATGCCTGTGCACCCAAAGTAACTTCATTCATCTGACTGGCAAAACTAACAACGCAATTGCACCTTAAGCAAAAAGATATATTTGACCATATGGTTGGACAACTCTGGTTAGCTTCAGCCTGTCTAAACATGTCAGGTTTTATTTTCCGTTTTGCTGTTAATGCTAAGCAGAAGAAGCTGGAAAATCAGGACTTTTCACTCAAAAATGTGTGTGCAAAAGAATCCCTAGATTCACAGCTTCTCTTACAGGAAATTTGGATTTAGATAGGGAAATTTAAATTTAGATAAATTTAAAATAATTTTTCCCTTCATTTTTCCAAACTGTATGTTTTTGCACATAGGAAGTAATAAGAAAGGATGAGGAGAATAAAGACGACTCTGGCTGTTTCCCAACTTGAAAGAAAAATAAGAGAAACAAAAGGAAAACATAATTTGGGGGTGTTTTTGATAGTTCTTTAATTTTTATTTTATCTCTAAAAACACTTTGATATTTCTCCTCCCTCCAGCCAAATGAAGCTGGGATTCATATCCATATAGAATGAAGCTCCTTTTTTATATAAAAAAGTGTTTATTAAAAAAGAGTCTCAACAAATGCCCAATTTTCAGGAGAAAATATTTCTAATGGAAAATATTCACCCAGCTCTAAATTCAAAGTAAATCCAGGCTACCAATTTGCTACAATGAAGAAAGCCAACTTAAAAAAAGGAAAGTGGGGTTGGACTGGAAATTTCACTTTTCTCTAGTCAAACCAGACAGGAATATTGCTTCCTTCATTCACAGAGAGCTCATTTACATGGCTTGAAAGAGCATCCCTTGCTGATGTTTCTAGTGACTGATGTTCTCCTAAATATTTTCTTGAAACTTCCTATATTCTGACTTTTTGCAGTAACGTGTGGCACTTTTGCTCTTTTTTGTGACCAATAGGCTGCTTGGAAGTGGTTTTGGTGAGAATGTGCCGTGCCTTCAACCCACTCAACAATACTGTTCTGTTTGAAGGAAAGTATGGAGGGATGCAAATGTTTAAAGCCTTGGGTATGTTCATTTCTTTCTTTTCAACCATTTCACTGAGCCAAATGGTGGCAGATTTGTCTTTCTGGGAGTAGTGAATGCAATGAAAGCCTTCAGTAAATTTGGAATCCTGAAACCTCCAAATCTCCATGCTTGAACTAAAAAACTGACTCCAGTAGCTGCTAGTAGTAAAGTGATTTTCACTAGTGGAAAAAAGCACTGAGAGAGTTTTATGAGATAAATTTCCTACTGTGTCCTCTAAAATTTGCAAAATATTTGAAAAAAGAAATTGTGGTAGGACCAAAGTGATTTGTCATCACAGCTCGGTTATGTCCGATGTATAAAATCGCTCCCACTGATTGTGTCATGCAAAAGGAGTAAAGAGAAGAATCGGTTTTACCTTCATCAATGAGGAGACTAAAAGGGCGGACCACAGCAGAAGGCATCAAGGGACTTACCTAAAATCCTCTGAATCTGCAGAAATTTTTCAGCTCATTTAGATCCATATATTAAAACAATTGCTTCATTTCTCAACATGCTATTGAGTGCTACTCAAAATATTAATAGCTAAATGGTTTCTTTTGTCCATCCATGCAATGAATATATTAATAGCAAATTTAATCATGAGATGATCAGGACCAAACTCAGAGAGAGTTACTTACTTTACATGCCTATATTACAATAGAGGTATATATTTTTATTATTAGCATATGGATAAACATAGCATTACATTTCATAAAGAGAACATTTACATGTGTTAATATGCATTAGTTGATTTATTTTGATCCTTGTTATACTTTCACAAATCTTCAAAAATATTTGTACTGTTAATTAATAAAATGTTATATGTGAAAGTTATTTAAAGTTATTTTATTTAGCTATTTAAAGTTATTTATTGGTCATCTCTGTCCTTTAGATTAATATCTGTTTAATAATAACATTTCTTTCCACATAGGAGGAAAAAAAATTCTGAGATCTCTGTGTGCTTTTGATAAAAGTCATACCCCTAATTCTTGATAACTTTTGTGCTTCATTGGATGTTTTAGTGATACATGAAATAGCCAGTTTTCAGAGTAGGTGGAATTTTAATAGCTGATGGAAGGCACCTGTTCTAGAAGTACAGACGTTGACTCCAAATTTTCTTTGGCACCAAAACAAGCCAATTTTCAAGTCAAGTTAAAAAGCTGATAAATTTCTAGCATTGACTTTGTCCTCTGTGGTCTGTAGGTTCTGATGATCTGGTGAATGAAGCGTTTGACTTCGCAAAGAATTTATGTTCCTTACAGCTGACTGAAGAGGAGATTGCCTTGTTTTCATCTGCTGTTCTGATATCGCCAGGTAATTATTCATTCCAGATACCACAAAAAATCCCTCTCCCCCCCCATCCTTGTCCACCTATATTTCTACTTACTTAAACAGTTGTTGCTTTCTTAAATGGGTGTTTTAAACAACTGAAGAATATCCGGATAACCCAAATGTACCACCCACTCTTTTTGGAAAACTGTCAGCAGTTACACATATTGGAAATAGGTTCAAAGTGTGAGGACCCCATAAGGTGAGGACCATCATAAAAATTCACAGATAGGCAGACTATGCAGTTATACAAAATTTGCAGTTATACAAAAAGAAAAAAAAAAGTCAGTTGTTTGCTACCTGAACTTAAACCATAGGAAAAGATTGGCTGTGTTTGAGTCAAGGATCATCTTGGCATCTGTGGGCTCTGTCATGAGACAGAAGGAGCTGTAACGGTTGGGAATGGTGGTGCCAGACCTGGAGCCAGGCTGTGCAGACCAGGGGGGCCGGCTGGCGTCCCTCCACCCCCTGCGCGGAGAAGCGCAGCGCCTGAGGAGGTGCATGGTCCTCCTCAGATTTCCAGGGAGCTCCAGGTTTCAACTCTGTCCATTGCTCTGAGGCTGACTCCTCCAGTGGCACGCGGAGAGGGGAGTCCATAACTCTGGTAGGATTTTTCATGTGAGGATGAGAACAAGAACTGTAAAATACTGCACAAGGTCCTGTCTGAATTTAGCCCCAGGTGAGACACAGTGCTTCTTGGGGTAATGTGCTCTTTTTCATGTGTTCACACACCACAACTCCTCCCAGGCAAGTGTGCTCTGAATCAGCTCAGGCTGTCTGACCACAGAAAAGGGGCTTTGGTGACTGAATTGACTCAGAAGGTGGATCTAGTAGACAGGCTCAGAGTTTAGTGTGGGATTTTTAAACATGTCTCAGGGGAGGTAGGCCTCCCAATTCCCGTTAAGAATAACCTCTTAAAAGCTCTTTGCAAAAAATCCCGCTGCAAATTGTTTTTCCAGCCTGTTCTGCTAAAGGCTTCCTCTAGGTCACTTTGCCCTTTTGCACATCTGTGGTGGAGATTACGTTAGACAGAATTAGACTAGCACAGATGGTGTCAACATGTTCGTTCTCATCATTAATAACACCTCCTGAAAGGACTCTGCTCCTTTTATTTTCCCTTTGAGCAGTCCTTGCGGTGGTGCACTGTCTGCTCCGAGGTGAGAGGGATGAGCTGGTGGCTGCTTATGCCGTGAGGCCAGGGGGCTCGAGCAGCCCAGCAGCCCCCCGCCACCACGTGTGTACCTTGGCCGTATCCCAGCCGTACACGTATGCATAAGGCTGGCTGTGCACCATCCCTCTGGGTGCCCTGGCTCCCTCTGGGACGCTGGACATACAGCATCCTGATGGGTCCCTCTCCACCATCCTTACTCCAGTCTGAGAAGACCAAACCTGTGACCATGACAAGAGACTGGCACTGTGATGAGTAGCACTGAATGCTACCCTGTACGGTTATGTGCAGCCAGGGCTTGCTCCTGGGTAGCCTTAGTAGCCTGTTAGACCAAACAAATTTCCAGATTGCTGAAGGCAATCTGGAAATTTGTTTGGGATCTGGACTAAGTTCTTCAGGAACACATTAACAACAGAGGTGGCAGAAGGTGGTTTAGATGTTTCCAGCTCACTTTGTATTATGAAACCGACATAAGCAGGAAGGTGCTGGAATCCTTGTAAGCAGGATCTGTATTTGCCTTTTTTTAAATCTAGGTGGTGTTTTACTTTGCTTTTTATTTTCTTAAACTGTTAGAAGTTGGAAAAGTAGGAGCTAACTGGATGGACAGAAGCAATAAGATTATTGCTGCTGACTTCAGAGCACTTTGGATAAGGTGGGGACATCTCATCTGCGGGAAAAGAGTTACTGATGTGATTTCTAGCCAAATTTAAAAGAAGTCAGATTTATGTCCAGAATCATCTCCTAGGTAATTCTCAAAGACAGAGCAAATTATAGTGCTAGCCAACAAAATCTGGTCACAGAACCCTTCCAGCAGCTCTGAGGCTCCTGTGCCTTATGCCTGGGTAAAGCCTATTCAAGTAATGCAATGTTTCCCAATGAATTTAATGAATTTTGGATCAAGTCATTTATGAAATGTGCTTAGCTGCAGGTAGGCACTAAATGGATATCAAAATTCTGATTCAGGCTTTGTAGTTCTTTGTATGCTCTTTTTGTTCGCAAGGCACCAAAATCTCTTGCGTTCTGCCAGCACTTCGTGTTGCCTGAGAATCCAAGCTCATTTCTGCTTCTTGTAAAACATCTGTGGCTGTATTAAGTGCTTGAAAAAGCTAGCAACTCAGCACTGGCTTTGGGCCAACTGTATGGCAGGCATGTGTTGTGAAAGCCTCCCCATTAGCTCTACTAATGAATTTCAGTCCTGATATACAGCAGTCCTAATACAGCACTCCAGAGCCGAGTGTTTCTTGGACAGCAGCTTTGGTTTCTGCCAAGCAGCACAGATAAGCAGAAGCAATTCCAGGTTCTTTTCACCACGATCAAGCTTGAGGGTTGAAGCTGGTGGGACAAGATGAAATACTACAATAATCCGCAGTTCCGCCTTTCATGTCCAAGTTGGCTTTTTCCTACACACAGGCAAGAGGAAACATACAATCTATTTCTCTCCTGTTCCTTGAACCAAGAATGTGAAAGCACTTGATGCCTGCTGACTGCTCCTTCCTGTAGTCTGTAAGCATGTGTATCTTTAGCTGTGAAAGAAGCAATAAGAAAGAAGTGACGGGCTGAAGCAGCATGTACGTGTGAAACAAACTCATGAAAAAAAATGCAAATTTCGATTGTGTAAGTAACTCCTGGTTCAGCTGGACTGCTTGAATTTGGGAATAGGGAGGCAGGGAAAATCAATACAGATTGAACTGACATTGAAATTTGCCATTTATTCTCTTACCAAAATAATAACAATAAATAATAGAAAAGGAAATCATTTTACTCCACACTAGATGTTCCAGGTAGTTCAAAATGTCTGTGTTTCATTTTGAGAAAATGAATGTAGAAGTAAAAAAATGAAGAAGTGGTTCATTTAAGTATAGCCCTGCCCTATTCCTTCCACCCACCAGTGCAGGGACGCAGACACTCCTTAAGTGAGATACTCAGATTCAGTTTCTTTCTTCTACAGAAGCTACCAACCTGAGCGGTGACTCTTGTGCTCTCAAACTCCATGATTCTTTAGGTAGTTTACATGAAACAGGAGTCCCAAAGGGAATGAGAGGACCTAAGGACATCTGTTAATGTAGTTGCTGGGGTCCTGCATGCCAAAGGCCTATTTCAGACCCATTTTCTGCCTGATTCAGAGCACACATCCAGATGTTGCACTTTTCACATGAGTGTCATAACCACCATGCTGGTGGGTAATTATTTGGCTTGATTTCTTATTTCTAAGCTTAAGACATTGTAGAGCGACCCCCAACAATGGATGCTGAGGCATCTCCACCTGCAAACGCGTTGGAGCCCAGCTGGCCCCCTGCGTTCTAGTCCCTCTTCTTCTGAATCTTTGACTGACCACGGTCCTTTTTCCCCATCTTCCTTTTTGCAAAAGGAGAGCTTCTGAGTTGTCCCTCATCTTCTGTCCCACACTATACTTTAGCCTAGTAGTCTGTACACTCTTCAAATATAGATGAGTCCAAATTCCTAACAGAAAAGCACGGAATTGAACCAGTATTTCTCATAAGCTTATCGGTAGCCACTTATCTATTGACTTCTTTTTCCTACACTTTTGTGAATATAGCTAGAGGTATCTGGGGATTTCCAGCCAAATTTACAGATGGTTTTCAGGTGTTAGAAATCACATTTTGGGAGGCAAACTTAATATCCATTGTAAGAGTTTCACCTAGCTCTTGTCATGAGTTTAACCACTCTTGCATTATATACAGCATACTCTGTGAGAGATAATTTATGAAACCTGTGCACCAACAGCCTCAGTCTATTTTTAAGCTTATTCCTGTAACAGAAAGATAAATCTTTAAGGATTGCTCTCTATGATAAATCTTTTTGGCTTCAATCTGCCACAATGGGCCTTGATTTAACACTATTGAAATACACGTTTTTGCAACAGCATAAAATTTGGCATCTAACCTAGGAAGTCTAAATGCTACTGCGTGCTCGCTTCTGTGGGTGCTGTGTACACTCTTAGCCCATTCTGTTTCTATGCCCACTGGTGTAACAGAAAAGCAGGGTGATTTTCCCTGAGCACCTGATAAGTATCTGGAGATTTGGTGATTTATCTCTTTTTGCAGTATTTGGTGACGTACACTTTTCAGGCACTCTTCTCCGCAGTGTGTCAGAAAACACCTTCTGCACTGAAATACCGTTGTGATCTAGCCTGTATGACAAGCATGCTCCCTGAAATGGTCAACTTACGTTATTTCTATGGAGGATGTTAGTGACTGAAGGGGTGGAAAAAAGAGCTCTGAAAGGGAAAGGGATTTTTCTGCACCTTCCAATTCATGCCCTATGACAAAATGGATTTTTTTTTTCATTTCCTGTTTGGGAGCTAAAATCTATACCAAGCATGAGTTTGGATTGTGAGAGTTGGAGAGGGACAGAAGTTTGCAGCATGGGAACACAAAAGGTTTACTGGTGCAGTAAACACATTCTATTAATATTTTCGGAATTGTCTTGAGGTCTGCTACTTCGCTTTGTGTGTGGTTGTTTCCAGAACCTATGGCTTGTGAGAACATAGATCTTAAGACAGACCTCCTACATGCATTGAAATCAATGGGGATTTGAGTTCGGCAGAAGCCACATAGGGTTCCAAATAACTGTATTTGTAATTGTTATTCTCCCAGATAATCTTTTATTTTGTGTTGTTTAAAAAGAGAGCATTTCTAAATAATGAGAAATTTACACTTCAAGATGTTGCAACAACTCATAATTCTGTTGAATTATTAAAGAAATTCTTTTTAAGGAAGCCATTTCTTTTTATTCAGAATATAATATTTGGTCTCAAAATGTTAGCCTAGTAAATAATGAGATATATTTTGTTTTAATTTTTAAATAATTATATTCTATTATTTTCAAAGGACTGAC
Source organism: Dromaius novaehollandiae (assembly GCF_036370855.1). Lineage (NCBI taxonomy): Eukaryota > Metazoa > Chordata > Aves > Casuariiformes > Dromaiidae > Dromaius > Dromaius novaehollandiae. The sequence continues at coordinate 12,379,156 of NC_088130.1, read as the reverse complement.
TGTTTTGATCAATATGTTTATTATTTATGGATTAAAAAGTCACTGAGATGACATGACATGTTTTTCACCTAAGCAGTATGAAGCTAGAAAAACAGTCTGTACCAACAGAGAATAATAAAATGCTTGGACCTTGTTTCATTTCTACTCCCATCTTTCTCTCTAACGTCCTGGTTCAAACAAACGTAGAGCCAACATCATGTTGCTCTGCACTTTGTGTGTTGGTTAAACTCTCAGGTGATCCTTTAATGGACTGAGATGTTCTGCCTCTGAAAGCATGTGTTAATTATCTTGCAGTCCTCATGAGACCTGTGGTTGCTATGAATGCTCGTGAGACATGCTGTCCATCCGTGAGCATGCCCCACTTCCGTACTTTACGTGGCTTTAGCCCCTGCCTTTCCTTTTCTCAGATCGAGCCTGGTTAATAGAGCCAAGGAAGGTCCAAAAGCTTCAGGAAAAAATTTACTTTGCACTTCAACACGTGATCCAGAAGAACCACCTTGACGACGAGACTTTGACGAAGGTAAATTGTTAAAAAGAAGGGCCACGTACTCCGAGGCCGCATGTCTCCTTTAGTAGCAGCTTCTCTGTGCATTAATGTAAGTTAAAAGGAGCAAACTATGTGCTTGCCCCGTGTAGGAGAAGGAAGGCTTTTTCTTGTACTCCTGACCCTGGATGTCTTTCCTTTTTCTTTCATTCTTGTTCAAACCGCTATGGCTTTATTTGGTACCCTTGTAAGAATGAGACTGCTTTAAAAAAAACACCTGTGGAGGCAGTTCCTTCTTGTTAGACACATTCTTTGGCACTTGACTAAAATTTTCAGGATATTTTTGTTTAACCTCTACTGGCAAGAACAATTTCTTGTCTGTTGGATGGGTAGTTCTAATGGAGTTCATAGTATTGCATTCAGTCAGCCAACAAGATGCTACCGTAATTCATCTCAGAAACTGCAATTTTTACTAAATTTACTTCCACCTTCTTCCTTTTCTTTTTCTTTTAATGTCTCGCAGTTAATAGCCAAGATACCAACCATTACTGCACTTTGCAACTTGCACGGAGAGAAACTACAGGTATTTAAACAATCTCATCCAGATATAGTGAACACACTGTTTCCTCCATTGTATAAGGAGCTTTTCAATCCAGACTCTACCACTGGCTGCAAGTGAAGGGGAAGACAAAATTGTCACATAGTCATGGAATGCATCACTGTTAAGACAAAAGAAATGTTTTCATGAAGAACTTATTAAAAATGTCACTACTGCAACACTAGGAATGTCCTGCACTTAATAGAATTATTTTTCACCGCTACAGTTTGAAGAATGTAAATATGCACCTCTGAGTGGGGTTCTTTTTTTTTCTTTTCTTTGTTTACTTTTTTTTTTTTAACTGACCATGAATATACAAATATAGGACACTGGGTGTTACCTTTTTTTAATTTTATTTTATTGGGGTATGTTTTGGGAGACAACTGTTCATAGAATTTTATTGTAGATATAAATGAGAATAGAGCAGTACTTTGCAGTATTACTCTTGCTGTTTATTGTTCAAATATAATTTAAGAAAATTCCATTTATTAGACTTGCCTATTTCTTGTTTTTAGATAGTTTAATGCATGTGGAAATTTGTAGCTGTCTTGGAAATTATTGTGCATGTATGGAATACACATATAAATATGTATATGTGCTATATACATATATATATATGTATATATTATATGCATACATGCTGTAGCTTAAAAATCCCATGCCTACTTTCAAAGGATGCTCAGCCAGGCTCTCATGCATTTCTTACTCTCCAAATAATATGTTAGATTTACTTTGGGCAATCAAGATTTACTTTGCCAGCCAGAGTTAAATCATCAACTGCCGATGTATAATGACAGGATCACTTCTGAGACGTATAATGTAGTGCATGTGTGCAGTCTGTAAATGGAACATCAGGAATGTATCGATGGTGCAAAAGCCTTGTCTGGATGATTCCAGTGGAGAGAGGAAAGGTTTTTTTGGAATTTGCTCCGTTACAGGGATAGAGCATATACAAAAGTGAACATGGTAGGACCTGATGTCAGTAAGGTACCTAAAACACAGAGTAAAAATGTAGACTATCCTACCCTTACATTTTTCTGATTTGACAAAAGGTTTTATTCTATACAGAAGTAGTTGCAAGGCTTGTTTGGTTTTTGCTGAAATCAATGGTAATCTCAGAGAAAACCATAGGAAGCCTAAAATGTAGCTCTGAAGAGTAGCAGCCACAGGGAAGGAAGGAAGGGAAGAGGAAAGACAAAGTGAGCAAAGACCATGGTTACAAAGGCAACCACAACTATCACTAGATATGACATAGCCATCATCTAGATGGGCCGATGGTTTCCATTCTACATATATATATAAAAATGTATATGTATATATACACATATGGTTGATTTTATGTGCACTTCAGGAGGGGAGCAAAGGATCAGGGATTTCTTTTTGTCTGTCTCTGAGTTGACTTTGTTCATTTTCTTGCAAAACCAAAGGCCAGCACAGAGCTAGGTCTGATCTGGAAACATGCAGGTGTAGATTGGATTGCAATTGCCATCATCGCTTCAACCCTGGCACATTCTGATACATGGTTTTGATTTATATCTATATAGATTACAGAGCACATACTGAGCAAAGGGGAGTGGAAGAATGCCACAGGTTTAATCTTGTGAATTAATTAAATTTAATTAGCAGTCATGACTAATGTATCTGGATGCTGCCAGAGCCACAAACCATAGACTTTCTACCTATGGAAGAGCAGGGGTTCAGCTTCCCCCACGACTCTGTCCTTACGACCCTTTTATCCTGAGGAAGCTTTTCCAGAGAAGTCTTCTTCAGGGACTCCAGCGGAGGCTGTAGAGCAGAAATCATTGGAAGCAGGCAGTAGAGAAGAGATGATCTGAAGGCAGGACTTACAAGCAGATGTATTTTTTTATTTCAAATCTCATAGAAGTCAATGCAGTCTGAGGTACAGCAAGGAGGAGGACACTCAGGGAGGCTGAAGGACCTGCTGTGTGCAGGGTTTTGCGGCACAGCAGTGCCATGGGAGCCCACAGGGGCACAGCTGGCCCAGGGCACAAGCAGAAACACGGGGTTGTTGCCGTGATAGCTTAATGCCTCCAGCTTTTCCAGCAGACCCACACAGCTCTCGTGTCCATCTTCCGTCCCTCTTTCTGCAGGACCAAATAATTCACAGTGTATTTTATAAAGTTTCCCCTTGTCCTCCATCAACTGATTTACGTGTTTACATGACACATTTCATGACAGCATCTACTCTAGACAACACCAACAGTTTTGTTCTGTTCTTTCTTCTTAGCAATCCCTTAGATACAACAGCAGTCATAAACCCTCAACTCTATAGATGTTTCTCTGAAAGTCCATTTCAGCCTCAAGAAAAAAAAGCACAGCACAGTCAGTTGTGCTGAGAATAATTTTATTGTAAACGTGACAACATCTGCAAAATTACATAATGCTGTACAAGGGCAATTTCTAAAATACTTGTTTTACTCCAAATTCAGGGCACATTTCCTGATCTCTACTAATTACATTAAAATGTCTTCAGTTAACATAGATAAGAATGCATTACTGTTGATGCTTCTTTATACCACCTAAACTCTAAAATGGCAACATTTTATAAGGTGATTTGTCTTTTTGCATCTTTTACATGGCAAGTCTGTGAATAGGACCACAAACTCCACCTCTTTCTAATTTCAGAAAAGTTAATTAGCTGTACTTATTCATGGCCTACGTGCAGGCATTTGGAAAAAAAGTCAAGTCAAACTGAACATTAGAAGAGCTCATTTTTGATTGCTAGGGCTTAATACCTACCTTGTAATTTCCAAACACAAGGACACACAGATATATATTTATTTCAAATCCTTTTTAAATTGTTTTGGTATGTTAGAAGTAGCATATTTAGCCAGCCTACAAAAATATAAATAGATTATATGTATTTCTGTCCTTAGTGTTAGTAAATAAAGAAGTTTTGTTGTGTTCATATATGTCCCTCGCTGTTATGTGCTGCTTCTTGAAAATATTTTATTCTTTCCAAATCATATATCAATCCTTAGGATTTCTGACTTGTGTCTTAGGCAAGATGACTGAATGCAGATGACCAGTGAAAAAGACATTGTTTATTCTTTACCCATAGTACTTTTCATCCTTAAAGCACTTACTAATCACTGCAACCTATTCTGTAAATTCCAGCCTATTCCATAAATAAGGATTATTGTCCTTTTTTAAAGATAAGCATATGAAGGCAAAGAAGTTAAATGACTTGCTAAGGACCACAGAGAAAGCAGTGTCCCATCTTGGGTTGAAAGTGGATTCTTGCCTCCTGGTCCTAAAATCTTTAAGCTACAAAATCTTCATTGTCGTTAACAGGCAATAGTCTGTATAAACAATTACGAATGTTGACAATCAATCAAATTATTAGCTTCAAATAATGTTAATTATGAACAGCTTTTTCTGCTTTTGTTACAACTTTAAAGAATTTGAGCAATTAATCCTGTTGTTTATTTGGAGAATAAAAATTCATTCTCATACATTATTTGTGGTAACTAAGGTTGATAAATTTTGTTTAATTTTCTGTGATTTGGGACTGGCTACATAAGTAGAGTAGAACTTTTTTCTGCCACTTCATTGACTGACTATAGAACAACAAATAACTGTCATACACTATGGGCTGGAATTTTGTTGTTTTTGATATATGGCCATTTATACTCAAATTTTCAAATTCCGGAGGTTGGGTTTCTGATGTTTGGATCCTGATATTGAAGTTATCCATTAGACTTTAAACAATAAAACAGCACGAGTCCCAATAATTAGCAGCATATTCCACTCAGAAAATTCATTTCAGAAAATATTAGTGCTGCACTTTATTTCTTACTGGCTTTCCTTAGTCCATACTAGTATCTGAAATCCTTCAATTAAATCTCTAGAGCTAAAATTTGTCACATCTGCTCTGTAGTAATTGCTAATGTTTGTTGACTTTTTAGCCACAAGCTCTTCAAATGGGACGTATTTTTCAATAATTAACCCCAGATTTTTAACAAATAAAGATTTAAAATATATATTGAATCTTCTACTTCTAGCATTGTTTGCAGATAACTCAACCATGTTGATCTAAATTATCCTTGGTGTCAAGCAGGCAGATGTAGACTGTTCATTACACTACCACAGGGACTTAATTTTGGTGTAAATGTCACTCTTGCCAGCTCTTTGTATAAAGAATTAATTCCAAGAGTCATATTTTCTTTTAATGGAAAGATTGCTTTAGTGATTGCTAGAAAAACAGGGTAATAGAAGGCACTCAGCTGAACCAACTTGTTTCCAAAAGCTATATATATTTTATGATTGGTTTGTGATAGGCAACATTTAGGATCTGATTCTGAAAGTTGTCAGGCTCCCTGAGCTCTAACTAGAGCTGTTAAAATTGGAGGCATCTCAGCACCACACAGAAGGTGCTCAACCCCTCGTAAAGTCAGAGGCCCTCAGCATTAGGAGGTCCCCTTTGAGCTTTGTGGAGCACAAGTCAGATGTTGTCCTCATACTTGCTTTTTAATGCTTTTGCTTTGCGCTTCGTGTTGTTCATTTCAGCTTCATTTCACAGAGGCCAATTTATTTTCTGTGTTGAGTCTTGGGCACCAGCGTTGGCTCGGTGCACGTATCTGAGGGTAGGGTGTCGCAGGTGGGGCAGCTACAGGACTTGTCCGTGAATGTGAGCTTCGCTACGTGGTTGTCTTTGCTCCCATGGGAGTAGCTTGCGCAGATGTATGTTTCCCTGTAGGTTAGTTTTGCAGGGATTTCTGCCCCAACAACTTTTACACAAAGAGGATGCAAAGCTTTTCTCTCACGCTGTCCTCTCACCCTCCCACCGCCAGGCTGTGAGAGCTGCTCCGAGACGGTGGCGTCTCCGAGCAGTTCGCTGAGCAGCCCAGAGCCGTGCAGCTGATGGCTCCTGTCCCCCCATATCTTTCTCCCCTCCTGTAAAGCTGTGCTACAAAGCACAGCCGAAAGGCGTTCAGGCTCCCACCATCTTCCTTCCTCCCAACTATTTTTGTGTTGATGATGCTGTTTCCAGTATAGGCAATATCTGACCTGGAAGATTGGTTCCTGTTTTTAGAGTTGTCTATTGGACATCCCAGGAACATAGCACCGGGCAACAAGATCAAAATGAAACACCAGTCTTTTTGGTCCAAATGCATTGTGTCTAGATATATGTGTTGAAATGGAAACCTGAGACAGAACAGCTTTCTTTTCCCTGACACTAACGAAATAGAGTATTTATAGTTACCTATGTATCCCAGCACTTTCTGCCTCCACTCTGAAGACTAACTACTGTCTCTGACATCCTTTAGGAACAGTGTGTTGGAGACTCGGTCCTCTTTCCTTTAAGTTTCACACTTTGTAAATGACAATCACTGCTTGATGCAGATGTTGCACTGTATGCCACTCAGGGATGTTTCATTATTAAAAATAGCTATATAAATATAATGGTAATAATAAGGAAGAGAATGTTAGAGGCTTTGAGGGGCACAGGTTGAGCTGCTCAAACGAATGTGACCCAGACAAGGCTTTCAAGCCAGCGATTAGAACTAACATTGGTGTAAACTGAATTCACTGTCAGTGTTTCCTCAGCTTGATGCAGGACTCACTACACCCGTTGTTTCGCAGTCACTGAAGCATTTCTGAGCAATCAGTTTATGCTTTGAAAGGCCTTTTGGAAGCAAAATGCAGATGAGCTCTGTACAAATTACTGAATTTAGGCAATTGACAACAGAAAGTGCAGTTTAAAGGTACTGAGTTTAGGTACCGTTAATGTGGGTTCATATTCAGAACTGCTGCGGGTATGTAAGAGGAAGGGCTAAGATATGGAATAAATGACAGCATGTCAGCTGACAGCCACAGTTTTCTGAATTACCACATGGAGAAATGCCTATAAAGAGCAAGCAATATAAAATGAACTGGCTAACTGCTATCCTTTCCTCTCACAGATGCACCAAGCCATAACCATCACTCAGGCCTCTGTATGGCATGCCCAGTCCTCTGCTCATCTCCAGCAAATGTGCATAAGACCGCTTTTTATACCACACTACTGAAAAATACTCCCATTTCCTAATCATGAGAGGTTTGAAATGCACTTATGTTTACCTTTCGCTCTACTCCAAATGTTGTCAATAGACCTATCGTTATAAGAACATACACAGAAAGACAGATTGCAGTGGATTATTTTACCAGTCATTGAGCTGATGCCAGGTCTCTAACCAAGGGGCTCTCCCCACCCCTGAGCCTGATTGTTGCCCCTATCCTCATAGTGAATAGGTATGCTTTTGTGCTCCTTCCATCTGCTGGATTTGCTATACCTAGAAAGCCGGTGGACAACCTCATCAAGAGGTGGAAAGGAGAGACCAAGACCCCTAAGCAGCAAGGTCCTTATTGTTTGCCAAGTGTCCTGCTGCAATTTCAGTTTTCATCTTTGAGGTTGTCGGGAGCCATTTCTAAGCAACTGAAATTCTTGCTAGCATTTCACTTGCCCCTTAAAAAGAAAAGTCCTCTTAATCCTTCTATTTCTCTCCCCTTCTCCTCCTTCTTCCTAATGAGTGAAGCCTAGAGTGGGAAATGACTCATCTTTGGTCCTTCTCAAAGCTGGCTCAGTTTGCATAAGAGATGTTGCACTCAGAAGGCAGGAAGCAGGCTCCTCTCTCCTCTCCCTCCCAGCCTGCATGTCATGACTGCGTTGTCCCTGCATGCATTGTCCCCGTAAGTAGGACTGTATGACAATGAGCCAAAACCCCCAGGAATTTACCATCCCAGAAATGGTTTGCAGCAGACCACTTCAGCTTAAAAGCCACTTGCATATGCCCTCTAAACTGTAGGCAAAAGCCATGGTGAAAAGAATAGGCCCTAAAATTTCTCCAGTGGTAACTCAAGGACCAGTAACTCCTAAAAAGGCAGTCTGAACATCCAGCGACACGATGGATGTGTCAGTGTCCTCCAAACAACGCTTCCATTTTGTTTATGCTGAGAGAATAATGAAATGCACAAAACGCACTTGCAAAGGTGGAATAGAAACTCATTTGGGGTCGAATATTTCCTGGGTGTTACTGCACACAGCGAGGATAGTGCTGCTCACAGTGAGTTCACTAACATGATGTACTACAATTACATAATTTCATCATCCTCACAATTCAAGCACAGCACACAGGGAGAGTGAAAGAAAACATCATTGAATATAGCAGCAATAAATAAATTATAAGTGTTTCTTTGTAACTGTACATGCAGAAAATGTTTGCTTTGCACGCGGTCTTCTGTACAATAATATAAAGAAAAAACTTTGTTAAATGTAGATATCACAGTGTTTTTACATATTTGTTGGATTCGCTGGATGGAGCTGCTAATTTGTGATCGAAGATACTGCTGTTGGGAAAAATGTATGTGCTTCAAGAAAAGGCTGAGACCCTTGTTTATGGCTATACATTGGCAACAGTAAAGTATGTTCAATATAAAACTCTGTCTGGACAGAATTAGAAAATTGTCTCCTGGTTTTCAATTTTATGATCATGTTGGTCCCTTATTATTTAGGCAACAAAAACTCAACTGCATTGAAGAACAAGCAGGGCCAGATGGGCAGCCACAAAGAACAGGCTTTACCTTAAAGTCTGTTCCACTTAAAACCGGCTTATTTAAAAAAAAGGAGGAAAAAAAAGCACTTATATTTGTCTTGATTAGACACTCAGCTTAATAATCAAAGTAACTAGATTAGGCTGTCAGCTTCTTCTGGGATTCAGATGCACTACAGTTGTGTTTCTTTAATGTGTCACTTCAATGTCTAAATCAGGCGAAAAACAGAGTCATTGTTAGTATAAAATGCTGATAATGACTTAACCCTACGAAGTGTCAACCATGCATTCTTGTGCAGTAGACAGGGATTTATTCATGCACTTATTCTTAAAAAGCCACTGAGTAGCATAACGTGTAAACTAGCTGTGATGATAGTCTTTGCCTCTTGCATTACTGCAACGTGACCTCTGGCGGGCTGCAGGGAGGGGCTCTGCGATTGTACTTGTGGCCACAAATAAAGCACAACTCAACTCTAAGCAAGCCGTTATCGACACCCAGCTACATCAAATGCATGGGGTATTTTGAGATTTATGCTAATCGCTGTGAGATAATTCCCATGTTAAACTAATTACTCTGGCTGTAATGAATGGACAGTGTAAATAAATTAGGAATCAGAATAGGAACAGAATCCCTTATTTTACAACTGCACTGTCTGCCTCATCTGATTAACACTAAAGAAAGTAACTTAAAAACTAAACAAACAAAACAAGAAAAAAAAGCCTGAGTATGTATTGTAGAAATGTAGAAGACAAATAAAATATTTTTTGAAATGTAATTACTTTTAATATATGCTTGTGGAAGTCTAATACTATGTATGCTGTCTCTGTAATTTTTGCTGTAAATAACTTGGGACAGTGAATACACTGATTTTTTCTATGTCTCTGTTTAAGCATAAGACTTTGTAATGATTTTTTTTAAAGAGGAAAAACATCAAAGAGCAAATTATGTACTTGCTTCCTATAAGTGTAATGTACTCTTCAGTTTTTATGGAAACTGATTGTAATAGATAAAGCCTTTTGACCAGCCGTTGGTGTTCAGTGTATAATTCTGTTTGTAACGGGGGAAAAAAAGACAGGACTATCAATGAAACCTGTTCCCAGTGAGTCTGTATAGTGAGTATTGTATTAATACCTGCAGACCGTATTTGAATAATATAATTTGAAGAAAGGTTGCTCAAGCAAATAATGTTTCCTTACAGCATATGGCTTTTATGAACCTTCTGGCATGGATTATATTAATAGAAACAAATTTTTCTTTCCAATGAGCAAAATATTTTTGTATGCTTTTAATTTCTTATTCAAATTTGAGGTCAGGCCACTCATTAGCTGTAATCTGAAGCCATAACTGACCTTCACCAAATACATGTTTTAAAGATCATAATAGAAAAAGAAATTATGTCCAGTTAATCAACAGCTGTAATAACACAGGCAGGAGCATAAGTAACATGACTTTAATGGCTACTATTTTATGATTACCGATTTATAAAAAAAGAAAAACATAATTAAAATAGATATTTAGATTTAAATGAAACTTTCTAATATTTTTGAAATATCCCTGAAAATGCTTCCTTGCTTTTAGGATTATGAGAGAAACTGATTTTTCGTATACTTCCAACTTTCAAATATCTAATGTTTTTATCCTATTTCCAGTTCATTTTGTTAGAGTGAAATGAGATTGTTAAGACCCAGATCTCCAAGCCATGAACTATATGGTGCTTGGTTGTAGCTACATTGTTGTAAATCGATTTGATTTGAATTTTGGGGGATATTGTTTGCCACTTGATAAGTGTGCTCACCACTGTTGGTAACGCACAAGAGTTGCATTGCCTGTCAAGAAGTGTGTTAAAAAAATGATCAGCTAAAATACGATTCAAAATGAATCCCTCTCAAAAGCAGAACAAAAATTCCTTTCTAAAATGAAATGTCTCATAGAGTCAACAGTCATTTTTTTTTTTCTGATGCTTAATTGTAAAATAATTATGATATATATCTTAACTGGCTTGTAGATGCAAAAAGCAAAACCACAAATGAACCATGGCACACTGGGTAAAAATCTGGCTCCATTGAAATCAAGGGGGAAACCACCCCTGATTTCAGTGGAGCCAGGAGTTCATCCAGCATTTTTACATCTGCAGTTTTCTTCTGATCTTTCTCCCTTGTTTAATATATCTGACCTAATTTATGTGTATGTGAGTAAAACTACAGCCTGATTCATTTAGAAAGGGATCATTGAGGGTTTTATTTTTTATCATGAATTTCCTAGGACCAGCATCCCTGTCAAATGAAAAGGTTCTATATTACTTTAGAATGTAATAGATCTTTGTCTTATTTTATGTCCTGTAAATTATTAGTTCACTACTGTTAGCATTCCATAATAATGCACACATGATCTTTGAATGTTTTCTGTAAATGACAATCAATGTTGATGAAGTTCCTTTCTTTAATGCTGAACAAAATTAAAAAAAAAAACTGTATAAGAAAATAAAATCTGTTGTGTTACTTTTTTCCCTCTACCTTTAAATTACCTGGATCAGTCAGGGAAAAAATTGTGCATACATTTCCAAAACAGAAGGGTAAAAATAAAAACATAAACATCAGGAGTCTGTACTTATTTTCAGGATTTCTTTTAACCTATTGAATTAAGAATAGCATGTAGATCCATCAATGCACCAAAAGTAGCTCTGTTTTGCAATTTAAATTTCAGCTGCAACTTTTGAATATGTAAATCATTAAATTTATTCATTTATTTTCTATTTATTTTAGGGAAAGCCTCAGCTAGTAGAAGAGCAAAGGACTTTAAGTAAGAGACACCTGCCTGAACACAATCTGTACAGTAACATAACAGCACGTTATCTTAACTGGAAAGCATATACCATATTTAAAAGAAATGATAAATATATCAATTAAATATTTTTAATCTATTTTTAATATCTAATAGGATAGTAGAGGATGGACCAGAAAGTGCTAGCTGTCAAAGCTGAGGATGAGTACCTTTTAAGGAGACTACGTGGCCATCTTCATTTTTGGGGAGCCTCTATTTAAATATAAATTAAAAATACGATACCCAAAGGCCTCATTTTGCAAGCTCTTAAACAAATCATACACATAGTGTTACTGACTTCAGCAGGACTCTTGCATACATTTAAAGCCAGCCAGGTGTTTAGGTGGTGCTTGAATCACAATGCAAGCAGCTAAGTTTGGGATCTGAGATGCAGTAAGTGCAGCTTAGCGTAATTAGAGTTTCAAAGTCCTAGAGACTTAAGACTCATCTGGAGATTTGGCATCTGTTTGAAATCCTTTCAAATAAATGTAACAATGAGTTCATATATGAACATTCATATTGGAGACATCATGAAGCTGAGCTGTTTACTACCCATATGAAATATATGGACTGCTGTACTTGCATTTTTTGGAACAAAGAATTGCATAAATATGCTGGTGATGTTTAAATATGCAGTGTCCACAGGTGCTCGTATAAATACTAACCTGTATTTTTCTCAATTAGAAAGTCAGAAGCAGTGTACTTTAAAACAATATCAGCAGATTTTGTGTAGTTTATGCTTCCTTACTGTTTAATTGTCTTTAATATATTGAAACTGGCTTATATTTCTAGGCTGTCTAGGAAAAAGTTTTAGCTCAATGTCAGTGTAACTCCATTCACCAGGCTCACGGTAGATTTACTCGTAAGTATATGAAATATCTTATGCTCTTTGCACATTACAGTTTCTCAAAGGTAGATTGTAGTATAAATTAGTATATGCTTTCAAGGAAAACAAAGGTGAAATACATTAGACAATACATCATGAAATTACAATAACTGACAATCACAGATGGATTATATATTTACATATGTTCACTTAATTACAAACTCTTGCACATGTAGCCTTCTAGATCATGATATGTGGTGGACGTATAAGAATTTTATGATAACTTACCATGTACTTCCTAAAAGCGACTGTCTCATCAAATGTGATAAACATCCTAAAAATAGTCCAGTGTTAGTCCTGGATGAGTCAGAATCTGGCAAAGCAATTTTTCTGCCTCTTTCCTTTCTTCCTGCTTCTCCCCTCTTCACCTCACTTCCCCACTCCGAAAATAAATCTTCAGAAAAATCCTTTTAAAAGTGGATTGCAAGTTGCTTTGGGAGGACAAGACCGATCTATACAAGATGCCAACCCTCCATGCTCCCAGTTTGAAGTGCCGGTATGTTGGAAAGGTAGGTGGAATTTTGGTGTTACCAGCCATGCTTACGTTTCTGGAAAGTGTTTGCTTATGTTTCTGTTTATGTAGGGGTTGTGTTGTATCTTTAATGGTCTGAGAATGTGAAAGAAGTGAGATTTATAGAGTTTTAGAGTTTTAATTAGATCTGATGAAGGGTGTCTGAGCCCAAAAGGTTTTTATTCCATTTATATCAAATGGGTTAATAAAAGTATAATCTCCCCCCAACATACCTGACTATGCATTAAGACTGTGTTTATAGCTATGCTTCTTAAAAAAACTGAGCAAATCTTTCATATGGATGTGCTATCTGTAAGGGCTCAATTCAGTTGCCCATAGAGAGGTGTTAGTCCTGTTTGTGCTGCCCTTGGGTACCTTCCTCAACCTCCACCCGTGGCTCCTAGAGGGTTCAGGTCTCTCAAGCTCTTCTCTGGAATGTGGACCTTTGAGATGACCCTAAAGCAACTCAAAAAACTAGATGCTGATGTTTAGGTGTCCATAAAGGGGGCTGCCTACTACTGTAGTTTAAGCATGTAACATTCATACTGCATATGAAAGCCTGGAATTTTGCATGTATGAAAGTAAACAGATGAGGCACCATCAGTGATTTACAAATAATTTTTGCAAAATCTCTTCAAAATTCCCATGGCAGTAACTGCAGTCCTGAGCTTAAGAGAATATTCCCATGACCAGCAGTTTCAGCCCGGCCCTAATAAAGCTTGTGTGTAAGTTGCCTCCATTTCAACAAAAAGCAATTCTGAGCAAATGCTGGCCTTGTCTGGAATTTCTCCAGATTAAGAAAAGCTTTTATCAATGGGCTATTAAAAAAAATCCACCCTCTATCCCCCTATTTTTGTGACATTTTTAAGTTGAAGAATGCATTCGGTTACAAGGAAGGAGGCACTAGACTTGCAGTTCTGCAGCTCATGGCTTTGCACCAGCCTTTAAACGATTCAGTAACTGACATAGGCAGGGCCTGGCACGTCCTTTGCTTCCCTGTGACAGCTGAAGACCAAACACCCTGAAGTTTTCAGCTGTGAAGTTTTAGCAAACATATGTTGATCTTACCCTCTTACAAATAAAAATTTCTTCTGGACTTAGAAGTCAGCTCTCTCTCTTACTGGGCGTACAGTTGGGCCCTCATTTTTTGCTCAAGGCAGAGCGACACACTTGGGAGCGTTGTGATACCAAAGGGAGGCAAAAGGGGCAGCGTGGAAGGGCTGAGGTGAGGAGACAGCTGATCTTCATCCCCTTTAAAAGGCCGTGCTGCCCTAATCAACATGCTTGCCTTCATTGCTACAGAAGGAAGAGGACTTTTTTATTATTATTATTTTCAAGTTGTAAAATAATTTTGTGCACAGTGTCTCCTACTAGATGTTTCTGGAGACACTTCCAGCAGGTTTGGAGGGGAACAGAGGACTTCTCCGTGTTGTATGCTTGGCCTGCATCTCTGCCTGCTACGGATGCTGCGCTGTCACGGCTTGCACTTCAGGGTAATTTGAAAAGGGAACTACATTTTCTGGGGCTCCCCCTCATTTCTGTCTCTTCTGAAGGTCCTTCACATTATTCCTTTTCTTCTCTATTCTCGCTGCCTTTTAGCAGAGGGGAGGCTGAAGACCATGCTTTCGAGGGGTCCCAATACAGTGGTATGAGCTTGTGTGTACTTTTTAACTCATGCTGTACCCAAAAGAAATTAATACCTCTTCCATGAGCTTGAAGCTAGACATGTGCTTAGGTAGCCTTTTGAATTTAGCTATCCAAGCAGCTTCAAGATGTGCAAAATACTTTATCAGCCAAAAGCCTTGCTGAAAATTGCTACTTGAAGAAATTAACATACCATTATATCACCTACTGAGAGATCTACTAGAAAATGAGCACAACATCAAGTTTAAACACTGTGTGTTTTGGGACGTTTACTCTGATCATTGATTACTCCTGTCATTTTAGGTAGGCAGATGATTTGGTGTCTATATATCTATTTATCTCTTTCTTGGCACTTTTAGAGTATAAGCAGTTTCTCCACCCCTACCGTAAGGTTTCCAGATGTTATCAAATAAACCCATGCTGTCTTGGCAAGGACTACATTCTCTTGCTGCCATCTGGGTTACTAATGAAATCCAATCAGCCTTCTTCTGAGGTGACTTATCATTCCAGTGCCTCAGAGTGACTTGTTTTGTGGACGGCAGTCTGAACTGTAATGTCATCTGCATCCTTAAGGGAAAACCCTGCAATCCTGTAATATCATTGAAAAAGCACCCTGAGAATCCGTGGCTGTTTATAAATCAGAATTTAAAGTATGATTTATTTATTTAGTATGATAAATCATACTAAAATGTACACTTTATGCCTTCTCTGAACAGTAGTGGATCATAGGTACCACACCTTTTACAATCGCATGGCATATTTTAGAAAGCATATGCATGCATGCTGGAGAGGGTTTTTTGCACTTACAGCAGAAATATGAATGCACATCACTGAACTAGACCAACAGATTTCAAAATCTGTGTGAAATGGGAAATCCAAATTTGTCATTTTTGTTGGAATTTAAAAACATTCAGTGAGTACAATCAAAATTTCAAAGGTGTTGAACCTTTACCCCTCAAATGCAGATACTATCCACCAGAAATTATAGGAGGTCATTTGTGACTGATGTTAATAAAGGCATATATATTCAAAAAGAAATGTAAAAAAGAAATTAATATTAGGTCTATTGTCCTTTCATTAAAAAACAGAATTTTCTTGTGGACACAGTTTTCCTGTGAGGAATATTGCTACAAAAGGTAACAGAAAAATGATCCAAAACTGAAGCATTTTTTGTCAAATTTAAAAGAAAATTCTATGTCTTTTTATGGTTTTCCATGGAAAGATTAAAAATCAGAGCAAACAGCATGGAAGATAAATAACGGAAATTCCATTTACACTTTTTCAGTCATTTAATGGCTGTATGCATCTCATTATTTATTATTATTATTGACTAAAAATGTGTCCATCTAGTGCTTGCATTAACAACACAGAGAATGAATCTTCTATTTTAAATTCACAGACTAGTGCCACAAGCACTAGCTGGTCTCTCTTAAAGTTTTTGCCAGTATCTTTTTAGGCTGTTTCCCAAGAGCTTTTCTTTCCAATGCTGTTGAACATCAAGAGCTGTTTGAGCTTCTCTAACGGTCTTTCCAATACAAAGCAGTATTGCAACACAGAATCACTGACACATTATCCTATGTTGGAAAGATCAAGTTGTAGGAAAAATACTTATTTCAGCCTGTCTCTAGCCAAGGGTGGGAGCCAGGAATGTTTCGCATCTCACCAATATCTTATGTTCCATTAGAAATTGCATTTTTCCAGTATTAAGTAGACAAAATATCTACTCAATCATATGCCTCAAGACAACTATCATGTTATCTTTAAACAGAATTTTTGAAATAGTAATCGCTGATATAATGGTCACAGGGATTCCTCTAGATAATATTTGTAAGTAAACTATAGAAAACTAGGAGCACATGAAAAAGGGAAAGGTTGACATATGTGACAGCCAAGAGTGCTCCCTTTATAGAAGTATTAACCTGCAGTTACTTCTCTGAAACCAGTGGCATGACCTTACAGCGATGGAACTGAGGGCATGCATGCGAGGGTGTGCATTCGAGGCACATCTCTACATGCAGAGTTGTTGTCTGGAGAGCTGCTCTGCTGAAATATGTTGATGTGCCAGAGAGAACGCACTTAAAGTACTAGGTTTCTGTAATGAGTGATGGAGGTATGGAGACAGTAAGGTTTAGTGGAACATGGAAAAGGTGAAGCAGTATGAAGGAGCCAATGGAAAAGAGGGAGATAAAGACATTTAGTAAGGAGATGGAGTCTGCACTCTAGCTCAGGTGCTACAGCACTCTAAACACTCCCGAAGAGTCCCGAAGAGCTTCCGTGAAATCTAATCTAATCTGATCTCCTGTGCTTCCGCGCTTCATTTGAAATTGGACCTCCTTGAAACGATATGAGTTCTGTCCATTTAACTCCAACAGAACTGCCAGGTCCACCATCGTGTTCTGATCGTAGCCCCATCCAGCCTCAGACTGCCCTGGAGCCCCTAGACTCCTTTTGTGAGAGACTAGGACTCAACTGGGAATAGAAACAGATGAGTATTTGCAGAGCTGAGCTATTACACAAAGGCCTGAAACAAATATTGCTGCTTGATGGGAGAAAATAGAGTTTGTTTTTTAGCTGCTATTTGTGCATTGCTGCAACAAAAAGAGGCCTGAGCGGTGCAAATTTTCTGTGACAGAAGCCAGCTATTGCCCCTTGACACACTACAACTCTAATGACACAGTACATCCTGCTCTAAGGTAGGACTCTAACATCATTGTACATCACTGTGCTAATAGAGCTGCTCAGCTTCCCAATCTGCATCCAGCTCCCACCAGGACCAGGCAAACAAGCTTGCATCTTGCTCCCTTGCCCAGGTAAGACTCAGCCCTCAGAGGTGTTCCCTGACATTGCCCCCTCTGTCAGTGGGCAAAGATAGACCGTGCTTCTTGAACCAATTTGTTCCAAAGGGCCTTTCGTTCCTCTCTGTAACCATGGCACAATAATTATGACTCCAGTCCTTGTTTTCTGGTGGATACAGCTGCAGGCATTTAAGGTCTTGCCAATCCCCAGTATCAACTCTGCCCCTTTGCTGGACATCACTGGTTGCAGGAATGGCATCAGTGAATGTATCCCGGTCCCTACACCAGAGGGGTCACAGGCTGATGTATTAACCAAAGCCACCTTCATCTTTCTCACACTGAAATTTGCTAGAGAGTATTAGCCAGAGCTTTTAGGTTGTAATAGGACTCAAAATGTTCCTCCTAGGGCACATAGGCTCCTCCTGTAGGCCCCAATGAGCATACGAATGCCTGCTTGATAACCTGGGAATCTCTGTTTTTTGTAGGTCGAAACAGATGAGTATAATGGCCTCTTCTGACCAAAAAAATCTGTGAATGAATTTGATGTCTCTGCCAAAAGCTGTTAGTCTGAGAAGGCCCAAGTTATCAAAAGACTGTTAAACTGCTGTTCGGTTTTGTTATCATTTCCTCTCCCAGCCTCTTTCCAAGTCACAAGAGTCGGAAGCAGAAAGCAACATGAGAGGGCACAGGAAGACAGCTAGGAAAGCACCTAGGCAGCATAGCTGCCTGGAAAGCAGAGCACTCTGTAGTCTGTCCTCGCTAACATGGGCTGGCAAGTTTTACTGAGCAGCTCTTTTTCCTTAACCTTCCAATGCCAGGAAAGAAAATCTCTCCTCTGGCAGTACCTTCATCAGAGAGGGACAATTGCCTCCATATTTAATGCAGCCCATAATCAAACTGGCCCATCATTGCTCTGGCTGGAGGTGGAGGTGAGTACAAACCTTTTAGGCTGATGCTATTGGGCCTTTAGTAGACATTAAAGA
Organism: Dromaius novaehollandiae; assembly: GCF_036370855.1. Lineage (NCBI taxonomy): Eukaryota > Metazoa > Chordata > Aves > Casuariiformes > Dromaiidae > Dromaius > Dromaius novaehollandiae. The sequence goes on along the minus strand of NC_088130.1, from coordinate 12,360,881 downwards.
ATCTCTCAGGAAAAAACTAAGACCAGCCTTGTTTGACAATGAGCTTACAATTAAAAAGGAAATAAATACACCTGGGTGTTTCCCACCTTCGAAAGACTTAAAAGAAAATAAGCTGCATTCTAAGTGGTGTTAATCATGTTCAATCTATTTCCCCTCTCACTGCAAATCAGTGCAGTTTTCAGCTAACAAGAATGGGTGCCCTACTTGAGCCGACAAACCCTATTCCCCCTGGTAGGAGAGGCACTTAGCATGGCATTACTATCATTACATCCCAAGGTTAAAGGCAATGAAACTCCAGGAGTGGCAAAGTCAAATCAGTTCAATTGTCTGATTGTTCATACTCATGAAGCAGTGAGGCTGGCAGGGGTCCAGCAGAAAACTTAGGGCTTTCCAGAGGAGCTCCTTTAAGGTAATTCATTGCCCTCTACAGTAGCTTAAATCAGAAGGGCTAGAATGGTCACAGTAAATGTGGCTCCTGACACTTCTTAAGAGCAATATTAGCAGATAGCCAGCTGCTAGGCCAGATGTCAAAGGTGCATTAAGAGTACTTGGTTTTGAGCTAACCCATTCCCGAGAAGTAGAATGGATTTGGCTTTGAGCAATGCAATAAAAAAAGATTGTGATTAATGAAGCAGTACAACTTAATAAAGCAAGTTGACTCCTGCTTCTTTCTTGCAGGCATTTTCACTGTCCACAAAGCAGTTCTTTTACTTACCAGCAGGGACATGTAAAATGTTAATCATCAATCTGTGGGCCATTAAAGAAGTTGCTTTTCCTTTCTCAACTTGAAAACCAAGGGGAAAAGATAATAGGTTTGGTTAACAGAGCTGTTCAGATAATGGAGAATTTCGAAAGAAAGCTTTCATGGAGTCAGCGTGGGAGCTTGGTGCCTTAATCCAGCCCTTATTATAACCTGAGCTCCACATCTAGTTGGGGCTGGAATTTAGGATTGAGATGGAAGGGAAGCATTCTTTCCTTTTCTGGGACATTCCGCTTCAGCATAGCCTAGGACAGGAAGGGAAGACGAAAGGATGTTACTCCCCATGCCTTGTCATTTGAGTAGAGGGCACACTGCCAGCAATATCAAGAGATAATGCCTTTATTTTTGAACTTTCTACTAAGTAATGAGACCAGAGTAGAATACATGCAATTGCAAATTCAAGGGAGAAGACTAAATAGCACATAGTATTTAATAAGCAACAGATATTTATAGCAAGAAGTGAGCTTATAGAGCTCTCTTTGTACTCCTTAAAATGTTTGTTAGAGCATCATGCACAGAAAACATTTCTGCATAGATCTGGGCTTGGGGAATTGAAGGGACTGACAGTATTTAAAACAGACTTTATGCAGATCGACAAGTCATTTTGCAAACTGTGGGTGAAGGGAACACAAGTTCTGCTGTTCTAAGGGGAGCAAGGGGAGGCAATTACTCCAAACACCGAGAATTACAGGGAGGCAGACTGCTAGGCTGTGACAACCAGAGGGTTCTGGAGATGCCAGCAGAATCAAGGAGCCTGTGGAAAGCTCAGTCCACCTGGGACCTCAGCCTGGGTTCAAGCTACAGGACTATCTTCATTGGGCCTCTAAAGTCCCCTTAACTACTGTGTCTTAATCCTCCACCCAGTGTGTGCTCTAATAGGAGACTGTTGATGTCAAAAAAAAAAAAAAAAAAACCTAGCTGCTCCTTATATGTACTGTGCATTTAACATCGTATTTCAAAACTTATTAGCCAAGTAATAAGCTTCAGGAGCTCCAAAAAACCTGTAGCCATACATTGAAGGACCTGACTCCTTACACCATTGCAATAATTATATAGTGCTTCAGAAGACTTACCTTAGCATGCCACTGAATGAAACAGCAGGCTCAGAAAACTAGCAGGGTTTGGGTTCAGGTAAATGTAGCTAACTGCAAGGCTGTGCTTCCTGCATTGTTAGGCTGGAAATAAAAGATTCCTTCTTCTCTCCTCCCCACCCACTTTGCTTTCCTACTATTTTTTTTTTTATTTCTATATGGTTTTTGTCTTTCCTTGAACTGGATAGTAAATATCAGCAGTTGAGCAAGGACTTTTATTTTTGTAGTGTTTGGGGGAATTTTTTTTTTCTTGTAACACAGATGCTTGCAGAAGGAAATGGTGAATTTACAAGATCTGTCAAATTTTAATTGGAAAGCTGGCACCAGCACTGTCTATAATTTCTTCCATGTTGTGGACCCCGCATGCTGCAATTAGATGTCATTGCTGTACCCTTGGTTTCAATTTTCAGAGGAGAAGAGGGGAGGGATCTCTTTGTGAGCCCATATCTTCCTTTCCACAACTGCACTGCAAGCGTAATTCTAAGCCCTCGGGCAACAGACTCCATTGCCATGCTCAGGCAAGTAAGTGGCTTGATCCGTGAGGAAGGAATTTGCACCCAAAGTGAATGCCGCAAAACATGGGTGCAGATTTTGCAGTTAATAATCTTTTCCTAACAACTGGCATGATGCTCTCTAAAAACCTTTGTTTTATTTTATTGTTCTTTTTGTTGTGTGCCATTGAGTCTGGTTATATTTAACAAAAGAAGAACAAAAATCCAAACTCATGCTACTGGAGTAATTGATTATGCAAAAAGCGGATTTGAGCTTTGCAAGAAAGTAATGCAGGTTTCTGACAGTTCAAGCCCATCCTCACACAAGTAGCAGTGTTGGGAAAACAAGAGCAGCTACTGTGCGAATCATGTGCCTGACCTGAAACAACAGTAGAAAAGGTGTTAGCACCCAAATAGTTACAAAGCAAATAAAAAGGTTAATTATTGCCAGCTAATAGGAGGTGTTTGGGGTTGAAAATGTGCTTTTTTGCCCTCCATATTGTCTCAGTGGGCAGATGGCTGCTTACTTAAAAGAGCACAGATACCAACAGAAGACACTTAATGTATTCGCTATTTGATATTTAGTAGTTTTTAGGAGTTTAGTAGTTTTAAGCAGGAAAGGAAAAATACCATGTATTTCTCCTGCTTTGCAGGCATGAACAGCCCATCTTGGTCCTTCAGTCTTATTTACAATAATTTTAGAGCAAGAAAGATGACAAAGAAAGAAAGAACAAATGTGAGGTGGCAAACAAGAAATTCTGAGCATTTGAGAGGTTCATAAACAGACTATAGTAGGGGTGCTCAACTGCATATTACTAGGGTGTTGGCTTAAGTATTAAAGCAGGTTTCCTTGGAAGTGAAGGCTACTCACATACCATGAAATTGTGTGCACTGTTTTGTTCAGGTTTAGGGGGTGAGGCAACAGAGAAGTTTATAAAGAGACCATGGCAAGGGCTTTTATTCAAGGTACAGAATCCCATGAAGCACACACAGAGGATGGTTGATATCTGTCAAGCTAATACATGTATGTGTTGTTTAATATTTTGGCCACCTTCAGTATGTTACATACTTTTTGGTAAGGTAACTTAAATGATTGTTTGTTTCATGGAAGCCAATAGGTCATTCTGCCAATGCTCTGGAGAGAGAGCTGTGGTTCAAGTTGCTCAAGATAGTAGTGATGAGCTTCTTGTAATGACAATTGTAGCATTTACAGCAGGTATCGACTGGAAGACAGTGTCCCATGTGAAATGGATGAGAAGAGGAGTCACAAGGGAAGGCCCAGAAGAAACAAAGCAAATCATGCTACCTGGTAAGATTTCCAGTCCTTTTACTCAGGCCTGTACAACATAGTGGCCCACCTCTGGCTATGAAGCCATTTGCCTGGCTTTCTAGAAAAACAGTCTGTTTAGAGAGGAGCTAAAGAGTTACTGCAGTGGTGAAAAGTTCCTATATTTCAGCTGCTCCCCAAGAGGACCATAGAAATTTTAGCTCATGGATAAAAGTGGGATACTTAAACCTCCATGAAGAAACTCCATGGGCAAACAAACTTCACACTTACATTCGAGCAATTACCACAGAGCAGCAAACGCAGGAGGGCTTCTTATATGTTTGTTGGTTTGAGTACATGCTCCTCACAATGAAGCAGGAATTCCCAGCTGTTGCTTCACTTTGTGGTCTGTCCAAAGCATTGTGATGGAGCTAAGGCTCCACCCAGACTTTCAGACAGGATCCAGGCCTGGATCCCATGGCAGGCAGGGAGGGAGATAGATAGATAAGAAAAGAAATTGGTAGCAGTTGAGGAGTGAGGTCATGGTTAGTGAAATATGTAAAAGGACAGTGGGATATGGGAAAGGAAGCTAAAAGGAGGTCTACAAGCAGGCTATGCTCCAGAAGACCAAGATGAGGGTGCATGGTAGAAAGCAGAAGGTCAAGAATGGTAGTATGGAGCATGTAAAATGAAGATCAGGGGTAAGGGTAATGGTCTGAGGCAGAAGTGAAGGAATGCTGTATTTCCAGAATGCAGAGATGCTGGCTAAGGAAGGAGATAGTATTAGAGGCTAGAAGAGGTACACCTAGGCTTGAAAAAGATATCCCATTAACTATAGAGCAATGCAACAGCAAGCCTTTTACCATGCAGATGCAATGCTCTAAGAAAACTAAGGCCAGATGCCCACCTAATTGTGATCAGTGTTGGTAAATCGAAATCTTTGCTGGCTGCCCATTAATTAGAATTAATGCATCCCTGATGATTGGCTTCCAGTTTTTCCTCCTAGAAATCAAACACAGCTTGAGGGAGAAAAGTCCAGAACCTAAAACTCTTCAGTTAGTCTCTTCATGCCCCCATGGATCTGGACCAACATCCTTATATTTAAGGGGCATAGAAAGCACAACAATTTCATCTTTATTCACATAAATAATTGTCTTACTTTAATTAAATGGAAGAGAGAATGTAGGTAGGTGAAAGTAATTATTTGAAATTTGCTGGCACACAGAGGGTAAACAGCCAGCTGTCTGACTTCTCCCTTGGGAATCCTAAGGATTCCGATTACTGCACATGTTCATGCAGAGGAGAGACAGTAAATCCATTCTATGCTGATACTTAGCCTATCCAATTTGTTTCATAATGATCTATTATGTACCCAAAGGATAATAATAGAGATGTGTCTACAGAAATTTAATTTGAACATGCCAGCTCTATGTAGCCCTCTAGAAAGTCTATTAATTTTAGAATAAGGTCTGCTCCCTGTTTTGCTTTCACTAAATGAAGAATGCAAGTCTGGCATACTTCAGATCAAGCGCTATAACCTTAGCTCTGCCCAAAAACTGTCAGCCTTCTCCTCCATCCTTTACCAAACTCTCTTAAACCTCAGTACAGCCACACAAAATGTATGGAAGCAGTGGGCACTTCTGAACAGGCACATTTGCAATGATCCTAATTTGGTCTATGCTCTGTGATTGAAATATTTTGGTAGGGCTAAAGTGGATGAGTCAATGACGTCTTGAGTCAATGACACTTACAGAGCGGGGCTGGAGGGCACAGATTTTCTAACTTGGGGGAGAGGTACTTTTCTAATTTTTACCTTAAGTCTTTTCCAGTGATTATATATTCATATTTTATCATAGTGTGCTTGAATCACCTAGGTAACATTTGGGGCCTCATCCATAAGTTATAAGTTTATATAAAGGAAATACTAAACATCCACGGACGGATTAGCCAAGTATAAAACATATATGAGAGTTTGAGTTTCTAACGGGGCTTGAAGCAGGAGCTTTTCTTTGGCTATAGGTGAGAGTGGATCACAAAATACAAGATATTTGACATAGTATTTGTCATATTGTGGGATGCAAGAGAGAAGAGCATTTCTATTTCTGGAACGAAGCAAGATAATGAACATAAATTAGCCTGAAACTAAGGCTGGTGTTCTTTTAAATGTGGAACACTTTATCATTTCGCATATTGTGAGTTTAACTGTTAATATCCTTTCTTTCTGGTTGGTATTGCCCATCATACTTGTAGCTGGAATGGGTACAGGCTTCTCAGACCAATGGCGAAGGAGCTGAAAGGGACAGTATTTTTATTTGATGCTATCTGGGATTTCCTGTGACTCAGGTCTGTTATTGTAAGGCCATTTTTATGTGTGCAGAATATGTCCTGTTCAGAAAAGATATCTTAGGTAATCTTGAAATCAAAACAACCCAGAGAATCATCTAGGTCCACAGAAGCCAAGAAAGTCAGGTTTAGCTGATGGAAGAGGACCACTGGCATCCATGCAGACTGGATCACAGAGGCTAAACTCCCACTGTATAATTAAGGGGGTTAAGAAGCAGACTGACTCAGATATCCTACTGGAAATACTTGCACTGCATGTGCTTCTGAGGAATCTACCTGATGGAAAGTAATTCAGTACTCCAGTAGTGGTGCCTCCACCCACCTAAAAGTCAAATGTTAGGTTAATTTCATGCCTGGCTTGGTACGAAACCTAATACATTGTCATTATTATAAGACTTGATATGGATTCTGAAGGGTATTTAGACATTAACCGCTGCAGGGATTTTAACCACCTTAATAATTATGGTGATCTTATGCTGTAGGATGGACAGAAGGAGATACACTGTTTTAAATATCTTTGGGTCTTTAGTGGGAAGTCTTTCTTCGGGTGGAATGAATGGCATTTTGCATTTTTGGCAATTTTTGTAGGATTCGAACTATGAATCCAGGTGGGTCTTAAGGGAGAGAGAGAGAGACAACAAAGTCAGGGAGGTGATAGATGGGTAGGCAAACAGACATTTTCTTGGACACTGAAATATGGGTTGAAATCCTAGCTCCACCAAGGTCAATGGTAAAGCTGCAGATTTGATTCAGGCCAGATTTTCACCAAGCATCGTGTAAAAATAATGTCTCTTTAGTGAGGAGCATAGAACTGAATGACAAACCCTGCATTTGAGGCTGCAGTAGGACAGTAGAATAGGATGGGGACTTCACATGTCAATTGTCAGAGATACCAGACAGCCCAGCCCAGGACTGGTGGTGGGTGACCTGAGGAATTGCAGCTGCCAGGTCCAGCTTCCTATTCATGTTCATAAGAAGTCATTTGAAGCCTATATGTGCTAGCCAGAGGTTAAGCTCTGACATGGTTTGCTGCTCAGGTTTTCCTGAGGTACCTGTCAGCCTCTGCTTGATGTTCAGATATCATCAACTTTCAACTTGCTGGCCTAATTTAAATTTCTAAATTCAGATGGCAGAGAGGGAGCAATAATTGAGATCATATCCTGCCACCACCTCTTATAACAGAGTCGAGTGAGGTTAACCACAGATCCAGACTGCGTCTGGGGCATTGCACTTGTTTATTGCTCAGGACACAACAGGATCATTTACTTCTCCAATTCAAGGGAGTCATATGAGGTCAGTTACTGCCTTAAGGAATTATCCAGTGGCAATGTGAAATTAAATACTAATTTATGGCCCACATTTGGCTCAGGGGTCAGGAGTCCAAAGGTCAATTACTGCCCCAATTTGCTATTCAGGAAACATCTGCAAAAGTTACTTATTGAACTGAGTTTAGCTGAAATGAACCATCACTACCATCTTTAGAGTGATGATATTAAGTCCCACAGATCCATGTTCCTTCTCCCTGGATCATCTGACATCATCTATGGCCAGAGTTGGGTACTTGGAGGTCAATGCCTGCCCTAGTTTACAGCTCAAAGGTCAATGAAGCCCTAATTTGCTGTACAATGATGTCCTCCAAATGTTAGTTATTCCTGAGGAATATGTATATGGATCAAACAGGGACCACTGCTGCCCCATTTTCACACTTAGGAAGACTGCTGGGCCCACCTGCCCAAAATGTTATAAAGGTTCAATACCATTTAACCATTTCCTAAGACTGCTGGTCAGGTGCAACAGGCTGTCTAGCTGTGCTGCTCAGGAGCTGCCTGAGGTCAACTATTGAGCCAGACTTGGGTAGTTGAACCAGATGAAGTTAAGCAAATGAAAATTTTCATGCTTAAAGAGACATTTAGGTAAAATACTCCCTCAGTCTTCTGCTTAGGAGATCATTGGAGATCAAACACTGACAAAGTCTGTGATCTGAGGTTTTCTGAAGTAATATACTGGTACAGTTTTCTGCACAGCTACCATTAAAGGGCAGCCACTATATCTCTTTTCTATTTGGGATTAACTGAGATTAATTACTGCCACATCTGGAAACAGAGCAGTTAGCTGGGGTCCTGCACAACTGCACTGTCATGCACATGCAGTGTGGAAATGGAAAGACTACTTAATTTTCATATAAAGTTGTCACCTGAAATTGACTGCAGACTGCAGCCATCTCCCTCCTCTGCCCCCTCCTTTTACATACACTACACAGAGAAGCTCAAGAATTACATCAATTACTCAGCGGTTCTGTAAGTTTAAGAGCTGCCCATGTTTTGTTGATTGGAAACCATCTGAGGTCAACTGCTGCCCTCAGTTTGTTGCATTGTAGGCCTTTGCAGAAAACAACTGTCCTTGCTTGCCAATCGGGGGTCATCTGAAGTCAAACTTGGTTCCAGGTTACCCCCCCCCAAACCTTCCTCCTCTCCAGAGTTTCAGCTGCCTGGGGCCCAAGGAGCCCAGGTCCAGCTCTGATCTGGCCCGGCTGCATGAACTTGGTTTGGCCTGCTGAGGACCTAGGTAAGTTATGATAAAGAACTGCTGGGAAGACTGCGCTAAGCTAAGTAAAACTATGGAAAGGCAACCAGAATGATTAGACAGAGCATGCTCTTAGCAAGTTCCTGTGGGATAACAAACTGAAGTGAGCGGTTGATACGCTGGATGGTATATTTATGGTGCTGCTATTCAAGGGGTACAGACAGGTTTTTTTGGGGGGGGGGGGAACCAACAGGAACCTTATGAAGTTCAGCAAAAGCAAATGCAAAGTCTTGTACATGGGATGGACTAACTCCATGCAGCGGTACAGACTGGGAGCCACACGGATAACAAGCAGCTTTGCAGAAAAGGAAAACCTGAAGCAGAAGGAAACCTGATTTGCAGAAATTTGATGTTTTTAGTGGACAAAAAAGCTGAACATGAGTTAATAGAGGGGAACCTCCCCTCTCTTTGCTTTGGAGCTGCATTTAAGCTGAGGCCTTTACTCTTTGCCTGCGCCTGGACCATACCTGGCCTTCTTGTACCTCGCTGACCCTGGCCTGCGGACTTGACTTCAGGGCTTGACCTTGGACCTGCCTCATCACTATGGACTCACCTGGTGATCTGGGCTCTCAGCAGCTGGCCCCTGCTGCTCCCTGCCAGAAGACCACCCTGGGCTGTATTAGCAAAGGTGTAGCCAAAAGGCTGATGGCAATTACTCCTACCTTTTCCACACTTGTGACAATATATGTTAGATAGATTAGCTACAGGGAAATCATTGTTGTGTTGTTTTGTTTTCATTTCTTTTAACCATGAGCATGATCAGATCCTGGAACAGGTTGCCAGAAAAGTTGTGAAATCTTTTTCCTTGGAGAAATTTCAAATTTACTTGGGCAAGCACCTGAGCAACTTGATCTAATTGTATCTGCTGTGTGCAGGGAGTTGGACTAGATGACCTTCAAAGGACACTTGCAAATTAAACTAGTCTATGATTACATGATTTTTAGGTCAGTCCTGGGTCTCATTTGATATACAGAGGTCCTCCAAGGTCAACATGAGATCCTAGTACCTACATGGGATCATTTGAGGTCAACTCAGCTCTCATGTCCTGAGAGGGGCCATCTGGGGGTCAACCTCAGAGCCAATTAGCTATGCAAGGGGTCATATAAGGTCAACCAGAGTCCTTACTTCCTGCCAAGCAGGTCTTTTGAGGTCAAACTTAAATCCAGCTAATTTCACAGGGTAATCTGAGGTCTACCTTTAGGTCCAATAACTTGCCTTTGGGTCGTTTGAGGGGAAAATAGCCCTCATATGATGTCCAGGGGTCATTTAAGGGCAACTTGAAATGCAGTTAGTTGCCAGAGGTCATTTAAGATCAACAAAGTCCTTTTTTCGTGCCCAGGAGTCATCTGAGGTCAACATGAGATCCATCTAGTGGCTCAGAGGTCATTTCAGGACAAACGAGCCTGTTTTTGCTGTCTGGGGTTATTTGAGGTCAACATGAGAGCCAGTTACCTACCCAGGGGCATTTCAGGTCAACTGCAGCCCTCATTTCCTTCTCAGGGGTTGAGGTCAACTTGAGATCCAATTAGATGCCCAGTGGTCATTTGAGGTCAACACAGCTCTTGCTTGGTGCAAAGAGGTCATGTGAGGTAAATTCGGGAGCAAATTATTTGCACAGGGTCACTTGAGGTCAACCACAGCCCTTTTATCCCTACTTACAAGGGTCATTTGAGGTCAACTGGAGGACCAATTAACCTACCCAGGAGTCATTTGAGGTCAACATGGAATCAGGTTAGGTGCATGGGGACATTTGAGGTCAGCCTGGCTCTTGTTTGGTACCCAGAATCATCTGAAGTCAACTTGAGATGCACTTAACTGCACATGGGTCATCTAAGGTCAATACTGCTCTCATTTGGTGGAGAGGGGTCATTAAGGTCAAGTTGAAATCTAATTAAGCTGCCCAGGGTTCATTTGAGGTCAACTTGAGAGCCAGTTAGGGTTCATTTGAGATCAGTGCAGCCCTTGTTTGGTGCCCAGAGGTCTTTTAAGGTGAACCTGAGATCCAAATATTTGCTTTAGTGGTCATCTGAGGTCAACCTACCTCTGATTTGGTTCTTGGGAGGTCATTAGAGGTCAATCACAGTCCTTGTTTCTTGCCTGGGGCCATCTGAAGTTGACTTTTGATCCAGCTAGTTCCTGGGGGCATCTCACATCAACTGAGCTTTTGGCTGATGTCTGAGGTCATTTCAGGTCAACATGAGGTACAATTTCCTGATTCAGGGTTATTTGAAGTCAACCGTAAATTCAGTTATATGACTGGGGACCATTTGATGTCAACCTGGCTCTTGTTTGTTCTCCAAGGGTCAGCTGAGGTGAACATGAGATTCACTTATCTGCTTGGGGGTCATTTGAGGTCAGCGCTGGTCTCATTTTGTATCTGGGGGTCATCTGAGGTCAGCCTGAGAGCCAAATAGTTGCACAGAGTCATTTGAGGTCAACCACAGGCATTGTTTCCTACTCACAAAGGTCATTCAAGGTCAACTGGAGATCCAATTAACCTATCCAGGGTCTTTTGAGGTCAATATGGGGTCATTTGAGGTCAAACAGCTCTTGCTTGCTGCCTAGGGGTCATCTCAGGTCAACACTGCTCTCATTTGGAGGAGAGGGGTCATTTAAGGTCAAGTTGAGATCCAATTAAGTTGCCCAGGGGTCATTTGAGGTCAACCTCAATGCTAGTTAGAGTTCACTTGAGGTCAATGCAGCCCTTGTGTGGTGCCCAGAGGGCACTTAAGGTGAACCTGAGATCCAAATACTTGCCTTGGTGGTCATTTGAGGTCAACCTACCCCTCTTTTGGTGCTTAGGTTCATTAGAGGTCAACTGCAGCCCTTGTTTCCTGCCTGTGGTCATCTGAAGTCACCTTGAGATACAAACCATTACTTGGGGTCATCTGAGGTCACCCCAGCACTTGGTGTCTGGGGTCAGTTCAAATAAGCATGAGCTCCAATTACTGATGGGGAGCATTTGAGGTCAAAATGGCCCTCATTTGATCCTCTGGGGTCATCTGAGGTCAATGCTGTGTTCATTTGATGCTTGAGATCATTTAAGGTCAGCCTAACATCCAGTTGAGGTCAACCTGTCCCTTATTTTCATTCCGGAGGTTATTCTAGGTCAAACTCAGAGCCAATTAACCTTCCCAGGTGTCATTTGAGGTCAACCCTAATTCCAATTAGTTGCCCCAGCCACTCATTTAAGGTCAGCCTGGACCTTGTCTGGTGCCCAGGTTTATTTGAGGTTAATCCAGATGTCATTTCTTTCCCAGAGTCATGTGAGGTCTACCTTAAACCTAGTTAGCAGCGCAGGGGTCATCTGTGGCCAACTCCAACTCTCATTTGTTGCTCTGAGGTCATTTGAGATTACCTGGACCTCCTTTGCTCACCTTGGTCAGCTGCCATGGGGTCCCCTAAGGTTAGACCCCTCCCTTACTATTTGATGAAAGCAAATATTTGAGATCAGCCTTGGGCCTTTTTTCCCTTCATTACTATCTTGCAGTCTTATTCTGCCTCTCCATTCTGCTAAGGGTTCCTCATGGGTCAACCTCAGCCCTGCTGTGCTTCTCAGAGATCATAAGTGGTCATATTCAGCTCTTTTCCTGTGCACTATAGCTATTTAACCTCAACTGCTGGTCTAATTTGGTCAGGGTGCCACTTGAGTTCAAATCCTTCTCTAATTGGGTGCAGGCTGGGATCCTCCATAGTCATCTTCCACCTTTATTTTGTCCAATTGTCAACTGAGCTCAGTCAGATCCAACCCTTTCACTTTGCCCAGAGTTCAGGTCACTGGTCATCTCAGCTGAAATCCATACTTTTTATTGTGGAAGAGGTTATGCAAGGTTAGCTATTAATCCAGGCTGCTACACAGACATTATCTGAGATTGAATGTTCCTCTCATTTCCTGAATAGGATTTCAGAGACTGCAATACTCCAGAGAATGAAGCTGGGGCAAGGTTAAGTTCAGTGTTTATTTCATGGACCACATTTGTCCATGAGCAATCCCAATTTGCTGCTCAGACATTTTCAAAGGTCAAATAATACTTTGATTTCACAGTAGGGGTCAACTAAGGAGAAGTATCTCTCTTTTTCATGATCAGGTAAGGCACTCTCCTCTTGAATCTGGGCCACCTGGGATGCAGTGTTGAACCTGATTCCCACCTCATCACCACACCACAGAATCAACTCCTGAGAAGCTGCTGAGACACCCAATTCCTAAAAGTTCAAGGAAGGAAATCCTTAGTGAAAGTTGGGTACTCAGGTGGGTACCTCCACAGATGTGTCATAGACTTTATTTCTTCTGCAGTAATATTATGTTTTGTCACTTTTTTTTCTAATCACAAGCATCAAATACCTGTCCACTGGTAGTGTATGCTGCCTGAATTTTTTACAGTAAATCCCCCAGCATTAGTAGTGGAACAGCCTATCCCCTTTCAACTTGTTTCAATATTAGATCCCTGACACAAATGTCTTGGTCTACATGGTGCACACAAATGCTCTGCATTTTAGTAGAGCCTGCCTCACTATAGATCACAGGAGCAAGCTGAAGTTGGCAGTATCTCAGCAGGATGAGTTCAGTCAGGAACAGCAGCAGAAAGGCTCAGAAGTCAGAGACTCCTCTCTGCTCCTTACCCTCCTTTTCCTCCTCCTCCTCTTGCCAGTTGTGGGTATGTTGGACTGGCTGCACAATGTCAAAATCCAAGTCAAGTTCATTCAATGACAGCCTAAGAAATGGAAGGTTTTAGCCTTCTACCTAAATCCCTGACACACAGAGCACAGTCTATCTTTCTTTATGCAATAGTAACTTTTTTTCCCAGGATTTTGTGCTTTTTTTTTTGATTTTTTTCCCTTAATCTTTAGCATTTTATCACAACTAAACATCACAATCTAAATGAAACCAGTTTATTTTAAAACACTAGTTTATTTGCTCTGTCTCTGCAAATAGAACTGATGCCAGATAGGCAAATGAACAGAGCCTTGCAGCAGCTTATACGCTATTCAAATAAGAAATAGGAAAGTAGCTTTTGTTTGGTTTTAGCTTGAGGTTTTCCTTCTCCTGCAATAGTTACCATATATTAGGGAATCAAAGTGTGTTCCAGAATAATTCAAGATATAATGAGTACAGTAAAGAAAAGCTGAAAAGCAATAGCAGTTTTTGTAAGAGGTCTAGCAACAGGGAAAGCATTAACAACCCTGGGGTGCTCACAGTTCATGTGAAGGCCAGTGTCACTGCAGATGGGCTTTTCTATATTTCTAGGATCCCCTTGTCAATCAGAAAGTGAGATAACCATTGGCGTCAACATCCTAAGAATAGAGAATAGACGTAAAAAGTAGCTGATATAAAATAGTATCTTGAACAATGAAGTCAACAGAGTACCGTTAATCTCTACCAGTTCTTTGTTTACACCAGTGGCTGCATGGTCATTCCATAACACAGATGCAGAATTAGGGTAAAATTAATATTGTCATATTAAAGTGATATTTGTTTTTCTTAAGAGCCTGCAACGTAGATTTGGTCTATTAACTACCAAGTTTTCTAAGACTCGAATATGCATCTCAACTCAACTAAAAAAAAAATCCAAAGGTTACTGAACATCTAATAATTTAAGTTGTACTTAATAGGGAACATTATAAAGTATGTACTTTCTAGGGAAGAAATTTTTACTTATGGCACAAGTATGTGCCTGCTACAAGCCTACTGACTCAAGTATAGAAACTAATGTTATTATACTGTTAAAAAACAAGATTCAGGAGAGCTGAAAACCACATGATACATATAGAATTAATGTTTATTATCTTGAGATTAAAAAATCAAATAAATATAAATCTGCATTATTTTCTATATGTAACCTTCACCTGTTTTTCTTACAACTTGGAAACATACTGCTTCATTCTATACTCATCAAGACCAGAAACATTTTTGAAAATACGTTTTTATCCTTTTGAAACAGGATGAAATAGATTGACAAAACCACATCAAATACAAATCCATTTCTAGAAAATAGAGATCTAATATCCCTTCTGTGTTTATTGCACCAACAATAAAGTCACCCTGAAAATGCCACGACTGACAAAAAGAAATGAAAAAAGCCTTCCTGAGAATGAGGTTTGCAATGTCTGAATATTTGTTATATGTTTAAGCTAAATCTCCAACGCAGTAGCTGCCAAAATCACGTTTTGTTTTGAGCAATCTCAGCTGAATTCTTAAATAAGCTTCTTTTAAGTTCACATTAAAATGTGAGTTTACAAATTCTTTGGTTTCAAATTTTTTCAGAGCTTCTACATCACCTACTGCCTCACTTTTTTCAACAAAGTAAGCAGGGCTTTATTCTGAATCCATCAGAAGAATAAATTAAAAAAATCCGAAACGTGCTTTCAAGCAAAAACAAATACTGAAACTAATTATCAGAAAACTAAGGTTTGACATGTAGGATTTTCTCTTCCACACCTCTTGTCATGGAACAAGCATGGAGCAGCTGAGCCTTATCCTACAAATCTCTCATTCCACATGCACTGTGGTTTTAATATGAGGCTTACTGCTCTTCCCACTAAGGGCCACTGGTTTTTTTTCATTTTTTCAGCATGCCCAGGCTTCAATCTGTGGTCAGCATTTAGACATCAAAAGACAATTTTAAAAGAGTACAGAATCTGGAGCAAGAAAGATACCAAGGACTCAAAAGAAAAAGAAAATAAACTTTTTCAAATTATTTTCATTACTATTTATTACTGAACTATGAGAAAGGTAGGAGTAAAAAAGATTTTTACACAAATTACCCAAACTTACAGTTTAGTGAAATGTAAAGCAGCCCTTCCAAAAAAGTGAAAAAAATAAGGTGAGGCAAAATTAATTAGCACCCAGAATCACTGGAATTTTTCAACTTAGTGCGCTGCTACAAGTATATAATGGAACAATTTCAAATGCATCCTTTTCTTGGTTCACTGCATTAATACTTGACACTGAGTAAAGTTAGACATAAAACATGTTTGTATAAGTTGTATTTTATAATGGACAGTCATTTTGTGAGAATCCCTAATTTGAGGTGAAGGCAGTATGTACGTGGATGAGAACATTATAAAAAGGGATAAGATGAACCTGAAACACCGTACCAGTTCTTACAAGCATTGCTATGAATTCAGAAGCCACTCACTCTTGAAGGCAACAGGATGGTTGTTAAGAAAAGGTAATCTAAAGTATGACTTAGTAGTATCTTTGAAACAAAAAGAAACAAAAGGTGCTTAAGCCCAAACTGCTGTGGGGCTTATTTTTTGTGTCTAATCTATAAGTGTCCATAATTCCATTCTTTTGATGCAAGAATTTATGGCAATGAGTGAGGAAAACAACACTATCAGGATAAGACTTAAATAGTCCTTAACTTTAAAGGCATACTGAAGTCTCATTTAACTTAAGTGAATTTAAAGGCATGCTAAAAGTTAGATATCTCCCAGAGAAAGTTTGTTCTTTAAAGGATGGCACTAAGTAGATCTCTTCCTAAAGGCAATTTTTAAGAGAATAATCATTGGAAGTAGATCCACTATCTTACCAGCGAAGGGATCAAAATCCACCACCATTATGCAAAGATGCAATTAATCACTTTCACAGACAAGCAAAAACTTGCCAATATGTTGAACTGCTTCAAAAAAAAAAAGGGGGGGGGGTGTCATTTTTGCAAAATGAGTACAAATTAATACAAGCGAGGCATTATTTTCCATAAAAATAATCTTACCAAAATGATAAGAAAAAAGCAAAAGTATGTCTTCAGGATGCTCTCACAAACTGAAGGCATCTCAGGCAAACATACAGCTTATGTCAGTGTCATAATCAATATCATAATCAATACAAAAACTGGGAACATGTAATTTCTATTTCTTATGTATACACAGACATTTTCTAAATATACCCAATGAATGATAAATCATCACAAGTAGTCCCCTTACACAACAATGTACTATCAGTTGTGATGGAAATACGATTTTGTTTTGTATTCAAGTATAAAATTTTCTGATGACTTATATTTCAAGATTAAGTATTTCTCCTGTTAATACAAAAGTACAAATTTCCATTAATGATAAAAGTGATCTCTAATACAATGTAAGTTGTATTAGAGATATTTATGCTGAGCAGTTCCTTTAGATCCAGATTCTACAAAGCAAATCGCATATACTAGATTTTTCTATATTGAGAAGTTCTACTGAAATCACAGGATATGAGCAGAAACATATGTGGATACTTTTGCAGCATCTGCATCTAATGCCACCACTGGTAGAAAAAAATCCTGTGTACAGCCTGACATTGACAATAAGCAGCTAAGTACTAAGCAGAACATACTATTTTTTGTGCCTTTTCAAATCTTGGTTGCAATTTACAACTTAAAGAATTAAAAACATTCTGAAGCTAAAATATTTTAAAGAAAAACAGATCCTGGTTAAAAACGGAATCATGTTCAAGATCGTTGTTTAGTTCATGTTTGTATTAAAGATGGTGGATTTTTCAGTTCCATCAACTCAAAACAGGAAAGGCCAGTGATACTTGTGGGTCCAACCCTTCATTGTTCGACTTTATTAAAGTCTTGGTACATGAAAAGAACTCAAGATGAAGCTCCCATAAAATTTTGCAATCTACCTGCTATATCCGTAACTATTGTTTAAACCACTGACTGACTTTCATACACTCTTGGCTTGTCACTGCATCAAAATGAACAATAAAGAGAGAATAACTTTTCTGCAATTTCTTGAAGAGTCTCCTGTGCACAGGGCAAAAGTGAGCACGGGGTTGAGTGGGCTCTGCATCTGAAAATGAATGGTTTATACATGTGTATACATTTAGTTTTTTACTACAGAGCAGAGAGAGAAACATCGAATCCTTCCTCCATGGAAATACGTTGGTTGTCATTTTCCTAAGCAAGCACACACAGTTTGGCATCATTAACCACATTTCCCCAAAAAAGGCACTGATGGAACAGTTCATCCTGCCAAGGGGTGACCTGCTCCTGGCAATTTACTGAACAGTAACAGCAGGACCAGCTCGAGCGCACGGGAGAGGGATAACTAGAGAGATGCTTTTGACTCCTTGCCCATAGAGTACGGAGAGGGCAGCGAGAAGCTGCACACAGACGTCTACATTTTTTTCTTTCAGACTGACCCGCAGCCATGATAAGGGGGCGGTTTTCGAGCATGCAAATATGTGGGCTCCGCTCACAACCATGTGTCGTACTCCAAGGGCTCGTCCACACCATCAGCTCCTCCTGTCTCTGTTTCTCCTTCGAACGCTGGACTGAGCCTTTCCAACATGTAGTCATTTCTCCTCAAATCTATGGCAAGAAAA
Organism: Dromaius novaehollandiae; assembly: GCF_036370855.1. Lineage (NCBI taxonomy): Eukaryota > Metazoa > Chordata > Aves > Casuariiformes > Dromaiidae > Dromaius > Dromaius novaehollandiae. Next base: position 12,343,036 of record NC_088130.1, on the reverse strand, counting down.
TAAATTCAATGACACAGATAAATAAATGTTTGAAAAACATGTGTGCCCAGAGCAGAGCATCCAGCTCTGCAGCTGGTGGCAGCCTGTTAGCTGCATCCAGGAAGCCGAGAATTGGCAATGGGGCAAACCAGAGCCAGAGGGATGAGAGCCCTGGAGAGGCCAAAAATGGTGTGAGCTGATAGGAATGACCCATCTCTTGCTGTATTCATTCAGCTGATTTTCTCCTCTACAATGCCTAGCTGCCATAGGCACAAGTAATCCAAAAAAATAACACCACAGTTTCTGTTTCAGAATCAAACAGCAATTTTCCATGTAGCTACTGAGAGGAAGGAGCTTTCCTCTAGAAAAAATATATAGGTGGAAATTCATCCAAAATAGCAACATATTTTGGCTTTGAGCCTTTTAAACCTGCATCACAAAAAAAACAGGAGCATGTTCTAACAAACCTAACACGAACAACAGGCAAACTATTTAAGCAGGAAGAAAGGGTTGCAGTGGATAGGACCCTATCCAAGGGCCGAGAGAGCTGCAGTGAGTTTTTCCCAGGCTAATGCATTGCTAGTTTTTACAGATTTCCTCAGATCTTTAGCCTCTCTTATTCTAAAAATTATTGCTGAGGTTAACTGTATTGATTCTCCCAGAAAAATGATCCATCACTTTGCACAGCAAAGGAAACAATTCAGTGTGTAGAAGCTAACATGCTGACTGCTAACATCAGACCAACATCATCAAACCCTAATATGGTTGCTGGGCAAAGGAGTAAGGTGACAGAGAAATATTTTCCTATTTGCCTTTGCCCAGAAAGAGTGTGCCAACTATATTTCAGTGTTCATCACAACTCACTCAGTAAAATTTCAATTCCTGTCTTTCTGTCATACTTTGGTCTTTATTATCTTGCATTCAAAAAGTTAGAGATTAAAAATGAATCTTTATTTTGCATACCAGGAAGTTTCAGCTTCCTGCAGCAAGAGTTACAACGGTGCTTTGCAATGAAGTTTCTTATTGCATCTTCTCCTAGGTTCGCTGGTCCAAATACCATTTTTCCAGATCTGAAAGAAATAACATAAAATAATCAATGAAACCAAAACAAAGCAATTCCAGTATAAAAAAAATGAGGAAGAATGCAAGGTTCTAGAAGTAAAGTTCAAAGGCAAATATCTTTATTTTTCTTCAGATTATAGAGAAATCGTCTCAGGGGTGACTTGTCAGTGGGGTGATGACATTTTCTATTTATTAAATCAGAGTTAAGTTAGACCTTTGTATAAAGATAATCACAATCACAAGTTTCTTAGCTCAGGGACAAGAAAACTGCCAATTCTGGTAAAGTATTAGCCTAGATATATACCAGCTATATACCCCACAGCTACTTTATCCAGTATTGCATCTCAGAGATGCAGCATAGCCATGCTGTGACCTGCTCTGGAGAGATACAGGGCAGACCCAACACTTCCCACTAAAGTGCTTAGTAGAAATTCGGGCACAGTAGCATTCAGAGAGCATATGCCAGAACATGAATGACTCTGTTGGAAATGTTGTCCATTCTCATCGAGCAACTGGCTTGGTTTTGGTTTCGATAGTGGACATCTGGGAACAAACCAGAGCTAGCAAAGAGGTGAAATTCAGCAGAACTTTTGCTTCATTTAAGAACAGAAAACCAGGTTACCCAAAGGAAGCAGAGCCCTAGTCATATCAATATGCAGCACAGAAAAAGAATATAGTACACTGCTGGCAAGCAAGGCTTTAAAATTTATTGGCTTCTTTCTATGCTCGTTTCTGTGTGTCTGCACTCTGGCCAATTCAGCAACATTACTAAGGGATCTATTTGTGAATGCGTATTGCATATTCTGGATGAAGCCAACACAATTACAAACAGAAGCAGGCTATACCCAGACACGTATTAGACGTACCACATAATTATAACAGATTCTTAATGTACTTTGAAAGATCAGTGTTCATTAATTTTAATATTGCTCCACCATTGTTTTCAAGAATTTAATTGACATTCTAGACATCATGGAACACAGCACACAAGAAACACTTCCAAAGAAACTTTATGAAAGCTAATTTTTTATTTTAATTATATGCAGAGTGGAAACAACACATTTTAAAATCTGAAATCAATTATAGCTCTGAGAAGCTATAGAAAAAGATTTTAACTCTCTCAAATCTTCCTGTAATCCACACTCAGAAGATATATCTAAGGAGAACAGTTCACAAACATGACAAGTTCTCCCCTTTCACATGGGAGAAGTGCAATGATTAGCCAAAACTCATACTGAAAGCTTAATATCTGTCTAATTTCTGGCAGACAGTAAATAGTGTCTGTCTCCTGGTTCATTCAAGCACTAGTCTAATCAACCTTTACTGCAAATTAATGCATCAAAACAGATAAGAAGTGGAATATTACTTAAGTGCCATATATACACTTTAAATGACACAATCCTACATAGCCATTTCTAGCCTTTAGTCTAACCTGGTAAAATGCCAGTAAGAATAGAATAGACAAATATTTGCTTAAGCAGGTATAGGAAACATAACTACTAAGCTACAGAACCACTCTGATATTCCTTCTTTGATTATTCCATGCAAAGCGCAGCAAATGCCACAAGAAAGACAGATAATTTTCCCATGCTGTTGTGGGACATATAACAAGGGTTACTGTCTGCAACGTGTATGAAGTAATCCTTCCTCTCTACTCGGCACTGGTTATGGTTCAAGAGGAGTGTTACATTCAATTTTGGAAACTTATTTCAAGAAATATGGGGACAAATTAGGGAAAGAACGAGAATGACCAGCAGTCTAGAAATCAGGACATATACAAAAACTTGAGGGGGTAGCCTAAAAACAGAAGAAAGAAATTGAAGGAGAACATAGGAACTGTTTGAAATTGATTGAAGATTTGTCCTCTATGCCAATTATAGACAGGACCAGAAAGAAATGTTTCAAGTGGAAAATCAGGAAAATCTTTTTAATAGTAAGGATAGCAAAGTATTGAAAACAGATGTTCTGTGAAGGTTTTAGGATCACCATCCCTGGAAGTCCTCAAGAGTTGGCCATATAGGACCTGTAAGGCCTGACACAGGAATGACTTGGTGCAGAAAAAGAACCAGCTGAGCCCTTAAGGTCCCCTCTAACCCTATACATATTCTATAAATGAGGTTACTCTCCTGGTTATTCATGGTCTCTCCAAGGAGAGAAAAATACTGAGCCCCACTTTCCTGCACCCTGAGCAGGTACATTTATATGAGCTACCAAGCTTTTTTAAAAAAAAAAAAAAAAGAAAAAAAAAAAAAAGAAAGAAAGCCCATTCCTCCTTTTGTGCAGAGTCCTATCTAATAGTAAATGCTCAAATCTAATAATAAATGCTCAATAAACACCTATCAGATTGGGCCTGGCTGGCTGTCAGTGATATATTAATATATACTGTGTTAATGCAAAGGGTGCTCCTTGCAGTCAAGACAGAGCTGCAAATGCTCAAAGCAAACAATGAGGCATCTACAAAACTTTACTGATGGAAGGTGGGGACTTCATAGCAATGGACTGTGGGGGCTTCATGCACCCACCTTTCTCAGGAGGCACCCAAGTTATTTCATCTATATCTTTTTGCAGACTGAGCATCCAGTTCTCCTGTTTCAGTTGTGCAGGTGTCTAGGCTAGCCGTGTAGTCCACGCAGAGGCTTTTGCTATTGGCAACATTTCAACTGTCATTGTTTGGCTGAAATTGCACAGCTTAGTATAACTCCGAAACATATGCTACATGAGTAGCTTGAGAAGACAAGGTCTCCACTCATTGCTACAACCTTCAGCCCATCACTATCCGCTTGAGAGCTTTCAAAAGGGAGACTGAAAGATCTAGCACCTCTGACTCCTCCTTTTCACATGTTTGTAATGAGTTTTTTGCCTGCTAGGGCCCTTTTCTTCACCTCTCTCAACAGGCCTAATGCATCAGTTCTTTCTAATTTGAAACTTGGTCCACAATTCTCATCATCTGCTCTACAGACATCCTGCACCTTGCATCTGTGAAAGCTTTACCAGCACAGACTTTGTTGTGGATTTGGCAAGTGCTACACACTGAAAAGAGCATTACTTATGAGGCATGTCTTCCCAACGTTTGGGCAGTACAAGAGTCTGCAGGGATTTCATTGTGTCATGATCCTGCTGCTGTACCTTGACTACTTCGGCTTTTACGGGAAATCTTTTAGTGCACATTTTATCCACGTCTTTTTTTTCCCACTTCATTCATCCCATGAACTGTACATGGCCAGGTCTTCAATACGTGTTAAATATCCGTGAAGTCACACCGATATACACCAGTTTGGGATCTGTCTGAGACTCTACAGCGTCAGGCATACTTTCCAAGCAGATCTGTTATTTTTAGCTTGGTACTGTATATAAAACCAAGATATAATGCCTCACTACCACAGATATAGGGGTCACATTTTGCCATTAAAAACTCTATTCCAAGACAGCGTGTGGAATGCATGAAAGAAAAGACTCATTACAAGATAATGACATGAGCTACTAAATCAATGGAATTACAGAAACAAAACATAAATAATGTAATTATAAGTAGTGCTAAAATTTGTATCAGCCCTGTCAGTCAGATGCCATCTACTCTCTCCCAGGCTTCTAAGAGAATGTGAGCTCAAAGCAACTTTTGAGGCAGCACACAGGTTTTGATGAAGTATGTTATTTACAAATGAAAACATAAAACAGATCTTGATACTGCTAGAAACGTTTCCCCTGTGATGGAGTGAAGGTTAGAGCAAAGAAAGTGCATTTACATTATTATTATTTTAGAAAGCATGCCTTAGAATTGGGTATCTGCTGCCTGCTTACAGAATCCATCTGCGTTTTCACTCTTATTCCTTCAGATCCCTGAATCAAAACAATATAGTTTCACAACTTGCTGTTCTGAAGATTTTCCAGAACATAAGAAAATCAAGCTGGTTTGATTAATTAATCAACATTTGCTCTTTAACTAAGACTTGACTGTATTGCAGATGATAGAAACAAAACAACAAGAAGTTTTGAAAATAGAATCTGCAGGATCACATTTTAGTAAGCATGACAAAATTATTTAATGACAAAAATAATCCAGAAGGATGCTAACAAACATACCCTTCAAGATAACATGGGTAAATATTATTCCTATTTTAGAGAAGATAAGCTGAGTTGCCATGAGAATTACCGTGGTCTAATGATTGTGGCCACAGTCGTCAGTAATAAGTCACACCAATGGTTTATTTAGGTTACATATTTGCTTCCACTGAAGTAAAAAATCCACTTGAATAGCAGTGAGCCAGGCCTTTATTCATCTGTAGCAATACTTTAAAAACATTTACTCGAACCTATGTAGTGAACAACTATATAATTGATCTCTCTGACTCTCTCTCCTAAGCACTCCTTGTGCTTCTGTCAAGATCCTATGACCTACTTAGGGCAAAGACTTTGTCTCTGTGAAGTGTTCAGCGTATTTTTGATATTGCTTTCAGAATAAATATTATATGGCCAATACACCTGCATTCATAATTAAACATTCATGCAACATTAATACAGTCATTTATTACTAATCTTATTAATGAAATATTAACACTGGTCCCAGAACTAAGAGTCTGCCTCCAAAATGGACTTGTTCTGAGTTCTGAGCAAGTCATCTAGTATTTCTATCATTAATTTCTCCTTGCATTAAATCAGATTATTCACATTTGTATCTTCTTTCCTGCCCAAATTGAGAAACCCTTTTCATCAGATGACATGATCTGAGAGAGGGGGAGCCCAGCTGAGCACGCAGCAGCTGGCAAGACATGTGGGTCTAGGAAGACCCCCTCAGAGAAGAGGGCCCTACAGGGTAGCACTCCTCGATGCCGCAGCCTCTCCTCTGCTCCATATCTGATCTGCAGGTCGGCTCACAGCGATACAATCAACAAGGGACTCACAGCCCTGTCTCAGAGAGCCTCCGGCACACGGAGTGGCCCGACATGGCAAGACATGAAGGGCAGGGAGGCATGCCTGGGGGTGTATCCAGGAGCCAGCTGCATTTGTCTCATACTCCACACCTGAGGACTGGTGGGGCTGTTTTACTTATTGCACACAGCTGCAACGTCTGCCTAGATACTAGCCCTGATTCTGCAATTTAATGCATGAAGCCAGATTGCTACTTCTGTGCAGCCTCGCTGATTTTTGTGACCTGCAGTGCATGATTAAATATCTCCATGTCTTGGCTCTAAGCCTGTAAGGTGCAGTAGGCTTAAATGCACCATTAGGACCTATTGGAAAGATCAGAAATCCAGAGCCTTATGTGTATGGCCCTCTCCTCACTTCCTTAAGCCATGTGGCCCTATATACTCAATGAAGCAGCACCCCACCAGGCAGGGGAAAGAGAACTACATTAAAGTCACTAATGAACTCCTTAGGTGCATATTTACTAAGAAAGTTATGGAGTCCAGTCTCCCACTCCTGCTCTCCCTGGAAAACTCATGTGCTCCCAGCACAGCAATGTAAGATTCTCCCCACCTTTCATATACCTCTCATCAGATGTGGGAGCTGGGGCACATGTGGCTCCCCAGATCCAAAATATATTGAATATCGCAGAATGTCTGACATCAATGATAATTTCCTCAGAGAGGAACTTACTTCTTGTCTTCAGGTTTAATCACAGATGGATCTGTAAGGTTTTCCCCAACACCTACAATAAAATCAATAGTGTGTGTTATAAGGGACAGTAGTAACGCTCTCACAACACAGTACTTAAAAATATGTGATTATCCATTTTCTTTGTAGATCATAAAAATGTCACAGTTAGAGTGGTCATGAGTTAAAAAGTACATGATAAGACTACAAAAAACTGTTAACTACAGGCAAATATTTAGAGTTCTCCTTATGGTCCTGACTTCAGCTACTTTGTGGTTTATTTCTATGTAGACTGAAGGCTTATGCAAATAATTGTAACCACTAAAAATTATGCTGAAGCTGAAATAACTAAGCAAAATGTAACCAAGACTAACACTTTTATTTAGGTTGGAATAAAGGTATTAATCAGGTGTAAATTCCTACTGATTTCAATGGATCTACTCCAGATACAGGTTCTCCTCAAGGTACGAAGCATGAGACATAACTCATTATTCAGCCATGTTATGAGCAAATGCTTGGATCTGTTATCCTTTTCTCTTCTGAGTGGTCACAGAAGGGAATTAAATATGCATTTGCAGTGAATGCTTATACATATTTTGCAGTTCTCCCCAAACTGATGGCATACTTCCATTTTACCAGAAAGCTCTTTCCTTTTATCTGGGGAAATGATTGTTTTTCAACTAAAGAATGAAGTCTATGAGCGTATGATATGCAATTATTTTTATTTCCATAGGCCACTGATGATGAGCTTATGCTCTGCAACAAACACCAGTAAAGATTGTGGAAATAGCATTTTGTAACTGAAATACCCCCAAATCTCTACTCCTTTCAATAAGGGCCATTTCAGTTGAGGTAAATTAGACAAAATATAGTGCATGTGTATGAGATGGTTATAGTATAATATAACTTTTGTTTGATAGAGATAAGTCCTATTAAAACTCCAAGAGGAGCAGCTTTGGACTTTTCCTAAACTCCAGATTAGAGAACAAGGGGTCTACTACAAGATAAACGTGAGACCAAAACTAGAGAAGATGCAAAAGAAGTCTGCAAAGATTTTAGTCCATTTCCTTGTTTGAGATGAAAACTGAAGCTCCAGTCTTGATGCGATTTACACAGATGTTTAACTTTTCCATATTTGAGCCAACACAGTTGGTCTGAAACTGTCGGGAGTTGTATAATAAACCCAAGCAAATTTAAGACAAATTCCAGTAAGCTATGGTGAAGACACACTTACTCTTTCTGCATTTTTTTAATGTGCAGCTACAACCAAATGAAGGCAAGGATAGAATTATAGGTTTATTTTGCATAATAAGCATGTCTTTTTGTAATTCACAGCTTCTGAATGCTGTAAAATGTAAATATGTTAAGTCTCTGTCTACCCATACACATTTCCCTTGACAGAAATGACAAACAATGGTGTTTATACTGTTTGATGGGTGCTGTTCGTCTTCTGAACATTGTCAACTGTTTTATCTCTTTAAAATATGCCATGTTCCCATTTACACATGTACTGTAAAGAGATCACATGCTCTTTGAAGGAGCCACCAGACTTTGTGAATAGTATTCAGGCTTGCAGCTTATGTAAACTGCTTACCGATTTATTAATAAGAAAAATAAAAAATACAGATAATAGTTCTCAGTATTCTGACAGATATACACACACACACACACACACAGTTGTGCATATATAATATACAGGGGTACGCTTGAATCTATGTATTACCTATATATCTTAATAAATATAAAAATACTTTAAAACTGTGGAGTGGTTTTTTTGGAGCTGGTTGAAATGTTCCTGCACGCTTTAACTGCCTGCTGCTTGTCCATGCTGCCTAGATATATTTGAGGCTACATTATTTTCCCGTTACACCTACATAAACCAGTGTGGCTCTGTGGATGCTCATTTACCAATGCCACACGAAAGATACCCAGAGGTTGCTTGAGCTTTGCCACTATGCAAATGGGAAGAGAATTTGGCCCATTCCTCCGTATTAAATTCTCCTTTGAGAGAAGTGCTTTCTTTGGGTTTCGTGATAAAGCTGTTCCATGACAGCACTTACCTTGCAAATCCAGGACAAGGAGCTCCCCACGGGTATACACATAGGTCCAATGGGAGAAGGCCAGCATCAACTCTTCCAGCAAGCTGCTGGGAGAGATCTCATCTCCGTTGTTGTTGTTGTATTTCCGAAACTCGCCAGTCATGTACTTCTCAATGGTCAGCCACTGGTTGACTGAATGGCAGTAGATGAGGAAAACTTCCAGGAACCTGCAGATATAAATGCTGTCTATCAGGAGCTGGCACGGTAACAAACAACTTCACAATCAGAGCACAGCATGATGCAAAGCAAATATACCAAAAAGGAGGGCATGTCTTCCCTGGCTGGAGCACTTTCAACAGCAGGAGGTAACAAATGGTAGATATCGGAAAGGCCTTCTGGGTTTGATAACACTCAGAACAAAGCACTTCCTCAGAAGGTATAGTTTATGGACAAACAACATAGTCTGATTTACTCCAGCCAACCTATAAACTGCCTACACAAATTCTCTTATGTTAATTGAATAAAAAGCAATTCTTGCTCAAGGGCTAAGGAACAGCATCACCAAGAAGTTTATTTGCCATCAGATCCACCTATAAAGACAAAGTTCAGAGCTACTTACCTTCCTCTTAAAAGGCTGATAATATTATTTTGGCAAATGGAAGCAGTTATATAAACTATTCACTATCCATGATAATTGACTCAAACCATTATATACAGAGGTGCAACTCCACAAAACTCAGTGGAATCACTAGAAAGGTCATGTGAAAGAGTAGCCAGTGACTAAGTTCCCTGCCAGATGTCTCCCTTTTTGCCATCTTCTGCAGAGGGAAGGAATCAAACTTCTGTTTGTAGTGCTATAATGGGAAACTCTACTGTGCTCCTACCTCGGAAATTACGGCTTCCATTCAAATGGGAGGAGGGGAGAAGCAAGGCTTCTTGGAAACTTTTGTTCCTCAAAAACATCCATTAAAACACATCTCACTGTACCCCAAAACCTTCAGTACTATTACTGAAGACAGAAAGCACCAAACCAGTCTGTACCACTTCTCTTAAAGAAGAACATAGACAATTAAAGTGAATATCTCTAAACGATTGCTTGAGGAGGAGGAGAAATAAGGAATCCTGGCTTCCAGTGGATTATTGTCCTAAAACCATTATTCTCCCACTCCTTCTCACCTCCTGTGACATCCCTACCAGGCAATGCGTGCTGCGCCTTAAGCACATATCAGTTAGCCGTTCACAGAGCAGGTGTTGATCAGCCAACCAATTGCTACCAAAGCAAATGCATAACAGCTCAGTTCATCTTGCTTTTTCCCAAATAGTGACTTGAAATTGCGTGTCTCTCTTTCTTCACTATTTCACTGTCAAATCCATGCCCACTAAGACAAGGGAAAGTATGTTATCAAAGTGGGATTGTGCCACTTCAGTAGAGCAGATTTAAAAAGAGGCAATTCTAGAGACAGCTTATGGGAACGGGAGAGAAAAAGGTAACCAGAAGGAAAAGTCTCTACTGATACAGGTAAGAAATACATGTCCTAGCACTTTTTAAGCCAGATGTCCTTATCTCCCCTAAAGATGTGACTAAGCTCTCATAATGCGAAAAGCCATTTTACTCTGTTGAAATTTTCAAGTCTTTTATGAACTGAAGGCCCAATGTTTCTTGTCCTGGTCTGTAAAGTCCCTTGTAAAAGAAACAGTAAAACTTTATTGTAAGTACTCAATACCCAAATTATGATCTGTTTTACCAAATGAATACAGACATGTATGGAAACATTCAAAATATGGTAATATAAGGGATGCTTTAGAAATAGACTGTGTGCAGGGCAATGGCTTGCTTCTCAAAATGTATATATTTTAGTTTAATCAGCTCCTAATCAAAAGCTTTAGCATTATTCAAATAATATGAAAGACATGGATATTTCTCTCTTGCTCATATATTATAAACATATCTATACACATATATGTGTGTGTATATATATATGACTGAAATGCACTTAAAAGGCATTATCAGTCTGCTTTGGCTAATGCCAACCCTCTAATACATAAAATTTCCCCACCCACTGCCTCAGATATCTTCCCTTCTTCAGCCACATGCTCAAATATTATCTACCAGATAATTCCTCCTGTAAAAACACTGGCATCAGAAAAGAGACTTTGAGAAACAGGCAATAAACCTTATTTTTTGTAAGTCTCTTGCTGAAAACTTCTTTTCACTAACAGCCTCTTGTTTAAGCCACTGCCATTACTGTCATCTTCCATCCTGATTTATCTCTATGAACCTAGGTATATAACGAGACTGTCTAAGCAGCAGCTATTTCGACCCACTGTGGAAAGGAGGCTGTGTTAGATCTGAGATACAGCTGAGAAGAGAAACCTGATACTTAAAGACAGTTTTCCTACCTTGGAGTATATGGAATGGTATGAGGCTTCACTTGATTGAAGGTATAGATTAACTTCTGAGCAGCCCTTTGCTGTTGTATCTCCTAAAGAAAAGCATGCTATAAACATTACTCACATGCTATCATGTAGAAAAATATCATGAATTGCCAAAAAACAAGAAAGAATTCAGCTGATTGTTTGCATATTGTGTACAAAAGGGAAATAGATATTCTTCAAAATCATTTGCCTTTCCAAAGAGTAATATCAAACCACAGGTCAAGTATGCTGAAGGCATTACCAGTATAACCAGTATAACTTTTAAGACATGTCAAACTAGACCGGTCAGTGTCCCCTAAGGTATGAACTCACCCTCAGGCAGAGATGTAGCACTGTGCCATCGTGAAAGATCTTTTGCCAGGTCTGAACCACCTCTGGCAGAAAAGACTTCACAATGAAGACTTGTCCCAACTTCAATACATCATTCTCAGACCAAGTACAAATGACCTTCATGGCTCTCCGCAGACCCCCATCCATCTCCTCCCGTGATAAGACTTGGATCATTGCAGCCATACCATGCTGGGACCAAGACGACATGCTTTTGTCGAGGTTCACAGGTGAACTCTCTTCTAGCCGATAGACCGTCACTTCTTCTCCAGCTGAAAAAAAACAGAATTTTGTTGGTAAAAGTCACCCATCACAGAAACAGGAGAGAACTGCATTTTGATTTGGCATCTTAAAACCACACACCACTTTACAGGCCTGTGTAAGACACACTTGAAGAGAGAGCTTTTTTATCATTATTGTTCATTTGTGTGAAAACCACCCCTATCTAAATTTACACTACTTATTACATATATTCCACTTAAGATCTACTGTGATAACATAAGTGGTCCAAAGAGCTTGTATCAAGCCTCTGAACAGAGATGAATTTAAGAACTCATGCACTTTTCCACATATGCAAATCCCTTTGATATTCTGGTCTTTGTAAAACAGTCTCCTCTGCCATAGTTTTTAAGTATTTAAGGATGACTGGACTTTAAAAACACATGTTTTTAAGGGATTATCACTTTATCTCCAATGGATGAACTTAAATCTAAGTATCTTTAATATGGCTCCCTTTGTTTCTTCATTTATGTGGAAGGAAAATGTTTATTAAGATTTGTTTTAAGTTAATCACGATTGATGGAACACACACAGTACTGTAATTGTGCTTAATTAAACAAACTAGTAAAGAAGTCAAACAAGTAGATAAATGTGTTATCTACTCCAAAATTAAAAGCCTGGAGATTGCTACATTGTTTGGCAGACAGTCAGCTGAGTTGTGTCGAAAGTAATGAACTGGCCATGATGAACAAGGGAAGGTAGAATCCGAACTGAAAAGAGCTCAATTTTTCCTTGGTATTTAAAGTTCTGTTTTAGAGAGTAATCCAAGGAGAACAAGTTAAAGCAAATGAACAGAAAGTTTTCAGTTTGCCATTTTAAAGTAAGATTTGTCTTTTTCCCAGAAATTCCGGTGTTACTTGTAGTGCACAAAATTTCAGAAGTTCTGCTCCCACTAACAACATTTTTCTGAAAGCAGAACAAATCTGGTGAGCTTCAATTCAGTCACAGTCTGTCTCCCTATGTAGCTGTAATAGCACTCCTCTCTTGCAGTGCAAGTGGGACACCTTCCTGTTGCCATCATCTGTAAACTACTTTCTGTAAACAGAAAGGAGACTGTTTTTTTAAACCTGGCTCTCCTTCTTGTAACTCACATTATTTGCAATGTTAATTCATAAGAAATAGGTATTCACTGGCAAGCGTGACGAGGTAACTGCATCTGCTAGTGGCAAAGAATGGCACAACAAAGGACAAACTGGATCCAGGAGAAATAAGCAGATTTCTACCCCCAAGTCAGCAGTTAGCACAAATGTAGGTGCTGCTGAGCATGAGACTTTGTACGCACGTTAATTTAAAATAAAGCAATGGAAAGTGACATAAAAATAAGACACTTGAACAAGGACACAATAACCAGGTACATTTCTTAGTCTTATATCGATTCTTCATTGTAGGGAACGGCGATCGGAAGATCTCGCGATGGCACGGAAAGAGGAAGGAAGAGGAAGGATATGACGTAGAGATAGCAGTATGCTTGTAGGTATATAAGCGAATACATGCGTACAATAAACGCCATTTGCAGCATCCCCATATTGGTGTCAGTGCTCATTGGCCCGGAGGCTGGGGGAGCCTCCGTGCCGTCTCAGGCGAACGGGAGATTGTCGCATCAGAAGGCGACAAGTGGTGACCCCGACGTGATAGCTGAGACGGCGGACCGCAGGCGGTCGAGAGGATCCGGATCATGGACGCGGTAGTTAAGGTTGTACGCGTGGGTGCCCGGGAATGGGGGCTCTCTATGAGAGCGGATGCAGTTGCGAACTGCGTCGGGCGGCTCCTGAAAGATGGAGCGATAGTTAGACCAGGGGACATTTTTTCCCCTTCTAACTGGGAGAAGTGCACTCGAGCACTTGCTCAGAGAGCTATGGCCACTAAGAAGGCCGCAGAGCTTAAGACGTGGGGAGACATAACGATCATTTTAGAAAGGACTAGGGAGGAGCTTGAGACCTGGCAGGCTGCCCGCGTGGCGCTGCACATGTCCGCGGAAATGGCGATACAGACAGCAGCAAACGATACAGACAGCAGCAAACGCAGAGGAGCGAACGGAGGCGATAGAGGAAGAGGCGATAGTAGGGGATGAAGTGAAAACGGAGAGTGTGGAAACAGACATAAAGGAGGAGGCGGTTAATCAAGAACCAGAGCGGGGAGAGGGGGAGGCAAAAACTCTAGAGGCTTACCCAATAACGCCCTCTTCTCCGCCTCCGCCGCGGTATCCGTGGAAAGAGATGAGGGCGATGGAAGGGGGAGAACTAGGAGAACCAGGAGACCTTTGTGGAGACCGAGATATGAAAAAGCCAGAGGCGGGTAGAGGAAAAGAAAGCAAGGTGAAAGTGGAGGAGGCAGAAGAAAAGGAAAGACCGATTATAGTGGATGATCCCCGAGACTGGCTACCGGGGGCCATGATTCGGGTGCAGTGGGAGGACGAAAGAAGAGAAGAAGCAGGGGAAAGACCGGAAGCAGGGGAAAGACCGAGGGTCCCGCACCCGGGAAAAGATGGCGCTGGCCGAGAGAGGAGTGGGCGTCGACCAGCATTGCGGAAGGAGGAGACTGAAGACTCAGGTGCAGCAACTAGGGCGGAGTTCCCCCGCCGCAGTCAGAGGCGAAGGAGAAAGAAAAAAAAAAAAAAAAAAAAAAAAGGAGGAAAGTCACAAGAGATATGGAGCAGATGTTTATGCTGCTTACAGCTCTGGAAGAAGAAACAGCTAAACAAAGAGGGCTATTAGAGGCAATAGCTAAACAAAGAGGGCTATCAGAGGCAACAGCTAAACAAAGAGGGCTATCAGAGACAGCAGGTTCTGCCCAAGCGGGAGGGGGAAAAGAAATTCCCCTAACAGACTGGAAACTGATAGCGACGGAATGTGCCCTGAGTGGCCTCAAGTTTCGTGCGCCAATAGGGGCCTTCCCAGTACGAGTTGCCCCGGGGGGGGGGGGCAGTGGAATGGATGCCCCTCGACCCAAAGACGGTACAACAGCTATTGAAAGCAGTGCAAGAACAGGGCCTGCGACACCCGGTGACACAGACGTTGCTGGACGCGGCGCACGCGGGAGGCCTAATACCGTGGGATTGTCGCGCCCTCGCGTGACTGGTTTTATCGCCCACGATGGTCCTTATGTGGAAAGAAGCGTGGACCTCACGCTTGCAGCAGGCGTTGATGGCCGCGCAGGCAGACCCGCAGAACCCACTGGGCCAATCCACCCTAGCGCGGTTAAGAGGAAATGATGCGGCCATGGCTACACCCCAGCAGCAGGCAGCGGGCCTGAGACCTCGGGAGATACTGGTGGCAACAGAAGCATCTCGAAAGGCCTTTGATGATATTGGGCCACTGGTGCAGCAGGCAGAGCCATGGACGACTGTGAAGCAGAGAGTGGGAGAGCCGTTTGACAAGTTTTGTGACAGGCTACAGGCAGCAGTAGAACTTGCATCTTTACCAGACGCTGCAAAAGGAGCGGTGATGTTGGAATGTATCAAACAGCAGGGCAACGAGTTGACAAAAGAAATCCTAAGAACAGCGCCTAAGGGAGCAAGTCTAGGGCAGACGATCAAGTACGTATTAGAACACCGGGACAAGACCACAGCCCTACAGATTGCTGCAGCAGTTATGGCAATGCCGGAGGTTAGAGCTAGAGGAGGTCCAAAGGGAGGCCCATGCTTTGGCTGCGGGCGAATGGGCCATTTGAGAGCACAGTGCACGAATAAGGGAAGTTACGCGCGCCCAACAGGGGGTATGGGGAGCCTTACATGCTGGGCCTGTGGAAAACCAGGACACAGAGCACGAGATTGTCGGCGGTCGGGAAACGAGAAGCGGGGAGGGCAACTAGGGGGCCACCCCTCCCCGGTGAGCCGGCCTCAAGTAGCCCCTGTCAACAACAACACACCGCTGATGGACAGCTCCAGCGACCAAACTCCGAAGGGAAACCCCGCGTGGCCCTGGTCTTAGGGTGTGAGAAGAGACCCCGAGTGAAAGCGCATCTGATAGGCCCACCAGGGGCGGGTCCTCCTAGCATCCCCTTAATAATGATGCTAGATACGGGGGCAGATGTTACATGTGTGCCCTCGTGGTTGTGGCCATCGAGTTGGCCAGCAAAAGTGGCAAGCTCGTTAGATGGAGTGGGAGGCAGGGCGGAGGCTATGATTTCTGAAACCGATATCACAATTGTATTGGAGGACCCGGATAGGCCTGCTCAGATCATCCGTGTGCGGCCGTACATAACTGCCATAGGGGAACCATTGTTAGGGCGAGATGCCTTATTGCAAAGCGGCTTTCACCTGACAAATTTAGGGTAAGGGCCACTGCCTACCTCCTCGGGGCTCATTTCGCTGTCCCGCTGACATGGTGCTCCAATGAGCCTGTGTGGGTAGAGCAGTGGCCATTGACAGGGGACAAATTGGCGGCTGCCCGACAAATAGTAAGTAGAGAACTAGAGCAGGGACACCTGGAGGAAAGCCACAGTCCCTGGAACACTCCTATATTTGTGATACACAAAAAGGACAAGTCTAAATTTCGATTACTGCACGACCTACGAGCGGTAAATCAGCAGATGGAAGCGATGGGTGCCCTCCAGCCGGGGTTGCCACTACCATCAGCAATACCAAAGAATTGGCCAGTGGTGGTGATGGATATCCAAGATTGCTTTTTCTCTATACCATTAGCCCCTCAGGACAAAGCTCGATTTGCCTTCACACTGCCCTCAGAGAATCTGCAGGAGCCAGCAGCGCGATATCAATGGACAGTCCTCCCGCAGGGCATGAAAAATTCACCTACGATTTGTCAGGCGGCAGTAGCTAAGGTATTGCAGCCGGTAAGAGCGCAGCTCCCGCGCGCGCTTATCATCCATTACATGGACGACCTCCTAATAGCTGCAGAGACCCAGCAAGAAACCGATCAGGCAGAACAGGCAGTAATTAACTGCCTAAATGAAGCGGGATTGTACGTCCAGAAAGCGAAGACGCAAAGGGGAGAATCTGTCGACTATCTGGGAACCACCATCCTCCCCAGAGCTGTGGTCCCACAGCCGATAAAGCTCAATAGAGAGATACGGACGTTGCATGATGTACAACAATTGGTTGGAGCTCTCCAATGGCTGCGAGGGCTGATAGGTATTCCCAAGGAGTGGATGGAGCCACTGTTCGAGTTGCTCAAGGGCCACAAACCATGGGAACCGAGGCAGATGACACCGAACGCGTTAGAAGCCCTCCGAAAAATAGAAGATCTCATGGCAAAGGGCGGAGTAACGAGATACGACCCGGCCAGACCTATCAATCTGTACGTGGCAGTTACAAGAACAGGAGCCATAGGCGTTCTAGGACAAGGGACACCGGAGCGTCCGGAAGTCGTATGGTGGATAGTGTCAAACCAAATAAGTACGGCATACGTCACAATCGTAACAGCGTTGGCACAGATGATACAGAAGGGACGAACCGCCACCGTTCGGCACTTCGCGAAGGAGCCTGAGTCCATTTACCTGCCGGTAAAAAGGAGTCAATGGGACAGCGTGGTCCAGAAACAAGATAGTATAGCAATAGCTTTAGAAGGATTCCCAGGAACAATCAGATTATCACCTGTGCTGGAGATGTATACACATCTCACCGTCCTTCGGCCCCATCTGAAAGCCCGAGTGCTACAGCGACCTGCACCAGGGCGCACAGTGTTCACCGACGCATCATCGGTGACCAGGGCAGCGGTTGTTGTGTGGCAAGATCAAAAGGCCCAATGGCACCGAGTGAAGATCAGCGAGCCGGACAGTAGCGTACAGCATCTAGAGGCCCGAGCTGTGGCGCAGGCATTGCAAATGTGGCCAGAAGAGCATTTGAATGTAGTGACAGACTCCATGTTCGTCTTTAAATTGTTACACAACATGTCGTATCCCGGATGGGCCGGATCGCCCATTGCGCTAATGCTAGAAGAAGCCCTACAACAACGGCGGGCCACTGCCTCCATTATTCATGTTCGGAGTCATGAGGCAATCCAAGGAGTGTACCAAGAAGGCAACAATAAAGCCGATCAAGCGGCCAAAGGTGTGTGGACAGTCGCAGAAGCAAGGCAGGTGCACGACCTTCTCCATGTTGGTGCAAAAGCACTGGCAAAAAGCTGCAACATCCCCCTCACCACGGCTCGTGAAGTGGTTGCGGCTTGCCCGTATTGCCAAAAAAACCCCCTGTGGGGCGCCGGCATCAACCCCAGGGGGCTGAAAGGAAACCAAATATGGCAAACGGACTTCACAATGTGCCAGCGACTTCGACCACGGCCCTGGCTGGCTGTCACAGTGGACACACACAGCGGTAGCATCGTGGCGACCCAACATAAACGAGTCACAGCGCGGGCGGCACAGTTGCATTGGCACACGGCAATGGCCTGGCTGGGTGCCCCAGAAACTATTAAAACAGACAACGGCACGTGTTTCACAGCGCAAAGCACGAGAGAATGGGCCGTACGGTGGGGAATTAAGCTAGTGCACGGTATTGCCTATAATAGCACAGGTCAGGCCATCGTCGAGCGAGCAAACCGCACTTTAAAGCAAAGGATCGAGATTCTTGGGGAGGGGGAAGGATATACACAAAGAATCCCCGCGCACAAACAATCAGAAATAATTATGCGTGCCTTATTCGGTCTGAATCAGTTCATCGGGGGGAGGAGAACAAGACGCCAGCGGAAAAGCATTGGGCGGTCCAAGCCATGCACGAGGGACCAGACATAAAGGTCCGAATCCCGGAAAAAGGGGAATGGGAAGAGGGGTGGCAGCTGGTAACCCAAGGACGAGGGTATGCAGCGGTCAGGCAGGGAGAAATGGTAAGATGGGTCCCTATGAAGTGGGTGCGCCCAGACCTCAGGGCAAGGACAAGACAGGAAGCAGAGAGTCAGGTGAATTAATGAATGTCTGAGTTTTATTGCAGGGGAGGACCACCCTGAAAAGCCGATGATCCCTTCTAGCAGCAAAGACAGCAGACAGGAGAAGAAGAACAGATGAGAAAAGGCGCGTGAAACCACAAGAAGAACGCGTAACCAGAAAACCTGAGAAGATGGCAGGGGGAGCAACCCAAGTAGCTCTCCTCGTAGCGATGCTGGGACTGGAACTCCAAGGGGTGAAAGGCGAACCAATGTTAGCGAAATGGGGTAGTAACAATCTATGGCTCACCTGGCAAACCGGACAGGAAATAAGCAATTTTGCCTGACGCTGGCGGGTGCGGGGCAGCCTTTTAAGACATGCTTAATAGGGGTCCCATTGAATTTGACCGTAGACCTACCAAAGCTGAGAGAGCATTGCACAAACACAAGCAATATTAGTAACTGCTAGAACACGCTGAATGCATCATTGCCCTGGGACCCGCAAGAGCTTGACCTTCTGGGTTCAGTAGTGGTAATTGGCTTGGGCTAGGACCATGGGCCAGGCAATTACTAATAGAAGAGTTGCACCTGCTACTGATGCTCGTGCTAGGCATATTAGCATGTAGACTAGTGTTTAGATGCTTGGTAAGACAACTGCTAGAAAAGGGGTGGTCCCACCCACACCCACACTATGAACGCTTAACCCGCGACACGGCAATTTAAAGCAAATAGCATAGTCAAAGCATGGGGAGGGGGAGATGTAGGGAACGGCGATCGGAAGATCTCGCGATGGCACGGAAAGAGGAAGGAAGAGGAAGGATATGACGTAGAGATAGCAGTATGCTTGTAGGTATATAAGCGAATACATGCGTACAATAAACGCCATTTGCAGCATCCCCATATTGGTGTCAGTGCTCATTGGCCCGGAGGCTGGGGGAGCCTCCGTGCCGTCTCAGGCGAACGGGAGATTGTCGCATCAGAAGGCGACACTTCATTTTATTATCTTTTGACAATTTAATACCTAAAAAGGTGTCTCCCAGGAGCCTCAGAGATTAGAATGTTCGATATGGTCATAGCTGTATTAATTATCTGCAGTAATCAGCTTCCAAGAAATCCTATGAAGTATCAGCAATTAGCTGCTGTGAGACAAAATATTCTACCCATTGAAAAAAAGGTTCCTAGATCTCAAGTGTCTAGAGGCAGAGCTCCTGCTGCTGTAAGCCAACATAGCACACTAATTTCAAATCTCTTCCAAACGATCACATGTATTATTCCCTGCCATTCTTCAATTACAGCACAGTTCTTTTTTCCTTGGCAAATTACAAGGCTTCTGTACCAGGTACAGGAGTGCTGCCCTTTCAGCCAACATCTGGTTTTCCTCTTGAGATGTGCTGCACATATACATAGGCGCGCATGTGTGTGTGTTTGTGTGAGAGAATATAAATATATATAAATACATATAAACATTAATAGGGGAATCTTATTGCTGTCTTCAACTAACTAATGAAAGGTTAAAGAGAAGATGAAGCTAAACTCTTCTCAGAGGTGCACAGTAATTACATGAGTGCCAACAGACCCAAGCTGCAGCAAGGGAAACTCAAATTAATATTATGAAAAAAAAAAAATTCCCAGTGAAGGTAGTCAAATACTGCAACAGGTTGTCCAGAGAAGCTGTGGAATCCCTGTTCATAGAGATATTCAAAACCCAACTGGACAAGCCCTCAGCAACCTGATCTAAATCGTCTGTACAGGGAGTTGAACTAGATGGCCTCCAGAATTCCTTCCTAACCTGAATTATTCTGACTCTATCCCCGTTCATTTCTTTTAGAAAAGAAATTTAATTTAATTTACTGAAATTAATCCAATGTCACAAATGCAGTCTTTAAAAAATAACGCATGGATAATGCAGAAAACAACCAGAAAGTTGGTACTCACCAAAGAGCTGGACTGGTGTAAATGGTATGGTGTGAGCAAGTCTCATTAAGTTGTTTCTTTCAACAGCTGCAAACAAGACATATCTCTACTGTACTGAGTAAACATCAACCTGGCTGAGCTTCAAAAACATCTGACATTGCTTTATTGCAGCGTACAAAGCCAAATAAGCTGCAACGTGATCCTAGTCGGCATTTTAGAAATTCTACCCAGCCAGCAGCACCCTTTTGTACACCCAAGGTATCTCACAAGCGTCAATCACCACTGTTTTCCCTGTTCCCTCCTTCCCAGAAAACAGGCTGTGCTCCTTGCCTCTCTGGGACTGGCCCCTTGCGCCCTGGCAAGAAGAGCTCCTTCTGCCATGCTTCATCCTCACCTTCCACCAAGGGCCGTGGCTGCTGCTCCCTTCTTCTGCCAGCTCCAGGGTAGCAATATTTGAATTGTGCTAAGATGATGTACTGGCCTCAGCTGCCCTTGCTGGCTGTCTTTGTAAGGCTCAGAATTGCCTGGGGTTTTAGTAAGGCACTGCAGTGAAATCCAAGCTCACCCTGCACAGAGTGCAGCCTCTTCATCTGGGCTCTGTGCCAGACCACACCAGTAACGTTATTATCCCACCCTAACTGGGGGCCTATTTCTCAGAAAAACACCTTCAGAACTCCTGAGCACCAACCAAGCGTTTACAGATTTGTCTTCAAAATGTGCAGGATATCAGGAAGCAGGAGAGGGGTGTCAGATAAGCCTCAAAGGGGTTAAGATTAGAATAAGGAGGCAACCCAGGAGCTACAATGCTGAGCACCTAATTTCCCTATTCAATGGCTGAGGGCACAACTCGTGTCCAAAGCAGGACGCGACCCATAGCTGAGCTCTGTTTCTCTGCAGAGCAACCAAACAGCCCTGACTGCAAACTCTTCTAGAGTTTGGGCACTCCCTTGTCCTTCTTTTCAAAACTACTTCCCTGAGCAGAAAGGAATTAGAGATTGAGTAGCCCAGAAGCAGAGAGCAAGGGGGACCATGACTCTCTAACCTATGAATTAGGGTCCTCAGCTGAGAAGATCGGTGTTCCAGACTCCGATTCAAGGCTTGTTTACAATCTCTATATTCCGAATTTGACAGGGATTAGTTAATATGCCTAAACAGTCCTTGGAGCATGGATCAAAAGAACAGGGTCGTCCTTTGAAGCCTTGCTAGGAACATGCTTTAGTCAGTAAATTACTGCATAACAGGGAAAAGGAAGTGAACAAGAGGACCCCCCTCTGTTCCCCTCCTGCCAGGCTTTGCAAGAAAGCCTTCAGACCAGGCCAGAACTCACTCCAGACCCTCGAGAAGTGATGTGAAGTAGACTTGCACAAGCCACTAAACTCAGGGCAAAAGTCAAGTTCTTTTGGGTGTGCAGAGAGGCAGAACTGTAGCTGCCTGTGAAACACTACAGCAAAACTAAAGCATTTTTTTAATATAAGCAGTATATGGTGTGGGATTTTAGGACCAAAGTTTTGGGCTTAGCTGACTAAATTCTATCCCGGTCTTCTTGAGAAATGAAAACATATACCAGAAACCTCCCAAAGCCTTTGATTTTGCCAGCTCACAAAGGAAACGATCCTTATCTATGCTAAAAATCCTAACTAATCCAAAAGAGCATGCATGAATAGAGCCCAATTCATCACTGCAGCAATCCCACCAAGTGAGAGAAATTACTCTTGTACACTGACTACAAATGAGGAGGTGTTATTGAGAGCGAAAATAGTGTAGTTTTTGGAACTTCAGGTGGCTGCTAATGCTCCTGGTTTACCCTAAGCTTCCCTTGAAAGGAGCCCAAGTCATGCAGGCAATAGAGACATCTACCGGCAAGCTCTGCACAGTTCTCCTCTGGGAAAAACAGAAATCCAGTTTCCTTTGGAGGAAACTCTGTGCATGCTCAAGGACAGTGGGCAATTAGTATCCAAATGATTTATTCCCTGACAGATTTCCATGAGTTCATAGGTTCTCTGTTCATAAACACAGATTAAGTAGTACAGGACAAATAAATAAATCGAAGAAGCCAAGTCCAGAAAGCATGAAGGAGGTGCGAGGGGAAGCGACAGCTATAAATGAATGAGTGCACCTCCCACCCCCACAGGAATCAGAGCTCCCTTCATCGTTTCTGCTGATATTTTGAAAGCTATTATGTACATTCTGCTCAGGATTTGCCAAAAATACCTGAAATGGAGCAATTAGCAGCAAGAAAATAATTCACAGTTTCCTCAGTGCTGTGTTGGGCACAAATTAATAAACAACCTTCTTTGCAGTGAGCAATTGTGCAACTCTTCAAAGTGAAAATCACAGAGGATGACAGGGAAAGGAGTAATGTTCTTTTTAATTTGTTAAATTACTCAGCTATCATTCTGATGCCTCCTGCTTACCTGAGTAATGATGGTGCAGATCTTGAGATGTTTTCAAGCAGGCAAAGATATCTGAAACAATGTTTAAAGGATCATTACGTTAATTATTACAGCAGAGAGAAATGCTTGATTTCGAATTCCTTCCATCCCAGAGTTTGTCATGAAACAGATTAATCAGAACTACTGCCTGAGCATTCTGAAGAGAAAACTGCTGATAGGCTTTAACTATGCTATAATATACAGTATATTGGCACATCTCATCATCAGTGCAATATAGCCAGATGATTTATTTATTCAGGGAAATGGTGGGAAACTAGTCATATTAACCTCAAGGACATGTAGGTTTTTTGAGCCAATTACACCTCTGGGATATTAAAAGCACTTTGCTGTCCATCATGCTTCACAGGCTCCCAAAGGCATGATTTTTCCAACTCCATCCTCAGTCATTAAGCATTCCATTAACTATGCTATTACACCAAAGTTATAATAATAGTGGCCCATTAACCCATGACATCTAAAATGCTGTTAAAATATAAACAGGCAAATAATCTGTGTGGTTACATGATGTTAAAGAGGCACAGCCAGATCAAATTTGGTCCAAAAAGCTTTGTTTTATAAAAAGCCGTTTTATAATAAAACCGAGATTAATGAACACGTTTCCATTAATTAGATGAAATTACTTTTTTCTATTGGAAAATAAGCCTTCGAAATGCCAGATTTCAAAAAACATGTACACTGTGGTACTTTTAATTCTGAAAAAGGAAGTTATTAAAACTGAATCTCATCAAACTATTTGGACATTACGTTTTTCTTGCTGCTTTTTTTTTTTTTTTTTTTTTTAATTTGCTTAGATTCCCCTCCCTAAGGAAACAGATCTTAAACAAAAAAAAACAAATAGATTTGGGGGGAAGGATCGGCATTTCCGGTGAGTGCCCTTGGCTGGTGATCCAAGATCCGTTTTGCTCTCTTTCATGCCAGGCCCAACCAGTATCACAGCATTTCACACCAAGCGGAACAGCTAGCACGAAAAGAGAACAGTGGCCAAATCAGTCCTTCTGAGGATGGGAAAAGTGAGTTTTAATCAAAGCAGCAGCGCTGTAACTGCTGGGCTCTGGAGAGTAGCCCCGCGGACCCGCACTCGCCGCAGCGGGTTTCAGCTCTGCAGCCTTTTGGGCACAGCCCGAGCAGAAAGAGCAGCCCGTACAGGGCAGTAAGGAGGAGGGTGCTCCATTTCCACATCTCAGCCAGCCTTAAACAAGGGTTAGATACCCAGCTGCACAGCCCATTACAGCTGTGTGGCATGTCGGGAAAACTGGAACACAGAGTAGACTAAAAAGCCAAAAAAATGTAAGTGAAGTTAAACAGCACTCTACTTTTATGGAGCAAAGTCATTCCTTGCCATGACCTTGAATTTCTTCACTGCCAATTTGATAATAAATTCAATACTTCACTGCCTTTATAATTTCAGTGAAACCACACAAATGGAGGAATTGCACCAAACTGCGACTTGAAAAAATCAAGCATACATTAGAAATTTTATACCATGATCTATCCTCAGGTATATATCCAACTTTAACTCAGGAGATCTGTTAGACTGCCAGGGATGAAAGCAGCACCATCTTTTTAAACAGTTTATTCCTGCTGAAAAGCAGCACGTTACAGGGCAGACTTAAGTAAAAATAGATTTTTTTCTTCTAAGACTTTGCAGTTAGCCTGAGGAAAACATGTTCCCATATAAAAAAGCCTTAGACTTTAAAGTAACAATTAGTAACTAACATATGAAATAATAGTTGAATGTCTTCCTATAACCATCCAACTATAGCAAATTAACTTCCCTTTGGATTCTGTACTTCAGGATTGTCAAGATGGGATTTGCAGAGAGGAATTAAAATGAGTAACAATGAAAAACTTACTGTCAGTTCCCTCTGAACTTCTTAACCTGTTTAAAAGCAAACATTTGAGATTTTACTTCAAACTTTTCTGAGCTAACACTGGTACCTATGATGAGATGTGAGCTATGTGAAGGCCAAACTCACAAAGGTTCCATCTGCAGCATGAAACAAAATAACTCCCAGTGCAATTTTGTTTGTTGCAATGATTTGCAAATAAACCCCAGTTACTAAAGAGCAGTGATGTTTTTCTGCGTTCTTCTGCTTTCTGTTGAGCTGCTCTTAGCATTGTGCGCCACTGTCCACCTCATTTAGACGGTAACAATAGCATCAATCAAAGACCACTTCGGTCACGTTCCCATTTGATCATTTTCCAAACCATGTGAATCAATGCTCAACTGTCCCCAGTGCTACACGTGTCACTGCCCTCGCTTGCATAAAAGCAGCCTGTTTCAACTGTTGGTCTATGGGTTAAGGTTTCAACCTTAACGTTAAAGTAGCTTTTATTAAAGAAGATGGTGGATATCTCACACCAGAGAGATCCCACTGAAGACAATAGATTGAATGACAGAATCAGGCCATGCAAGGCCTGTAAGTCCTGATGGAAGATATGCAGTTTGCCTACTGCCTATACATTTTGGAGTAAAAAAGAAAAAGCACAGGATGGGTAAAAAAAAAACACAGTATCTTTTTTTCTTCTTCCCATGGTGAAATTATATGGGATGTGGCAGTTTTACAGTGCCTTTTATTTATTACATCCACAGTGTTACTAAGTAGGGGAGATGTAAAAGCAATCAATGAAAATAGGAAAGCGAAGGAAGAGAGAGACAGCACCACATGTGGAAATACCCCAAATATTAACATAATTATCAATCAAGCTTAAAAAAAAACAAGAAAAAACAAGAAAATTAAAAACATTTTTGAAATGAGAATAATTTCACTCAATATAATCAAAGCTTAATAACTACTGAAAGTTCTTCATAAAAAACAAACCAAATATTTTGCAAATGTGCAGACTCAAAACAACAGATTTTAATCAGAGAATGAGAACAGCTTTCAGGAGCTGCTAGGGTTTTAATTATTAAAAGAGCAAACATGCAATTGACACAGCAAAAGCAAATGCAACCTTTCATGTTCACTAGATTGGAATAATGGCTAGTTAAAAGATGCGATCGTGATCTCAGTGATTGAATTAGAAAATTGGATATTGTTAGAATAATAAAGGGGGTCTCTATTCCACCTAAATTTACAAATTTTGTTTAAATGGATCTCTTATCTCCATTAATAAGCCTTCATCTGAAGAAACTAAAACAAAGTGAATTGCCTTAATTCCTCATTTCAGATAAATTTCTCATCCGAAGCGTATTACAGAACTGAAGTGGAAACCTGCAGAAAGTATGGAAGTCTCTTTATAAAAGCATGTAATGAATATCTCAATATATGTAGGAATACATACAAGGAGTTCCTGTTCAGATTATTTTTCTGGGTGTTTCCAAACATGCTATGACTCCAATCCTATAAAGAAGAGAAATACTTTTACTGGTAAAATCTGCACATCACTGTCACATGCACATCAAACAACTCAGAAAGGTCTAAATCCTGGAAATAGTTATTGGTATGTTTATTGTTAGCATGAATAGTCCCACTGATAGGCAAGTGAATTATGGCATTGTTGTACCTACAGTAAATTGAAATATTAATTTGTTCATGTCGTCTCCATACATTTGAGTAAAATACTCAGGTCTCCACTTACAGCTCAATACACTCACAAAAGCTTACTATAAAAGTGTCATAAAGGCATTCTAATATTGAAAGTATTCAGAAACTTCCTTTGTATTAGAAAATTCAAAATTAAGAATAAGCTTTACAGTTGAGAAAAAAAAATGCATCCTAAGCCTTTATAATAGAAGACAACATACTGAACAGTTTTCCAGTGATATTTAGATCGTATCCAGGTCTTTCAGTTAAGAAAATACTCAAACCATCTTTTAATCTTCCAGCCCTATCAGGGAAAATTGCACTTATCAGACAGCCTGCCATTTGCCAGGTCCTCCTAAAGTGCTAGTCAGAGATGGGATTATTCTTCTAAAAGCAGTAGCCAGACAGATTTTGTTGCTTAAAAGAAGTAGAGCACAAATCAAAAGTTCAAAGATGAAGTTGAAAGATAAATTAACTAAAATTCAGCTCTGAACATTATCTGAAACTTAATTCTCAAATTTTCTAGCTCAGAGTTCACTCATATTTTCACCTTGTAGATTGCTTTGCAGAGAAAAATTCTTTAACGAATCTGAGACCTTCCCACACACATCTCCCTTGCTTTGCTCCCTGCTAGCCATTGAGACAGACTTGTGAAGCACTGGTGTTCAGGGGGTAAATCTGAGAAGTCCTATTTTAGGGAAAATCCTTTTCTTTAAAAACATATCTCAATCCAAACTGAACAAGTTGGCTCAGCTATATATATATATATATATGTATATGTATATATACACATTCTCATAACCCAGGCAGAAATCAAAGGGAGGCCAAGCGACTTCAATGGGTATTGCACCATAGATATTTAAAGATTCAAATAATTTGAATCTGGCATTCTGGAAGTAACTAGTTTTGGCCTAACTCTGATGCTTCAAAACTCAGATTAAAGTTGCTCAGGTAAAACTCAAGGGTGGGATTTTTAAGTCCTGAGAAGAGTTCCAGCGACTGCAGTGGGATCAGATTAGTCCTTTCACACAGCTTTATCTTTATTTTGCTTGTCTGATCCTGTGTTTCACATTTCAAAGATTTATTGATTTAGTCTCCAAGTTTAGGTTTAACAGAAAATGTACACTCAGAAGAAATATTTAGATTTCTCTCTTTCCCCTCTCTCATACAAAAAACTGCCATTTTTAAAATTTAGATTCAAGCTCTCTTCCCTAGTATTTGATTTAAATTCTACAGCACTCAGAACAAAACTGCAAATATCTGGCTCATCTTCCTTTCTTTAAAAAAAAAAAAAAACAAAAAAAACAAACAAAAACTCACAACATTTACAGTGAAAAGGAAGCTAGGCTTTCAAAAATCCCTCTTTTAATAATCAAGAGCACTACGAGTAAAACAGGCAAGGAAGGGTGCTGTTGAGAAAGGAGGAGGAAAGGATTATTTCACGGTTCCTTTTCTCAATTTATTCCCTGTTAATTTCCTTTCATACCTCTGAGATACCCCTATGCAATGTGGTGAAAGATGCATTTTCTTCCATTAGCCACGCCATTTAAAAAGAGATAGACGTTTCTGTAACCCAGCTTCTTTCCTACACCCTTTAGATCTTCAGCAAATATAAATTGGTCTAGCTCCATCAAAGTCAATGAACCTATGTTGATTTACATAGGCAGAGGGCCTCTATGATACGGAGCTGCAAATTAATTCTGGTAAGATACAGTCTTTTTAAGCCAGAGGTTAAGAAAACTAAACTTTGCAGTTATTATCAATATTTAACTCTCACTTTACAAGAAATAACTATCTCTGCCTTATAGATTAAGAGCTATGTAGCTAACTTTCCAAAAGTTACTTCACTTCTCTAACTGATTCTGCCTATAGATTCAAGACCAAGTGTGGCGGACAGGACTTTTGCCTTAAACATTTCTTGGTACATATGGTACAAGCAAACCATAACCCCGAACAAGCCATCTGTTCCCGGCGGAAACAGGACTGAGCTGCTGCGACCCCCGAAGTGGTCTCCCCGCGACCACCTGGGACACACCGAGCCTGCGCCGAACCAGGGCACGATCGGGCAGAGACTTTGGGACCTGGACTGCAAATTACTGCCGCTTAACACAACTTTTATAAAACTTGCTTAGCCGCACTCCCTAGTTCAGTGAGAAAGGGCCCCAGAGCTGGTGCAGGCTGGAAAGATAAGGGAGTTACCAGCAGTCTGCATTCCTGTGCCCCACACTCTGGGAGGGAGGATGTCAAGGCTTTGAAGTGAGGCCTGCTTGGGCGCCAGGACCCTGGGGGGCAGGGCCTCCTCTCGCTGCTGAAACAGTGTTAATTGGGGGGGGGTCTGGATTATATCCTCCTCGTCAGGACCTTGGGAGATAACACCTACTGTCCCTGCTGGGGCAGTGCTAATTGCTGGAACAACACCTGTTTGTCAGGGCCTTGAGAGAGAAGGGCAGAACCCGAGGAATCAAAACACATCTGTCAGCAGAAACCGCAACAGTAAAGATAAACAGCCTGCCTAGGGACAGTGATGAGACCCAATAGGGAGCAGGAGACCCCAGACCTAAAAATTACTATTGGTCTGAACTACCGCGTGAGGGGTGGGAAACTTAATTTGAAAAAGCTATAATTGCCCAGGGATTTCTTTGTTCGGGGTCCCTCTTTGGAGGCACCCAACTCGAGCTGTAACTACTGCATGCGTGTCATTACAATTTATTTATTTAATTTGCCTTGATTTGGCTCCAAACTTTTCAGCGGGAACCTAGGGTCGGACCCTGCTCGAGTTGTAATTACCGCACGCGCATCGCTAAAATTTACACCCAGGGTGAAGAGGACCAACGGGACGCCGCTGGATCCAGGGGTGGTGATATCTCTTTCTCTTTCCCCCTTTTCTCTCTCTCTCTCTCTCTCTCTCCTCCCCTTTGCCTTTCCCCACCTTTTCTCCCCACTCTGTGGAAAATAAATTTAAAAGGTTGTACGATATTTGACCGGTTTTAGCGTCTTAATCTCGTCCTTGGGATCGTAACGAAACCCCCCCCCCCCCCCCCCCCCCCCGGATATTGGATCGGGACACCAAGCTGCGTACTCACTCAATTGCCTAGTGAATTACTAACACATGCTTGGTTTTTGGACCACCTTAGTCATATCCAAACCCACCTCCTGATTCAATTTAATATCCCATTGTATTAATCTTCATAGAGCACTAACTGCTGTTAAACTATTCATTTACTAGCACACACGTGCCATCCCAGTATATAACATAGTTCCTCATGTATCAAGAGGTATTTCATGACAAAGAACCAGCAACTCCACGGAGGGCAGGAGAGCTGCACTGCCATGTAGCTATGGTCTAGGATGTACATCCTTAAGTCTTACCTCTCGAGAACGCCTCAGGTAATCACAGACTGGTACGGTATGCCTATCAACTTCTTGATTTTTCAATTTTTGGTGCATGTAACTGAGCCGTTCCAAACCTAAACAAAAGAACAGATATCAGCAATATCTGGAGTGTAAATGAACAGCCCATTGCTGTAAAATAAACACCTATACACCATACTGCCCTAGCAAATGAGTAATGGGCTATAAATGCAATAACAGAATTTCATAGGATTAAAACAGACTGTTTCCATTTTCTGTCAGCAAATTTCAGGGGAGCCCTGTCCTCCTCGGACCACAACGTACTGAGTCACAGCAGTCCCTGGAGCTTCTCCTAGCAGTTTGCAAACTGAAGCCAGCGAGCTGTGTCATACAAAGCTGAGAGGTAAGATGACCTACGCAAGGATTTCTCAGAATGGAAGAGCTAGAGAATTACTAAAAGAAGAATAGGAAGGCCATTCCCTATTCATTCCTACAGAGACAATGCAGAATTCATTTCTTGCCCTTGGAGGATGTATTTCTGAGCAATGAATAATGCATGCAGGGGATCTGCCAACAGATACAGTATTGCAGCATTACCTGCAAGTTTAAACACCCTAAAAAATTTGCCAGAGACTATTTTTGCAATTAGGCAGGATGCTGCTTTAGAAGAAACCTCAGGAGAGGAGACAAGGATATCATCCTCCTTGCTTCCTGCTTATTCTTGAGGATTAGTGCTTTGCTGTCCCCCACGTGAGCCAGACAACACTCACAGCAAGATGTAACTGAACTTCCATCCCACCTACATCCATTTTGCTTCTGCAAAGGCAGAACAAATGTCCAAGCCGTCCATGACAACGTCTAATTGTATTCAGCATGTACAAGTTATGCCATGCGGTGAAAGTGGTGGATAACACTTTGAGTTTGTAAATTTTTGTTTACTGCTTTTCTTTTTAAGGCTGTCCTGAATTTCACCAGCTGCAAAGTATCACATACTTAGCTGGTTGAAATTAGACACAGTGAGCCAGTTCTTGCTGTGTTTCTCTTCTTCACTCCAGACGTTGCTCTCTGCAGGCTCTGAACTCACTTGGGTGTTCTGGGGACAATCATCCACTGTAATCACCTGGCAAGACACAGACAAAACAGCACTCGATTTACAGGCTGACTAGCACCTCTGCAGGTCCTCCGACAGCTGCACTATGCCATGGCCTTTCAGAATATCACTGAAATGCCAATGACTGACATGACTCCCAACTGAGAAATAGATTTTCCCGTTTTTGTTACAAGTTGCAGAAGACACATTGCTTTTGTCTAGAAAATACTACCAGTGAAAAATCTAACACTATAGCTTTTCAAAATAAACTTTGAGGTCCCCTGGAATACCTTATGAGAGAATTAGGTCTCAAAGTTCAAGCCTCAGGTCTGTTGCTGACCTGAGCATCGTATGTAAACCAATCCACCTTCAGCTTTCATCTCATTAAACAGGGGTAACTGTTTCCAGCTGATAAATAATTTTTTATATAAGTGCACATACGTATTGATACGAGACTAGCTTCATACATAAATAAATATATATATATATATATACACACACACACCCCTATATATGTAGAGAGAATCAACACGCTATCTGCCACTTATACTTGGATTCAGAGAAAAGATTACCAAACCCTCATAGACAGAAGACAACATAAGAGGCATGGCTTGTCTCTTTACTGCTGCATGCAGGAAGCCAGGATCGAGCTCACTGCTCCCAGACTGTATCAAGCCTCCCCAAATTCCCCCTCTCAGCAAAGTGTGAGGGCAGATTCCTTACTGTGTAAAGCCAATAACAGGCTTGGTCTACTACCTGGCAAAGCCAGTGGACTTCACCAGGTTCAAAACTGAACTCCCAAGCACTCAGACAAAAGGGAAATTAAACCAAAGCCAGAGAAAAAAAGACTCCCCAATTCGCATATAGTATTTTATAATGTATGCATTTTCAGTGAAGCTTTAATTTTGTCCCACACTACAAAACTGCTCTCAGTGAACTAAAAAGACAGCTATGGATTATGTGATTCTCTTGCATCTACACATACCGGCACCTGAAGGAGTTTTTGCCGCTTCTTTTCCCTCGGAGACTTTCTGTCTCTGCTTTGTTGTTTTGCTTTTGTCGCCTCACTGTGGCATAGCTCACTAGATAGTGAGGAGTCTGTGTGAAGTGGTCAAAAAACATGGTTAAGCTACAGAGATTTTGTTTACAAGAGAAGAACTGATAAGACTGAGAGCTGGCAGATCTCCAAAGCAAGCTGAGAATGACTTGTGATACCCAAAGCTAATACTCATGAAATTCATGCAGTTCAGTGCAAAGATGTTCACCATCATAAGATATAAAACAACAAATGTTGGCCATCATTTCATACTATTTATACTTAAAACTGGAGTCTGCTATATTTCAGTTCTTGTAAACAAACTTGGTAGTGGATGGGGTTTTTTTTGTTTGTTTGTTTGTTTTTTAGATCTACTGTGAAAATATCTACCTCTTCATTCTCTATTCATCCATCTGACCTATGATAATGCTGATGTACCTTTAAGTGTTTGTACAGTTTCTTCCAGTTCCTGTAACTTTGGGATTGCTTTCCTGGTGTGGGAGATTCCCTCAGAGCCAACACAGTCCATTCATCACCCCGGTTGCGTAGTCACAACCACAGGGTGCATGCCAGAGGGGGAGAATCAGGGTTGGACTGCTCCTGTGCCCTGACACACAGCGTCATATTGCTTAGATACCAGCCACACTTCAGATTTGCCCTACAGCAACCAGACCCACTGCAAGGAAAGCAAAGGAGTAACTCTGGATTCCCTGCTACTCCCCTCAACTGCGGCTGATACATCCTGCATGCAAAAGAGAAATCTGTGCAATGTCTTGGGCTCCTCCATAAAAGATATGGTAGAGGTATAAAATTTTATTATTACCACCTATGGCCTTGCAGGTTTTCTCTGTTTTCTCTTCCCTACGGGACTGCAAGCTGTTGCTCCTGCAGAAACTCCAGTCCCTCCAGAGTGGGCTGATCCAGAAGGAGGTGCTGCGTTTCAGCTTGTTCTGAGAGACATCACTGCTGTATCTTGACTTGTTGGAGTTATAGGAGAAGGACTGTGATTCTTTTATCTGGACACGCCTGGGAGGACTACCCGTGAAATTGCAGTCACTATTATAGGTGGAATGTATGCACAGTGGCTTCTTTTCTTTCCTCCTCAAAACCCCTTTTTCATCACCTTCAGAGAATCCCCAGTTCACATAACCACCTTCAGTTTCTTCCCTGTCATCACATGAGGGTGTCGCATTCTCACAGAGAGCTGGCAATGGCTGGAGACCTATAGGACAATCAGTCACTACACCATCAGTATTTTCTCTTGGCAAATGAGTAACAAAGTCGCTCTGACTCCATCGATAATCTTCTGGCTCTTTTCCATTGAGATGGACCCTCTTCAAATCTTGCTGTGCTTCAATGCTGCTTTGCAGCTTGTCCCCTAATGTGACTTCCCTGTATTTGTCAGGAGCACTTGAAAAGGACAAATTCAAGCTGACATCCTCAGAGAAAGACCCTCCTTGATGGTCAGGAGGAACCAGCAAAAATTGTCCATATCTAGGAGTGGACTTAGTCTCAGAAGATACCCCTGAAGTGAGCGTGTCGCTTTCTATTTCTATCCTTGGAGAGCTGTCTTCCACCGCCTTCCTATCCTCAGTCCTCAAAACATGGCCTCGACACTCTGATGACCACTGACTCCTCACCAAGCTCCGCAAGAGGGACGGTGGCATGCTGTAGTAATTGTACTTCTTATCATGCAAACCCTCCAGACTGCTCAGAGTCTTGGAATAGAGCGCGTTGCTCCAGCTATGGGGGAGCTTCCTACAGGCTCGATGTTTTCTGTCAGCCAGCAAGGCTTCTTCCACCTGCAAGGTGTCTACAGCTGAAATCACTTTCAGGATGTCCACAGTCAAGGCAGACAGGTCTTGCAAATGTCCTAGCTGGCTGTCCAGGGAAATTAAAGATTCCTTGATATAAAATACCTTCTCATGTACTTCTTTTAGCTGCAAAAACATCTCCTCCACTCTAGGTGGAAAAAGAAAAAATTATTAAAATATCAAAACAGAGATTTTAATTTCTGGTCGCCAGGTGATGAAGGAAGCCATTAACACAATTGAAAAAAAATCTGTAATTAAACAGTCCTTCATTTTTTTTACATGACTTCCATTCTCATAAACATCTACATTTGACAAAACCAATCCAGACTCTCAATCTGTCATTCAGATTTACTGAGCTAAAAACCCATGACTTTTAAATAGACAGGCTTTTTGCTCAGGGAGCATCTATTTTTAAAATTACCATTTTCCTACTAATCCCCACACTTTGCCATATAATTACTAAACCTTGGGTAACATGACACAGCTTTGGAAATGAGAAGTGTATTGCTAATCAGTCAGTCATCCTGCATTTCTACATTTCTTGTGCAAGAATGAGAAGGATGAGGCTCAAGTGAGCCTACAGATACTCTTCCATTTCTCAAATACTAGAGTCTGCTGGGAAAAGAGCCTTCCCAACGACCTCTTTTGCCTCTTGAATAGATTTTGTATGTCCAATGCCACCAGTTATCTTCAAGTAAAATTCAATTGCCAAACAAGCAGAACCTTTTCAATGGTCTTCAAATCCCCAGTGACCACTGTGAGAACTCAGCCTGGAAAAACTGAATGATTTCATTTTAACCAAATCATTATCTTCACATCTCCTGAAGCTACTCTCTCTGGTACTTTGTCACTAAGATAGTGATAACCTGGCTGCAGGCAATATGCCAGAAGTGTTCCTTTCCTTTGTCACTGAGTAACTAAACAGTGTAATATTTAACCAATGGCTGAATAAAATCAAATACCCATGTTCCAAGATATTTTATTCATGTAAATGAATTTATTTTAGAAGGGATTCTTCCTCTGCTATGAAATACATTTTACCTTTGCATTCAAAAAAAAAAAAAAAAAAAAAAGCAAAAATCCCTTTCCAGATCTATAGCTATCCATTAAATGAAATCTTTTTGCTGCAGTTGATATTGCAGCTTGTGAGCAAACCCATTTATTTTATTTCTTTTACAGGAGACATCATTTTGTTTATATGCTTTGTTTTGGTATGCAGAAAATAGGTCTATGAACAAGAAAAGATTAAGGGGCTATCTTACTCTAGGCAGAATTAATTTATTAGATCATATCAGTATTGGCATTCAATAAGACTTTTTATAGTGCTCAGTTTGTTTAATTCTTCCCATCAAACTTAATGGCAGCTTTGCCATTGATTTCAATAGAAAGCTGAATTAGGCTAATACTGAGAGTTTTGAAATCCTATTGATAGCCCTATCAATATTTTGCAAACCAAAAGAGTATATTGTAGCTAATGCTACAATGGTTATATGGTTATTTCTGCAAACAGCAACTTGCAGAACTTGATCACAAGAAACATTCTCACAGTGTTCCTACACTGCTAAGCCTTTAAATAAAAAAATGTACTGTATGCTCTATTCCAGCATCACCTTCTCGGTGCTACCTAGTCTGCAACAGTGAAGTTGAGCAGCTCCCTCCTGCACCCCTTTAACTGCTGGCATACTGCACACATCCGGAGATCCAATTTTGCCAGCAGCACTTCCCAGCCAGGCTTTCCATTAGTTCAGATGCGTTACATTTCAACCCAATTATAAGGGCCTATGCATACTAATGCCTCTCATATTCACAGCGGCCATAATCTGTTCCAAAGGTTTTAGCTTATCAAAGTCTTTTTATATGACAAATGCATACAAAGGACACAAATTAGCCACAAAACACACCTTTCTGTCGTCACACGGATCCTTTCACTGTCGCTGGAACTCAAGCTTTCATTCTTCTCATGAAAATATTTTTCCACACACTGCTCCTCGAAGTCATGGAGCTTCTTTAACTCCTCATCACTCAGGTACAGCTCTGAACAAAGGAAGTAATAGCTGGTATTAAGCATGCTAACAAATGCCCCTCCATTTATACCCCACCGTGAAAAAAGAGCAAACCTTCAGAATAGGTTTCCTTCCCTTCCTTGACAAAAATGAATCAGACCTCATTGTATGAATTTGAGCCAAGTATGCATAAATGTGTTTTTCATCTTATCTTACGTAGGCCGAGAAACTACCCTGACAGAAACTCCACTCGCTTTTAAAGACTTGAAAATGCACAGCTAAATCAATGCTCACAGATAAATTTTCTAACTTTTTCCAGTATTTTGTTACACATCTAAGACTCATAAGACTTAGAGACAGATATACAAGACTTACCTATGAAGATCTTGCTATAATTTGATCAGCACATTCATTAAGGGCTATTCACCCATAACAATTATCATCCTTTCAAGAACACAAAGCTACAAAGCTTTTTCTCACCTACTTGCTTCAGATGTTTGTATGAACAAAATATTAAGCAAATATTCTTTGCGCTGGGGTGAAACGAATTCTTTTAAAAGGTTAGAACTCCACCGCTTAGGCTGTTCATGAGACTGTTGTTCTAGAAGACCAACATAAGACTTCTGAGAGAAGGGGCTGAATATAAGTTAGCATGAAGAAGTGCATACGGTATAAAAAAGCAAGTCAGTCTCTAGAGGATTTATCTTTAGCTACCTCTGTGATCCAAGCTGCACATCTTCCAAGCTCTTTTTTTATTTTTCTTTTTGCGTACCAGAGTTCCCGCTGCACTTACTATGGGGGTAGCTGTGACAAATTGCAAGACAATGTTCGTTACCAGCTTTAATAACCTGCTGCAACACAGGGCACACCAGTGAAGCACTGCACAGTGGTCCAGGATCCTTCTCCCATGCAGAATGAGATGTGATCATCTGCTCGGCTCTTTTCCCCTCTAACCCGTTGGTGACCTTGCCTCAGATTTTACCTTAGCATTTTCATTGATTTTCCACTGGGTGGCACTGGATCCTCATTGCTAAAACCAGTTAATTACCATCATACCAAAATTTAAGTAGAAGAAACTTATCAAGCAATGCATAAGCGTATAGAAAAAGAAAGCAAAGGTATATGAAGAGGAAATCTCTTTCTGAGAAAGGGTGTAGGCGAGGTACTAGCTGCCTTCCATCTTTTTAGATATGCGAAGCAGTCGTTTAGCTTTCCTGGTGCCTGCTGTACCTTACAAGTAAGACACCCTCTGTGCCAAGTTAGTCACTTAACATACTATGCACATATATAAAAAGAACAGTGCTACTTCAAAGGAAGGCTGCTGTACCTAGCCACGATAGAGCAGCCGAGTCTAGGAGCAGCAGTAAAGCAGCTCACCATTGATTAGTTCAGCCCACATTTGTGAGCACAGCAGATATCTTTAGGGATTCATGTGCAGCAGAGAAAATCCTGAACGAAACATAACCCAAGCAGGGGCTGTGCAACTCTTTTATTAGGCATCAAGGATGTAAGTTGCATCACGTTCCAAAAAAAGGATGAGGCTGTCCAACGCTGCAGACCAACATTCCCCAGCCTCTTATGACATAAACTTACAGCCAACCACCTTTCCTCCTCCTCACTCCCTTGCCTTGCCCCATCACCCAGCAAGACCCCACCGCTGAGTCTTCGTCTCCCACCCCATCCCAGCACCTTGTGGTCACGCCTCCCCTCACAACGGTGGCTGGGGGCTGCTCCCAGCACAGCGGCTGGAGCTGGCAGCAGCAGGATGGGGAGGCGGCATCGCCAGGAAGAGGCATAGGAAGGACCTGGGGATGGAGCAGCGCCAAGGCGAGAAGGGTTAAGGTGACAACAGCAGGAATGGTGCACAGAGGGACTGCCACAACAAGGAGGTAGGAGGCTCCTGTCCTCTATCCCCAAATCTGCCATCTCTGGACGTCTTCTGGCCTCGGGCTCTGCTGCGACTTTCACATTGCATTGCTCATGCAATCGCACTCATCACACTGCACTGCAGCGCTGCTGCTGCCTCCCCGCAGCCCAGCAGGATACAGTACTGCCAGGGACTATGGGGGACTGCTCTGGGCCTCACCTTTACCCCTGACACCCACTGTTACAAAGTATGGCACACTGACTAACATCCAGCCCAGAGCCTAACACAAAGGGGTCCTTTGATGCATGGCCACGGATCTATCTAGCAAGCAGGAGTTTCCTTTTACTAATCCTGTTCACTCAGAGGCCGATGTGCTTTAATGGG
Organism: Dromaius novaehollandiae; assembly: GCF_036370855.1. Classification (NCBI taxonomy): domain Eukaryota; kingdom Metazoa; phylum Chordata; class Aves; order Casuariiformes; family Dromaiidae; genus Dromaius; species Dromaius novaehollandiae. The sequence goes on along the minus strand of NC_088130.1, from coordinate 12,305,068 downwards.
GTTCTACCCTCATGGCTCCTGTATATCTACAAACAGTTTTTGTTAATTATTGCAGAAATGGGTTCTCAAATATTAGGTTTCACATCACCAGCTGATGCCACAAAGTCAGGAAGGGACTCTCCACTCATATGCAGCACTACATAACAGGTCTGGGACTGTAATGTTTGCTGAAGCATCTTTTACGGGCCACTAGTGCCTCACCTCAGAGCATCCTTAACTAGTTTACTTAATACATATGACTATCATTACTGTACAAAGGGACTGAAAACAGAAGTCTCATCTCCACTCAGTGTTGTTTTCACTTAAGCTGTCCTTTACCAAACGAACCAGAGATGCTGATGACCTATGATCCAGACAGAGAAAAATCATGAAAACTTAATGGGCTATGGAGGGCACAGAGGGAAGAAGTCAATGAGTATTATCAGAAAAATAAACATAGGGTCATCAAAAAGGTCTGTGAGCCTGGGCAATTAGAAAAGAACTGTTCATCTTTTCAGGACAAATGTACAAAAAATGTTTATCTCCAGTGTAGCTTATTCTCTTTAAAAATAACATTATTGTATCCTACAGAAAAAGTTGCTGTCACTTTAGTTCAACTCAGAGTTGCAACATATTGATGCTACTCCATCAGGACAGTTCTGCAACATCATTTGGAGGTCATGGGCCAGCTTCATTGAAAATAAGATAATAACCATGATTGAGCATGATGGTGCTGCCAGGCAATGGTGTAAGTTAAAACTCAGAACCTGTTCTTCATTCTGTTAATAGCATGTCTTCACTGACACACAGTATGTAGCAAAGAGAAAGCCAAAATCAAAACAAAACACTGCCCTAAATGAGCTCTTAGACAGGCAGGTTAAATTCAATTTTGAAAATAAAAACAACTCCCACCCCAGAGAATCTCTTTTTTTGGAGGCGCTCAGCTACAAAGTAGCTGACGGGAAGATGGCAAAACACTCCACCAGCTATTCCTGTGGGTCCCCAGCTTTGCTCTGCTTACTTAGTCCAACATCGCCTTCCTCTTGATCCAACTCATTTGGGGGCCGATGGTGGAAGATGCGGTTGATGAGGAGTCCAATGTGGCTCAGGAGGATGAAAGGTGGAGGCAGCCATGGCTTCTCATGGTAGGTCATAATGTAGCGGTAACGATTGTACTTCCAGAGCTTGTTCGATATGGATTTCAAGTCAAAGTAAACATTACTGAGAAGAGAGATAAAGGGGAGAGGGAGGTAAAACATTCCTGTGAGAAATCCTCCCAGTACAGCAGAAGATGCTTGTCTACAGATCTAATTTGACAAAGTCCCATCTCTCCAGCGAGGTAAATCAGCTTAGCAACTTTCATTTAACGAAGCAGTAGCACGTGCCTGCAGCTAGTGCACAGAGGATGAGATCTTCAAAGCTGCCTAAAAGATTTGGAGATCCAATTCCCATTCAAATTAATGGGAACTGGGCAAAAAATATCCCTGAAGTGGCTTTGAAAATCTCAGCCAGAGTATTTAAACTTTAATATGCAGTCTATCTGGGAACTCAACATTGTCTGCCGATCTGAACCGGATTAAATGGAGGAGTCAGGCTAAAGGAAGCATGTTACCAAAACAGTCCTGCTGTTCTTCAGTTCAGTTCACTCTCCCTCAGACAAAATACCTGCTGCAAGAGGTAGCTGCAAAGGCAGCTCTTGTGCAGGGTACTTCTTGCAGTGATGCTGCTAAATTTGACTGATGCAGCACCTAACATTTTCCCATACTATCACAGACCCCAGTTCAGGCAAGCAACTTTGTTTTTTCTGGCACTTTAATTTCAATTGCAGTCCTACCTGAGTCCTTCATGCCCAACATATAATCACAAAAACATCAGCTTTGCCTCTGGGAGCATAATTAAACATATTGCTAATACCCATTTTTGGTCCCACTTCTGGAAGAATCAAATCACTAAGCAGAAGGTTTAACATGTCATTGTTGCTGAAGGTCTAAATCTAGAAATAATTCAAATTACAATTTCACAGCTGTGTATTTAAAAAAAAAAATTAATGCCTTGCAACAATTTCAGGAAAGGGATTTCTAATTGGAAATGGGAATAGAATGAGTTTTGATCATTCAGTTTTCTTGAATATTAATCACTACATTTCTTCATTTGATTTTTTTTTTTTTAAACTTACAGCTGACTTTTCTTCCTCAGAAATACTAGAACTCTAGGAAAAAAAAATTAACTGCTTGGATTAGATTGTTCTCTGCTAACATTTGCACACATTGCTCTTTAGCATCAACATATCCATGAGAAACTTAATCCACTGCAGTGGAAGGGTTTTCAGGGAGTCCCGCTTAAAACTGAAAAGTTTAGGACTGCTACAAAGTCATCGATGAAACTCTCCTATTCTGGCAGCAGACATTAAAAAGCAGAGATTTAAAAACACTGCAGTTAGATTTCAGTTCTAGAACACATCAGATTGCACCAAACAACATGAAATTTCAAGTTATTTCCGAGAGGAAGAGCATGCCCCTAACAAAGTCATTACCCCCCTTCCCTCAAATGTCTCCTCCATTTATCTGCCAGTTTAAATACTATGCTTCTTTATGATGAACAATATGATGAACATTATGCAGGCTGTCAACACAAGAAAGATAAATTTTAGGAATGAAGAACAAATTACATCAGAGTAATTAATATTGGTTGTTTGCCAAGTGGAGTTGTTCCCTTCCTTCATCACAGTTACATGCTCAGATTCTGTTTAAATGGCAAAACAGCTTAGTTGCCTCCTCATCCCCTTCCTCCCACCCTCCTACTTCCACCATTTTTCTTTTATCCACCTGGACCCCTTGAAAGACGGGGTAACAACCCCTCATCAACATGCCCCTGGTGGAGCATTTCTGGTGGAAGCCTCTTACAGAAGTGTTGGCAGAGCACCTACTAGTTGGCCTTGCTTTTGCAGCAATATACCCATGGTACCTACTTAAAGAAAGCAATGAGCAAGTTGACCATGATGATGTACTGCACAAAGAGGTACACAGCTTGGAGGAATGGCGTAAGGAAGGAGCCAGGAGGACAGTCTTGGCTGGATTCACAGACTGAAAGTAAAGGACATGCAGACAACGATTAGCAAGGACATCAGCAGAGCAATGGCATGGGCTCCGCACTTGCACCAGTAAGAAACAGGACGGCTCCAGTTACTGCCATAGAGTTATGTTATTTAGTTTCTGATTAAAGAGTCTACCTCCACTTAAGGGAGATGATCTGAGGCTTCTTCACGACACTACCGTCCCATAGTTTCCATTGCAATACAGAAGCTCTAGATGCCATTTCTTAAATATCAGTTCTTACAAGAATAATGGACTTTTTGTTAAGGGGAAAATGATGTAACTGAAATATATGCTGGTAACAGCACACACTCAAGAAAATTGCAATCCAAATCGTCAATGTTTAAAGCAAGTAATAAAGCTTTCCCTGACTCCAGTGTGGAAACAATGAGGCCCCAGGACTGCTTCATCGAACCTGGAGTATGATTCCTATACAGCTTCAATTAGATCATATTAACTCATGTGCAAATGGATATATGACTATGAATATTTGTGAGAGGATGCAATGTTTCACAGAAACTAAGGGATCCCTCTTAATGTTTTTAAATTGCCAAAATATATTTTTTAATGTTTTAATCAAATTTTGTATCTTTGAGGAAATTTTTAAGATATATTTATAAAGCAGCAGCCCTAAATGCAGAAGAAATTCTGCAGCATTCAGGATCATTAGTGAAATCAGTTTTATTTGGGAAGTTTCAAATTTCTAAAGGTTTAGCATTAATAAATGATTAAATGGACTAAACTATGAAACTTTACAGCACACTTTTATTAAAAGTATTTTGACTGAGAAAAAATTGCTCCATAATCAAGATATATAGTCATCATGTGATTGTTTCAGCAATAATAATGGATGCAACATGCTTCATTATATAAATGAAGCAGACCTATGCTGAACTATATATCTTAAATATCTCTATCTGTTTGTTTACCTATTTTTCTGTTTTAGGGACTGTTTTACTTGCACCCACCACTCAGCAGCATCTGAGTGCCTTCCATCTGTAATGATGAAGTACCGCCTGGAGTGCCTGGCTTTTCTCTTATTGCGATAAAGTCAAAACCAAAAAATCAAGATATAACATCTTTTTTATTTACATTGATTTGGTATATTTTTGCTATATGTAACCGGTCGATTTAAGAATGATGCCTGTTAATACAACTCTTATTATGGTGAAAAATCCTTTCCTTTTTTTCTTTTTTCCTCCTCCCCCTTTTATTTTTTATGGCAACTTTGCAGTCTTTTCTCCAGGAGATCAGCACTTTTGGATTGGCCTAATTGGAAATTCATTTCGCTGCCAGATCCCCTGACCAAGAATAAGCCTAGTATTAGTCCCTATGTGCTTTGCTCTGACCTTTGTAATATATTTCATTTCAAAAGTTAAATTTGGAGGCTTTAAAGCTTAATATTCATTTTAAACAAAGAAACTAACATTCTCACCTTTATTCATACAGTATTAAACTAATTAAGGCCATATATGCATGCTGGAATCAAAATCATTTGAGCAAGAATAGATGCAATTTGTGGTCCAAGCTCTAAGAGCCCTAAGTGACCACGTTTAAGCACATATTAAATTTAAGCTGGTGACCTGTCTTGTGAAAATTACCTACCATCTATTTCTCCAGCATAGACTTCACCAAATATCATCCAGTAGGGCTGAAACACAATATCTCGTGCCAGAGTCCAAGAAGGAGGCTCCTCTGGTGAAAGGATTGCCTTTCGTGACACTCCAAAACTCAACAGGACTATGGCCATCATGATCACAATATAGAACATGTTTGCTGTCTGCGTGGAAAAATTATGGTAATTATATGTAAAGGAGACATACATTTTAGGGAGCAGAATCAATCACAGCTTTTACCAATAGGAATAAAAAAACAGTATAAATAATCTAATCTGCTAGAGGAAAGAAAAATATTCTATCAACTGGATTATCCACATGTTCTCTAGAAGTTAAATTCATTCTGGTCTAAAAAGTCCACAAGTCCTACTTGCTTAAGACCATCTTAAGGTCTTAAGTAGGATTTGAATAATGCAGAGACCCGTGTTGGTTCTCTTCTTCAGTCGTACGTTCTTTCAAACAGAGAGCAAGGAATATCAGGGAAAATGATTTCGCGTTCTACCACTGGACCAGAATTACTATGCAAGACAGAATATAAAAGTATTAATAAGATAGTTCCCAATAACCAAGGGAAATTACAGAGGGAATCTGCAGATGTCCCTCAAGACTAGGCAGCAGTTCAGCAGCAGTTCTGATACCAAAAGGAAAAAAATTAACTTTGATCTCAGAGAAATTTTGCTTGCTAAAAATGGGATATAATTATTTGAATCAAAATGTAAAATAATAATTAGATAATTCCCCTAGCTCTTGGAAACTGTCTCTAGTAGTGAGCCCGTCTGCCAGAGACAGAGATTTTTCTTCCTCCTATTATGAAGCTGGATCAGAAACTCAACTCAAATGCAACCCTTCTCCAAGGAACCAAGTGAAAATGGCTTTTGTGAATAAATTCAAGTTATGAATAAATTAGAGAGAACTGAAATCCGATTGTAAACTCACAAACAGAAAGAACGGTGGTAATGCAGGTAATATAGTCACTATGAGTTATTAGGTCACCTCTCATTTGGCCACCGTTCTTTTCTAGATTTATTTCTGACATTTACAGGTTCCTCAGTAGATACCTTAACTACGAAAATGTTTCTCCAAAGTGTAATACTTACCATTTTCCCAATCATTGTCAGGTATGGGCCAGCATGCTGATTCACAGCAAAAAGATCAAGGAGCCGTGCATACCAAAATATTATATCCAAGCAGTAAAGCAGCCGCCCTGCCGTTTGAACAGGTGGGTTGAACCAGCGCAAGCCAAACCCAATCATAAACAGAACGATAGCTATAGAATCAGTAAAATTCCAGTATTCATAAATCCACACCTTCACTTTTTGACTGAATTTTCCAGGCTCTGAAATAAATACCTGAGCAGAATTGGAAAAAACAGAAGCACCATTAAAATCACTGATACATTCTTTAAAATTTTCCTGTCTGAATCGTTTCGTGATATTTGGGAATGTACTCCTTTTTCTCTGCTTTTAGCAGGTCTGCATATTACTACTGCAATCCACCGTCTACTGAGGTTTGTATTGAATCTGTAATGTGATATTGCTCAAGCAAATAGGATAGCTCATTCTAAGGAAAAATGAATTCTGATACTGAAGCCACTCACTGAAAAGCACATTCCTCAGCAGAAAGGAGCAGGCAGTACAGAACTACTACACATATGTATTGTTATAAATTAATTAGTATTTTCTAGAGGAATGGTCATGACCTGCAATAGCCATTTCAAAAGCCCCTAAGTCATGGAAAATGCCAATCTAACCTTGCTGACAGGAAAATAATTAATGCATCTTACTTTAGACTGAAAATATAAAGCAAGATCCTTGCATTCTGCCAAGGACATGCTAGAAAAAGGAGTGCTGGCAACTAGCAAGGTAAAGAATGAAATGTTCGCTCCTTGAACTCTTGAGGTGCCCCAAAGGGATTTTAAGCTTCACTGAACAAATGCGTGAAGTGGAATCTTTGGGAGGCCATAAATAAAACCTTTGCACATTGCGTGAGTGAGGCCAATTATGCAGTGCTATGTAAGATCACACCGATAAGTAGCAAGTGAAAGAGAGCTTTTGAAATGTTATGCCCTGATCCTGCAAGAATTTACGCACAGGAACACGTTTGCACAAACAAGTGATCCTACTGAACTCAACTGGGCTAACCCACATGAGTAGCTGGTTGCAGGATCAGGGCCTAAAGCCTTTAACAATTACTTGATACAATCTAGAGAAATATGGGCTTGCAGTCACATATAGCAAGGCCCTCAGCAGTTAATTAGCTGCACGCGTAAGACCTCATGTCCTACAAAATCTTTTCCAGCAGTCCGGAACCAGTACATGGACAAAGAAACGCATGTAGAAGACATCAACTTCTAGGTGTCTAGTAAGGGTTAATGATAGAAAGAAGACGCTGATGCACCATCAATAGGATGCAATAGCACAATAGTGATCTCCAAAGTACTTGCTATGCATATACGATTTCTTCTCAGTCAAACAGTCCCTGGGTATATTTTTTCAGTTTTATCTCATGCAGCCACAGAACTCCTATGTTCATCCCAGACTTCAATCTATTCCCAAAATTTCTGCTGCCCCTTAAAATCCTTCACCTCTCTTTAACTGATTTCACACTCTCCTGAGTGATCTGACTATTTTAACAGCATCCTTCACTCAGAACTGATTTTTTTCAGTGTTTTATTCTCCTAAAAGTACAGCATTGCAAAAATCACATAAAAAATACCTCACAATACTGTTGATTATTATGTGCCAATTCCACACTGAAGATATGTCTGATCAGATAAAATAATTTGGGAAATGCACAGCTGCCTTTGTTCCTAACCCCAGCTTTGGAGTGCAAGGTGTGTTCAGAAGCTCAGATTTAATCAATCGCAGTTAATGTGATTAATTTTGACTGATCACTGTCATTTTTTCCTGCCTAGCTAATACAGCATTAAAATTTGATGGAGTTTTTCTAATTTTGTTTCTAGGGGGTCAGTTGGACTTGAGGGAGACCCTTAGAATATTTTGTATATAACATCTGTTAATTGACAACAATGTCCACAGTTAAAGTAAATACCTAAAGAAAAATTCCATATTTCTTGCAAGTTTAATGGTCTATGCCAAAAATTTAAGAAATTGATGCCAACACCGAGGCTCCAAATCCCAATTCAGCACCATGACTTTCAAGCAACCTGCACACTACCACTAGCTTTAAGAGATTTAAGGACAAACTTTAAAACCTTTTTTGAAAGCCCCAGTAGTTGTCTTCAAGTAAAAGACTTCTGAAGCATAAATGTTGTATGCATTTCTTTCCTATGCCATGCAAAATTCTCTACAGGAAGAATGTAGGCTATGGTATTCTTTAGTCTATAATATACCCTCTAAAGATGAGTAGAAATGGAAAAGCTTACCTCCCTGACTTTTTCGATGGCAGTGCTGAAAATATAAACAATAACAAGCCACTCTTGCACACTAGGTCTCGCTTCCATCTTCACCAACACAGTGTATGTGAAAAGCATGAGAAAAGCCATGTACGCCATCTACAAAACACATACCACATGTTCCAGATGCATAGACAGCTGTAACAAAAAACCAACATATTTCTGCAAACATACTAACAAGTATTTCACCTGAGAAAATGCACTCAAATTACTGAGGCACTGTCAAATTTTTGAGCCCAAAATCTTTACTCAAAGTTCTCCAAAGCTTTTTTTTTTTTTTTTTAATGGGGAATACCCTTAAGCATGATTTGAAAATTGGCACTTTAGTGCTGAAAGACCCAAAGCAGAAGATGAACTATTGTCCCAAGCAGCATGCAGCGCATGTCCACCTGGGCCCTAACCCCACAATGTCCAGAGCTCAGACAAAGTATATTATATCTGCATGCCACTACTTGGATGTAAAGGCAGTGCTAGGCTTTTATCCTAATCTTCTGTAGGAGCAAGTAACCACTCCCAAAGCCAAGTGTAATGCTGCTAGCTTATCAGTGCCTGCCAAAACACAGACAGAATAATATCAGGTGAAAAAAATATATTTTAGAACATACTATAAACATACCTGAGATAATAAACTAAGAAAATATAAAGCTGTTGACCACAACCTTTTAAAGGAATAACAGTTTATGTACATTGCGATCTTAAAGATCACAAATTCTACTGATACAGGGTTAGTTACAAAAATTGATCTGATAAATGCATATTTCTCTGTAGCAAACGATATCCTATATCAAAATTCACTCCTTCAGAAACAGTTTCTAAAGAGACATGAATATGTGTGAAATTTTATGTATTTAAGGTCAGATTCAAGTTTATCTCTACAGATGCAATTAACTACCGAAAAAAACTGTGCTGGGATTTTCCTTTAGTCCCCTATAACCAGATTTTTTTTTTTACTGCAGCTGCACAATTTTGGCTGAAAAAACTAATTGTGAGGGAAAAATTCAAGTGTCTTCTCATTCCTCACCACCAAGTGCCTGTAAATTAGTGTTAGACAAAGTAAATGTGGTATGTAGCGACATTTAAAGGATTAGAAGAGGATTTTGGCAACGTGAGTTCTAGCGCAATGACCAACCGTGTGAAACCAGAACTTGACAATTGGTGCATTGTAGAATTCATAGATTTTTCTAGTTCCAGGAAGGCTTCCTTGTCCGCTGTCCACTTGGCTTTCGTCGGACTTCTGAGGTGCCTTCTCCACATCATAATCCTTCTTAAGAGGAAACAGCATTTTAAAAGTAAGAAACCATGGTGTACGATTGCAAAAGTTGTGCCATGTTAGCAGGAAGCCAGGCACAGGTGTTTAAGCTTTGTTCTAAAGATAGAAACATCCTGATTTTGTCCTGTTGCAACCATCTCATTTGCAATAATTTACACACACACACTGTTCTGATATAATCATTAGAGTTTGCTCTTGCAATTGAAGGCACTGGACTGGGCATCAGCAGACCTGAACCCACTCCTATTTCTGACACAGATTTCTGTAAGTTTTTCAGCAAGTCACTTAATCCCTCTCTGTCTCACCTCTCCTAGCTGTAAAATAAGGATAAAAATTCCCAGTGTGACAGAAGAGTCTTGGCTAGAAACCCACTGACAACTGTACAGCGCTCCGAAAAAAGGGAATGAGTGCCACAGTTCAGCGCACTGTAAGCTTGGAATACAGTTGCACAGAAAATGTCAGGGCAGTGAAATTATAAACATGGAATCCAATTGCTATTTTTGATGTATGTCTGATTAGAACATGATGAAATAAGTACTCTCTTACAAAGATCTGCATACAAAAAAATACAGATAACTTATTACCTCCCACAAAACAAAAAAAAAAAGAAAAAGAAAAAACACATTTGATTCTACATCCAGAGCTTAATACTTATCCGAGTACCCTACTGAAGATATAAATATCTGAGGTGCTGCTGAAGCCTAAGAAAAGCTGCAGATCCACAGCCGTGGGCAACTGAGAAAACCAGGTGCTACTGAAAGGGGTTTTGAGAGATGGAGGGGCCTGGGAACTATAAACAGCTAATAGCTGGGCAGGGCTGAGGGAACCAAGCTACCTGGTTTAGTTTTGTTTCAGGGCTGGTCAGCTGCCTTGGCTAGTAGCAATGCTAAAAGCTACTGCTAGTAGACATCTGCAGGATAGCATTTTTCTTGTAACATGGAGGCTTATTCCTAATACACAACCTTTCCCTGGGTAACCAGGGGAAAACTGCAATTTATGCATCACTTTAGACTCAGAAATGTGTTAAAGAGAGAGAGTCTGATACACAGAATCACCCTGACGTCTTAACACTGGATTCACTGAGGTGAAGGGGAGAATTTGTCCTGTGAGCGAGGGCCACAGTAGGTCAGTGGAATTTGACTGCGGGTGAGAAACCCTCTATGTAGCACACATACAGTGTTGAAATTTTCTACACTTTTTTGCTACTGCATTTCATATCAGAGTATTTAAGAAGTGGTAGCTCAGCCTTTTAACCACCACTCTACATTAGATAGAATAGGAAGATGAGCTTATCGTTGGCTCAGAAAGGAAGCACCCCTGTCTGAGGCAGGTCAGACACACACTTACACAGGTTGCTCTGTTGCCTTCTACCAGGCTGCAGGGGGTCCCTGCTGCAAATAATTACAACTGGCCTTTCCTCTGTATCATAGCTGTTACCTAACACCATCGACAGCCTTTTTGAGCTGACTATATTAGACAGGCACTGCAGGAGGTAAGTGCTTCAAGCATTTTTCTGCATCAGAGAGAGAAAACACGGGTGTGGCATTGACAGGTCAGCCGTGCTGCTGGGAATGTCCTCGAGAACTATCCGCTCACTTTTGCTTTACGCAAATTGAAAGTTAATGGAGAAGGTCCCAAGCAATCCACAACGCTTATCGGCTGTAGGCAGAGCAAATAAGATTGCCTGGCACATCTCACTTGACAATTCTGCTTTCATTTGATTAGGGCTTCACCCACGCTTACCCGTTTGGATGGAAATTCTCTGTGTCTGCTGTCTGCCTCAGATTGAAAACTTTCGGAAAATTTCAGTGCAGAAAACAGGACAGACATGTGACTCTAATTAGCAGAAATCTGGAGGAATTCAGATCTTAAAAGGCCAAGATTTCACCTGTGTTGGTGATTATCCACAGTCAGGTTTAAGAAGGACTTTTGTGCAACTACAGCTTCCTGCAGAGTGTTTCAGGCCTCAGTTCACGTGATTAAACCAAAAGCAGAGTCCTTCTCCTGTGCTTTAAGTGATGCCTCTATTAGGCTTAAGAAATGCAGAAGTAGAGATTCCCTTCTTTTGAACAAGGAGGGCAGGAGCTGGACCTCTGGAAGGGCTGTGATGTAATTCGGGACAAGATATCTCAAGGAAAGATTAAGAATGAAGGATGGCAATGGAGAGGAGGAGAGAGTCTGAGTACCAAGACACAGAGTGGAGGCTGCTGGCCAAGCAGAATGGGAAGAAAAACTGAGGTGGAGAGGCATGTGATGCCATTCTCACTCTTGGATATCCTCAGCTCTGGCATCTCCCTACTTTGGAGTGCTTGACTGTGCAAACTGAATCGAGTTTTATGGATGCCATCTTGTGTATGATATGAAACCATTGTCGGATTACGCAGAATATAAGATTACATATGTATTTATCTGCATTTTCAACAGACCTTGTGCCCCGATACCTGCATAACCAGTTAATTCTAACCTTATTGCACTCCTGTATGGCTGGGAAAGATTTCAGTATTACAAATAGTAAAGAGACACCCAGGACAGATGAAGTGATTTGTCCAAGTTCACACAAGAAGTCTGCATCTGAACCAGGGACTGAACCCCTAATTCTTGAGACGCAGGCCCTGACATTTCCAGATGATCACCCCTCCTCTCCCTTCAGAAATACACTATGGTAAAGGGACAGACAGTGAGATGCAAATGACTAGTCACTGCAGACTAACCAGAGACGAGGCATCTTTAGTGCTGGGTGGGCTCTCATCCCCATGGTACCATGTGAACTGATGGAAGTCTTGAGACTGAGGCACATGAGACATTTCTGCTTTGCTTTTAAACTCCAGCATCAAGATGGTGGGAGGCAGAAGAATACTTACAATGACCTAAAAGAGAAACATAAGACTTAGTAAATTAATTTGGCATGGATAGCATAGACCTGGGGCCAAAGCCAGCTGTGCACGGTGCCAGCACAAATCCAGAGCAAAAGCCCAGACTTTCGAGGGAGCTGCTGAGGCAGAAAACTCCATATCACACTCCTACAGCCTCTGAAGAAGTGTGTTACTCCTGATTGTCTTGTGGCTTTTGAGAGAGTTAGCAGTATCTATGGATACTGCAGATACCGCCCTCCATGTTGACAGGGCGCTCCTCCCACCAGCAGATCTGCCAGAGGAGTGGGTGTGAGTGAGGAGGGTGCTGAGGGAGTGGAAACAGATAAAGAAAACTCAGAAGGTGAAGTCTCCCAATGTAACCCCCCAGCTGTTTCCTCAAAAAAAGTAAAACAGCAGCAGGAACTGTCCTCCTTTCCACCCTTGTCTTCTCTTCCCCAGACGTGCATCAGTTCCCATCCATGCCAGAGCATGTCTGTCTGAAGCTGCAGTAAATCAGTTCATAACCAAGGAGACATCTATAAAGCATCTAAATATTCAGAAAAAGCTAAATCAAGTGATGTTACCTTAAACCAGGAGCTCTTCCGCATCTTCAGGCGTCCCATCCACATATCAGTCAGCAGCATCTGTGTGCAGGTATGAGATACAAAAGGCCGCAGTCCCACAGACACTGCCAGCTTTAAGCAAGTTGAGTTGCTCCAGTTTTTCAGTTCGTAGGTCAGCAACTTCATGGCCATCTGCTCATTTTGTTTGAATGCTTTCTCCAGCACATCTAAGGCAAGCTGCCCAAATTCCCTAGAACAGTAAAGAATTAATATTCAATATAAAAGGGATCAATCAAAACTCAAAATCATTGGTGCAAAGAGGTTGTTTTGAAAGCTCTGTTCAGCTAACAGTTGCAGAAAGCATGCCTTCTGCCATTTTTCCCATTGCTTTATCAATATACCCAGCGAAAAATAATTTAGGGAATATCTAATATTTACTCATAATCACAAGGTTTAGTGTGATCCTGGTTTCTGTTTTTGTGATTGGTTTGTTTTTTTCCTAACCTCTTTCTTTGATCAAAATGGACTCTATAAAGGTCAGTGTATTTCCTTCAACAACAGACATGCCATCACTGTGGACAGCACTGCAGGCAGTTGCAAGAGGAACTCTCTTTTACACTGGCTCTTACACATCTTTTTAGGAGAGACTCCTCTATGAAGATATGCCTTCCTTTAAAAGGATCTTTGGAGCTGTGTGCAAAACAAGACAGCACATCTTATTGTACTCTGAATCTGAGGCATTATGATTACGAAAGCATACAATAGAACACCAACAAGAAAAATTAGCAGAAAAGACTAAAATGAAATTACAAACTTGAAAAAAACCTTCTTGGTCTATTTCTTTCTTTTTTTTTTTTTTCACTCAGCTATTTCAGCGTATTTTTTCTTTAGGTCTTACGCAGAGCAGAATTCAAGCTTGCTCATTACCGTGTGCAACATGTTTGAAAAGTCCAACACAAATGTGCCATATAGCTTTTTAACATGATAAATTGGTAAGCAAAACTGTAAGGGAAATTTCAATCTCCCATTTGACCTTTTAACTAATAGTTTTCCTTTAAATCTCAACCAGACTGTGCACTAGTATCCAGCCGCATTGTACACTATGAATGCTGGGCAGCTGAAAGTATTTCTTTTGCACTCCATAGTCTGTGGCACCACTAATCTGACAAGCTCTTAGTGGATTAGAAAAATGTCTAACCATTCTAAGCACTGCAGATCTTTATTAACTGAAGTGAAGGGAGAACTCATACTTTGAGTACTTCTTAAGCTCCTCTGAAGTGTCGTCCACCATGTTGCTCTGCTTAGCTTCGTGGGCCATTGCCCGGTAGAGTTTGCAAGCCACAATGGCCTTGACCATGGCTTCCTCTCCATGCTGCCAGAAGAACATTGCCATCTTCTGCCTTTTCATTAATACTGCCCAAACCAAGAGGTCGTTATAGGGGTAAATAAAGCCAAATGACTCATAGTCTTCTGCGAAGTTTATAAACTCTTTTGACTTCTTCTTAGACTTATGAAAAGCAGTGGATCTTTCCTGTAAATTTGTTTAAAGGATAGAAAATCTGAATGAACTGCTGAGGTTCAGATTCATGTAATTAAAATTGCATGCAGATTTGAATTACAAGTAGCAAATGGTTTGATCATTATATAAGTCCTAAGCCATAGCTAGGATCACATTCAGATCATCAACAGTAGGAAGTTGCCTGCATCAGTGGAGGAAAAACACCCATTTCTCAGTAATCTGTACCCTTGACATTTACAGCCTGCACTGTTAGATAGTTTCCCACCCCCCTGATAGCAGGGTATTAATCTTTTATTATTTTCTTGTAGTTGTGTCATGACAAAAGAGAAAAGCAATCAGTAGATTGAAATACGCAACAGACTTGTGATAGTTAATGGTGATTTTTAATACATCTGCCACATTTGTAGTGTAAACTTGCTATACATTCATGTCTAGATATTTCCCCATAAAGGCAAAGCAAAAGTCTTATTGGTTTAAGTGAAGTACATCTCAGGTTTTCTCAGTGCTATAATGGGTTCTGCTTGGCTCAGGCTAATTCCAATAAAGTCAATTAAATTAATTTAACTCTATGTTTTGTCTGGCACATGAGAATATGTGGGGATCTTTGATTTTTAACAGTCATTTTTTTTTAAACAAAATATTTTGTCATCCTTTTCCAGATAACAGAACTGTATCTCTTCTTAGAAGGCTTACTGTAGCTACTTTAATAAGCAATCATGAGAAAACATAGAGAAAGTCAGAGAATTCCTATTATTGATTCCAAATAAGAAGAGTTTTTGCCCATACTGTATGCTCAGAAATGTTACAGGTTCAATGAACGAAAGCCCTTATCAACAAGTAAATGGAAGTTTAAAAGTATCCTGGGAGGAATCAGAGCTTGAATTCAACACTAAAATTGCGAGACCTGTACTTCTTGAATAGTGTGCAGTAAAACACCTTTTCCATGGAATTTAAATTGAATTATGATAAATAACAAGTCTGAATAGCATATGTCTAAAATAAATCTCTCAGCAAACTCATTAGTAGCATAATATGTCCAAAGCTAAGGCTAGAATAAACAATTACATTACCTTGCATTTGTAAGGCTGTGCAGTTCTGAAGAACTGAGAATGCAAAGTATGTTCAGCGGATCCCATTCTGCTACCCATGTGATTACTGTGATGAAGGGAATGATGAGACAGGCTCTGAGAAAAACTGGAAAGCACTCTCTAGATCCAAAGGTAGACCATAAAACACAAACAGAGAAATGCAGATTAGGGATGAAGTTTGCCTGTATTTATTTCTGATTTCAACAGTGCCTGTGAAAACTGACGCTATTCAAAGACTAGTGAGATAGCTATCATTGTAACTGCATCTGGAGCTTGTACTAGCAAGGAAACAGTGGCCTGTATCCCATCTAAAATTAAAAAAATATTTTTCTTAATCTCTAAAAGACAAAATACTGATTCCCCCAATAGCATCCACCAATTCAAACAACATAACCAGAATGAAATCACCCAATCTGGAACGTTTCCTGAGTGCTTACCCTTACAAAAAGTGCCATAAGCGCTTTAACAAACGGAAGTGCTCTGGACCTTTTGCTTACCATTTCTTCTGAAGGACAGCATGTCTAGCATCCCTGAGCATTTTGTTCAATATTGTCTCAGAAGGAAGAACGTTACTGGCTGAATCATTAACACTCATCTCTGCAGCTCCTGGTTATAAGACAATGCGGTTTCACTCATCCCTGCACAGGTTGTACTTCATGAGGCCACAGTAAAGAGTGTTACAGCAGCTCAAATATCACTTTTTAGGCATTATAAGTCAGTGACACATAGGAAGCTCTATCACAGTGTTTCTATTCACTCCAAGTCATAGTTTTCATTTTTTCTTCTCATTTTCTCTAATCACCTTCAGATTTTTCTGCCAGTCATGAAAGCAGGACACTGGGATGAGGGTATTCTTTGTTTTACAGATGGAAGGACTGTAATCAAAGTCCAGTTCCACTGAAAACTGGGGAGAGAAAATGAAATGTTCCTCTGCAGTGAATCTGCTTCTTCTGTGACATTAGGATTAATAACTGACTAATTTATTGAGAAGTTCAAGCTGTTTTCAAGTTACTGGTTTTGGAAAATGAATAGGGGAAACAAGGAAGCTAGTACGTTTGCAGGCTGTAGCTCTGAGGCAGTTTCATTGAGTTACTTGTTTGCAGAGGTGATGCTAACAGTATGCACATACCACACAAGGCAGTACCATACAGTGAACCACCTTCAGCATCCAGAAGGTGCAAAACAGCAAGTACGGACAAGTGCAATTCCCTGCCTGCACAGAGACACTGCATCTGGAATGCAGGCTGGCATAACCGGCAGGAGACCTCCCAGGCAATGACCAGCGCTTTAAGGAAATAGTGCTGTCAGGCAAATGTGGTTCACGAGCCCAGGCCATCGCTGAACTGCTTCTAAAAGGTAAGATATTTGCTCAGAACGTGGGTCAGGGATCTCCAGTGTCTCTTCACTGTGCCATGCAGACATCCTCTAATAGGCTAATTCAATACCTACTGAATTCAAGGACTTTTCTGTGACTTGGTTCAAGCACTAAGAGCAGAAATAGCGCTCACAAAAGTGGAAATGGTGGTTGGCACAGACTTGAAGATCTTTATTGATGAATTCCAGAGGAAAGAATGCAACCGGGCTATCAGGCACAAAGGCGAGTCTGTTAAACTAGTTGAATAGTTAATTTAACAGTCACCAATAGTTTTCTGGAGGGGAATAGTTTGGGGGAGATTTGTCTGTTTTATTGGCAAATTTATCACAGCTAAGATATCCACAAAACAGACTAAGCGTGGAATACAGTTAACCAACACTTTTCAGTCAAATCACAATGATAACCTGAGCTATTTTTAGGTGTCACATTTTGGCTTTCATTGGTGACCAGCAGTGGCCATTTTGTGGATGTTACCTTGTGTTTTCTGTAGAGATCGTTGTACAGGATTCTGAAATGTTTCCTTGTGTAGCTGCTCCGATAAGCTCCACCAAGGAGGTACTCTATCACCAGCCCAATATCAATCAGTGATATCTTGTAATCCAATGGAAGGGTACTCTGAAACACCAAATGTCACAAGATTTTGCGATGCTATTTCATACAACATCCAACCATTTCAGCATTTGGCAGTGTTGTTCAAATGTTCACAAGACATTTCACACAGTGAAAGAAGACAGGGCAACCTGCTCTAGGTGACCCTGCTTGAGCAGGGGGGGTGGACTAGATGATCTCTAAAGGATCCTTCCAACCTCAACCATTCTGTGATTCTGTGAAGACCAGCTGCATTCAACAGTGAAGACGACGATCCATCAATAAAATGACCAACAGCTAGGCAGACTGAAGAGTTGTTCTCCGATAACAAGACAAAACTAGCATGGTACGACTTGCTCATTAAGCCAGTTCATTACCTAATCATAAATGAAGGAGAAGTGTATGAAACATATTTATATGTTTTATAATTCCTGGAGACTGGTGGTCTATCGTACAGGCTCCACACTGTCAAGATAACTAGGACAGCATCTGCCCTTACATTAGCTAGACCTTCTGAGCCTCTCACCACCTCCATTTAAACACCATTGCTTCCCAGTTTCTCTTTGCTGTCACTGCAGGACACGAGGTTTGGGCAAATTCTCTGACAAACAGACTGTCTTCCATGCCAACTTTAAAGATTTGCAGTAAAATCTTAAGCTGTAACTCTTGGAAGTGAAAAATGGGCCTGGGCATAGACAGGACCAGAGGTGTTATATATTCCCAGCAATCCATATCTTTCAAACTGTGAAAAGCCATTTTCTTCATTAGCCAGAGCTTTTTCAATAGACTTTAGTAGACAGCTCTCAGTCCAGCCAACTAGCACAATCCAGCCCAGGGGAACGAGAGGCACTAGCATGCTCTGAGAGCTCTGCGGCAAAAAGCAGTCTCACAGGAGACAGCTTGCCAGCTCTGGCATTGAGAGTTAAGCAAGTATTTTTGCCCACCTATATGTATAGATACTTCTCTGCACCCATGTATTTCCACCCAAATCCAAAGCAGCAGCAGCAAAATTAGTCATAGTAATGGAGGTTATGTCCTAAAATCCAGGCTCACAATTCTCTGGTGAGTGTCCTAACCACTGCGTTATCATATAAAAAGACTGTGACTGCACAACCTGTGCACAAATCACTCACACATACTTACAGAAGCTCAGGTGTGAAAGTCTTTTCAACATTTAGACCATCTGCAGGTCCCAAGTGAGTCTAGCTTAGCCACTGGTGTGGAAAATTTTTAAATTATGCATCCACATTTCACCTAAATTCCACTATTCCATTTCAAGTGCCCCTTTAAATCACACACTGAGATCTCCCAGAATGTCCTGAGAGGTAACCAGGCCAAGGGTTTTAGGAGAGGGATCATATCAAGGAGCCCATCACTCCAGTTCGAGTGAGAAAGACAGACTCCTCAGCTTGAAAAAGCTGAATGTATTTTCAGTACAGAGATCTTCCAGGTCCATCACATAAATTAGACCTCAGATATGCCCATCAGTACAGGACAGCACAGAAAATAGCTTGCCAGGGAGACCAGAATACCCTTACACCTATCACATCGGAGAGACTGGCATTAAGGTCACCCAAAATATGAAAATCATACCAAAAATACCGGTACTTGATAGCATGCTACTCTGTAAACAGTCAGATTTGCCATTTTATTTTATATCAGTATTCATACCCTGGAAAGAATTAGCCAAATAATCTAGTTTTGGATCGTGGCATCTCCTACAGTGGAGACTAAATGCACAAAGAACAGCTCATCCCTTCTTGTGTAAGCAATCCTGAGATTTGCAACAGATAACGGAAATATGAAACAAATTAACTGCATAGCTAAATAACTAGGCTGCCTCTACGCTCCTAACTCAGCCAATGCTCCATGTAGTAGTCATCCACTGCCACCTTCTGTTCTCCCAGGCACTGCAGCACACAAAAAAATACTGCATCTTGTCACAGTATCTTTCTGCTACTGCTTAACAAGGAAAGACTTTTCTAGCTTTGAGGGAAAAAAATAAAAACAAAACAAAACCTTAAAGCAATGAGCATAATTACTGCCCTAATTCGCTAAGCCCTTTGTACAATCACTGCATAATGTCACTTTGGTAACTTAAGAAAGAGACAGTTTCATCTATACGAACTGCAGGGCTTTCAAATTAAGGTATGGGGCTCTTGGGAGCATTCAGTGGTAGTATGTTAGTTAATTGCTTGGGGGGATTAATGGGATGAAGATGAACCACCAGATATAGGAGTGTAGTAATGAACCCATCACTTCTATTCCTAAACACTCTCCAGTATCATCTAATAGCAGTGTGCCGCTGGACACTGAAGTTTTAAGCATCATTCTTTGCTCCCCAGCCTTTCCTATGCATGTTACCTGTTTCACATCTCGAACTAGGTGATGCAGCAGCAGATTTGATGGTCCTTGTTTCTGTGATGTGAAAAGAAGAGAGCAAATGAATGTACCTTTCTACACTTGAAAATCAAGACTGTGAAAGAAAGCTGAAAGAACTTCAAAATAAGCCTCTGCTATTCAAGCTCCCCCCACAAACCTCTTCAAAAGCATTTAAACACTGATCTGCAACATTTATTTTATCTTAAACCTGGATATAATTTAAAAAGCATTTAATATCACCTTGGTTAAACAGCAGACCATTTTCAGCAAGATAAGTGTATGTCAGAAATCAAATTAAAATTGGAATATATTTTTCATGAGATTCATTTGTGTATTCAGTCTGGTTCAGGTCGATGAATTCAAAAATAAAAAGCTAGCACAACAATCCAAAAATCCAACTTTACAATCAAAACTGATGAAAAAATATTCATTTTCAAGTTTTTTTCAAAAGCCCTTCTTTAAAATGTGTCCTTATTATCTAATCGCTTAAGAAAAATGCTATTCTCTCTACACATTCATATCTACAAGTTGTGTGCGCACCACTGCACCATTTGGTACACTGGGATTTCAAACACTCACTGTATTGTAAAGCTCTTCCAATCGAGATATGGTAAGAAAACGGTGCATATTCACTCCATGCTCTATTAATAGCTTCACAAAATCCACACGGTCCATCACTAAAGCATCCAGCATTGCTTGTTCCAAGGCACCAACCTCCAGGAGGACAGGGATAACGGAAAAAGATTAGAAAAATATTACCTTCTTTTGGAAATAAATAAAACATTCCCGAACAGTTAGGGATCCCTCTATCACAATGACCTGCCTCTAGGTACATTTAAAGTGTACAGGCCAAAAGAAAAATATGCTGCAGGAAGCATTGGTGTAAAAAGAGAGGAGGAGAAAAACTGACTCTCCGTAAACCCAACATCTGTAAAGACTTCTACAAATCTATCTTCACAGCCAGTCTCCGACAATACATTTCCAACTCACTTGGAACTCACAATTCCGACTCACAATTTCACTTTAGAAGCTAATACATGATAACGGGGGAAAAAACTTTCTTTTTTGACATATGACAAAAACCATTTCAAAGTACTATATTTCAAGATCTTCTTGTAGAACTTGAAGTTCTTTAATGTAGATTTCTTTTCAAATATGAGAAAGGATCTGAGTTAGGACAAACTCTCTGAAAGTCACTGCAAAGAAGAGTCCTACCTATGACAGCAGCAAACTGGGGAAGCACTCTAGTCATAGTACCTGCAGAGAGCTCAACAGGATTTCTCGATGCAAAATAGCAAAGGAGTTGGGAACATGATGAACTATGACAGCAAAAGAAGAGAAGATTTCTGCAGAATACTCATGTTCAGAAAATGCAGCTGGGTGTGAAAAATTAGAATCTTGGCATACAAATAGGGCAGGTACCAGCACTAACTATGTAAAATTGGTCCTGCATGCATGCATTTATGTTTTGTGGATTTTTGCAATATTAAAAGATGATCAGTAAACATTACAGAAGCATCACGTGTCAAAAGAAAGCCTGCGCGATGCCTCTGAATTATCGGCGCTTCTTTCAGAAATATCTCAAGTGACCCTTCCTGAATTAAATTTCCTTGAGCAGTCATTCCTTGGGCTGGCAGTGTGTCTTAAAGAGGTTAAAGTGGTAACTAGGAAAATGACATTCTTTGTTGCAAAGTCCATTTGAGACTGAGCTGACATTTAAGCAGAAACATAGTAACAGCTGATTATAATCCTTACCACCTGAATTTTTAGGACCAGAATTCTAAAAAGAAATGCCCACAATCAGTATATAACCATGCGTGTTTCCTTGAAATACTTAAATACATAACAAAAAATACCAAGACTGCATGAACAGTCACTTACAGATTGCTGCTTAAATACTTGTTTCAAAAAATTTGAACACATGGTCACAATAACCATGCAGAAACTGTAGACCTGGGGGGGGGAGACTACTCCTCGTTAATTAAGAATGCAACTAAGTCAAAAGAGAGCTTTAGAATTGTACTTAGGTTTTGGTTTTTTGGGGTTTTTTTTGCTTCTTTACAATGTATGAAGAACATATTATTATGTAAGACCTTTAACCTGCTTAATGGGGAAAAAAAAAGGAACATATGCCTTTCCAATTTTTGCTTGGAGAAGCAATAACAGATGTAAGAATTGTTTATTATGAGCTCTTTACATCTTACTTGAAGGGGAGAACATACTCATTATTTGACAATGGCTTTTTCATTCAAAATGATGCTGAACAATTGTACTGAAATAGATACGAACAAGTACAAAGATCTTTTTTGAGCACATCAGAAGCAGAGGAGGGGGAGCAGTGGGACTGCCAGTTAATCTGTAAGGCCGAAAGATGATCAAGGTATAAAAGAAACACTCAAGGAGGTAAGGCTATTGCAGAAACCATAAATTAATTCTTTGCCTCACTGCTCACTACAGAATATGTTAGGAAAGTTCCTACATCAAAGCTGTTCTTTATGGCATACGAATCTGAGGAACTGTGTCAAATTGAAGTGTCGGTAGAAAAGATTTCAGAAGTCATCAATAAAGTGGTAGCAAATTGTCGGGACCAGGTGGTATTCACCTAAGAGTTCCCAGGGAACTGAACTGTAGCGGAAATCGGCCTCTCTGCCAGCAGACTGTGAAACCATAAAAAATATGCCAATTTTTCAAAAGGACAGAGGTGCACATGTTGTTCAGGTATTGCATATCCATATAGTCAGAATTTTGTATGAACAAACATAATGAAACTATGATAAGGAATAGCACTAATAGGGACATGGGTAAATGTGGTACACTAAGGAGAAGCAACACAAATAATCTGTAGAGTGCAATCATAAAGCTACTGGAGGTTTTTCAGGAAGCCAATAAGGATGAGGCTTTCTGATTAACAGAGTACTTTTGTAGCCCTCAAAAAACTTTTGATAACAGCTTTCCTGAAGAACTTTTAAAGGAATTTTACTGTCACAAGATGAATGTCCTCTCGTTGATTAATAAGTGATCAACTGATGGGAAAAAAGAATAGTAATAGGTGGTGGGACTCCAAGGAAGTCCCACAGGCTGCATACTGATTTGACAATACTTGCTGATGATACAAAAATATTCATAGTAATTAAATTGATTGTCATGAAGAGCTGCAGAAGAATCTCAGAATATAGACTCACCAGCCAAAAAAAAAAAAAAAGGTGAAACTCCACATTGGTAAATGTGAAATAATATGCATTGGTGAAACAACCCAGCCTGCACAATGTCAGTCTTGAAATTAATTCGGAAAAGGTGTTAGTTGACCTATCTTCTGAAAGCATGAATACAAATTCAGTACTAGTCAAACAAGCATAGAGAATATTAGGGTTTCTTTTTAGATGACTACAGAATAATGTATAAGATATTAGTACATCACTACATAATTCAATGGAGAACCTGACATCTTGACTACTCGGTGGAGTGTTGGTCAGCCTATCCCAAAAAAAGGACTTAAAGATCTGGAGAAAGTACACAGAAGAGCAGCAAAGATTGTCAGAGATAAGGAGAAATGAAGCAGATTAGCAGCTCGGAAAAGCAAGGAGAGAAGGGGTACTATGAAACAGTTCTCTAAAATTATCAGTGTCACAGTGGTGGGGAATGGGAAACTGTCATTCATTATTTCCAGCACTACAAGAACCAGAAGCATCAAATGAAAATATCAGGCAGCAAAAAAAGCCACCAGAATTTAACATTCTCATTTAAGAGCTCAGCTTTCACTCTTCACTTTTTCATGAGTTATACTAATTCACCATTCAAAGTAGGTTCCACCTGCCTCTATAGCACCTATACTTTTCATGCAAATGGCTAGCAAAAAAAGGATGCAAATCCACAGCCCTTGCCAAAATATATCTTCAGTGATAAAAATGGCAAAAGCTCAATACTTCTGACTTACTCGAACAGGATAGACATTTAGACAATAATGAATAAAGAGTGTCCTCTTTCTTTAATACCTTAAACAGACTGTGCTTTAATAAAGGCTTATCTACAGTTGACAGTATGACAGCTGAGTTGTTAAAGACAAATGAACGTAAATAAAAAATTTTACATGCTATAAACCAGCTAGTGAAAGATGACATTGAGAAAAATATATTCTCTTTATAGAGTCAAAACATAATAGCATATTGCAATAAATTTCCTAAAGGCAAAAATATGCATATATTTTGATTTATAAATACATCTTTCTCACATTGCATAAAAACAAAAGTCTGTGTTACATAAATATTATTAAGGTTATGAGGTCAAGCACTCACAAGCTATCAGCTAATTCATCATCATGAATAATGGCACAATCGTTCACTGCACAATCATACACTGTGTTTCTCCACTGGGCTCAGCCATATCCAGTTCACAGAGTGCATGATGCTCACTTAACAAGCAGCTATTCAGCATTTGGTTCCAGCCTTACTGTTCCCAGCTTGGCACATCCCTTATCTTCCGCATACCGCTCAAATCCTGAAAATGAAATTGGTAATTCCCTTCTGGACTTTTCAGGGGGCACTCGACACCATTTGTTTTTACCAGATTTCTGTGCAAACATGCTGTTATCATCTCCACTTCACAGATAGTGAGCTGAGCCCAGAGAGGTAACAACAAAAGTGTCCATTAATTCATGGATGCCCAACTGTAGATATCTTGGGCACAATTTTCCACATATTTAGCCTTATACAACACAAGAAAACATGGATTGGTGAGCAATAAATTAAATTCTCTTTTTCAGTCAAACCACCAGCTAAGGTCACTCAGCAAAAAAGATGTTCCACTTTCCATCATCCAAAATGTAGGCTGTAAAGAAAAAAAGGGACACATGGGGACTGGCAAAATCAACTTTGTAATTCTTGGAAAATTAAGGAGATTTACTTCTGGCAGCCTCAGATACCATTTTTTGAAGAAAATATTTACTTTTCTAAAAAATGGGAATAACATTTGTTGAGAGATATAGAGTTTATAAAAAAATAATACCACAATGCCATATTATCACACATTTAATTCTATCTTTATTTTACCTGGCAACTTGTGGCGGACAGATGAATGAATTTTTTGCCTTAAACATTTCTTGGTGCATGGGGTGCAGGCAGGCCACAACCCCGAACAAGCCATCTGTCCCTGGCGGAAACAGGACTGGGCTGCTGCGACCCCCGAGATGGTCTCCCTGCGACCACCCGGGACACACCGAGCCTGCACTGAACGAGACCGCAATCGGGCAGAGACTCTGGGATCCGTTTTTAGCACAACTTCTATAAAACTTGCTTGGCATGAGTGGCTAAATTTGCTGAAGCCTTAGGCCACACTCCCTAGTTCGGTGAGAAAGGGCCCCAGAGCTGGCGCAGGCGGGAACGATAAGGGAGTTACCAGCAATTTGCATTCCTGTGCACTGCTGAAACAGTGCTAATTGCTGGAGTTACCACCTCTTTGTCAAGACCTTGAGAGATGATGGTGGGACCCGAGGAAGGAAGACACACCTGTCTGCAGAAACTGCAACAGAAAAGATAAGAGAGAAAAGAAACAGCCTGCCTAGGAACAACGATGAGATCCAATAAGGAGCAGGAGACTCCAGACCCAAAAATTACTATTGGTCTGAACTACCACGTGGGGGGGGTGGGAAACTTAATTTGAAAAAGCTATAATTGCCCAGGGATCTCTTTGTTCAGGGTCCCTCTTTGGAGGTACCCAACTCGAGCTGTAACCACTGCACGCGTGTCATTCCGAGCTAACCTAGGGTCGGACCCAACTCAAGTTGTAATTACTGCACGCGCACCACCAAAACTTACACCCAGGGTGAAGAGGACCCACCTACCACCAGACGGAAGCCCCCCCACTGCCGAGACTCCCAAAGGAAGAGGACCAACAGGACGCCGCTGGATCCACGGGTGGTGATATCTTTCTCTCTCTCTCTCTCTCTCTTTCCCCCTCTCTTTTGTTGAATGTTGGTAAGATCTGTTTTTGTCTAGCTAGTTGCAGTATTCGCCATTGAATTATCCTATTTGACCACATGCCTTATCTTTGTGTTAATAAATCTTAAAACCAGTTGGCTGGTGTCGTTTCACCTTAATTCAGTCCAAGGGCATCACGAACTTGGTCGTTTGGCCCCAAGGGGAGGGAGGTCGTCCTGAACGACTCCCTTCGGGCCGCGACATAATTGGCGTAGTCGGCAGGATGCCCTTGAGATACTGAACCTACCAGAAGGGACCAGGGCCCTTAGCGTGGCCCCTTCCTTGGGAAGTGCTTGACAGGAGCGGGGACAGAGGATCTTGTTGTAAAGATCCGCACTGGGTACGTGAACCCACAGTAGGCTGAATAATTTGGAGTAGTCTCCTTTTGTGTTGTGTGATAGTTGTTGTCGGGATCGATTTGAGGATCCGACAATGGAGGATAATCCTCTCTTTGAAAAATTGAAGGGCTATAAAGCCCTGCCCTCTCTTCCTGGCATGGCTTGGGCCCAAAACAATTGGCATGACTCAAAGGCGGTGGCAGATAGGATCACTCTTTTGGCAAAGGAACGAAAACTACAAACCGGGAAAGGAAAAGCAACAGTTTGTGCTGTTTTAGGGGCGGCACTAATTGCTGCCCAGAGGGAGAGGCAGGGTGATAAAGAGACAATTGAGTCCTTGCAAGAACAGATAAGAAACTCGCAGAGTCGAGACAAAGAGACAATTGAGTCTTTGCAAGAACAGGTGAGAAACTTGCAAAGTCAACTCGCTGCTGAGCGCAACCATACTCAGCGACTTCAAACAATCTTATCAGACTCATTAGACCGAGAGAGAATCCTGCCGTCTGAACTGGAAGAAAACAGGCGGGGGTTTGATGATAGTGAACTGGGATTCTCGAATTTGGCAAAACTAGACGGAAAACAGGCATCTGATCTAAAATCCATATATCCAATTAAAGAATTAGAAGAGAGCAGGAACCTCTTTTATCCTGGAGATGGGAACGTAGTAATGAGACCCTTGATTAAAACTGAAACCATTGATAATGGTCAAGGGGGTATTCAACAACATACCACGCGTATTATCCCCTATTCCCCTCAGGACTTGGCTAAAATACAGGAAAAATACTCCCGGGGCTCCTGGGAAACTGAAACTGAGTATGTGTGGAGAGTCTCCCTCACTGGGGGGGATCGCATTCTGCTGAGCGAAGATGAGGCTAGAGGATATTGGGGACCCGGAGTCTTCCTAACCACAAATGATAATAGGGAACCAGGGTCCTTGACCCAGAGGGTAGCCTACTGGGCAGGAGGATTAGACCCAATGGAAAGAGGAGACCCTTTTTCTATTAAAACACCCACAGCGGGCCACATTTTGGAAAGCGTGCAGAAAACTGCTTGCCTCCAATTGATGCATGACCGTTTGCTGCTTCCGCAGCAGCCCTCCCCCATGCAGTGTGTGGCAGACCCCGAGAGGTTACATCCTCTGATCAGGGGACTTCCTGATGCTTTAAAGCTATATGCTGTCCAGCTGCAAGACCGATTAGGAGCTCCCCGACCGAGGGGAAGGGGAGGCTCCCCTGACATGACTTGGGGGGAAGTGGCACAGGAACTAATTAATTACAGAAGGCGTATGGGGTTCACTGGCCAGGGGGAAACAAAGCATAAAGCAGAAATAAGAAGAGTTGAGGAAGGTGGGAGGCAACATAAATCGCCGCGACCCCCACATCCTGGGAAACCGGTACGGGTGTCGGGTAGCAGGAGACAATTATTGTGGGCAGAAGGCATTTCAAAGGGAATTCCCAGAGAAGTCATGGATAGGTTACCAACTAGCAACCTGGAAAGTTTGGTAAGAAGTTGGGACAGGATAAGGGGAACCCCATCTTCCTCAAATCCCAAAGATCCTGCTCCCTTATCCCAAGAACCTAGAGTAGTAACCCCGTCTGCACCCCAGGAAATTGATCTGATTGATTTTAAAAGCCCGGAGTCGGGAAAACCCCCCAAGCTGTCCCTTTTAAGTGAGCCGGGGAACGGCCAGTGGGTCCACTTAAGGAGGCTCACAGAAAACAGCAGAGGAGACTTGTTGATAACTTTCCCACTAGGGCCCTTTAAAACTCCAGTTACTTTCTTAGTAGACACTGGGGCCCAGATATCAGCTCTTCGGAAGGATATCGCTGATAACAATGGAATAGTGGCCGATAAGAAACCAATCTGGGTCACTGATGTTTTTGGTAATTCTAAACCACAACCGACAGCCCGAATTAAATGCTGGCTGCCAGGTGATGAATCTCCAGTTGAAACCACAATGATACTAGGAGATTTGCCAACAAATATTATGGGACTTGACCTACTAAAAGGCCGTACCTGGGTAGACTTGGGAGGAAAAGAGTGGACGTTTGGACTCCCTGTAGCCTCGACGAGGCTGCTTCAGTCAGCACCCGCACTTCCTCCTTCAAAAATAATCAATGTCAAACCCTATGCTCTGCCATTAGGAGCAAGGGAGGGAATTGCCCCTGTAATAACTGAATTACGAGAACAGGAGATAATTATTCCCACTCACTCACCCTGTAACTCCCCTGTGTGGCCAGTCTGTAAACCAAACAGAAAGTGGAGATTGACAATTGATTATCGGCATCTGAATAACAATACAGGCCCACTGACGGCTGCTGTGCCAAATATTGCTGAATTAATAGCGACTATCCAGGAGAAGTCCCACCCCGTGATGGCAACAATCGATGTCAAATACATGTTTTTTATGGTCCCTTTGCAGCCTGAGGACCAAGAGCGTTTTGCCTTCACGTGGGAGAGACAGCAATACAAGTTCACTCAACTACCTCAGGGGTACAAGCATCCCCTACGCTAGCACAAGAGCTCGAAACCGTCCCCATACAGGTGGGAGTCAAAATTTATCAATACATAGACGGCGTGCTCATGGGAGGGAGCCAGGTAGAGGATGTTGAGAGAACACAGTGCAACATTATTGCTCACCTAGAGCAGACAGGGCTGACAATTCCGTCTGAAAAGATCCAAACTCCCTCCAGTGAAGTAAAATTTTGGGGAATCTGGTGGAGGGGGGGGATGACCTGCATTCCCCCGGATACCCTGTCCTCATTAGACTCAATTAAAATGCTGGAGTCCAAAAAGGACCTGCAACATATGCTCTAGGGCTGCTCGTATTTTGGAGGAAGCACATTCCTGATTTTTCAATTATTGCCAGGCCATTATATGACGCTGAAAAACAGTACACTATGTGGAAGAAGGGGATGTTTGTAGTCAGCCTCACCCTAAGGGAGGCTGAACGAACTATTCGAAAGCAACCCATAGTTCTCCAAGGTCCGTTTAAGGTGACCAAAGCGGTCCTGGCAGGGACCCCGCCCCCTGACGGGGTGGCTCAGAGAGCCTCTGTATGAAAATGGTACACACAAATACAGCACTATTGCAAAATCTTCTCCGTAACAGAGGGAGCTGCTAAAGTTTTAAATATACAAGATGAGGCAGACTTGAATAAAGAAACCCCCCAACTCCCCTCTGTAATTCTAGTAGCTCCCCCATTTTCCAATCAGATCCTAAATGCTTCCTCAAAGCAGAAAGGGAAAACCTGGAGATACCAGGCTGTGGCGCTGCAAGTGGGGACTAAGGAGCAGATCATTACAGAGGGAGAGGGCAGTGCGCAGGTGGGAGAGCTGGCTGCAGTGTGGAGCGTATCCCAATGCAAAGGCCAGGCTACTTCCCCTGTACACATCTACATGGACTCATATATGGTGTTCAAAGGCTGCCCGGAATGGCTTCCTTTTCAGGAGCAAAACTGCTGGGAGGTTAATAGAATAATAAATGTACTTGGAGAGCAAAAGATGCTAGTGGGAAAACCCACAAGATTCACACAAAATGGATTATTCCCTCCTTCTGACCCGAGGAGCGAGTTTGTCCTTATTCCTGTTTTCAAGGGCAGCGATCTGACCAAGATGCACCTACTGCTCTGGACCATCGTGATTCAAGGATGCATCCACGAGGGTGATGAACGACCACTCCCCCTACCTTCCCCCCAGCCATTTAATCTCTTCGAGAACAACGAGTTCGTGTTGCTGGTGAAAGCAGTAAGCCAAACTCTCAATTTAAGCCACTGCTGGGTGTGCAGAGGACCGATAGGGTTATCAAGCTGGCCGTGGACGTCCACACCCCTCACCCCAGACCAGATCGTAAGCAATTACAGCGAAACCGTGGACGACATGTGGGACGACAGTGGGACCTGGCCAATTCAGTTTCCAGCCATGGAGCAATATTGTTTAATTCATACCCAGGAGGGAGGGATCGAAGTGGGGGAAAGTAAATGTCGATGGACACTCGCTCATAAGCCGCTCGACAAAAACAGGAATCTCCAGCTATGGATGTGGCTCGATGAAACGGGGCACAATTGGGGACTTGAGGGATACTGGTCAAACAAAAACAAAACTTTAACTCTCCAACGACCCAATTATCCCCCTTACAAGCAAACCTGCAAATGGGAAGAGACTTCTGGGGCTTGGTATTATACCGGCCAAATAGGTGATGGGGCAACCACATTTTTCAGCCCTCTGGGTGACAGAGACACAACTTACTTTCAATTCCCACCAGGGATAAACGGGCCATTTGCTCAGGGCATCGGAGCTAAGAAGGGGCATTACTGGATCTGCGGACACACAGCATATAAATTTTTACCCGCGGGGTGGTCGGGAATTTGTTATACAGGGATTGTCAGACCTTTGTTTTTCCTTTTACCAGAAACAGGCGGACCTTGGTTAGGCATAAAAGTATATGATAACCTCGGAGACAGAAGGGTTGCCCGTAAGACGCGATCCATTAAGGTAGATTTGGGTGAGACGCAAAAATGGGGAAATAATGAGTGGCCTCCTGAACGAATAGTTCAACATTATGGGCCTGCAACCTGGAATCCTAATGAACTAATATCGGGGGCAAGAGAACCAATTTACAACCTAAAAGTGGCTCTAGAAATTATTACCAACAAAACCGCTGATGCAAAAGATCTTTTAACTTGGCAGTCCCAACAGATGCGCACGGCAATCCTTCAGCACCGCATGGTTTTAGACTATCTGTTAGCTGAAGAGGGAGGGTTGTGTGGGAAATTAAATATTTCCAACTGTTGTTTAGAAATAGATGATGTAGGCGAGGTAGTTCTCCAGTTAACCAAAGATATCAGAAAAATAGCCCATGTCCCCGTCCAAACCTGGAACGGCTGGAGTGGCAATTTGTGGTATGGTTACCAGGGGCACCGTGGGTGAAACAGTTAATGTTGTATTTGTTAGGTGCAGTTGCCGCTTTAATGTTTTTTACCTTGTATAATTCCTTGCTTTGTTCAATTAATCCGACATGTTGTGTCAAATATGCAATTTGTTCCTACCACCTCACCCGACGGCATAAAGAAAATCCGTGCCATCTATCGGCCACAGCCAACCACAGTACCCATCATTTAAACCCATTCCCAGTTTACCCTGAAGGAGGAAATTGCATATTGACATCCATACCGCATTTGCCAGCTGTTATACCTGTTGTAACAATCACTTACCTTCGTTAACTCAATTTTGATGTGTGTTCTGTGAAGTTAAAAGTTGCTAAAATTGTTAAAGCATGAGCTTGCATTGGGCAACACCTCTGTGTAACCACTGTTAAGCACCTTTTACCTGAACCTGTATTGTTCCTTTTACTCTTCCCATGACTTGTTCTACCCTTTCTATACTTCTTTCTGATATCTCTCTCTCTATCTCCTATCACCACTGTGGATGAAGGCCATGAAGACTTCAGGAAGGAGACGTACCAATCAATGTTTAAGTCACAGGGTGGTGTGGCGGACAGATGAATGAATTTTTTGCCTTAAACATTTCTTGGTGCATGGGGTGCAGGCAGGCCACAACCCCGAACAAGCCATCTGTCCCTGGCGGAAACAGGACTGGGCTGCTGCGACCCCCGAGATGGTCTCCCTGCGACCACCCAGGACACACCGAGCCTGCACTGAACGAGACCGCAATCGGGCAGAGACTTTGGGATCCGTTTTTAGCACAACTTCTATAAAACTTGCTTGGCATGAGTGGCTAAATTTGCTGAAGCCTTAGGCCACACTCCCTAGTTCGGTGAGAAAGGGCCCCAGAGCTGGCGCAGGCGGGAACGATAAGGGAGTTACCAGCAATTTGCATTCCTGTGCACTGCTGAAACAGTGCTAATTGCTGGAGTTACCACCTCTTTGTCAAGACCTTGAGAGATGATGGTGGGACCCGAGGAAGGAAGACACACCTGTCTGCAGAAACTGCAACAGAAAAGATAAGAGAGAAAAGAAACAGCCTGCCTAGGAACAACGATGAGATCCAATAAGGAGCAGGAGACTCCAGACCCAAAAATTACTATTGGTCTGAACTACCACGTGGGGGGGGTGGGAAACTTAATTTGAAAAAGCTATAATTGCCCAGGGATCTCTTTGTTCAGGGTCCCTCTTTGGAGGTACCCAACTCGAGCTGTAACCACTGCACGCGTGTCATTCCGAGCTAACCTAGGGTCGGACCCAACTCAAGTTGTAATTACTGCACGCGCACCACCAAAACTTACACCCAGGGTGAAGAGGACCCACCTACCACCAGACGGGAGCCCCCCCCCACTGCCGAGACTCCCAAAGGAAGAGGACCAACAGGACGCCGCTGGATCCACGGGTGGTGATATCTTTCTCTCTCTCTCTCTCTCTTTCCCCCTCTCTTTTGTTGAATGTTGGTAAGATCTGTTTTTGTCTAGCTAGTTGCAGTATTCGCCATTGAATTATCCTATTTGACCACATGCCTTATCTTTGTGTTAATAAATCTTAAAACCGGTTGGCTGGTGTCGTTTCACCTTAATTCAGTCCAAGGGCATCACGAACTTGGTCGTTTGGCCCCAAGGGGAGGGAGGTCGTCCTGAACGACTCCTTTCGGGCCGCGACACAACTCCACAAAGGATTCAGTATTGGTCTAATGATTTCTGTACTGTCTAGAGCTAGGAAAAGAGAGGCAGCACATTAATTCCTTTGGAGAAAAGAGTGCTCTGTTTTACAATGAAATATCTTTGACCAGCAATGATTGCCAGAACAGGCTTGAGGGATATATATCCAGAAGGACCAGTGGAACTATTTGGAAAAGCCAGCAGGGAAAATTATAGGACTAGATAAACAAGTGTGTTTTTAATTTTCATGTGATGCTCACTGTTGTTGACCACTGTGATTTTAAGAACAATGTCTCTCCAAAATCAAAGATGATTATGCCAAGACTGAATCCAAGCACCAAACTACTCCTCAGTTAAAGCCTGACAAATGCAAATCATGGAAAATAAGTCACCACAATAAAATACAAAGCTACTGTGAAAAATAAAACATACCTTCCAGTGTTGTCCATAAACCAATATATGTTTCTTGGCAATATCCAGTCGGTTCCAGGCCAACGCCAAATCTAGCTGATCTGAAGCAGACATATTTGTACCTAGCAAACAAACAAAGAATTTAACAGTTCTCATACATTAATGTTATTCCTTTGCTTTGAATGGGTAAGCCAAGACAGCTATACATCAGATGAAAACAGGTCGTCTTCTCAGATAAGTACCTTTCAGGAGTGCGGTCAGAATTGCCAAATCAATGTCCTGCTGTTCCTCAGACTCCGCATCAAATATGGTTATCTGTTAGAATTGTAAAAGTACTTTATTTGAGGTGGGGCGGAAAAGCTTGAGGTTATTTCTTCTTGGTAAGGGTTGTGTTAGATTAAATCACACAGATCTCAGTGCAAACACTGGCAAAGGACCCATATCTGAATATGTTTACTCTGTTTCAATAAGAAATTACATCATTTTGCTTTTTAATGCAATGGCATCCCAGACAAACTGACATCAGCCTACTGTATTATAACATGAGCTTATTTCCTTTTGGTTAGTTTTCAAAGCTGGGAAATGTAAAAATGCAACATGACTGATATCTACCCAGTTTTCAACTAGAAAACAGTCTTAGACACTCAAATAAAATAAAACATACAGAAAAACAAAAAAAAACCTTATTATATCATTTCCCTGTTAGTGTCCATTGCTACAATTGTCATGGCTTTCACAAGAAATACTCAGTACCCCCAAATGACTACCCTAGCCATTAAATGTGCCAGCACATTTCAAAAACCCTGATACTCTAGAGACAAAATCTAGCAAAATTCTGAGTAGAAGAATGGATGGATGCATTTCTAAATTACAAAGATGACACTAGTAGAGAAGGAAAAAGAAAAGAATCACTTAATCTTTACTGTGAAAACAAAGATGTCAGGCCTTTTGCCAAAAACACGAAGGCTGTCGTTTCATAAGCAACCACTGAGACTTGAAAAGTCAACTAAATAGCTTCTGTGGAACTACCTAATATATACCTTAGTAAAACAAAGGATACACAGATCAGTTACTAGTGCTTTATAAAAACAGAGACTCATTTCATGTTATCTTTTCAGGAGTTTTGACCAAACGCACTGAGCCTCCTTTCCCCTGCGGTACATGATGTGTACTGAAACCAGCAGAAATGCACAGAAGAGCACAGACACCCTCTTGTCATCTTCGTATTAGAGATAACGCTATTACTTTGCAACCGCTGAGCCCAAGCCAGCCCATCATAGAAAGAGCAAAAAGGGTAACCGCAAACAAAGACATCATAAAATCAGCGCGTGAGCCCTACTCACGGATTCCCTGCGCTCCATGCACTCCATCAAAATGTGACATAAGTGGCTGGACTGTTTCTGCCCCAAATTAAAGGTGTTTTGGATCATTACTAAAACCTCCTCCTTCACTTGAGGGCGCAACTCCCTGAAGAACAGACATAAAAGCAAAAATAAGTATATTTTTGGCTACTTCATCCCACCTCAAATGATACCTCAGCAATAAAAGAAATTTGTGCTAAGCAGAGACACTTGAGAAACCTCTTTTACTTTCACTTCTCTGTTGACTTTTTCCCCCATCTTTCAACAAAACAGAGCAAAGACATCACATAACATAAATTATTATTTACATAGGCATTACGCTTGACCACACACATAAACCATTAGAAACACAAGAAATAAAAAGGT
This sequence comes from Dromaius novaehollandiae, assembly GCF_036370855.1. NCBI lineage: Eukaryota > Metazoa > Chordata > Aves > Casuariiformes > Dromaiidae > Dromaius > Dromaius novaehollandiae. The sequence goes on along the minus strand of NC_088130.1, from coordinate 12,270,275 downwards.
TAAGAGTTTTCAAAGGATTGCTTATGAATATGCAGCTAAAAAACAATAAAGTTTCATAACGTTTTTCTGTCTTTCAATATCCCAGCATCTGCAGCTGAGCGAAGGCTCTGGGGAGCTGAGACTGCACAGGAGGTGGCAGAAGGAGTTACAGCTAGATGGGATGACAAATACGGGGCATATTGGGATATATGGGAAATATACTGGGACCTAAACTAAGGCTAGGGAACATTGGTCCTCTTCCTACCTGAGACTGAGGCACTCACAGCCAATAACCCCAGCCCTAGTCTCAAAACCTTTGTGTAACCCAAACCCAAGCCCACTTTCACAATCCTGACAAGAAGGATGAAGGGATGGGGTCAAAAGCAAAGCAGGTATCTGGCATCCCCCAACACCATCCCTAGCCAGAGGCTAGAAACATTGAAATAACTCAGAATAGCTAGATGCAGTTTCAAAGTTTTCCTCTTCAGAAAAGCCTTAGTAATTTTGGCAGAATAGGTTTTTTTAAAAAAACTGGCTTGAGGCGGGGAAGGAAGAAGTACTGTTCTCACTTCAGAGAAGTAAAAGCCAGCAGAAGCCCATGGTGGGGTCATTATTAGAGGCAGGAATCTCTTGTCTCTCTGATTTGGAGACAGGCATTTTCAGGTCCCTCCCAATATTGCAAATCAAGCAGGAGGTGCGGTATGCCACTACTCACCCCGTATCACCTGTGCGTTTGTGGGTAAAAGCCAGGATATCTGCAGCTCTGCCAGTGCCCTCACAGACCACCACGGGGACAGCTGGACTGGCCCTCATGTACTCCCACACCATTAGGATCACATTGGGGCCTCCTTCCACCACCAACCCAACTACAGGTACACCTTGGCCCATTCCTGTTTCAAAACACACCTAACCAGTTACAAACAGGTCTTGGTTACAAAAAACAAAAAAAACCAAAAAAAACCCCCCAAAAAACAAAAAAACAAACAAACAAAACAAAAAAAAACAAAAACACCACACACATCAGAATGTCTCATCAACAAATACTCATGAAGGAATCTCCCAGGAACTACGTGGTTCAATGGAGAGGAAATCATGCCTTCGCCATCTCTAATTTAACTTACACTTTTTAAGACCAACTTTCACAGAATATTTGCCATCGGGGAAAAAAGGTCATGAAAACCCCTTGATGCAATTGTAAGCAGCCCTAGCACTGGAAAGAAGAAAGAGCATATTATGCAAAGTATCCTTCTTCTGCACTTCGCAATAGCTCTCACACATACAAGGACACTGATGGAGTTTGAAATGTGGTCCATATCCATTTGCTTGCTTATACATACAGAAAAGCAATCAGGCACTTTTTTACAGACTTTGACGAGTTTTACAGCAGCAAGGCATTGTTTTAATAATTATAAATACCTGTCAAATAAGATGCAATAGAAATAGAAAAAAACAATAGGAAATACAAGTGACAAAAAGACGTACTAAGAAAAAACATTAGAGGCTGAATAAGAAGCTGTACATGTGAGCACATTAAAAAGATTTTGGGTAGATTTCTAAGTTTGTAAAAACTATATCATGAGCTGATAAAAAAAGCAAGCATTCAATATTATAACTCCACAAATATCTTTTTAACATATCTCATGATTTAAATCTCTAGAACAGAAGCAACTTCCAGAAATTGCTTAAATGATCTACTGCATAAAAAGAAAAACTTGTCTAGGTAAAAAATATTTTCTTTATGATTTCTATACCATAATTCAGTTATTGCATAGGCAAACAATGGAAGCAGAAGCTACAAAGTCTGGCTAACGGAAACACTGACGACAAGTTTCCCTTCTGCAGGCAGTCTGTGTTTCTGTTCCTGAGGAGGTCTGAGGTAGGCAATGCAAGATACAATGAGGATAAAAGTATCATAAAGAGGCAGAGAAGGATTCAAGTGCTGCTGAATCTGACAGTCTTACCACCTAGTCAAAATGTTGGGAAATTCTCTCATGCTGATATAAAGACCATGCAAAACCATGGAAAGTGAGCACATGCTCAGCACTTTCAGAATAATCCGACTCTTTTAGATGTTTCTGCAACTGAGAAACCAAAACCTGAGTTACCCCAAATGCCTAATTCTTTCTGAGAGTGCTGTCCTTTTCATTTCTCCTGATCGAGTTCAAGACACCTGAATTGATTAACTTTCAATCAGCGAAATCCATGGCAACTGAAGATACACAGCATGTAATGGGAAATGCCAAGTATCTCCATGACTTTCAGGATAGGATTTTCAAACTGTGACCAAGGCAGTACTCACTTGTGTGTATTTTTTGAAGTGATATGTACTTCTCCAAATTCCTCCTGAGCATCATTTCATTCCCATACTTGCCTACTGTCCCATCATCTGCCATTAGGAAATGAGAATGCATGCTGTTGAGGGGACTCAGCTTGCTGAGTGGATTACCAAGAGTCTGGTACAGGCAAACTACCTGAGAAAATCAAAATAAAAAAAATCTTTAAAGAAATCAGCAAAATATTGCCTTGTGTGTTGCCTCACTTATATATATTTCTTTGTCATACTGTGTGGAAGTCTCCATCCTGCTTCCTGCTGCTCTAATCAAGCACGGGTTTTCATTTGATTCTTAACAGCAACAAAAATATAACTAATACCACAGAAAGCATTTATGATTAGGGTTACAGTCCTTAGTAAGGAGATGAGTCACTGCCTGCCTTTGTAATAGTTGAAACACAGTAGCATATTTTTTCCTGTTGTATTTCTACTAAAAAATGTGATCTGTCATTTACATGGAATGATTTTGCCCTAACTTGTCAAGTGTTTTTAAACAGTTATGTAGATTGTGCCCTCACACAGGCACTCACATAAAATTCCAGTTTATGAATAAAAATTATGCATTTTAATAGCCTACTTGTGTACACTATTAACCTGGTTGCTTATCCTGAATCACATGAATGTAGAAATACATCATTTGCACACACAAGACAATTGCCTAGTTAATTACAAAATTTCAAAAAGAAATGGCAATTTTCTATAAGAACAGAAATATTTTAAAACTATTACTTACATATGAAAAGCAAAATACAGCGCCTCGACATGTGATAGAATTGGACTGCTGAGCAAAATCTAAGATTGCTTTTACTGACAACAAAACCAAACCAGTGAAGAGAAGCAGGCAGAAAATGATGTAGATAAGAAAGCCAAAACCTCCCCTGAATAGGAAGGTTTTTCTTAGCAAAATATGTCCAACTCACATCTTTTCCAATGAGGTCCCTCTGGTTCTCGATGATGCCCCAGGGAGGGATCCCAACAGCACAGATCTTCCGCAGGTACGGGGAGGCACGGCCTTTCAGGGCATCCCCCACATGCCTAGACACTCCTGAACACATAAGTAATCATCACTTTTCTGCTACATTTGGATTCCTGCTACCAGACACCAGTGAAAGGGTTCTCCATCATTTACTTTATTCTACGGTTATGTTTTGAACAGAAATAAAACTATCCTCCTCACTTCTACATTTGACATGCACCGCAGGAATAGTAAGGTTCAGACGTAACGCACCAAAGTTAACACATATTTGTAATTAACATTATTCACATATGTTGCTAATGGATCTATCTACCTGCATAAATACCTTATTATTTCTATAAGTATTCTCAGAACTAAGATTGAAACTAATGCCTTTGTTAGTATTTATACTAACATATAATACTTTGTTAGTATTTACATTTAATTATTAACGATTTCAATTAGTTTCATTGTACACTAAAGTTAGTATACTATACTTTTAGACTCTATTCTTTCAAATATAATGCCTCACTCTATTGGAAGACCTTAGAACGACAAACTAAGAGCAAAAAGAAAAGAAAAAAAACACAGAAAAAATCACCTTAAGCATCCAAACATTCTAAAAACATATTTGAATTTAATCAACTTTTAAGCTAATGGAAAATAGTTTGGCAATGATCTTTTCCAATTTCTGCATGTCTATGTTTTTATATTCAGCTAATTGAATGAGTCTGTATTTCTTCCTGTGCTTGGTACTCCTTGCAGCCTGAGCTAATATACATTAAGACTTTATTGTAAAGCAGCAATGATTACAGGTCAGATTTTGTCTAAGCAACTGACATTTAAAGAAAAATCATGCAAATAAAAACATGTTTGAATAGCTTTGAACAAGTCAATTTAAAAAGTTTCATTTGTAGTTTTAGCTTATAGAAAGTTTTCAGATCATTCCTTCATCAAAAAAGATTAAATTCATCTAATAATGAATGTACTATTTTTCAGCACATCATTCACATGAGGGTTTTCATCAAGGGGATTTTCCCATGAGCTTCATGTCATCTCCTGATTGTCCATACTGCTTCCAGGATGGCACAAAGCATAGCCAAGCAATCTAGGTCATCTGTCAGGTGTAAATTCAAATCCTCTCTGATGTACAGGATAGTCTCCTCTAAGGCCACATGATTGAATACGAGCTAAAGAAATAAGATTTTTTCAGTTCCTTGGCTTACTGACCACTTCAGCTTTTGTGCATAGTCTAGGGAATTTCAGATATTAACAGGCTAGTTAATGGATTATCATAATTTAAAACTTTCTTAATTATAAAATGTGAATTAAATTTAGATTTGAAAACTATTTTTAAAGATGCTGATCATGGTCTTCAGAACCTGAATGTTTTAAGGAAGTAGATGAAATCCACTGCAACATAAGTTCTGGTTATCTATCAGTTGGCACTGTGCTTCTTATTACATGCAGAATAATCCTTCCTCTTTAATAAAAAAAATATTGAAAATACTCAGAGTATCAGTCAACAGGAGAGCAGTCTGATGCCACTCTTTGCATTATGCATTATTCCTGATAAAAATTCCCTTATTTTGTGCTAGAATATCCCAAATTATCATACAAACAACTACATTGTATTTGCCCTAATTGTACATGTTCGTATATGATGAAGACTGAAACAAAGAAAAAGAATTACACTACCGCTATTGATGCCTTCTGTAATTATCCATGCTCCTGTAGTCTCAGCAGCCTTGACCAATCCTTTGCTGAAAACCTGTTTGACCTTCGAGGGAAGCTTGAAATTTTGAATGCCTCCATGAACAGATATCACTAGCTTCGGCAATTCCATCTGCCATTCTTTAACCATCAGGTGCAACAGCTGGTCCAAATTGCTGTCATAAGAGAGTCTGATATACTGGAAGAAATAATCACGGGTAAAATAAATATCCTTTAAATACTTCAAGTGAAGAAAATGAAATGTCTAGAAACTTCTCAGCTCTAACGTCTTAAAGATCTTGTGAAACATCAGAACTTTCACAAAGAAAGGTATTAATGCGATAGCATAAAAATGTATCAGTGAGCAATACAGAGAACAAGTCAGGTTGCTCTTAATCTCAATGAAGCTCAACCTAAAAATATTGTATACATACTATATATTCATATATATATACACGTGTATATATATATATATACACACTATATATTCATATATATATATATACACACACACACACACACACTATATATATTCGAGTTACTTGTACATTGCCCTGTTCTTTCAGGACTAACAATCCAACATTCACCCAACCTCACCTTTTGCCTTTCTTACACTGAAATTACAAAAAAGTACATATTAACCCAGCACCTATTAAAAAAAAAATCAAATTACACACAAACCTTGGCATGGTATGTATGATCTCCATCTTGGAAATTGATTGTCCCAAATGCATCAGTTGGACTCGTCTTTGTGTGTTTTTGCACGGACCATTCTTCATCGCCTTTCTGCAGGGCAGCCTGATAGATTGGCCAGCTACAGTCTACCTCTGGGTGATCTCCAATCAGCCGTCCACAGCAACACCTCACATTAAAAATAAAGAAATGATTTTATATCATACACACTTGCACATGGCTGTAGGATCTTGATCAGAATAGCCCAAATGGATTTTCTAGCTTTCTGACACTAAATATAACAAAAATGAACTCAGATGAGAAAACTCAGCAATGGCAAAATGACATTGAATAAAATCATAAATATGTTTTGAAGGATATAGGATTTTTTTTATACCTGGGGAACACTAATAACAGTTTGACAGTCCCATGAAGCAATTCTGATCTGAGCAAAGCAGTTCAGATTTATTGGGCTCATATGTGAAGTTTAAGAATAATATTTTGGGCCATCAAGACTTTTCTGTAGTTATGACCACAGGTTATTCTAGGTACTGAAGATGATCTTGGCGTTACAGTCATCAACCAGGAGGAGAGAAGTGACCTTAAGTCTAGAGAGGAGTTAAGGGTGACCTTTCTACTAACTCTTGGACACCAGCAAAGTGAATATACAAAATAAATTGATTGAAGTGCAATGTTAATGGAAATTCAGCAGAAGCTCAGTTAGCATTAAAAGCTTGCAACCAGATGAATAGCCCAGGCTCCAAATTCAATCAGTATCACTGTTATACAGGCTCTGACAGGCTTCGGCCTGTTTTACAGGATTAACTTGGATGTAATTTATAATGACATCTGATACTCCAGTTTCCCTTTAGACATTTCTGATGTTAAAACACTCTTGAGAAATTTAGAGAAAGCCTTCCCTTCTACTCCGTGAGATACCAAGCAGCCTCCAACATCCCAAACTTAATGAATTCCTTGGGACTCTGAAACATTACTTGTGGATCTAGGAGCAGGTTAGATGTAAACTTGATCTGCAAAACCCTAAAGAGGTAACATGCAGAAAGACAGAACATTTTCTATGGAGATGAGAGAAAGTTAAATGGTGAAAGATAAATGGATCTAAAAAAAATAAAAGCCCTAAGCAAATTAAGCAGGTGTACTGTTTTAGAAAGGCACTTTCAGACACCTAGAAACCATATAAAGTATGTGTGCACTTTAGTTTTTCAGCACAGGCAAACGACGTTGGATCTATTCAATGCTCTACAAAAGCAGACTGGAGAAGGGAGGCATCCCACAGTCTTGAGGAATTAATAACTCAATCAAGCAATCTTGTTCAGTGGAGAATTAAAGAGTTGTCGAAACCTAGCACTGCAGAAAGCTACCATCAAAATATCAGCACATAAGGACTACCTCTGATGTTATTGTGCCTTACAGAGTCACATCAGTAGCCCTTCCTAGAGCAACATGAACTGCAGCAACCTGCCTTTTCATAGCAAAGATCCTACGGAAAGGAACTAACCGTCTGACATGACAAATCAGTGCAGTAATCTTGAAACTGAGAGGGCCAATGAACACCAAACTGTTTTAGTAAATAACAACATTTGCACTGCGTTCTAAATGTTTAAATGCAAATGCACACAGGGATCAGCCACGTTTGCAGAAAGCCTTAGCTACACTGAGCAGGCGGTAGAGGACTGCACGTGGACCTAACACAGGCACCACAGGGTATATACACCTGCTTTTAGACCTAAGATTACCATACAGATGTATGAACTCTAAAGGACTGGTATTATCCAGACAGCTCTTGCTCTGCTTCAAGTTGGCACATTCTCTCTAGGTGTCTAGCAGGAAGGGACAAGGTGCAAATAACTCCTGAGCTATCTGGAAAGTCGAAAGTCAAGACCAGGAGGCTTTCAGAAAGGGTGAGGAAATCAAACCAGGACATTACATGGAGCTCTTTGTATTTTGCTGTAGATCTTTGTGCTGTATGTGACAGGGCTCAAAGAGGAGAGGAGCCACCAGCCGGGGTAAGGATTGAGTTAGGGATTGCTTGTGAGCACTCGACCTGCACAAGGCCCTGGGATCAGACAGGCTGCACCCTGAGGCAGCTGGTGGATGTCCTCGCAAGGCCACTATACACCAGCTTTGACATGTTGTGGAGATTAGGGGAGGTTCCCAATGACTGGAGAGAGGCGAGTGCTGCACTCATCTTCAGAAACGGGCAAAAAATAAATCTGGGGAGCTGCAGACTGGTCAGCAACATTTCAATCCCTGGGAAAATCCTGGGAGGGGTCCTGCTGGAGCCCACATCTGCGCACATGAGGGAGAAGGTGATGATCAGAAACAGTCAGAGGATTTACCAAGGGTAAATCACGCATGACCAACTTGATTGCATGCTGTTATAAAATGACCAGATTTGTGGATGAGGGGAGAGCAGTGGATGCTGTTTACCTCGACTTTAGCAAGGCTTTTGACACAGTCTCCCACAATATTCTTGTATCCAAATTGGGATGTTATTTTCTGGGTGAGAGGACGACAAGACGGGTAAAAAACTGGTTGAGGGTCGGGCTCGGAGGGTGGTGGTTATGGGTCGCACCCTACCTGGAGGCCAGTGTCACATGGGGCACCGCGAGGGTCTCTGCTGGGACCTGTCCTGTTCAGTGACCCAGAGGAGAGGACGGAGGGCGCTCCATCGAGCTGTAAAGGACTCCAAATCTGGGGGAACCGGTGGCTAAATGGGAGGGCAGGTGCTGCTCAGAGGGCCCTGGTTGGGCGGGAGGAAGAGGCCAACAGGGCCGCGGTGAGACAGGACGAAGACAGGGGTGCAGCCATGGCCAGGCCGGGCAGTGCTGGGGCAGGAGGCGCTGGGGGAGGCGCCGCCGGGGAAGCGATAGAGCTCAGTATGGGGAGAAATGACGTTTCCCCCGGGGACAGCCCGGCAGCGGGGCTGGGCCAGAGGTGGTGCTGGCGCTGTCCTCAAGCCCCAGCTGGGTCCAGCCCTGAGCAACCTGGTCTGCCCCGTGGCTGAGCCTGCTCTGGGCAGGGGTTGGCCCAGAGGCCTCCTGGGGTCCCTGCCAGCCCGCATTATCCTGTAATCCTCTGAATGCACCACGTACAGCTTCAAAGCATCCTTGCAATAGCTTTTCCTTCCTTACTTTAGAGGCTCACCAAGCTACTAGTGAGGCAGGGAGTAACGTGGAGTGATGCAGAAACAGCACCCTAGAAAAGTCATGCTTCGAGTAACGAGGAGAAACTCGGAGGGTCGATGGTGACTGGGCAGCACATTAGAGCCAGTATCAAGAAATGTGCCTAAAGGGTCAAATACAGAGATAACTCGCAAAAACAATGGAGATGCACAAGGAACCAGAGGTTCAGCACCGCATTGCTGAATAACCACGCAGTGAGATCAGCCTTGGTGCCGCAGCGCAGCAGCCCGGGACGTGCTTGGGAGCACTGCACCAAAGAGGACATAGGCCAGTTCAACACGCTGGGGAAGCATGGACAAATGTACCAATGCATTACTCAGATTTGATTAGCAAGTACTTAATGGAGTTATTCTACTTAGTATTAGCAAACAGTTGCATAACCCACTCATGAACCGATTGCAAACCTTGAAAGTTCTCTTTAAATAACATCATTAAGAGATTCCCTTTGAAAAAAAAGGAACTCATTTGTCTAAGGTATTAGGTCAAATTACAGTATACATCAAGTACATTCACATCAACTTTTGATAGCTGTGAAAAATTTACAAATCTCGGGAAGCCTAAAACTAGTTTAATTTCTGATCTAACAAACAGAAAATAACCAATTTTAACACTCATGTGGAAATGCTTTTCCCGTGTTTGGAACTTTGAAAGAAGAGCTCTGCTAGAACAAAGCGATGCGTGCATCTCAAAATACACAAGTAAAAAGATTAGCTATCACTCGGGAAAATGTACCCAGAAGACAACAGCTGACTGAAACGAACACCAGATACCCACACACATCCTGCATATACAGACAGATGGACAAATGCGATTTACATGAATTTAAGAAGCAGGAAAATGCACACCAAAAAGTTAACAACAGTAAGAGGGGAACAAAATCCAAATCTATGAGATCTAGAGAAAGGTAAAAGAGAAAAATAATTTAATAAGAAAACACTGTGGCATGCACACTCCCACTTTCTCTCCTTCTTCCTCCATCTGCCCTCCGCTCTCCCACTGTAGTATTAGCATTCATACAACTACACAGTGGTTGATTAGAAGGCTGATCTGGTTCAAAACTAATCTTTTTTTATTTTTTCCAGGTTAATTTTCATATCAATGAGCTTCCTGAACCAACCAACAACATGATCACAGAGGCAAGGGGAGAGCAGAGGGAAAGCCAGAACTGCAGTAGTCTGAATTTAGATGGACTTAAAATAGTGTGAAAACTACATCTTAAGTACTCCCTTACTGAACTCATCTGAACTTATCTGCAAGTTAGCAGGAAGCAGTAAAATTCTCACTGCATTGCCACCTCCAGAACGCCTGCAAAATCTTTAAATCTCTCTTCTTCTGCTCTGGGGCTAAACACACATGTGGTCACTCTTTTGGGACAGAAATCAGATGAAGGGAGTAGACCCTTTAAGAGCATATGTTGCACAGATCATTCACCTTACTTTTAAGGCCAATGCTCTTTATGCTGTTTTGATTTAGAGGAGTGTTTTATTTGCTTTTTAGAAAGTTTGAGTCTGGTTTCATGTAAACCTTAGAAGTAAAATAAAACGTGAAATGTATCATCAAAATGCAAATAGTCACACTCATGCAGATGACAGGAACAGTTTGCACCACCCTGTTAGTCATTAGTTATTGGGAACTCCCAGTTTTCTATTGCTTCAGCTTTCAGAGAAAAGGCCTTATTGCAAAACAACTGTCAAGGAAAATTAAAGTTTTGATTTAACAACTGCTAATTTATTATCCTAAATATGCAATACTAAAAGCTGTTTGTGGACACCAGCTACAACACCACCAGCTACTACAAACATTGGATTGAAAAGATTCACAAGCCACAGACAATCCACACACCAGTTAAAAGCACTAAAACGATGTAAATGTTGTTGTTTGCCTTCCCAAAAGCAGGAATTCAGAACTGCCAGTACAGTGAAGATGAGAAAAATCTTCAGAAAAATAATATCATCATGCCTTTCCTTCCTCAGGAGAAGATTAAGACAAAGACATCTGCAGAAGTCCTTTGGATAAAATGATCTATTTTGAGTAAATTGAAGGTTATTATATAATTTATTGTACCATGGTTTATAGTAAAACTTTCCCCAACAGGCCCCCAGAAAGGCTCTTATGACATTTCCAGAGGAAGGATATTTTTGCTATTGTTGCTTCCTAGACCAGGAAGGTCCATTTTTACTTTAGCTCATTTTAAAAAGCATAGACTTTTCATTTATAAACCCTTACCTGATTAAATTCTGGCATACCTGGCATCCTGCAGAACATCTGTGACAATAGATGAATAATTAATACATGCATATATAAAAGAAAGCACCTGTAATGGTATTCATAAAATATTAATTCACCTGTGAAAAAATTCTAATCAACAGAATTAAAGGTTGTGTATGTCCGCATTCAACCTAGAAAGATCTACTGGATAACTTCAGTGATTTGTTTGGAATTTTAAATCTCAGACTGTATGTCCAATCCATCATTTACGCTATCTACATGTTCAAAACAATATGATCAAATTTACAATTTACACCCTTGAGATGCGATCTCACTGAGTTTATTTAGGCAATACAACCGATTAGTTACACAATGTGGAGGGCATGATCTGGAAGGTTTGCATTCTCAGTTCCTCAAACCTGGGTTGACCATTTTGATTTTTTTCTTACTCTTTTCACATTCTTTGCCAGCCTGAGCAGAAACCTGCATCTCAGAGTACCATAAGCAACAGCAGACATTGTTTTCTACTTAAAGCAGATTCTGCTTTATCCTTTGAGGAAGGGACAAAGCAGTAAAACGGGATTAAGAATTCCAGTGCAGTAGTAATTTGACATTAAGAAGCATGTCATTTTTCTCTCTCTCAGTTGGATGCCGTACCACAGTTTTGGTTATTGGACTGAGAGAAACATATCTGAGAAGCCCAGGAAGGTTAATAGTTGCCGATTTCTAACTTAAACAGCTTCATTGAAAAGGTACTGGTGACAGTATCTGCAAGAAATCATAAATGTCAGCAATCACTAACTGAGGCATCACAAAAATCACAAAGAACTGCACTGAAACTACACACAATGTCCATAACAATTTATTCTGATTCTTTCTAAATGTAGCAGAAGGAAAAATTCACTTCTTTACCTGTGAGGGTCTTTTGAACTGGGAATGATGTTGGCACATTCTCTCTTACTGAAGACCTCTTCAATCCAAGACTTAGGGGACTGAAAAGACATTTCAGACATAATTGCATTCCTGAACTTCAGAACATAATGTCAAAAATTGCACTATAATGTCTGTATTGCTGTATATGCTGAACGTCTCAATGATTCCTATCATGATGTTAGATGAAACCAAACGCTATGAGCTGAAGCTACAGCTATGACTCTGACCAGTCCCAGCCATTCACTCCCAAGCTTTACAGAGCTCCACGTAAATATGAATACTGAGATTTATGTCTGCCTCTGTTAATGAACATGAAAACGATTTAGAGGACCAGTAAAAAACACACATATAATAGAAGCAGCAGCTAGGATGGATCAGAACTGGAAGTGAGAAAAGGAGGAGTTGCTGAAATGACTACCCATTCCTTCTGCCAGAAGACTAGTGTGTGACAATCTTACTAAACCTGTGAAAATCTGAAAAAAAAAATCAAGATTTTTAAATTATTTTTATTTATTTAACCAGAAAGAGATGACTGATTGCTTTTTTCATTATTGTTATTAACATTTAAGAACTGAAGCTTCCTGGTTACATGTCTCCTGAACTAGGACTACAGTGAAATGCAAAATGCAAAAATCTGGGACCATTCTCAAAGACCAGACCTAGCACTTAACAGTAATGTCAAGTGGGATTTTTCCACTGACCTCCAGGGACACTCCAAAAACTGACTTGATGGAGGCTGTGTAGCTGAGTAAATAGTCACTGTGGTACAGAGATTTTTCAAAGAATCTTGGGGAGTTTTTGAACCTCTTCTGGTCTATCAGGATCAAAATTCCCAAAAGCAATAACAGGTTTTTGGATGCCAAACTTTGAAAACTCCATGACTGAATTTAAGAAATACTAGAACACAGGAAAATCTTGCAGTTTATGGGAGCTGTTACCTCAACAAAATGGATAAGATAGATATTGTACTATAAAAAGTAAATACAGTTATAATGATTAAAACTGTCTCATTGCCTCTCTACCTCTTGTCTATCTTAGATAGTAAGCTCTAGGACAGGGTCCTGGTTTATGATTAGGCCTACAAGGCAAACAATAATAAAGTGACTCCTTCCTTCCTTCTGATGTTTGCAAACAATTATCCCTGCACAGCACACACTTCCCTCATAAAAATGTTTATGATAAGTACCTGTCTCCATGCTCGTTTGCAAAAGGTCTCTTTCATATCATGAATTAGTAAAGAATTAAATTCATGAGAATGTCTGTAATTCAACTGATTGAGAATACTCCTGGGAGCATTTTATGGTTGGAGTTCAGCAATAATTCTTATAAAAGAGAATACCTCTCTTTTATCTGCTGAATGGAATTATGATCCTTAATAAAACAGGTCTGTTGGGGGTTTCTTACTTCTGCTTCACATTCGCAAATATTATCTGCCCCCACATAATCTTATAGCTAATCCTTTGGTTATGGAAAGTCAAGAGCTGCATAAACGAAATACCAAGATGTCTGAAGGTTTGGGACCAGCTTCCATCAAAACCAATGGGAGTCGCTCCTTTGATTTTAATGTAGTCTGAATGAGGCCCCCATTGACAAAGATGAAAGAGTTTATTAAAAAATAGTTTGCTGGTATTAATGTGCATGTGTATTCTTCTGGGAACAACTAATTGAACTGCGTCTGGCTGAGCTCAGAATGAAGGAATATCACTGTGGCAAATCCTCAGGGCTGGACAGAGCAAGGCATGCAGAAAAATTATCTTCGAAAGACACCTACTGAAGACCAGGCACAAAAATTCAATCCAAAGAAAAGCCTGAGAAGCAACAGAGCGAATTTCATTTTTGGAGAGCAGCTATGCTCTGCTCTTCTCAAAAATCTTTCGGCAGGATTCTCCTCAGCAACCAGTATTGTCTCACACTTCCCAAACCACTTCATCCTAACTGTTTGAGCTATCAAGGAAAACACTGAAATATTTCTGTTATTACAACATCCTGGGACTCCGTTTCCTGTAAATACTACTCTTGACTTATCAAAACTAGAGAATAAAAAAATCTTTTATTTTATGGAATGCCTTGAATAAAAAGTTTTTTTTTTTAATACTTTACTAAACTTCTCATTAGCAAGAGTGGGTATAATGGAATGGCTAGGAGAGTTTTTGGTGCGTGCTGAGCAGTACCGCATGAGAGATCCTGCCTTCCTGACAGGCCTCCCAGCATTTGCTGGGGCAACATACTCAGCCTTGTGAGAGGACAAAGAAGAACATCTAGACCGCTGTCGCTTCAATTTAGTAACAGCACTAGTAATTCAAAATAATTTTGTACAAGCCGTTGGTATCACATAGTCTCAGGTGGCTTCCCTCAAGCTACTTTATTTCCAGCACAACATAGCCCAGAAATCAAGTGTTACCTGCCTATTTCCTGAGGTGGGGTATATCACAACCCAGGTGTGAAGGTCAGTTTTGGAGAACACAGCCCAGCATAACAAGGACACTCTGCATCAGCCTACACACCAACTACACACCATGCAGAGCATGGTGCCAGCTGAGCAAGGGGCTGGCACTCAAGTAACCCACGTGTGAATACACGCAAGAAAGGATGTCAAAGAAGTTTTTAATCTCTGAAGCTCAATGTCTCTCATGATGCCATCACATGGTACAAGTTACAACAGATTTTTTTTTTTTTAATGAGGACAAGTCATCTGATAACTATGCAGAAAAACTATAGTGTATTTCAAATCAAAAGATAACTTTGCTCTACATAATCCTGAAGGATGACAATAAACTGTGTTAGCCAACGTTACAATATCTAGTAAGGGAGATACAGAGGCATCTTCTTTATTATCAGCTTTTCGAACATCCAAGCCGTCCCCTGAAAGAACGTACCTTATTTTTTAAAAAAATTATTTTTTTGTTTTGGGTCTTTTTTTAAATATAAAAGTAATGTTTAAAATTCTGGATGTTTTGCGTAACATTTTACAAATTGGCCCAATAGCACCTCTTTTTTCCTGCAGCTGTGACACCAGCAGAAGCTGCTGTCTAACCTGCTACACATGCACATTAATACCACCACACAACACACCTAATCCCCTGGTGAGTGACCAGACAACTCTAATCGCAATGGGTCGGACTCGAAACCTAACGAAGTCAGCAGAAAGAAGCCTATTGACGCCAATGAGCTTTGGATCAGATACCATGAACCTGACCTTACTACTATAGAGGTCATTGGCAAAATTCCCATTTACTTCAGACAAACCAGACTTATGAAATCAATCTGACCGTTGAATCCTGAAATGCCAAGGATACATGTCTCCTAACGGCATATCCACTACGAGCATAACTACTCAAGTCCTTTAACTCAACTTAAGGATTCTTAGTCTTTAAGAATTTCTCAGTAATAAGGACTGAAACCATTCTGAAGTAAAATTGAAAGAATAGTGGGAATTTTCACCCTGTTCTGCAAAGAAATAGAGTATCTTCCTATACAGATATTTCAACAGTAATCTTTGATTATTTACAAAAATTTTGCCAAAGGCTACATTGCATTGTCTCACATCCTTGCTTCTGTAATTTTTAGATTAAGAAAATGATAATACTTGGATTGCATATCATCTGTATATGATCATGATGAAGCCTGCCTAAGAGACTGTAACTCTAAGGTTGGTTTTCATATCAAATGATAAACAAGTGCATACAGCAAAAAACAGCTGGTAAAGTCTCCAACACTATTGCCTTTAGTGAAGTTCCTTAAAGAGATGGTGTTACTAAAAAATAAAAATAAAAAAAAATCAGTCTGTATAACTGTATATCATTTTGTGAAGCACTACAAGTTTCAGAACTGAAGAAGACACACTTACCATTATTTTTATATAAAATTAAGCTGAAATCTTCACTTGCTGTGTAAATTTACCCTATAACAATAGCATCCATTTCTTAATCTAATGCTTTAATAAGGTTTCTAAATTCACAGCCTAATCAGGAAAGGAGTTGTAATGCTTCATACTTTTTACAGTCATCTAACGACTTCAGGATTAGGCAAGTAAAAATGAAAACAGAAAACTTCTGAGCTGCAATTCATTTGCTTTTGGTCGCTAGTTTTCTAAATTCTCTCTATAATACATATGTTTCTTTCATAAAATTGTAGTTAACATTTCAAAATTGTGATCATTTAATTAAACTGCGACAACAAATTAAAATTTATATTTATAATTTTAATTTATATACTCCAAGCTGGTATCAACCTGTGCCCTCTCTATCACCAAACCTTTGAAGGAGACAAAAATACAACTGCATGTTCCTTCACGCTGGTAAACTTCTTTTCTGATATACGGAAGATCTAAAACCAAGTTTATAGTGGAATTTTCTTTCCAGACAGTTCTGAGACCTTTATCTGGGAGTTTTGCCTTCTCATTTCTCACCAGTCTGAGGATTAGGCTTGCTGCTAATGCTTCCCTGCCGCAGAAGAGGCTTTGGAGATTTCTAGACTGCTTTAGTCAATGGAGTGGGAAGAGTTTGGCTCTGAGATTTCAGGCACATGAATAGTTCTTAGCAAATTGCTTTTAATCACTTCTCTAATATCTTTAGTGTCTGATATCCTTACATAATGTGGTATTAAAGGGACACTGCCAGGTCGAATCTGGTTAAACATAAACAGGTTAAAGACAAAGATTTCCAGAAATAAAGCAAGAGACCAGAGAAAAAAAAAATTAGAGAAACACCTGCATCGCTCACTCCTTTCCAACCTTTGTGGACAGCGAGCAACAGCGGACGAAACTTAAAACCTCACCTCGTAAGGAAATAACCCGTCCTCCCAAGATGGCCAGGCTGTGCTCACTGCTGCTCTCTCACACGGGGTCCGGCACCACCAGCTTGGAAGCACTACCCAAAGCGAGGAGGGGTCCCCGCCTCGCCGTGTGGGGTCACTGAGCAGCTATGCAGCGGTTAACGCATTTGTATCGGAGGAAGCATGTGTATAGCCATGCACTTGTGCGCTTACTAATTTCAGCACTTGTCCACGGGGAACATTTCCATTTTTGTGTGCCTGCTCGCTTCGGTCCGTGCCCTGCCCACCCCACCCCCTCATAAAGGACTTGCCAGAGTCAACGCTTTTAAATGCCCTGCGCCAATTAAACTCCGATAAGCAGGGGCTAATGTGCACTTGTCCTGCTCTGGCATTAGCTTTACTAAATCAAGGTCTGCACCAAACATTCAGCCCCTTCAAGACCAGACAATAAGCACTGTCCACTGGTTGAGTACCAAACCGAGGAAAACTAGGTTACACTCTTAATACTAAACACCAAAATTTTTTAGTACAATTAACTGCACTAATGTCCCCTGTGGGGTGAGAGCACAGATACACACATTTTCTGAAGAAACAACATACTGCTCCCAACACAATCAAATTCTGTCAAAGGAAATTAAAAGGCACACATCTCAGCATCAGAGTAATTTCATTCGTTATTGAAACATAACCATCTCTTCCACAAAAATAGCATCTGCCTTTAATAACACACTGTAGATCTAGATGGGGCAGATAATAAGAAATTATATAATGAGTAGCCAATTTAAATAACAGGCTAGTTTATTTAGGCAAAATACAACTGTGCTGGAATCTAGCCAGAGCAACCAAGCTGCAAGTCCCTTATTAAAACTGCAAGGAATTTGTACAGACAACACAGAGAGCAATGGACTTCCACCTTGTATCTTAGCCAAAATACAACTTCTTCAAGAGGTGATACGTGCTGCCAAGCACCAAACACCAGCTGTGCAGAGATTCCACTACACACAACCACTTTTCTAAGTCACTTCTCAAGAATGTGGGTATCCCTGCATATCTTAATTAGAGCCAATATTTTGCACATTTGGTGAGATGGGCAGACTTTCAGCAAAACATGGTATAGCTACATGTGATAGAAATATGTTGGTTAAGAAATGTTTGGTCACCCTTAACATAATGAGATGAAAACAAATACTAAATAGCAATGTGGCTAATAGATTTTTCCCCAAGACTCCAGTATATTGGTACAGTAGCTGTAAAGAAATTTACCACTGGTGGCAAGGATTAGAAAGATCAGAAAGACCCAGAATTGATGCTCTTTGCCTGGGAAGCAGGGAGATACCACTTTCCTGTAATTGTACCTGTGAGAGACCAATACAGGGCAGGATGTGACCAATCCTTACTCAAGTACAAAGTGAGGGGAGGGAAGGGAGGATTTCCCATTTGCAGAGCCACTAGAAGTATCCACCGTCTCTGTGCTCAGCAGACTGTTCTAGACTATTTAAAACCCTTTTAAAAATTAACTAGACATAGAGCAAGTCACTCACAAGAACATTACGTACCTGAAAGGTAGCCAGAGTCCTTGTAAGCCAACGCTCGGACTGTCTCACACGTGTTCAGGCTATAAGCAAAATGGTATCTCTTGAACCCGCAGCCCTGGGAACGCTGCCTGAGCTCTATAAACTAAGCTGAACTTACAGGTATCATCATTTCATACATAGTAATTTTTAACTCACAAGCAGGATGTCAACAATACTTCTGCCTCTCATTGCCCTTGCTAAATTACTCCTAGCATTAAAGAGATTTCCAGCTTAACAGGCTGCATGAGCTTTTCAGGGCAGAGACTTTCTGGTTCAGCATCCATCACCTGCACACTCATGGCATTAAGTAAAGTAACAACCGATCATAACAAAGAACGCCACTTCGGTTTCACGTAGGGAAGAAGTGTAGTGTAAAACTCCAGAGTGACACGCAATAAAACATGAACCCAATGTGAGGTTTTCAGCTAACTCCCCTGTCTTCTAGGATTTCACTGTGCATTTCACTGCTGCAAGACAACAGCCTGGCTTTGTAACACAGCCATGCTGTGGTTCCCCTCCTGTCAGTACTGAGACAGTACTGACAGCACACCTGTTATTAACTATTACATTTTGCTTTTCCAATCTTTCTCACACACTTTTTGCCCAAGTGTTCAGGAGCCTGTACATCAGTGGAAGTACTGCCTTACAAACAATTGAACTTGCAAGAAAACTTTCATCCGCACATTTCAAAAAGATGCATAGAAGTATTGTGCAAATAATGTAATTTGAATGTTTTCACTGTTGTTCAACATTTCAGTAAGTCCAACTATAAAAGACAACTATTGGTTAATTCCAGACTGCCTTTGTAGAAAGTCTGCAGACTCTGTAGCATTGAGGAGTTTCTCTTTTGCCCCCCTCTTAAAAATAAAATATCATTTCAAGTCACAGCAGAATTTCTGTGATAATCTGCTGGTAATTCATTCAACCACATTCACCATTAAGTACTCTCAAACTTTCCTAGAAACCTACACCAATAGAAGAGGAGTCACTTATGCTAACAGGGTAAACATAGACCCAAGTTAGAGCAGAATAACAGAACTTGTTACAAGCCTTCAGTCGTACTGCAGGGAGATTTTGGATGATTTTCCCTAGCTCTGACGGAGCCTGTCAGCTTCTTAGGAACTTATCAATTCAGCCTTAAATCAACAGAGAGTACTATGGCATTTACTTTAACATTTAATCAACTGTACTTAAGAGCTAAGTCTGTATGGCTAAGTGCTTTTCTGGATTGGGGCCTTGCATCAAAGGCTCATGAAACCATATCCCAAATGTTGATCAAAACTTACGCAATTGAAGAAAGCCCCTTTGGCTGTAACAGGCTTTCCAGCACGTAGCTTCGGACCTCAGAGTGGACCACGTGATACAGTTACAAGAACATTTCTGGTGTTCTCAACATGAGGAAATGCTTCCAGTGCACCTAACACACCAGGACATGCAAATAGCAGCAGGGTTGTGACAACAAAAAGCAGGAAATATTAAATAGTGAATTCTCTCCATGTTGCTGTCAAAGATGCTCTAACTCTACCTTTGAAAGCGCTGAACCAGTCACAGCTACACACAGGCAACCTCAAATCACAGTTCATTTTCCTCAGCCCCTCCCCCTTGAAGCACGCCCCGACAGTGCTGCTAAAAATCCTATTTTATGCCTGGCCTGGCCTTAGACGTCAGCAAATAACTTAAAAACAAGACAGAATCAGTATAAGCATTAGCTGGTTTCCTGGTCAGCTCCTCCAATTGGAAACAACACAAAGTCTCCATGACAAGAAACAGAATTGGGCCTTCTGCTAAAAATAGCCAGTCCAAAACCTATTGCTCTGGAAGCGCTGCCACCTTTGAGAAAGCTTGGATCTGGCTATGCTCCATAATTGCGATGCATTTAAACAACGGAAAAAAATCTGTGCTTAACACTGGCGGCAGCTATCTTGCTAAAAGCTGACATTTTTCACATATTGCCAATATTAGAATACAACATAGTTCTGTACACTATCTTTTATTCTCCCATAAAACCAGTTCAATGATCAGCGTAAGATGTGGATTATTTAACAACCAGTCATAAAAAAAGGTACAGAAAAGATATCAACTGACAGAAAGCACTCCAAATTGTAGGAAAAATGATAGGACACTCAGAACTTGTGACAAATAACAGAGCAAGCATCAGTAACAGAGCAAGAAATGACAAATGAATCCAAATTATAGCTGCCAAAAATTGTAAACCCCTTAATATAGAAATGGCTTTACTTTGTCTTTTTTGGAGACAAAAGTTGCAGGGTTCCCTTAATGAACACTCCTGCCTGCCGCATGGACAAAGTTTCTAAGGTCAGTACTACTATTCATATCATGAAGAAACTAAAGGATTTCATCTTCTTTTATTAACTAACGCAGTAGCATTAGAAGGGTTCACAAATTCAGGCAAGTTAGACTTGAAACAATGTTGTTTGAAGTCATTTTAAACTGGCCAAAATTCAAGGAGCAATAAGAAATTGATGCTTCAGGCATATTATTCAGACAGTCAGCACAACGCTTCAAGCCTTGCTCAGGTTTCCACTTCGGGAGGAAATGCCAGTGCTCGCTCTTTGTCCAACACTTGACGTTAGCAAAGAGCCACTAATCAACTTACTATTTTTAAAACTGGGTCTCACGTACCTGGCACTGAGCGATCACAGAGGTCAACCGCCTACTGTTCTTACAAAAGCATTCCTCTATCAGTGGGTTCAAAATTATACAGCAATTTTACACAGCTCTTCCTGGTTTAAACCAGATACAGTTGTAATTGTATTGGATTATGATCACTCACAGCTCACACTTTACCATTATTTGCTGAAACTATAAAACCTATTTTCTACACTCATATTGCCAAATGCAGCTTTACAGTAAACATTATGTGTCGTTGATCACTTGTCAAAGATTTCCTCTCATACCATCAAATCATGTAATTGCATTGCTTGAATATTTTTAGTCTGTCCAGGGAAGCTCACATTTCACCTCACATTCAAACCAAAAACGTTCCTCTGCTCTTAAAAAAAAGTCCTATTTCTAAGCTTCTCCACAACTTTAGTCTCTGTGTATACTGTCATACTGAAGTATATTTTTCTGCCTGCATTTTTCCAGACGACTCCCCTCTTTCTTGCACCTTGCCTATCTCTGGCCTCTCTCAGATAGACAAGTCAAGAGATCCCTCCTTCACCAAGAGAAAAAACGTGAAGAGCAGGGAGAGAGGGAAATTAGATTTGATACCAGCCAATAAATTTTGAGCTTTCCTTTGCTTACTGTATATTTTCACAACCAGGGAATTAACAATAGCCACAGAGGTGACAAAAGACAGGATGTGTCTAAAGTATCTAAAGGGGAAACCAAACACAGTTTGCGAGATCCAGCTGGAGGAAGCATGAAAGGCCCCAGGAAGTTGCAGTTTGATATAAATCCGTATTAAACTGAAGTACTACAAAGGTTAAAGGATGTGAACCACCAACACTGCTAGCCTCTAGAGGCACGGGATCATCTGCTGTTACTCCTGCCTGCGTTGTTCCCTTTGCTCCGTTGTTTGTCCCATGCACTAATAAAATCCTTACAGGCTTGACTTCGGTGCACAGCAGCGCTCAGACACATTGCAAGGCCGGGGCCTGGGGCAGGCTCTTCCCATTTTGCAAGAAGCAAGGGTGTCCATTCCAGCCCCACTCAAAAAGCAGTTTCCCTTTTTCATGCTACCTTGCTTTTGAATAGAAATCACCCCGTTCACCCTCTTAATGCCCAGGACCCACGAGGATGGACACGGCTCCTTGTCCCTGCACCCCAGAGGCTGCCTGAGCACCCCCTGAGGCTTTGCACCAAGTCTTTCCAACCTACCCTCCGGCCTCGTCTACCGATTCAACCACTTCGACTTTATCAGCTGTTTTTCAGACTGGGGGTTGCAAAAACAACCAAAGGGCCCGACCAGGAGGAGGGAAGGATGCATTTTGCAAGCATTTGAGGATTTACTAACATAAGCTCCTCTGCCTCCTGTTTGGGGGTTAGATTACATCAATAAACAAAAACAATAAATACATTAACAGATATAGTGGTTTATAGCAGTAGGACTGTAATCAAACCTGGGACTGACCCATTCTAGCTGGGCTGGTAAAAAAATCTACACCCACAGTCCTAAGCAAACCAGTGTAATCCAACTGGCACTAAAGTCCCTCTACATCACTTTAGGGAAATGACCAAGTTTCTCACTGCTTTTGCACAACTCCTGGTACCATATGGCATCTAGAAAAGCACTTTCATACTGTAAACATGTTATATTTTGACACTGCAGAGTTGGCCCAGAGACACAGCCATGTGCCCCTGTTAATGGCGTTCCAGACCATCACATCTGAAACCATCACAGACTAGGCAATAAGTGTCAGTCTGATTAGACATTCAGGGTGCTCGTCATTAGCAGTAACACAGAAGAGGGCTGAACTCAATTCTCACCACCTCATCTATCACCTGAGGCTTCCTAATTAGAAAGAAAACAAACAAACAAAAAAAACCCATGCATTTCACTAGCAAACCAAGGACATCTGATTTGGAAGCAGTGACAAGAAGACATTGAAAAAACAATGGATTTTTTTTAAAAAAGCTTCTTCTGACTTGCATTTATCAACGCACAGCACCACAGTGTCTAGCTTTGTCCCCTGGTCGAAAGAACAGTAAGAAAACCCAAAAATTATTTTTAGATGCAAGTTGCTGTTCCTCTTTAATGAGCAGAGGGAATTGGACAACTCAGAATGGTGTGTAAAAGAAACAGCACTATGGAAGAGAAGTAAAGCAAAGCCAGCCATAAGAAAATGATGAAAACAACTGCGTATTCCTCGAGGCTTAATCACTTTACTTAGAGCTCTTAGAATTTGTAGCATACAACAGCCTCATGAAGAAAGATACTTCTGCCTTACGCACCCGAAGGGGCCTCTCTTCTTTTAGGACTTGCAGGAGAAGGTACAATCAGCTCTCTGAATGAACATGTCAGAGAGGTGAACATAATGCAAAAGAACATCATTCAAAACATACAGTGTGGATCACAAGGGTTTACTTAACATGCATGTTATACAGAAATATGCTTATGTACTACAAGAATCAGGGAAGCGTTATACACCAGTTGAGAGTAGAGCAGGTCCTGGTGGAAATAACATTGAGGGGAGATCAAACCTTGCTAAGTCACAACCACCTCAGCTTCCCATCATGCTGTGAGCTGATCGGACAGTCTCAAAGAGGCCAGGGGGGCAATCATCCAAAAACTAGATTACCTAAGTTGAACCTATGATCACTCTGGACAGCACCCTAAAGCCAATAGGCTTGTTAGGGGTATGTCGTGTCGAGGGCCCCACCTCTTCATCTGACATGATGCTACTGGGTGAAAACTGAATTTAAGAAGAACCGAGAGCCAAAAAGGCAGGACAACAGAGTCATTTGGGACAAAACCCTGGACCCTGCTCTAAGTGCCTGTTGCACGTCCTACCCCGGTCCCGGTGCTTCATGTCACACCCCAGAGGACCCTGTAGGTGAGATGAAGCCTGCAGTGGTGAGAGCACTGGTGAAGAGAAAGCTGCTGCCACTTCTCTTTCTGCAAAGCTGGATCCAGTGAGTGCACCCAACACCCTGCCTCATGGAGCATAGCCTCGGGATATCGGCAGAAACGTAAACCAGACACAAACCCTGTGAAGACCAAGACAAATTTCACGTGCCAGTATCCTATCTGAATTCAACCCAAAGAGCTTAGCTTATCTAGCCCCTACTATAGTTTCAGTCTTTTCTTCCTCACAGAGTATGTTCATCTGATATAACTTGCCTGCTGGAGTACCGCATTACTATCTTTTTCGAACATGGCTATCTGATTTAAAATACTCATGTTTTAAGTAGAATTAGTCATAGTGTTAAAATAAATGTAATAATTGCATTTCAAAGATGTAACATTCCTTTGCCTCTTTTTGTGCTGTCACAATACCAACCATGAGCACAAACACAACTAAATCATCATCGTCCACCTTTCTGCTTCTTTCTGCGCCATTCTCAGTTCAAGTCTCAAAACCACTCAGCTGGAAAGAAATATTAAGAGTCATTCAAAATTTCTTTTGGGACAGAGTATGCAGAGCCATGAATATTAATGAAATTGAAGTAGTTCTGCTTTATAACTGATTATCCCTAAACTGAAGTGGAGGGAACCTAATTATATCTCAGCTTCTTCACGTCTTCCCCCAAAAATGTATTTTTACCGTAACAGAGGAGATCACCTCACCATTTAGTTTACTGCTTCCATTGCTTTGTCAGATGCTTCTGATTCCTCGTATCTCACACTCAAATTGCAAGTTCTTTGCAGACAAAGGCTACCTTGCCTTGAACAAATGTACTTCGCTTTAACTATAAGCTAATAAAAGGAATGAGACTGGAGGGTCTCAATAAGGTATGAATACAAGTTCCCACCGGCCTGGCACAGGCACTTTCATACTAGTATGGAAAAGACACAGGAAGAGTATTACACGTACCTCCTTTTCCCCCTCTACTTCAGAGTTTCTTCCTGGGAAGGTTCACATCAAGCTTGGGCAGCTGTCACCCGATCAGATCCACACTGATGCAAGCTGCTGAGGGGACAGAGCAGCCCCCACCCCAGGCACTGCCGTCCCATTTGCAACACCAGCCATTTTCAGAGCTGCACTAACAGCAACGTGAAGGCACTCGCCTTCTCTTTGCACAACTGCAGCCTTCCCCAACAAGCTATCCCGTACTGCAACCCCACTTTAAAGACACTAATATAAACTGAGGATGACTCTGGTCCCAGACTGTTAAAATCTGTTCTCTGTTATCTCTTGGCACCTACCACAGTGGTCAAGCAGAGGCAAAGGGGAACGCTTTGGGATGACAGAGGACTTGCATGCTGTGGCTGCCTTCGTATCAAACCCTTCAGGTTCTCCACAAACACATTACAACCAGGGATCTGATCCCTGGCAGGCCGATAGTCAGTCACGTACACTCTACTGTATGTAGAAACGACACAGAAGAGATGGATTGCAACAAAAGCTGGGCAAATTGGAACAAATCTGTTGTTTTCACAACTCCAGAGATTGCATCTGATACGATCTTAAATATTGTGTGTGTAAAGCAACTGAAGACACTCGGTCAATATGAGGCTTAAATTTAAGTCATCTTTAAGATGTTTAAATTTAAAGTGTATGTTGCTCTGGTTTAGGTAGATATTGCACACTATTTGCACAAATATTGCCACTATATGCACAAAGTCTGACTGGTTTCAACGTTACGCGACGCTCTTATGTGCCAACACCGTTTTGAAAAATGGGACTTTGACACTTAAATCACTTAAACGTTCTTGAAAATGTTATTTGCAGCCACGTGTAGAATACTTTAGGCACTGTACAATTATGTGCGTGCATGGAGAGATGCTTACTGAGACCTCTCATTCTTCTATGAGCTGCAGAAATTTTCATCTCATGTATCTTCCACTTCTTAAAACTAATATGTGACTTTTTGACTTCCATTTAGGTTGTCGCAAATGAGAAGAAGTAAGGCAACAATTACCTTCCTTATCTCCTCCCCATCCCTACAACATAAAAAAGCGAAGGTGGAGCTCAGAAAGAAAAAAGTCTTTCCCTAATACTGCTGTGCATGGTCCTTATGTTTTCCTCCTGAAACTGGTTACCTCCAGGGATCACATACTTCAGCACATTGACTATTGGGCAATTTCTGTGCGTCTGACCTTGTAACAGCTGAGAAAGCTACAATGCTTGTCCCTTATCAAGCCACAAAATGATTAAAGAAACTTTAGTTCAAATATAACCTAACCTATTTGCTGCTTATCACGTTTCCAAATACTACTATATAAACCCCTTATAACTTTAAATAAGGTTGTTATAGTATAATATAAACACATCAAAGGAAATGCTGTAAACTGATTTCACATCAGAGCATATTTTTCATTAAGAAAAAAAAAATGATGCTTCCATAAACCTATTTTAGGCTCCTAAATAAGCCTTAGTTTATTTTTACAGGTAACAAAAACTAATTCCCCTCTGTTGGCTCCCTGTGGGATCCAAAATGCACTAAACCTCTGAAGACTGGCCAGTCCACTTTGGCACCAAGAAAAGGAATTAGTGGTTTAACTTTAGGCACTCACAACTTAAACCCCTATCTCATTTTTTGTTGGTGTGCAGGCAGATGGTGCATGTTTTGAAAACTATACTCATTCTGTATACCCAAACTGTATCATTCACAAAGAATATTCCACTCTAGGCATATTTCTTATATTAGCAAGTATATTGGAAATGAATACATTAGACACATTGTTACAGCATCCTCTGCATGAAATAGCATCCAGTCTCCTAATATTATCTGTAGTTGCAGAGTGCTGTTCTTAAAACCCCAACTTCTGAATGATATAAATTTCATCTTTGAATTTTAAAAAAGGTGTCAGCCAGCGTAACAGTATACAGAAGTGAAATTTGAATACAGCCAAAGGCAAATTTCTTATAAATCACATCAAACCTTTGTAAATCTCATGGTACTCAAATGGCACTACCACCAAATCACCATACGATGTCCTGCTTGCAGAGCGGGAATCCTTTTTGCTGGAAGCCTTTCACAGCTACTGGAATACAGGCAGATGTAGGTATAAAAAAATAACCAAAGTCCACCTCCACAGAGGCACTGAGGGCAAACAGCACCAAAACCAGCGCGCTAAACCACAAAACAAAACAGCAGTAAGGTTGAAGCCACTCGTAGCTCGAGGTTTTCTCCTAGTGATCAGCTCAACAAATCTGTTCTTTCCCCAAGTCATGTGGACTTTCAGATGAAGCTTGATGCCACCCAGGTGCTACTTATTAAACAGCAACTGCGATAGACATTGCTGGAAAAAGAAAAGATTATCTAACCACACTGCTCAGGTGAGCTGATAGCCTCCTCACCCACTCCTGACCAAGAAACCTATCATTCGCGTCAATGGGACTTTGGCCTGGATGAAGATGAAGAGGATCAGGCCTGATGGCGTCTTCGTCCCCTCCAGCTCTCTTTTGTGGGAGCATGGGGGAGAAACCAAGAGGCCGCGGTGCATGCGCCAAGCCCGCCTGGTGCGCATGCTCCCTTTCCCCGCGCGGCAAACGTCAAGTGATGCCCGGCTGCCCTACCTGTGCCTGCTGCTCTCCCCCCGGCGTGCAATGGCTGGGGGGCGAATGCTCAAAAATAACTTAAAAATAAAAATAATAAAAAAGAAACCCCGCAAATCACTCTGAAGCGAAGGGCCCCCTCCCCTCCCCTCCCGGAGCAGGGCTGTCAGGCCCATCCTCCTCCCCGTCCCCGCGCCCGCAGCGGGCGCCCGCCCGGGGCTCTACCTGCGGCGGCGCGGGGGCCGCGGGGCCGCGGCCGCCCTCGGGCTGGTGGTGGCGGCGGCGGCAGCGGGGCGGCGGCCGCAGGCGGCGGAGGGCGACGGCGGCGCAGCGCGGCGGGGGCCGGCGGGCGCGGGCGCCCCGGCGGGCGGAGCCCGGCTGCGCGGAGAGCAGCTCCCGCCACCCGGCCATGGCGCCAGGCGCGGCGGGCGGCGCCTCCCGCGGGCGCGGCGGCCCCGCGGAGCCTCCCCCCCTTCACCGCCCCGGTTTATCGCCTTCCTCCGCGGCGCGGGAGGGTGCCGCCACCGCGGGACGCCGAGGAATCCAAACTTCGCCTCTGCCCGGGCTTCAGCTTGTCTCCGTCTTGCCCCCCCCCGTAAAACCCGAGGGCAACAGCCGTCCGTTTCTCAGGGTGCATCAGCGTCGTAGCGCTTGATGGTGAACCTAAGAGTCCCTGAGGAGAGGAGTGATGCTGCCCTGGGTTATTAGGCCTCGAATCATACCTAGCAAATGCATTTAAAAAAACAAGACGTGGAAAACACAAAATGACTATCCGGTCATTTTGCTCAAGGCCATGAACGACTTGCCCTGCATGCAAGGAAAGCACTGTGTGACCAGTGAATTAATTAAAAACTGCTTATGCATAAAGGGATGAAACATGGATGTAAAACCAAACTCTTGATTACTCAACTACCTGGTCTTCCTATTCTTTTTAAACATATCTTTGCTGTCACGTTTCCCACACTGATGGAAAAAAGCCAGAGGAAAAACCTCAACAACCCATCACAAGTTATCGCCGTCTCGCCTAGGGTGGGAAGCTCTGAATGCGCTGAGGGCCACCACCATCTGACCAAAGCAACTGCAGCAATAACGGGCTGCTGTATTTTATGTGGACTAACACAGAGGACGCAGGCTATTCTTCTTTTATCCTGAGTTTCATTCTGTGTTTCTCATCTTCCATATTTCCTCCAACTTCTCTCAGACCTCACTTTTCTTTCAGTCTCTAATTTCTCATCCCAAACTGCTTCTCTTCCTACAATCAGTCCCAATCTCCAGTTCTTTGGTTTCTCTACCCCAGCCTTTCATCCACTGCTAATTTTTTGCCCAATGTTTCTTTTGTTTCATTGCTTTCAGTTGTGCCATTTTACTGACTTCTGAGCCCCAATGCCCGCCAAGCTCTGCATATTATCTAAATTACCCCTCCCCTTACTGCTGGATGTTTCCTTTCTCTCCACTTCTAATTGTCCTGCCCAGACAATTTTTGCCTTCCTCCTTGGTGCCCAGCTCTCTTTCTCCCTGCGGGAAGGAGCTCCGCGTTCGGACCAGGCGGTCTGTCCTCACAGCACGGGAGCCCAGGAAGAGGGTCACCAAGAGCACGGCAGAGGGAGTTTTCCCACTGCCAGGTCAAGTCCCCAGCCTCCGTGGTAAATCTGAGCCAAAAAGCCTGCTCAGCCCTGGAGCATGCCTCGGGGCCTTCTGAAGTGCAGGCTGTTAAACATAGCAGCGCTTTCACAGGAGCAATTTTTCAAAGACAAGGAGGATAAGAAAATTGTGTTTCAGCCCCTACCAAACATAATTTTCTGCTTCTCACATTGCTCCTCTGTCTTCCTCAAACTTCTTGCATTGCATTTCTTATACAGGAGGACTTGAAAAAAATTAAAAGCTTCAAAAAACAGAAAACATTGCTAGAAATTTGTAGCAGGTAATAAATATCATGTTCATTCTTTTTCTAGCTACACCTTTCAAAATAGTGAGATTATTTTATTTTTCTCAAACAAATCATCTTGAGTCAGCATAGAAACTTTCGGCTCAATCTTCAATTTTACCAATGCATATAAATGAAATTAAAAAAATGTTCTTTAATAGGCAAAATCAGGCAAACCCATCAGTGACTGTTACAAGGCTCACTCTTACTATGAGTCTAAGCCTTGTAAAAAGCCTGCATACATGTGTATCTCAGCACACATAGATGCTCTAGCCTTTTACTGGGACGTGACTAGGTATATATATTCCTCTGATTGAAAGCATTTTCTTAATTCCAAATTTCTCCCATTTCATTCTAAGTTGTGTGTCTTCCTTCAGACATGAGAAATTCTCACTCTTCCTGGAATGAAGACTCAGCATTTGTTATCTAGTACAAAGACACAAAAAAATTTTCTGCAAAGCTAAACAAACCAATACCCATGCTGAAAATTCTCATGCACAATTCCCTAATACTTCATACCATACATGTTTTCACGCCTGTGTTTTACAACAGACGTTTCAATAGCTCAAAGTCCACATAACTATCATGTACTCCTTTATCCTGTTATCTCTAAAAATCGGAACTACTGGAGTGTTTTCTCCTGCAATCCTACTGCAGAATACCAATCCTATTTCTACAGACTTACCTTAAGATCAGAGATATCTTGCTTGTCCATCCTTTAAGCTTCTTTTGTCATATATCCTATCTTCCCAGTTGTTACTTCAACAGCAGTGAGGCCAGCTCAGTTCTCGGAAGCCCTTTAGAAGTAGCACTTCAGACTTCCTGCTTTCCACATCCTAAACAGGTGAAGCACACACTTGTCAGCCTATGACCGTATTCATCCAAGTGGAACCTTCCACTTTTTCCAAAATCCAAGAATCTCTTTCCAAAAAGAGATTTTTAAAAGAAGGATAATACACCTAGTAGAAACTTCTACCAAATCAGGGATGGTTTGATTTATTTCCATGAGATGCCTGTGAAAGGATGAACACACAGATACCCATTCTGTTTACCAGATTCTGTTAGATCATACCTCCTAACCAGCAAGTATATTGAAGTTGAGTGTTTTTCATCAACTGTGCTTAATCAGGCAAGATCTATTAAAGGGGTGGCTTTATTTTAGAGTGCAAAAGCCAAAACTAATCTCCATCAAATGAACAATCTGCTTTAGAGAGAACTCCCAGTTTCACTGCTTCCTCATCACCAAATGCCCACTGAAGACATTAGGTTTCATAAGACTCTCTACCAAACTTTTATCTTTCCCTTCGTGCCTTTGCAGATCTACAAGAAGTGATGGAGCAGTGAAGAGAGGAGCAAGGGATGAAACTGGTAATGACTGCTTCTAGATTTCCTTCCCCCCTGCCATATCCTCATCAATAAATCTGCCTGCCACTAGGCTTATATACCTTTATGTTCCAACATAACTAAAGAAGTCTCACAAGTCAGTCCAGCAAAGAATGCACATTCACCAGATGATGACATTTTTCAGCTACTCTTTTATGATGCTGTGCAAAAGCACTGTAGCAGAGACCAGGCTATTTATAGCACAAAACTTAAAGAAATCTTGTTTTACCATACAGGCTCTGGACTACAACTGAACAGAATATTCTGCCCTATTCTTGCCCTTCAACTTACAGGGTGTGCAGGCAACCTATTGGCATGGGCTTAAGTCTGCGCTTTATTGCTCATTTCACAGTATGTGAACATGGAATGATGACTGCAGGTCTGCTGCAGCACAGCTTCCCTCCTGGTGCCTACCACATACAGATATTAGAAACTAATCTGCCAACAAAAGCTTTTCCAGGAAGGAGAACATGGTTTCCCTCCTCAAGAGTGACTCATTTTTTCATCCAAATAAAGGGTGACACAATGCTGGCAGGCATAAAAATGTCTATCGGCTATTAGTTCATGTGATGAACGTGCTTCAATAGGAGGCAAGAACAAGAGCAGTCTTAAATATCGAGTCTTGAATATATACCCAGGACACCACATGGTCTTAGAGCTTAGGGTGTTTTCTTGCTCAGATCACTCACTGGTTGAAACAAGTGGTTACTGAGATCTAAACATGGCTTGAAGTCTTTCAAGATAGTTAAGATGTCACTGTATTTGAGCAAAGAAACACTCCAAGTGAATAGGATTGTTTGCAGAATTTATCCTGGGAGAAAAAAAAATGATATTTAAAAGCTTTTATTAGACTGTGTAACTAGTCAAGAATGCAATAGGTGGATATTGTCAGTTCGATGGTCAGACTCACAAATATCCAACCATCGATTCTCCCAAAATGCATTCTGTAAATACCTTTGGAGGCAGTGCAGACCCAAAGAACAAAATGTGGCAGTACAGCTTAGTGTCTCAGTACAATCATAAAATATTTTCTGTGTTTCTGGTGATAGTTCCACAAAAACAAGCATCCTCCTTTCTAAGGCAGGATGCCACTGTCCAGAATTGCAAAATGAGATTTCAGAGGGTGCCATTGGTCTCTGTTACCCTATTTTCTTAATTGAGGTAGGAAAATACATGAAAGAAATCCTAAGGGGATTTGGTGAAGGAGTACGTTCTACAGCTTTAAGATGTAGCCATCTCTGTCTCTTGAGAAGAAACCCTTAGTAGTGACAGAGAAGCACTATGTACTTTTGCTGGATAACAATCTTCACAGAGACAAGCATGAGGAAGATGCACTATCAGAGGATATCCACTTCAGTCTCTGCTCTTACCTCTGTATTAGATGACTCATTGGGTGATTTGTGTAGCTAAACAGTAATGCCTTAAACCTTTTCTAAATTTCTGAGGAGCCTTAACACAATCTCTGCTTAGCTGTTAAAGAAGGATTAAGGTCTGTAGAACAGTCCCAGGGAACAGTGGCTCTTTGCACTTTGCTCTGTCATTCTTTGTATCCCTCAGGTTGATTGAGAGATGACATACTGGAAAGATCTTTAAGGGTACTCCTGGAAGATGTGAACGCTGACTTGTCAACCCCCTGGCCTGGGTCAAGTACCAGGTTTAAAGATTCTTCAGTGAGATTTTCTCCAGATGGGACCCCAGGACTTATGAATCCTCATCTTAGAAGAATTTTCAAAATTTGTTCTGTTCCTTCCCATCTTTTTCACACCAGACACAATATATCTGTCTCATGGGGCCTATACAGAAGGCAGGTTTGGCAGCATACTAGTAGTTTGTGCTAGAATTAACACTCAAAGATGTGCCAAAGCAATGCTTCAAGCCTTAAAGGGGGGAAAAATCCTGCCCGAGATAAAAAAAGAACCTTATCTACATGACCTCTGTATTTTGAACTAGACTAAAACTGTTTACCTACAAATTGAGGGTTAAACAGTGATGAACACACAAGGAGCACCAAGTCACCACTTCTCAAAGGAAGAAGGACCTCTGTGCTTTGACCTTGGCTGGAGACACGAGGAAAACCTGGTGAGGGTGCAAGCATACAGAGCGCCTCAGATTTAAAGGAAAACCGAGTGACAGTTGGTTCAAAGCACATACTTATCCCAGGCCAATCTTTCCAAAACTGGGGGCTAGATGCCAAATGTAGGATGCATCCATGGCTCATGCAGATGCTATGCTGACAGCTTTCACGTGCAACTGCTGCCCACTGCTCAGGTGAGTCCCTGCCACTTCTCCGCTGGGTTTCACTGGCTGTGCCAGCAACTGCTCCCCATCGGGCACAGCCCCCGCACGGGGCTGCAGCACAAGCGACCAGGTGGATTGACCCTACGGGCTGGACCTGCTCTGCAGGGCATTGCTTAGACTAGCTCCCACCAAGAGCAACAGATGGGAAATAGTAGGCAAAAAAGTCAGGTGTAAAATTGAGATGCTACTGCCAGTTAAGCAGGGCTCTGTTACAATGATCCCTGCTTTTACACTGTTTCAAGGAGCAATTGCATGCCACGGGATAGAAAGAGAGCATATCATGAACCTTCAAACTGAGAATTTGGCTGTTTGCTGCTGGTTTCTGAACAGTTTCTCCTTCAGGTACCTATATTTCTAAGAAGAAAACAAAGTAAAATTAAGCTTACTTTCCTTTAGTGAATAAAGCAGTTGATTTTGGATTTTTTTTCTGTGCCAATCATCCCTTTCTGAAACAAAATTATTTTGCTACAACCCTGTGTCTTAACATTATTTTTTATATCAAAGTGTTGGGCCATATATGACTAATTGCTATATTGTGTTTTTAAATGGTAGTCTTTAAAGCCACAAAAAACAGCATTTGCAACAGAAACCACTCTCCTAAGTGCTTCTCTCATATAAAAAGGCCTTAGGTATTTTTCCTTTCTGAGAAAAAAACAATCAGCCTAGGAGAGGAAATGAGTTTGGTTACATCCTAAGCTCAACACGGTGTGGCTGATTTTTTTTTTAACATATTGTATGATCATACAATCTTTTGCTTTCTTAAGAAACCACACTAAAAAAATACTGTTGTTTCCTTGACTGCTTGAGACTTCAGATAAAAATCTAAGCATCTGTCCTTGAAAATGCTACCACAGTTACTGCTCACTCCTATGAGCTGTCCTGAAATCACAAATCTCTTATAGCATTACTACACTGTATCTACAGGACTCTGAATCAGAAAAGTACGCTTCAAAAATAAAAATTCAGTACTCTAACCTGTAGTAAAATAGTACTGATGAAATACAGCGACCTTCAAAATCATATCTTTAAAAGGTAAAATGTTTCCAATTTTTCATACTGTAAAGGAGAATTCGATAATGCAGTTCTCTTTTATCATTCTTTTAAGTCAATGATAGACACTGGTATGTGGTCTAAGAAATTTGACTAAAGTATTTTGATTGCCAAATTCAACATTGAAATGACCAGCCTTAATAAATTAGCAATTCTGGCCTCAGAATGATTCAAGAGCAAACAAACAAGCAAAAAGATAAAATCGATTTGAGGTTGGAGTAGTTAGCACTGACAAATCCAGAATATTCCTAGATAAGCTGCACAATACAAAGGGGGGAGGAAGGAATGCACTGAAATGTAGGTATGAGAATCTGCCTTGCCGCTCAAATTAATGAGAAACAAAGATAACAGGGAGCCTATTCTGCCTTTTATGCTATTTGCTGGCACAAAAACAAGTAGACACACTCACAGTAAATACTTGTTTGACTCAAAGAGATGTTGCCAACCAAGTTTATCCTTAAAGCTCTTTGGGCATATATATGCAGCGTACGTATGGGCTCTAAGAAAAAATACACATTCTGGACATCAAAACCATCAGGATTCCACCTGAGGCCCTTCCATGTCACAGAAATGAAGGTATTTGGATATTTACACTCCCGGATTTATATTACTATTAATGTCCAAAGTACATTTTTGCTTGTTAGTCATTACTTTTCCTCTCAAATCAACATATGAGTCCAGAATCATACTTTCAGATGGGTTCAATGTAGAGTGATTTTTATGCCTTCACTTTCAATAACGAGAAGCTGTAAATTTTCTCTCGTTAGTCTTTAGTGCCTCTGTATTTGCATGTTATCAACTGGGAAATATAGAGGTTTGCCTGAAGTATGCTTTCCTGTTTTCAATCACAGAAGGTTTCTATAATTCCTAAAAGGTTAAAAATAGAAAAGCAGTAACTATTAAGGGGTACACACATGAAACATTTTGTGATATTTGATCAAAAAACACTGTAGCTTGTATCTAACAATCATGAAACGGTAGGATTTTGGTTGTTTACTTTATGCCAAAGTAGTTTTTCTCATAAGTGCTTTTTATGTAGTAAGAAGCAAAATTAGTTTGTTTGATATGCCAGGAAGAAAATGAAAACAATAATTTTCACATTCCACAGAATGAAGCATCAGAAAGAAACTGTTTTTACAACATCAGGCTTCAGAAAGAGAACATTTGACATTTAGGGTAGATTCTTTGGAATTAATTAAAGGTTCCAATTTAATTAGAAGAGCACTGTACACTGCTCAAAGTATATTACAAAATTCACCTGTGCAAGAGAACAAACAACTGTAGAAGTGGCTCATTTCTATTCATAGCTCTGCATTAAAAAAAAAACAACTTTTTTCCTTTGGCTTACACTTCACTGGAGGTACTACAATATTATTTTTGTTTATTTTTCTCTCAACTGCATATTTAGAAAGAGACTTTATTTCACCATATTCCAATCCAAACATGAAGCCTTCCTATTAATATAAGAAAACTGAAAAACTTGTAACGCTTAGCTAGTCTGTATTTTTCTCTCATAGGTTCCATATCATACAACAAAACAAAAACAGAAAAATTAACATCCATCACAGCCAGTCTTAAAAGCAAAACAAAATAACAAAATTACAAGAACTGATTTTTCCTACATCTTCCTTTCATGATTTTTTTCTCCTGAGTAACGTATCAGCAATAAGGAAACTACTTCTACAGCAGTGAAAAAATTATGATCTGTATGGCTTTAAGCAAATAATAATGCTTTTAAGTTCTTACAAGTGAATTAAAAGTCACATCTTGTTTCAGTGATAGGGTGTTCATTTAACGAAAAGCATTTAAAACACACAATAATACTAAAGACTTCACTTACAAATGAAATACTGATAATAGAGATGCACTGTTTGCTGTATCAAAATCAAATTCTCTAGTAAGACAGGTTTGAAATCAAGAATTTTAAGTAAGCAAACTTTTACTACTACTACTGGAAAAATCCCTCTCTGAAATTTTTTCATACATTTCAAATATATTTTGTCACCTATATACCAACATTTAAACACCGCTCCATGAGTTAGTCTCTTATGAACTAGCATGCTTACCTTTTTCATCCCCATGTTTAATGAATACATTTCAAGTAGCCTTCAGCCACAGATCGAGATTTCCATCCAACACACAATCAGATAAAGCTTGCTTTCCAATTGTAACTAATGGAAACAGTGCTAAGAAGTAGTGACAACAAATTTCCATGTGTTTAAATTGATAGCTTGGGGGGTAGGGGAAAAGGGATAAACAGAGATGAACCAAAAACTGACAAAATGTTTTCACTTGAACTATGCTGAAGACCTTGTGTCACCTTAAAATCAGGAACTTGTGACTTGATCTGCTTTTATTTATGTATCACAGTAAGGAAATGATTAACATTCATGATGTCACTGCTCGAATTTTCAGTAGCAGTTCAGAATAAAAGCATACCCAAAACATTTTCCAGATTCACAGTAGTTTACTGTGTATGTGTATTGCCACCTAGAGAGTCAAGGTTATAACTGTAGGTATGGAAATAATTAAGCCAGCCCAAGCATATTAGCTATTTTAAAGTGCTTTATCGAACATAGGCTTTGCTATGCCAAACAAGTAGTCCATGCAGCCTAACATCTCCTACAGCAGCTATCATCAACTTCCAGAAAAATACATGCGAATCCCCACAATGAATCTGCCGTAAACAGAGCTAGCTTTCTAGTGCAGGACAGTTGTAATCTCTGGAGCTACTTAGAAACATGTATTTGCACTCCTTATTTTCTATTTTAAGGGACCTGTGGATTTTCCCACTAGCCATATAAATAGGTGTGTACTTTTTAATGTCCATTAAATTCTTGGCTTTGCCAACAGGAAAAAACATCAAGCAAAAACTGCCAAAACAGCAAGAAATCTAGTAAAATTACTGTCCATCACCATATTCGAATTATTGTAAATGTTGCTGTGCCAAAGATGGAGCCAGCCCTGAAAACACTGCTACATCATACTGTTCAGATGGCCAGCTATGCCTGCGATCATCTGCTGTCCCTCTTACTCATCATTACCTAGCTTCCATTCCCGTATTTTGTGTTTCTCTCTTTCTTTCTAGCCAGGTCCACTTACCCAAGACTTGGTCATTAATACAGCACATTTTTGGTAGCAAAAATTCTTCATTCTCCTGATTAGGAATGAGCCTGAATCTTCTCCTGGAGGCTTATCTATTACTGGAACCATGAACACAGTACAGATCAAGTAGCAAACCAACCCTTCTAAAATAGGCCTTGAGGTTACAAGGAGAAGCAAGTAGATAATAATGCTAATAATACTTAAATCTGCTTTGAAACATCTTCCACTTCAGCAATGTACCTGCTTCTGATCAGTCTTCTCAACCCAAATTGTGCTACTTCCACATTCAATGCCCTCATCAATTTGCATAATCCCTGTGGTTCAATCTTTTTTTTTTTTGTTCCCCCCAGACTTTGTGAACATCAGTCATATGCACTTGTCATTTGACTAATTTATCATGTTTTTCACAATGGCAAAATAAAAACAGACATCAAGGACAAGCAAGCACCATCCTACAAAGTACCCAAGACAATGATTTCAGAAATGTATACCAAACCAGATGCAGGTGAATTTGCAAGCCTCAGTGCAGCGAAGGACACTCCATTCTAAGGTCTCTAACCAAGAGCAATATCCAGACTGACTCAACCTCTGATGGAAGTCTTTTGACACTGAATGAACTGAAGTGATGGACACAGAATCCATCCCACAAAAGCAATCAGAACAAAATAATGTACCAGTAATAGTTCTCTTTTATTATGTTTCATTACCCCCCCCCCGAACCCAAGTTTTTCAACTGAACGACATTGCCTATTTCTTTACTCTTAATTTTGATAGGGGCTCCTCCTTTTAGAAAGGAAAATTTTACAAAAAAGCAAACTGCCAATTACCTAGAGAGAATATAAATAACATTTTTCTGAATGTTTATTTCAAAGAAGATTGTCAGCTTAAAAGAAGTGCTACGAAAAAGTTGGTAGACACTATACCTGCTCACAAGTTGTCTTAGAATTTCTGTGCTGATATTTTATTATTTTAAAAGAACATTTTCTCCTCCTATTGGATATAGCCAGAGGGAGAGTTTACTCAGAACTAAAAATAGCACACGCATGCAAATTAAAATGACTTTAACTTACTTATAATTTACGTACATCACTTGAGCTCTAGCTCTTTGAAAAACGAAGCCAGAAGTCAAGACCAACGTTCTGGTAGCCCAGAGTGACACATAGTGTCTGGAGATATCAATCTGTCAGCAAAAACATTTCTTTATCATGCTTTGCCACAGTTCTAATGCAAAGCTTATGTACTCTATCAACACCCACTTACCTTGCCCAGCCTTTTATATTACCCGGCCTCTCAGACTCATTTCAAAAGGTTTTCCAAAGCTTTTAAGTTTGCTTCTACTTGCAAACAGATGAATGGAAAAAATGAATCAGCTCAGCAAATGCTCTGAGAGCAGCAGTAACATTCCATCCCATAACCCAGGCTCCAGGACTGGAACAAGCCACAAGGAAAGTGTTTGCCTAGAGCATAATTGCACATAAAGTGCTCTGAAACAATGGTGAAGCCTTTAAATTTTTAAAGGGATTATTTATTTTGTTATAGAAGAGCATATAAGGAAGACAACCATAAGTTTTCTTTGGTAAGCGTCTAGTGAATATGGAAAGAAGAGAGAGATTCTTGACACTAAAGTGCAGCCTACCACTTGGATGGACTTTCTGTTTAAGAAGCACCAAGCAGATCTTAATTATAAAAATGTATCTGCATAGATACTAGCTAATACTGGGAAATACTGGCTCCTGGGAACAATGGATGGTGTGAAATCTTAGAAATACCACAAATACAGGAGTAAGAGATGTGACTGCACAGAAATCAAATGCAGTAAATTAGCTAGGGTTTAAAAAAAAAAAAAAAAAAAAAAAAAAAAAAAAAGGAAAGGAAAAGCAAAAATATATTTCCTCACTACTTTACTACTCACTACTACTACTTTAGTTACAATAAACACGTAATAGTGGATGCATTCTTACTGGAAAAGGAGTTTGCTTCTAAAAATCTGAGCATCTCTTAAGAACAATTTGATATACTTGGTCTTAAAAAATATAACAATGTTTGAGCAAAATAAATATTGAGGTTTTAAATATGTATCTCACTACTCTAATAGCAGTTAGAAGCCTGCCTGAGCAAGCACCATGAAATGCTTGACTCACTAAGCTACCTCCCTTCTTCTGCAAGCTCTAAAAAACCCACACAATGTAAAACAATCAGCAAAGTAAAACTACAGATAAATACTGAAAAAAGTTTCCAAATGCTTACTAGTGAGGTTGACGAACTGACGTTTTAAGCAAAAGGACCTAATAACATGACACAGTTACAGAAGCAACAGTCTTAAGAGACAAAGTCAGGAAATTCAAGTAACAATAGTCTCAAAACATTCGAATACAGAAAGGCAAAACTTTATTGTTCTTTAACAAACACATTATTAAAAATTCACAAATTGCCTTATTCAGAGATGGTCCCAACAAAAATCCCAGACGTATTCACTATATTTAAATACAAATCACATTTGCAAGGTCTGATAGTCTGCCAATACAACTTTAAATTTCAGTCTATTATTGAAGACAAGTATTTGTAAAATAAATAAAAAAAGATAAGCGTTACTTCATAATTCACAACAAAAATCCACTAATTCAATGAACTTGTGTTAAAAAAAAAAAAAAAAAAAAAAAAAAAAAAAAAAGCCCTGCAAGATCTATAGCCTCTGCAAAAACTGGACCTCAGTCGGTTAAGTTTGAAAAAGCATACATGATAATTTTACACTGCAGTAACTTTTCTTGACAGCTTTGCACATGCCTGCCATTTCATCACTAACTGGTTCAGAGCTAATGTCACAAAGAATAGGAATAGCATTAACTCAAGAATGGACCAAAACCCCAAAAGCTAGCTGCTCGTTGCTTTGAGTGATCACTAGGAGACTGTGAAGCAACTTTTAGAACAGCGACAGCTTGCAGAAGAAAAGAATCCCTTTTCCTTCCCCCTCCCCCCACCACAGCTGTTTTTGGTTTGCACAGAAAAGGGAATGTTCAGTTTGGTTTTGGTGGGCTCTTATTTTTTGGTTTAGCTATTGAAGGGAAAAAATGCACTAGGAAAAACTGCAGTTTTGGGGAATGTGTGTTTTAAAATAGATCCACAAGATAAAGATTTCACTTTCATGTATCGCAATTACAACTTTTTGTTCAGGACAGACAAAATGACTTTCCACTTCTTTCCCATATGTTACATATCAAGCTGCTTCTTACAATAGCACCCAGTTACGATTTTCGGTAGTTTTCTTTTAGTTTGCCTCCATGTTTTCAAGCATTCTTGCTAGACAAGCACAGCATCCTCGCCACTGGATAGATTACCTCTCCAGACAGCTTACTGGTAAGTATCTAAGAGTGATTCTTCCATCAACTTAGACAACTCAATCTTGCTTTTGCAGACTCACATATGCTGTTTCTTCAAAAAGTCAGAAACATGCTATAATTGTTCTCCCAGGTAGAAAAGCTTGCTTCCTGCAAGTAGATGTACAGCTATGAAATAACTGATCAGGTCTCCATTTCAGTCTCCATGGTATCAGTCCTTGAAGGAGTTTTAGTTTCCGGTACAGTCTCTCCATCTAGATCCTGAATGTCAGACAAATCAAGAGTAGGCAATGGTACTCTCCAATACAGGAATGAGTTATACTGACAAAATTCTTCTTCCTGCTTTAAAAAGAGACAAACAACAACAGCAACAAAACATTAACGTATATCACAGCAGTAAAAGAAAACAATAAAAAAGCTTTTACAAAAGAAGCTGATCATAGTTTACTTTTATTATTTCAAATAATTTTACAAAGGACTACTGTATACCTCTGGGAAATAGTAACAACTCCACCAATTTGTTCCACTTGAAGTATTTGCAGGGAACAAGGCTGAAAAAACTCGTGCAATTCTTTTTGCACTTTGCATATGTAAAAATTGTTCACTGCCTTTTCCTCTCACAATGCCATATGAACATCATACACATTTAGAAGCTTGTATTCTGAAAAATGTATTTAATTATTTTACATCTACTTAAAGAACAGTATTTGCAGGAAAAGTAAAGCACTGGTGAGGGTTTCTACCACATTGTGTTTCTTCTTTTCTTTATCTACATTTTGTACGTGAGTATAGAAAAGAATAATCAACGTTTCTTTTTGGAACAGGGAGGGGAAAGCTTAAGACAAGATAAATTGTATAGGAAAAAAATGGGAGGAACATGTATTTATCTACTAGCTTACTCCATAGGTATATGCCACCACAACCTTTTCCTTCTCTATTAGAAAATATGCTGTCTGCTTATAATCTTATGTCATTATTAAAATAAGAAACAAAGTTTCTAGAATTGGTTGTCAATCCATGCACATTTCTATGAAAGTGATGCACATAAGAAGTGAGCAAAGAAATTCTTAAGTCATTTGTTAGGTCTTGAACATGTACTTTGTTCTACTACATAAAAACAATGAGTACTGTCGCATACCTAAAATTAATTATTTCTGGTATATATTGGTTTGTATCGTTTCTAACCTGTGATTAGAATTTTTAAACATTTTATTTTAATGAGTCAGTTTGAGCACATTTTGAAAAAAAAGCATCTTTAACTACTAAACCGGTATAACCAACTTTCGGTATGGTTCTTGAATGAATTCATGATCTGTCTGCTGGCTTTGTAACAGAATAATAAAAACTAATGTCCAAAAAATCCCAGTAAGTATTGACACTAAAGCCTCTCAGACACTGGAATAACATGATGCTTTTTAAAAAAGATAAATTTACTGTATGTTCCATACAAAAATAATTTTTCTATTTGTTACAATACAGACTTCTTGTGGACGACAGTTTGTTGTACTAGGTTACTTGCATTTACTATCAAAACCTGCATTATTTAAGAACTGTGATGATTAACACAAGGATAAAAGGTGAGGACATTTTACAATAATAGGATTGTTGTGTTCCTGTAGAGTACTACTGATGTATC
This sequence comes from Dromaius novaehollandiae, assembly GCF_036370855.1. Taxonomy (NCBI): domain Eukaryota; kingdom Metazoa; phylum Chordata; class Aves; order Casuariiformes; family Dromaiidae; genus Dromaius; species Dromaius novaehollandiae. Next base: position 12,228,071 of record NC_088130.1, on the reverse strand, counting down.
CATTTGCTCATTAGGAAAAGATTAGCTTCAGGGAAGTTTAAAGAAACAAAGTTCCCATTAGTTGGAATTGGGACCAAAAGCAGTGAAGTAATGGAGTGCCACAGAAACAGGACTGGTCATACAGAAACTGGAAGAAAGTCAAAATACAAGTAGCTGCATAAGTATTCTTGCGAACTGAGATTTTTGTACTGCACAGTATTAACAACAAACAATAAACAACGTGCGAAAGAACGATGAAAGATTACCTAGTCCACGTTCCTAACTAGGCAAGATCACTCATACTGAATTGTACAGGGAAGGTGGCTAACAACTTCTTTAAAATAAATCTCCAGCAATGGAGTTTCAAAACCTGTCAGCACATAGCTATCCTTATACACTGTCCTCATGTTTACCTGACTTCCTCTTCTTATAATTTAATAAAAAGTTGCTGCTCACACTGTGAAAAGCTAGACACTTAAAATCAGAATACCATTGTGCTAGGTGCTTTGTATGCACCAAGGAAACGGAAGCATGCTTGTTCCAAAGAGATTATAATCTAAAACTGCACAACTGCAAAAATGCACATATTCCCAATTTCAGGTTCAGATTACATATTGGATTAATCTGAAGAGTATTCAAGTCTTCAGAGCAGCAGCATTTCAGCTTACTTGCATCTCCCCAGAAGATTCAGTGTGAAAATGAGCAAAACCAAGCAGTGCAAAGGACAGGAGCGAACACTCGATATTAATACATAAAATGAGTAACTGAGTTCCATATATTCCCATTGAGCTAAATATCTTTCAAAACAGGTTCTGAGTAAAAATGCTAGCCATGTAGGTTACATACAGCAAGCTCAGTTAAAGCTCAGTTTCTAGAGATGAAGTTGTTTCATTTTAAGGAGTTAATTTCCTAACTCTAGTTGCAAAGATATGCTTGCAAATGTAACTCAAATAATATTTCTTCTTTGGTGAACCGCTGTATTATTGAAATTGCTCATAACTTTCCTGAACAACAGTAGAAAATTAATACTTTCCTTCTCATGCCTATTACTCTAACAAATTTTGCAATAAGCCACAAAACAACAAATAATGCCAACTTAAGAGGCGTAAAAGTCATCATCAAAAATATCTGTTGTTGGGAAAAATTTAAAACAGGTAGGACACACAGAAGATGGAAGAAAAACCTCTTAACATTAACCACACAGAAGACAGATGAAAAACCTCTTAACATTAACCACACAGAAGACAGATGAAAAACCTCTTCTAACATTACAAAGCTTTATTTTAAAGTGGAAATATTTTTATACAGTATTGCACTTGGGGAAACAAATTATTTAAAAATACAGTCTCACAACAAATATTTTATATAGGGAAATATGCAACTATACATAAAATCTTCCTATGGAATTCTTTCAGAAAGTATTGTCTCACTCTTCACTGTGTAGGACTCCAGGGGCCTTACTGCCTTGCCTAACACAACTAAAAAACAACAAATAATTCTAGGGATAAATAAATAATTCAGCATCATATTTGCAATGGAGTAAAACTGTTCGGTAGAGCTTGGCTCAATTTGTCACCAAAATTTCAAAAGAAGCCTTTTTCTCTCTTCCAAACTGAAAGATATCCTTGTATTTAAAATGTCTAGCTTAAAAAGGATGCGTTATTTTCCTGGCGCATACCAATTTTTTTCCTCGATTTGTTTGTGCCTTAATTCCACTAATAATCACAAAAAGAGAAAAAAGGGAAGAGCTCAAGAAAGGTAAGCCACAAGTTTGTTTACAGACCACAAACAGGTGTTATACTATCGAAGGACTATTTTTTTCAAAACCGGGGACTAAAACTAGAGTTCAAAGTCCATCTGACCCAATTAGAGTCCCCGGCTTTTCCAACTCGCTGGATCAAATCCTTTACTTTTAGTTAAAAGGTCCACGTGGGAGGAGCAGCGAGTTTACCTACATCAAACTTCTACACAGGCAGGAAATTTAACTTCGTATATTACTTTCGCAGAAGTGAAACTTTCTTGACACCACTAGCACTGCCCCCATTAACCAGAAACGTGAAGGGACAGCTGTGCACGACGGCATTAAAAGCTGACTAAATGACCCATCCCCTGACCATCCTCTTCACCAGACCTTTTGTTCGAGGCACCGCTACTCAATGCTCACCCCCAACAAAAAAGGTTAAAAAAAAAAAAAAAAAAAGAGTTGCCGCCTGTTCCCAGCCTGGCCTGCGACCTCCCAGCAGCCGCCACAGCCTGCGGCCGGGGCAGGCCGGCTCCGGCCGGCCGCTTCCCTGCCCTTCCCCTACAGGGGAACCCCGCGGCGGGCGGGGAGGCCGCGCGGCCCCAGGAGGAGGCGAGCTTCGCCCGACCCCGCACCCAGTGTCCCAGCTGCCCCGTTACCTCGGCGGCGGCTCGCTCCTTGCCGCGGCCCTCAGAGCCTCCCGCCGCCCGCGCCTCCTGCGCCGCCGCCGGCCCCCCGCGCCGCCGCGGCCGGCCCGCCGCCTCGCCCTGCTCCGCCCGCGGGCTGCCGCCCCGCAGCCCGGGCCGCTTCCCCGGCGGCGCCTCGGCCTCCTCCAGCTGCCGCTTCGGGGCGCCATTCGCCGCCTCAGCCCAGGAGGGCCGCTCGGGCGCGGCGGCGCGCGACGGCTCGGACAGGCAGCGTTTGAAGGGCACGTGACACACCAACGGCTCCGCGCACCGCTTGGCCATAAGAGCGGCCCGGCCCGCGGCCACGCGTCCCCCCGCAGCGCAGGCCCGGCCGCGCCGCGGCGCCGGCGCATGCGCGGCGCCGACGGGACCGAGGAGAGTCGCTGCGATGCCGTACGGCTGCCCTGCCCCGCCCCGCCCCGCCCCCACGGGCCCGCGCGCGAGGGACTGCGCAGGCGCCGCCGCGGGGCCCCTCGGTTCCAGGGCCGCCGAACACAGCCCGCCCGCGCCGGCAGCTCCAGCCTCCCCGCGTCCCCCCGAATGCTGGAAACGCCTCGCTTTGAGCAACGTCTGGGGTTTTTTTTGTTTTTTTTTTTAAACAAACAAACACCCCCCCCCCCCGGCTGGTTGCCTGGGGCACTTAATCCGTTATTCAACCAAAGGCTGAAGGTTCAGAGACCTCTGCGATGGTGAAGCAGATCTGCCCTGTTTTAACGCCCCAGTCCATTACAGACCGAGTTGGAGGGAAAAGTGCAGGGACATCAGCACACGAAATACTAAAGGGTTAAGGAAGCACGACTTGACAACTTTTTTTTTTTTTTTTAAATCCAGCCTAAGCTATACAAATCAAAGATGAGACTCATCAAGTCATACAGCAAACTTTAATATCCAAGAAAAATCAAGTCCATTATACACATTAAAAATAGAGGAAAGTTCACACCAAGACATGGAACTTCCAATTCTTATCTCCGTAACTGATTTTAGAATGTAGTACATATAAATAAAAATACAGGACACTATATGGGGTAAGCTTGACAAACGTAAAAAGAAGTATTACACTGCAGATTATGCAGCATTTTATATTTTACACTCAATACCACATACAGTTTAATAGTGACCTAAATCATCTTGGCTTCAGCTGATAAACAAGTTATGCATTTTTTTCCCCCTCTGTATACAATTAAGAGAAGAATGCAATCACACTGAATAATACACATTTATCCCTGTCCATAAAAATACAAATGATGAATTTTAAGAACTCATAAATAAGACTGCAGGTAAAAAACACTAGTCAACTCATACAATTCATTCACAAGATTATTCTGCTTCCAACTCTTAACGCAACTGTTACATTTCAAAAGGGAAGCATCAGGGAAAATTGGCATTTTCTAAATTAAAAATAGAAGCGCATCACTATATACCTGACATAAGTCAATAAAAACATATATTTTCCAAAAGCAAAGCAAAAAAATGGCACTTTCAACAACAGGGGTAGTGAAGAACAAACCCAAGAGAACAAAAGATACTGAGATTTAGTCAATGCAAAAAGTTCAATGGTCTATTTGTAAAAACAGTAACACCACATTTCAAGAGCAACTACAGGCTGGTTAAAAGAGGCAGAAATTGGGCAATATTACAGATGTAAATACTCAGCAACTGCATAATTAACATTTACCTAACCTTGTCTTATTTCAAAGAGCTTGAAATTTGAATAAAATGCTAATCACTTTTTATATAAGAAAAAAACTGAATGAAGGCAAGGAATCACAAAGTTCATAGAAAAAAATTGAAGTAGTACAATAAGGAAATCAAAGCAACAGAAGACTTTGAGGTGAGAGCAAGGGCTTGTTTTTGTATCTAGTTATTATAATGGCAGCGTTTCAGCTTTAAATTGGTCTTTCTTGGAACAGGGTTAAATTTCAAGTATTCATTAACAGAGCTAAATCTTGGTGGTACACCTTTAAGAAGAGGAGACAGTTCAAAGACTATTTTAAGTTAAAGCTCCAATGAAAATGTTTGTGGTTCAGAAGCCTTTAGCCTTGATAAGGATTCTGAGCAGAAAACAACATAGTACTGAAACATCCACAGGCTCTCTCTCTTATGCAGTGTTGAGACTATATCAAAGGTAAAGATGTGTTTTTCTCTCCATGCAAACTTTCGATTAAAAAAGAAATGAAGGCACAATTTCCCTGCCTTAACAGAAGAAATCCAAAATCTTATAATGGATATAGCCCCTATTAAAAAGATGTGATTAGGCCAACACCATGAAAAAGGGACTATATAAATAACTGAAAACAACTGAGGTTGTTTGAAAAAGGATGAAAGTGGTACCTAAGTTAACGATCATATTAATAGGAACAAAAAACAAATGGCTAATATGATACCTCCTCTTAGCACAGTAATTATTAACTAATGTTTTCTCATTTACCTATTTAAGTGACAGAAGCCTCCATCTCTCTTGTATAATGTCAGGTTTTGTAGATAAAATATCCACCTAAACCTTATTTGCCAGGAAAAAATTAAGATAAGGAAGCAAGAGGTAGACTTCACAGTAGCATGGGTAAACTGCCTTGAAGTTGCATCCAAATTATCTACCAATTGGCCTGCATATGCCAACTCAGACAAGATGGTGTTTTGGTTACAGTACATCTTGTTTATATGCAACTTTTTGGGTGGGGGGGTAGAAGGAGAAAAAGGGATTTCCTTTTGCCCACTACCCGTTTATGGCATGGGCAAGTCAGCTATACTATAAATTTTTTTTAAAAAGAAGAGCTCAAAAGTATAACCGGACTTTCTGTTGTTTAATTATCTTTAACAAAATATATTGCTTCCACATCTTTAACTTTAGTAGTAGGCAGGTGACTCAAAACCAGTACATTTTAAGTCTGCAAAGCATTCAATATTTCAGTTTCAACACCAACAGATTAATCACAATTGGTGTTAATCCTGAACTGAGGTTAGTTTACTGCTCCTCTATGACATGTTCTTCACTTAGTACTCTGCTTTCACATATTATTTCAAATTGCCTACAGATTGTTTTAATTACATTGTTAACAGTCAGATTTGAAGATTAGCATTTGTACAATAGTCTTTGTTCCTATTTCCAGTTCCACAGAAAATGCTGTCTAACAGTTCTGATGGTTATTATATCTTCCAAGAAACATTTTACCTCTTTTCAATCATTTTAGACTGCATAATTTCAAGTGCATATTTAGACATACTTCCTTAAACTGTGACAAAGCTAGTACAATAAGTACCTCTAAGCATTGCTAATATCACAAAATTAAAAAAATTATAAATTTATGAGAACTGAGGCAGCATATGTGGAGAATTAGCATGGTTAGGGCAAATATAAAATTTTATACTCAAGAAATTTTTTTTTAATGCATTCCAAAGCACAAGGACAGTGTATGTGAACATTTCCCCCTCCATTTTCATTAGTATAGTACAAATATGCATGGCATAGTACGTGTCTGGATAGCAATAGAGATTAAGAAAATAGACACTATCTAAATCCTAATTAGGAATAAGAAGGCACCACTGATTTGAGGTTGTGTCCAGACATCACCCAGTCAGTTTTGTTTTCAATTTTAGCATTTGAGCCAACATTTTTTTCTGATTAACCTATTCAAACCACTTTTATTCTGGTTTTCTCACGACAAACAACACACATTCATAGTAGTATTTCATCATGGAGAGTTCATTCACAGTGTATGTTGATAATACAGATTCTTTCTCCACCTGAAAATATAAAGCAGAAGTCTTCAAAACACTTTCTCTACCGGCACTGCATAAGTTTCTCTCAGTCAGAGAGAAATTGCTATATACTACTACCAACAGATTTCAATGCCTATCCACTCACTTTTTTAAAAAATGAGAAAAGTAAAATTTTGCAACACAGTTACAAGCATTTAACTATTCTAAACATTATTAGCCTGTGCCATTAAGCTAAACTACATTTAAGGTAAAGACTGTATGAAGCAGTTTGTCTAGTCTATACTACGCATTCCTAAACTGCAATATTTTCTTACCTCGATATGGAATCCATACTGCAGTATAACATTTTTTATATCCTCATAGCTTAATTCTATAGAAAGCTCATTTGCCAAGTTTTCAAAGTGGTAAAGGAGAGGACCTAGAGGATAAGAATAAAATGGAAAGGGATATAAAAAAAAAAAACCTAAACTTTTTTTAGAATCAGAAGTACATACCGAAAGTGCTAAGAATGCTAACATTCAGGCCCACAGTCAAATACAGACAAAAAAGATACATATTTTATTACTCAAATATGCTTTTTATAATGACTTCAGAATCAATGTAAAGTTAGAACAAATTAGTTCAACTGATATTGAACAATGAACTCTTGTTCCCTACCAAATTGTGTCTTCTGTCTCTTAAATTTTATTCCCCTTCATCATTGTAGAATCATAGCTGTCTCTATCGAATTGGAGGCAGGACATGTGGCCTCTACAAGAGCTACGTTCTACACTTGTCCTGACCAGTGACAAAATGTGTAGTCGGTCAGTCACTACACAAAGTGTTTGATGTATGAGGTTTTTCTGCCTTTCCCTCACCATGGCAGAAATTTTAAGTCTCCTTTCCTTTAAGCCAGAGCATCCATAAATCTTATCCTTGAAACTTCTGCTTACAAGCACAGTACCAATTAGATGACAAATACAGACAGAACAACTTCTCTTTCCTTGGAAAGCCAACAGAAAGAATACAGGACACTACATTTGTCAAACAAATAACAAACGTGATGCATGATTTCAAAACATGGCACTAGACAGCTCTGATGCCATATATAAAATCACTTGACAGTAACTTAACAAAAATAACCATTTGGACATATTCTTCAATATTTTGACATATTGAACAGGCCTGAGATGATTTGCAAGCTGTAATTTTTTTTTTTTTTGGCTCTGTAGAGTTTTCAGCACAGACACTTTCATCCCCATAACTCTTTTCAGATACTAGGAGCTCGTTATGTGAGGAAACAGAACTTGGGAGTAGGTGGAAGAAAGGTTGGTCACACTTGCCTACATTTATCCATATTCCTCCAGGCTTTAGTATTTTCCATATTGTATCAATATAATCAATAACATTATGTGCCGTATCTATAAAGAAGCAGGTCGCTATGCAGTCCCATGTATCTGCACAAAAAGAACATATTATACAGAGATCAGGTTCAATGTTTCTTGCCCTGTAAAAATTTAACACCAATATTTGTTGTTACACTTGGGCTTTCTTTCAACTGATAATAGAAGTTGAACACTTTTGATGTTTACCAGAAACTAGCTATGTTTTACATAAGCAATAGACAGCAAGTTTGACTTTGAGGGGTGTGCATATATATACATATATATAAGCACCCAAATGTGCTAATACTCACCTGTTTTTATGAACTTCACTACCAGAAAGGTTAAAAATATAAATGCAAAAATACTCAGTGACTTTGGGCCTCTCCAGTTATGCTAACACCTAGAACAATACAGGTCTGTACATTAAAGCATATTTTTACAAAGTATGCAACTCCAAAGCATTTTATCCAGTATCTGAATGTTTCTCCAGCTGTATTTTACTAGTGTATTTAACTAGCAAGATCTTTCAAGGATTATCTTTTAAAGTATGAGGCTCCCCATTTTTTGTCTAAACATATCTTTGAAATTGCAAAAGTCTAAGTTCCCTAAATTTAAAAAGAAATCTGAATTTATCACCATCACCTTGTCTAATACAAGACAGATTAATCTGCAGAAAATGGAGCAATTTAAGGAAGCCATCTTCCAACAAAATATCTGGGAGCTTAGCTGCACAAAAAAAAAAAAAAAAAAAAAAAAAAAAAAAAAAGCTGATCGAAAGCTATTTAATTCTGGTGAAAATAACTATGGCTCCAATAAGGTCAGAGAAGTGGAAGCAGAAAACAGAACTTGCAACTTCTGTTCAATCCAATACTGGGGGGGGGAAGGAGAGGCGGGGGGGGCGGCGGGGGGGGGCGGCGGGGCGACAGAGACCTCCAAAATAGACATACTCCATGTTTCTTAGTATTTGCTCTACTAGGATCAGAAGTGTTAAGGCTAAGTGCTATCTTTTGATCAAAAGCCAAAACATGTAGAGTAAGCGCTAAAGGAGGTTGTCATCTGCAGATTAAGTCAACATTAGATTAGTCATAAAAGATCACTTAATAGCTGCAATGAAGACAGCATGACTAATCTGATATAACCAGGAAAAATAACGGTATTTGTACTGGCTAGAGCATCTCAATCTTTAACAATTACCATCTCCATAATGTGCCCCCAAAATACCTGCTACTGGCACTCAATATGCATGCATTTGTTTCATTTGTAATTAACTATTTCTGAAACAGTTGGGTATGTTTTTACAACTGTAAAGGAATCAACAAAAAAACTTGTATTTCTTGCACTAAAGAATTGACTCTCCATTCCACACCGTTCACCTGTTTAACATCACTTTTCTTAATCAAGTAAACATTTCCCTAATATTCTTATGTTGTCTTTATTTTGAAAGAGACTACTGCAATAGTGTATTCTTTTATAACTAAAAAGAAAAGAAAAATTTGGAGTAAAAAAAAAAAACTTGCTACAGTTGGTATTTTTTTGCTTAACGATCACAGACATAGTTCCACTGTATTTGTGATCATTTATTTGTTCCACTCTATTTGTAATCATTTCTTATTGTCTCACCATTAAAACACTGAAGGTGCATGGAAAGACTAAATATTTGCATTTACTCACTGCACTCAGAGTAAATTTCTTGAAAATCTCCTGCTGTCATAGAGAAGTTCGCACCAGAAGGAAGACTGTGAGGGTCAACATCAGGGAAATAAATTGGTCGTATCTGATCAGCAGATCTTCTGTTATTGCTAAACTGATGAATCCAGGGATAAAGTTTACATGAGTTGATTTCAGAGCATCTGAAAAATAAGGAAGTCAGAACAACTCAGTTTCACTTAGCTGCTTAAGTATTATCTAAAAGTGTAGATATCTTGCATATAAAATGATACACAAAAGACTTTCACCAACATCCATGATTTTGTTGATAAAGTTAAAGCTATAAGCTTTCTAAAGCACTTTTATCTAGTTCATGACCCATCAATTTATGAACTGATCAAACAAAATTAAACAATTTCACTCTCTGACATATAAAACTATCACCACTCAATAACTGCCCTTCCCCCCCCCATTTTAAAACTTTCTTTTCGCCCTTTTCACCACTTTCCCCAACTTACTTTTCACTGAGAAGAAAGCTAACAAGATTCTTTCTGTGAGATGGACAAAATTTGTGATTCAGTAAATTCAGTAAAGCTATTAAGTCTTTCTGGATTATCTTTTTATTAAAAAAAAAAAAAAAAAAAAAAAAAAAAAAAAAGAGCAACAGTAGTTTCATGCTTGTCTTGAATTTTTGGGGAATATTGTCCTCATTCTAGGTTCTTCTGCCTTTTCTGAACCACAATCATAGGGGCTTTGAAGCACAGCAAAACAAAAGCTTTGTTCAAATGCTATATTAAAGAATGTATTTAACTTTCAAAATCTTTTTGCAAAGGCATAGAAGTTTTGCACTAGATGTCTCTTAAGTTATTAGCATCTGAAGCGTTGCAACTATGCAAAGTAATTTTCTTAAATAAGATCTATGGATTGACACAACAAACTAAGCAAACTCTAAAAAGTGATGAAATAGTATTCAAAGTAAATAAACAAAAAGTCTTCCGCAGAGTCCAGCAAACTCAATTTGTAACTTAAAAAAAAAGGAAGTTTTCTCTCCCCATGCATCACCACCATTTTCTGCAGTCAAGCCCACTTACCAATGCCATGATATACATGCATAACTAAATATTCAGAGATAACAGAGGACATCTGTTCTATAAAATACATATCAACAAACACCTCTTAAACTGCAAGCAATCTACCAGTTTACATAAAAAGCACTCTTTTGGCTTGTGAATAAAAAAACATCTGAGGTACAATCTTTGAAATAAAAATTTTGACCTTGATGTCACATTTATATTTAGTTTTCTCAGTAAAAACAATCAACTGCATATGAACAGCAGTATACTGAACTCATCAACTGTCTCCATATATAATGGATATATAAATGCCAGATATATGCAATCCTAACAGTCATAAAGAAAACAAACAGGGGAAAATACCCTGATAACATGGATATAATTTCCTTCAAGCAAGACACTTCTACTTGGGCTGACTTCATTAAATAATAATAATTTAAAAAAAGGTCTATCAAATGTTTCTATGTTAACCATTTCAGCATTCTCCATGTGTTCACAGTCAATCTGTGTCCTTAGAACACTTCTGTAAAACAATGACATTTTCAGACAAGCAAGGCAAAGAAATGAAGATACCTGAGCTGATTACAAAGGAAATTTTTCTGAGCCTGCCAGCGAACATGCACCTTTCAGTACCTTTTTCTTCTCATTTTTGAGCACAAATTATTTACACATACACTTCTAGACAGTTCCAGCACAATTCCCCATTTACTACAGAAGAACAATCCTGCTCCATATTCAAGCTTGAAAACCTTCCCTTTCCACCTTCCCTAATTTATACCTCAAAACTAAATACTACGGTCCTTTACAATTACCATCCTTCCAACAAAAGATGCACAATAGAATTTAGGTTAAAAATATCTAACATCTTTAACTAAGAGCGTGAGGCACTTCACTTCTAATGGGGCAGCACCACTTACTGTGCAACACAGTCTGAAAAACTAATTCTGGAAAAGACTGTTAGCTCAAATCTCACTTTTGAACTCTGATTTCAAGATAAAAATGCTTCAATGTTTTCATCCTAAGGCATTCATCAATATGCAAAAAGTACAATTAAGCAACCTTCTCAAGGTGTCCGGATTTATCTACAAAGACATTCCTTCAGGAAAGTAAAGGTTAGCCAACTGTCAGTGTGAATTCCACTGGCAAAATTCCAAGCACTTTAAACTACCTCCGCTCTTGTTTGGGTGCAAAGTGATTTTATACTACTCAAACTCTGTTTCCTCAAATATTCATAGGTGGGACTACTGCTTCTCCTGACAGGCTGTTGTGCTGAGGCTACTAAGTCTGCTCTGAATCTCCAGCTGCAAAACGAAGCAAGTCAGCAACTAGCTGCACGCTAGATCAATTCTGTTGCACAGTGGAAAAATTAGACCATGTAAGAGCCCATGTCTCTTCCATGTAGACGCAACCCTGATATTTTTCCTGCTATCAGATGTCATAGGGTTGTAATGAGTATCCTGTGGCTCTAGACCACTTGAAAGTTTTGGTGTGCTTCCCAGAGGTAGGAAGACTGCTTATGATTTTTACAAGTTTCGTTCTGCCAAAGCATGTGAGAAATGAAGTGTGTCTGCACATCACCAGCGCTCACCTCTGCCATCTGTCATTATATCCAGGATTCTTCCAAACACAAGAAAAATACACCAGCAATACAAAAATCGTATCATAAAGGAAAAAGCTGAATCTTCTATTTAAGGATTGCAGCAGCTTTGGAGCCATTATAGCTTAACTCTCCAGAGCCACTTTGTTTTGGAACTGGAGCTTCCTCAATGGAGTAATGCACTTTAAACAATACAGTTTTCAAAGCTGAGTTGATTCATTTCAATTTTTCATTGACCATAGTTACACACTGATGCGCTTTTGTGTTCACTACATACCATGCTTTGAAATTTTATCCACAGCAACATAAGTTCTCAATTTAAGAGAAGAAAGTTCTTTCACATGTGTTAAAACCAGCAGGTATTTCGTATACAGATTTAAGTCACTGTACCAAATCCAGAAGGCCTATTTTAGTAGTAGGCTTCATATTCAAGACAGTACTTTGTCTCCCTAAAAACAAACCAAGGTCAGAGAAAGAAGGCAGATCAAAACTGTAAGCATACACTAGAAAAATCCTCATGTCATTATCAGCTGAAAAAAAACTAATTAGGAACTATACTATGCTGTTTTGAACTACAAAACTAAATAGAATTTTCAAAAAAAGATTTAATATTTAACCTTTTTTAAGCATCACTGAAATCAATAAAATAAGCTAGCATTTTATTCAAAGTTATTTTCCTTGTTCAACATGGAAAGACCTAGGCACCAACTCTATCCTCTTTCTGGATAAATTAAGAGGGAAGGAGGAAAGAAACTGTAGCTAAAGACTTATTCACAAAATCCTCTTACCACAACTCTTCCTTAACTGGTATCTTCAACTCATATTGATCATTGTTATTTCTTTCAACTCCCTTGTCCAGAAAGGCAAACATGTCCATTTCAGATGGCTAACTGGGAACAGCCATTTAGGCCTGAAATGAAAGATCCCCAAAGTCCCTCCAACCTTCTTAATAGGCATCCCAAGTCTACAGTTATCCCTGCACCTCAACTGACCTGACCGAAATTCAGAGTTGAGTTAGTAGTTGTGTGTTCTCTTTCTGCTAATACCAAAACTTGTAACTGATAACTTGCCCAGGAAAGATGAAGGTTACAACAGCTGAGCAACATGCAATTTTGCTGACTAAATACTGTTAGCAAATCTAACACATATACGCTTCTTTGCTAAATATATTTTATACTAATAGGAAACACTACATGAACATTAGATGCTAAGATTTATGGAATATTAGAATAAGCTCTAGACTCATGGATTTTTCAGGTGAATTCCACACATGGCCTAAAGATTCCGTATTTAAAGGAGGCAAAAACATTATCATAAGTAGTTTAGGGTGAAGGTATACTTTCTGGTTTGGACCAATGTGACAGCTAATCAGTGCTGTCAAACAGGGGAAGTGAATACTTTTATACTGCTTTGAATCAATTTAAAAGTTCCAAAGAGCCTAACAGCCAATAAGGCTGTATAGCTAGAGGTGAGAAGAACATGATCTCTTCTCCATAGCTGCAAGGCATTAGATCAGCTCAACTGTAACATGCAATTTCACCACCAGATGACAGTCATTTATGGATGATGTAAGAAAAAAAGAAAATAAATCTCTATCAAGTATTTGTTTTCGTTCTAGTGACCACTGCTGTCATATTCACACATTCAGCAGCCATGAGAAACAATGCTTTCCCCTTGTTCTGTATTAGAATTTTAAGTAATAACAGATCAGGAATCATCTTTCAGGTCCCATGCCTAGCATGAGGGAAACAGACCATAAACAGGGCCGCAAAGCGCCATGAAAATAGAGAGTATAGGCCGTCATTTTAGGCGTTTTCACAAAGGGCTTATCATTTCAGACTGAAGAATTAGGGAACCCACAAATTCTGTTTCTTTGAACTTGGTTAAAAGAAAAGAAAAAAAAAATCTCCTTGATACTTGTCTGCTAACAGTCTTTCCATCCCCATTCTTACAGGAACTGCATTTTGCTGCCTTCTTCCTTCTCTATCAAATTTATTCAGCAATAATTTCCAGTGCAAGTGACAATACCGAACACAAAAACATCACTCTAAATTAAACACATACAGTAAAATTTACATTACTGTCTTGCATTCAAATTTGGTACCTGAGGGCAGTTGCAGAACTATTAAATTTATAATTTTAGCTTTTATTCAGTGACAAGACTTGCTTAAGAAGCAGTGTAGCATGCTTGGTTGGCTGTTTTCAGCACAAGATGCTATTTCTATATTTTAATTTGGAATGCAACATTTTCATTGACAGGTTTCCTCTGTTAGTAATCACCATCACTAAGTATCGTTCATATATTAATCCATCTTTGACACCTGTGAGGTAGGTGTGCATTTTATAGAAATAGATTTGAAATAAAAAATAAAATTTATTCAAAATTATGCAGGAAATCTGTGGCAGAGTCCAGTCATCTTAAGTCTCATAACTGAAAAGGCATGCTTGCTACTATAAACTTAACTTACACATAAGACTCATAATGCTCCCCCCCTCAAATTATTGCACTTATATAGACTCATAACATTCCCCCCTCCAATTATTCCACTTATACTTTTCGGAAGAAAAAAAGTTCTATGAAGTTGTTACCTGTGTTAGGACTTAAAAATCTATTCTTGTTCAGTTTTATTTACTCAAGTTTTTCTCATTAATAATTTTGCCTCCCTGTAGGTGTCAACCAGCAAGTAAAACATAAGCTATGTACCTGTTGAGTACAAAGTTAGAAGAAAAGAGCATAAAGAGGCTCCATTCATTTCCTTGGCAAGCATAACCGAGCATAGCTATCTCCCACGCCAATCTACCTAGCCCAGCACCAGGTACCAGGATATTAACTTTGGAGAAATCCCTGCAACAAAACAAAAATAATAGTTAAGTCTTTATCTGATACCTCCTAACAAAACGTAGAGAGGTCCAGTCAAACATTTTCCCCCATATATTTAGATGTTATAATGTACTTCCTGTATTTTTTAAAGGCAAACCAAGCCATTTTGATCAGATCAGTTAATTGTATAGTCAAAAAAAATCACAGAAAAATGACTTATCAAGAGAACATGTGCACAGAATAGAAGTACTTACAACTATGCAATCCTTAGAGTATAGTGCATCATTAACAAAATATTTTCTCTAATAACTTTAAAAGCTGGAGTGATTTGCAGAAAGAACGAACATGATCACATATCACTATTTACTCTTCTACGATGCCCACTAATAACTAGTAAATATGCTAGAAATCAGAAATGCAGTTCTTGCTTACATCGCTTTATACTTGTAAGAAATAAACAAGTATTTTGACATCACAACACAAAGCAGACAAAATTTCTATGAGCTGATAATGAATAATTCAGACTATAAATACTTAAAAATAGTTAATTTTTCAGCAACTGCGGGTTTTGATTTCACTCAAGTACATATGCAACATCAGGTTTCCTAAAGCAAAGTACAGTGCAGTTCTCTGCCCTTCACTTCCCATAACTAGATATCAAGACTACAGGAAAACATCCAGCAGTGTTCAGTTACTGAGGGATTTAGACCAACTTAACTTTGGCTCACCTGTAGCGGTCTGATAACCTATTTACACAAGAAAGATGGAGCAGCCTAACTAAACTCTTCTGCAGCATGTTTACCCTACTATATTTTCCTTCCCTTTTTGTAAAATGGCGCATTTAACATCACAGGCATAACATACCATGAGGAGTCAATAATGTGGGAGCTTTACATTCTACCTGGTCTCTACAAAAATTCCTGGCCGTACTCTCTATTTAAATCCCATTTCATCATCCCAGATGCACAGGGGTGGCAAAGGATTAAAAGCTCTGCTAAAGACTTCTTATAAGCACTGCTGACCACTTCAAGTGATGGAGATGCTCTGAGGCACTGCTTCTGTTTTACCAACAAGGTAACTTTTGCAGTGACTGTCCAAAGTCATTTGAACAAAGGCAATTCTGCCAGTGGAGAAGCCAAAGGCTCCCCAGTTACGAAAATATTACACATATTAATTAACCTTGTGCTAAGACTCTTGGTGCATCTTTGTCCTCACTGAAGCTGTTTAGTACCAAGACAATCTATGTCTGATATCACATACTGACATCACAGCAGGCTTTGTATTTGGAATATATTTTTATATTTCTCAGTCCTGACTGATACTAATGCTTCAGGAGTGATTTGCTGTTAAACTCTCAAGAGAAAGATTGACAGAATCTCCATTCCTTTTCCATAGGACACAGAATCTACTCCACAAACCAGTGTTCCTCTCTTTTACAGTAATGCTAAAATTGCCGATGAGAAATGCTTGTTATAACTTGCTTATATTCAGGATCTTGACTTACTGTGATAAACAGCTGGACAACCTGCTGCAGAATTAGATGTACAGAGCATGCCTAATACTAGGAGTTTCTCAGAAGACTCGCTGTGGTAGGAGATGCCCCACATTTGAGTAGCAGAAAGCTGTGAATTAACCTCTCCCAGGTTCCAAGTCCAGCAATTAATAAATAGAACAACTAAGAATCTCAAAACGTTCTCCTCTTCCAGGCAGAAAAGGTAATACATACATATTCTAACCTACCAGTATGGTTGCATCATAATACAATCAAGCCTGGCAGTGTAGGGCTTTTCATTTCATGTTGCATACAAGAGAAAAGACACTTTCATATACAGGACAAACACAAACGGGAATCTTCACTCTCAAAATCACCTCCACGCCAAACTGAAAAGACGTATCATCTAACAAGGAAGTATGCCAAATAACAAAAGAAATTGTAATTTAAAAGCATAATACATAAGTTTGCAAGATATAGGACAGGATTCTAATCTCATGATTAAGTGTTTATTGCCATTTAGACCTCTATACTCTTGCTGTGGGAAGCAAAAGGGTGAACACGGCACAGATGCTGACTAAAAGGACAAGGCTATTCATAGGAATCTGGTCTTATACGTACAGCCAAGTGGAATGACCCAAAGCCACATACATATGAAGAATGTGAACACTTACATGTTTTAACATTCTCCAAAAATTTTCCAGTTTTCAGTCCTGAATAGGACTTTCTAGTTTCATATTCATATATATATATATATATATATATATATATATATATATATATACATAAAAAAAAAAAAAAAAAAAGGGGGGGGGGGTGAACATTCAGCCCTCCCTCCCTTTCACAGTACACCTTCAAAGGCAAAACATATGTGAGTGAATTTAATACATACACGTAACTAAATGAAGGAAGCCAAAATCAGCATTAAAAAGAGAGCAAGCAAGCAAGCGCGCATGCACAAAACTTCTGAAAAGCAGTATTTCTAAAGATCATTAACCAAACCCAGAAGAAAGTACTGGCAACCTATATATAATTTAGTATTCTTTTCTGAAGGCCACACAAATTAACAAAGTGATTTAAGAGTGTCTTTTGGTTTGTGGCTTAATCACTTAAGTGGTTAAGATTCCCAAATTGAAAACCAAAGTTTTTTCACTCCTAATTTTTATTCCTTTCAAATTATAATTTCAGATTCTTTATTCTTTGATTAACAGGAAGCAGAAAGACAGCACTTTATAATTATTTAAAAGCACTTCTGTGAAACAAGAGTTTACTTTTACCTCTCTTCTACAATGAAGGCCAGAAGAAAGAATAATGAGCCAGCAAAGAAGTCCTAGTGAAAAAAGCAAAGAGATGAATTCAAGGGAAAACTATTTGCTTAACATAAATTTTGAAAATAGGAACCTGAGAGGAGGGGGATCCAAATCACTTGCCAGAAAAGTTAAAAGAACCTCAATCTTGCAGCTTTTTTCTATTAGTAGTGGTGTAACTATTCACCATTATTGCAACCATTGTTCCGCCTCATCCATTTCTTTACAATATATCTTTATTTATGAAATATTTCAATAAGCTCTATGCAAATTTTTGCAACCTCATGTGGACACTTAGATTTTACAATAACAGTGGCTTGAAAAACCTTATACCAATTCCAAGACATCACAACACTGATCAGAAGAGATACTCTTATATAAATAACCTACTGACAAGGAGCTATGTAGGTATAACCAGTGTTCTGAATCTGCACCCTTATTCAAACAGGCACAAGAAAGCTTCATACAAGCGAGTTGATTTTAAATTGCTTTCAATTAGCTTTTATCTTTTTATCCAGGAAAAAAAGTGAAAAAAGTTGATTTTAACTGCACTTTCCTCTGCAACTTTATTACAGGATTGAAGCCTGCCTGGAAATTTGTTAGCAGTTTAATTCCTACCTATCCTCTTTATATCAGTTGCCAGGGACTTGTGCGGGCCATCAACTTCATTTCAGCATCCAGAGCACTGCTAATAGAACACAAAATATATTCAAATTTCTGAATCCACTAACATGGACACTTGCCTTCCAAAATGGTGCAAGACCATTTCTGTTACCTGAAATCAGAGAAATCAGGTACTTCGCAAACTCACTGTGCAACAAGCAGGTACCTACTACATGAACATAGCTGTAACATCAAACTACATGTTAAAGTCAGCTGAAAGAAGAGCTGGGAATCAGAATTGCTACAAAATTTAAGCTGCATAGAAACTGCTTTTTAATGGCTAAACAGCCACAAGCCAATTTAGGAGGCTAGAAAAACCCGCTTTCCTACAGTAGCTACATAATAGCAGTAGAAGCAAAGACAATTAAAGGAACTCCCCCAGCCCCTAATAACTGATAACAACTGAAGATTATCCTCAGTGAAATTACCTTAAACCAGCAAGCAGCAGCAGCATTTCTAAGCCACAGATCAGAAGAGCTCTGGTATTTGCTAGGAACATAAATGGGCATTATGCTTAACCTCCGTACATCACACATTTTGAATATGAACATCTGTGGCACATAAGGTGAGAAATATTGGCCTATTAACAGTATAGGTATAGGGAAGAGGGCTAACAGACTGTTTGGGATAAATTATGTACATGCTGCAGCCTCTTAAAGAGACAGTGGATGAACATCATCAGAAATGCTAATAAAATTTGTCATTATTGTATCACTTTTTGCACTCTTGATATATTTTCAATTTTTAAAAGCTTGATGCCATTACTGAAGACTTTAATATGCTATCATTTTTTTCAAGGTAAAGTTATACGCAATAAAAAAATATAGGCTTCATATTTTACAATGACTGAGTCTTAACAGAAAAATCTGAAGGTGCTTCAGCTAAAATAAGAATATAATGGCGTGTGATCATAGATAAACTTCATTTTCATAAACTAAACACTGCAGCTCAACATTATTTACTGATACATACCTCTCAGAAGAGAGGTAACTTTTTTTTTTTTTTTTTTTTTTTTTAAAAGCAAAGGCACCTACTTCAAGGGGTTCTTATATTGCCATGAAACACTATACATCAGAAATATACTCTCCATAGAAGACCAGTGGACACGCCACACACTGTGGAACTTGTCAACTCATTCTTTCCTCATGTCTTATCTCTATAACATTTATAAATTTAGATAGTGAACAGACCCAATTTTCAGTATGGTAATTTTCATTACTGTACTATAATCCTGTTTTCAATAATATTCTTTAAAATATAACTGCTTTTTAAATAAGTAATGAAGGTAACTAAAAAGTGCAATCAGTTGAAGACCAATTCTTCTGCAAACTTGACATACTTCCATTTCAGGACCTGCAAAGCCTTCTGTGGACTGGAACAGCACAGAAGACATCACCTGCTGGTAAATTCAGCATTTCAAGCAGAATTTAGGTTAAAGCACAAATTTGGAGGAGAAAAAAACCCACACACACTCTAGGAGGACAAACGTTTTATGTCAAGTTAAAGAAAATTCTTATAAAGCAGAAGCTTTAGAATCACTGTAAATGTGACTCTGCATGCAAAAAGTATAGCCAAGCTCAGGCTTAAAATGAGTGAGATAAATTTTTCAAATAAAAAAGGAAACTAAGTACTCATCACTTCTTTTGGGCATATACTAAAAGTATAGTCAATTGCTGTACTAGGGGCTAGATTTAAACTTCTAATGACAGGGGGTTCTATAGACCAAGTTAATGAACAAAGGAAAACTTTGGAGAAAATACCTAAACTTACAGATCTTGGTCATGGAATGATATTAGCTAACTTAAAGGTTTAACATCTCTTTGGTTCCTTTTGGATGAGAAATTGGATCTTTATGTCCTTTCGGATAAGTAGAAAGGGTAATAGAAGTAAAAGAAAATTCAGAAAGAGAAGAGGAATTAGTTAGAACAAAAAAATTTATCCAGTTTAGAAAGAAGTATTTGCTGTAAAGTAATGCTCCTCAGTACACTCATCTAGATTTTCAGTTGTTTCTTCCATAAATATGCTTAAATGGTCACATTTAATCAAGAAATAAAAATATATCTGTATTTCACTACAGACCAAAGAAATTTAGAAGGCCTGGTCAAGAAGGCAGACAATTCTAGAAATTCCAAACTGAATAATACAGGAAATCCATTGCTGCTTTAGAAAGACTCTTAGCTCATGCAACTTCGCTTCAACTGCTCTGATGATCCTACTAACAGATTCTACACTTACAGAAAGAAAAAGATTTCTGAGGAGGAACAGGATGCAGAAACAGCTTTTGCGTTTTTTATTTTTGGATGACAGTCTTGCCAAGAAACTAGACTGAAACACGAGATAACATTAGCACCTACTCACAAGACTTCTAGTTTACAGCTGCTTTCCACTGTTGCTTGTTCTGCATCCCAGAACTGCAAGCATATATCGCATTTAATACTTCTTTTCCTGCTCTTTGCATACCCACAGTAGGCTGATATCGCAGAAAATAACAACAATACAATACCAGCGTGCACAGAGCTCTAACAGCAGCAAACATACTTGGATAGTTTCAGATTGTGACTTAAAACCTCTAATAGCAGATCATCTTTTTCAATACCTAAATTGATCAAAATACCATGCCCTTGTACTTTTCCACAAATCTTCTATATTCCTTTTTCATGACTCCAATGCATAGCAATAGAAACAACAGAAATGATGTTAATTAGAAACTGAAGGTACAATTCTGATGAAGCCATTAAGAATATATAGGTTGACTTGTAGTGAGAGATTTAGAGTATTTATTCCCCCATCACTTCTAATGCAAAATACATCTAGGCAAACCTGTATTTTTGGCATTTGATAATGAAAACACTTTTTCTGTAAGAATTTCAACATTGCAGGACACTTCAGCACTTTACACTACTAAAGAGAACTATGAAGAAGTGCAAAGGTGCACTTTGAGGTTCCATCCACAGGCCACCTTCCTACATGACCACTCACAGCCAGTCCTCTCTTTAGGAAAGAGACTTTGCACCCACTATATACACAACAGCCAGAGTAACTTCATTATGGCCAAACTAAGCCCCTTCCATCCCTTCAAACTGAAACAACCGATACCCACAAAAACTTTAAAAAAGGAACCAGATTAGGGACAGCCTTCCCTGCCAGACAAGTTGCCTCTTCTGCAAGGTTGAGATGACACAGACAGTAAGGCTTAAAATACATAAACAAAGAGAACAAATACTTCTGAACTACTGCGCTTCTTGCCTCCTGAAAAGAGTACACCAAAGTAGGAAAGCCTCTGGACCCTAGCATAAAGAATGAGCTGGGGACAATAACTAACAATATATAAACAATATATAAACAGAAAAAAGGTTTTATATAAGTGCTACCACAGCTCCATAAAAAGCTTCAATATTAAACTTTTAAATAGATGTGTATGCAATACACCTTTTTAAAATGCAAACATTTCACTGGGCAGAAACTCAAACTCTCAATAGAGATGTTTGATGTAAACAAAGAGAAAAAGGGGAAGAAAAAAGCAACTGGTATCTCAGAGCCATCACAACAGGGATAGAAGAGGCATCACATTTGTTGTGTCCAACGGAAAACAACAGAATTCCTAGTAAAGTAGCACAAAGCTAACAACTAGAGATTCACCCAATTTGTTACCAATGTTGCTTCCTAAAACTAATAAAGTTTCCTGATGATACAAGTACAAGTCAAAACTTTCCAACTTCAGTCATACATCTCTAAGACTTTACAGAAGAGGTAACTTGTTTTCTAACCAAAAACTTTAAAAGCTAGCATACAAAAAAAGTGAACTGCCATTTTTAAGATTTAACAGATTACTTCCATACCTATGACCTCTCCTATAGATCTGCACTAAAGATGCATCAGGTAACCTTGTAATATTCAATTTTTAACTCATCTAGGGCATTCTTAGCACTGAAAACCTATTAAAAAATTCAACAACAGTTAAAGTGTGACCAAGTCAATTCGCACAGTATTGCTGCCTTAGGAGAATGAAGTGAAGATGCTTAGAGAATAAACCCGATTCTTGCTCGTTTCTCGTTTCAAATAGCTTGCTAAAGATGGGTAGGTTTTTGAGTATTACAATTTTGCAACCCTCTGCAGCTAAGGTGGTCTTCAGCTTCAGGCAGGGTAAAATACATTATTGTAATTCAGTGACATGACAAAAAGCTAGATACAAACAAGGTCTCTATCTGAAAAGAAATGTGATCTTCTCCTGGATGAACTGTAGAAAAAAAAAAATGAGACAGCACTACTTCTTCCTATAAAGAATCAGCAAGGTAGAGGTAAAAGCAGCAATTCTAAAAAAATTTCCTTCTGCCACATCACCTTTTGAGCTCCCTTTGACACCTTTGTTTCTTAAGCCATGAGCAGCTGCAGCTGTCTATAGTACATCTTTACAGTTACAACATTTACGTTACACTTTTTAGTTTCAGAAATTGAAATTCTGCATTCAGAACTGTGATTTGACCTTTGTTAGGCACAAGAAATACATCGTATCTTACAAATTAAGGATCTGGTGAATATAAAAATAAAAGTGTTGTAAGAAACATTTTGTATGACACGTTGCTCTACCACTTCCAGTTTTAAATGTGCGTGAATTCACAAGCTGCTGCTCTCAGTCAGGAGTTATATGTAAAAAGGCTTACAATTTTCTTCTATACAATTTTTCCTAGTTCACTAAGTATATTAATGCTATACTTGAAGAACAAAACTTAAATTTTGTCCAGTCTTTATCCAACTTGTTCGGCCTTCAGACAGAAAGTCTTCTATCAGATACGCAACACGTTGGCATCGCCCATCTACAAACTAAGAACTAAAGGAGGATTTCCAAAAAGTTGAAATTCAAAGCCAGTTTTAGAGACAAAGATTAAGTTTGATCAATATCATGTCTTCCAAGATGCTGCTACCAATTTATATGTAAACTGTAAAACTTAGAAAGGCAAAAGCTTTACCTGTATTTTTTCCCCCCTAGGATAACTCCTAGGGGGAGTTCTAAAGAAATAGTTTCACCTAAATGTGTAAAAACTAAACTTTTACTATAGTTTTTTTTATACAACTGAAGATCCTTGAATGCCTTATATCCAACAAGCAAAGAGCATTCCAGTTATGTTTTTCAGTGTACTGTAGAAAGCTCATTTTCAAATTAAATTTCCTAAGTGGTGCACTATCATTCAATCTTTAGATAAGTTAGCTCAAAGCAAAAAAGAAACCCAGCAGTCTACCTGACCTTGCTATTTGACCGTGTCAGAATCCACGCCATGTTCTGCCACCACTAGTAGTCCTCATTCATGAAAATTAAGAAACAGCTAGTAGAAGTTATTTGCAAATTGGTGCAAGTGCATTTTCAGTAATCATTGAGAAAGAAACCCACAGTAGCTTCCAGCTATATCAAACCTAAACTCTGAGATGTTCTGAGAACAAAGTTCACAAGTGATATTAAAATAAATGCAATACTTAATTTTTCTGAGAGTGTCAAGTTTAAACTGGAAGATACTTTATGATAACTGGGCTGACTAAATGGCAGCATCACTAACAACAGAATTTTTACAGCAATAATTTCTTCAACATACCAATGTTCCTCAGATTCTACCAGTATACTTCTACTTAAAGTTACATAAAAACCCCTGCACTGATTACTTTTTTGGTGGTGTTTCTTAACAAGCCAGTGCAGTAATAAAATTATGCACGTACATCCAACGAAGTTTTTCTAAGACTTACGTTGTAACATCTATCTGAAACCAAGGCTAGAGCTAAGCATTTGCAAGATAAACTATAAGAGCAATAAAACTGTAACAGGGAAAATGAGTCGTCTTCTTTCCTTTTCCTTTACACCAAGGGCAATACTCACATCTGCTGCTGTCATAATGGCCTTCCCCTGATCTGCAGCACAAGCACTCTGATTAACAGCTAACCTGCACACTTCACCTTACTGAGCACCACTGGGTTAACTCCACAATCTTCTGAATACTATCACATTAAAAGTTATCAGGGAGCCCATTATATCTAGCCACAGAAAACAAATATTTATTCCTGGCTTACTACATGTGAAGTTTATGATTCTGCTCTTATCCAAAACCTTCTATTAAACAGAAACTTTCTTAATTGAACAATACATTCTGCAAAATTCAGCAATTTCTGTGAATGATTAAATCCAAGCTTTTTCTTATTTCCTAAAAACTTTGTAATGTTTGTGCAACAGTGCATGCCCACATAAAATTAAGTCTTAAAACACCATTTACCATCTCTCTTTTGGAAAGTTCTTTACAATTTCACTAATGATTGGCTGGTAGCAGGAATCTCTTTCGGGTTTACCCTCTTCACTCCAGTCTCTTACGAATTGTTTCAAAGTAGACTTTAATTTATCCATGTCAAATGTTGAGGCTGGTGTAATCTTCCCTCTTCCCTGATTAAAGCGGAAAAAAAAGTTAGGGAAAATATGCAAGTATCTTTAGTTTTGAAAAATAAAAAATAAAGTAGAAACAGACAAGAAGTCATGCTTTTAGGGCTGTCAGGAGTTCTAGTCGATAGAAGACTAGTACAGAGATGGAACCTCCCACCCTGAGGAGGTCCTTCTATGTCACTACTGAGGCAGCCTTGAGAAGCTCACACTGGAGCTATCCCGAACTGTACTTAGCCTGCAGATACCAAAAGCAGACTTCCATTTCCATCACTGCCAGTCTTTCAAGTCCAAGTGCAATTTTCTGTGATAGAAATGCCACACTGAAAAGCAGATGAGTAGTGCAAATAAATAAATAAATCTTATAGATGATAACATTCAAAATTCTTGGCCAACCTAAAACAATTTAGGATGCCATAACGTACAATAACATATAATATGGCAGACAATATCAATTATGGCTTATATAGCCAATTGGAAAAATAAGATTAAAGTGTAACCAGGGTAGAGCTAGAACTCCAGAGTTAAAAAAAAAAAAAAAAAACACTACACACCACAAACAAACAACACCACACAAACACCACCACTGTTTTACTAGAAATGATTATTGACATTTGCCATAGATATTAGTTTTCATAATAGTAACCAGAACTATCAACATGTTGTTTTAGTAATCATCTCTACAAGATGTGAAAATGAGAGTAAGAAAATGTAAGCAAACAGGAATTCATAAAGAAGAAAAGGTAAGAAGGGCAAAAGGAAAGAATGCTGGAGGACAAAAGGTGTGAAAACACAAATGCAGAAAATCCCAAAGCATACAGAATTTAATTCTGGAATATCAAAAAGTTCAGTTTTAACATACATCTTCTCCATATTCTTTATTTTCAAACATATGAACGCAATCATTCACAATGGTCTGTAGTATCTGTTGATTATGATCAATGCACTTCCGAATCTTGTCAAGGTGAGGAAGAAATTGAGGGAGAAGACTCTGTTGGTTAGCTGGGAGAGATCTAAACTGCCTCTCCGTTCTGTTCACACGTTCGTGCATATTAGTTCTAGAAAACAAAACATTTAAGGTCTTTAGATATTTAGCAACAATATGTATAATAAATAAATACAAAGAATTCACTCGAAGCTGCTCCAGTTACAACTATCCATTTCTTTAACTAAATTCAGAGAGCGGTCAGACTTCATAATTTCCTACTAGAGAAGAAGTTCAAGAATTTTATAGGCAAAATGATTGTTTTAAGCTCTAGTTCCACATTACCACTCTTTCACCAATATGTTACAATTTAAATACTGTTTTTACCTCGTACTGTTCCATCACCAGCCACACATTTCCAGCACAGGTGATCACTACCTCCAATACATGGATCTACAAAATGATTCAATTAAATAAGCAACCAAACCACAAACCCATAAAAATTGCCAGATTGTTTCACAAATCCAATTTAAATGGAATGAAACAGCTGAATGTTGTGGTAACCTTTGGCTACAGCAATAGTGGGATGTGGAGTGGGGCTATCAGACTGTGAATCTGCTCATGTAACTGATTCGGGCTAAAAATAACTCATTCCTTTCCTCAAACAGTTCCACAGAGGAGAAGGTGTGAAGCTACTGCTGAAAGTCTTCTTTCTTCTCCTCTCCCTTTTCCTCTCCCAGTACAGTTCTGCCCTCTACCTTGTGACAGCTCTGGCACTCACCAGGCCTGCCATAAACCTGGCTTGACTCATTAACCCAGCAGAAAGCTATTCAATTTTTGCTAGATTTGTTTTTTGCCAGCTTAGCAAGTCAAGTTGCCTGAGCACAGGGTCGAAGGGACTAGAGAGGGAGAAGCTATGAAGCCAGGACAAGGGAATAGATATGGATACTGCCCCTTTTGGCAGCTGCAAGTATTTTATCAGGTTAAGCCATACTGCAGTTTCTCAAACTCTTGTGTCAGCATACATACTGCAGCATAGTGATGAGAACTAGCAACCAGAAGTAGTAAGGTGCAATTGCTGCAATTTTGATTGCAACCTCAACCTACAAATTCGACCAGTTAAATGTTCTCCAACAATACAAACATGCCACTGAGAAGGGCCTGTTTACTGTAATATCTACACTGGTTTTAAATGACATTTAAGAACAAAAAGCAGAGAAAAAACAGTAAGAAAAACTCTCTATACTAAACACAAATCAAGTAGCTCTCAAGCTCAATTTTAGCTCCATTACTAAAGTACTTGAAAGCAGTCTAGAGTCACTGTTGAGCTTGAAGCTGACAAAGACAACAGTTTCAAAGGATTTAAGGCCAGAGGATACAATTACATCACTGACACAGCCATAACAGACAACTGCAGTTAAACAAATATTTATATCCAACATAAAGGCTTTGGATATGACCAAACTGAATTACAGAGTTCTGTTTGGAAGGGACATCAGGACATCATATAGTTGAACCTCCTGCTTCTCCTGGAAAACAAAAACAAACAAACAAAAACCCCCAAACCCCCATGACATAAAAACACTAAACAGGACAAAGGCTCTAACCACCCACTTCTCCACAAACCTCACTGTCATTTAAGTGTTATGGATATGCTTGTCTTACATTGCCAAAAAGGGGTCAGTGCACAGCAATGCTCAGATGATGTAATCTGTCAATTGAAGTATAAAAATAGTGAAATAATAGTGAAATACAAATAATGAAACTACATCCCAAGCCTGCTTCACAAACCTAACAGACAATTTGCCAAAATAGTGCCAAGGACTAGGCCTCTTTCAGCCATGCCTACATGCAATTTGGAGCACTCTTCTCTTTCATTCTATGAATTCACGTGGCAAATCAGAGTTTTTTTCCTCTTATTTTGCTCCTAAACGGCCATCAAGCACTTTTCTCACTCAACAAACGTCTAGACAACTAGAACTGTAACAAAATGGCATCCATCAGCGCTATCGAAAAGCCTCATTTCTTCTGCAAATTAACCAGTCTTTCAAAAACTTCCCCAAAAATCGAGACTAAGTGAAACATCCTTTGCATATCTTTGCCAGTTCAAACTACTACTGTGTTTCAATACTTTATTTACATAGTGCATACTTAACCACTTTTATCTTAAAAAAAAAAAAAAAAAAAAAAAAAAAAAAAAGCCTTCTACCCGTCGCTTCAAGTGTTTGGCATTTTGAGGCCGGGGGGGGGGGGGTTGTTCCCCCCCCCCCCCTTTTTTGCTTCCTAGCCGGCAAACCGACTTCGTGGGTATCCAGAAACGCAAGGGGAGCAGCGAACCTTCTCTCCCCAGCCAAAGGCAGCACGCCCCGGCACAGTGCTCCCCACAGAGAACGGGCCGATGGACAGACGGACACGGACAGGAGAGCAAGGGGATCCGGGAGGCCGGCGCGGGGACACCGCGAAGCCGCCCACGTGGACAGCGGCCTCCTCACCGGAGCAGCGAGGCCGCCGAGCCGAGGGCACGCCTGCGCGGCACACGGCGGCAGCGGGGGGCTCGGTTACCCGTAG
Source organism: Dromaius novaehollandiae (assembly GCF_036370855.1). Lineage (NCBI taxonomy): Eukaryota > Metazoa > Chordata > Aves > Casuariiformes > Dromaiidae > Dromaius > Dromaius novaehollandiae. The sequence goes on along the minus strand of NC_088130.1, from coordinate 12,200,079 downwards.
TATCGGAAGGCGTTGATGATCCTCCGGAAATGCTCCCGCTCCAGCCGCTCCTCCTCCGCCTCCGCCCAGGCTGCCGTGGCCGCCGCCGCCCTCGGCTCCTGCGGCTGCCGCCGCCGCACGTCGCTCAGCGGGGCCGCCTCCTCCGCCTCCCGCTCGCCGCCGCACTCTCCCCGCCACGGCAGCTGTTCGCGCTCCTCCTCGTGGCCCCGCCGCAGCCCCCTGCGCATCGCCTTGGCCGGCGGGTCCCTCTCGCCGGGGGGGCGCGGCGGCAGCGGCGGCTGCGCTTTGCGGGACACAGCGCACGCGGCCGACATCCCCGCGACAACAGCCGCCAACCGCCCGCCCCGCTCGGCGCGCGCGCCCTCACTTCCGGCACCAGGACGCGGGAGGGAGCCGGGAGGGAGCCGGGCGCGCGCCCGGCACCGCCCCCCGCGCGGGCAGCGCGCAGGCAGCATCATGAGAACACCGGGGGGAAGAAGAGCGGCGCAGGGCGCAGGCGCAGTAGCGGGCGGGGCGCGGCCCGCGGCCCGCGCTGCCCCCACACGGCCCGGGGCGGGGGGAGGAGGCTGCTCCCCGCCGCTGTCGGCATTTCACGTGTACCGACTGCAGGCGTGGAGCTGCTGTCTCCGTCCGTTTCTGCAAGGACAATTTGGCCAGATTAACAATAGCAAACTCCCCACCTCCCCTTAAAATAAGTAATAAGCAGCCACCTCTTTTTTTTTTTTTTGATCAGATCCCTGGCGAATTACTCAATTTACGTCAGCTATCCCAGGCAGGGAGAGCAATTTCACTGTAGGATAGTACTAGCCCTAACCCGTAGAAAATGGCATCTGCTTGGGGTTGTTCCTAATTAGTCTGAAATGCCTTTGCAGATACCGCAACATGCGCTTGCTGAGCTCCCTTGGAGCCCTCATGCAAAAAAAGTACAAGTTAGGCAATCAAAAACTCCAGCTCTTGCTTGGCCTGCCGCAGGCCTCCGTCTGTTCGCTGCTTGCTCTTGGTAAGATACAGATCCAGTCCTGTGCAGTAACCAGCTATTAGCAGTAAGGCATTTAATGCTGACGAGGAGGATACCGCAAAGGGAGCTCTGCGAATAATTAAACCCTGGGCTAAAGCCAAGTTGCTCTTTCTGAAAAAGAGCATGGGAACTGCCTGCAGGGAGAAAAACAAGGAGGTGACGTCTAAGAATAAGCAATTAAGCAATGTCTAACAATAGGTGAGTCACTACACTTCAGACTTCTCCCCACACAAAAGCCACTTTCCCCTTTCACCCTATAGGCAAGCCAGAGCATCCCCCTCATCCTGACGAAACCTGTCTGTGCAAACACCCTCCACGCGTCCCACAACAAGTCCTCCTGCTACCGTTCAACCTGCTTTGGTAACAGCCAGCTCTTACTAAAAAGGGCCTCCTTTGTTAAGGGTCAATCCCCTCCTCAGACTGAGGACCTGAAAAGCACTATATCATTATTTTGTCAAAAGGCTGGCAGGAAATAATGACTTTTCAGGTAAACCAAGTGATATAACTAGGGAATGGAGTAAGAGAGAAGCTTGTGGGCACACCAACCTTCTAACTGTTGAAATAGGAGCATCAGCCTCCTAATGTAAACACTCTCAATTTCCCCCCCCCCCTTGTCCTTGTCTTAACACGACTATTCTTCCTTTGATGCAACTGCGTTACCTGCATTGGACAGGTTGACTATGAAGGTGTTAGGTGGCTGTGCAGGAGAAAAAGCACAAAGACATTATTCCCAGTGGGATGGACAAAAGGGTAATTGCTCCCAGTAGTGCATTAAATGGTTACCTGAGATAGAAAGCAGTGCTTGTGACAAAATCAACATCTGAGTCAATTACGGTAGTGTTCGGAGTTAGGATTTTAGTTTCTAGACTTACCTCTGAAGGTTAGAGAGGGAGTAATAGTTTTGTGAAATAAAATGTTTGTTCCAACTACATAAATGACTGTTATCATCATGTTCATCATGTACAAGTGTATACGATGATAGATCACATGTATCATCATGTACATCATCATGTTCTTTCCATTATTTTGGCATCATCAGGATGAAGAAATCACCTTCTTCGATGTCAAACTAATCCTGTCCTTGCATTTCTCTGCTTCCTGTATATCAGCCATTTTACTTACATTAGTCTTCTACACTACAACAGCAACACTTCTATCCTCACATTTCTAAGCATATGCAAGACACTCAGCAAAGTTTTCCTTCAGCTATGACAGCCTAAAGTTGCAGCCAGAAGAAGGTGGCACTGCTTCCAAAGAACATCCTCTCTTCACCACTGGTTCCTGTCCTGCAGCTCTCCCCAACTGCTTTAGAGCTAGCACAAAAGATAGGGCTGTGCAAGAGCAAGAGCCAGCTGCCAGGGCCAAACTAGATTTTTCCCATCAGTGGTGGTGCCATCTTCAAAGCATTCTACCAACACACAACATAAGTCTTGGAAAGAGGCAAATGCTGCAGGGAGGTCTGTGAACTTTTATCACAGCGCCTGAAATAGCTTCTCTCCCAAAGAGACTCAGAAGAGTTCACTGTCTTTTCCCACTAAGGTGAGTTGCTGTAGCAACTGGCAAGAGGACGTGCAGTTTAGGCACAGCACATGAGCCAGGCCACTTTCTGCAGTCCATTCAAGGCAGGTCCATCCTGCCTGCTTCTTTTACTACAATTTATGGATCCGTTGTCTATAAACTTCCCAGACCCTTTTAAACCTGCTGGCACTGTCTGCCTTCTATGGCAATAAATTCCAGAAGCTCTCTATCTGCTGTGTGAACTGGTAGATCTGTTTCCAAAGATGGAAGAGTGCCCCCTAGATTTAGTATTGTCAGATTTAGTGAATAGTAGTTCTGCATCCACTTGACTCAACACTTTCAAGATTTTGTAAACCTTGACCATATTCCCTCAGTCTTCTCCTCTGCAGATTTAAGAGCCCAGCCTTTTTAGTATCTCCTCACAAAGCAGTTGCTTGATTTCCTTGATTAGTTGTCCTTCTCTTAACTCCACTATGTCCTCCCTCCAGAGCTGCACAATACTGAAAATGTGAGTGCACCAGTTTCATACAGCAGCATAATAGTACCACCTGTCTTATTCTCAATACCCTTCCATAAGATGGCCAACATTTTGATTGCTGCTCCACGCTGTGCCAATGGTTTCAAAGAACCGTCAAAGATAACTTCCCTGAGCAGTAACTTCCAGTTACAAGTTCGGCACCATGTACATTTAGAGAAATTATTTCAATTATTTTTCCGCAGATGCATAAATCTTTACTGAAGCTTACCAACCCCTGTTGCCCATGCAAGGATCTCACAAAGCTCAGGAAGCAAGTTCCTTGCCACTGGCTCAACATCAAACTACTTGAGAAAGCCCAGTATCATCTGCAAGCTTGAGTGATTTCATTATTCATTCCCGCCTCTGAGTTGCTGCTAAATTTGCTGAATAAGACCACTTGAGGACTGCCAATACTAAAATTCTTCCTCCTCCTGAAAGGTGCCCGCCCATTAAGTCTTACCCTTTGCTTCCTATCCTTTTCAATTCATAAAAGCATCACTTATGTTCCTCTGGAAACATCATATCTCTTGAAATTGTACTCATGCATTTCTCTGTGAAAGAGAATATTTCCAAAGATTACAAAAGACGACAATAAGTGAGCAAGTTCTGTGCAGAGATGGGAGGCGAGACAACAGCAACATTCCCCTTCTCCGTGTATTAGCCACTCTCTCTCAGTTGCACCTCTTCCAAAGTTAAATAAAAACAAAAATATAGTCTCAAGCCAGACAGTCCATCAACACATTTGAGCAAATGCAACTTGAAGTATTTTTTATTGCAAAATAATTATACAAATTAGCATTTGGAAGTACTTTGTCTCACACACAGTTTTACACAGCTCTAATCTGTTTCAGGCTTTTTTCTTTTTACAGTTTTAGGACGCCTATTACATTTCAATCACCATGATCAGTTCAGCCAAAGCATGATATGTAGTTTAGCCTTGTCTTTTAATGTATGTAGTTCAGTTTTAAAAGTCTTGTTTATCTGGTTGATAAAAATGTAAGAGGACATTTAGAAAAAGTAAGAGCTGATTCATTTCTTATTCAACAACTGAAGCTGATTCTACTTCTTAGTTTATCTAAATATATACACAAACCATGTAAGAAAGTTTTAACATACATTTAGAATACCTGCTTTTTAAATACATTCATTAATATAATTTCAACATGAGTTCTGAAAATTAACAAAGAATATCTTTCCTTCCTCCTCCTCCTTAAAGCATGCATTTATCATCTAGTACTTTATGCCATCCCAATTCTCAATCTTTCCATGATACATTACTTAACCTTGTCAGCGATGCATCTGCATTCTCACTGACCCATCTTATTGGCCCATCTTTTCCTACAACCTGATTTCTCTTCATTTTTTTTTTTATATCCGCTCCCAACTACTCCAAATAATCTGCAATATACAAATTACTTGAGAAACACCATGCAGGTATTTAGCATGTCTAAATATGTTCACTTATAACATTATCAGTAATATCTTCAGTTACTGAATAAGCAATGTAACAGCTCTTAACTATACAGTCTTAAAATTACTAGTCTTTTTAGCAACAGCACGTAGCCAGTTCCTCTATAACATGTTTATCAGTGACCTCCTCCCATATTTTTACTAGCTTCTAATCACTTTGTAATTCTCAAATACTATATAGTCATTTGAAATTGCATACATTATCTTCCAATATCCTTATTAATCAACAGAACTGCATCTTTATAGTTTTTTTCTATACAAAAATATTTGTTTATATTCTTTAAAAATGTAAGCATGCAATCAGATTTAAAGATTGGCATTTGGCTAAAGTATTACTGTTAGAAGGAATTCTAAAAAATATTGCACTGTTAATACTACTCAGCAATATGTGAGGCTTACAGAGTTAATAGTCACTACAAATCCACTTGTGTTGTACGAAGTAGTATTATGGACATACATACAACATCTGCTCAGTTGCCTTGCCAAGTACTACAGTGTTTGGTTTTCAGTCCACATCAGAGAGAATCCAAACTTCCTACATTATTATGCTGTGACTTGCTTACCTAAAATAAATAAGCACGTCACCTGTGGTGTCATTTCTCTGCTTGCTCATGGTATATGACTGTATATTAGGAGAAACTACCACTCCCAAAATATGTCTGCTTTCAGTCATGTTTTGCCCCTCCTTCCCCTGTTCTGGATTGGGCTTTTTTCCCCCCCTCCTTTTTAGTAGTAGATTCACCTATTATTTAAGAAAATCCAATTTCAATTAACTTCTTAAAAAAAGTTATAGCCTATTATGACTTAAAATAATAGACAAACATGTATAAGGACTGTGGCATATAGATAGACAGATCTATAATCCACACATTATTTCCATACAGAAAGATTACTTTTTGTTAACTTGGAATGGGAGAGGCAGATTCAATTTCCAACAAAATTACTTACTTCCTTCCCTTTGCTTTTTTAATTCCTGTATTATATCATTGTACACACAGGATAAAAGCTCCTCCTGGGGTTTTGTTCCATCCAAATAAACTAAAAAATAAGAAAGAAAGAAGTTTTCATGTGAGTTCTATGCCAATTATCTGTAATAGCAATTAAGAAAATCTTCACTATTCCTATGGGTGCAATCACAAGAGGTGAACAAAATAAAAGACAGGAACAGTAGTCCCTTTGGTTCTGTCCTGAATTCAAGTTAAATGTTTAAAAACAAAAACAAAACAAAAACTAGCATAATAGAAGGGTATTCCAGTTAAGAACTCACTCACAAATATTTTGGTCCAAAAATCTCCAGAAAGGTAGAGATCATAACATTGGGACAGTAGAGCAATGGACTAATTCAGCAGAAAGATCCCTATACAGTGGAAGACCTTGGGTTCTCCCTCAGCTATAGGGTTGGAATGAGCAAGGCAAATAGGGATATTGCTGTCCTCATTCTCACAGCGCAGTAAGGAGTGCCCTGGTCTGCACACTGATGCTTCTCTTCCCTCCGCCCCCACATCCAGAAGCAGGCAGTGCCAAGAGCTTTTACAGCACAAACGAAGCATCGCACAAACTCATGGCAGAGCCCCACCAATATACCCAACTTTGACACTTCTCATGCAAAACTGGCAACTGGAGTGTGTACAAGAAGCACCTAGGAAGTGCCCTAAGTTTAGGTCTTCAGGACTTCAGCCAGATTTTAATTCTTTTGAAGAATTCACCCAATACATCAGATACTACCTCAGAACTCTCCTATTTAGACATACACATGTATACATACATGCACACCCAAGCTGGCTTGTTACATGGACTTAATTAGTGATCAGAACATTTTGATTTTTTTCTTGTAACCTCATAATTTACACATTTTTATTTAAAAAAAAAAACTTTAAAAACTTGAAAAACAAAGCAACAGAAAGGTCCAAACCTACTACCCAAGCACCACAAATAAAAAATCTGAAGAATGTTTGCTTTAGTAGGGAACCAAATTAACAAACAAACCCACCCTCCCAAATTCTATGTTTAATCATTTTATAAGTTTAAAATTAAGGATAGCATACCAACATTACTTGCATTTTCTTCCAATTCGTTTTTATATTTCAGATACATAGGTCACACGTGTCCATCGAAGTACCCCGGTGTATCTGCTGGCTGATAGACTCTGGTGCTACACAAAAATATATTTGCTTTCCCATGCAAGTTTTACATTTTTCCCCCAGTATCAGCTGGTTTAATTAGAGCATCTATCCAAAATACAAATAGGCAGGGAAGCTGCATAACAAAGGAGCCTCCCTTGCTCCAACAGTTATAATACAATCAGTGATATGAACTCTTACTGAATTACCTATTTTGGCCAATCAAATCATGTTTAAGATGAGGTAAAAGGAAGGTTTCTGTGTAATATCTTTCTCAAGTAAATTAAGCTTTATCAAAAGCATTACCAAAACAAATTATTTTTTTCCTCTTTATTGGGCGTACCGATTTCTCAAGTTTTAGATGACTACCAATCTCATCTAGTCATTTCCAGCCTGGATGCCAAACTCCAGGCGAGTCAAGACAGGAACCAAGAAAATGGAGTCCGCCAGAATCCTTGGCCACACGTGAAAATGAAAGCCAACTGAATGGAGCATTTCTTCACTCAGCCAGCAGACACTGACTTCATGTACATGGATTGCTTCAGCACACGATTCAGGTTCCAAACTTGGAGCCAAGTCAGACATTGGCTCAGTAATATAAATCAAATACACAGTATAACTAATACACGGTCTAAACCAAATATACACTAAAACCACACATGAATATTATTACTTTAATTACCGTGTAGCTGTATTCACCCAAGGATAAGATTGCTTTATGTTTTTTGAAGTGCTTCTCACTTTAAACATAGTTTAACTGCAGTACGCAGTCAATAATCAAATAATTTCTCTGACCTAAGGAATCTCTTTTCAGTGTTTTTAAGACGTTTAACATTTTAAATAACCACCCTGTGCTCTAAATGACAAAAATGTTTGTTAGTGCTTGTTAAATAGTCTACACAAGCTTCCCTGTGAATCACAGAGGACAGCTAATCTTACTAGCTTTTATTTGGCAAGCACAGAAGAAAAGCTAGTACAAAAGAACCACTCCACGCTAGGGGATAGAGTGACCCTCAGTGAGCAATAACTGAATAATCTTACCTCCTCCTCCTTTTGCACTCTTCATAAGGAAAGGTCAGAAAATATCTTCTATCCCACAGTTCATTAAGTGGCCTAAGACAATAATATATTTAGTTCTCTTTTCCCTTCCAGGGAAACTTTTAATATACCAGGTTACATAATACTGCTTACTCATAATTATATAAAAGAAAGCCTTCCACAATTAAAATATAAACGTCTTCTGTATTTTTCGGATTGATACATGTAGTCTGTGATTCTTCAGTCAAGACGCGCAAGCTTGCTGGGCTGTTCATCTGACTGTGAATACTTTTCACCATTTCATCCATATAGAGGGCATCAAGTACTAGATGAAACCAAAACCACAGGCATTTCTTAGAAACAGAAAAGAGGGAAAAAGAACCCTTGAGTATCCCTCAGTTAGTAAGTCAAATAATCTAACTATAAGCATTAATGAAAAGGAACAAGATTACCCCCAAAACATCTCACACACACAAAGTTGTTCCTTGTTTGCAACAGGTGACACCTTGAAACTAAAGCGGAATTTCAGGTGAATGTGGCCCCTCAAAACCGTGCAACACCAAATAGCATGTGAACTCACTTCACAGCCTTTCTCTCCATCATGAAAGCTGTGAGATTGCTCTCCAATTCTATGAAACTTGTAAAAACCTGCTTGCCACTAAGACCTCCTCCCTTCTGTCAGTTGTAACTTAAACAGGCCAACGAGTTTCAAAAACTTTTTGCTTTGGGTTTTTATTGGGTTTGGCTGTTTGGGAGGTGGGGAGAGACAGACTGGATCAAAAACAGGATGGCATATCAAGCAGCACAGTATAAAGCAACACTTTTACACGTCTATCTACGGACAGAAACAGAACACATCGGGTAAGTACTGAATGATAGAAAGAAAGCAGGCTTCCTCCTAACATAGGAGCAAATACATTTTACAGGAGAACGGGGTTTAGAAACTGATGCAAGACACATTTTTTAATAAAAAATTAGAAGGCCACAACCCACAGTGCAGATCCACAGGAGAAGACAAAGGTAAAGACATCGTAAGCTCCCAGCTGGTACTGGAATCTAGAATAGCAGCATTAAACCTGGATATTTGAACCTGAATGTCCAATTGATCCCTCTAGTTTCACGTTCAAGTTTCATGTCTAGAAGCTGAGACAAAAACTGCACCACTGATGAAAATCAGTTTTCAGATGGAAGTTATGGTTCTGGCCAATATCAAGAAAGTGATGCGTTTTGTGGTCCCTGAGTACTGGAGGAGATTAGCTAATAATAAACTGTTCATAGATATCACTTGAACTAAAGCACTGGCCTAAAGTGGATCTGGATCTAAATGTTTAAAAGACTAAATTATCATGTTGGGCGAGTATTAACTATGAACTTCAAAACGTTGGGTCACCATGTGAGATCTGACACGAGATAAAGGTGTCAAGATTGGACCCAAATTTTGACTGATTTGGGATGTGATCATGAAAGAGACTCAATGGTCATGACATCCCATGAGTTCATCATCCAAGTGAAAAATATCCATCACTGCACAGAAAGTGATGAGATTAAGCTTATGCCAGTGCTGCAAGCCAAGAGACTTTCAACTGAACAGTGCCATTTGCTACTGCTCCAGGTACAAACTCAAGAAGTAGAGGAAAAGATAAAAAAGAGAAATGAAAAGGAGAAGTGCTAGCTTCAGCTGTTCACTAGTTCAGCAAGTTTTCTGTTTACATATTGGTGAACTGAGAGAAACTGAACAACAGATCCCTTTGAAACAACCATTTGCTCACCATCTTGCTCTGAGCAGAAGGGGGAAGAGGGAAGTACTAAAATTCTACACAGCAGACATTTCAGTACAAAGCTCACTAACAATGTATCAAAGCTACTGACCGTCGTATAGCTTAAATCCATGTTGATCTGTCTCTACTTCAGATTCCGGCTGGAGAGAAAAAAAATTAACATTTTCTGGGCTGCTCTTATGAACACTTTCACAGATACATTCTCTTAAATTAAAAACATATGAGTTATATACCACTGTATCATAAGTGACAAAATTTGTCTTCAAAATTAAACTGCTGTATACAACCATGAAAATACAATATACTTTATTTGATCTAGAACAACAGATTCTTCAAATAATACCTCTTAAGTTCATTAGAACTTTATTTTCTAGAAATAAGAACGACTTCATCCTCTTTAATAAACAACTCCAATGTTAATACAAGAGTTGCTTTTCTTTTTTAATTTGGAAACCACAGAACTACATACTGCTGCATGGGTTTTTTATCTAGGATTAAGACAAAAATATTATTAGCTTCATGAGCACAAAATATCTTGTAAAATGCATCCAGCATACACCTCTTCTTTATTTAACAGAGCACCAAAGAATACAGTAAACTCCTTTTTGTTGAGTATACTCAGTCTTTTTTGGCAACTGAAAAGTTCTGTTATCGCAATGCTCTCGTTCTATTCCTCTCGCATAAAGTTAACGTGATTTCGAGCAGCATCCATTTCAAAAAGTTTATCAATAGGAGAACTGAAAAGGGAAAAAATGGTACTAAAACTTTATCTTAAGCTTACTTATATCTATCAGGTCTTCTATCAAAGCCTTTACCTTAAAGAAGTCATCCTGAGAGATTATATCACAGTTGGGAAGAATTTTCTTAAGCTTCTCTGCCAGTGTTGTTTTCCCCCCCATTTGTTACACTGAATTAGAAAACACAGTAAAAATTGGATCAAGACAAAAATACGCGTATACACATGCACACAGACATATGCACATGCACACCCGCTTACATGTAAATATAGTTAGGGTAAGTCAAAATACAGATACAATCCAAAAACCAAGAAGTTTATTCACATTAAATACTCCCTACATCCAGAAATTTGCTGGCAAGTTCTAACAGCTTTCAGAGAGTAAATCTAACAGTGGCAAGAAAGGGAATAGAGATGGCATCTGAGATTAATGAAAAAGACAGGGACAAGTTCTAAAAAGTTACATGATATATATATATATATGTCAATATTGTGTTGTATTTGGAATCTATTTTCAAAATATATCTCAAAATACAATTTATCACAAATAGAAACAATGTCACACTTAATTCTGAAACAAATAGCAGTCTTAAGTTTGAGGAAATTTAACTTGTCAATACTTACCCTCCAAGGCCAACAACCAATACTTTCATAGTTTGTATTCTCTTCAGTTCTTTCTTTTCACTGTCAAAAATAATAAGCCAGTGAAATTTGACAACAAGGAAACCTGCTATTGCATTAAGTAACACCAGGTATAGATAATGTTTTTTAAGCTTTCTGTCCTACTTCTTTGCAAAGTTACTGTCAGAACCTCTAGCTCTTCTAGCATCTTAATGCTAACAGAAAAACCCCACACATACCACATCAGATTTGGATGCATTATACCACAGACAGTATTTTAACAATTTGGGGAGAACTTTGAGAGACTTGTTCTACCAATATCAATTAACATGGCAGTTTCTGGAAGAAAAGCACAATCGCTAGCTCAAACAACTAGCTGAAACACTAGGTAAGAAAAAGAGATGCTGTGGTGAAAAAAAAAAAAACAAAATCCAAACCCCACAGAACCCAATGCCATGTGCCAAGGTGAAAGATGTTTTTAAAATTTCATAAAAGTTTATACAAAGAGTATGTCCAAAGATTCTCTTATGAATTTGGCCTCAGCAGTTTAAGAATCCACCATTCCCTTGTCCCGAGTTAACAGCACAGACCATACAAGTGCTCCAACACAGGGCAATTGGGATTCATTAGAACTACTGTAAAGGCAGTTTAAGCCATCCTGGCTGATTTAGCACTGTAGAAGACTATGTAACACTTGTTCTGCTCCAGAAGAGATCAAAAACTAAAACTCTGGAACAGATGTTCACCCACATGCCCACTGCTGCCAAGAAACCAACCTTGAGGCTCTGACTGGCTGAACACCTTCAGCTGTCGCTGCTGCCAGAAGACACAATCTTGTCTTTCTCCAACTCTCTCTTACAACTTCATGCTGGTGCAGGTGTTTGCAGAACCCATAGTGAACTGCATTGGAAAACTACTCCACCTGAAGAACAGTTCTGCAAAAGGGAAGGGAGGAAAAGAACAGCAGTTGTCAGCTGAATTAATTCCCTTCAATTTACCATCTATTCACCCATGCCGGGGAAGATACAGTGTAGCAGAAGGATGGGTAGCAATGGAGCTGCTTCTCTTGACAGCAGCACTAGTCCAGAGAGTTTGTCAAACCACAGTTTAACATTTGTCAAACATTACTTACCGAGAGCACACACCAATTAATAACTATTTAACCACACACAAACACACTGTTTTTCACCCACTCCATCCTACTAGGTCACACTTAAGAAGATAAGGCCTATAACACATAAGACCTGATAGGACAGAAGGGGTAAAAGCAAGTGGGGGAAAAAAAAAAAACCTCCCCAGTAACAAACAAGTATCTGCTGTACTATACTAGACAAAAGACAGGGCATGAGTATGAAAAGTAAAACCCACAGTATTTCTGTTTTAAAGAAAGAGTTGGATATACACAGAGTCTGGGAGAAAGCAGTTTTAGCCTTTTCTACTTGGAACACAAGACTGAAAGTTCAACTATATTCCATTCTCATTATTTCACAGGCCTGTGAAATCTTTACATGGTCATTTTATGTGTTTCTTCTGGTAGATAAAAATAAAAACATATTGACTAGTCCAAGAGTTATCATCAGTACAATAGCTGTTGATCTGCAATGCTGCTGAGTACCTACAGCAGTTGGCACTGGACAATTTTAGAAGTCAGCATCTGAGGGCTTGTTAGGAATATTGTAACTCCCAAGTTAGACGATACACTGCATGTTGGTGGTATTACCTGTCTATTCAGAGAGCACTAACAGATTACCTGCTTGCTCTCAGGAAGCTCTGATACTCAGTCCCTCAAAAAACTACTATTTTTTAAAAAAATCAGTAAGATTTGTGTTCTTTGTCCTTTGTCCCACAAAAAAACCCCACTATCTAACAAACTAAATAACATCTAGATACACATGCTGAGCTTTGGACTCTAATTTACATCACTGTCTGTATGAGAGTTAATCCCCATTTAAAGGAAAAAAACACCAAGATGAACAAAATCCACCAGCTCTTCCCTGCTGCCTCCTCCCCAAAAGGAAGGAATAACACAAATTACAAAGACAAGTTTGCCACCAACACTGCAACACAAAACTCCTAAATTATTCCTTCCTGTCTCACTTTAAGCATCTCTAAACAACATAAACCTGTTATGACCACATCAGAGAACTGCTATTAACCGATTTTTTACGCCACGGCATGACAAAGCTGCAGCACACGGTAGCAGTTCAGCGGTAACGGCCAAAACACGCTTCCCATTTGGCACGACCACTTCAGCACCTCCGAGGTTAATACTGACTTTTAACCACTGCTTAAGGACACGCAGGATGTCCCGAAGAAGCCATCCCGGCCCAACGGCTTTCACACGGGCAGAGCTCCCACCTCTTGCGCATAACTACGCAGGTGACCAAGGCGCGTATGCCACCAGCTTCACCGCGGAGCCGGCACGAAGCTCCTGTCACAGGCCCGCGACGGGGGCCCCCCAGGCACCTGCACGCGCCCCTCGGGCCTGGCCGCCGCCAACGGCCGCCCACCTCCCCCGCCCACGCCGCTGCCCCGCCGCGGCCGCGCGCTCTGATTACGGCCTCCTCAGGCCGCGCTCCATTCCCTTCCGAGGGGGGAGAGCGAGGAGGGGCGACGGGTGGGGCCTGGGCGCGCGCGGGGATTGGCTGCGCCCCGGCTCGTCCCGCCCCCGACTCGCGGGGCGCCCGCCGCTGGGGGGCGCCGCCGGCAGCCCCCACGCCACCCCCCCTCCCCCCGCTCCGTCCTTCCTTCCTCCCTGGCCGCCGGCGCGCACCGTTCTGGGAGCCCAGCGAGGGCTTGCGCCACCGTCCCGCGCCGCGGAGCCGCCCGCAGCCTGCTGAGGCGGCCGCCCGCGCCCGACCCAGCTGCAGCCATGTCCAAGCCGCCCCCTAAGCCGGCCAAGCCAGGTAAGGGAGGGGCGCGGCGGCCCGAGCCGCCGTCCCCCGGCCGCCTGCGCCCCGCCCGGGCCGGCAGCGCGGCTTCGCCGCGGGGCGCGGAGCAGCCCGGCGCCTCCTGGCACGTGGACGGTGCGGGAGCCGGGTCGGGGCTGTCAGAGCCGGCGCAGCCCCCGGCGGGGTGCCGCCGCCATTAACCGCCGTGTCGCTCGGTCGACGCCGGCGTTGGTGGCGCCGCCCCTGGGGAAGGTTCGAGAGCGCCGCCGGGGCCGAGCCGTTACCGGGGCGCCGCGACGAGGTGCCCCAGAGCAGCTCGTTGCGGTTGTCCACCGTAAGGTTTCCGCAGCTCTTCGTCGAAGCCTGCTGCAGCTCCTGCTGCTGCCGGACTCGCCGTGCGTGGCCTTCGAGACCCTGTGGCAGGTGCATGTGTCCATCACCCTTGCTAGAGCCTCTGGGCCTCGCAGTGCGTAAATCTCGGCCCCTGCGCCCGCTTGGCTATGTTTAGCGCAGAGTTGGTTTTCAAAAGTTAGTGAGAATCGAGTATTTTTTCTGAAAAAATATTAAAAATCATTGGAAACTGCACAATTCTATTTTTGGAAGTTGGAAATCATTGGGAGTTGCACAGTTTTTCAAATAAAGTGTTTTCCTTCAGCTAAGGAGGCTAAGGCCTTTCCTCTGCCAAAATTTAAACCACGAGATTTGAGGGTTTGTTTTTTTAAATGAGGAATTGGTCTGGAAAGTGCTGTTGCTGTTTACCATTTTGGCACACCATCCTGCAGTATAAAAGGCTGGGTTCTTACTTCTAGTTAAAGATTCACTTTTAACATAATCAAGTAGATAATCATATTTTGGGAGACATTAACCACCTTATCTGACCACTAAATATGTTCAAATTTCAATATTTTCCTCCCTTAGAATATCCTTGAAATACCTATGTGCTTTAGGAGTACTTAAGTACATGACATAATTGAATATTTTAACTAGCCAGCTTATTTTACAAGTTTTTAATGTGTTTAAAAATCAAGTAATTGCAGACCCAGTTTAGAACAGTTGCTTACTTATCTGCAGAAGTAAAATCTGGTGAAGCTCTGAATGCAGAGTTTCATCCTTGGGTGACTTACCTCTACCCTAAATTTACTAAGCCTCTTTGAAAACAGGGCTTATTTAAAAAGAAATCGAAAAGCACTGATAGAAGCATTGCTGTTCTGGTCTCCCGCTGAAAACCCATACTGAGGAAATCTGTAGGCTTCTCAAAGGTTTTGGTGTGACTTTTAACACCCAAATATGTGAGAAGAATAAATTTTTCCATTGAACTTGATTACTCAGTTCTCTAATCTGCAAAAAGAGGAGTTGGCTTAAGAGAACGATTAAGGAGCTAAAGCCTCAAGTCTTGTTTAACGTGCATCAGCTATGAGGCTAAATCAGGCGTGATGTTTCTGACATTGGGCATCCCTTCCTAGTTTGCTAGGATGCAGTTTTGTGTTAGTTTCATCTGGTAAAATGCAGACTGCTGTCAAAAGGGGAGGTTCCCTGCTCCCTTGCCCTTCCTTTTCCATTGTACTTAGTGACAATGTGACAACTTGGATCAGTGCTCTGATGCTACAGAATTCTTTCAATGTTGTTATTTTTCTATCTAATCAACTTGCTGGTTTACCAGCTTCTGGTTTACCACGTGATTACTAGATGCAGCAAAAAGGATGAGGCAGAAACAAATGGCTGAAGGAGGAAGAGAGTAAGACTTTTTTGGTAGTGGCTCTCATCATATTAAGGGTAATGAGATTCGTTTTGATGAATCTCTCATCTTTGTTTGAATAGAGAATGTCTCATGGAGGCTATTGCATTAATTTTTTTCAAAGGTATTTTAAGGAAGAAACTGTCTTCTAGCCTACTTGAAAATATGTTTGTATTAAGGCATGTGTGTCTGGCTTTTTCTCTGTCTTTGATATCAGTTATCCCTATAATACTGTTATTGTTCTATGAATCTCCTGGGTTATAGACATTAAAGTGTATTAACTTAAAAGACAAGTAGATACAACATAGGGACTGCATCTGTTGAAACAATTCCTACAGCACTATAATGCTCTCTGTAGTGGTAGCTTCCAGACTGCAATTGGTTGAATGTCCTCTCAGTGTATTTGATCAAGCTATGTTAATTTTTCTTCACTGACAGAGATCAGATATAGCATACCAGTCTGCATACGGGTCTATAACCTGTGTCAGGGAACAGCAAACCTGCTTACTTTGCCAGTGAATTGTTAGAATTCAAGAAAGATAGAAGAGAAAACAAGACTTTGGCTACTGTAGTTCTTTAAGTAATGCTGGGGGGGGGGAGGGGAGCGCAGACTAGATAGAAGGAGATATAGCTTGTGGCAGGAAAGCATTTCTAGTGAAATAAATATTCATCCTTTCTAAAACAGTGAGCGTATTCATCAGAGGGGTGTTGGGAGATTACAGTTGGATGGGCAGACAGTCATTTAAAAATGTGGAAAAAGGCATTAAGGGAGAAAATTAAATAATTATTGCATGAAATGCAATTTTCAGTAACAGAGCTTTTTATCTGACAGAAAGCTCTTCACTTCTAATAGTCCTGCCATGATCACCTTCTGTTAGGATTTCAGTTGCAAAGAGATTTTTAACATCTATAAACAGTCATCTAATATATTTGTCAACAGTTGAGCTTGTATCTTGGAGTCTGTGGTTAGGTTCTGAATAAAGGATCGTGGTTGTTTTTAAGGGCTTTTAACAAGCTCCTAGCTTTGCTTTTTGCTGAGGCTGTTTTACTACTCTTGCTTTTTAGCAGTATTTTCTATTTAGTTTTGCTATTGGTGATTCAAATGAGTGGAGTAGGAGTTGAAAATAACTAAACTTTCTTCTATGTCAGCACTATGCAAGTGTAGAGTTTCCCCTCCATCTTTCAATAGCTCTATTGATGTCTCAAACTGCATTGCTCTTTGCAGAGTTCATTAACTTTTTAAACATTCTGTGCCCAATGTTGATCCTATTTACAAAAGTTACTTACTACATTCTTCAAACCTGACAAGCTGTATTGGCTCCTGCTAGTTGTCTCCTTGAACAGCGTTCCCTGTCTGATTGTTATTTAGAACCTTACATAGGCTGCAGCAGCAGCAACTTTTGGAGAGATGATAGTATTATATGAATAGTTAATAACACTTAACCTTAGTTTCATATTCTCCAGAGAGAAGGATTCATTGATCCTAGGGTACAATCAACACAACGTTTTACAAAGAAAACTTGGTACAAGTCTTTGTCTCAAGGAAATTACAATTTAAAGTAATTCCAGTTGAGAAGAAGGGAGGTGGGAGGAAACATAATATATGTAACACAAATGGTTACCTTTGCAGCCACCAGTAGCTTTCACAATTAAAAGTAGGATTCTATATGCGAGTACTTAGTTTGAATCATAGTCAAGTTCATTTCATATTACTGCTTAGGTAAAGTAGGATCTGTGGCAGGCACCATTCACCAGAGCAGGAGTCCTACGTTGAGTCACATGGGAAAGGTCTGAGCAATCAGTAGGCTTGAATTGGGCTTAGGTGATGGTTTTGGTTCCTTCTGTTGTTTCTTCTGTTTCTGTTGGTCAGGGAGGAGTAAACATGAATGTGGGGAGTTATGCTAGAGTCACCAGCTCTAAGGTGGGGGGGTGAGGGGCATCAGAAGAACTGTTAAAAAGCTTGAAGTCCGCTTTCAATATGAATTAAAAACACTTATTTCTGACCTCAAACCTTCCACTTACTGCAAGCTGCTGTGGCCACAAGTAGCCTTTCTACAAGCAAAGGCATCTCGCGTATTTGCAGAAATAAAACCTGTAGTAAGTAGGGGAAGATTTCAGCATCAAACTGGGCAGCTCACAATTCATTTGTGAATAATTTGCAGCAAACATTAAGTGAAGATATTCATGTTCATCTTCTGTGAGGATATTCTTAATTCTGGTTTTCTGAAAACAAATGCTAAACACTCCTTCCACTCTAGGTGCTGACAAATACAGTTCATGACTTTTGGGGGGCTACGCCACTTTATTATCTACAATGGCACCAGTCCACCCTTTGTCTTTTCCAGGTGTCACTACTCAAATTTTCCCAGGCTTTTTCCTTTCTCTCTCTTTCTCTCTCTCTTTTTTTTTTTTTTTTTTGGGGGGGGGGTGGTGCGCTCTCCCCCTTTCCCCTTTGATTTGGATGCCCTATATTCATTTCCCCTTTCTAACAAGTACTACTAAGAAGTGGAAGATGGTTCTCTAACCAGTGGAAACTCTACTTTTTTGTGTTGGTTGTGGCAATGCTTAAATGCTGTATTGTACTCTTGTGTCTCTGTGCAAGATCCTGAGAGCAAAATGCCAAAGTTGAAGTGGCACTCATGTAAAATGTATTTCCACTTTTTTTAATCCCACTGGCCTGGGTGTAAAGCACCTTATTTTCCAGGTTCTAAGAAGCAGGAAAAGCACATTTCAATCGGGTCTTAATGTCCTTTTATTAAAATTGCCGCATCCTCCAAGAGACATGCAGATCATAATGTGAATATATCTGTCCTTACTAAAGCAACCTGTAAGCATATTGCAAATAATTCTGATTTGCAGTTTACTAGTGATACTAGCACTTGACCAAAACTTTGCATCTTCTAGTTGCTGCAGTTACCAGGTTATGTTCTTTCTTTGGAGAGTCTTAGACTGAGAATGAGAAAATGCTCTCTGTGCTTTTGCTACCATACTTTCTGTGAGGTCAGGCGGAAGATAGATGACTCTCTTGCTACAGAGAAAATCATCTGAATGTGTATCAGAATTCATGTTCACAGCTATTCCTTCTGCTCCTCCATCTAGAGAAGATGCAGAAACTAGCATAGGACCTGAAACCTGCAAACTGTCCTTCTCTTCCCGCCTGCAGGCTTATACATTTTTTTCTCTTTTTGGTCAAGTTGTTATAGCTGGGGATTGAAATTAGTTGTTTATAGTCAAGTTTATGCTAGAGAGCGTCCCTGATTCTCAGCTGCTTCTATGCAGCCTCGTGGGGCCAAAAGGGAGGATGGATGGTGACTCTTAGCCCAGGACTAGCTTGACCCCTCACAAATGCTGACAGACCTGAAGTTTTTTAATTTATGTGTAGATAACCATGGGCCATGCAGGATTTCCCACAGCACAGAGATGATCACTTTCTCTGTATTACAGGCACTGATAGTGCTTTGTGACACCCAGGGAGTCTGTTTATCTGATTCTGGTTTTATGGCGCTCTAGAGCTACTAGCTCTGAATATAGCTAATGAAAAGCTGCTGCGTCAGAACCAATATCTGTTCTGCAGAACCTCATTTGTGTTGGAGCGAATGAGATTTGTTTGCATCTGTCCATGGCAGGAGAACCAGGGTGCCAAATTCCAACAAAAGACTTGTGTCAGTTCATTGGGCCCAAGCCTTATTAGCTCCTGGGAACATTAGCTTACTAGCATGTTTATTTCCTTAACTGAAGTAAATGGCTCTCACATCTAGTACACCTTACTTTTGGTTGAGGAAGTAATATAAATTGACCAGCTAATGAAATTGCTTTCCCTCCTCTGTGGCTGCGGAAGTTCAGCCTCACTCAAATGTTTTGGTGGCAAGTTTAGTAGAAGAGGGGTTTTTAATGATAGTGTCTACAATGGCACAGAGAAGCTAGAGTAAAAGAACGGGGTAGGGGGAAGTGGAAAAAAGCCTCACTGAGAGAAACAGTAACTCCTTGTTGAGAAAACACTAAGCACTTATTTGAAAACAACCTTCTATTAATGATACTGCAAGTAAAAATAAACCTCAAAATTGTTAGGAGGAGGCAAAAGGTTTATAATCTTTTGACAAAATTGTCTTTTCTTTTTAACTTTGCATTACAAAGCACAATAGTGATGTTTTTAGTTTAGTAAATATCAGAAGCTGCATTTTTTAACATTTTAATTTTTTAACTTTTTTTAACACTTTTAATTATTTAAATTAGAACCTCAGTTTACTTTTATGCACTTCATTTGCAATTTCGAGGCAAATCAGTTTTAGCTGGGAGAGGGCAATATTAGAAATCTGAGTTGCCCATTTCCTTTCCTGATAAAAGCATTTTATCTTTATTTAAGAAGTCATCCAAAAGAATTCAAAGGGAGCAAGGTCAGTCAAACATGATAAAGGCATTTGTTTTATGTGGCAGCAGAATGTCACTGATTAGAGTGAATCGTTAGTTTGACTCGCTTACCCTGAGGTGTTTTTGAGGAGGGTTTTGTAAATTGTGGGAGTCTGTATGCTAAGATGTATTTGTGTCTGCTTAGTATGCATAAGAAGTTATCTTGTTAGATAGGTGTTCTGCAGATGTTTAATGCAAGTTCCATGAGAAAAGGAAAAGATAGTCTTGTGGCTAAAGCATGGGACTGAAAGCAGAGGGAGTTTATACTTTTCCCTCTGCTTAAAAAGAGATTTATTGTGGAACACTTGATTGCACTGTGCCTCCATTTTCTTTATCTTTTGAAAAGGATACCCCCCCCCCCAGATCAAGCTGAGAACAAAGTCACTAATATTTGTCTAATGCCTTGAAATCTTCAAGTCATGTCTTCTATATTTTAGTTATTTTGTCCTAGAAATACATGGTGGGGGAGGTACAGTCAGTCAACTCTGATAAGTTCAAATCAATGCTAATATATTAGTTCTCCATGACACAGATATCTTGCAAAGTGGTTAGCTGTGGAGAGGGGATAGTAAAGGGGAGCAGGAGAGTATCATCAAGCTCTTTCTGACTTTTTTCTTATTACAAAGGACACTGGCAAACAAAAGCTGTAATTTTCTCTGCATGCCTAGGGATGTGCATTACTAAACAAAAGTAGCTTCTATTCAAGCAATTCTAACTACTCATGTGCCCAGTTAAAGATAATTTGTCAGTATTTGCAGAAAAGGGATTCTAGTTTGATCTGTACTTTGAGTCCTTATATTTTATTATTTTAAATCTTTTAGACTGATTTTTGCATTTAAAAATAAGCTGCAAATTAGTACCACGTCAAGTGCTCAAATCCTATTGTTCTTAGCTCTTAAATGCAGCACTGTATAAATCTGTTTATCAAGAAATATTTGTAAAGATCATTCAGAAGTGCCAGTAAGCAGCAGTGCTCAACTCCCGTATAAATTGCTGTAAAATTAACATGAACCAGACTGGCATCTTATAAATGCAGATCTGTACTTTGTACTTCATCATGGGAAGAGATTTTTAGAACGTGCTATGCCGTGACACCACAGCTTGACATTTGGGGAAGTAATTCTCCATTTCTGTTGTATAGAACTAAAAAAATTCGGCCAATTTGCCTAAGGTTTAAACAACAGTTTAACAATACTTTTATCAGCATAAGTGTTTTTGTTCTTCTTTTCCTCCACTTAAGGGTGTGACAGTTTTAGAAAAATCTGTTGATACAGATGCAATACATTATTACAGAAAACACTCACTACACAGATCTGCATTTCCTAATTTTTCTGTCTTCTGCCATCTTTTCATTTTAATATTTCTTATTCTTCCTTTTTGTTCTCCATTTCCTCTACCCCAGAATTGTACTTGAAAAAAACCTTGAAAATTAGTGAGTGAAGGTTAAAGTTGTCACAATGTATACTGTGCAATTCTATTTTGCATTTTTGTCATCTATTTAGAAAGCTTGGGAGAAGGGAGGGAAGGGAGCTACCCTTTATCACCCAGCCCTTTCTGTCTCCCTTCCTGTTCTGTCATCTCTTGTTCTTTTTCCTCTTTTTAGTTGACTTCCTCCCTGCCTCAGCTGGAACACTTTATTCTGAAGCTCTTAGATCTAGGATACACTACCCTCTACTTTTGTTCATCATCACCATATAGGTAATGAACAAAAATGAGGTTTCATTTTAGTTACTGCCACAGTGCAGGTATTTAGTTTCTAGGACATAGATCTGAGAAGTATTGGACTCTTTATGCCTAAGAAATGAGAGAGAACCAGTAAAGCCAGATTTGAATGTTATAGTGTTACTCAAAAGTAAGGTCCAGAATATAGGCACAGGATGCAGTTATGAATTATAAGAATCATCATATCTACAGTGTCTACGTGCATCTGGCTATTTTAGAAAGCTTCACAGATTAACTTTATGGATAGACTATTATAAACACATAGGCCCAAAAAGCTTAAGATACAGGACTACAGAATGTTTTGCGTAGGAGTTGCACCTTAGTAAATGTATTTTCATAAACACATGCTGTGGCATGGCTCTTGCTCAAGAACATCCAGAGGTATTTGAATACATCTTTCAAGATCCAATTTGAGACTGTTGGATATGCTGCAAAATGACAGACTGGTCAATATGGCAGCTTATGCAGTTGAATACCCTCCCCACTCTTCTCAAGCCTGTCAACTTATATGTATTTAGACTGACATGTAGAGCCCGTAAGTTACCATTCTAAAACAATCACTCTTCTTGTGGGAAGGCTTTTAGATATTAGGGTAACGAAGAGTGCCTACTTACTTGTCACTCGATTCTTCTAGTATAATTTGTGGCTTAATATACTATGCAGGATTCTGTGTAAGCATACAGTTTATTTTACAGTACCAGACTTTGGCAGTAAGTTCACTGGTGCCTCTGAGCAATAGCCTGGTCTAAGTGCATTGTCCAGATGGACTAAATACTGTTTTGATTACAAGTTGATCTATATAACAATGTAAAGTTTACAGTTTAAGGACCTGAAGTACAGTATAGAATATCTACATACTTAAGACTTCAGCTATTTAGAAGTAAACAATACAGAAAAACCATTGAGTCCAGTGGATTTCAGCAGTTCAGCTAATAAAATTATGCAAGATAGTTATTTCTTTTCCTGAGCTCTTATGCTTTCTCCTTTGTATTTTTGAAATACACCTATGTTGGTCAATTTTCTTTATTTATGTTTGTATAGATGCTTCCTTTGCAGTTTATGCAATTAAATTTGTACCTCTCTACATTAAGATTATGTTTTCTGGGCTTGGATGACACTGACAGTCTCTTAAAGCTGCCCTATTAAAACAAACATTGCCCACTTAGTGGAATTGTAAACATTATAGTTTATTTTAAACATCTAAACAGAACAACATATCAGTTGTACATTACATAAATAGGGCTTGGATGACCATTTGCCACTTTTCTTTGAAGTCCAACAATAATTCCTAATTATTAGCCTTAAGTAAGTATGAAAAAATGATGGGGATATTCATCACTTTTATATTTCTTTATTCCTTCCTTAATCCTGTAGTGCTTGACCCATCTGACTCTCTTAATAGAAATATATATAACAGATGTTCAGGTGGCTTTTTGTGTGCTTCAAGCTGTACTTTGCCTGAGATGTCAATGGCTACATAGTGAGCCAGGTGTGCACAAGGGGCAGATTACACTTAGCTGACCATTTGGCTCATTTCCTTCAGAACTTGTGCTGCTGAGTTGAGTATTTTCATCGATACAGGCATACCACAAACTCACTCGAACAGAGTTAACGTTTAAGAAAAGGCGTTCAGTTGGATTTAGGGGCTGTAGGTGCGTGCTGTGGTTAGAAAACATGATATTGGCACTATTTTTCTTTTTTAGGGCAGGTTAAAGTGTTCAGAGCCCTGTATACGTTTGAGCCCAGAACGGTGAGTATGTTTAGATTTTAGGGTTTGGATTTTTTTGTTTGTTTATTTAATCCTGTCTATAATAAAATCTTCCTGAGTTCTGCTTGGTTTGCCCTGTCAGACTTGCTGTACTACAGTTTTGATGCAAAAAGCCTCCAATGTTGATGGATCTCGGTTCTTAAACGTGTCCATAACTGCCTAATATATCACCATTTTCTCCTTCCTCAAGTTCAGCTCTTTCTAAAAGCATCATGTCTTCTTTAGTACCAGTTGCCTGCAATCTAGG
Organism: Dromaius novaehollandiae; assembly: GCF_036370855.1. Lineage (NCBI taxonomy): Eukaryota > Metazoa > Chordata > Aves > Casuariiformes > Dromaiidae > Dromaius > Dromaius novaehollandiae. Next base: position 12,176,493 of record NC_088130.1, on the reverse strand, counting down.
ATAAGCAGACTCAGTGTGTCCCTCCCCCCTCCCCCTTCTTCCAAAGGCAACAAAGATAATTCAGAATAGAGAGATTTGATGAACTGGGACCAGCCAAAAAGGGAAGAGATTAGCAAACACTAGCTATATTTCACTGCTCTTGTTGCACAGAGCTCTGTGGGAAAGACTACAGCCTTTTTGTTTACCTGTCAGGAGGGTCACAGATCCAAAAAGTTAGCTGTAGTTTGACTTGCCTACCGTATGAAAGACTGTCAGGCAGTTGTCTTCTTCCTGGAGAATTTGAGCTATTGTAATTTTCAAAGAAGAGCTGAAGGTACTCTGCTTTTCCCATGTATGTGTTTTGTCTAGGTACATGCATTCAGAACTTTATTTACTTTTTTTTTTAAAGCCAGATGAACTGTACTTTGAAGAAGGAGATATCATTTACATCTCAGACATGGTGAGTCTGACACATCCCATATAGACAGAATAATTCTGAGATGCAGCATTATCCCTTTAAACTTTTCCCCTTTCTCTCCAGAGTGATACAAATTGGTGGAAAGGAACTTGCAAAGGGAGAACTGGACTAATTCCAAGCAACTATGGTAAGTCTGAAATATTTTCCTTGGTAAGGTCATTCGCAGTGAAAGGAAATTGGTAAATGAAAATTGCTGATATGCTTATTTTCAGAAACTATGATAACAATATTGATGTTTAACTGTCCTCTGCCAGAGTATTTCAAAATACTCAAATTCTGCAATATCAGTCACCACTATATGTTGGCTATGTACAGGCTGTCTGAGGTTTTTATAACCTACAGAGGGACAGCTTGAGTTTGGCAAGTTCATGTTTCTAGGTGTGTAGCAAGAGATGCCTTCAGTCTTGAGGGAATGAATAGATGGGTATACAGGATGATTTTACAGACTGAATGCTAAAGTGATAGCGTTATATTCTTGATGCCCTTACTGGATGTATTCCTGCTTTTAATATCTTCTCATTAGCTGTTTCTCAGCTGTATTCTTTCAGTCTGCATGTTGTCTTTTTTTAAGTAGACCTAATGGTGGACACCACAGCCTTTAATAGCTTTGAGATCAAGAAGTCTGACACAGCAGGGGCTGTCTGTTTACAGAGATAGATAATCAATATTGGAGTTGTTAGGCAAACCTAGAACCAGAGAGGAAGATAAAGCAGATTGTGAGTACTTCTGTAAGCCTCCTTTGACCTTTTCCACTTAAGAAACAGGGTTGTTCTGTTTGCCTGTAGTGGCTCCTTAATGAATGTATTCAGCCACTGAAAGAAAGAAAGGAGGGGGGAGAAAAAAAAAAAAAAGGTTTGCTTGTTAAAGTCACTATGTTAAAACCATCTAACCAGGTAGGTAGAAATAAAGAGTAATAAAACTGCAAAAATTCATATTTGACCTGTTGGGATGAAATAAAAATTGCTTTTTCAGATTCAGCTAAAATCATTTTGGAAACCTATGAGTACAGGCAACCCAGTTGAATTCTTCCAAGTTCTCTCAGGAAATGTAGGCAGAGCAGCAGTGTCATGTGACAGATAGCATCAAAACCACAATATGTCAGTAGCAGTGTGCTTGCTTCACGTCCATCCTTTCCTCACTAGGAAATGTTATGGTAGCAATGATATGATTCCCTGCCCTAACCTATAGTCAGATTAGGTGAGCTGTCTCAGTAGAAATCCATGAATGGAAGGCTACAATGCAGTTTCTTTCCACAAGCTGAAATTTCTCAGTTACTTTTGTGACTGACAGACTGATTGTATTCTAGCCATCTGCCAGAGGTTGTCGTTATTATGCACTGGAAGAATGGTTTACACATGCTCACCTATGCTCTGATTTCTTGCAGATATCGGAGTATGCTATATTTAAAATAAACCCAGCAACTTACTGATTCTGTTTGTATGTTTTCATTGAGATCATTTGGAAAAATTGGCTCTAGAGTGGTTTATTGAAAAATTACCTGAGCCAAAGTTTGCAACTTCCACTTCTGTTTTAGTCTGGTGCTGCACGTTTTGCAAAAACTTTGTATGTGAGCAAAACAGGAGCCTATGCAGATACTACAAATAAAGGGTACTGGGACATAAAAGCAGTGTCTGTACACAACAGCAAGTCAGAGGTGTTCTAGCTGCTACACAGTGCAGCTAGTATACTTGGTTGCATATTTATTGCATACAAGCATGTCTTTTGATTTGGACAAACTGTAAAATCACTCAAAGCCTGCTTCCGCTGCTTGTTAGTCTTAGGACTGCCCAGGTTCAGTCCCATTCCTGTGCTACTTGAAACACTGCACTCTCCTGTGGTCTTCTATAACCTTTTAGGGGAAGATGCAGACAGATTGGAAACTACTGATTTCGTGGTGAGGTCTTGTGCTCCATCTGCTGGACTGGAAGGAGCACATTTGGAAAACAGATATAAATGGAAACGCTGATGAAGCCAGAATCAGTGCTGTCTGCATTAAAAATGCTTATTACTGCTTTTGACAATAATTTTATAAGGACAAAATTATTTTTATGCTTCTGAGACAGTGATATCTGCAGAGATTAATGCTTTCTGCTGTGCCCTAGAAGCACAGCTCAGTATGACTAGAGTGTTCTATTTGTATAATGGCTGTCTGCTCTGCAACCAGCTTCTCCAGTGCTGCTTTAGGATTCTGTTCACTGCACAAATTTTTCTAACCTGAAATACCAGAATATAGCATTTGCATTTTATTTTACTCGTAACTGAAGAGATAAACACGTGAAATCTTGCAATTATAAATCATTATGTGAGCAATACACACCAAAGTGAGAAAAGATCTGGGTAGGTCGTGATAGACTTGAGACTCTTACTTCTGGTGACTGAAGTACTTTATATTTGCCTGCGTTGCATCTGATTATAGTAACACTTTGACCAGAGAAACACACACTCAGATTTTGCCTACCTCCTCTAAAAGCAGAGGGGCAAGGGCTTAGAGAACCCAGTCATCTCAGATTGGATGCTGTCCTACTTGCCTGTACCCGTAGTAGTCACAGGCTTTTACCTAAAAAGAAGTTTAAAAAAGGGAGTTTCCAAGTCACAGCCCCACTTCCAACTGTTCCACAGTGCTGTTCATTTCTTTTTGCTGCTGCAACAGCACTGTGACCAGGAATCTTGCCCTGCTCTTCTCCAATAAAACCTAAAGTTTGCAAGATGAAGAGAATATCTACTAAACTTCAACATTCCCATCACAAAATTCAGTTTTGATTTGCAGACCTCCTGTAACTTTTCTAGGGGAAATGCAAATCTCCGTAAAAATAAATAGGAAGCCTATTGACAGTGAGTGGACTTAATTACTTTTCACAGGCCCCTTAAAAGTAATACACTGATAACTACAGGTGGCACGCTATAGCTTGAAAGCCACTGCACTGCAGAACAATGACCAGCCCCTGTGCGACTGCTCAAAAATAATCTACAAGTGTAGAAAGACAAGGAACAACCAGGATAAAATACTGTCAGATTCTCAGTGGCTTGCAACCTCTGATCAATTTGAGGCTGTTCTTTGAAGTTTTCACAGATTCTTCTCTGAATTTCTTTCCTATACACAGGAAAGGGAAGTGTATCCAACTAGTCCATCACTTGGAAGTCCTCTTCACATTAAAATGGGATATGTACTGTTGGCTGTTCCAGAGCAAAGCAAAGTTTTATTCCCATACAGGTAGTATCAAATATCTGTTCAGTTTCAGAACCGGTTAGAGTTTACTGTCTGTTTCATTTCAGTGGCAGAACAAGCTGAGTCTATTGATAACCCATTGCATGAAGCTGCCAAACGAGGTGAGTTTGGACTTTGGTTGTGTAATGCTAAAGAAAGATTTGTCTGTTTTGTGCCAAAATGCCCTTAATTATATTTAAAATGAAGAGGCATGTTTGTTTTGGCTATCTAGTATCTTGAACAAGTTATCTGGTAAAGTTCTTGAGTTTTCAGAAGCTGAACTTGCGTACAGCCTAAGAGAATTACCACTCTGATTGTATGCACAGCAGAAATGTCTTATATCATCCAGTCAGCTCTACAGAGGCCTAAAGGTCCTATGGGAGTGGAAGATGATGTTTGGTATCACTTGGACTGGTTGTTTTATGAGTTAAGTGTTGCTGCTAAACGCGCTTTTTCCTCATAAGTTCATAGAAGGAGCATGGCAGTCAGAGAGAGAACTAAGTGGCCTTAATGGTTCTGTTAATTTTTCAGAGAAAAAGTCAGTAAAACAGAATTTCTTTTTTAGGCAACCTAAGCTGGTTGAGAGAGTGTTTGGATAACAGAGTTGGGGTCAATGGCTTAGACAAAGCTGGAAACACAGCTCTGTACTGGGCATGCCATGGAGGGCATAAAGGTATGAGAAAAATCATTTGAAGTGACCGTTCTCTGATTTTCTTGACTTGCTGGTTAAACAGACTGCTAAAATTGCAGTACTAAATAATAAACCTAGGATTGTTCTATGTCATTCTAATTTTCTGAAAGAAAAGTTAAAGCCAGATGGGAGGTTCAGATGCGTCAAGTGTTGTGTTTTGCTGCTGTTGATGTTAAAGCAGCCATTCTAATCAGTGTGACAATTAGAGTGGGAGGAAGGACAGACCAAAAAATGTTGGGTTTTGAGGGTATGGTATGCCTTAATATTTCCTTGTGATTGGGTTTTTTGGTTTTGTTTGTTCAATGCTGTCTTGTTGTAATAGATTTTTGTTAGCTGATTGGATCTTTCCTTTGTTGAATCTTAAATAAGATTATACTATGAATGCAAAAAGGCATATTTTGTTTCCACTAAGTTTTCCTTTTATTTTTTTCATGTTCCCTGTAGATATAGTGGATGTTCTGTTTACCCAGCCAAACCTAGAGCTAAACCAGCAGGTAGGACTCTTACACTAGAGATGTGATGTTATTCATTCTTGGTGCAAGCTGAAAGGTTTTTGCTGTATTTTAATCCTGTTGCTTTTCCCTCTAACTCCACAGAACAAATTGGGAGACACAGCTTTGCATGCTGCTGCATGGAAGGGTTATGCAGATATTGTAGAGGTGCTGCTGGCAAAGGGTAATCTTCACCAAGATTTCAACAATCTGTGTGGCAGACTAGCTTCCTGAATGTTTATTAATATGTATTTTTTAACTGTTTTCCTATAACCTAGGTACAATCCCTAGCTAACTCACCTGCCTGACTTTGTAAGCCTTGCAGAAAATTCTGGCAGTTGTCTGGAAAGTAGATTTCGGACCTGCTCAAGATAAATATCAGCCTGCTTGGCAGACAAAATGTGGCACTTAACCGCAGAACAGCAGAGAGATCTACTTCCTGGAAAGGGAGAGCAGCCAATGAGCTCCCTAGCCAACTGTAGCATATGGAAGAACATCTATAGCCTTTAGTCTGCTTCATATCGGTCCACAGATGAGCATTACTCTGGTCTGTTTTACCCATACTACTGAAACTCATATGATAATACCATCAAGAAGTAGCTAAGACTAGCTGAGTGATTCATGATGGAAATTTTCTATTATAAAGGGGCAAGAACAGATCTGAAAAACAATGAGAAGAAACTGGCTTTAGACATGGCGACCAATGCAGCTTGTGCTTCCCTGCTTAAGAAAAAAAGTGCAGGTATTTCTGATTTTTGTTCTTCTGATACATTTCTCCCTTTTTAGAGGACAGTTAATGTTTCAGCCAAGTATCAGTGTGTTGATAGCCATAAAAACCAGTCTGGAGCTACGTAGACTAAAAGTTGTGTTTGGAAGAAGGGGTTAAGTAGCAGTTCAGCAGAGGTATGATAGAGGTCTGTGGTTCATCACATTCAATGTTGAGGACGCCACACAAAATACCTTCTTATGTCAGCAAGAGGCAAAGGTGTTCAGAAGATGTGCAAATAATAGTGGAAAGGGGAGGAAATGGAAGCAGGGCTCTTTGGAGTGGTAGGATGGAAGGAAAGCAAGGATGAAAACTTCCTGTAGGAGCAGTGCACTGCTAGGGGCAGGACATGAGAGTGAAAGTCTGTGATATGTTCCACCTGTCTGTTTCTCCAAACTGAGCCAACATAACAGGAGCTCTTCTTTTATCTATGTCTCACTCCTGTTTTCCTTTTTTATTCCTATATCTTCCTGCTTGACTGAGAAACAGAAATAAAATGGAAAAAGCTTTCAGCTATTTATCAAAACAGTCTCACTGCCTCCCACGTTCGTCTCTCCTAATAGCACAGTAGCTGTGTAGAGGAGTTGGGCAGGTACAAGTCTGTCTTTAGAAGTTGAACAAAGACTGAATTGTTCAGGATCACATAGGAATTGTTTCCTTTAACCTTCAGAAGGCTGAAATTGGGGTAGAAGCCCTCGGTGAATTACACATGAGAAATGACTTAAAGATACAGGCAGAGTTACAACTGATATTGGTGGCATATGCAGTCTAGTAACCGTATTGCAGGGTTAGCATGGAACATGAGAACAGAGGGAATGCTAACGTGTGGGTGATAGGAGGTTATGGGAATAACATGGTGGAATAGCTGGCAGTCCCTTTAGAGGGCCAAGAAGAGGGGTTGCAGGAAAAATACTGTCCAGCTTTTTGGTAGAAGTAGTATCAGGGATTGCCAGAAGGCCTTGACAAATTATTTCCCTCTGTTTTGACTCTGAAGAAAGCAGCTGTGACTAATGACAGTTTCCTTTGTTTGCATATTTTTTCCTGATATTAGTTAATTCCTATTAGGAGCACTTTTTATTTCATCTTCTCCTGTCAATTATAGTCACCTGGTACTAGAACATTCTCTGTCTAATGTCCCTATTAATTATATTAATGTTTCATTTTCTGACTCTGGGGAGGTTATCTTTTATTTGTGGTGCATTTGCTTCACTCCATCTAAATTATTTTTGTTTCACAGCTGACGAATTTTTCATCCATAGTCACTTCACCTATTACCAGGTTCTGATACTCTGACACACTGTCTTTTCTTGTTTGCCTTGGTGTAGTGTTCTCAGTTTTCACTGCAATTTCAATATTAGTTTTCTTGCTTGGTATTCTCTCTTAATTTTGTCTTCTATAATTTCTGTGACACTATTAAGCTGTGTACTTTCCTTGTATTTTCTTGGTCATCTGCATTCATTTCTCTTTTCCATGTCTGTTGATTGATACCACATTTCAGTATTTCCCATGTCTGTCAGTAAAATGATCTTTCCTTTTCAAAGATTTAGTCCTATTTCAGAAGTCTTCCTGTTCCCAATTTCAAATCTGTTCCTATTTAGCTATTGCTTCTGCATAATCCTTCTGTAAAAATATTTTATTTGCTCTGAAGAAACTTACTTTACAACCACTTAAATATAGTTCTGTTTTATGCATGTAAGCACTTATTCACAGGTAATGACTGCTAAGGTACCTTCTAAAAAGGAAAGAGTTCTTGGAAATGCTGTCATAGAAATGCAAAAAGATTGTCATTTGTGCTTCTGAGGGAGGGAAGAAGTATTATATGGAAGCAATACAATTTGTCCTTTCCTGAAGTATGGTCCCTTGAGCACAGAGGTTCACAATTTCTTCCCTTTGTTTTCTTCCATCCTTAGACTTTTATCAAAACAGTTCAGTGGGTCAGTTTTAAATTTACTCACTTTTCTTCCAGAAATCTAGGGTAAGGTAGTTAGCATGTTTCTGAATTATGTCAGTCTTGTCATGTTTGTACCTGATATTTTTAATATACTATTGCAAGACTATGACTGACTAGGATCTGATGGTCCCTTGCTCCCAATAGTACAACATAATACACAATACAATGTACCTATTATACATTATAATATACTAAATAATTCATGAGCAACTACTCTGGCCCTTTATAGTTAAGGAGTTCAGCCCCTTTGAAGATCTGTAGGAAAGCAATCACCTGTCACAAAAAGCCTTTCCTGTGTATCTTTGTACAATCCGAAAGATAAATGTACCTCTCCTGGCAATACTACAAACCTGGAGGAAGATACTTTAGTACTCCTGTCTTCTGTTGTCATCTTTTGATAGCATAAGCTCATAGGTAAATCTCAAAAACCTTTTTTCAGGAAAAAAGCTAGGCAAGGAAGTGGGGAGAAGAGAGAATATATGGAGTATGTCTGATTTTAAGCAGAGAATGACGGCCAGCTAAGCACTCATAAGTAAACCAACTCACCGATCCTTTCCTTTGCAGTTTAAAGGTACTATATACAGAAAAGAGAATTAAATATTCCAGCTTTGCTGCACATCTTTCAGGGAGCCAGGAGATGGCTCCTGGAGGTCACTGAGGAGAAGTAGAACAGCAGTAAACTTACTTTTACTGTGCTTTCCCCTTCAGACTAAGTCACATGATTACTGGCCTAGCCCTGCCTTTGAGATGCAGATTTTCAGCCCCAGCACTTGTGTATCTTAGCCCTAGCATCCCTAAACAATACAGGAATCTAGGTTTCTCAGATGGTGGTTTGCAAGCATTGCAAATGTGAGGCTTTGTATGATTTTTATCCCAGATTAAGAGAATGCTTTGTTTCTTTCCAGATATAGTGCGAACATTAAGTAATGCAGAGGAATACCTTGACGATGAAGACTCCGATTAGCTTTTTTTTTTTTTTTCATTCTGTCTTAAGAACTATAACCTCTGTTGCCTATGTCATTCCCAAATCATATCTTTGCTACTGTAAAAATATCTTAGAGTATCTCAGTCTTCCGGTATAGCATATAAAAGTGAAATCATCCTTTCCAAAGGAAGAACCTTCATGTGTGCCAGAAGATGCCACATTTTAAGTCAGAGTTCCTTTGGAATCATTGAATAGAGGAAGAGTAGCATCCCCTAAGAGAGGGGCCTTCCTGCTCTTTTCTGTTGAATGGGCAAAGGACAGAGTCTTCCAAACCCACAGTCTGCATCTCAGGCCTTCCCAGCAAGTGCCTTGTTCCTGGATTACACTCAAACCTAAAGATCCCTCTGGGATAGCAGGACACCATTGTTAGCATTACCCATCTCCCTTGGTATAGGTTCCTGTAAGCAGATAAAATAATATTGGCAGAGTCAGTACTAGCTGACAGATGTGAACAGAGATGCTGCTATAGAAAGTGACCACCTTTTGCCCGCATGGAGCCAGAAAGACAATGAAGGGTTTAGGGGGTTTGAATTCCCACCCCTGTTGCCCTCAGTGTATGGGGTAGAATGACATGATCTGTCCCTGGATGTCTTCCCTACTGCTATGGGACCAATCCTGAAATGTTAGCTCAGGTGAAATGCTTGATGAAGTCAATTCTGCTTGAGGAATGTACTTAATTTTGGACTCTGACTTATTTTGCTTTTTGAAGTGCATTTATGTTGAAACTATTAGCAGGGAAAGGAAGACAGAATATTTTTCTATTTATCCTGCCTAAAATTTTTTTTACTGTCTCTTGCTTTTATTTTTTTAAGTGTTCCTGTATTTTATCCTAAATTACCTCAAAGCTTAAGTGTTTTTGAAGGAATAGGGAAGGTGTATATTGAATATACCACAGGTATCTTCAGAAGAGATGTCCTAATCTGAATAAACATTTTTAAAATGTGTGGTTTCTTCCCATGAATTAAAGCTAATAAATAAAGCTTACTTCTAAGCTTCCTTGCAGAGTTGAAAACCAAGAACTTTGTTCAGATTGCTCAAACTGCAGCCAAAGATTATACTTTATTGAGGGATACTGTGCTGGTAAGAGATCTTACAAGTATTTATGTACGTACTCATTTTCAAATTTTATTGTTAACTTCCTTATTAGCAACTTTGACAGATTCAATCCAACGATCCTTAGTGTGTGATAATTAAAGGGGGGGAAAAAATCAGCTGTTGCAAAAAGATATGTGAAAATCACAGTTAGTATTTTGGAGAATAAGAATGGTATAGACCCCTCTAACTTACAAAATCTGATCCAGTATATTTTTAGAAGTAGTATTTTTATTATTCTGGAAAGAATTAAAGATAAAGACTTTCAAGTGAACACTTACCAAAGGCGACAGTATTGGATTGACTGGAACTGTGCAAGATTGAGGCATTGTACAAATCTGCATCATCTGCAGCTGATCTCTTCTACTGTTAGGGGCTCAGTCCTGCAAGAAGAGTTTGAACAGTCATAACACTTAAACAGTTTTGAAATGAAGTGTTAATCCTATTGAATGAGTGTTTTGGTCTCATGAAATACTGTGGTCACTTGAACAGTGCTATTTTGTTTATTTTGTGTGAACCAAAAATGCAAATCCTAGAGGGGAAGAAAAAAGGCTTTCTCCCAGCTCTCATTAGAACAATTGTTAAGCATGACTCATAATAGTCAGAGACTGTCCTGCTTCACGTTTTATCGGCCAGTTATTTTTACCACAGCCAGGCCACATGTTATGCTGAATGCTGTTGATTAACATAGTGTAATTTAAGGACTTGTAAGTAGAGGCTAGAGAAGCAGACACGTTTGTGTGTCTGTTATGGGATTCTCCTTCTTGCATAAAGGAAGCTCATAGGGTTAAAATTCTTCAGCCTCACAGGACCTGGAGAGAATGACCCTTCCCCCAAAATGCCATTTTCTCACCAAAATTTGGAGGCAGAGTTTGCATTAATAAATAACTCCCATCTGCTGTCTTCTGCTGCCATTGGTTCAATGTCCTACAAGGTAGCTGCAGCTACCAGGTTGTGCAGCTAGTGCTGTAACAGGTTTCTAGGACCAAAATTACAGTTATTTTTTTCAAAACTTCATTTTTCCTTGTGCAGCTATAAATTCATCTTATGAAATACAAATCACTGTGAAAACAGGCAATAAATGACTTTCTGTCTAGCAGTTAAGTTTTCATTAAAAAATAGGGCAAAAATCTTATTGTTAGATGGGTTAGAGGTGGAGGGAGACTATGCTGTATCTTAGTTACAATAAATAGATATATCTAAATTTAAGAATCTCCAGGGACAGCTAGATTCAGGTTTGTAATAAGAATATTTTTTAAAGGAGTGGTACAATGGTCGATTGTGATACCCCCTAATTGCATTCTTAAGGGTCAGTTTGGCATGCTTCTGGTTGAATTATGTGGGCTTTTCCATGCAGATGCAGCTAAGTTCCAGTTAAAATTTGGGGACAGAAGTTGTTCTAATTTATTTTGTGCTTTTTCAAATCATAACAATATTTGCTTCATCAAAAATCAAATGCTTAATCCCTCTTTCTAGAAAATATGTGAATTCTTACACCAATCAGTCCATGTGGGTAATCTTCAAGTTTTACACATTTTTACTAAATTAAAATCCGCCTGTACTGCATTTGGCTCTCAAATGTCCCATCAGCTGAAATGTAATTTGCTTAAAATAGTTAAGGTCACATTAAATGTTTAAACTTGGTGGCCCATTCTCTGACACACTGTGCAATTTAGACTCCTGCACACACTCCACAAAGACAGCATGGTGTTTCTTGTACTTGAGTTTTGTATCAAAGACCAAAGATTGCTTAAAGTAAATTAGCATGACCTTACGATCAGTTGAGTTATGTGCTACTAAGTTGGATGTTTGAGCATGCAGCATACATCACTGAATTAAAGATCTGTTTTTAACTGTTGTCCTCTTCTAATGAGGCCATTAAAATGGAACACAGGGATATGGAGCAGAATAGAAAATAACAGGCCATCAATCTGCTACTTCTTGAGACAGACATAAGTTGAAGTTACAAAAAGTGTTTCAAAGCAATGCTAGCCACACTGCGCTTTGATTGGCACAGGAGCCAGAAACAAGTAAAAAAAGTTTTTGTGGACTTGAAATAGTCATCAAAAGAAATTCATTTGGTATCAAATCAGTTTGATACCAAATCATGCATCCTCATTGCCTAAATAGATGAAAATGCAAGAGCTATTTATTTTTTTTTAAAGCTACACTATTAAAAAAAGGAGATAATAAAAGACTAAAAACAGTACAAAAACAGTTCAGAAAAATATAATCTTACAACATAAGTAAGTGTCGGGGCAGAATTTAGACTGCTAACGTGTGGAGTTAAGTTTGTGGCAGAGGAACAGTTTTACAAGGTGCCAGTTTACTTGATGCTGCTGTTTCCCTAGCTGATAATTGATGCTGAAGATGTGTCCAGCCTACAGCCTCTCCCAGAAAGCTTTGTTATGACTCCGTACCTCGGACCAAGCTCACCAGTCCTTGTTTGGGATGTCTAGGGCAAATTTGAGCGCATGCCAGAGAACTCTTTTCTAGCAGTATATTTCTGTGAGCCAGGCTCCAAATGAACCACAAGCAACGTCACTGAACAAGCAATATGGTCCGGGCAACGTTCATGTCTCAGTGCAGACTACAGAAGTGAGGCAGTTTCCTGTGGTCGTGAGCAGCTCCAGAGCATCTTGAAAGCACTGGACTCTACAGGTGGAGGCTGAGGAAGTGTGTTGCAAAGGTAACGCTGTTTAGACACACTTTCAACATGTGCAGAGCAGCACAGATCTTGGAAGGATGCTAGTGCTAAGCTGTTCCACATGCATGGAGTTTATGCAACCTGGAAAGGCTTCATGATTTACCCTGCTCCCCTGTTGCAAGGGCAGAACATAGTGATGGGATATAGTTTTTACTGAAACCATCAAGCACATGTCAGAGAATGGAGATATAAATAAAATATTTATATGTGTGTGTGTGTGTATATAGATATATATATTATTGATCCATTTCCCCGTTCTGTCTGGATGTATTGGGGCAATAACTTGTATCTGTTCTCCACCAGCACTTGGGAGCATTTTCCTTTAAAGAGATAGATTATTTAGAATATGTGAAAAGTGATCTTTCTTAGCATGAAAATCTGTATTTCCTTTCCCTCCTCTCTGCAAAGACTGACACCAAACTTAAAAGAGCTGGGATGAGATTCAGCCTAAAAGAGGTGTGAAGATTTTATAACACCACAAGCAAATTAGACACTTCACATAATCATATTTCTGTTTTGAAGGTCTGAAACGAATCTGGAAGCCAGCGAAGATATAGGGGAAATGAAGGTCCCCTGTTTTTAAGCTCAGCACAGAATCATTTTTGGTCTCTTGATTTGTACTGTTTAATATACTATATCTTTGCTAACAGCTTTACTGCAGTCACACCTCTGCTTGACTTCATGTCTACAAGGAAATCTCAGACTGAAAATAATCCTTATCCCTCTTTGGAGATGTACAACATAAAATTATAATTAAATCCTCAAAATTTATGTCCAATTTTAATAGGTCTTTCCTGTTCAGCAGACTTTTATAACATAACTAGTTCCACAGTGTTAGTAATTTACCCTGGACTTTTTTATTTATTTATTAACAACTTTCATTTTATCTTCTCATATTATTTCCCTAATGTAGGTACAGTTATGGCACATTTCACATAATCTGAAATTTATGAAATGGTAGTACATTTCCTTCTCAGTCCATCAATTTTTACTTCTCTACAAAAGTTAATTTATACATCTCCCTAAGATTTCTATTTAAGCTATTTTGCTGGAAAATCCCACAGAGATCTGATAACCTACTGCCTGGCTCTAGGCTAAAAACAGAAGAGGAACAAAGAAAACAAAGTGTCAGGACTTCATGCAGTTGTGCTGAAAGCAACAGTGTGGTAAACATTGATAATGAAAAAGTTGTGCAAGAGGTAGGTTGAGTAGCAGGCATCGCTTATATGAAAAACTTGCACAGATTGATTAAAGCCCCTGGGCTAGCACTTACTTTGGTTTTAAGGACTCAGCCTAATCAGAGAAGGTGGCCAATTCAGATATAATGCTGGAAGTACTCATCTAAAAAATAGGTTCCACATGGAGTTACAGCAGCAGAGTGCAAATAACAATCATGGAGTAATCAACATGCTTCCAAATTTCAGCTTGCTAAAAGACTTGAGACTTCTCTCTAGTCAGGCAAAAATGATTCAAAAGCATGAACCACTGCAGAGGCTGAACCGTTGCAAATAGTTTTTTCATCAGTAGGAAGCTCTCTGAATATTAATGATCCACATCTGCTCCTTCCAACTGGTGCTGTAAATGCTTGAATTACTTCAGTAGATATGACAAGATCGTTTTGAAACAAATTAAATGAATTGCAATTGAAAGCTGTTACACAGGAGAAAATAGGTTGAAAGCCTCTGATGATACTTATGTTTAACAAGGAGTTATTTCCACTGTGTTTTACCCAAAGCCAGGCTATACCAGAAACAGTTTCAGGAAACAGTTTTCAGGAAAGTTATTTTTAACCACTGCATAAAGATTCCAGTCTTACTCATATTATTTTGAGGAAGCTCCAGTTTAGAGTTATGTTATCATTTTAAGGGCTGTTAGCTGTTAATTAGCTGAGCTGTGGCTTTAAACTTTTCCTAGTGACACCAGTTGCCTGGAATCTACATCCTGGTGTTCTTTGTATTTCAGACCAGTTAGAAAAGTGTAAATGGATGGGATATTCTTGTGCTGGCCTTAATTTTCTTGTTGTTCAAACTGGATGACCTACTGAAGTGAACTGTAGCCCTCTCCTTACCGAATCTCCTTCAAAATTAAAGAGATTAAAATACATATATGAACTAAACGTATCTTGAAAGTGAAGAGAAAATAAAAAGTTAAATGAAAACCTACTGCCTGCCATATGGGCTTTATAAATCTCATATTTTTGATGACCTGCAGGTTAGTAACTCATATGCCTTCCCAGATGTAAAAACATAACAGGTATGGCATCTTTTTGCATACACTGTAGAAAGACCAGGTATATAAGTACCTGCGCACCAACATAATAGCATTAGTTGAAGGCAACTTGAAATTACTATCACCTGATTTTATTATTGAAGTGCATATATATCTATAGCTTGATTTGGGTCTTTCTTAAAATGAAATGATCATTTGTCAAAACTCAGTTTCTGGTTTTCAGGAAGCATTAGCTTTAGCCTTAATTCCAAAGGGGGAATTTCAAAATCTCACCTGGAATAGTCCAAAATGTTTTCTGCATGTTTAGGGGGTTTACATGCCCATAACTTCATGGCAGCAACAGTGCTGTATAACACACACTACTCTGGCTGCCGTATTGAGTCACAAGTTGAAATATTCTGCTTTTTACAAAGTCATTAAGAGCTGCTAAGCATTAATCGATTAGAAGATAGTGTTTAGAAGGTGCTCCAAAGCACTTCCTACTTGTGTTAAAGGCAATTCAACATGGAATCTGAAATGTTACATATAGCTGATTTTCATTCTAATATATCAAACTGAGCTTTATTATTTAATCATTTTTATTTTATTTTAAATAACTTAACCATATCAAGTGTACTTTGCCAATGATATAAATGATCCTCCTATTAGGGTTTAAAGAGCCAAGCTGAATTCTTTCTTTTTCCGCTTTCCATGCCAGAAGTAAAAAGCCTGCAGGCCTCATTACAGCCTCTGTGCAGTTGTTTTCTGTGTTTACTAGGTCCTAATCATTACTCTGTACAAACAAACTTATTGACTGCACAAAGTGGCTACATAAACAGACTTTGCAAAATGCAGCTGCACGTGTCAAGAAAATCGAAGCTAGAGCTTTGCCCAGTCTCTCAATTTCTGGTTTGCCAATGCAGCATAAGATAGACTAGAAATATTATTTGCCCATATTTAATAAATGGGCTGGATTTCTTGACTTTAACTCTTCATAATTTCCCTCTCTAAAAATGAGAGTTATATTTACATATTAGAGAATGAAGTCTGATTCCAAGAGGAATATTCTGATTGGCTTCTGTGATAAAAAAAACACGTAAAAAATTTTCCTGTGCTGAGTCCAGCTGCTCAGCTGAGCAGTTTATTAAACATAATCATCTCAGTTTACAAGAATGTCTGTCCTGTGATTGCAGTAAAGCTTGTTGATTTTGATCAAAAAATCCTGACAGTTTGCACAAAGATGTTAACCATTCCTTCAGTAGTTTACTTTAATTTTTCTGATCAGAGAAATATTGCTCTTGCCTAGTTGACCAGTGTTCCTGGTTCATATTATATGATAACATGAACTAATCTTGTAGTTGTTGCAAAGCAGGATGTATAACTAAGTGTATTAACAAACACAAGGCTTTCGGGCTCAAAATAGAAGTCTAAACATGATCTGAAGCTAATTCTAGCCTTTCTACCACTCTTTTGAAAGAGCACATTTTCAACTATTTTGCAGTGAGGAAGACTATTGAGATACTCTATCATGGAACTACATCCAGAAACCAGGACGAGGCCACACTGGGAGTGTGAGGGATCATCTGAAGGAAAATTACCTGATTAAGGATCAAATACTAGATTTTAAGAGATAGGATAAATGGATATATACGCAGACAACTCTGACTTCAGTATAGTTTCCCTGATCAAATATTAGCATGTGAATTCTACCTTAACATTTTCATCGCTGCAGTGTATTCCCAGCAGCTTTTAGCTAGTGGACTCCAACTCCAGTTTCATTCATGACTCCTTCTTTTTCTTTTTTTTAAAGTGTATAATATTTGCAAATAATATATACTTTTCTTTTTAGCTGGGGGATGAAGAAGGGAAAAAAGGGAGTGAAGGAAGATCCAAGACTTTAGTTGGTTAGTTTATATTTAACCCCAGCTTGTTTTGTGGTTACTCATTTCCTGCTCCCCTACCTTCAGGATATGCTGTATATCCTTTCCTACCTTTCCTCTTTTCATACTAATTTCATTTCCTAGTCTTCTGTCAATTACTTGAAAAGATGACTTAACTCTCACTTTTAAAGGCAAGATGGCCATTTTATTTGTAGGCAAGACGAGTCACTGTGCTCTCAGTACCCCTGATTTATTAACATGGTTTAGCTGTAGCAAAAAGCATTTGACACATTCCTAATGCAGCAGGCAGTTATTGTGTTCATTGCTGCATTAACATGCATAAATAAGACTGTAACAGGACTAAGTGAAAAGGAGGGTTTGGTTTATTTTATTTATAATTTATAAATACGAATAAATACAAATAGGTGGGGGGGGGTCTTTTTTTTTCTTAAAGGGTAGAATAGACCAGAAGCATGAAAATCTAACGAGGGAAAGGCACACAGGGCTCTTCTGCTGCTCACCCACCATCCGGACCATGCACACAAACATCCCCCATCACATGGTGTAACACACAGCTGTGTTCCACCACAGGACTAGAAAAACATGTTCCTATCACCTCTACTTCTCTTATGCTCCTGTCATTTTCATCCCAAGGCCTTTCAAGGAAGATAGTAGGCCATGGCCAAGATGAGTTGTTCTAAGGGACAGTTGCTCTAAGGCTGGCCATCCTAGAGTAAGCATGGCACAAGATGCAGAAGAACCAGAAAAGTTTAATAAATGAAGAAGGTAACATGCCTATATCATGATGAAGTGTTTTCCAATTTTTTTATTAGAAAAAGGCTATTGTTAAGGAGGAGCATATAAAGATGGAATAAATCCCCGAACAGTAGAAAATTCCAGGCAGACACAAGAACTAATGTCATTCTTGTACTCAGGAAGGAAAATCAGTTCCACTGCAATAAGCCTTACCATGCCCAGGCCAACCTGCAGAGGTTTGATATAATGCAGCGTTCACTAGTAAAGGCTGGCAGCATAAAACTAGCAGAGCTTTAGCCTGAGTGTTTCATCAAACAAACCTAATGATAATGGAAGTAAAATACTTGACGCCTCAGAGGCCTTTGCAGACCTATCTAGCAAAGAGATCTCCGCAACGGCCTTTGGTATGACTCAGTTATTGAAGGAACGTATTGTTTGTAAAAGCACGTACTCTCTGTATCATTAGGGCTTCCTTTCCTGAAGTAATTCACTCCCTGTTGTCACTTACCACATCCTACTTATCCACTGTAGCTCTGGGAAGGACAAGTCCTATAACCCAAAGGTATATCAGCTCCATGACCGCCCCACTTGGCAGAGTTTGTATCAGCAGGGTCTGTCTCTCTGCTGTTCTGTGTTGGTAGTAATAAAATTTCTGCTCTGACCTGAACCTAAATTATATATCAGTTATTCTGTCACAAGATGCTCTTTGTGAAGGTTATCATTTTGTTTCAGAAACAGCATATGTATTTTCATATAATATATAACTTAATACTACACAAAATTCTCATTAAAATACAACTGTAATGCAAGGTATATCTGCTAACTCTCACACATCTCAAAAAAAAGGTCCATTTTCGCAAAGATCAGTTATATGCCCAAAACTATATAATGCTTTTATCCATTGCATGAAACTATAAAATCACTGATGATCAGGTTTGTGTATGTAATAAAGACTGGTCAAACAGTAAATAATGATGTAGATTACTATTTACCAGGAGCAAGTCAAATAAAATACATTCTAAGAAAGCCAAATGCAAAGTTATGCACCTAGGATGCATAACTAGGTATAACTATGCAACTAGGATGCATAAGGGAGGTCGCTGTTACAGAATAGGGAGTTGTGATTTTGCTCAGGCTGTAATCTCTCCTTAAATAATACTAATTTCCTCTTAGGGAGAATTTGCAAAGTATCCTTTTCTCTTTTCTCTACTCCTACCAGTCTCTTCCTTATTCAAATGGGTGAATCAGTCATCCTAGATCCCTTTTGTCACTCAACAACCTAGAACAGCAAATTTGTTGGGGGTTTTAGAATTTTTTGTGCGAGTGTGAATGAGTTCTTATTTTTTTCTCTAAGTTAGGCCTTATATATTGATCTGTAGCAGAAATGTTTTAAAAATATATCACAATACCGCTGCAAAGCCATCATTACAATCTCCCTTTATAGAGTGCTCCTCCACAAATGCTGGAGAACCTGTTGCAACCCACGCAATTCAGATTTTGTGACGGAGTCTGGCTGATCTGCCTTAAAAGAAATAAGAACTAAAATGAGAAAAGGGTGGGTGTCTTTAGTGGAAAAGAAAAGGAAAAAAACAAGCAAACAAAAATGACAAAACTGTCTACATCCTGCTCCCATGTTTATACCACATTCCTGCTAAAGCACCATCCCTGCAAAGGAAACTGCATGTTCTGCCTGCATTTCCTATATCTTACAGGTGATTCATATTCTTTATTCACTTCCCATTGATGTTTCACCTCAAGTTTGCAAGACTGTAAGGCCAAATATCACTTAGTCGTATTTAATAAGAGACATTCTTTTACACCTCATTGTATTTTACCAATTTAATGGAAGCTTTTCATACTAATGTAAAAATAAATCCTCGGGGATAAAACTCTACTGTTTCCAATAGCCATTTTAGTATGAGATGGCCTTATTCTACAGTGATATATTATTATTCTTGCAGATAGGCTTTTCTGTTAATGTACAACAGGATGTTCTTCCCCTTTCTTCTCCTAGGTTAGTACAGCTTGCAACCGTACTTTGATGCATCTGTTCACACTATAATAATTTTTTTAAAGCTAAACTGGTTCCAAACTAAGAATCTTCTTGAGGCATAAAAAGCAATTTAACTGTGTTTTAGGGTGTTTCTTTGTCCTTTTTATGTTTTTCTTGATGACCTCCTTTCTCCATAAAAGCAATGAAAGCTTCTATATTCTTGGAAAAATTCAGATTAACTTTTCCATTCCCTCACCAGATACCCAAGGAACTTCATCTTCAAGAAATCCAGCACACATCTGGCGGTTAATAGTTGAGATGGCTTTTTCTATCTTGTCTTGTAGGAACTTCTAAATGATTCAAGCAGCTCTTTCAGTGGGGCTCTAGGGGAATGCTATGACTCAAACATGCTGCTTGTTTTGGACCCAAGCAGTGGATCCCTGAAATAACTGGATTTGTGCACAGATCTTTTGTGCTCTTTTGTGAAAGAGCTCTTTTGTGAAATCCAGTGCTTGATATTTTAACAAGTATAATAATTCACCTCCAAGGGACCTTAGCATACACTGAAACAGCCTCAATCTCCTGGACTCCAAAGCCAAGTTTCCCCATGGCCACCACATAGAGTATTAGATGGCTCAGTAACTTCCACTATAAACTTTGATTTCATCTTTTGCTCCACTTTGGAGTTCAGCTGTTGTGCAGTTCTTTGGAAAGCACATGATAATCAGTATCAATAACCTGCTGGATAATACCAGCCCTTCCTCACTTGACAAAAATGGCCAGAGGAACATAGCAGCCAAGTTCAGATGCCAGCTGCTTCCTCCTTTAATAGTGTCCTGCGTTGTGTACATGTTTTAATCTGGTAGACACTACCTCTACTGAGCTTGATTCAGGGAAAATAGCCAATTCTAGCTTTCAGATACTATCTTTCAATAGTAGTTTTAACACATGTCTGTGAAAGATATTTCTCCTTTTATCTAGCAGGTCAATATAACAACTCACTGACCCTCCTTGCCTGCTGCAGCAAATGTTCCTTACTATTTTGTAAAGGGTGAGGGTAACCAAACACTACCCTGCCCCATGTTTTGCTAGGCTCACTCCTCCACTGAGTCATCTAACTTACATCACATCTAGATTTTTTTTTTTGGTGAGGTGAGAAGTGTCTGCAGGCTTTCTCCTTCACTTTATGATGAATCCATTATACTAGAAGAATCTGAAGTCCCTTCCTCTGGTTTTCCTAGTCAGATCTAATATGTCATCAAGCTATTGTGTATATACAAGTGAAGCAAAACCCAGTGAAGTTCAGTGGACTCAGAAGTTTGTAGGATTCAGAAAATGCTAATAAAAGATAAAGTAACAACCTATCTGTGTGCACGGAATCTGAATGCAAATATTTTTGTAGTATTCCTGTGAGGGACTGATTCATTTGCTACACCAGTCCATCTGCCTGAGGATGATAAGAGGTCATTTGAATGGCCTTGATCTCTTCGAAGTTGATAAAACTACATTAGCAGAGATGCTTGGAAATTGGTTTGTGATCCGCCACTCACTCCTTTGGGATATACACAGAACTACAGAGTTTAACCAGTTCTTCTGCAGTCCTTTTGACAGTGGCACTATGTAAAGAACTGCTCCTGATTGCGGGTCATATGTCAGAGATAACTACTGTATGTTTCCCTGTGAGCTCCCTTCCTGCAGATTCACGATAGCTTTTTCAGTTCTTACAAATATCTATGATAGGCATGAGAATCCCCAGATGCTTGGTCTGGGAGCTATCCCTGGGCAAAACGGAGTAGGTTGATGTGGAGGACTGGCTTGAGGGCAGAGGTCATGTGAAGATTGAACAAATAAAGGAAGCAGAACTAAGTGCATATCGCACACAGTTGATGTGAGCCAAGTCCCGTACGAGAGTAAAAACAGCCAGAGCCAAGGACACATTGTCCTTGGCTCCAAGGTGTTATCAATGATTAGTCCTGGGAACTTGCGGGTGATGTAATGCAGAAGTTGCTGGGTAAACCAAATTGCTGTTACCAATAAGGAGCTCAGCTTTTGCAATATGTATGAGCCTGATTAGTCCTGTGCTATATAAAGAAAGACCACACCTAATAAAGTTGAAGTACGCTGATCACTCATATTGAGCGTCTGGGTCTTCCCTCCGTCGGCTCCTCCCGTGCAAGTTTCCAACAAATGGCGCCCGAACAGGGACCCTGCCGGTCAGGGACTCGGTGATTAAAAACTCAGGAGTCGACAGAGTGCTAGAGACAGCTGGTCCTGCTGTGCTAAAGGTGACGAGACACAAAAGGGGGTCTACGTGCCAGAGCTACAGAGGAGGTGGAGAGGACACAAACAAAGGGGGTCCGTGCCCAGGACGAGACGGGGTCCTGCCAGAAAGTCTCGCCGCAGGTCTTGCAAAGGTTGCAACGGTAAGTGAGTAACCACGGCGCGACAAGCGGCTTATTATTTATTAAGATGCTTTTTAGAAAAGCGAGGTACTCAAGGAATAGAATGTCATAAGGAACTCCCAGGGCTATTAGCTTACGGAGTGGCTAAGGGGTGTTTTGTTAACCCAGATACCATGTTCGAACAAACTGAATGGAAAAAATTTGGGGACAAGTTGTTTGATGAAGTAATAAGTGACAACAAGACAGCAAAAAAGCTGATGAAGCCGTGGAGGGCAGTTACTAATGCTCTCGCACCTCAAAGAAAAAAAAAAAAAAAAAAAAGAAAAGAAAAAAAAAAGAAAAGAAAAAAAAAGGAAAAAAAAGGAAAAAAAAGAAAAAAAAAGAAAAAAAAACAAAAAAAACCCCAAAAAACAAACAAACAAAAAAAAGAAAGTAGCTGTCGCCGCCGCGGAGCGTTTGGGAAGCCCCGATGGGTTCAAGGAACCCCCGCATGCAGAGGTGTCCCCTGTGTCCCCATACCCATCACCCCCCTCGAACCTTTACTATTGCCCAGGGAGGGTCTGGGAACACAGGCCTGCCAAAAGGAGCAACATTGACCATGCGGCAGATCCCCCCTCCTCCCTCAGCGCCTCCCCCCCCCTCTCCCTCCCCCCCCTCTCTCCCTCCCCCCCCCTCCCTCCCCCCCTCTCTCCCCCCCCTCCCTCCCCCCCTCTCTCCCCCCCTCTCTCCCCCCCCCTCCCCCCCCCTCTCCCCCCCTCTCTCTCTCCCCCCCTCTCTCTCTTCCCCCCTCTCTCTCTCCCCCCCCCTCTCCCCCCCCCCTTTTTCTCCTCTCCTCCTTCTCCTCTTCCTTTGGCCACAGTTATCTGAGGACACCCATCTCAGGCTATCAATGTGAAATAAGTTTTTCTCTATGATATTAATGGTCAGAAACCACTAATAAAAGCAGTTTGAAAAAGAAAAAAAAAAAAAAGAAAAAAAAAAAAATTCGGGAATAAAGGGGGAACCAACCCAACAGATGTTGGACTATATTTGGGGGACAAATATATTGTTGCCGGGGGACATACGCAGCATAATGAAGTTAATACTAACACAGCATCAGCAGCTGCTGTTTAACGCGCATTGGCACGCAGTATGCCAGGAAGCGGTAGCTGTTATAAGGGCTCCAGGGGACCCGTTGTATGGAGTAACGTTAGATGAGTTGATGGGGATAGGCGCGTATTTCCGCTTAGAAGCGCAGGCCCTGCTGGGACCAGATAAAGCTAAAGAATCAATGAAACTAGCAAGGCGGGCGCTTGATCAATTAAAGGAGCCAGGGGGTATCCCATCTTATATGGGAATAAAGCAGGGCCGGGAAGAGCCTTTCGGCTTATTTATTGACAGAGTAGCCAATGCTATACAAGCAGCAGGGGTACCAGATTATCTGAAAGGGACTATCTTGAAACAATGTGCAATACAGAATAGTAACCCTTCAACGCGTAGTATTTTAGCCACGCTCCCGGGAACATGGACTATTGAGGAGGGGCTAGAAAGAATGGCGCAGGTACCTGTAGGACCGCAAGCTATGCTAGTAGAGGCGGTGAGACAATTAGGAGAGAGCATGAGAGAGCAAGCACAGGCGTTGCGGGATAATATGCAACAGAATCAAAGTCAGGTATTCGCTGCCCTTGCTCCTTTGCAAAATCCCGGCGGAAATACCCCCCCCCGATCGACGATCGGCACACTGCTACCGATGCGGCATTGTTGGCCATCTTCGCAGAGAATGCCAAGCTAGTAGAGTATGGTGTCCCAACTGCAAAAGCAGCAAACATGATGGAGCGGCTTGCTGGAAGGCTGGTTCGGGAAACGCCCGGAGAAGCGGGACGAGCCGCCCCGCGACGACACAAAAGGCGGCCTTCACCACAACAACTCAGCAACCCCCGCAGTTAACACAACCACCTCAGCCGGCGCCCAGCTCCACTCCGAACGCCATGAACCCCTTTGTCTTCGACCAGCCACCAGAGGGAGTCTCGGACTGGACTTGGCAACAGCAGTAGACGCCACCTTATTGGATACAAAGCCAACAAGAATCCGGACGAATGTCTACGGACCAGTAATTATTAATCATCATGAGCCAGTAGGTGCCTTACTGATTGGAAGATCGTCCGCTACAATGAAAGGATTACAAGTTTTGACAGGATTGATCGACAAGGACTATTTCGGGGAAGTACAAATTGTGGTTTCAGCAATGTTTCCACCTATGCACATACCGCAAGGATCGAGAATAGCCCAGCTTATTCCGCTTCCCCACCTGACTGTAGGGGTGGCACCAGCGAAAGAGCAACCACGAGGCTATGGTGCTTTTGGTTCCACTGGAAGTGCAGTATTACTGACTGTCGGAATGCATCAAAGGCCCCGACAAACCGTGACTGTAAAGTATAAAGAAGAATCTATACGCACTAATGCCTTATTGGACACTGGAGCGGATGTATCAATAATTAGCACTAAGATTTGGCCCCAACATTGGCCAACCCGAGAGACCAGCTCTATGGTAGCTGGAGTAGGCGGGGTCACCCTCGCCCGGAAATCATCGATGCTACAATGGACTATAGGGAACAAGGTGGTTAATTGCTCCGTTTCCATTTTACCCCTACCTGAAGGAGTGCAAGCCTTAATAGGGCGCGATATCCTTGCCCAGATGGGTATGGTGCTTACCTCGGAACACCCTTTATAGCACCGGCCATAGCCTGGACTTTCCCAATCCCACTCAGCTGGAGGACTGATCAGCCTGTGTGGGTAGAGCAATGGCCGCTTAAACGGGAAAGTCTCATTCAAGCACATGAACTAGTAAAGGAACAGTACAAACAAGGTCATCTAAGACTATCTACCAGCCCTTGGAATACCCCAATATTTGTGATCAAGAAAAAATCCGGCAAATACAGACTTTTACACGATCTACGTGCTGTAAACAGACAGATGCATAACATGGGTGCTTTACAACCGGGGTTACCCAACCCAGCAATGATCCCAGAAGGCTGGCACCTGCTAATCGTAGATTTAAAGGACTGTTTCTTTACCATAGCCCTCCATGAAGATGATAAACAGCGATTTGCATTTACACTCCCTGCTATCAATAGAGAGGGGCCAGACCAAAGATTTGAATGGACAGTACTACCGCAGGGTATGCGAAACTCACCAACCCTCTGTCAACTCTATGTCGATGCGGCACTTCAACCGTTACGTCAACAGTGGCCAGAGACCATGATATATCACTACATGGACGACATATTGTTGGCACAAAAAACCCCCTTTTCTCCTGAACAAAAATTTGATCTAATCACACAATTAAAGAAAAAGGAACTTGTAGTGGCCCCGGAAAAGGTACAAGAATCCAGCCCCTGGCAGTATCTAGGCTGGCATATTTCGAATGCCACCATCAGACCACAGAAATTGACAATCAGGACTGACA
The DNA here is from genome assembly GCF_036370855.1 of Dromaius novaehollandiae. Lineage (NCBI taxonomy): Eukaryota > Metazoa > Chordata > Aves > Casuariiformes > Dromaiidae > Dromaius > Dromaius novaehollandiae. The sequence goes on along the minus strand of NC_088130.1, from coordinate 12,151,464 downwards.
TAAGAACACTCAATGATGCTCAAAAACTATTAGGAGACCTCCAATGGATCCGTCCGGTTGTCGGCATTCCTAATGAACTTTTAAATCTGCTACGCCCCTTGCTGAAGGGAACAGACCCAGCGGCTGCCGTCACGCTCACAGAGGAACAGCAACGGGTACTCCAGGAAATTGCATCGCTAATTACTACGCGTGCTACGCATCGACGCCTGGAAAATCAGCCACTTGATCTTACTATTTTATGTGGCCCACAATACCTAATGGGAGCCATTACACAACACAAAATAAAAACGGGGAAAAAAGAGGGTTGGCGGAACCCATTGTACTAGAATGGATAGCACCACCGTTACAACCAAAACGAACTATTCAAGAAAAAATTTCAACGATGGCCGAACTCATTAGGAAAGGAAGAAACCGAATATTGCAAATTGAGGGAGCACCACCGAATACCATTTGGCTGCCATTGAAACCCAACGACCTAGAATGGTCAGGCGGTTGTTGAACGAGCAAACAGCACTGTCAAACAATATATAGAGAAGTTTAAGGACATCCTAGACATCAAGGAAAAAATTGATAAGACCCTATTCGTACTAAACTATTTGTGTGTATTCGGGGACGACAAAGAACCACCAGCAATCAAACATCATATAGAAGAAGAAAAGGCTGGTAGCCGGACCTTTAGAGTAAAATACCGGGACATGAAAACGGGAGTATGGATAGGTCCAGCAGAGGACGCCTGACACTCTTCGCCCCTGACTTACATGATCAGCGTTGGTCAAATCTGACTGCAGCAATCAGACATAGAAGAAGTGAGAATCGTCGAGGCAAGCGTGAATTGAAAAAACTAGGTTCAGATTGTGCTGATGATGTAGAATTATGGGGACCTGCGGAAAGGTTTTTCGCCGCAGCTTTAGCTCCTAACGTTGCAGTTGCGCATGCCATGTCTAATCTAAATAAACTTGCTTGTTGGGCTGTTAGGCAATCAAATGTTACTACACAAATTCTCTCTGAAATGTCACAGGATATGGATAGCCTGAGACATGCAGTGTTGCAAAATAGAGCAGCTATAGATTTTCTGCTTTTGGCACAGGGACGCGGGTGTGAGGATTTTGAAGGAATGTGTTGTTTTAATCTTTCTGATCATGGACAGTCAATCTATGAGCAATTGAAATGGCTAAAGGACCACACCCAGAGAATCACCGTACAGTATAATTGGTTTGATGATCTGTTTAGAAAGATGTTTGGCAATGTGAGTACCTGGATTTTGAGCTTGATCAAAGAAGGGCTACGTATTCTAGTCATAATTGTATTAATTTTAATTGCTGTAAGAGTGATTTTTGGCTGCTTAACACAAAAGCTTGAACAATTAACTAAAAAAGTCTTTCTCGCACAAAATAAAAACGGGGGAATTGTGGAGGACTGGCTTGAGGGCAGAGGTCATGTGAAGATTGAACAAATAAAGGAAGCAGAACTAAGTGCATATCGCACACAGTTGATGTGAGCCAAGTCCCGTACGAGAGTAAAAACAGCCAGAGCCAAGGACACATTGTCCTTGGCTCCAAGGTGTTATCAATGATTAGTCCTGGGAACTTGCGGGTGATGTAATGCAGAAGTTGCTGGGTAAACCAAATTGCTGTTACCAATAAGGAGCTCAGCTTTTGCAATATGTATGAGCCTGATTAGTCCTGTGCTATATAAAGAAAGACCACACCTAATAAAGTTGAAGTACGCTGATCACTCATATTGAGCGTCTGGGTCTTCCCTCCGTCGGCTCCTCCCGTGCAAGTTTCCAACAGGTTGAACTCTTGGAACACCTCTTAGAAGCTGCAGCGATAAAATCTTTGTTGCATTTTTCTTTACTATTTACTTCCTCTACTTCAGTCTAAAAATCTCTAAGTCAATCAGTTGTTTTACCTGTTTCTCACTTTTATGATACTCATGTATCCTCTTTAATCCGCCATTCTCCACAGATTTTTGAGATCCTGTTTTTTGCCTCCTGACACTGCCCCAAAGCCTTGGGATCTGGTCCGACATCTCTGTGCCAGAAGAGGAAAACAGAGGAAACAGGCATCTATGAAGTAGTGTGAGGAGCTTGCACTGCTCCTAATAAGGAGCATATTCAGAAGACAGGTTCTACTAGATATCTGTAATCTGAAAGTCAGTTGCCCCAAAATGCTGTAGACATAACTGATAATACAAAAGCAACAGCTGAACTACAACGACTGCTTTTCTGACCATGCTGAGGCCAGCGGCAGCATTCGCATTTTATAGTTTGTTTACTGCACACGCGTCCTCTCTACTGACAACTGCTCTGCACCTTAGGATTGATCACGGATGGTAGTTCATAAATCACCATACGGGACACACCAGAGATCCATGGTGCTGAAGGACATGGTGCTTTTGTGTACAAACGAGGAGATCTATTCCATTTCACATGTTCTGTGTCTCTGGCTCTACCGCTCTGGCTTGTTTAGCTGTACTACAACCACCCACCTTTTGTAAAAAGCTAATTTAGGGACACAAAAAGGCTGCAGGATGCCAGTGGAATATACATTTGCCAGGCTGAAAGCAGGACCATACCAGCTTAAACAGCTAGTCCTCTTGGTATTACTGCAGTTAGCTGCGTCCCACGTGACACCTGTGGGTAAGGGGAGATTGGGGTGGACCAAGGCTCGCTGGCCTGCTACCAGCAGCCAGAGCAGAGCGACTGAGTGAAGCTAGGGGAAAAAAAAGAAAGCAGTCATTGATTAGGACAGGTCAGTGGGACATGCGCCCAAGGCCCACATTTCTCAAAGCAGGATGGACTAGTGAGATTTGCTAACGCTGCTCTTAATTTTATCACACAGGAGTTTTAGTCACTTAATATACTCCCTCCCCAGAGTATCATACACCTGGACCTCTGTCTTTGCCAACTTCTTCCAGGTACCTTCACACACATGCAAATTCAAGGCACATGTCCAAGAAATCATGTTTTCTGTGATACTCCCCCTCAACAAAATCTTGTGGCTTCCCAGAAGTTTGCTAGCTGAGCAGTGCAGAGACAGAGGCAGGCTGCATGGAAGAGGATTCTCAACACCATGATTTGAATTTAAACTAGCCAGAAGCCACCAGCACACAGGGAATGACCAAGAAGTGAATAGGTAGAAAACCATAAAAAAAATCAGTGTCTGGGAGAATGAAAAGCCAAAGTCTTGGCAGTGCATAAGGGGTCTCCCATGTATCTTATCCTTTTCCTCAGGCTGGGCCTAGAAGGAGACACTCAATATGCATGCCCAAGTGACCACATATAGATGATGGTGGAGGGCAGAAGATGGGACACCTGCAATGCGGGGTTATTCTCAGCTATCTCCCATCCTAGGTTCAGCAAAATGCTTCTCCAAGCACAGCAGTATTTGAGCCACAAGAGGTCACTGGTAACAGCGCTGAAAACAGCTCCCAAGTTTGCTAGCCCAGCGGCTGTGTGTGAGCTGCTCTCCTTTAACCTCCCACCATGTACTCTGGGTTGTCGGATATCACCTACCACATAAGCTATTGCTCCTTGCACCTAAAGGAGACCTGTTAGCGGTACAAGGAGCAACACGCTGGCTCGCAGCAGCATGCACCAAGCATCCTTCCTGCAACCCCTCACCGCACTGGAGGAGGTGCACTGCGGCTGATTCAGAAAATACAGCCATCCCCCCAGCAGTAGTCACGGTCTTCTCAGTGGCAGGATGTCGTTCTGGTGATTTCAGTGGAGACACGGTAGATTTCAGGTCAAACTAACTGGGAAACAGTTTTATTTCACTAAAGTGTTGGGTATTTCTTTTCTTTTCTTTTTTCTCTCCTTGAACTGCAATGCAAACAAAACTTCTCACGTGATTTCAGGAAACAGGACCGTGTCAGCGTGCCCGTGGGTGGCCTGCAGCGCAAAAACCCCAGCCCAGCACTCCACTCTTCCTCCTCGGCTGAGGAAGAGCTAAAGTTTGCTTGGGGCTTTTTTTTTAAATCCCAAAGCACTTGCTTATAAGGTATGAGAAATTTGTGTTCAGTTCTGCTTTCTGCCTGATGTGGCTCCCACATCCTGAAGAAATTTCCCGAGGCACAAGAGTGCTAAACACAGTCATATGGGCCCCCTCTCCTTTGCAAAAGTTTGTCAAAACGGATTCATTTCTGAGACTTGTTCTGGTTTGGATATAGCATCGTATTCTGGCAACATTTCATTTTGCAAGCTCTAATTTATGTTAATGTATCAGCAGGAACATCCTCAGCCTATTTAATAAGTGATATGGTATGAACACTTACGTAAAAATACTTATAATTTGCTGTGATTCAGTCACTTACCCAGCTTGTCACAGAAACAAGTTCACAGACATCCTAGGTAAGAGATCAAGGTGAACTGGTTTGTTTCACTGGGATTTCAGCGTAACCTTGGTTTTGGCATTTCTGTTATTGTTAACACCTACAGTATAAGACTATGTGATGTTTCAGTGGGAGTCTAGCTTAGACTTCAACAAAATGTCAGGAATAAAAGCACAGGGAAATGAAACAGTTTCCTGAAAGGAATAGTACAGACATAAAGAAAATGAGAAATTAAATTAAAAATAACTCTGCTCTCCATTTTTGTACTGCAAAATGTATGCGAACAAGGGACCTCACTTTGAAGAGAAAGCATGAAGCATGCAGCAGTGAGGAGACTTAAGCAATGTCCCCTGTCCCTCTCAATATTGCATGTGACTGCCCTTCCAGGTGGCTGACAGGGTTTTAATGTGTAGAAGCCAGGTTTAACAGGAATAAAAATAAAAGAAGCTTTAAGAACATTCGAGGTGCTCCCAGCCACGCGGCTTTTCATTTACGCTGACAGTCTCCACTTATTCTGACAGCATTTCGGCTGCTCGGCAGCCGAGTCGAGCAAGATGTCACAGCGCTTGAGAAACTGCACATCTTCAGCCTTCACCCCGCAGCAGCCCTGGGCAGCAGGCACGTCTTCATGTCCCCTTGCGTTTCCTAGATCAAGTCCTCTGTCTGCCTGCATTCGGTTTTATGAGCTCCTTGAATGAATAGCAGAGCTGTACGAGGCTTTCTGTAAATCAGATGTTGATCTCCTGGCCCTCCCGTGAAACCCCAAATCCTATCTGCTGTCTCCCCCAGCTTTATTACCACCAAAGCTCTTCTATTCAGACAACTCTCTTTTGACTCAAAAATGAATTAAAGGTGCTTTGATAAATATCTTGGCTCATCCTGGGATATTTTAGTTCTACTACCTCTTATAATCCATCTTTGCCGTGTCTGAACTAGACCATAAACAGCTTGAGTCCGAGACTGATCTTAAATAACCGGGGAGGTATGTTGGTATGTAGGAAATGATAATTGAACTTTTATTGCACTTGCTACAATGTCTACATGCTTTGGAAATGTAAAGGCCCAAAGTTTAAGAAAACAGAACAAACATCTGAAAAAAGAAACGTTAAAGACTCAAGGTTTTGGAATCAGGAGAATTTATGGACTATTATAACTAATAAAAAGGTACTTTTGGTCAAACGTGAAGCCTAAGCTATAGTATATAAGTTTATTCAATGAATATCAGAGCTCCTAACCTTGCTGGCTACTCTCAGCATCCCTGGGGTGACATAAAGCTACATGCTTTTACAAAGAACATTAAAAATATAAAGAGAAGCAAGAGCAATGGTCACTGAAACTGATCCAACTATATAACAAGAAAGAAAAGCTTTTTTGATTTACTGCTTACCAGGGTTGCATCCAGACTTGTCTCTTTTCAAGGAAATAAGCTCTGAGAGACAGAGAATGGAAAATCAATTCACTTTACCAGCAGTAGACTATGCTGATAGAATTTATAGTTACTCTACTTTATCCTTCTCACACAAGGTGGATAAATTGTGTTAATATGCAGTATTTTCACCTGAGCTGAGAGAAAGAGGGGCCCAAGGTGTTTGGGGGGGGGGGGGGGGAAGGGCCTTGCCGCCACGTTTCAGACAGATTGGCAGCCATCGCGGGAAGCTGTTTTTTGAACCAGATAGCCCATTTGGACAGAACCTTATATTTCACAGGGGAAACATCATTTCCCAGCTGGTAAATTTGTGTATGAGTTTTCTTGCCTGAAGGCAGAGGGGACAGTGAGCCTCCTCAGCTTTGTTAGTGCCAATTGAGGTGAGGGCTCTGGTTTGAGCCGACATTGAAGTCACTACAAGTGATAGCAGAAACGTCATCGTATTTGCCCTTGTCATAAATCTGCACACCATCTATTGACAAACCAGGCGTTTGCCATTTATTGGTGACAATCCAATCTATGTCTTTGGAGTCGTTAGGGTAACATTTTCACCCCACTTTTATTTTTTTCCATTTACCATGTTTTCTGCTTATTAACAAGCTCTTGCTAGTTGCTCTGGCATAGTAGGAAGACTTATCAAGACTGTTTTCTTTGTGCACTACTTTTACTCAGTGAACACTTGATTAAATAACAGCAAAAAAAACCCACCCCAAAACCAAAACCCAACTGCTGGCTGGAACACCGAGTCTGTCAGAAAGCTGGGAATTTCAGACCTGAGCTGTTAGGTCAGGGCACATCACATTAATGATGAGCTGCAGTATGTTTTCCTCTGCTAAAGAGGGTATTTTTGGCTGCCACTATTCTGACAGCCACATGCGTTAATGACCCATCCATCAAGCGCTCTGGAGGGAGCCTTTCCGTGCTTTATTTTTGGCCTGCCTAAGAGCATATGCTGCAAGCGTGCTTGTCCGCATGTTCATTTTTCTAAGTAAAGGCTCAATTGGCTGCTGCTATATTATAATTATTATTATCACACTTGCAGAAAAGTATGACCTCGCAATATCCCTTCAGCAGGCTCGCAGAAAACAGGCAGTTTAAGGTCCAACAAAGCTTTCGCTGGCACTTCTCTTTTTCAGTGCTCTGACACACTGAAACTATTTCTGTCAAGAAATATAGCCAAACGATCTGTTCATTTGACAGGCCTCTGGCATACAGGACTTGTTAATTTTACTTTGTGCCAGCTACTTCAGTTTTGTCTTCCCTGCCTAGCTGAACCCATACACCCTCACCATCCTCCGAAGGGAAGAAAGAAACAGCAATTTTTCTCTTGTTTTAAATGAATCTTTATACTCTTTTCACCTGCTGGGAACCCAGCAAAGCCAGTATTCATTTCAAAACCTTCCTGCGTCTGATATACCTAAATCTGTTTGGCTCAAATAGCCCTTTTCATTTACACCTGGGATGGGCAGGCTCTGTTCCTACCTCCCTGTTTCACTCCCCATCATTTAACATCTGTCTTTTCCGAGTCAGAAGTTAAAAAGTCTCCTGTCTTCACTGCAGGATTTTAATTCTCTCACTTCTGACCTTTTTTATGTTGTTTCAGTTCTCCCTCTTCCTAGCATTGAATGTTACAGGACCAATTTTTAGAATAAGTTTTATCTCCTAGGAAAAGTTAAGTGTATTGTTTCCTTGTATGCTCTAAAGCTCCCATGCTAACTGCTGTTTCAAGTGTTAGGAAATTAATCCTTAAAGGGTCAGAAGAGGCTTACAAAAATAGCCAGTTAGGAGAAAACCAGACTTCTAGAAGTAATGGTTTCTGGCAAGACTTGTATGTGCAAAATTCCAGCAGCAATAAGGGAGTAGGAATAAGTAGCGTGCTTACATTCTTTAGTTTTAGCCCTTTTTCGCAGAGTTAATGCCTATGCTCGTTGAACCACTAACATCTGTGAGGGCACACCACAGTTTTTCCAGAATTTAACTCCTGATCTGGTATTGCTGACTTCCTTAAAAAAAATGGTGCAGCAGGTCTAGCGTTTTCTCTCAGTGCATTACAGACGGACAAAAATCTATGACCCATTTGATAACAGCCATCATTTTGATAGAAACTTTTCAGTCTACTTACAGAACCTTTATGATCATAAAGAGATGAGCTGCTCAGAAAGATATGCTTGGAATATTTTTACCAGCAGTTTCTTTGAAATCTGCAGGACAGTGCCTTTTGTTACATGACTTTTTAGCTGCTACAGTACTGCAGTTTTGAGCATTTATAAAATTTCCATTTTCTATAACATGCTAGTTGAGACGTAGTTATTTTTAAAATAGACAAAAACATTGCACTTGTAATAAAAACCAAAATACTTCTCCACGTTACTGTATGAGGGGGTCAAATACTCAAGTAGTTAGATGAAATAATTCCAAATAGAGACACTACAGGAAAAAAAAAAATCAATTCCTGCCTCACTGCAACAGCTGCTGTGCTTTTGAAGTACTTGAAAACTTGAAGATAAACAATCTGGAAGTTAAGGCAAGCTTCCTTATAAAACTGCATAACCTATTGGATGCCCTCGTAAGATTAAAGCACACTGGCTGCAGCACTTTAAAGTAGCTTCAGAATTATTTTCTGAGCGCTTGAAGAGCACTCAGTAGTGCTTAAGTACTACAAGAGAGGATTTTCTTTTGTGATCTCAGACATACATTTTTAATGGCTGCAGATTTTCTATGTCCTCTTAAAACTGCTGTAAGAAAGATGCATGAAATTTTAATTTGACACTAAGTTACTGTGACCACTCATCCCTTATGTTAAAGAACATCTGTGCTACATTCTTCTGGTCACATGAGTGAGAAAGCAGAAGCAATAAACTCTTTGCAAAGCCATGCTAAGCTATGTAACATTTGATTAAATCTTGGTAAATAAAAAATCTTGGTAAATAAAAAACGTGTCTTAAACACCAGGCACAAAGCACTAGTAGTGCTTTCTTTGGTCTCTTTTTGCAGTCCTAAAATGGCAAAAAATTACAATAAAAATCTAAAAAACCTAAAAAATCAGGACTGCATCACTATGTTTGAAATTTTACCTGTTCAGATACATTTGTTTTTTGCACTTGCAGTGCAGGTAAAGAAGTTGGACTACAAGGAATAAAGTTTCTGGAAGCTTTCATTAAATGGTACTGCAAACCACCACCATCTAGTGAAGGGTTGTCCAATATACAGACTGGTACAGTTTATTGCAGAGATGTGGTGAGTACTGTTTGTCAGGTGCTGGTTTGAAAAAGAGAGATAAAATTCACGAGGTAGAGGCCTCCCTGGAGCTTTCTGCAAGTTTCCGTGTGTGCCCCAAGGAGACCTCTAGCCCTCGGAGACCTTCCCTGCTGCTGTGTCCTGAGCCCCAGAGAGATCGAAAGAGTGACATGAAGACAATGGATAAAGAAACAGGTTAATTTTGGAGCACGGCCTGAACAAATAAATGTCCTTTCTCACTCCCCCTTTTCCCAGTGGCCAGGTTCTCCCTCCTTCCTTGCTCCATCCCTGGGAGCAAGCATGTCCTACCGAGGCAGCAGAAAGCTGTTCTGGCCTGGGTCGCTCTCTTCCCTGAAGATACTCTTGTCTTCCCAAATCACTCATCATTTCAGTTTATTTTCATGCAGCACTTTTGCCTCCAAAATGATCATACAGCAATTTATAGATATTAAACGTACAGAAATGGCTTTCCTTACCAAGGAGAAGTTTGAAAAAAATATATTTTCCAGTCTAGCTAAGTATATTTCTACTCTAGGCCAGCTCAAGTCTAGCTAAAGGAAATGCAACTGGAGCAAGGCTCAGGGCATGTAACTGCCAGGTGTCGCTGGTGCCATGCCCGTGTGTGGGGAGTGACCGTGGCACTGACTTTTCCATCAGAAAGTACAGGCAAGACACGTTCTTGACCTGCATCCCTAGAACAGAGGAGGGGTAGGTTCATTCGGGCATGCAATTGTAGCAGTAGCTGTCATACTGTCTTCTGCATATAATGCAAAAGAAATTCCTCAGAAACTCATTGTGAGACATCAAATGTAGGATAAGTTGCCAAAGAGAGATCGCACAACTCTAGTGTGATGTCTTAGACTGGCCTTTCTTGAAACTTTCTTTTTAAGGAACCTAAAAACCCAACAAAAGGCAAAGTAGCTGCTTTGAAGAGCTACAGGAGTATGCTGTAATAGTATCCATCCTGAACTGTATAGGTTATTTGCCTATGATAGCAAATTAAATTTCAAGATTTATTTACCATTAAAATGGCACATGAAGGATGAAAGCTTTGCGTATTGCCAAAAATACCATAAAATACCGTAAGTCCTCCTTCATCTGAGAAAACAGAGATTTGGCCATGACGGGCAAATCCAGTGATCATTAGTGCTTCAAAACATGGAAATAGCAAAGCAAAACACTTACAAGAGTTGTTTGCTGCAGCAGAGCTGAAAGGGATATAGTGCTTTGTCCATTTTCAAGGCAGCAAAGACGTGTCAATGTAAAAAGTGTATCATACCCAAATAGTCTGATATTTTGACAGTATCTTACCTTGCAATTGAAGACACTTAAATTGAACTTTCCAAGACAGCACTCTGCCTAAAATTTATGGAATATGAAAATGAGTATTTGTTTCCAGATAACTGTCTAGATATCATACTTAAATGCACATAAAATGCAAATTATGCTCCAGATAGCTAACAATTTGATGTTAAAAGTTGCGTAGGAAACATTTCAACCACTTTCTGGTCTAGCATTAGGGTTTCAGAACAGAAGAGAGACTCCATTTTTCAGCCCTAAATATATGACAGTATTGAGTCATGTCTCCACCACATGGTTATCATCATACTCTGCAACTGAAAGCATCTTAAAGTGTTTTACAGCTGCTAGTTACTTCTGCACATTATGGGAAGATTGCCTGCTTGCTTGCTTTAAGGTTGATAGAGCCCTAACAACACTTTCGCAATGTGCTAAAAGTTTATGACACAGTTTAAAGTGAGAAAAATGGATCTAGAAGTTTAGGATATGAATGTATCCATTGAAAGTTATAGCAGAGAATTAATAAGAAGTTATTTGCTCATAGACGTGACTTGTCTAAAAATCCATCATAGCAAAGCAGAACAAAATGGAAAGATTGTATCTGGTGATGTACGTTAGCTTTCCATACCTGACTTCGTATTTTGATTTCAGTATCGTAGTCACTCTAAACTGATTCAGCTACTTGAAAAAGAAAAAGAAAGAAAAAGCAACATTGAACTTCCTAATAGCCTGAACACCATTGAAGGGTTGAAAGTTGACAAGAGGACTGAGTCTGAAAGATTCACTAGAGTGTGTAAATGCTGCACAAGCTTTGTGTTAAGAAACCGTCTAGTGGTTTAAGAATCTGAGAGATGCAAGATTTAAAGATAAAATGCATGGAATTTATTATGTCGTTCTTATCTCTGTGCAGACGTGGAAATAATATGTCCCCTCCGTAAAACAGACGAGCAGAGCATGAAAACCTGCAAATACTGATTACGTTGAGGCTGAGCTTCACACTAAAAGTCAGTCTCCACTGGAGATTGACATATGGAGTCTAACGAATAAGCCAAGATAAGATTTAAGCATAATAAGTATTTTTTATAATACAATCAATTAGTGTAGAAGGTAATCATTTAAAAACTGATTGCATATTTGAAAGCAGTAGAAATTCATGCTTTGGAAGAAAAACAGAGAATATGCTAAGCGGAATGGATTTCCCCCAAAAGGCCCTGTAAAACAAAGTTTTCCTACAGCTTCATGCGCATTAGACTGCCAGCATTTTTAAATTGGCTTTATCTGAGTTTGTTTCACCACAAGCAATTATTCACTGCTGTTAGCTGCGCATTATCCTCTCCCCACAAGGATTCTGCATCAATTCTGTTACATATTATTTGAATCTAAAGACACGCACTGCTTGAACATTTGACTTTTTCTATGGACTAATTTCTAGTCCTACCAATTCCTCATGTTCCTGCTCACTCACAGTTTTAATCACTAGGAAAGAATTTCAGGGAAATGCTGTCATCTGTGTTCAAAGATCAGGAAAAAGAAGAGGAGAGATTTGCCCATTGCTTGATTTGCTTCAGTGTAAAACCCAGAAGTAAAACCCACATCTTGGAGACACCAAGTAATCGTGAAATAATCTCATTAGAACAGATTCCTTTTACAATGTCAAGATGTTGATGCTGTTTGTCATCTGTGCTTGGTTGGGACTCAATCCTGTAATCCTTAATCACATTTCTGACTCTCCTCTGCAAATAACTCCGGCAAAATCAACAAACACTTCCCTAAAAGTACAAGCTGTGGGATGAGCCCTATAGATTATAAACTGTTGTTTATAATTGTTACACAACAGCTGAAGGCTGACTTGATTTACCTCTATATATGCTTAATAACTAAGCCACTTTTGGATGCATTTTACTGTGCCTGGAGTTCTGCTCCTCCTGCATCAGCCCCTTTTCAGCATCACTCCACACAGTCTGACATGCAAGTGTAGCACTGATGGTTTTGATAGGTGATCAGCTGGTCATTTTACAAAAAATAAGGTATTGGCAACTGCCAAAAGCAGTGCTGGAGGAACCAAATTGTTTAATCTATTGTTTCCATTCTAATTTTAACATATTGCACACAACTGCCTTTAAGTGCACTTAATGCATCAGAGTTAGCCTCAATGCACACCTAAATAGCTCTTATATCTGATAAAGAAATCACAACCAGTCTCATTTTCCCTATTAAAAATAAGACAAAGAATCCGCGGAATGGTATTTCTGGATCTGTAGATTACAATCATACCTTATATCATCGTCTTTAAAAGCCAAAATGCAATGTGCTACACCATATAATGCAACACAGGCTGGATGTACATTTATTGCACATGTATAAACCACAAATTTATTGAAAAAATCTCATCTGGCAAAATAATAAGCAGAGCAATGAGCATGTTCATTTTCTGAAATACAATATTGAAAATATAAATCAAAATCAGAGAGAGATGTCCTTATTTTACAGTAAAGCTGACTAAAATACAGCCAGTCCAGCATTAATCTTTGAGGGAGAGAAATTAGTTTTGTGTGCAATTAAGATGGTAATACTCATTTTATATGAAAAAACTAATGCCCTAAATTCTGATAAATAGTAAGTTATGGGACTAGCAGATAATTTCCTTTCTATAATAAGAGATCTTCCAATATGTATGTAGTAATTGTACCATACATTATAAAATGCCTCCCCTTTTCTTGTCTGCACATATGATATTGAAATTAGCTGAGGTGCTTTGGATGTAGAAATGCTAGAGAACCAAAGTTTGGTATCATGAGAGTTTGGCATTTCCGTGTCTTGGCAGTGGGTTAGAATTATATTTTCTTTTAAAAAAATACTAGCGTGACCTACGATATTTTTCTAACCTTAACTCTGATTGGCTTTATGCTTAAAAGATAATCCTACTGATTATAAAAAGTAATAGTAATACCTATTATGCTTACTGCTAAAAGCATTACAATTGAATTTTCCTTCAAAATCGTTTGGCAGCTGAGTTTGTGGTTGTACAAACTCCCCCTAACAGTCCTTCCCTAACGCAGAGCCAGCATTCACCATCGGCTGTAATGCGTTTTCTGGTTCACTGAAGCATGGGCTTGCAGATTCCAGGTATTCATCATTTTTCTCCGTTGCCCTGAAAGTCTTCAGCATGGATTTGTTCACCTCCTGCCTCACGGCACCCCACCCCAGGGTGTCCCACCAGGCATTTCAGATGGGACAACCAGGCCAGTCTTGGGTTTAGAGAGTCGCAACCTAATGATGACTAGCCAGGGGTCACGGACAGCAGTACTACTTTTTTTTGTTATGGCCAACTGTAAGGCTCTTCAGGTCAGAATAACCAAGAGTTTTCTGTGTCGATCATTGCTGCTTTTGGGTTAGATAGCTCCTCCACCTCTACCACCTGGGAATTTCAGGAGTACCCACGAGCTGAGACTTCTGGCAGCCTGTGGGGAGTCCTGGCTCGTGCCAGTTACCTCATATTTAGCAATTTAGTTTCACAGTACTGTGCCAGAACATTTTCAATTCAAAGCACTTGACATCTTAATTTCTCAAAGATAAAGATTCAAATACAAGATTTTTTTCTAATTCTTTCTCTCTCCTTAAAAAAAAAAAAAACAGCTTTAATATTGCAAAAAGCCTTTTTTGAGAAATGTCATAGCGGTTGTCTCCACACAAGCAAACTGTCAGTAAAAAGCTGACATTTAATTCCCAGTTGATGATGCTGTCAGACCCTTCCCTTCCCCATGGCCTGAGCATTGGTTTCTCCTCTCTGGAAGCCAAGCAGCTGCCCAAGCAATAGGAGAACTGAAAGACTTAGCAGCTTTAGGTTTGTGGGAACCCTTCATTCTCAACTGTTATGAGAGAACCACTTCATACTTCCTCTGCAAACCTGAAATTTGTGTAGGCAAACAGGGGCAGCAGGGGTCCAGGACACTGCCTATGGAAAGGTTTCTGCCAGCAGTTTGCCTCAGCCAAATTCAGATAAAAACCTCTTTTCTTAATTTCAGAGTAAGTGTCCCAGCTTCAAACAGGACAGTCAAGGCAACTCATTTACGAGTATTTTTTATATTTCCAAAAGCTCATTTTAATCATTACTCAGAAACTGCATGGCACCAATAGCGGGTTCAATTGTCAAATGAAAAGCAACACAGTACAAAGCCTGTGCGAGCTACCCAGACCAGCATTCACCCCCAGAAACCAGCAACGCAGAAGGGACCTTGGGAAGGCGAGCCGCTGGTAGCTGCCCGTGTACTGAATCCAACATTCAGCCAGCAGTTAGGTAGTCATTTAAAAAGGAGCGTTCTCATTCATATATCAATCATATCATTGCATTCGATAAATAAATGACCACAAAAGCTGATCCTGGGTCAGAAACCTGGACAAAGTTCAAGAAAACAGAAAAGCCGTTAAGGTGGAGGGCAGCGTCTAGATGTAAGGAGGGGACTGTGTTCGACTGAAAGAAGAGATCTGGCAAAATTAAGAGACATGACTTGGTAAGTGTTTTATTTCCCTTACCAGGACCCAACGGGGAGCCCAATGAAAAGTCCTTGTGCTTTGGGCATGATGGTACCAACAGGGTTTGGTCCTCTGAATCCTATTTTGTTGAATCAGAATCAAAATTTCTATTTCAAGTAAAATAGCATCAATCATTTTTGAAGATTAAAGTGTTAGTCTTCAAAGAAAGAAAACCACAGTCTTTTTTTTAGGGGGCACAGTGGGGAAGGAAAACAAGAATTTTTTATCATGAGAAATACTGAGTGTTCTCAAATCCTTTCTAAAACATTCTCTAGGCTTTCTTCATCTTTACAGACAAAAGGAAAAAAAATCTGCTTTCAGCATAACACATTTATAGGAGTAGATAAGTACAAGTTCTACCATGCATGATTTTCTACATAATATTTAAAGCAGTATAATTAAATTTATGGTAATTGATAAGGTTCTTACCTGATAACGATCAGGGGTCAGGAGTTTAAAAGCTACAGTGAAATTTACTTTGCCCACAAAAAAACCCTAAGCAGATTTGAAGCTATATCCTGGCTTGTTGTGCATCTCTACTTTCTAAGACAAGGGTTTCATTTTATTAATTCCTTTTTCTAAATCAGGAACCCTATCCTCCTATTTTTTCCTATTTTGTTCTTTCTGTTTCCTATTATTTCTTTCATCTTAATAAAAAAAAAAAAAAGGACACTTCTTTGAAAGAGTTAAGTTTGCATACAGGAGATAATCATCTCTGGAAAATTGCAGGTAAAAGTACAACAAAACAGAAAGAAAGATTTAAAGAGGACACACACTATCGCATCATCAGCTATCTCAATTTTCATGCAGGTTCTGTGATATTTGGCTTTTCTTCCTTTAAAGCCTAAGCTACCAGAAATCAAGATGTTTTAGAAGAATCTCAGTGCACTTTGTATTAAAAGTTCAGACATTTTTAGCTTTCATAACTGTGAAGAAAACCTCCAAAGAGCAATGAAAGTGCAAATTTAAGTCTAAAAAACAGACAAAAAAAAGATATTTTATTTTCCTGCCATTCCTACCATTGAAAAGCATAATATATTTAAAATCAATTTTTTTTATCATCATTGGTAGTGATAGTGACAAAAATTAAACAAATCCTTTGAACAGCTATTTTTCTCTTTGTATTGTCATTTTTTCAAATAATCTGTTCTTTCAAATACTTTCTATCTTCTAAAATCATTACAATTAGTCCCATTTCACACATTTAGGTAAAAATCAAGGCACGTTTCCTATTTAGAAAACTCTGATGGGGTGGGAGAAGATAATGTCAATACTTGCATGCAACCATGCCTATTCCTTGTAGCAAATCATAACCTCTTGGCAGAAGTAATTTATTTTATATTCCCATCACCTAGCTAAACCTCAGTAGTCAGATTCCTGGCCTTGCACACAGAATTGTGCTCACACATCCGTACTGTGAACATTTTTTTGACGATCGTCAGTCTGAGTTGAGCATTAGCTCTGGCTTCTATGAAGACACAGCACCTTTAAAGGCTAGGGCTCTACATTTGTTTCAGCACGGCTTAGAGCAAATTTCATTAAAAAATGGCAAAAAAATAAAAAGCCTCCATTACTTTTTCCCTGGAACTACAGACTCCTTCTGCCCTTAAGTTTCTCTTTACAGGCTCTAGAGAGCTTACTTTATATATTCTTTCTGGTTGTCTACTGGCTCTCACGTCCTTCCCCCCCCCCAGCCTTCTAAGGACAACCGGGCCACGAGCCATCGTTTCTCCAGCCATAATTGCATGGTCACTTTAATCCAGCATACGTGCCTGCCGCAGCTGGCACACACAGAAATCATTTTCAGATGAATCAGTTCCTTCATCTGGCTCCGCATATAACCCCACAAGTGCTAGCACTAACAAGAGAGAAACAAGTGGCAGGGAAGCAAGATCACTCCTCTTAGAATTAGCACAGATTTATTTTGGATTAAGGGGACTCAGTAACCACAGCCTCTGTCTGGCTAAGCAATAGCAGAGCCTGTCTGAAAGAACGACACAGTCTTTGGACCGCAGGAAAACTTCAGGGACAGAAAAATGTGAAAGAGAATATGGGACCAGAAAGAGGACAAGGTGAGCTTCAGCCCTCCAGTGTGTCACACAACCTTGTCCATTTATACCACATATGCCGCTTCCTTGACAGACCATCCTGTCACATACATTTCCTGATAAGTGACAGTAGTCAAAGGTAGCTTTCTAGTAATCATTTTAATAGAAATAACTCAGAGCTAGATACCAGACACCATTATCTCCTTTTGCCGAGGTGTTTTCCAACTTCTATCTGACAAGTAGCTGCTTTGATACAACGTACATCAGTGTATATTTCCTATCTGTGGAGAACTCATGTCAGGGAATAAAATAACTCAGACAGCACTTGTAGGACAGCAAAGGTCTAACTTTGCCCTTATCTGCCTCTCCGGCACGCAGAGGATGGATGCAGCTGGAGCAGCATTCCTCAGTCATTTAGATGTTATGAAGCTGTCAGCCTTGAACCCTTCCACTTCTCCGCTCCTCCTCTCCATCAACCCACAGACAGCAACGCAACCGCTAGCACGCTCTCTTCTCATGCACGTATATATGTGCAGAAAGATTTATGTCCACTATTCCTAAAATGAGGTATGTATCTAAATTAATAGGAATATCTTGAGGGACTTGCCTGGACATAGCAGCAACAGAAGAGACAGGCAAGGTGACTCCTGTTGTATCCTAATATATCAGAAGGTGTTTGCATGTCATCGAAACAAGGAATATACACATATTTATATGTATGTGTACATACATACATATACATACACACATGCACAGAGTACAAATATGCATATACCCACATAGGAACACACATACACACAGTACTGTGCTACACGCATTACTTAATACACAGTACTTAAGTAGGATCAAATTCACCTTATCATGTTATTCCAAGGGGTGGTGGTGGTGGGGGGGAATTAAGCTTTCTTTTTCCATTCTTAGGCCAGCATGTTAATTTTCATTGAAAGCTATTGCATCTCTGCTTCAGTCTGTCACACCTCATTCTCACCTCTGTCAAATGTCCTATTTCTATTTTCTGCTTGGCATTTAAATTCTGCTTACCTCCGTGATCTCACCTTCTTTTCAGATAATTCTGCTGTCCATGTAGAGAGTGGGGCAAAGGGGGGATTTCCCTCCCCTAGTCCTCCTCCCTCCCCTTAATGGCAAGAAGTGTTATCTATAAACCCATGGGCTTATTGATATGGTCTCCCTGGAGAGGGAAGCTCATCATATCTGAAACGACTGCAGCGGATATCAAACAGCTCCTTACATGTAAGACCTGCTCTGCAGCACAGCTCATGGAGGAACTTTTAATTGGTTTCTACATATTCTCATGGAAAAAAGTGCACTCACAGAGCTGTCAGAGGTAAATTGGAATAAAATTCCCCAAGAAAATTACTTTACTGATATTTGTACCAAAGCAGTGCAGAAGGGCCCCAAAGATGAGTCACAAACAGACCTCATGGGTAACCCCTTAAATACTGGCGTAACTTTGTTTCTCACATCATCTGTTCACTTAGGTGTTTCCAGTATCACTTCTACCAAATGCAGTGTCTAAATACCAAATCTCTTTCTCAGATGTTTCTGCCAAAATGTAAACTGGGAATGCTCCATACGCACTTAGAGGTCTTTATTTCTGGCAGAGTATCAAAGGTACACTACTTAAAAAAATAATTAGTTTTACGTTGCATGATATGTAACTGCCTTCACCATCAGGAGATTTCTAAAATCTGTGTTGACTTTCAACAGTGCAAAGGCGGGGGAAGGGGAAGAAGAGACCATGGAGTTTCTTAAGCATCTGAGTTCCCACAACTGCGTGCTTACCTCTAAGGTCTCATTCTCACGGGGAAGACCTGAAGGTATAATTACTTGCATAAAGTTATAGGAGCGTAACTTCTGCATGCACACACATATCAAGAGCAGATTATCCACAGAGGATTTATGCTGCTGTAATTCTGCTGGTAATTTTTTCCTTTATAGACAAACCCTAAAGTAGTAAGCTGATGACCTACTGTTTACACCTACTTTTAAACGTGGAGCTCTTGATAAAAGGTCACTGGTTCTTTGGACATCTGCCCCCTGTAGAGCATGGCATCTTTAGAGGAGAACTCATATTAAACAAGCACAGAAATCTATGCTCCCTTCCTTCCTGTTGCATGCCTTTTACAAGTTATACAGTTTTCTATCAGTAGATGGCCATGTCGTGTTACAGCTGTTTTCTCCTTCTGATGCCTTGCATTAAAATGTTAGGAAGACAAAAGATCACAGCTGGCCCAATGCGGTCTCTTTAGGCAGCAAATTATTAGAGGTAAGGGAGTTGTATCATTGTAGGACATGCACACCACAGAGCTTGTCAAAGCCTTTGCAAACGAGCTTCATATGAAAATGGGTGAGAACCTCTCTCCCTGACAGAGGTTCCTATCTCTCCAACCACAGGCCCCCTGCATGCACTTCTTTTTGATTAAAAATTATCATGCTATATCAAAGTCTAAAAGAAAGGACAGCAAGATCCTTAAAAAAAAATGCAAGGACCAACCTATTAATCATAGTATTTGCACCACAAGGTCAGCCTTCTTTTGAACACTTGTCCAGTTAGGTTTTGCTACATGCGTTCAATAAATATTCGGTATGAATTGCAGCATTCCTTAATGACAAGGTTACAGTCAAACACTCATAAAGAAAATAATGGTCAGGCACGAAGAGTATCTCTAGAAGCTTGGAGCTTCTGTATAGAGTTAGTAAGAATATCAGAAATAACAGCAGTGAAAAACAAAAATTGGCTTTGACATTTATTTTACTCTGAAATATCCTGGGAAAAAGACTTTTCAGAATATTTTCCTGACACCAGTGAAATAGCTGGCTGGTAAGGTACTCAGATGGGATGAGGAAAGTCCTGATCCCAAACCTTTGATTTCCGCTGATCAGAGATCCATCTCAGGCCCAGAAAACCCTAAGATGCCTAGGACAACTTTTGCTCTAAGAAACACGTTCATGGAAAGGCTTGGTTACATTGGCTTTCTTCTGATGAAAATAATTGTGTTAAAATAAAAGTTAGCAATTACTTCTACATTTATGTCCTATCACCTCTTGTAAATATTAACACAAGCATCCCCAGTTCTGTCCACTAATAGACACCCCCATATTCCATATAGTTCAGTCTATATTCTATATTCTTTCTATATTCTCAAGTTACAATGCAACATGTATTCTTCTTCTTATGTGTTCTTCTACGAGCTAAACACATGGGTAGCATTCCACAGTATCTAAAGAAAAAATGTGTTATTTGTTATCTACTGTTTTATTGCATGCAGTTCTAGCGTTACTGATGGATCTGGCATTGCCACAAGAGCACTGGTTTGTTGGACTTTACGCTTTGCAAGGAGAACTGTGACTGCTGCAAGCTCGGCTCTCCTTCCTGCCGCCTGCCTCCCTCCAGCCCGCGGGCTGCCCCCGCGAGTCCGCTCGAGGGTGTGTGCTCACGGCATCAGGTATGCCAGGGCACCGGTGGCCTGCCCCTCTTCAAAGGGTGCAACCTGGCCGCTCCCCAGGCGACGCTTTCAAGCTGGCAGCATGATAGATACACATCTGGGCTCCAGGGCGGCCCCGAGGTTGCTTTCGGCAGATTTTGTATTCATAGCTGTACAGTGTTACTAGGGCAAATCCTGCTTTCTGTAGGCTACAGTTTTAATAATGTTAACATCTATATTTTTATATGGGTAGCAAAAACCTTCACAAGATGCAAGTAAAGCAGGACTTCATAGTAACACCTCGGGTAATACGTCCCAATGCTTTCAATGTGACCATGTAAGCTACATAAGCACCGTGGAGCACTGTGCATTTTGTATTCAGAGTGACTTCTTCGCTCGCTGAGTGTGTGGAAATCACAGCGTTGCACACGGGTCTGCCTTCACATTAGCACGTCTGGGCTGCCGGCTACCAAATAGTGACAGCAGAATATTCACAACAGACAATTATGTGGATTTTTCTTTTAGAAACACAAAAGCAAATAAAGGATGCATTTCACTCGGTAGGTTTTCTAAGCTCTGCTGAGTTACTGCAAATTGCCACTAACATGTGCAACTTCCATTACCAAACCATTTGGCAAGCTAGCCCTGTTTCCCTCCCAGCTTCAACAGCCCCCTGCTCTCCCTGCAGACTTTAAGGAGCTCCATCGGAGCAGAGACCTCACCCACATGTATCACTCTGCCATAACCTCTTCACCCCCTGCAAGATCTGCTGGAAATGAGCTCAAACTTCCTTCTGAGAGGGAAAAAAAGCCAGTCCAAATTACACAAAATAGACACAAGTGTGGTGCATTAAAAGATCCTTTACAGACAATCTTAACACTACGTTCGTGACTGACACCCAGATCCTACTGAAGCCGGCATTAAGACACAAACAAGTGCAAGACAAAGCACTGTATAGGAGCCTCTTAAACTCTTGAATAAAAGAGCTGAAGCTTTTTTTCTGAAATAATCCAAATTTCAGATAAAATTTACCCTCTTCGGAACCCCGGACCCCTCATCTGTCATTTTTTCAGGGCATATGCAACCACAGTCTGCATGCAGTCACATCAGTTGCAGGAAAATAGGCAAGAATCATGCCCAACATGCAACAACCCTTTGTCTCACTGTGGTCATAAATTATGTTCCTGTCTGGGCAATTCATGTCAGGTAAATTTACCTCAGTATGTGAGGCACAGATATGTTCATCCTGCTCCCTAGAGGTTTCCTCAAGGCATGTTTCTATTGGAAACACCACATTTATTAGTGGCAACAGAGAGATGAAGCACGTTCCTGTTGTCCAGGTAGCAATATTAATGCCTGAAGATGCTCCAATCCCATGTGGAGTCTAAGCGAGCAGAAACCATAGCTGTTTTATGCCATTACGGCCCACACTGGAGGAATAACAGCAGCAGCGGTGAAGGAAATCCTGCGACATATCGCACCATTCTGCGAGATCTCTTATAAGAGAGGCTTTGGTGACCATCTAAGGTAGGTTAACTTCAAGTGGAGCTCTTTCTTTCTTCCCTGTCCCATTTCTGTTAGCAGTGCAGCAGAGATGGCCAAGCAAATCCGGATGTCAGAAATGTACTAGCTCAGTGTCTTCTGCCAAGAAGCAGAAAACCTACATTCTAACATAGAGCTTTACTTCTGCTCTGTCAATGACATACTGCAGGTGCTGCTTAGGTCCAAAAGCTTCACCAGTCATTTGAGCTCGTCACCCTGTGTTTAGCTTCTGATACAAGCATCATTTTAACTGTTTGCTATTACAATCCACTGGGCATGAATGAACCGCCGTTCAGCCTCAGCTCTGACAGGCGTAGTCTGGCACCTCCAAATGCAGTTGTGCTCACACCGGCGACAAGCACTATATGCATGACTACGGCCAGGATTTTAACTGCAAGACAGTAACCGAAGCTCCTGAGGTTTCCTCTGAGGAGCTTTTGTAAGGGAAGATTTGGAAGATGTTGTTCAGTCTGGACTTTGAACTCCCACAGGGAAAATGTGCAGATTTTTTTACCCAAGACAGACATAAAACTTACACAGCTCATGCCCACAGGGGGAGAAATGTGGTTATGAACTGTACCCTACACCTGCACACAAACTGCTTTGTCTCACCAAACACAGTTTCTTGCATGACCAGGAAATTAGCAGAACAATAACTAGGAAATAATTTGACTTCTCTCTTTTCTGAAGAGGACCCATAACCTTTCATTACCAAGCTATTTCTTCTGGCTCAGTGCCCCTTGCAAAAAACTGCTCATTTCCTCTAAGTAAAGACAGTCATTAAGAGCAAGTTTCATATGTCCTTCTGTTCCTTCCAACTGGCATTGTACATGCAATGTATTACACTGCAACTTCATTTGAACTGTCAGTTGCAAGCCCATATGGTTCCTGGGTAACATTTTCAAAATGGTTTAGACCTAGACTTGAAGACCAGTTCAGGCCATTCAGCTCCCATTACTCTGTTCTAAAAAAACCTTAGACCTTTAAGCATTTATGAATCTAAATCCTCTTAATTTTCAGTAAGACACCAGGGCCTAGAGTCACATTTAAAAAATTTCCTCCGATCTTATCCTTATTTGACTTGTTTCACACTGTCAGCTACATTTACAAGGTATACATTGTCTTTTAGGTAAACTGAGTCCCAATCACTATTAGCTTCTCCAAAAAAGGCAGCTGCAACTGCCTTCACTTAACCTTTCTATTTCTCATTTGCAGCTGGTCCTTCACTCACTGCTCCCCTTCTGTGTCAGAATTGCATCTGGGTGCCTCCTCACTCCCTTGCTGTCAACCACATGAAAAACTGGATCCCTTTTCCAAAATGTAGATAGAGAAAATCCCATGCAGTTTGAACCAATGGACTCTATTTATTTTCTTTGCACCTCAGAAGCTAGAACTTCCCATGTGGGGAGGTATATAACCCAAGCACAGGCAAAAGTGCTAACAACCCCCAAATTCTACTTCTGGATTCCCTAGCTCATCTGCAGTATCTTTTTCATATTTCTGCTTTTCAGCTTCTGCCATACCAGGGAGAATACTCAATTAACACTTGGTGAGAGTCAAGATTTGTAAGCAGCAGCAAGTATTGTCATGCACTGTGCCACCTCAGTTATACTATTATAAAACTTCACCCCTCCTTCCCTTTCCCATCTTCCATCCTAAAGGCAAAACATTCTCTATGTTTTGGATGAAGAGACAGTGGATTTACAAAATTCACTGCAAAGTCTTAAGCAACATCATGCAAAGCTATCATGCTTTTTTTCCACTCCCCCCATCTATACTCTTATTCTCTAGATGCTGTTTTTGGCATATCCAATAAAACTTGTAATTTCTGGAATGTGCATTTTGTTTTACAGTTGTGGCACTCGGTGGGGAAAGCAGGGCTGATGACCTACTAGCTCTGTGGCTGATTATTTCAGTCAGTAAAACTCCAACATCTGTTTCTGTAATAAAAAGTCAGCGAGAACAATGTAAATCATTTTTCACCTTGGTTTCTCCAGTACTTTTAAAGGCTGATCACCTACAGTCATGGTGATCTGAAATAGACTGTAGTAGCTGAATCCATGCTATGGAACAAGATCAGTATCTACAACTGTCCAAAGGCCGATAGAGCAGGCAATAAATGAAGAACCTCTTGCTTTCCTGGCCCTCTCCAGTAGTCAGATTGTACAGGGTGGGGTTTGTACAAAGTTACTATGTATAATTCAACTGAACAAAAAAATGCTTTCAGCTTAACAAGAGGACATGTTAACTGGCTGGCAATTTTATCTGAGGTATGCCTCGTGTGGAAACTACAATCTCCAACTAGACGGCTTGTGTAAAGACAGAAATCCCACCATGATCTGTTCCGTTTTAAAATGCAGTGATAATTTACTGCTGTAATGCAAACTATTTTTGTGGAAACAAAGCAAAAAAAAAAATGCAAGGAATAGCTCTTGGCCTCAGTGAGTGCTTAACTCAGTGACACATTGTTTTGCTCCTTTGAGGAACTGAATACAACATTCCCCCCATTCCTGCAGGGGTTTGATTTGGCCCCAACAAGATACAAGATGCATTTTGCATCAAGGAGTAACCAATATGCAGGCAAAAAAGGCAGCGAAGGCCTGGTCCTAGGAGACCACTGGAATGCTGTTTGGTGACTGATCTTCAAAACATTCCAGTTAAAACTTATCTCTTTTCCTTTGAACTGTCTCCTCCAGCTCCTTCCTCCATGGCTTTGAGCTAGCCAAGACCATCATCCAGTTGTCTGAACCTATAACATCACTCTGCAGACCATGGAAGTGTTGACACACTTATAAAGTACGAGCTCAGTAAAGCGGTTGGCTTTACGCTGCTTGGATGCCTCAGTACTTTAATCTAACGGCATCCTTGGTCAGCATCTCCAACACCAGCGCTCGGCATTGCTCGCCATGGCATTTTGCGCCCTTGCGCCCACTCCGTTGTCACTAGTGGGGTCTTGCCCCTCCTCGCCCCAGCTCCTCTGCAATGCTCGGCTCTGCTGCTCTCTGGGACAAGCATGGCTCCACCTGCAACGCCCCACCAGCAATCCCACTTAAACAGATACCTAAATTCTCATGCTTAATCCAGGTAAACACGCAAGGAAGGTGCATGAGTGTTTAGTGCCATCCAAATCCTGGTCAGCATCACGGGGGAGTCAGGAGAGTACCTCGCTGGGGCAGTTTAAATTAGCAAACTTATTTATAATTGCGGCATCAAGGCAACTGCCTTCTTCTGCCATCCCAGTACAGGAGTTGCAACCTCTCATCTCACCAAAGCCCGTTCACTAAAGCCCTTCAATTATGGAGAAAGTATCTGGCCACTGCATCTCATGTTGTAGTGATTCTCTTTGGTTATTTTTAATTCAGGCCCAGCTTGCTGCTTGGCCCCACAAGATGGGCACAAGATATGGGACAACTGGGGAGGGCGGAAGGGAGAGCTGGAATCACTTAAAAAAGGTCCCAAAGGGAAATATCTGACACTCAGTCTCCCACCCAAGATTGCCAAGGCACAGGCATGTCAACTGCGATTGTGAGTCTATATTCTGAGCAGCACAAACTGCACTTTCTTCTCAATTTTCTGGCATCCTCTGTCCACTGGACAGCATGCTAAAATTAAAATAGTTTCCTATGAAACTGTGTGAAGCATCAAGTAGCAATAATTTTCCATTGCTGTGAAGCCAGGTTAGGTTTGAGAAGGCAATCCAGAGCTGAGAGATCCAATTCTTTAATCATCCAGCCCTTCTTGGAGTCACATATTTTGTTTGCATTCACATCAGAAAAGCTCTCAAAACCAGTCGTGAGACACACACACAAACTCTCTGCCACAAAAAGACCAGAGCAAAACAACAGTCTACTCAAACAACTGGGAAGAGTTCACGGTAAGTTTTAAAGGAAAACCTATTCTATTAATGTGGGCTAATTAACCACCCCTTATATTTGCAAACACATAATTCTGAGGCATATACATAAAACTTGCATACAATAGTCTCAAAATCTCAGGTCCAAAAGAGGCATGTTCAGTTACGTGGAGGATCTCTCCCCTCCTCCACAGAACAACTAAATTGTTTCTTGGCTTACACAGTGCAACACTACCAGCGTCAAAGGGGCTGTGCGACATGAAGCTGAGGGTAAAACATTGCCACAAAACTATTTGTACACCAGTTCCTGGTGTGGTGGATTAGAAATACATGTCAAAGAGAGCCTGGCTGTATTCTATGTTTGCATTTGCTTTTACCTCTCCTTAAAAATAGGAGAGGAACAAAGTCTAGAGCTTTGCGCATAGTGTATATACATCAACAAAATGATCTTTTAATCCTATCATAAGTAAGCCAGAAAATGTGTGTTATCTAGTAATTGCAAAGTTGGCACTAAGAACATGAACAATCCTCTTTTTGTCACTAATGATGTGTCACTTCCAAGTGGACCCAAACCTTTAGACACAGACAAATGCGATATGCTGAAGCTTAGCGTCTGACAGTCACTGTGTGAAGAGTCTGCTCCAGACGGGTCTACGTGCAATTTCAGTAGCAGGATGTGGCTGTATCTCAATCACTGAGCACAATAATTATGGAGCATGTATCTGTCATTCATTCTTGTGAATCAGTTTACACAGAGAAACCATTCTTTGCAAGACTTCTAGTGAGCAGATTCAAACTGACAACCACAAAAAACAAAGTAACTAAGGTTTCACTCCTTTCCTTTGAAGCCTAGGAAGATTATCAATATCTTTACTATGGTAGAGTGTAATATCTCATGGAGATATACACTTTAAGTACAGGAAATTTTTCAGAAGAGGGAAAATACATAATAAATATTGACTTTTCCAGTTTACCAACTATACGGCAGGAGTGAACAAGGACCTACAGAATATGCCTGTGCCTTGATATACTGGTGTGTGTGTGTGCATGCCCCAGGACTTGGGTACAGAGTGGGCAAAGGAAAAGTGCCAACATCAGCTACATTTCACTGTTGCTTTAAATAAGACTTCTGGGGTGAAATCTGAAGGTGGTGGCAGGGGATTTTGGCACGTGGCTCCTCTGAGGTTAGTATGATATACCCAGCTAAATCTCTGCACAGAGATCTGTATTTATAATCCTTAGGTTTTTCCATGTGTTTGTTTTGCCATTGCGTTTTGCTGTTGGTGGTGTTACTGGGCAGGTCCCCTAGGGATCACCTTAACCTTGCACTATGTTTTACTGAGGTGACCTTCACGAGGCAGTCCTGGAGCTAGCAGCAGCTTGGCTGTTATCCCTGCACCCCGCCGAAAGAGAGAGGTAATAAAATCTCAAGGAAGCGTCTTAAAAATTGTTTACATTGCTTCCAGGAGCTAAGGCAGTACCTCTGCAAGGCACTACCTAATACCAGGCAATAAGCCTACTGTGCCGGGCATCTCTGCGTTGCACAGCACAAATACATGACTAAGTGCAGACATCCATGCACGTGGGCCTGAAGAATGTCTAATACTGGAAAAAAGAAAGCTGTGGTGTGAAGGCAGGTAAGGACAAATTCATTCAATATTTGTATTTAGCTGGATAACTACAGCTTCAAACAATCTGAGATAATTCCACATACCTCAAATCCCTCTGTCACGTCAGCATGTACAACAGGAGCTGCGACTCAAGATCAGATAGAGAAAGTGTGAGCTCTTTGGTCAGAGGCCAAAAGAGTTTCCTGACATCTACCTACCTGATAAATATTTGATGCTCTATTCCTCTCAAACTTTATGGTAGATGGACTATGACAGTTCATGGGCCATGCTACAGCTCCCTAAGCTTTTTGCATTAATGCACCCATGAGTCAATGAGTCTCTAATATTAGCACAAGGAAGCAAAATTATATTCTCAGTATGCTTCCAGTATCTGTGTCCCCTCCTTTGCACCACTGATGAAATAACTTTAATGACAAAGCCACCATTTTAGATAAGAAAGGTAATGGCCCAATTCATTTAAACTGGTAGATTTATCCTCAAAGTAGTTGCCATTGGTCCAGA
Organism: Dromaius novaehollandiae; assembly: GCF_036370855.1. NCBI lineage: Eukaryota > Metazoa > Chordata > Aves > Casuariiformes > Dromaiidae > Dromaius > Dromaius novaehollandiae. Next base: position 12,123,613 of record NC_088130.1, on the reverse strand, counting down.
TTTACCCCCTCATAAATAACAAGAAAATCTGACCTAGGATCTAAAAAATGATAAATGAAACAACGGCAGCTTTAACTGCAGAGGAAATGCCAGTGGTACATTTGTTTTCTGCCACTCTCCAAAATTTTGATTCATTCCTTGTAATCTGGATTTGCCATCACTACACTTTTCAACCATTGTCTTCTTTATTTCCCCATGCAATAATCTATCCTTGCCGCATGATTTCCTCACAAATGCCAATACAGTAATAATAATAATAATCTTTGCTCTCAACTGAAAAGCAACAACTAAAATGCAGTCTCAGGAATCTTTCTTGCAATTTAATTTATGTAGCCCCTTGAACTGTGCTCTCACCGTTGATGATATTAACTAGTAATGCCTCTGGGTTGAATTACAGCTTTTTGTGCTAAGCCAAGAGCTATACATTATCAGGGATATTTTTCTCATATCTGAGACTGTTCTGACTTGAGAGATATACCCCCTAGCTACTTTTATTTTAAAACAAGTGTCCAAACTCTGCAACATTGGCAGCCTCGTTAGTAAGTTCCCAGACCAGGCATTGCCGAGTTGGTGAAGACATTGGTTCATTTTCCCAACTTTGTTTATTATTATTCGTAGAATCATGTCCTCTGCCTGCACTTTTGTCTCTCTCAGTTTCTCAGAAGTAATTGCTTATTGCAGTTCAGCAGCAACGAAATCCTAGAGCTAGAGAGTTATGTTTATCCCACTGTTGCAGGTTATCTTTTAGGAGTCTGCTGGCATCCTTTGGTTGTAAAAGTGCGTCCTGAGCACTACTACTGTTAAATAAAACAATAAGGGGGATTAAAAAAACCAAAACAAATATTCTCCTCTCCATGACGAATTATATGGCATAGCAAAGCTCCTGCATTTGACAACTACCAATTTAATTCAAAAGCTGAAGCACAAAAGTAAGGAAAAACGTTATATAGATTTTGCCTAAACAAATTAACAGAAAAAAAGTAAAATGCATTTTGCATTGAAGCAGGTGTTCAATTTAACTGGAAATAAAAAGCCCTCCTTTGGGGACAGTTTTAGGAAAGCCTATGGAAATGAAAGTCCGTTTTGTTTTGTTTTTTTTTTTTTTAGACCAACATGGCAGGTTTCCCACTGGTTAGGCATTCGCTCTGGATCACTTCCCAACTCTGAAATAAATGCCTTAATCCCCAAACTATCCCAATAGGTGCTGCTAACACTGCTTTACCTGGTCTATGGAAGTATTCCCTAGGCACAGGCAAGGGCACGCCACTGCCTCTCTCCCCAGCACATCTCGGCAGCCTTCGCCCTCACCCCTCGCAGCGCTTTCGTCTCCATCTCTGCATCGTACAGCCCCTGCTGCCCCGTGCGTCTCAGCAAGGAGACCTCCGTGGCAGCAGCTGGGAGAGGCTGGAGGTGCTGCGAGGAGCTGCAGGAGCAAGGGCTGTACTCAACAGGAAAATGGGGAGCGAGGGCAATGCAGGCTTTACTGGAGGAAGCAGGACAAATTTGGCCAAAGGCTTCAAATCAACGACTCCCATTTCCCAGATGAGCCTCTTTCTCTGGGACTTGTCCACAGGTGGAAGCCTAAGAGAAATGAGCTTGGACAAAACCTTCTGCACTACCACTCATCAGAAGACCCCAGGACCACCAGAGCAACCTCACTTTTGTGAATAGTGCAGGCAACTGCACCCATCAGAGACAAGGTCGGGGCCCATGGCTCCATTCCCAGATGCAGAAGGGAACTCTTCCATCTAGTTATCTTTAGAAAGGCCACACTGGTCTCCGTTTTTTTTTTTGTTTGTTTTTTGTTTTTTTTTTAAGATTCGTTTTCACCTATTTATTTCAGGGATTATTTTCAACTGAATCCATTTTGTTCCTGAACAGGCACTATTCAGAAGGAATAGGTGCTTTCCAAGCAACATGGTAGATGCGAAGGTAGTGGCTACTTTCTGAAATCATAACAACTGCTGAACTGCAATTCATGGTATTGCTTTTTCTGCTGAGAATTTGATATACTGACATTTGTGAAAGTGAAATACCTCAACTTTGCAATATCAAAACTGCAGAATGAATGCTGTGAGCTGCAACAGATAGCTTGAAAATACTCTGATACATAAAACTATGTCTTGCAGTCCAAAAGTCTATCTTTGAAAGGAACAAGAAGATATACAATGTCTACTACAGTTAGTTAAATGTAATGCAAAGAATAGCATTTCTCTAGACTCTTAGCTTTAAAAGGAATGTACATTACTAAGAATTAGAAATAGAGTAGAATCCTTCTATTACCATTTTGTGGAAAACATGAGGTTATATTTGTAATAACTTCATGTTCACTATGTGTGGCTCAGTTTCTCTGTACACTACTTCTAGGAAAAGGAATAAGCCACAGTCTTGTCATGGGCAGAGAGAGAAGTCTGCATGTGTTTGCATCGCATTGTCTGATTTGGAGTAAACTGGTTACTCTGAACCGAAGTGGCCAGCACACCTAAGGAGAGAACTTGTTTGAAGAGACTACAAAGTAACGAAACTTCCTGCTACATGGGTTTCAAAGAAACCAAATAATTAAAGGACAGTAAAAGATAAAAGACAGAGAGCCCATTAATAGCTAGATAAAATGGGGTCTTCCAGGGCTAACAATTGCTTAACGGATTTCAGGAAAGACCTCAAGCAGTTGCTTTGCTCTGTGCTTGACAAGGATTGAGTGAGGATGGAGCTCTTGCTGTTGCTTTCCATCTGTTTGGCCAACCTGTCCTGCTTTGCCAGTCTATAAAAGGAACCTTCCACATGTCCAAACTTCCCAGCTCAAAGTGCATATAGGTTTCCCCTTAATAAAACTATGGTTTTACACAGAAGTGCTGTGATTTAAATCTGCTTCTAAGTGAAAAGATGCAGAACACTGTATGCAGAAGATATACCAGGGTTCAGCTTCCACAGTTATTTAAGTAGGTGATGGACAGGTTGGGTTCACGAACAAAAGTCTCTGTCACAAATCCATTACATAGCCTCTAAGAGGGATTGCTTGAGCAGCAATTGAACAGTGATATTTATGATAGCAATACTGCAAGGCAGTCAAACTATTCATGTGGTGTATTTAATCCCCCTTTTTTTATTTGTTTGTTTTTATTTTAAATGAACAAACATTTCCCATACTCACCAAATGTATCATCCAGTATTAACTTATCTGCATCGTGTAGACTTGGTTTCACGGGTGCATACAGTTGTAGCTAAGAAAAGAGTTAGCTCACTTTGTTCATTGTTACTAGGGGCTCCATGCTGGATGGCCCGTATATCTAAAACTCCCACTAAAGTTAATAGAAGTTGGGAATATCAAGGAATATGGGATAAGGCCGTAATCATGAAAGTGTAACAAGCCCTAGCACAAGAGTTTTGTAAACCACTAGTGCCCAAGGGAAACAGGCTATCATTATTTGAAAATGATAACATCATAATGCATCTTGTTGTACTTGAAAAATTTAATAAAAAGAGAATTATTAAAAAACACTAAAAATTACATGTACTCTGCCTGCATGCAAGCTATTTAATAAAGCAGGTTTCAAGCTGGTATTCTGATATTCCATATCAACACAGCCACCATTCAATTTTACTGTTATTAAAAATAAGTCAAAGACAAGAACTGCACCTTTTCTCCTGCACATGAGATTATTTTAAACACCTTCTTCTCCCTTCTCGGAGCAGAAGAGAAGGAAAGGTGACATGGGAGGAGACACCCAGGCACCAGGAGGCCCAGAGAGCATGGTGGCCATCAGGGCACAGCTGTGGACCTGAGGTGGGAGCAGAGTAGGTGAACACAGCCACTTTCTGCCTTCCTTGAAAAAGCTCAGAGCAGGCTGCTCTGGGGAATTTTGCTTTTTCTCTGCATCAGGGATCGTTACAGCGGAAATGCAGCCTGACCGCTCCTGGCCAGAAGGTCAGGTGCCATCTCCTACTCCACCAGCCTCCACTCAGACAGGGCATTTTGATCTACTCTTGGAGCCTGGACACCAAACTAAGCAGAAGTGCAGGAAAAGGGGATGCAAGGCAGCTTTGCAGCTCCTGTCCCCATGCCACGTGTGCCCTGCGGGGCAGCAGGCGCAGCTGCAGACCAGCACTGCAGGGGGGTGGCTTGTGCCTCCGCAGGAAAAGTGACGGCTCACTCCCACCCTACCACGTGGTCCATTGGAGGGGCCAGCCTCCACGAGTTTCCAGGAAGGCTTAATTCCTTGCATTTCATTTCTGAAATTTCACTGTTTTCAGTGCGGAGGATCACTTTTAAAGCTCTTCTTGCCACCCCCCCGCTCCAGCAGGCAAAGGCAGACCAAGCTTCACAAGCAGAGGTAGGCCTGCTGCTGCCTTTAGTTTAAAATAAATGAAACCAAAACAGCCCCCGACTTGCAGCACTTCAAGAATTTTAAAAGGCGGTTGTGACTTCAGTAAAGAGTACAGCCAAACTCTGCATCTGGCCCACACACATTGCTCGCGCCTAGACTGATTGGCCCAGACATCAGCACAGCCACATGTTTTCAAATTAAATTAGACCTTTTTGATCAAAGAACCATGTTTGCTTAAGCAATGCCATAATTTCTTAATTATACATCTTATTATTTGATTGCAGTAAGACTTAACACAGTGACATTCAATAATTTTGTGCCAGAGGGAATGGATTCTCATTGAGACAACAGCCCTGAGCTAAAAAAGCACCACGGATGCTGAAAGAAGAGCAATCATAGCAATAGTAGTAGAAAAGGCATCCTGTTAAGTACTCAGTTTAAGTGAAATTTTAGGACAGAAGTGAGTGACAACTGAGCGTATCACAGCCTGGTAGAGAGAGGGAGAAGGATGCCTTTAGGTCAACATCACTTAAAAAATCAGCAGCCTCCCTACTCAGACTGTCAGCAAGAGGAAAAATGCCTCTTGGTCAATACAGACAAGCAGGGTAGCTAAGCCAGCACGTGAAAGATTGAGTCGTACGTCAGAGCACCCTAGCAGCCCCAACAGTATGTTAAATCCAACTATTTCAGTGTTAGAACACTGTGACTTCATTGTGAAAATGTTGAAAGTATAACATTCAAGAATCCCTGTGCAAAGAAAGATTTTATTTAAGAAACAGCCTATTCTGTGCCATCAAATCATACCCTTCAGCCTGCTTCAGCAGAGCCTGTCTCTCAGCCAGCCCAAATCTGTCCAAGGTTCCTCCTCTTTCCACAGAGCTCAGAAACAGCCTTGGAAAGATGTGCCTGCTCCCGGCATAGGGAAAATGGCTCACCTTGCTCAGAGCAAAGATCTGCGTGCTTTCAGACAAGCTCACTTCCACCCGCTTGCAAGCACAACGGTATGGGACCCTTTATAGCCAATACACCCCATTACAATAACTGGAATTTGTACTTGTTTATGGTGCATAAGGACCATAGGCTGGGATCAAGATAATGCCAGACAGGTTTTGTACAAAGATTTTTAACCCTGGACATGATCCTTGGAGGAAGAGCTGACTGACTCAAATGGGCAAATGAAGGGCAGAAGGAAATAACAGCAACTTGCCTTGAAAATAGGTTATGTAAAAGTATTCTTAAGTCATTCTTCTTAAGAATATAAAGTTAGGTTTGAAAGAGCATGAGCTCCTTGAGACTTCTTCCAGAGCCTGCAATTTATTGTCTAAATGCTGGCAGACATCATGGTGAAGGCAGACACAGAAGTGATTCAAAGGAGGAAAGTTTTGCAGGTTGGCTTTGAAGTAGTAGCACAGGAGACAGTTCAGATAAATCAGCGAGGTTCCCCTGGAGGTAGTGGGAAACAAACTACAGGATGATAGTAACCCAATAAATAAAAACAACAACCAGGAAAGTAAAGTGTTGAGTTCAGATAGGGCATAGCCTAGACTTTCTTCTATGAATGGCATCACATACTTTTCAGCATTAAAAGTACCATCATGAGAACAAGCAAGCCTCCACGATGGACAGGCACACCCATGCACATGTTACTCTAAATAGCTATCTTGAGTTGACTCTCAGAGCGCAAGTGGAAATTTAGAGGTGTAATACATGGAAAATTCGAGTCATAACATTTCTTTTGTATTGACCTAGCCACATGTAATTCTCTGTCTGGTGCCAATGACAACACCACAGGCTGGGTTCAGTCTGCATGGGGGGTCCTTCCCTGAAACAAATGAGACTATTGCTCAAGCCCTGACTCGGAGCTGACTCCTATTTCTAGCTCCATGTAACCCAGCTCTCATCACTCGCAAACCCTCAGGATTCTTGGGAGGACCAAAATATTCCCACCTTCTCCCTTCTCTCCTCCCAGCTAAGCTGCAATAGCCATGTCTATTGACGTGCACTGATAGCATTTTGCTCATTTTGTGCTCTTGGAAGTTGTTATTAAAGGCTAGTAGTTGCAGTTTGCTTGAGAGCAGGTGTTTAATGGCGCCACAATCCTTGCTGACCTAGACACCAACCCTCAGTCCTGGTCAGGTTCATGGCAGTGGCTCTTCCCTGCCAGCCCCTCCTGCTGCACTGCCTGCCCACCTTGTTCAGGACACTGGTGGGTGCTTTGTCCACCACTCAGATGGGTCCGCACCGTACAGCTACATCAGCGCCAGCTTCCTTGCAAAGCTCCTGCTGCTCTGATATCCGTCACTGCCACTGCAGCTTTGCCCTGCTATAGACTTTCTGCCCAACTCTGGAAAACCATCACTGACTGCATCAGGGAGGGTGACAGAGATGCAGAGGGAGGCAGGATTTCCAGATAATGCCTGCTCCGCACATGAGGCCTCCCAGGCTCCAGGATGAGCTCTCCATCCTGTTGAAGTCCCTATGAAGTCCAGCAGCAATTTCTGATCCCTGCGTGATGCCTGTGTCCAACCATCACTTACACATCAGCCACATTGCAGACACCGCCAGGAGAAACAGCACACGGAGCAACAGACAAGCAACAATTCATGCGTGAGATGCTGGCCAGAGCTGTTTGGTCCCCTTCCGAGGGAGTGAAAGCCTTGTCAACCCATCTCTGATCACCTCTATTAGCTATCTCTTTGTACATAATAGAATTACATTCCTGGTTATTTCCTTTCTCCCGTTCTCATTTCCTCCTGCATCTTTCATCCATTGATGAGAAGGAAATATATAATGTTCATTTCTGTAATTGTTGATGGTGCAAACATACTAATAAGTGTTTTATCATTGTAATGGAACAACACAATTTAAAAATAGGTAAATCTGGGGCTATCCTCTAAGTATAGCAGCATCTGGTGACCTAAGCACAACCGAAAGACAAGCAGAAGCAGATCTCCTCCAAATCCGATAGCATCTTCAAGCTCCATGAGCTGCTGCACAGCCCCATTACTCTGAAGTCCTGACTAGACTAGGACAGGCCATAAGACCACGTAGTGGATAAACTCATTTTTAGCGTTTCATAAAACTACCAGTCATCTCTGTATGTATTGCACACGACGGGTCAGTGGAGAAGAGGTCTGCGTGTTGACCATATACGGGTTAATCTTTAAATTCATTCTGAGGTTGAATCTGTACGGCCACATCAGAAAAACACAGCTTAAAAATGAAGTACTTGTGATAGGAAACACCATCGTGACAGGCAGATAGAGCTGATCACAGAACAGTAGTTTAATGAGGTGATAGCACATGATCGCCATATACTTCACCATCATGTAAAATATTTGGGACAAATGTTTGACCACGGCTGTGTTTATATAATAGCTCAGTTATGATCAGTGACAGTTCTGAGTTTAGCATAAAAGACATACTGCATGGATGCTATTTATCAATGGGTTAGCAGCTAACAGAGTGCAGCCCAGTTATATCTCTAGCCCTTGTTTCCGTGCACATCTGGATATCTCAAACCCCTTAAAACAATTCAAAACAATCTAATCTGATAGCATGTACTTTTGACTTTTTCTGTAAACAAAAAGTTTGAGATTAACCAGGATTTAGCCCTGCAGAACTAAGTTAATCTTGATTTGGGAAAGACTTTGACACAGTTTCTGATTGTGTGATCTCTGCAATAAAATCAGGCTAATTTCCCTGAAAGTGGCTACAGATGGAAAGTTGAGGGATTAGGCTGCTATTCCCAGTTTTGCCATTCTATTCTTTGTGAGTCTAAAGAAGCCTCTTAATCTATCTGTGGTTTACCTTCTTCATCTGCAAAGCAAAGACAGCCTGATTTGTTTACTGAAAGCACTATGTAAATACTAAGCACATCACCTTTCCTGAGGAGAGCTGATCAAAATTCAGAATTTCTGTTCCACTGTTAATTCTGATATTTAGGAAAGATGAGGGGAAAAAAAAAAAAGAGAAGTGGTGAAATTTGCCAGGAAAAGAAAGTTGGGGGGGTATCCCAACTGATCCTAGATTTAAAACCTCACCCTGGAGCAGGAATGGGGAGACCCCCAAGCACCATCCCCATGGACACAGGGCAGTGTGCTCCCACCTGCAGTTCTTGAAACACCGAGCTTTGCAGTTGTCTGCTAAAGGCTTTGGTGAGAAAGCCGATAGGTCATGGCTGTGAATTCAACATTTTGACCATTTTCTCAAACCGCATTTGCTTTCTGAGAAGAGGCACTTTTTGAGTAGAAAACATTTCTTGAGATACCAGTCTGTCTCCTGAGCAGAACCAGATGCCAAAGACCTGCAACATTGCTTGAGAACAAAAGAGAAACGAATGATGTGGAGTATCACACCACACTACCACTGAGTATATTAATCTATGGGCAAACTTTATATACACCTGGGAAGAGGGGCAGCCAAACACTACCAAAGCAATCCCTGTCCCCCACTCCCTTTTGGGAACTCTCAGCTCACATATAAGGTAGCTATTTTTTTCCTCAGTAATTGAATACATACAAGGAGAATAAAACAGAAATCAAAGTCTCCTGCTATCTGCTTCCCTCTGCATAGATCCACTTACAACGACAGAACTTTACTTCAAAGAAAGCTTGCTTATATGTTAAAAAACAAAAACAACTTGTAAACCTGCATGACCAAGCACCATCTGGCAACTCTTGTCATAACAACGCTATTGTTTGTTTAGGTAGATTAATTTTAGGGTTTTAATTACACACCAGGGAGCAGCACCCCTGCAAAGAAATCTCCTGACCTCAGCCTCTGCAGATGTGAGCTTCTTCCATTTGACTTTATTGGGCAACATGTCTATTACAAAACAAGGAAAGAGGTTCCCAGTGCTTTAACATAGCGGTTCACCTACTAAAGGAGTTTTGATGTCATTTCTTAACTTCATGGCCTGGTTGCAGAGGAAATGAGATCATTTTAGATTTTTTTTTTCCCCCCTCCAATTTGGCCAGGAGAGAGGCTCAGATACATCCTCAACACAAGGAGCAACTGGTGGCTGGAGAGTTTTAGATCTGATTCTGCCACAGTAAAATCTAATGCCACAGATCAATTTTTAGCTTGTTGTTTAACCCACGAAAACATAAGACATTCTAAACATATGTATATTAAATCCAGTGAAAAAGCAAGTTACTCTCTGCAAAAGGAGACTCACTATCACACAGTTTTTTTGGTACAGGTTGAAATATTGCTGCTATACTGTTGCTTGGTTCAGACCAAGTTGTTACAGCTAAACAATATTAACTGGGAAACATGCAGTTCCTAACTGTGAGCTCCTTGGCATCAATTTTGAGTACTACCGCTACAGAGAGAGATGATGATGCTACCAGTAACTCTCCTGCTTTACTTCTCAGGATTATGTTTTGGATTATCTGAGAGTCTGGATATAACACACGGAATATTGGCCAAGCTGGTAAAGCATTCACCTAGTACTTGCTCAGATAGTCCTTTGCTTTTGTGTGTCACTTGGAGCTAAGTTCAAATGAACACAAGCAGTGTTCAGCTTCAGCCTTGCAGCATGCTCACCGCATCATGCCCGGTGGCATGTTTGCACTCCTTTGCCTCTCTTGATAACCACAAAGAGCAGATTGCCTCTTCTAGCAGCTGGAAGTAGCCGGGCACGTCTTTGGTGCCCAGCCCTGCACCGCTCCCCAGCATGCTGCGGTCCATGACAGTACCAGGATCAGAGCTAATCCCAGGACCTACAAAGGCTTCTTCCAAGCCCATGGCTCCGTAATCAGAGGGTATTTCTAAGTCACACGTTAGGTTGTTAGAGCTTTTGTTAGTTCAGAGCACCTAGACATCAAAGAGCCTTATTAGGACATCTAATCCACATCTCAGCCAACACATCACTGTCATCTACTGCATCCTTAAATGACCTGGAACATATTAGCGTTCAGAGATAATGCTCTTCGCTGGCTCTGTGCCAAGGAATAAAGCAATCTGTAGTGAAGATTTATGACTTCCTTTCTATGCATTCTGCATCTCCTGCATTAACTCTGTGTATGCCACAGACCCGCCTACCAATTAGCTTTTAACTGTGATCAAAAACTAATAGTCCAATGTGATCAAGATGAACATCAGACTGTAATCAGCCAGTCTTTAGGAATTCAAAAAGCAATAGTAACAGCAGTTGAACGTATCAAAACTTTTTCCTATAAAGAGGCATACAAGCAACCTGAGCAGACTTTTTGTTGGACTGCAATGCAATCTTCAGTGCTGCATGTAGAAGAAAAGAGGAGTACAAACAAAAGATGCAAGAAATCTGCTTGGATTGAACACAAGTACCATGGGAAGAATACATCATAGCAAATCATGACATTTCTAAGATGTCATTGCACACAGAGGGACAGAGTTGTACAGGCTGTGCTGTTTGAAAGTAATGAATCCAATGTGTTATTTTCAAAATCAGAGAAAGGAAAGGAAGAATTAAAATATAAATTGTGACCCTGAATAGGCAGAGACAACTCCTGTTGGTTATGCCATTTATTCAGTTCCCAACTGAAATGAGGATTTTATACATAGTTCTGATTTATGTAAAGAATAAATCTGAACTTGGGCAAAAGCCTCAAGATCTAACCACCAGTTTCTCTCTCGCACAATAATGTTAGGCACAATTAGTCACTAAGGCAACCTTTACAGTTCAACTTGGCATTACAGGACATCTGCCACTTCTAGCCTCTGCAACAGTAACAAAAAATTTGACCCAGGCTCATCTCCATCTCTGGATGGCATCCCATGGAGTCCATGTCTGAGACAGGAGCCTGGGGCAGAGGGAGTCTCGTTCTTCAGTTTTCCCTGTTCATCACACCTTATCACAGGAATCATCCTATAAACACACTACCTCCACCCAACCCCCTTTGAAAATTGTTTTACCAGCTGCTTCTAACTGCTTATTTACTCACTACTAGGGAGTAATTAGCCCATTACTAATGATAAGTGGGCTCTGCCATCACATATGCAGACTGTCAGCTTGTTACATCGCCTAAATACTTGCTATATGCAGACCACAGCAATTGCTTTTAAAATAGATGGCTTGAGATTTCACACAGAGCTGGTGCAATTGTTTTTCACTGAGGCTTTTTTCCAAAGGGATGGTTTTGAAAAACATTTTTTCCCCTAACACTAGCAGTTTGGGATTTGAAAAACAGAATCTGAACCGTAACGCTAGAGGTTTTAATGAGAACAGCTTCATTTTGAAATTTAAGATTTGTCCTGTTTTTTTCTTGCAAAAATACATGGCCACAAGAGTCTGTTCATTGTTTATGCACACTCTGAGGTAAAATCCAACAGCTTCAACTAGCTGAAGTAGCACATTGCCAAGGAATAAGGGCAAAGAATAAAGATAAGGACAAAGTAATGTTAGATAAGCAACAAGTACATTTTCATCACCTGAGCATCCCATGGATAAGATGTCATGATAGGGAAGAAGGAAATTTAGTGTTCTGTATAAAAGAGTACTCTTGATAAAGTGTCTGACACCCTTCAGAAATCTTTGGAAAAAAAACACACCGAAGTAAGTATGGGTCCATATACAATTACCTGTGTAGACTACCAGTCATAACTGAAGTAATGTTTTTGCCATAAGGAAATCACTGAAATCTTTCCCTGACCTGTCCCCTCACCTGCAAAAAAAACCTCAGCTTCTTGCTATGTGCCCCTCCTCATCCTCAACCTGCTATAAGCTCAAGAGCCTGCCTAATGACAGCCTCCCTCGCCCATCTGCTGTGGGTCTTACCGCCTTGTAAAACCAGATCACCACACTTCCTTGGGATTTGAAATGCTCATCATTTTCCCACAGTTTGTCCTATGCTTGTGATGATTTTTAGTAGTTTTTTGACTCAGTGGTTTTCAGTCAGTTGTAAACAGGGAATACCAGAGCATCATTAACTTGTTAATATTGTTTTACTATTTTTTTCTTTTTTATTAGTCAGTATACAGCTTCAGGCTCAAGACTTTATGGAGTGCAGGAGCCGTGTACTGACCTCTCCCTGCAAGGTACTGAAAATGCAGGCCTCAGGACGCTTTACTGAACCACTCATAATTTTGAAGATTCCTCCAAGGAGTCATGTTTTTCTTCTTCCTTAAGTGGATACAGTGTGCAAAGCAGATAGCTGCCAAGTATTTTCTTGTCTGCCCAATTAAGTATGAAATGCTAAATATACCTTATAAAAATGATTCTTTCAGCTGATAAATTCTGCCAAACATTCACGAGTGCCCTCGTTCTCTGCCTTCTGGTCAGTAAAACATCCTCGACAGCCAAGGAAGCACAGCGGTTGCAGCTGGTAGACTTTGCAGTTTCTTGATTTGAAGTTCAAAAGCTGAGAAAAACCCACGGCTGTTTTTGTAGTACATGCACTGCACACAGGTATTGTGAGATTAACTGAAGGTGCACACAGTCCAGCGGATTTATCATCGCTTCTTGCCGGCGTCCTATGCAGGCTCTGGGCTTTCAATGACCTTCAGGAGAAATTCCTGTCCTCACGACGGCACTGACCTACTCGACGAGGTTTACCCCACCTGACGGGTGGGGAGCTGAGGCACAGCCTGCTGCAGCCCCCAAAACGGAAGCAGTCTGTTATGTCCCGTTTCGGTGCTGGACCTTTGTCTCTGCCCACGCTGTCCCCTCCTCTCCTGTCCACACAGAAGCACCGTCCCGTGAGGGAACTCGAGGACTGGGATCAAGCACTGCAAACTGGTGCTCAGACCTTATGTTTCATGACTTGCTCAGCCCACCCTGACAGCCAACGATAGTGTAGCTTTAACCAACTAGTTCCCCCTTCTGCCTGCACAATAAATTGTTGGGAGTAAAATGCTGTTGCTTTTAAAGAGAAGAAGACAAGATTATTGTAAAATACTTCATACACAGAGAATAGCTACTTAGAAAAAAAGGGAGCTGCAATGTGGTGGTACAGGCTTTCAGTTGGTAGGAGATTGTGCTGTTTGCCAGTATTTTTATGCATATTACGTGTGCTGGTTTGGGGACTGCAGGTTGGAAACCACTGGGCCTGGACAGCTGCTGCATTTACAACGTTGAACCGAGTTCACCACATGCGGGAAAGGCAGCAGGTATTGCCTGCCCATCTTTCCCATGCAGGAGAGGGATTCGGGGGTGCCGCTGCTCCTGCCCAAGCCCCAGGACCCGTAGTCAATGCTTAAGCAGAGTAACCAGCAGCTTTTCCTATACGTAAAAGTGTCAGGTCCTCAAAATCTTTATGGGAACCCGGGCAAAGACAGAATCTCAGCCGTCTGATGAAACATGTAATACTGGATTTTGCCAGGGCTAAAAGAGACCAGACTTTAACTTAGCAGTATCTTTCCTGAGTTGGAAATTGTTTTAGGTCATTCCTGAAGAGGATTTTCATAGATCTGTTTTAATTTTTCTTTCTCTCTAAGCATGTGCACTTAGAATTACAGCAACCAAGCCACCAACTTGATCAAGCTGAGAAGACAAAAGTGGAGAAAAAAAAACAAAAAAACTTGTTGCAGTTCACAGTCTATATATATTACAGAATGACTTACAGAAGAGTTTATTATAACTAATACTTAAATTTAAAGTAAATTAAAAGAAAAATCTAATTACTGTTCTTGCACTTCTGTGCAGTACTCTTAAATAGCTAGACCTCTTCAGGGGTGATCATTTGGGATGACTGATGAAGTGACTTATTGTTTTGACTTTCGCAACACGTGTAACCAAGCACTTCTGTATACAGCATTTATTCAACTGAAGTTTGGTATCTTAGGTTTGTGTACAGGTTTGGAAAACAGACAGAATATTGCTATGTGGATAAAATTTATCATTTCGTTTCAGAGCAAACTGCAACTTGTAATTAATAAATGGTATGGGAAAGGAGGGCTTTGCTTTCCATTCCCTTTTGATTTGATGCGAGTAATATGTATTTTCAGGAAAAAAAAACAAGTCCCCCCTCTCTCCCCCAAAAGAATATCTGTAAAATTTGAATGCCTTAAGCTTCATTTACGTTCACTTCCCATTCACTATTTTACTTCATTTTGCTGGGACAGATGATGACACCCTAGTTTCAGACTTGTTACAGTTTCAAATTTAAGCACATTTTTAAATTTGAGCAGGTGAATAACCCCACAGCAAATCTCCAGGATCTAACACTTTAGAGGAAAGTGGAAAACAATCATTCCTATCCAATCGTGCAGTCTGTGTCAGAATAACAATAACTCTTCCTGATGACTGTGGCAGTGCCAAAAGCTGAGATTTGACTATCTTCATGTAATCAGTGATAAAGCAATAAAAATTGATTATACAGTGTTGACTTGCGCACTCACAATTCCCTTGAACTTTAGTGGGAGTCTGATTTCATAAAGAATAGAGGCCTGTGCTCTGAGTGCGATAGCAACATTTCAATTCCTTTTTGTTCCAGCTCTATCCCACCTATCTCATTTCACTAAGACATCACACTGCTTCCTGAAAGTGTCTTATGCTCAGATTATCTACATATGAGACGACAAGGGACCTTGAGAACAGAGCTGTTAGTGCAGTAGGTCTGTACAAAGGCTCACACAGGAGCCTCAAAATTTTGCTGCTATTACAGTGCAAATTACAAATAGTGACACCCTGTGCACTAAAGGAGGATGGACTCGTGATGTTAAAACAAAGGAAAGGAAGCCTGTACAGTCAAAAAACTATGCCACAAGCCACGCAAAAGTCAGGCACCAGACAATGCAGTGAGGAAGCTAAAGCCACTTGCTATGCTTTGTAAATCCATGCCTGGGGTCTACAGAGGAGACACCACCATTCTGAGCCTAAATCCTATCAGTGATGTTGCTCATTGATTCTAGGATCAGCTGCAGCAATCAGAGAAGTGAGAGCATCTTCTGTACCCCAGCGTTATCCAGAACTACACCCATAATCAGCATATCTCCAGTGACATAACTCCATGCAACCCTGTTAGTAGAGGCTGCTTTTTTGCCAGATTAGTCTGGTATAACTGGAGCTTTCACTCCATCTGTCACAAACACAGCACAGCAAATAGTAACAATTGTTTGTGTGTTTGATTTAAATGGATGCACTAATAAAAAAAGGTTACTAAAGATTTTAATTAAGAACAAGAGGAGAGAAAGACACAATTATCAGAAGCAATTCTGTTGTTATTTGAATGCAGTGAAGAAGGGCAGAGGAAGATAAAGCTGGGAAGGAGAGAAGCAGTTTCTCTTGAATGCATTCAAGGGCTCACAGCTCGATTTTCCACTCCGTTACACCACTGTCCTGCCACTGAAATTCTGCTGACATCAGCAAAGCCACACTGGTGTGGAAAATTGCATAACAGTAGAGAGAGATCAATGGTGCTTCCAGAAAGTGCCCAGTTCTGCCAGGTGCTCATCACCAGCAGCGTAGAGAGGAGTACTATCAACTCCAGTGGGCTTTAGCAGGAGGTAGGTATCTCAAGGTGGGCTCTGAAAAGCTAGGCATACACCAAATTGCTTTATTAAAGGGTTTAGCTGAGAAGTTTCTGAAGAGCTGCCAGATCTGAGAATCTAGGCTTCAGTAGCCATTTCTCCAGAGAAGGTGTCTTTTTAGGTTGGAAAATAGGAGAGGCTGAGGGGCAGGACTCCTAGAAGGAGGACTCTTTCCCATAGAATAGGTCAAGATTCAGTCCCACTCAGGAAATATCTACTGCAAAGCAGCCATGGGGGAGAGAAACTTGAGATCCAGCCCTTACTGTAAGCCAATTAAACATGCAACCTCTTCTTCCCAATTTATGTCTCTCTTCCTTTGCCCTACTTTATGTATCCATAACCAAGGGAATTGTTTTTGTCTATTTGAGTTCATTGGAGCTGTCTTACTTTATGCCCTAGCTGAATTTCCCATCCTTCCCACCTAACAGTGAAAACTAGGTTTATAAACCATATTTAAATCAGCCATGGCAAGGAACAGGCTGATTTGTTTTTTGTTTTAAAGTGAAGATGCAAGTGTGGCATTGCAATTTACTGAGAAAAGAGACAAAGGGAATTTTCATAACTGTGTATGAAGAAACATAATGGTCTCTCTGTGTCAGGGTTGTCTGCCTTGCCACTTTTCAAAGCAAGTGCTGTGCCAAGCATGGGGTGGTGGGTACAGACTGAACAGCTTTTAGGAAAGGCAGAGGCGAGGAGACTTGAATGTGGTCATCTTCCGCAGAAGCCCAACATTTCAGCAAACAGAAGACTTAATCCTCCCTCCAGCTACATAACACTTTCATAACCAACCAAAATCACTATACTTAAGGGTGAAAAAAGATTAATGAACATATCTTAGTACACAGCTATTTTATACACTATTTTGTCTCCTGGGAACATTGCCATGACCTATACTGAGCTCTCATTTGTTTGTACAGAGATTCAGCGAAACCAAACCAAAGCCACGAAACTCAACCAGCTAAAGTTTATGGTTCCAAGAAACCAATAAATGGCAATGAAAACATTGCAAAATTAAGGGATGTTCCTACCAAGTTGTATCTCCTTGATATCTGCAAGACCCTAGGCATCACAGCATTTTGCAAAACTTGTTCAGAGCTTGGCAGCACTAATCTGTCTGGGTCCTACCAGCAATAACCTTGGTGTCTCTTTGCTTTGCAGGAGGAGGATGTAAGCACCCAGAAAGCTCTTAAGTCATGAATGTGTATGGTTTAAGAAAAGGACACTTTCCCAGACCCTGAAGAGAAGGCAAACTGGAGAGTGATTAATAAGACCTTGTTATGATCTTATTATTAATTCCTTCTGCCTTTTCAGAAAACATAGATTTCATTTCCTGTATAAATAGCTAACTTGAAGATGATCTTTTCCTTTTGTTTCTGGGTCAGAGGCACCCTTGATGGCAAGAAAGATACTCATCCAAAGTCTTTTTTTTAGGCCTCTCTGAAATGCAGACAATAATTCTGGTTGCAGGGAGGCACCTCTGTTGGCCAAGATTTGCAGCTGTGAACCTTATCTAGACTTAGATGCAGAGGTCAGTGTTTCTCAAACAATATCCTGTTAATTAGAATACTGTGAAACAGAAGACAAAAGCTGCAATTTCCTCTCATCTTAAGTTGGAGGACTTGTGTCTCCTATCTCCCAAGCATCAGGCCTTGAAACTGGTGAGAAAACACTAACAATGGGCAGAGAGAATCTCAGTCACTCTCTCAGTCTCTCTCTTTCCTAGCAAATAGCTATTTATCCCGTAAATAGTCAGAAAAAGCTTTACATTGGAGGGAATTATGCCACCACTGTCTCAGTATCCATCTGCCTGGTGAGAAGGCATTCTCTTGGCTGGTGAGAAAGAAAGATCTCCTAAAGGTGCCATCTAGAAACTTGATGCCTGCAAGATTTTAGATAGCTAAGGGATTAGATGATAGCTAATTAGGGAATCTGAGATGCTAAATCTAAGCTTTTGATGCTTAAAGTAGTATTTAGATGCCTGATTTCTGGGGGTGAGAGAGAAGGAAGAAGATAGCTTATGTGAAGGTTCCTTTCTTTGAACTTCTTTTCTTGACATATGTGTATGTCACCTAGAAGGAAACCCGTAACAAGAACCATTCCACAACACATTTGTCTTCAGTGGAGATAAACAAAGGTACTAAGATGTGTAAAAGGCCAAAGTGTTGCTCACTACAGTACTGGAAGGCACTTAGATGTTACTGCCATGAGCAGAGGATAAGGCATACAAAGTGGTTAGAGATGGAGAAGGGATTCTATTTCCCCATCCAACACTAATTAGTTCCTTACACAATGCTTCTTTAATTATCTCCAGCCTATTTTCTCTCAAATCCCATTTACTAAATCAAGTTAACTCTCTCTGGAGTGCTCTCCAAATTGAGATTGCTACAGCATATTCTATACAGCTCTGAATTAGGTTCTCCCTGCACAATACAGTAGCCATTTGAGGCAAGGAGACTGATTATCATTGAGATAAGGACGAGAGACCAAAGGCTCTGCTTTCTTATCAGCAACTGGATTAAGATGAGACTGAGAATCAGTCTTCATGCTCAGGAGAGTCACTGCTTTGTAAAGCCACGGCCAGGTTGGGCTTCTGCATGCCTATAGGACTCGAAAGTGCTTGTGGAGGAAGAATTCCTACTTGGACTTGGGATACCAGTATCCTAGACTCTTTGCATGGCAGTCTATGCAAAGGTAGGATGGCAGCTTTAGGAGCTATTTAACAACATGGGCTGCAAGGCAGTTTGTGTAGTTTTGGCATATCCACTGTCTACTGTTACTATCTATCAGACTATTACAAACAATAAATTATGTGGTCCTCATAGGAATGCTGTAGCTACTCGTACCATATGATACAAAAGATGTCTACTTGCTTTTCTGTTATAGCTTTCTTGCACTGTCAGGAATTTTTATTTTTCCTGTTGGCAAGTACATAATCTTCAGTTAACGGAACATTGCAAATCTATTAGCATATGTTATATGTAATAGAAAAGTCCCATAGCAATCTTCAATGAGATCCAGACAGCAGTCACTAAGGGCAGAGTCTATTTTCTAAGGCTGTGTAAAAGCTACTGGCCAGAGCACAATGATTTTGGCCTGTTTACCTATTTTCCCTGCTTAACCATAGCCATAATTAGCTCATTACCACATATAACCACTCCCTGCAGTCAAAAAGAACAGTATTTTGTGTTTTATTCTACTAAATAATAATAAAAAGCTCAACCTGAGAAGCTCACATCTGTTTTGACTTTCTGACCTTGGTTTTACTTTTCTACATTGAACATGTATAATACTACATTTGTCTTCCCTCTTCCATACTTCTTTCAATGTATATAAAACAACCGTGAAGACAAACATAACTCACAGGTTCCCAAGTCCTCTTTCCAGACCCCAATACTAAGGAACCTCTTGCCTGCTTTTTTAATTTTAGATCAATCACAGTCAGCTTATGAATTAGGTTTATGAAAAGAAAGGTAAAGTTGGCACTACTTCAGTTGCTTTCTACTTTTGATAGTAAAGTCTCATCCCTACAATTGTTCCTCATGCAGTCCAGTTTCAAAGGGATATAAAAACAGAGTTGCCTTCTTGCTTTTTATTATTAACTCTTTCACATTATATTATAACCTTCCAAAAAGGCAACATGTCTCTCAACAAATATGGAAAAATTTGCAATACCATAAACAGAATCTAAAAATCAAGATCCCACCATATACGGCAGTGGGTAAGCACATAAATGAAGATAGGCTTTTAACTTCTGAATAGTTGACAAGAAAAAATGGGGAAAGAAGGACAACACAGAAATAAAGCAAATTGCCCACAGTCATCCATTGGTAAAATTTGGGTCCCCAAGAGGTGATGGACTAAAATCGCTGTTGGTTCTCTAGCCTGAAATCTGAAGTCATTTAAAGACAGTTTTATGCTCACAGATAAAAGGAAAGGGAGAAAGTGAAGTGGCAAGACAAACGCACAGTCACACAATGTGGCTTTAGTCTTGTCCAAACTGGACAATCTTTTTGCTGCCCTGGTGGAGTGGACTGGGGACATGCAACCAGTGTTGGGGGTGCTGGGCCCTTCTAAACATGCAGAAAGCAAATGCAGATGCTCCTAATAGGGCATCAGATGCCAGCTCTATTGGATAAAACAAGTTATCTAATGTTTTTGAAGCAAAATCTTTAAAATCTCTACCCACCCCTCCAAAATTTTCTGCTTATTCCAAGTACACTATGCCTATTGAGTCCCTCAAAAATCTTTAAACATGCCTATTCTCACATCTCTGCATGATAAGAAAGCATTAATATATCCATTTTACACCCAAAAACTGAGGCGCAAAAGAACTTGGGGAGGGATCTTCAGAGGAACGTGTCTCTAAAATTCAGATTTTGAAACACACCTGCTCAGCTGCTACCTTTTCACTGGACAGACTGCTTGACCGCAGATGTGGAATACTGGCCGTGCTGGTAGACCGCATGCTTCTGTCAGTAACCTGAAGGTTGTTAAAAGTTGATACTGAAGAAGTGACTCAAGACTACAAAAATGACGTAAAGAGGCTTGAGGAACTCCAAGACTTGTTTAGCAGTTTTTGGTTTATAGCATGTGAAGATGAAAATCATTATCCTAAGATATCCTGTGTTCTCTGCTCCCACAGCCTGCCGCTGCCCAGATCTGTCTTTCTATGTTCCAGGGCTGCTGCTTGCCACTATGATCTAAAATGAAAGTATTTCTAATCATCTTATTCCCTGCTGATACCAAGCAATCTCAGTGCATTTAAAAATAAAAAAACAAAATAAAAACACATTTAAACTGAAGCATACTGTTAAAAAAGTCATTTTTTGCATCTCTCTGAGGCAGAATTCCTGGTTCCCTTCTGTACAACATACTTTCCTGAGTGGTAAGACAATTACAATGCACCCAATATAATGCTAAGAGCATGAGCAGTTAGAGACAGTAATGGTAAAAGAATACATTTTCTGAGGAATAATGAGAGCAATATCCTCAGGAGAAAAAATGTTGAGAAAGAACTCTCCTTTGACCCAGCAACAGCTGAACAGCAGAAGGAGCAACTTCCCCCTTAGCTATGAATAACAAACCAATAACTAGAAGATTTCAAGGTTGCTATGGCTCAATAGCAAGGTCAGGAAACTTCTTTTCAATGACTGATCTTTGTGCCTGAGCTAGAAAGCATTTCTAGGTATTTCAGAGGCCAAAATATCCAAGTGCTTTAAGGGGCACTGACATCACCTTTTGCCACACCCCTGCAAGGGCTGTAAAACCTCTCTAAGATCAGGATCAGGCCATAAGACTGAAGATCTCAAATAATTCCTTTTAGAAGAACACAGGATTTGGCCATCCTTAATATGTTACCTTGCACAGCACCTAATTCAATGACCTGATCCAATTACTTTAATTATAAGGGTACAGTGCATTCTCTGAACAGTTGTCTTACTCGTTCATCACTGTGTGAAAGGGGCCACCAAAATGAAATACCAGCTATTTTTCAAGTCTAGCACAAACTGCTAGCTAGTACCTGAAACACTACAGCAGGTTAAACTATTCTGAACGCTTGGAAGGTTAAAAAAATCTTATGCTTTATTGCCTTGTTTCAGACTTCCAGTTTCGTCCCTGAGTTTGTAGCAGATAACTGGATTCTGTTCAACACACTAAGGATATGTCTACAGGCCTAGTACAGCTGTCTACAGAAATACCTGAACTCGATTCAAATGAACAAATATAAGTACTAGCAGTAGTCAAGTTGTATTAGTTTTGTTTATAAAAACAAAACAAAACAGCATTTCTCTCTATTCTTGACCTCGGAAACAACTTAAGCTATTTGGCTGAAGTTTTAAAAAAATTGCACAAGGCAGACATCCAGCAAAAAAAAAAAAAACGGCCTAATTGTTATACTTTGGCAAAGTTATAAGCAATTGAGAATGAGATCTTATAATGGGGAGTGTTGGGCAATCTTAATGATAGGTGATGCTACAAACCCTGCCTGTGATAACTGAGAAAACATACAGCTAACAGGCATTTGAAAAATCACATTCTGAAGTAATCGTATCCTGAGTATCGTTTATTCTCATTTTGCATCATTGCTTGCTTGTTTGATGCTCAAGTGTAATTCATTTTTATGAGACCATGTTCTCTTCCTTTCATTAGAGGGCAAATTACCGCATGGGTTATGTGATAGGCGGTTATGCAAGGGCGTATATCACATGCCGACGTTGTCACTGTGCACTTGGCCTTTAGAGCTGTAGATTGCAGGTTATAGTCTGCTCCCATATGCCTCACCTGAGTCAACATGCTGTAATGCAGAGTAAGTAAACTGCCAAGTGCTGCTGCTCTTTTCATGATGTCAAGTTGCTAATCCACATAATAATGCTGCTAAGGGTTGTCTACAGTACTTCTTGAATTCAACTGTGGAGTAATATGTGCTGCATTGGACGGTTCTGGGATAAAATAACAGGTTCAAATCAGATTACTGTACATTGTGGATGCCGGTTATATATTATGAATAGCCTTACAAAATATATCAATAGTCACACAAACGCATCAGTCGCTTCATATCAAATCACCCAGCAACACTGTAATCCCTCTCTTTCACATTGTATCTGCACATCCAGCTCCAGTGCTCACCAGGGTCACAGACAAAACCACCTGAAAACATTTCATTTTTCAGATGACAATAAGATGACATATGAATACTTTTTAGGAAAACTTTCAAGTTTTTTTCTTGGAGATTTTCTCAGCCTCACTCTCTCCTGGGATACACGTGTGTAATGCAGGCTGGGGGAAAGGGAAAAAGGATTCTTCTTATGCAGAGGAGACAACTCCATCCTTCCTGCAGCTGAGGAAAAGGCCTGAGGGTGTTACCCAACAGCCTTGCAGGCACTGGAAGAGAAGCAGCTGTATGTGCAGAAAGAAGCAGAAAAGACCTCCTGTTTTGTTTGCATTTTGAGAATTCTTGAATTAACAGATTAAAACAGGAAATGCAATATGGTGCAACAGATAAGACAGTAAAACAAAAATTCAGAAGACCCAGTTTATAGCTAAGCTTTGGCTCCTGAGCTGCTGCGTGACCTTGAGTGTGGCTTATTCTTTCTGTATTACCAGAGATAAAATCCTGAAGTCAATAGAAACCAACATTTCTTGGCATCAGCGCTGATGTAGGGCCTCGCACAACAAGGCCTTCATCTCATTTTAGCTCTAGATGTGATTATAATTATGTTGCTAATAATGCTATAACCGAACACATCCAGTAAGCTGGTCAGTCTTGGCAGGCTTCCTGAGGTCGCATGTCCTAACACGAACAGTAATGGGTGTTACTTGGAGCAGGAACAATCAGTTGTGAATCCTGTTGAAACCTTCATCAGCTTTTACACTTGCCACATCTTCAAAAACACATTCCTTTGAAAGGAAGAATAAGAAAGGGAGAAGCAAAACACTGAAGAATATTTTCAGGAGGAAAAAAGGAAATCGCAAGACTCAAGCTACTTATGACTTAATCAAGGTAATACATAAATATATGTCATTTCAAGTGTGTGGTGAACTTCTGGTTTGATGTCAAGTTGCATAGCCTGCATCATTCATTGTGCAGTGGCATTTCTATAGTGTGCTTCATCAGAAATCCTTAATTTGGAAAACTATGCACCCAACTAAATTTCATTAAATCCACTTTCCTCACCAAGTCAAACGGTTTTACTTTGATCACTGACATAGTGTGATGGCTTATGTGGAGAGAATCAATATTGTGAAAAGAGTAAGAAAGATGCTTTCCTCCCCTCACCCTTCATAAAAGCCAAAGCCAATGGCAGCAGAGCTGTATTCATGACTGGGCAGTTGGAGAACAATATCTATTCTGTTTATATGCATTTCAGATGGAGAGGACTTCAGCTAGGAATCGGGTTTCAGTAGTATGATCCTAAGGGAAATTATTAAAAACAGCAGTGTTATAAAAAGATTTTTTCAAATTAATAATGATAAAAAACCCTACAACAGCATCTTTTTAAATGATAGCTGGAAAAAACACTTGCTCTGGTGTTTATTTAATCTCGTTTAAACAGTGTTTATTTAGTCTTAGATGTCAAATAAGAGTAAGAGGAATCTTTCTTCCTTTTCTCAAGCACAGTATGAAAGCAAGTTGTTATGTAAAGAAACTCAGAAACCACAGCTGAACTGATTACCTTCAGAAGACAGATCTAAGAAGAGTCTGATGTTAGTTTTTCCCCTTGTTAAGTTTTTTCAGTGGAAGAACTTCAGCTTTTCTTTCCTATTTCATGTGTTGCCATTTTTTTTAAGCAAGGTAAGTAGAGACTAGAGGCTGGGAAAGTGTGAAGAAAGTTTGCAATATTAATAAAACACTTCTTTTCTGTTTCCTTGGGAAACAGAAAGAGAGATTTATTATTTTGGTTTTATTTACCTGTTTGGGTGGAACTGAAGAGGGACCAATGCTGAGATGAAACACCAGTTTTAGAGTAGAATAAGAACTGCCAAAATATTTGTTCATTTTGTTGAGGTGAGAATGTTGTTGAACATGGCCTTGACGTGGCGATTTCTGTATTTGCTGAATATCTGAGAATTAGCTTTTGGTCTTTCTGTTTTACCCAAAACCTGATATTCCAGGAACCCGGCCCACAGTATTAAGCCTGCTATGACATCATGCAGTCATACCTCATTAGCTAAACAAATGATCCCAGTCCAACACTCAGTTCCAGAAACAAATTAATTCCTTTTACTGCTCAAGACATCACAGAAAATGGGACTGTCTCTCATTTGACAAGCCCTCCCCAAGCAATGTTATTCCCCAGTATAAAAATAATCTTTCTCAACAGTTACTTTCAAGCATAATTTTTCTTGTACTGAATTCAGCTATCCTGTGCATCCAGAGCCTGGGAGGAACCACTAGGTCAAGAAATGGGACCCGAGCCCAGCTGTTAGAGCAACTACCACTAGGAAGAGGCACTACCAGACAGCATACATTGGGCAAGGCTTAGATATTTTTTCTCCTTTTTCCTCTTCTTATTATACCTCTTTAATCCTCTCTCACCTTCCTTTAAAATAGAATATATTATACAACAACTTCTGAAAACAGCCACCTACCTTTTTCTCACTGCTCTTCATTCATTAGGAAAGAGAAATGCTCAAGCAGAAGTATTAACAGCCAAGACACGGGACGAAAGTCTCATCCTGGTCCAGAGGACCAGAGTTATATTCATTAACATGCACGAGGTCAGTGATGGAAACTCTGTCAATTAGGATTTACTTACTACCCCTAGCTGGGCATGACTTGCCCAGATCTATACTAGCCAGTTAGTGTCAGCTAACTTATTGCTTAAAAAATCCAAAACATCTAGAACAAAAAGACCCATGACTGTCGCTTCTAAGGAAGGAGTGGCTTACTTAAGGTGAACAGGTTCTTTGATGACTGTAAAATTATAAGGAGAGAGAAAGCAACTGCTAATTCCAAGGCATCTAACTTAACTGGGTACATCATACACCATGGAATTACAGAGCTACTCTGCAATATTTCCAATAGCATTTGTATCAGGTGATAGAACATTTCTATTTATTTTAAATGAACTGTATCACTTTATAATACTCTAGTGTTTTAAATTAGCAAAAATAATGCAAAGCAAGGAAAAAAAACACGCAACCCAATAATCTTCTGATTTAATAGTACATCAACACAACAAGAAAAAAAAATGGAAACACACCATCTTGATGACTCTGAGTAGCCAGTTAGTTTAAGCAAAAGCTCTGTAAATGGTTTCCCATATGCCACTTATTGGACAAATTGAAGATTTCTCGGTATTAGAGACCTTGGACTTTCTTTTTTGTTTTCAGGACTCAGCTGAACAGACTATAGACCACCTGAAAGACAGATAGATGCTTTTGTAAAGTTCCCTTCCTTCTGCCTTTTCACCGAAAGGCAGATTTTCCTGCAGTGATGCCAACATTGTCCTTCTTAGTCATCAAACCCATAATAAAGTTTGGCTGCTAATTTACTTCTCCTCCATACCTGGAACACAATGATAACACAGCTGTTGATCAGCTAATGTGCAGCACTAACTGGCAGCAAATAGAGAAATTATTTAACATTTGAAGTATGAGGTTCTGATCTGCTGCAATAACATTGGAAACACCTCTCTAAAAGTGACGCAAAGGTTCAGGGGACTCAGAAGTCTGTTTAGTACGACCAGAAAGTGGATGACCTGCATTTCTTATCAGCTGACAGAGTACTTACTGGGAAGCCTTGAGAAAGGAGAAGGTTCAACATTGCATTTATATTTTGAGCATCCAGACTTCTATGACCCAACTAGAGTAATGAAGCAGTTGCTATTTGCCAGCTTCAACAATACACAAGTCTGACCCTATTATATCTAATGAAGTTAACAAGACCCTCTACTTTTTTCCAGGCCAACATAGAGAAATGTATATTTTATATAGTTCCTGAAAATAAGTCATAATGCTAAGAAACAGACAAACTCTGCTCATGCAATAAACCTACATAAAATAATGACTAATAATCAAGGTCTTGCACTTGTCTAGACTGTCCAAAAGAAGAGCAGTCAAAAAGTCACCAAAATGTTTTGTTGTTTAGATTGATTTTCAATCCATCCATTTTAAGGAATTGAGTCCACTGATAGTTTGAAGGTCAAGCATCTCTTATTTCAAGAGCTCTAAAGGGATTCCTCCCAGATTTTCTTTCACCCAGTGACTTTGAACCACACATCTGCTTTCCACTGTCCTTGAAAGTTTTTAGAAAACACTATAGTTTATACTGTATCAATCTAGAGTTAACTATTCTGGTATGCTACTTTGTGGTTAAATGGTAAATATAGGCCACTTCTGTTAAATTAGATAGTGCTGTCTTTGCTCTCTAGTGATTTCCCTGCATAATAATGCAGTTGCTTTGGGGACTCAAATTCTGCCATAAGGTCACTCTCTACCAGCTCCTTTCCAGGCAGTTTGAGTGATCCCCTTCACAACATATCCTAACTGGTAGCAGTTTTCTCTCTGGACGGCTTGCTTTACTGTTAATTTCTGCTTTCAAACCTTTAATTTAATCAGTGCTGGCCTCCAGTTCCCTTATCTCATTTATTAGAGAATTACCTTCTGAGACTCCGTTTCTCTCAAGAGAGAAACGCCGCTTCACTTTTCCGCTTTGTATAGACTAATTGTTCAGATTAAACTTTATTTCCTTATCAAAAGCATTCCGTTTCCTAACTCCGTTTCTCTACCCCATTCGTTACGGTGGCATGAGCAAGTAAGATCTCATGTGCAAATGGATTATCTGTTAAGCAGCACCACAGAACAGAACACCTCCAGAAACATGCAGATCATCAAATATCTCTTGAATATCGAAAGCTACTGAAAAAAAAATCTTCTTGCCTCCATATGAAAGTCCTCTAACTACATCATCAAAAGGCTTGCAGACATTTAATCTTTCCTAACACTGCTGAGAGCTGCTAGAAGTCAGGAGGTGCACATGCTTAGCTATACTTCAGTGAAGTATTTGTGAACTACCACAAAAAAAAGCTTTTTCTGCTTTCAGTTATTTCTAGCATGTCTTCCTGGGACAATGCACAGCAGGTTCTGCATTAGGTGGTTTCTTAGATCCTTTTTTAGAGAGAAAAACACTTTCCCAGTTCAGCCTGTCCTGACTGGTTCAGCATACATTGCACCTCTGATAGCCATTTAAAGTTGACATTAAAAACGGACTATTTAAAAAATACTTTTAGAGAATAACACACATGCAGAGCTTATACAAACCTCATTGTTACAGTCTCTTCTGTGGTTGTGCCCTGCCCCCTGCTCTATTTCTTCTGAATAATCCTGGGCTTCAAGGAAAGGGGGGGGGGGAAGTTTTGCATTCCATGTTGTCCTCTTTATCTACACATTTAGGAATCTGTTTGTGCATATATATACATATATGCATGTGTGTATGTTCATATATGTACACATTTATACACAGTTTAAGCTTTGAGTGCTGTACAAACTTGTCAAGATTGCACACTAGTGACTCTTACATACAGATACGTCACCTAAATACTTGTTCCTTAGTTAAGTTTGTCCTTCTGAACACTCATATGAACGTTATAAAGGGAAGTATTAGTTCTTTTTATTTCTACCCCACAATTACATAAGTTGAACACTTAAGAGTCTCAAGCAACTATGCCAGCAAAGGAAAACTTGAGCAACTGCTACCATATTCACAGCCTCTCCAGTAAGGCAAAATGAAGAGCAGCTTTCAGTCACCTCATCCTCAAAGTCAATCTTAGATATATCTTGTTAACCCTGAGCCAAATGTATCCATTTATTAGGTGCTTCATCTCACAGATATTTGTACTGGTTAGCATCAGGCATCCATTTTCATATATTAGCAGCCATAATGTTGCCAAACACAAGCTTTGCAAATATCTTAAAAAACATGGCCTGACTTCACAAACCTCTTATAATGTTGTAAACGTCCTTATTAATCAGTTTATAAATATGTAAAATGTGAATGCAGTGCAAGATCTTATTACTCCATTAACACAGGCTATATACCTTCTTACGTGAAGATAGATCATCATACTCCTACGAACATGACAGCAATTTCTGCTGCAACACACACTTTTATGTGGGTTATAAAAGCTAACAAAATTTCAGCTAGGTCACTCCAAAGCCTAATTGATTTCCCTTTTTGTACTTCCATGGCTATTACTGCTAAAAGCCTTACACAAGTGTCTGAGCATAGCTGATTTTGAATGAAATTGTTACAAACTTAAGTGATATCTTTGTAATTAGTAACTTACAGGGCATTCTATAGTTCACGTACAACCTAACTTACCTAAAGCACCTCTAGCACCCGAATGTATGCTCAGCTAACATATTTACCTCCTCAGCCCCTGGTATTTTATCCCCATTTTAGAGACTGGAACTGAGGCACAGTCACACAATAAACCAGGACTAGTACTTGTTTTATTTTATCAGTATCTCTTGCTAATAGCTGCTGGCAGAACTATTCATGTTCCATAATACAAGTTGCTGCTTTTAAAACATCTCAGCACTGTCCCAGTCTAGGACCTGTTCTTACCTCACTGATATAATGACAGATGAGATATCTAAGATAACTTTGAGGAAGAGAAAACATCTATTAGATGATCTTTTAGATAAAAATAGCCTAGAAAGAATCAGAAAGTTAAGGGTGGGAAGGCACAACATTCAATAAAGATCCAAACTGCATAAACATTTCTTGATCATTCACCTAAATAAAAAGCAAAAACCTGGAGCAGTTGAATATACCTGCCTCCCTATATGACATTACCAATACTACTATAATTAAGTGATTTCTCCTCCTCCTCCCTATAAAAACCTCCTGACAAACATACAGAAACCTCTGAGGCTTAAAATGTGCCACCTTGGGGAGGAAGGTATCTGTGTCTTACGGCCAGTTCACTGGGTGAACAGCAAGGAATTTCCTTATTTGTAATTGTGAAGCTCTCCTACAAAGCAGGACAGCGAGGACCTCTTATTTTTACAAGCCTTTTACTGTCAAAATTCCATATTTCAGAGAGTTCTAGAAACATAGCGAGTTTCAACACATTTTTCTGAACTTGTCACACGCAGACATCACACACAACTTTTACGAAGAGCAAGCCTTTATAGGGTCTTGCTAGAAGTGACTAATAACATTTACACTAGGAAGGATGCATCAGCATGCAAGGAACAGCAAAACATGAAACAGAAGTTCAAAATTAGACATAGCAAAGCACACTTAAAATGACTTGCAGCTCTCTACAAAAGGAAGCTCAAAATGAAAATGGCAGAAAGATTTTTCCTGCTCTGTTTATCCAGAAAAAGTTATTGATTTCCATTAGTCTTATATTAACATCTTTACTGACACCTCATTCCTGACGTGTTTTGATTTTAACATTTTTCCATTCTTTGAAGCTTCAAGATATGTGCATCAATCTTGAAGTCGATTAATGTGTAAATGGGTTCCTTTGCAATTCCCCTCCGTGAAGAAACCTGACTTGCAAAATATACTCATCTGCTGTTTTAATCCACTATGGCCACATTTTACCTAACATTCAACAGAGGGGAGAAAAGGCAGAATTCCTCTGCTTCACGGTACAGATTTCTTCTTAAGCTTCCAGCATCAGAATACTCCTGTCTCATATTTTACCCAATAAAAGATAGGACGCTTACGTATTATTTCACACATTATACACACTTTAACTTTGCAGTAAGAAGTCACACAGACTGAATGGTTCTTGCCAGGGGTGAAGGTTGTCCCCGCCAGAGCACCCGCTCTCCCCTTGACCTGACTCCATTACTTCCAAGGATGTCCAAGACCAAGTTGCTTCTTTAATTACAATTAGCTTGGAAAGCATTTGCCTTATTTACCTTTCACAACTAACAATCATAACCAATGTCAGCTCACATGCAGAGATGAGCAGGGCAGGGATATACAAAGCATTAAGTGGGTGATATTTTATGCATCATCTCGTATGACCTCACCCGCTGAGTGGCCACTGCCTGGCCGTGGGGTCCGGGGTGACCAACTACTCCATGCTCCTGCACAACAGCTCCCTGAAGGTTGAACTACAGTTGTTACACACACACCTGAGTGAATTTTAACCAGTGACTGGCCTAAGAGGAGAGCCATGCAGCATGTGTGAAAGGACTTGAATGAAGGCTGCTCTCAGAGGGAGCCTGCTCAGTCCCATCGCAGTCATTAGAAGCCTTTACACCACTCTAAAGAGTCCAGCTTTAATTCATAGGCAGCAAACCAGGTTGTAAGAAATGCAGAAGCACATTAATCAAGAGGCCTTGATTAACAAATGGAAAATATTTTCCCTGAAGGAAGAAACTGAAGCTGATGTTATTTTCAATCCTCATAAATGTATATTTCTGAGTCATGCTGTATTCTCCAATGATATTTAAACTTTGAAAAATACGCAGTTGCTTTAAGAAATTCTATTATTCTGATGATACCCTAGGAGACATGCATCTCCACTCTTCATGCATTTTTACATATAAACCTCAGGGTATCTCTTCAGAAATACCACGTTATTCGGCGCACTCGTCCCATGAATCACTAGCAGTTAATACACAGTAATAACTCTGTAAGCATAATGCTGTATATGTGGATGGAGTAAAAAAAACCCAGTGAAACAAATCATGAAGCATCAGAAAAAGAACATCAGAATAAAGAGATTTAAGAGCTGTAGAAAACAGAACTCTGCTAACTTCATCATTCTGATGCTTTTAAAGTAAATGAATGTCTAGTAAGTACTTAAAATAGCGGTGTTTGCTTAAATGGATACAAGCAACTAACTTTATCTAGAAACAGTCAAACCAAAGTATGGACTAAATCAGGTGTAATGATTTCTGTCAGGCTGCTCTCAGATGAAGTACTCATGCCATATGGTGAAACTTACCCAAGAAGTCAGGTGACTGAGCAGAGTCTGGAGAAAGCAGTACCCTGCAAATAATTTCACTGATGGGAATTGCTACACAGACTGAGGTCAGACACTGTTGGGTGCATCTTCTCCAGAAAAAGATGCCACATTCCTTAACTTGTGAGCTGGAAAGCTGAGCTGAGCTCTGAGTTCTTCAGAAGTCTCTATGCTAATCCAGACTAAATCTATAAACTATCTTGAACAAACCCCTTATGCGCAATGCATGGTGACCAATTGCTTTAACAGTCTCACTGAAAAAAACATATCACATCTACATTGCTGAGACACTCAATTCTACCTCAGTCCCTTGTGGCTAATTTACAGCCATAACATATGCTTAATTTATCACCATTACAGGGGTTAGTGCAGGAGCCATAGCTCCAGTGATATTGGAATTTGCTATAAAGAATCAGACCGAATCACTTGTAAGGTGCCTTGTGCAAAATTAATAACCTCTTATTTGCCTCAGCCTTGTAAAACATTCCAGTTGTAAGTTTCTTATAAAGTAAACAGATAGAAAAATTTTAAGTGCCCCTAAAGGAATTTTATCACAATACCCAGGGGAGCAAACAAATAATTGCAAATCACAGGAATCGCCTTTTGAAAAACACTCATGATCTTGACTTTCTCACAGTTGAGAAGACCTCGGAGCTGACACCGAGAATGACTGCTTTCTGTCTGCAGCATACGCGGAGAGGTCACTGCAGCAAACGTTTCACAAGCAAGAGGTTGGGTTCCCAGTTATATTACGCAACGCAAAACGTTCTGATAAATCATTGACGCGGCTTCAGCATGAACACAGAACAATTTTCAAACCACCCGGGCAAGACAGGCAGACAGCTTTCCGCAGTCTGGCCATTTCTGCACCTGGCTTTGTTTAGTACCTCTGCTGTTCATCACCTAACACAAAGTACATTTACATATTGCCTGTCTGAAATATAATAGAGGCACTGTTTGGGCTCACTCCTGCACTTGGCTTCACACAGTACATCTGTCTGGCAAAAGAATAATGACCTGGATCAAAGGGAGAAGAGACTCTCAGAGAGCTTATAAGTCTCTTGCGAAATATTGCACGTGCTTGTCCAGCAAGCAGGTGCTTCAAGTTAAAAGATATGGCAGAGAGATGAGGATGTGAACTGCAAACACTTCAGTTTCTCTCCACTGCCCAGACATAGCCTTTTCTTACAGCTCGACACTGAAATATTATGCTGGTGATTTTATATACAGATGCTTTATTGCTAAAATGACATGAATAAAATATATCCATGATATGAATAGATAATAAAGGAATATAAAGCTGGAAAGAGAGTTAGGAAGCTATTAACTAAATAATCTGAGTTATTAATAGATGCTGAGACAAAACTTGTCTTTATAGACCAGAAAATGTATGGACCTTTTAAAAGTAACCCAAATTTGTTATATCATACAATAACTATATATTTGCAAGTGGACATACAGGATAGAGGAATAGATATATTTTTCCACGTCAGTGATTTTCCTCTTTCCACTGGGAGTAATAGCCTTGAGTACCTCAAGTGCTGAATAGATTTTTGTTTCTTTTTCTAAGGAGCGGACAGCTTCCGGTATCGGTATGACCCATGGGAGTAAAAAGGTCCCTCAAAGTTAAGATGGCTAGTGACCCACAAGTAACTCATGCCACAGACATGTCACCCATTGATTTATGGATTCATTTCCCTTAAAAAAAAAATCACTGTTTTTAGAGATCCTGCAGTTATCCAATGGAAAAGTTACCGGTAGAAAAATGTTTGCTAACACTATTCTATAAATTCATCCTCACCTACTCCTGGTAAACATCACAATTAATCATCTCTGAACCAAATATCTTAAAGGCTTATGTAGAAGTCAAAGATTGATGGATATCACCATAGTTTTAAAAATAGTATTTGCTAATAGTAAGGAAATAAGATAAATCATAAGTGTCAGAAAGGCAAACAAATGTTCATTATACAGAAGTACCTACTGGTCACAACATGTCATTTCTGTGAACTGTTTATCTTGTGATAAACTAATCAAGAATCCTGAGGGTAGGAACTTAATAGCAGTATGGTAGCATCACTGAAAATTGAGTGAAGTGAGGACCATCTGCTGAGCACAGCTGAAATTAGATGACCCTACAGCTGAATAGTCATCCATTGGTTTTCAAAGAGCTGAAAAGTGAGAGGGCATTTGCCTAGACAAACACATCCCTGTATGAGCATTTGTAATTGCTCGTATAACCATTTGGACACTGAAAAGGGAAACAATAGTCAAAAGAAGAACTCTTACTTCTTACTGGGTGACAGCATCACAGGCTTCCACATGGTTAGCTCATGAAAGATTGTCCGAGGGAACGCTATTTAATGTCATGCATGTATGTAACCAGATTTACAAGCCATCCGGATGTCCTGAGCCTTCTGCTGTGCCCCTGTTTGAAGGCAATGTAGAAGATTAATAATTCTGACAATATAAAATGAGGCATGGGAAAGAGCTACTATATAAAGTATATGAAGTAACAAATTCTAAGGACGTGAGCGTATTGAGTTGTTTTGTAGCTACTTGAGAATTCCTTGGCATAGGTTTACTTAGTGGGTATTTTTAACAGTTATTTTCAAAAGGTCCTTAACACAGCTCAGCCCTGGTTCTGATTCAGAGAATCATAAAACAGTTCAGGTTGGAAGGCATGCCTGGAGGCCATCTGACCCAAATGCCACTGAAAGCTAAAGCAGGTTGCTCAGGGCCTTGCCCAGGCTGTTTCTGATCCTCTCCAAGGAAGGAGACCCCACAGCCTCCCTTGAAAACTTGTTTCCAGGTGTTACCACCTGCTTTTGACTATTTTCCCTAATATCTAATTGAAATTTCCCTTGATGCAGCTTGTGTCTGATGCCTCTTTGTCTGTTACCTTGTCCATGCACCTCCAAGAAGAGTATGGATCTAGGATCACTAGGCAGGGGATGAAGACAGCTATAAGGTCTGCCTTTAGCCTTCTCTTCTTAAGGCAGAATAAACCTGGCTCTCTCAGCTTCCCCTCATGTTTAGGGGGCCTGGAGCACGTACCATCTCCTCCACTGAACTTCCACCAGTATATCAACATTTTCTTATACTGTGGAGATCAGACACAATGCTCCAGATGCAGTCTCGCAAATGTCAAAAAGAGAAGAAAAAAATCACTTCCTTTCACTTGTTTACTGTGCTCTTGCTAGTACAGCCCAGGATGCAGTTGGCCTTCTTTGTTGCAAGGACACACACTGAGGTATGTTCAGCTTCTCCACCAGGACCCCTTGAGTTTGTTTTTTGCAAAGCCACTTTCCAGTTACCCAGCTTGTACTGCTGCACAGGATTATTCCAGCCCAGTCACAGGACTTGGCATTTGCCTTCAGTGAACTTCAAGAGGTTTCTGTGAGCCCATTTCTCCAGTCTGCCAAGGTCCCTCTAGGTAACCACCCTGCCCTTCACCATAGCACCTCCTCCCTCCAGTTTGGTACCTTCTGCAAGTTTGCTGGGAGACCGCTCTGTCCCATCATCTGGGTCATTAATGAAAAAGTTAAACAGTATCGACCTGTGAGGAACACTACTAACAACTGCATACTGGTCAGACCTTGTAACACTGCTTACAACCCTTTGAGTCCAGCTAACTTGCCACCCATATTATTGTCCACATCTCACCAGTTTGACTACAAGGAGACTACAGGAGACTGTGTCTAAGGTCTTACTACCATCAGTGTACACACAATATCCATTGCTCTTTCCTCACACACAGAGCCAGTCACTTCATCATAGATGGCAACTAGATTGCCCAGGAAGGATTTACCCTTGGTAAATCCAGGTTGGCTGATGCCTTCCAGGAGGATTTGCTTCAGATTCTGCCTGGGTCCTGAGACCAGGCTGAACTGGCCTGTAGTTTTCCAGATCCTCCTCCTTCCCCTTCTTGAATATGGGCATGATAGTAGCCTTTTTCCACTGCTCAGAAACCTTCTGCAGTGCCATGACCTTTCAAGCGGTAGAGAACAGGTTCTCAGTGACATTGATCTTTAGATATTACTAAGCAATCTCAAGTTTTGTGAACTTCCATAAGGTTGAAAAACAAAACAGTGCAAGAAGCCCAGCCTCTAGCACATGGTATGTACTTGCAGCATCCTCCAGCTGTTTGAATGTGGGCCCCTCCACAGCCTCTCCTCAGTACCTCACATCCTAGACTTGGAGAATGCCAGTAATGCTAACAGTCTGGAAAATGAGTTTCCACAGACTCCAGGGAGGGCTGAAGGGGAAAACTCCCCAGGAGTCTGAAGCCCTCTAGGAGGGCTTTTTTGGGGTGTGTGTATGGTTTTTTTTGTTGTTGTTGAAGACAAAACTTAGTCTCCTGCTGTGAACAAGATCCCAGGGCCACTCAGACACAAATGGGACCACAAAAAACTGCCGCGAGGTGCAATTCATTTCCAGCTATGTCAAGTTCCACCCATTTCACTGTAGCATGCAAAGAAACCAAAGTTACTCATCAGTATGATTTCTGATGTGCTGAAATCCCATTAAAGACATAACATGTACTAAGTGGGCACAGAGAAAAAGGAATCTTTTTAAATAACTAAAGAAAACCAAGCTGAGACATTTCTGTGAGTTAGAAACTAGTAACGGATCTAAGGAAACAGTAGCATATTTTGAAAGCAAAAACAGTGTAGAAAATAAATGGAGAGAGGCAGGAGGTTTGCATATATGTACCAGCTGCTAGGACCTACTGACTCACATTTACTGTCATTATTCAGATGGCCTTTTCAGAGCTTTACTGGATGCTAATTCATTATACCTAATACTTTGGCAAATAAATTTGAAACCTCAACCCTGAACATAATGAAAAAAAGGAGAGAGAAAAAGTCAGAAAAATAAAGGATGTAAACAGCCTGAAATAAATAATTTCATTTTTGTTCCTTACATGGAATTTGGAAAGAAAAAAAAAAAAAACAGCCTGTGCTAACTTCCAAGAGACTCCAGCTGGGTTTTTTAGTCATCTCTTATTTCCCAGATGCAGCAAACCCTCTGATTTTCTAAGGTAATTTCATCAGATTGGACAATGTGACCTTAAAGCATAAATAAAGTTGAACTGATGACTTGAATGGCTTTTTATGTATTGCACCATTGCATATGATACTGCTGGTCAACACAATAATTTACAATACAGCTTTTATCAGTTTGCTATAAAAGTCAGGAATAAGAATAAAAAAATCCAGGGACAAAGGTTCAAATTTAGAGACGATCTTCAAAGAAGAGTGATTAGTGACTCAAAAATCTATTAGTTTTAAACATAAAAATGGTAAGTGATTGCTTGAACAGAAGCAAAATCTTGACAGCATTTGAAAAAAATTGATTTTAATTTTTAGTTTTATAGTATAAAATCCAATGAAGAGAAAAAACATCTATAAAAGGACTCCAAATTTAACTTTCATAAAAGCTCCAGAAGAGAAAAGAAGGCAGAGACAGCATGCAATAAGCAATCAATTAAATAAATTTAAACTTTATCCTTGCTCCTAGTACACTCTGGAATACCACAATTACATTAAG
The DNA here is from genome assembly GCF_036370855.1 of Dromaius novaehollandiae. NCBI lineage: Eukaryota > Metazoa > Chordata > Aves > Casuariiformes > Dromaiidae > Dromaius > Dromaius novaehollandiae. The sequence goes on along the minus strand of NC_088130.1, from coordinate 12,086,844 downwards.
TCCGTTCCTTTTTAAATGTAAATGTTTAAAATAATTTACTTGGAAATTGTTAAACATTAGCATCATTTATCTCTCCTCAGAGCATCAAGCATTGCAGCAGATTTTGGAGGAGGAGGAGAGTAAGATGCCCGTGGTGTAGCAAAAACTGGACTGACGGGTCTCATTTACTATTTGCTTTTTGAGCTGAATGAATCAATTGTGATGAATCAAAGAATGCTATACTGTCTACTTTCATAGGCTTTTGATTCACAGCAATATCACTTAACAGTCTAATAGGTAGCAGGATAAGTGACGTGAGGAGCCAGGACTGACCCAAATCCTGCCATGGGACCAAGAAAGGTTATGGAGAAGAAAGAAACCTGGGACAGAGCTGTAGTAAAATCCAGCACAACTGAAGAGACACGAGTCCATAGCAGGTTTCACTAGTGACTCAAAACATTAAGGGCAGTTATATGTTTAATTTTGGACAAATGAACTGTAGTGCTTGCAGCAGATTAAATCCTTTAAAACAAATTCTCATCTTCTGCATGCAGAATTGCTTTCCTGAGGCCTTTCATGTTGCGGAGTCACATTTCTGGGAATACCAGTCCACTGTGAGAATGGCTGATCACTGCATCATATTAAGCTTTAACCTTTTTTTCTGACACCTTAAAGATGTTATGAAAAACTTGGGATTTCACTGTACTTGATTAACCTTCTTTCTCTAAACCATGCGTCATTTCATGTCCTGTTCAGCAGCAATAATTCCTATTTAAAGGGACCATTAGTGTAATTTTTGGAACAACACTGATCACCAGGAAGTTGGCAGAGGTCAGGCTGGAGACAACAGAGCACCTTCCTTTCCTCCACTCCCTTCAAGAATATATTAGGTGGACTCCCATATTAGCTTCCAGGGCTTGACGTATATCACAAAAGAGAGTACAAGATCAAAAGAGGATACCGGGTTCTTCCAGCATCCTAGAGAGCTGGAGTTAGAGCATCTCTCAAAAGAAGTGCCATAAGTTTCATTTTCTGACATCTGCTTTTCACTTTTTGTTGGAGGGAATCCACCTGTGTGTTCACTTGCAGGAACATAGCCTTGCATAGCAGAAGAGATGCGAGACTTCCTGCTGTTTCCTGGCTAATTACTATTTAAACACCTAAACTCAAAGTCCAGTTGTGAAGGGATGTAACAACTACAACAACACATTGTTAGCAACTTCAACTTTAAAATTTTGTCTGGTAGAGCTTTTCTGTGTCTGGTACCTCATTATCTGGTATGATCAGATCCTGAAGGCAAGAGGTAAAGTGGACAAAGGGCAATATGCATTCCCTAGTTTTCTGTTTTTTCATCCAAATAAATGCATTAATTTTAAAATCAGATAAGGTTGAAAAAGTCTGACAGAGAAAAAATTAGAAATAAGCAAAGCAAGAAGTAAAAGAATGTAAAACTAGATTCTAATACCCTTAGAGATAGAAGACAATGAGATACTTAATGAACCAACCAATTTTAATAGGAAATTATCTGGAAAATAAATTTTATGAACATCACCAGTGGGCTTTCTATAGACACCAGACATGGTAGTGGAAAAGTTTCATGACAAATGCATGCTTTCCTAGCAAAGTGCAATGAAAAGGAGATGGCTTATGAAAAAAGGGGCTGTCAAAATCTCTAGGTATCACACATTCAGAGTGAAATTGTATCAATGACCCTTGGGTCCCATGTCCTTACATCAGTAGATAAACCCAGAGGTAATTAAATATCATATGTTAAAAAGTTTTCATCTTGTACCAATAGAAAAGTAAGATCATTCTGGGGAGGATAAATCTGCCTTTGGCTCCAGAGCGGTGACTGTAGTCACTATAAAAACAGAAATCTCACAAAAGACTGAGCAACACTCCTTTGCCACCCTACCCCTCACTGGAGATATGCTGAATTTCGTGCTACATAATCTGCTGTGGAAATGGGTGAATACAAGGAAAACATCCATGATATCCTCTTTACCTACTCATTGGCTATATTTCTGCCTGCTGCTTCTGCTGATGCTACTAGTTTGGGCGAGCACTTTTTCTTCAGAGAATATTTGGGAAAAATTAAGCTTCGAGTTAGTTTTTATTTGCAAGTAAGTGTTTTCAAACTAGAAATCCTCTGTCTATACTGGATTTCTTCCTGGGGAAGTTGCCTTTGCTGCTACAGCCATAGTAGGAGTTGCTGCCAGTTCTTACGTCAGCTAAGCAAGCTGATAATAGTCAAAAACCACCTGGTGACAACAAAAACCTAAGAGCAGACAATGAGATAATTGAAAATGTGTATTAGCTATGATTCTCTGCTGGCTTCTGTAACCATTAATGTTGAAGCAAAGTTGATCTAAAATGCCCTTAGCCTGACTAAAAAAAAAGTTTCCCAGAATTCAAGACTATGATTCAAACCATGCTTTATCTGAGATATAAAGCTACAAGAGTCATCCATGTATTTCTGCCCTTCCTATCCACCTCTGCCAACTATGCACAAACTCAAAACTATCCAAACTGTCCACGTGCAATACTTGAACCTGCTGGGAGGTATCGACGCTATGCATGTGAAATGCCAGCTAGCCACCTACACCTGATGATCGCCAGGCCCAGCAGAGGAAGGCACAGCTATTTGTGGTTCTCCAAACGTTGGCCAGCTGGCAGCCAAACTAGTCCATGACTGCAAGGGTCACATGAAAGTGCTACCTTTCTGCAGCCAACTAATCTACCCCTCTTCCTCCAGTGAACCACCACCACTCCCAGCTCTGCCTGACACATGCCATCCATGCCCTAACAGAAGCAAAGTTCATGGCTTTCCCATGCACCCAAGTAACAATTGAAGAAGGAATGTGCCAGAGAAGGCCTTCACAGACAGAGGTAAAAGTCCAGGGTAGCCTATGAATGGTGGAAGTGAGGGGTAAAGTCCTAGGTCTCTTCCATGAAAGCCAATAGAGGTGATGACTTTTATTCATAGCTATATCATTCTTTAATAAAGAAGGGCCTAGCAGACCCTTCTTGACCATTCCCTTTCAGCAATTTGCTTCTGCATTAAGCCTAATCACTTGCTTGTAATTAAGGCCATGGTTATATAAATTCATTAATCTATGACAGGTTGAGCTGTCAAGTGAAGATACCTGAGTTTTTAAAAGCTGTGAGCACACAACAGCTCATAAAGACACTATAGTCGTAACCCAAGGATGTCACATTTACCTCTGATTGAGTGAGAACAATTGTCTTATGCTTTCAAGTGTCTCCCTCTTTGTCTGTGCACCTTGCTCACTCCTCACGGTTTCTCATGTATAGCCCACTTGTTTGTGAGCAGCTATCCCAATATTATTTGCTTCAGATTTTTGTCTTGAGCATCATCTCTCTCTTCACACCTCAGACATACTTTCCAGAGAGGCATGTAGTCTTGATTTGAAAACATAAGAGTGAAGAATCAGTTGCTTTTCCTAGCAGTTTGTTCTGTTGGCATTAGTCACCTCACTTTGTAGTCATCCTTAGGATTAGAAATTTCTCTAATATATTAATCTGGCTTCAGACTTTTCTTGTTAGAGTTTGTTGGTGCATAAATCTCTTTGCTACTTAGAGACATCTGGTATTCATAGAATACCCTTTACTCTTAAGGTACATAAATAGGTATTAGTACTCCTTAGCCATGCCAGCCATATTCTCTCCCCCATCAGATGCCTTCAGTTTCTTATCCATTTGTTAGCGATTTTCAGTTTATAAATCAATTACTAATTTCCCTTCCCTCCAATTTCTTCTTTTTCTTTGCCACTGACAGGTGTTCCTCTGAGTGAGGAATTTTTGCCAGCCGTTCCTCTAATGAACTCCTAAAGAATGCCGCCTCCTCACTTGCATTATTCTGTCTTCATTTGTCCTTCAGATCAACTCCACTCAATTTCTTTCAGCTTTGGGAAATTATGTACACCTGGTGCTTCTCACCATCTGAGATTGTCCTCTATTTACCTATAGTAGATGCAATAGGTCACAATCACTGCTTCCTAAGCAACAATGATTAATGGTTCCAGTACGGTGATTAATCTTTGTGTTCTAAAATTAGATTGAAACTTAAGATACCTCCTGTCAGGTGCAATAACACTTGCACTGGGAGAACAATCACCTAGAAATTTTAGAAACGTTAATGCCATGGCCTGAATCATGTTTAGAAGTCTGAAGAGCCATACTAGAAAATTTACAAGGCAAACTGTGCAAAGCTGTGGGTGTGAGAAAATCCCCAGATGACAATGAGCCTCTGAACCAGTGGACAAAAATTAGAGAAGGAGGCAGAGTGTTGAGATAGAATAACTATCTAATGACGCATTTTGTCTGTGGCATCAAGCTGGCTAGAGGCAGATGAAGGAGCTAGTCTTTTGGTCCGGAAAAAAGGAGCTGTTTGAGTTAGACTGAAATGTGTGGGAGAAAATTGCAGAAGCAGAATGAAATAAACATTCTGTATTTTCCTTATTGCCAGAAGGATAGAGTTCTGGTAGCAAAGCTGCTACACAATTGGATTTGATAGAAGCAATTACTAAAAGTGGCACAGACTAAGGCAGAAGTATTTTACCTTATTTCCCCCCCCCTTTAAAAAAAAAAAAAAAAAAGTCTTTTGAGTTATTTCAGCTGCTCAACTAGACTCCCATTGCTTTCATTAACTTTGACGAAGAGATGGTATTTCAAGTGAATTTCTCACAGAGATAAGAAAGTATTAAAAATACAGGCAAACCATAATATCTATTGGAACAGAAAAGAATGCTGTTATTACTGAGATGGAAATAAACTTAACAGTTTTATTACCCAATGTTTGTTCCTGCTCTTATGTAAGAACAGAGTTCGTGCTGACCCTCTTCTTATTCTAAAAAAAGCTAACAACAAAACTACCTTTCTAGAGAGCATAAAACTCTATTAAAAAAGAATCTGTCTCTTAACTATCATCACTTCTGTTAAATCAGCCCAGGCAAAATGGAATACTATCCATATTTCTTCTGCTTTTCATTCATCTGACTAAGAAAGTATTTGAAAGCAAAAATATTCTCCAAAGTTTTCCTCTGTCAATTTACAATGGTATCAGCAGGGAATTCTGGTTCTATTGAAAAACTGCAGTTGTGCAACCTTGCACTGTTGACTGGGCAATCCTAGAATCAGTAGTAGTCCTCTCAATCCTCTCAGTTTCATAGTTTTCACTGGAAATCATCTTTAATCCATTAAAAATCTTATTTACAGACAGTTGGTTTTCTTTCTTAAGCTACACTTAAGAAATCACCGCTTTGTAAGAATGAAATGAATGTACGAACTCTATCCACTGGTTCTGCTTTTAAGTGGCAAATTCGTGGCAGTAATTTGCATTGAAGATAAAGCAATATAAGGCTGCTCTTGGACTTTACAGGCTTTTTTGATAGAAATGAAAATATCATACATCTGACTAAAATGAATTGAATGGTTCAGTGCACGGAGTGCTCTTTTCATCAGTAAACAGCTAGAAAACTCCAGCATGTGAAAAATGAAACACTGATTTAGCCTAAAATTGAACCCTCTCAAATACTCTCCTGCTTGGAACTATTTAGCTTTGGGCTAAAGTCACAGGCATTAGCAAGTTTTTCCTTTGGAAATACACTATGTCATCATTAACATAAAAGAAAAGACCATGTTTCTAACAGAAGCAGAGAATAGAAGAAAAAATCAATAATCCTCAAATAAAGGAAACCAGAGCCCAGTCTGCTTCAGCTGAGGGTACCCAAATTCTGCTCAGCTCAAGCTTGTGACAGCAATTCACTGGAAGCATGCAGGCTGCATGTAAAGTACTTGTAATATGGATGCATCACCCCTGGAGACTATCCTATTGTCTCCCAAGAAATAAATCAGTCTAATTTGATGTGTTATGTGATTGCACAAGTGGCACTACAAGAAGTTTAGGCAGGTATAGTCTATGGAAAGAGAACTTTCTTTAGAAGGCTTTTATTGTTTCAGTAACAGAAAGAATAAGAAAGGCCCTTCTCCTTTGGAGTGTATGTATGAACCCTGGAGATACATATGCATAAAACTTCCTTCTATTTATAAAATTTATACACATACACTCACCCCTTCATCAATCAGCAAGTGGTCTTACTAAATTTTTAACTTAATTTTTTTTTAGGGCTAATATGAGCCTGTAAATTATGATCATAAAGGGCTGTTATTTAGGAGTTGAATAAATGCAGCAGTATATACAAAAGGCAAGATAATAGAGAACAAGTCCCATTATAGTTCTTTATATTCAAGTATCCTTTAGATAACAGCACTTCCAGAAGCCCATAAAGATCAATTCTCACACTGCTCTTAATTCCATAAGACTTGCCGCTCCCCAAGAACGTGAAGAACCTACATGCCCCAAGTGCTTCTAGCAAAGCAGAAGCGTTTGCATTATTTTTCCCTACCTTGAAGAGGAGGCAAAACCACCCTCTACCACCTTCTGGTCCTTCCCCCAATTACTGGGTTTACAGCTGCTAAAGGTAACCTATGAGAATTAGCCTGCTTCCAGTCTTTTTTTTTTTTTTGATCTAGAAAAGCCATTTTATTTCTAGAGCTCTGGCAATTCTCACATCATCTAAGAAAAAGTTATGACAGCATCTCACTATCTACACATACTGTCTTGTAGCTATCTGCCAGCTGATCTCCCTAGAAAACTCCAATGATTAGTTACAGAGTTTGTCCACTTAGGCCAGCAGAGATGCTCAACTGTGCCATGTTTAAGAGTAATGTACTTCAAACCAAGATTTTTTTAAAAGAAATATGCCACTATTCACCATTAAATTTGGGGTCATCCAGTTTAGTGCAATTATTTAAAACAGCAAAATATAATGTTATTATCCATAACAGTTTATGATATTTTATGTTAAGCTTTGTAGCACACCTTTCACACTGTTAACTAGTCCAGATGCCATGTCAGTATCCCTTTTTCAAAAGCTAAATGTGCTTGTTTTGCCTATTACAGATGAGTAAAAATTCTTGTTGCTATTGGTCAAATGCAAAACCAAAAGTGAAATTTTATCATTTTCATAATGCAAATACTCATAAAACCTTGCTGTAAAATAAATTGGAAAATGAATGACAAGGCTGGCGAAGGAGCATCTATTCAGAAATAGATCTAACTGTCCTATGTTTACATTTGTTTTTCAGCAGGATGTACTTCTGAATGTTCTCAAAAGCAGTGGAAAGGTGCATAAAAAGAACAGGCTATATTGTTAGTATACAATTTTCATGGGTACTTACCTTTCTTAATATCAATTGTTTTTTCCCCCAAATGGGCAAGCAAACAATGGTCCTTAATGAAGAACTTCCATTTCTGTCCCCCAAACCCTCTCAAATATGAGAACCAAACAACTAGGATTTTTATAAATAAATTATTTACTTCCTGTTTATCTCTGCACAATTTTAAAAATCATTTTCTCATGTTTTCAAGAGCCATCATACCTGCTTAAGGATCCACCACTTCATTTCTGAGAGTCCAATCTAGTCTGTTTTATATGCAGTCTCACAGACAGTTACTCTTAAAACAGTTTTTCAGCTAAAGCTACTTTATATTCAAGTACACTAAAGCAGGGAAAAATGTACAATAACATATATGTGCTGCTGATTATGTCATACTTTTGATTTGCATGCATTAGATACAGAATTAGAAAATGAGATTCAAATAAAAGACAAAATTCAGACTGAAGATAGTTCTTAGGACTCATGTTAGTCTACAAATGGAAAGTTAATACAGACATTATTTCAAAATATTAATCTGTCACTAGTGGCAGATATTAGCTAAGATGCTATGATACCAGGTGCCACAATACACTAAGAAGTGGAAAGAAATGAATTTCTTGGGTCTGCACCATTTGTGTAAAGGGCAGAACGTAAGAGCAAGAGGATCCTCCCCTCCTTTTCTATTAAAGGACCTGTTGGCCAATCTGTCTCCTGGGACTTGGGGTTGACTCATATTTGTTCTGGATTGTACAAAGCTGCTCTAAACAGGGGACACTGTCTATATCCTAGTAGTGAAGAATCACTGCAATTCATCTGTATTTCATTTTGTTTTCTACACTGGAGTGGTAGAAAAAGCTAGCAGCGAGATTGTGGCGGACTGATGAATGAATTTTTTGCCTTAAACATTTCTTGGTGCATGGGGTGCAGGCAGGCCACAACCCCAAACAAGCCATCTGTCCCTGGCGGAAACAGGACTGGGCTGCTGCGACCCCCGAGATGGTCTCCCTGCAACCACCTGGGACACACCGAGCCTGCACTGAACGAGACCGCAATCGGGCAGAGACTCTGGGATCTGGACTGTAAATTATTGTCCGTTTTTAGCACAACTTCTATAAAACGTGCTTGGCATGAGTGGCTGAATTTGCTGGAGCCTTAGGCCGCACTCCCTAGTACAGTGAGAAAGGGCCCCAGAGCTGGCGCAGGCGGGAAGGATAAGGGAGTTACCAGCAGTTTGCGTTCCTGTGCACTGCTGAAACAGTGCTAATTGCTGGAGTTACCACCTTCTTTGTCAGGACCTTGAGAGCTAATGGCTGGACCCAAGAACGGAGACACACCTGTCAGCAGAAACGGCAACAGTAAACGGCCTACCTAGGGACAGTGATGAGACCCAATAAGGAGCAGGAGACCCCAGACCCAAATATTACTATTGGTCTGAACTACCACGTGAGGGGTGGGAAAACAATTTGAAAAAGCTATAATTGCCCAGGGATTTCTTTGTTTGCTCCCCCCCCCCCGCTCCCTCTCTCGGCCCTCGCCCCTCGTCGGAGGCGCCCAGCTTGAGTTGAGCTGTGATTCGAACGGAGTCAGCGGAACATCATCGGCCTCGGAGTGGCGGTAGCTAGCGTCCTCTCTCCTTTTCCAACTTTCTCTATCTTTTCCCCTTACCCTTGTTCTGTTCCCCTCTTCCCTTCGCCTCCCCCCCACCTTTTCTCCCCACTTCGTGGAAAATAAAGCTAAAAGGCTGTACGATATTTGACTGGTTTTAGCGTCTTAATCTCGTCCTTGGGATCGTAACGAAACCCCCCGGATATTGGATCGGGACATCTAATTGGCGTCACGGACAGGATCCCTTGAGATGAGAGTATCGTACAACCGTATGGTGTGCTGAGTGATTGTGCGTGAACGAGACGTACGAACAAGTACGAAGCGAGTGCGGAGTTCCGATCCGCGGTTCCGCTCTCCCGCGAGTGAAGCGGCCGGAGACGAACGAAGCGTGAGGAAGGAGTGAATGGTGAGATCTTTAGTATACTAGTTTACGGTTTGGCCTCCTGGGAGCGTATAGGGGAAACTTGGATTTTAAGGTGTGACCCCCTCAGGACGAAATCCCCTTTGTAGGACATTTTTTGTAGTAGCTTACGGTTTGGCCTCCCGGGAGCGTATAGGGGAAACTTGGACTCCTTTAAGGTTTGGCCCTCCCGGGACGAAATCCCCTTTGTAGGATATGGCTGCCCAGAAGGCAGGCAATTTTTGTGAGGAAATCGAGAAATTATATGACCTTTTGGAAGTACACCGTTCTCGTCCCTCGCCCCCGGGACGAGACTGGGCACGGGACCATTGGTTCCAATTGCAAAGTGTAGTGGACCGAATAGCGGTCTTGCAAAAAGAAGCCAAAGTTAAGAGAGGAAAAGGGAAAGCTATTGTTTGCGCCGTGCTAGGAGTGTGCCTAGCAGCTGCGGTGGAGGACAGGCAGCAGGCACCTTGTCAGGCAGAGGCCGTGGTTGCCGCGCTGCAAGCGGCGGTAGCGCCCCTGCAAGAACAATTATGGGAAACCAAGCGGGCGCTGGAGGAGGAGAGCAGCAAAATCTGATACTGAAAGAGGAGCTAAGAAACCAGCTCCTGAGGGAGGCAGACACCCTCACCGAAAGTGAGGTGCTGCTCGAGGGAAAAGGGGTACGCCAAATTTACCCCCAAAGAGACCTAAAAAGACTAAAGGAGGCCGTAGACGGCCCCCCCCCCATATGTGCCCACTAGTCAAAATGGAATATATATACGAGGATGACAGCGACAACCGCCCCCAGGTTGTTACCAAAGAAATCCCTTTCACAGCTACCGAATTAGCCAAGCTGCGAAAGGATTTTGCCAGAACGGCTAGGGAATCCGAAACCGAATACGTGTGGAGGGTATCCCTGTCGGGGGGGGACGGGATCCTGCTATCGGAAAAGGAGGCAGAGGGATATTGGGGCCCGGGCGTGTTCCTGACGACCGGCGATCGCCAAGCCCCGTGGTCCCTGACTCAGAGGGCTGCATATTGGGCGGGGGGGCTGAACCCTTTGGAAAGGGGGGATCCCCTAGCTATAACAGGTTCCATCGATCAATTGCTGGAAAGCGTACAAAAGGCAGCTTGTCTGCAAATGATGCACGATTGGGAACTCAAGCCGAACCTGAGCTCTCCGATGTTATTGCCGGTAGATCCTGAGCGGATGACGCCCCTAATACGGGGACTTCCTGATTCCCTGAAACCTATTGGGATCCAATTGCAGGGGAGAATCCAAAATGTGCCCCGCGAGGAAAGAATCGCAGCTGCCCTGGAGGGGATGGTAACCCCTGAGCATGGTCGGCTAGGGAAAAAGGTGTGGACCTGGGGGGAGATAGCCCAGGAATTGATCAATTATGGGAGGAAATACGGGCCAGTCAGCTGGATTTACCAAAGGGTAGAAACTAGGGCCGTGCGGGCGGCAGAGCCAGCAAACAAGCCGCTGGCATTTTCTGGGAGGAGCCCAGATTTAGCCAGAAGAGAAAGATCCCTGACCCGGCAGGGACTATGGCAATTGGGGCTGCAAAAAGGCGTGCCCCGAGACTTGATGGACGGGCTCCCGACCAAAAAACTAGAGCTCCTGGTACGGAGGTGGTCCGGACAGGGACCCCCCCCCCCAGACCGAAACAACCCCCCCGCACCGGTGTTAAACGTGGGGGAGGAGTTCGAGGAGGACAAAAGGGTGGCGGGAAAACTGGCTCCTCCGCCCCCTCAGGGTGAGGCGGAGGGTGGATGTTTATAAGACAGCTCACCTGCAATAACAAAGGAGATTTATTAATCACTGTAGCGGTGGGGCCGAAGAGAAGGCCTGTAACTTTTTTAATTGACAGAGGGGCCCAAATTACAGCACTAACACGGAGTGAGGCGGAACAGTGTGGCATCTCGGTCCCCTCCAAACACCTAATAGTTTTAAATGCTCTGGGGAAGACCCAAACTGTGCCCATGACCTCGGTAACATTGTGGTTACCAGGGGAAGAGAGTCCTGTGGACACCATGGTGGCTGTGGGGCCTTTTCAAATGAACCTCTTAGGCTAGACGTCCTGAAGGGGAAACAGTGGCGGGATTCCCAGGGGAATTCGTGGTCTTTCGGTGTTCCTCAGGTTAGAAGACTGACCGGAGATTCCGGTGTGGCAGTACGCTCGCTGCAAGCGACACCTCCTCTCCCCCCTTCCCGGCTGACTAATGTAAAACCCTATCTGTTACCTTTGGGAGCGAGAGAGGGAATTACCCCAGTATTGGATTGTCTTAGGATGATTGCTCACTTGGGATATCACACATCCACTTTGCTAAGCCTTCTCTTATCATCCTATCAGTATCCATGTTTTCTCTAACACGATTTTGCTCTTGGGCACCAAACTGCTTGGGATCCAAACCCCACACAGTAAGTGGGGACAATTGAAGGGTTTGCTTCAAAAGCGCACTCATGCACTAAACTAAACAAGCATATCAGTATCCAAAAGAGGTCTAGGTGCCAGCTGTGCAAAGTCTGAGTAGAGAGTGTCAGGGACACCCAATGGTAGAATTACAAAAAGTCAAACAGCAGCAGCACTTTTTGATCCAGTGCTAGATATTCTCAAGCTGGTTTTATCCTGTTGGGGATCCTCAGCCACCTGCTTCCACCTTCTGTGGTAACTTCTTCCATTAGCAAGGGGAATCAGACTCCAGCACTGTTAGTCAATCTGGTGCCTTTTTCAGGAAATACAACTACTATAAACGGAAATCTTGCCTTGAGAATCCAAATGGCCTATGAATAAAAGCCACCAGGAGTGGAGGAGGACCAACACTACCTAATTCCAAGAGCAAGAAAGAAATTTGAGACAATTTTAATTGTATGGCTAGAGAATAAATAAGCATTTCCACACCTGGCAAAAATACAGACCATTTGCAAAAAATCCTCCTGTCAAAACTCAAGCCATTCACTGAAAATATGGTCTGTCTATTTAGATATCAGGTAAGAGGGTTTTTTTGGGTCTAGGGGATCTTTTATTTCTTCCTCAGACTTCATCTAGGTTCCCCCCACTCTCCTATAAACTGAGAGAACAAAGTGTTCAGCAGATTTTTAGTAGGTAATTTTTCTTTTCTTTCCCCCTTGGCATACACTGTAGAGAATCTTAAAGCTCTCTCTTTATCTATACATTGTGTGATAAAGTAAAACAAAAAAAATAGACTGGTATGTCTTCTAGAAAGCAATGAGCTACAAACTGTTGATTAAACAAACAGTTTGGGTACTTAGCTCTTCTATCATTAAAACTGCCAGCAAATGTGGATGTGCCCATTATCAATCTAGTTCCTGGAATATTCTCATACATTTAAAATGGAAAGCTTAACAGAGGTTTAAAAAAAAAAAGTCTTTGTATTATATTGTTATGTGAGATGAAGCAAGAGTGAGGAAAAATACTGGAAGCAAAATGGAATCTGATACATTTTTAAGTAGATCAACAGTTTGCGTCTTCCTTATCTCCTTGGAAGTGCTCAGAAAAATCATAGTAGATGCCACCCTGACCAGTTTACGCTTTGCTCTTATAATAATAAAGAGTCAAGAGAATAAATATTTAAGTTAGTTCAGGGCAGTAAAAGCTCATGCATGTATTTTGCACCACTACACTTTAGAAGCCGTTGTATTAATAATCAGCTATTTTGATTATTTTAAGTCTATTTCATTTAGCTATTTTGTTCTCTACTTTTTTTTTGTAAATGTTGGCAAATAACACATTGACAGAGTTGGACATTGCGGGTCACCAGTTATCCACATACTTTCCAGCTGTTATGCTGTAAATCAGTCACAACACAGGGCCACAGATACAATAACAGCATATAACAATATAAGAGTGCCGGGCAGGAATGAACAGAATTAGCACCAGTAGCAAGCAGCACAGGCAGGCAGTACGGCAAGCTAAGGTGTATTACCCCACACCAAACATTTTCCTAATGTAGCTATAGCCCTGCTATTAGCAGAGTTACTTTCTTCAGAGATTGCTAGGAAATCTCTGCACACCTGAGAAAGTCACCTGAGATGGTTAAAGCAGATCGAAACACAAGTGGACACTCTCACTATCATAAAAAGAGCATTTCGTAGGTTTATACAAACCAGCAAAAAAACAAGTCTACCTTGGTTTTTGCACAGGCCAGTGAGGCCCTGTCCTCTTCAATTTCTTTGGCCCCCGGCTATTATCGCTATTATATATATTTCATCATCAGCAGCAGAAATTTGCTAGTAACTGGTATAACCACCAAAAAAATAGTAACTGCTACTTGGTGCCTTCTCAGCAGGCTGCTTACTCCAAGGCTTAAGAGTTCAGTGCTGTTGAAAGTAAAGCCACAATCAGAAAACTTCAAGCAAAATGCTTTAGCCATCACAAATCTATTTGCAGGCATAATACTTGCCGACTTCACCAGAGCATTCTCATTTCATAATGATGCTAGTTCCAGAAATACACATGCAGAGCTGAAAGACCGAGAGTAACCTCACTATGTTTGTCTCAATTTAAAGCTTGCAAACAAAGCTATGGTAGACTTCTACTTCAGCTTTACTTCCTCTGCTGGTTATAGGCTCTTACTGGGAAAAGTGAAAAGCTATGTCCATGTCACAGAAATGAAGCAGCATATCAATTTCATATAGGTAGTCACAGCTTGCATCTGCCAGCAGAGTCCTCCTGCATGCCAGTGGGCATCCCAGCAGCATCCTTCAGCTGCTTTTCAATCTCCTCAGTCCTATATATCACAGGAAAAAAGGGTTTTGCTGTAACTCTATCATGACTCTTCCCCTCACATGGAATAGCTTTCCTTCAAGTCCTTTTTGCACAACATCTGCAGGCTGTTTTTGTTCTTCAGTAGTTGCATCTTAAGAACTTCACAACAACAAAAACAACCCCTTTTTACCAATTTTCTAGCCTTCTCCTTCAATTTGTAAACCTTCTTTCAGTCAAGCTGACTACAGCTTTCTGTAGCCCCATTTACTCAGTTAATGGGGCTTCCTCAGTGCCTGAGACTTGGGCAAATTTATTTCTAGCTAGCAAGGAGAAAAAGGAGTGCTATTACACACACGCACACACACACACCCCTGTGCTTTACCTCTCTGATGTTGCAGCAGCACCCAAAAAGATAGAAGAAAACAGCTGAGAGTGAAGTGATGGCAAAGCTGAGGCTATATTTAAGGCAGAGCAGAACTGCGTGCAGCACAGGGGCCAGGTGACTGCGTCTGGGGTGAGCGAAGAGGAAGTACCACCAGCAAGAGATGCTCCACCACTAGTGGTCCAAAGCCACAGCATACAATTACAGCATTTAGAAACTCAAAAACATTTTGCAGCATAGATTCCTGACAATTTTGTCATATAAATCTAGATTCAGTTTGATCAATAGTCTGGAAGCCTGAATTTATAACCCTATTTCGGGATCAATAGGAGCTCTTGCTGCACAGGAATTGCAGGATATTGCTGTTTATTACTGACACTACTGTATTTCTGGAAGGATTTCTTTTTAGAAAAAGAGGAAGTGAAAATACCTGTATGATGATTATTTTGTCACCCAACAGTACCTAAGTGTCCCAACGGTATCAAACTAACTTCTCCAGGTATTAAATGAAAACAAAAGCATGTTCACCAATTTCCACTCCCAATCCCTGCAATGAACACTAAGCAAGAACTTTCATCTTCAATGACATACTCTGCTGTACCTAACTCCCAGACCTTTTGCAATCTTCCACAGTATTTGTTGTCAGAAGACACTGCTTGGAAATGCATGAGTTTTCTAAATACTTCTTATTTGGAGAAGAAAAACAGCAGCACAAGTCTCAGAATTCAAAATGACTTCTTTCTCAGTGGGAAAAAACAAACTAGACAGCAACAAAATTATATTCTCATTATAATCTGTCAGCATGTGGGTATGCTATGAAGTGTATTAAAAGCATGAGAAGTATTTAAGTGCAACTCTGCTTAAGAGAAGACAAAGATGTATGTGTGTACATTTGGAGAACATATCTAGCCATTAAAGATTATCAGTAACTATTACTTTTGGAGCTTTCTTAGCATATAGTTCACAGAATGCAAACAAAAATTGTTAAAAAAATACAAAGGAGTGCCAAGGAAAAGCTTCAGAAAAAACGTTGTCACATCAGAGCTGGAGTAGTTGACTTATCTAAACATTGTAAAGTGTTTAATACAGGCTTAAAGTTACAAGCAAGAGACTGAGCACGAATTTAAGCTTAATGTTTCTGTGTTCCCCTTGAATGAATGAATGCGTGGATCCCTTTTAGCTAAGGAGCAGAGGCAAGAATTTCCATGGAATAAAATCTAAAATATTTGCTTCTTCTCCAAATAGGAATCAAACAAAATTTGAAATCTGGAATAGAAGAATTAAAAAAGACGACTTGGAAGTCTTAAAGAGATCAGCATTTCAATTGAAACATTCTGAATTTCTGGAAAATCAGAATGCTTCATTTTTTTTATTGAAAAATATAAAACGATTTGTACTGAATCAATGTTAATGGTGAATTTCTTCACGAAGACACACTTATTGAGAATTGCAGTTCCAAAGCCTTTGTTCTTTCTCTGTGGGCCAGGTACCCCAGATCACGTTCCTACTTCTATAAAGGAACCAGGCTCACTGGACTAGATGACCCACAGGGAACTGCCTCTGCTTTTATCAATGAGATGTATTCTTCTAAGGGGCACAGCCCATGAGAGCGCTATGGGTACAAAAAATTCAGACATAGTTCCCACAAGGGAATGACCAAAAAGAAAATCCTGTTGTGCAGAGTTCATCTGGGACAAAATATCAGGAACAAGTATTAAAAACTACACACAGAATGCATGACAATGTATATGTTAATCACATTGTATTCTACAGACGTATATCAGTGTGTGTGTATATATATATATAAAAACACTGAGAATGAAAAATTTTCTAATGGCAAATCTCAATGTAGTAAGAACCATATGACCAGAATAACTCTGAGGGAACACTCCTAATGATTTGCACTATGTAAACATCTATTTAACTGTTTGCTCATGAAAATCCTATATATCAAAGAGATTCATACATAGAGCATGCACAAATCACATGCCTCCTTTAGAAAAAGGTCTTGAATGGAGGAAGAGCATTAGAATCATTCAAAGGTTACTCATTTCTGATTTAAAGGCTATAGAGTACCTTGCACCTATGTTTGTAAAATACACACGTATTGCACATGTATTCAAAAAAATATACTACTGTACATATTTGTAATTACTAAAAGCTATCATACTAGTTCACGTAGGAATCCCACTTTTAGATATGGCTATCAGTCAGCAAATTTGCATCCCAGCCCAAGTGGAAACCCTACAGAGGTCTGCAAAGTCCGTGCTATAGCACCTTCAGTCTTACTAAGTTAGGAACACAAGGGAAAAAAAATCACTGCACATCAACTATTAAAGAAAGTAATTTCATGCGTTCAAAGCATTTTTACAACACCTTTTCTAGTCTTTACATTCCTGAGCCATCGCTGCCCTCATGAACCAAAGCAGGATCGGGAAAAGCACAATTCACCCTGGGCAAATCTGTGAAATGCTCTGCAACATCAAACAGCCCCAAGTTGTTGAGGTGTTTAACATACCTCCATCCAAGGAGCAGATGGCTCCAGGGGTTTCAGACATGCATCTAAGGAATGTTTGGCCAACTGGGGAAGAGATCACCACAATGCAAAGGCAATGAAAGAAGGCAGCTCACAACCCTTCCCCATCTCTGTCATCTGTGCATGTGGCCAGACAGCCTCTGACAGAAAGACAGCAGCAGCAGGCAGAAGACAGGCAGAGACCATATGTGGTGCTAGCAGCGCAGCACTGTTTATTCAGACAGTCGTCTCCAGGGGCCTCAGGAAGTCATCAGACAAAAACACACTGGAGTTGTGATACCTAGCTGGTTGAATTTGGTAGCTAATGTTCTTGCTCTCCAGATAAGCATTGAAGAGGTCAGACTCCAGCTGACCCGTGCAAAGGAAAAACAGCCAGGACTTTCACGAGCCAAGGAAATCTTCCCTGAAGAACTGCCTACAGGTTTGTAATGCAAATTAACTGGAAACATGCCTTGCTGGCTCACAGAAAGCAGTATATGCTATGCAAATCCTGCTGATCCTTTAATGAAAATGTAAATTAAGTCTTGGATGCTGTATAGAAAGATTTCTGCGCAGGCTGAAGGAACTACTTCCCACCACATGAAGTCAGACACTGCTTAGCCTGCAAACTGGAAAACTAGTGCGACACCAAAGGAAACTTCTCCTAAGTTGGGAACCTCCTCACTTGAATCTAGATATTAGGGTAAATAAACAGAAATTAGAGGAGGAGTATTTGTAAGCATTGGATTGGCAACTAGCTATATATTTGCCAGGCACTGAGAAACTCACTGATAAGATCACAAGTGGCCAAACTGTACATTAAAAGTGAAACCCCGAGCCTGGCAAAATTGCAACATTTGACTTCGGAGAAGCCAGCACTACAGCCTCAATATGGGATATCCTTGTATTATGACTGCAGATGAAGATTTTCAAGTAGAGTTACAAACACTTCGGAATTTTGAGAACTGACTCTTGTGTAATATAAGGAAGCTGGAAAGTAATGCTGGGTGTTCAAATTGCACCTACAATTGATATCGTGTGTGCTCCTTAATTAAACTTCCAGCAAATTCCCCGAAACATCACTGTATCTTCAATTTAAAGGCTAGTGAGTTGTTTATTATACAAGTACACAGACTAACACATTTCCAACAGACTAGATGGCATGGAAGCGCCTAGGGAGGCTGAGGTTCTTCTCAGATGCAATTGCTCTGTTATTATTTAATGAATTGGGGAATTTCAGTATCTCTCAATCATCTCAAATTTTTACTTTTATAGTCCATAGCCCCAAACCAAAAATAAAAATTCTCTACTCATTCTTTAGACTTAGCTTCAATCTCTTATTGCTTATGACACAAGGCAATATGACATAATACTCTTGTGGAAACTACGTATGAAAAATATATGTTCATATTGTTATTGTCATCCTGAATAATGTTTTTAAACAAAGTGACAAAAGCAAATTCTAAAGTATTGACTGGGGGGGGGGGAGGTTGATTTTCCCCTGTCTGCTTTACTCACTAGTGAAACTCACTTAGCCAGTGCTATAACCCATTTTGTTTCCAAGATTTCATTTCAAACACGCAGACTGCTTGCAGGTGAAAGCAGAAGGTTTAAATAAGATCAATGATTCATACATCCAACAGGAGATGATCCTGGCTGTCTAAGGTCAGTCTTTAGTACATTGCAGAGCTTCGTCTCTGCGTCTAGGCTCGCTGGCCAGCTTGTTCAAGCAGAACCAGTGGGGCAGCTCTGAAGGATGCACACAGCGATGGACACATGTCGCCACAGCACACAAACATGCCAGTTGTCCAAAAGGAAGCAAAGGGAGTCATGCAACAGGTGTCTCAGGATGGGTCATACTGGACCAAGGAAGCAATTTGCTTTCATCCAGGTTGGACAAGAAAGCAAAATCAGTCAGCTACCAGGCCCTTCCGCCCACCTCTCGTATCTGCCTCCCAGATCTCTGGCTCCAAGAAAAACAGCTCACTATCTTCTTGAAATATACCTTGTAAGTTTGCACTGACCTCAGATCAGTCACTTGCTTTGCTCCAGGCCCATTTCTGTTCTTTCATGCCACCCCTCTGATTACAGGCTATTTTGCTGATGAAAAGGTCCAAGCAAAAATGTCCCCGTGGGCAGGAGGCCCCTGGGGAGGGTGGCTGGCCATGCTGAACATGTGGCAGCAAGCCATATGGGGACTTACTCATCCCCTTCTTCAGCAAGGCCATTAAACTGAAGTCCAGCTCTGTAACATGGGGTAACCCTCAGAGTAATGCACATATGAATGATTATGAGTGCTCTTCACACAATATTTGCTCGCAGGAGTCTCTAATGACTGACACCTACTTTTTAGAGAAGCTTCCATTAATTCTGCATAGTTAGCATACAATACATAGGCCTGCTCAGGGGAAAATGTCGACCATCATTAGCTCCCATTGATGCAGAAGTGAGACAGCAAAAGGAACGGGACATGCCAACGCTTTGTGTTACAGAAGTATCTTCACCAGAGTCTAAGAGTGGAGGGTCCCCAGGCATTGGCTGTATTTGAAAATACAAGCATGGCTCTGCTCCCTCCTTCCCTCACTGACACAGAAAAGCAAAAAGGAACTTGTAACCTGTGGTAAGAGGGAAACATAGTGGAGGTGACCCAGTATAATTTTCACAGAGGAAAAAAAGAGCATAGTAATGAGGCAAATGTGTCTAGTAGGTCCAGAAGAGATACCATAACATTTTAAACACAAGAATTGTTCAAGCTACATCAAAAGACTGATACTACCTCAGGATTTAACATTAAATCAAGACTAACAGATTATGAAGGGCATCTGCCCTGAAGAAGACAGTACTAGGAGCTGGTACAAGGTATAATGTGAACATTTAGATTTCAACTTACAGTTGTAGAACTAGAATTGGAAAAGATGGGTTAAAATTAATTACTCTTGATAAAAATCCCTATGAAAGTGAAAGCCATTAAAGGACACTTTACAGTAGAAGAAATTAAGAAAAGATTTCCTAGCATTTTGGATGGCTCTTAGGTCACCGCAAAAATAAAATTATTTCTGGATACAGTGTCAGGAGCCCACATATGGCAACCCCCTCCTATTAAAGTGCCTGAAACAGAAGGAATTCCAGCCTGCAGCATAGCTGGGAATATTTAGAAAAAGCAAAGGAACCACTTGATTGAGTTACTTTGATGATACCAGGTTAATCAATTTGTGTGATACAGAAACACACTCCAAACCTAAGTTAAGTAGTAATATAAGAATACTTGTCTTTATATTTAGCCCCTCACGTGGCACAGCTCACAAGTTCTCCATAGCAAATGTACTCAGTAGTCTTGATGTACAATATAGACACTAGCAGATCAGAGAAGCAGCAGCAAAATGCTGTGCAAATAAGAGTGCCTTAACAAGACCTTTTGGTATATTGTCTCGACACGAGTCAGTTCAGAAAGAGTTGCATGCCATACTAATAGAAGTCTAGGTCATTGCTGATGACTCAACATCATGACTCAGAAGACAGAGTGAAAGCAATGTCCTGGAAGAGTTTGAAACCAAGTCAGTGATTGATGTTGCAAAGTTCACAACCAAGATTGGCAAAGTAGTATTGAACAAGATCTGGGGGTCAGTGAGAGGGCAAGAGCGTTCTGTATAAAGAATGTTTGCAGAAAAAAATAAATGCAATGTTGAAAATAATAAACCAGTATGAACAAGATAAAAAATATTAATACATAGCAGCCAAGAACACAGCAATCATAGCAGCTAAGACAAGATGCTATGTAGTATTATTAAACTATTCAGGGCTTAACCCATGCTAATGTTAATCATGTTAATGACCAAAAGGCTCAAAAGGCTCAAATCAAAAACATCAGCCATGGAGTCTCTTCTACTGTCAGATTTAGAAGATCATGAAGCAACAAAACAGTGACGCTTAGCTGTCTGAAAGGGAAGATAAAAAACCACTACCAAACTTAAAAATGCCAAGACATACGTACTTTTCATGAGAAATTCTAGTATGACAGCTTGCAAAAGACATGCTGTCATGAAAAATGAGCCAGAAGTACAACCAAGCACATGTAAAATGCAACCAGAGAACAACCAGCTATTTCTGGGAAATAGCAGACAGACAAGATCAGGACTGCATCTGTCCGAGGGGTGGGTGTGCATATACACATGTGTATGTGCCCTTGTGGATGCAGAGCAAAACTGAGCAGCAGCATAACCAAGATAGCCTCAGAAAACATAGGAAAGTCTACTATACCATGAAAGGTTATTGAAGTACTTTAGCAACCTAACTCCCCATGCACCTACAAAAGAAGCAGCCTCCTGCAACAAAAAGCAAGGGGAGCAAACGCTAGCCTTGTTTCCAGCAAATGGGGTTTATGTTTTTGGAAAGAGATCAAACACAAGAAATCAAAGCAAGAGCACAGTGAAACGCTCTAACTTTTAGAAGAAGATTGAAAAGAAGCTTTCAGAGCCATCCCCCCAAACAGAGAGAAAAGGGGCTAGATATATACCAAGGTATAGTGACCAAATGACATTATGGCAATGACCCTAAATACAGGAGAAAATCCAAACCCGCAGTAAAGATGTTTGCACTGGTGATTAGCAAAACCATTAGGACTAGTATCTATAAACTATTCTTGATTACAGAATTACATATCCTCAACTGCTACACCATCCTTTTAACTGAAAACATCTCTTGTCTCTATGTTATTGCCCTTACTCTGTGCACTGAGCAACATATCTTTGGAAAATATCTTTGGAAAGCCTCCTTATTAAGTATGATGTTTAGTTTACTCGGTTCTCTGTTGATCTCCATTTCTAGGAGTAGTCTAAACCAATGCAACTAAGCAAAAGTAACAGAACCTAGCCACAAAAGTTTCAATAATAGATTTGCGTGAAGTACCACTGTCTTCCTGCCTTTTTATTTGACATTGTATTTCCATCATCTGGAAGAACTGCAGAATGTTAAAAATGTTAATCCTAGCAAAGGAGGATAGAGGGAAAGGAATATCCCTTTCAGGTAAGATGATTCTACCAAGAGTCAGCTGTCCACACCTTTAGGGAAAAATCAGTTGTTCAAAAGTCAAATTTACAAGCCTAATCTATAGCTATAGCCTCACTGGGATGTAGAGAGCATTATAAGTCTCTTGCAAGTCATGTTCTCAGGAGTAAAAGATTGGTTTTATTCTGGGCATTTCAACACCTATTTTTATTTACAGTAATGGCCAAGGTTCTATAGTGGAAAAACAACACAAAGACATAGTCGTATAGGCTGTGTATGCCATTGAGGCTCGTCTCATGCCTAGCTAGGATGTTAGTTACAATTCCTTTGGATGGGATACTTTCTCTGGATGGAGAGCTTTCAAGAATACTTTCCAGTTCGATTGGCTATTATTCCTGGCAGGAGACAGAGCTCAGTGCTTTTACCTCATAAGATAGTAAATAGTATGGTGCTTTCCGGCATAACTGGTAGGTATTATTCCTCAGGCAGAAGTGTTAACACTGCAGCATCTGGTACTTTTTTCAAGGGGTGGGATATGAGTCTTGGATCAAGAGGTATGCCAGCTGCTGAAGGCAACATTTCTATGCACATGTATTCTGCATGCTTATTGCTAATCATTTGAGACTGGTTGTACAAGTCTGGTCAAGAGAAAGCCTATGAGACCAGATCAGGCTGAAAAGTTTTTCTTCAGAGAATTCTGGGGGGAGAAAACAGACCTTAGAATATAATGCAACTGCTTCTTTGTAGATCATATTTTTTTCAGGCAAACAGGAGGAGACAGTGGAGAAAAACATTAACATCCAGTACCAGTAGTAGCCTACATAAAAGTGATTTTTGAAATGAGCGTAACACAAAAATCAGTTCTGCTTTGCTTATAAGCAGAAAAGTCCAGTAAAAGCCTTGCTAGTCTACACTTTATTAACCTCTAGAAAGGGCTCGTTGGCTCTTCCCACCTCCTAGTGAAGATTTACACTAAAACTACAGGAAAGTGACACTGAGCAATCATCAGCATTACAGGATGTGCTTCAGAATACTTAAACACTACCAAGTCCAAACATCAACCATCAAAATCATATTGAAATTTAAGGGACAAAGGACTTAAGATGCATTTAATTTGTCACCCATTGTGCTTTCATATTCACTAATCAGCAAAATTCACTGCAAGTTTTGCCCTGCTTTTATTGCAAATATGTTGTGGGCTTTTGCAATTTGCATTTCATTAGGCATTTTGCTATGGGCTAAATACTGGTGCTACAAGAAAACCAAGTAGACACTTGATACCTGCATTATTGACAAGACTCTCCAGCTTTCCAAACAGTATAAGCTGTGATCCAACAGGATAAAACTTGCAAAAATTTAAATGGGAGCTGTATGTGCTTTCTCTGGGGCTCAAGGTGATCTGTTAGGCTTTCCCCTTCACAGAGATGGGTCAGCAGTAATGCATTATAACCATCCTGTGCAATCCTATTTGCTTCACTGTAGTTATATCAGGTATGAATTTGACCCCAGATGTTTAATAACTATCAAATTTAAGAAATAGTTTGTCAGTAACCACTAAATTAATGCACTTGCAGACCTCGGGAGTCACTCTATCAGAATGATTTTCTGCAAGGAAGGAATTTAAATTGAAACTGTCCCCATTTCATGGATGAAATAACATGCAAGTGTATTGGGCCACCTAGACCACCAATTCTATAAATTGATTTGAAAGTACTGACTGCTAGATGTGTGCTTCTTGTGCATGTCTGGGCAGATGTCCAGAGACAGCAATAAAATATGCAATTATTTTTTGCAACTGTTTTTCCTTACATTGATATTTTTTCAATTTCAAACATTTAAGCCTTTTGAAGGGGAATTGGAAAGGGAAAAGGAAAGGGGGAAAGCAGTAGAGTACCCATGGAAGCTTAGTATTTTTTGAGTTAAAAAAAAAAAACACAAACAAACCACACACACACTGTCCAGGAAAAGTTAACACCAGCATATCCTTCCAGAAAGTATTGTGTGACAAAAGAACTATCAGCTACAGAAACTTCCAGTTTCAAGAAGATGATGCTTTAGGTTCATATACTTCTCTTTCTTCTCCCTGTTAACATCTACCTGCACTAGCATCTATGGACTACACTGGTAAAATTTAAGGTTGCATTTGTCCCAAGTGAGGCTCTATCTGGATAATAAAGATGAGGGCCATCAGACACCTCTATGCTTTGGTAATCTACTTGAAATACTTTAAAGCAGCCTGATTTTTCCAACATATCAGATATCCATATCATAAAGGTCAAGCCCAAATAAGCCATCTTCTGTTGCTCGTTCATAAATGGAGGCTTTTGAAATAGCAGTTTGGAAGAGTCTTCCCACTGGTATTAGTTTTTAAATAGTTTTTAAAGAAGATGCATCTATTTCCTTATCCCTGAGCAGGAGGGAAGGCTTATCTGGAGGACTGTCAAGTGTTTCTTTGCAGGGGAGGGAAAAAACCCAATGTACACACAAAGCTTAGGAGCAACAGCAATCAGTCAGTCTAAATGCCCAAAATAACCCAGAAAGAAGGAAGCTCATTAGTTTACACTTTCAGGACTCAACACTTTTTTGTTCCTAGGAGAGGGCAAGAAAGGCAAACCCTCCTTAAAGACATTTAGTCTTTAAAAACAAAGTAGCGCTGACCCTACACAAAAGCATTCCTTTTCTCTTTCCTGTCCAGATTAAGTATTCTGAAGGGAGAAAGCAGAGTGACTGGAAATTTAAGGGCTGCGAAGTAACATTATGAGCTATTTCACCAGCAAATCTATTGAGAGGAAAAATACACACACACTTTTCCTCTTTCAGTGTTTCTTTCCATAGACTATTCTTCTAGATAATCAAACCACTTCAGATGATGAGCCTGAGAACCAGCTGGTGCTTAGAAAGTATATTCAAGAAAGCAAGAGCATAACTTCGGCTGTCTGATTCACCATGCAAGCTTCTGCATCAGGACCTGTTCTTGAATTGTGGGCTACTCTGGCCCATTGCTTGATGAGAAATCTTGCAGGACAGTATGTGGTCGGTCAGTCTGTCTGCCTAAGCACTGTACCACAAAGAAATAAGACAATGATTAAAAACTGTTTTTGAAGTAGGGGCATTTACATATCAGTAGATGAAGTGCATGGAGAAAGAGTGTAGTCTATTAATAGTCTCTTGACCATATGAATGGGGAAGGAAAAAGTATTTTTATTTTCATTAAAACACAGCATGTATCAAAGCTGAAAGATAGAACATCTTTCTTCATGGCTGGAAGTGAACAGAAATTGATGATTTTTAGCATCCTGTGGTGTGTAGCAGGGAAATGTATTACCTTACCTGGCTCCTTAACAGACAGAAGGGCACGCAAAGACAGCTAACAGGAGTGTAGTGAGATCACTTTGAAATAGGATGACTCCAAGTAAGACAATCAACATTTAAATTCCCTTTTACTGGAAAGAAGACATTTTCAGCAGTTTCATGCAGTGCATTATAAGCCTCAGTTCTTTTCAACTGATGGGATTTTTGTCTGCATCTCTACTTGGAGGCTCTGTTCAGGTACCAATGACATAAGCAAGTATCTTTAAAAAAAAAAAAAGAGTTAAGAACACTAGGAACAGAATGACAAATTTTTTGTGGAGCCCTCAAAGGAACAGTATCTTATCTGAGTTATGTCCCCTTGAGCGTAAATGGAAAAGATTACTCCTGCAAATTGTGTTTTATCACAATATATATTAAAGAGTTTTTAGTTTTAAATGAGTACATCAGTGTATCTGCATTTGCCATTGGAATATTTCTACCTGAAAGGCTAGCTCTTTATATAGTATTGTGTGAAGATTAGGTTATCCTAGAAGTTGCAGATTGTTACTATATGAAGTCCATACTGCTTAAATTCAGTCGCACGATTCCATGTGGTGAAGAAATTTATTCCTGCATGGCTAACTCGCCCTAATCTCTGTTACGTTGCTTTTTTCACCAGCATAAGTCTGCAGACCTAAACCCTACTTTCAGTAGCATAACTAACACTGGAGACAGATTGTGCTTTTAGGGTAATATAGAACAATTTCATAGAAATAAGCGTGTGATTCCATATTTCTAGTAGGGTAAATTAAAGCAGGTTTACTCCAGAGTTCAATTCTCCTTTTTCTTTTAACAGTGGAGTTATATTAACATGGATCTGCTTGAGAAGAGAAGAGAATCAGGGCAATCTATAAAACAATAGGCCACACAATGCATAAAGACACCTTTACCAGCATTTTAAATTAATGAAATCAGATATCAGCTTGGATACAAAGAAAGTCATTATGTTGAGCTAATAAAGTCCTCTCTTCCCAAACTCTGGTACATTCTGTGGCTGTCTGTGAACTTGGATTCTAATTTAACCTTCTGGCCAGCATCTAATCTCAGTTTATCAGAGGCATCAGTCTTCATAATTGTATTTTGTGAAGAAGCCGTGCTCTCCCGGAATGTCAGGGTCCTCCAGCCTGCACAGTAGTATTGAATTTTTCCCCCTCTTACTAGCATTTGAAGAAAATTAATTTTTTCTCCTCCTCCTAGGGATGCCATTTACAGATAAGCTATGTTTGATTAGACCAAAAGGCAGCACTGCAGTAATGAACATGTAGATAATTGAGGGTGAAGCATTTTAATTTCCTACTTTTTATATAAAATCTGTGGTTAAAACTGCTTAATTATTTATCATCTCCACAAAACTGGTATAGGGTACCTGCAAGACTTTGCTGTATGAAGATACATATTGTATAAGAAATCTTCAGTGTACTTCCTGGCCACTCTCCCACCTTCCTCTCATTCTTTCCAAAACTCACTGAAATAATACATATTTCCTGAAGATGGCAAACAGTTCTCTCTGATAAATAAAACTACTGTTTTGTTTTATATGTTCCTTCTGGCCTTAAGATCTTTATAAATCTTTCTTCAAGTAGGAGACAGACTGTCACTCTCTATGCAAATAATATACTTGTTTGCATTAATAATTTAGGACTGACTTTGGGTTGACCTCATACTTTATCCCTCAGTGGAGATCTATGAAGGGATATTTATAATACCTGCGGACGTCTTGCGTTACACCAGTGGGAGTTTTCATCATCGGTAGATGAATAGCAGAAACATGGGCAGACTAAAACATGGCAGATGTACGCAAGAGACAGATTGAACCTGATTTATTTAGCAGTTTATTACTTACTATAGCCCTCCTTGGTTTCTCTCTTGGGTACCTGAAATGGCATTATTTCCTGTAACGGTAAAATAAAACTGGAAAAAAGGAGCACACATAATAAAATACCACTTGAATAAAAGAAAATTAAATCACAAATGTTATTTCCTGACTCCTAAATACAGTATATTTTCATAGAAGTCTTCAACAATTTCTATTGTTATCAATTCCCATATGAAAGAAAGTAACAAGCTTCTTATTCTTATTTGCTGTTACCATTTTAGAGCACCCGCGTGAGTGCTTGGGACTTTACAGGAATACAGAAGGAAAAAGGCAGTTCTGTGCCTCAGAAAGCACGCAGGCTCCACAATGAACAGTTGCTGACGTAGCATACCCAAAACAAGAGAAATAAAGCAGATAGCTGGGTTACAGATACGATTGGAAACTCAAACAGGCAGGCCTAGCCTTATCATTTTATCCTAAGCTTGCAAAGTGTTCTCTTCACTCTCCTACCCCCAAATACTTAGTGTTGACTTTTGCTCTCTGCAGACTCTGACATCAAATTTTTCAGCCAGCTGGCAATACAGAAATTGGTCTACCAAGATCCCAATCTACTCTGTATTCAAATGTATGTAAAGTTTTAATCAATATGAAGAACAGGAGCAAAGCATACACTCTTACCCCTGCTGTCTTGATAGAAAAAAAGATTATTTCTCCCCCATCAAACACAGTAAAACCAGGGGGACCACATGGAACTGGCAGAGTTAGTCAAATTAATTGCTGGTCAGAAAAGCAGAAGTGGAGGAGAGGGGAGTTTAATTAACCTGCTAGCCATTTGCTTGAAAACACAAATTGTGCTTTTAGGCATCTAAGATTAAAAATTCAGCTCCACATAACAAACCGCAAAATTTTTAGTGATGGTGGCCCCAATGAATCTTTGGTGTGATCTTTCTTACATTCTTCTCATGCTATTAGGTTGTTCATCCCTTGCGACCAGAGGTGACTATGCAAGCTCAGGGAGAAAATACTCCCTTGCATGAACTGGCTGGCACAGTCCTTGCTTTGGACCAAGGGGAAATGCTCACAGGTTCCCAGGCTGGTTCTTCCCTGTCAGCCCCAGCTTTGATTAGTTGACTAGATATTTTTTTATATATATATATATATGTATATATATGTGTATATATATGCACATGTGTACATGGGTTTTGTTTTTTGTTTGCTTTTTTAGAAAGGGGGAAATATCTAGGACAGGCAAACATAACCAAATACTAAATATACAATGCTACACAGCGCTAGCATGATTATGTCTTGTGATGGTGCTGCTTCTGAATGCCTTTCCTAGTCCCTATATTATGTATTATTCCCTGTCATCTGTAAAGGTACTGCATGGTTTAGGACACAGATGATTTTCAGCAAATTAACTATCTGAGATGACACTTTGCATGATTCATCTTTAAGCTGATTGCAAAGTCTTGGCCAGCAGTGTATCATTTGCACAACTGTTCAAACTCACAATTATTATGACTAAATTTAGTATGGTTTTTTTGACCTAGACAAGGTATAAAAGGCCCCACCACATTAACTTTCTCACAGCATCGTTGATCAACCAAAAAAAGAAAGTAATTGAAATAAGAAAAAAAGTCATTGGGACATTTTATTTTCCAAATGAGGAGGATGAAATTACCTGCACTTTGATTATTTTGAACATGTCACCTGAAGTTCAGTTATAACTATCCAGGCATGTTTTAAAATAGAAGTTTCCTGATATTAATAGAATTATGAGAGAGGCTAAATGACTGAAACCAACCCTGAGGCTACAATATAATATTGAGAGAAATATAATGAAGATGCTGAATTAAATGAAGTTTTCCAGGCTGAAAGGGACTATGTAAAATACAGGCACTCTTAGTGATACATAGCAGGCTATTGTTACTGGAGTAACAAAAAAAGCAAACTCAAGGTGCAATGAAACATTGATGATACAAATATAATTCAGTGCTTTTCTCCAAGTTACATTTTTTCTGACATTCATGCTCATTCATGGTTAGGCAGATATAGTGGTATGGGAATAGGTTTTTTTTTTTTTTTTTTGCTTAGTTATTTCTTTTGAAACAAAAGAAATGATCCTGCCCACATCCCTGAACCACATTACAGCCTCATGCAAGGGAGCCACCAAGTCAACCCTGCAGGCTCCATCCACCCAGGAGTCAGGGGACAACCCCGATGGCCATCTCACAGGGAGGAGGCCCCACGCAACCTCTGCAGCTCAGGCAGGCAAACAAGGGCTGAGGTTCATAGGGAACACACACAACCTCAGGCTGACCTCGCGCATCCGTACGAATCGCCACCTGTCAGGCACAGGAAGAGGATCCAGAACTGAAGCCAAAAATCTCTTGAGCTATTGGCAAGCAGCAAGGAGTAGAGAAAAGCAATAGTATTTCGCTTCTGTTTGCTGCAAGCTAGAGGATTTTCATGTAAAGCATTCTTTTGAAAAAGTGTAGTTTTAAGGGGGAAAAAATGCATACAGAAGATATACACAGGAGACTGTCCATTATTAATAGATTTGGCTAGGCAGCTCTCCTGGGTTACATTTAGCTAGTTATTTCCTCAGTGCTTATTGATGTTAAATTCCTAGCACTTCAGAATATTTTTCAATAAACCTTTTGTAAATTAATCATAGTAATAAACTTGTATTTAGGGAAGATCTTCCACTAAGTCACAGATTGAATGCAACTTCCAGAAAGGTTTTTTATCAAGCAAGCGATGAGTCTATGCTTCTCAAAAATACTTTTCATTACTGTTAAGGTAATTAGAAATAGAATCTTTAATTGATATTCTTCTGCCTTGGTAGGGCACTGGAACTGTTGCATTATCTCCACTGGTAGGAGATCCAGAGATGCCGAAGTTGCTTAAAACAAGCAAACAAAAAAAATTCCAAAGCTCACTACTACATTTTTTCCCCTTGATTCCTTATAAAAAAAATTAAAAGAAAAATCAAAAAGTATGCATGAAAGACAGGATGGACCAGAGCAATAAGTCATTTTTTCCAATATATAGTACATGTACCATGTGGACACATTCAAAGAGTTTATTTACTTTGAAGACAGTACTTCTCTTACAGTGTCTAAAAATATGCCAGGAGTGTCAGAGAAGGAAAGATCTTACAGTTCTAATAGAAAAGTTTAGATGGAGGAAGCTATAAGAAAATATGGATAGCAAACACCTTGGGAACACTATTCCTTTTGCTTTCTCTCATTTAGCCTCCCTTCCCAACCAGTCTGTGTGTTTTGTTCCTCCCAGGGCATCTTTTCCCTCCAGTTGTCAGTGCGACACCGCTGCCCACTCCACCAGCGTTCAGCATATCCCGAGCTAAGGTGGTCTTGGGCAAACCCCCCAGCTAAGCCCTTGCAGCTGGCAAACAGAAGCGAGCTCATTTCCTATTGCAAATTGACAGGTGTTTGAGCTAAATTGCTTCTGCAGCACTATTTACCAATTTGCAAAGTAAAAACAGCCATTTTGTCAAAAGCTTTCTCAAAGGAAATAAACAGGAAAAAAAATCCATTTTAGTAGCATTAGTTGATTCTGTGTTCTTAAACACAGACACAATAGCATTAGCAAAAAAAAAAAAAAAAAAAGTCTTTTGGGGGGAGGAAGGGGCACTGGGGGAAGAAGAGATAGCAGAGCAACAGCAAAATGAAAGTTTCCAAATTTCACATGGTTTTATACATGCAAAAGAACTCATTTTTATAAAAAGAGATACAAAGGAATAGATACTAGGCAAAAATTCTGGAATGTAATCTGCAAAGCTGCAACCCAGGCTTGTTTTTACTGAGACATCTCTCCAAGTTTGAAGGTATCATTTAAATTACAGGTGGTACAGTGGAGAGCCTGCTAGACCTTTAACTAGGGGAGCGAGAGCAAATGCTGTTCTAATTTATGCACAGATACTGATTCTAATTAACTAATAGCAGAGGTTGTCTTCGAGTTTATGAAGCTATAATCAGCTCCCTTGTGTTCAATAAATGCCACAGCTACAGTGTGCAGTGTTAATTTCACACTACAGTGGGAGCTGGCGATTGTTGCCAAATATAATCATAAGTCACAGGCAATTTAGATTATTACAGCTGGGTACAGTGCATGGAGAAATGACTTAGTCCATAATCACTTTCTAAAGTCACTAGCAGACATTTAAAAAAATTATGACTTTTCTACCTCTGCTACAATATAGTGCATCTCCTGTCCTTTACCTGCAAATACCCCAGAGGTAACATTAGATACTTGAAATTGCTATTACAAATAAGTTTTCATATCACTTTTCTTTTTCTAGGCTTGTCGGGTATGTGAATCCTCAGTGAGATACAGTGTCTCTGATGATAAACAACAGGAAAGTTCCTATTTATGGCAGAGACTTGCACAGAGTCAGTTTTGTCTGGATTTCCAAGAATCAATGAGAAAACTCAGACTAGAGGTGTAAGTTTGTAATCTCTCTCTCTACTTATTCCTGATGCCAGGCAGACTGTTCTCACCATTAATGCTGACATTGCATTAATAAAAGCACCCTAGAGAGAAAGATAGTAACAGCAAAGCTGTTCAAATTCAGCCGCTACAGAAACTTTTATCCTATCTCAGGAGGTTAAGTCTTGCTACTTGAATAAAAATTGGGGGGGGGGGGGGGGGGGGGGGGCACACAAAAGTGAAAAACTAAAGCAGAGGATTCCACTTAGTCATTTTGGAGTAACCATTCCAGCAGAGCCTATCAGCATAAACAAGAAGGATATTTTATCCAGTAGAAAACAATTTCTCTCACATCTTTCTCCTTATTTCCTTTTCTTGTATGGGGGGGGGGGAAGTGGCTAAACTGTGCCAATATTGGTGACCCCCCTCATTTTTAGGGAACTTTTGCCCTCTAACTCTGAAAAGTACCTGACAGCACCAAAGGCTTAAATGCAATTGCTGACCAGGCCATCCCAAAGCAGCTGATTCTCCCATGAGATTAACGTGGGAGGGCCCCCAGGGAGCATGAAGCACTGACCTGGGGAGCACCATCCCATCCCATGAAGCCAGGAGGAGTTTTCCTGCTCTTGCAAGCCTGTGTGTGCACCTCAACAGTGTCTGCAAGGAGCTCACCCGAGCCATATCATGGAAATGGCGTGTGGTAAGCACTGAACACATCTGCAGACCTGCTTTAATTGGAGACCCTCTCGCAGAGGTCCCCTGCTCAGGCCTCAGTATTGACTGAGGTAGCAGGTGTCAGGCTCCAGATGTGACCCAAGCTTGTCAGAGCAGGCAGGTGAAGCTTGCCGAAGGCAGTTAGCTGCTACCCATGTAACCTCGCAGCTCCCTGCCAGTCTTGGAAAGCCATACCCCAATTCCTTCTCCTACTAATCTGTTTTAATAGATGATGACCTCTCAAGGGAAGCGCTGAAAGATGGATTGCTTGCATTCTTAACGCTAAGAGGCTATTGCAAGGGAAAATTGCAAGCGGATGCACCAAGAGCACTCTGAGCTGTTTGTTATTACAACGCTCAGCCTTCTTAAATGACCTGGTAGGTGTTCTTCATTTTTAATATGTATGATTTCATGTATGTAGGCAGTCAAATTCTCTTCTGAAACTCCATTTAAAAAAGCCTACACACTGCACTGCCTCTTCATTATGTTTTCTGCTTTAATTTAGGATGAACTCAGTATCACAAATCACAGATGCTATTTAGATCATTAACATAAACAAGCTTCACTTATTAACAACACTACCACAACAACATAATTTCAGAAACTGCTTTCTGCACTGAAGTAGTTAGTCCCATGTCACCCCTTATTTCTTGCAATGTTGTTTCTACTTTACTATGGATGAAATAATACTCCATTTTCTAACTTGATTCTCATCTTCTTATCCACTTTAACAGGAAGGTAACCTATCTCCAGTCTCCTGAGCCCTGTTGAGACTGTTTCTGCACTACTGTGACCCTGCCATTCAGCAGACAGGTAACGTTTCTTCAAGAGCATTAAGACCGTGGCTTATCAACTGCAGTATTTATTAGTCTCTGCACAGACAAGACTACAATGAGAATACAGGTGCTTGGGTAAGTCAGTCCTGGAGTCACAAATTTTTCCAAGAACATTTGAATGGTTTAAAAGCAAAGCAATAAAAGCCCAAGAGCGCTCATTATCAGAAGCAGGTAGGTAGATGGGTTGTTTATTACAGTTATAAAAAAATTAAGATGACAGACAAGCTTTCTTATACAGACTTCAAAAATGCCATCACAATTATTGCCTGGAGAGTACTTAGAAGTTTCAAAACTCAAGTACAATTTCTAGTGAGGGGGTAGCTATCTATCTACATATGTGCATAGCACTAATCCAACCCCACAAGCTCTGAATCACTGCAGTAGCCACCAGTTGGGACTTGCAGTAAGTTTTCAGCAGCCAAACTGTGTATATTCCTATTTGCATAATCATAGTCATTTGGCAATTCTATAGCAGTACTGCTGTATTTTGTCACATGGCTTTAGTTTGGTTTGCTAACACTTTCCTTGCTCATATTAGGAAGTTTTTAAAATACATTATCATTTTCCTCCATATAATTCTAACCATCCCACAGGCTCTTCCACTCCCTCAGGGTATCCCCAAATAAAATTAGCTCCTGGCAGAACTCCCCACAGGCGACTGCAGCAGTTATCCAGGAATAGTATAACTTTATGGCACCGTTCCCTGTCATATGGAAAGATTTCCTTCCTCCATATAGAATTAACAAATATGTTTAACAAAATGCAAATCCACATGGAGAACAAGC
The DNA here is from genome assembly GCF_036370855.1 of Dromaius novaehollandiae. Classification (NCBI taxonomy): domain Eukaryota; kingdom Metazoa; phylum Chordata; class Aves; order Casuariiformes; family Dromaiidae; genus Dromaius; species Dromaius novaehollandiae. Next base: position 12,053,045 of record NC_088130.1, on the reverse strand, counting down.
TCTAATTCAACTGGTGGATCTGCATGATGTCATTATGCACAGGAGAAATAGACTGAATGAAAAAAATCAATTGTAATGAAAGTTTATTGCTTCTAATATTATTAGCGAATTTCCAAAGTGTTTTGAAAACAATCATACTTAAAGTCTCTGAAGATGGGAGATTTTAATTTATTGCAAGACAGAATATCAAATATCTTTAGGAAACTTGGTATTTCAATGTACAAAGAAATCATTTATTTTAGAGAAACCACTGAAAGCCACTTAACCAGTCCAGTCCAAGGTTCTCCAACTCACAGATTTAATTAAAAAAAAAAACACACAACACAAACAGCAGCCCTGTAGAGGGTCCCACATGATGAAGTTATCCTTTGGCTTCCCCCCATCCCTTTAAACCTTTCTGTGTGCTTGTCAGTTTGTTTCTATTGGAACAGCAATGTTTCTCCCATGCACCAGCCGGGGCACCTCTGGGTATCATTTTAATGTTAGCATGCCTCAAAAATACTTACAAAGACAGCAGGCAAAAGTTTCTAAATACCATTCAGAAAGATTGCGTTTGAAGCAAAGGGCACAAGATAGAAGCCAAAAGAAGGACCAACTTCAGATAAAACAAATAAAGAAGGAAAGACTTGAAATGCCATAGACTGAATTGCTTGCTAAAGAACAGGGTAAGAGGTTGCTGGGTTGTGTGGTGGGTTTTTTTTTTTTTTGTTTATTAAATAGAATACATTGGGGTTGGGGGCTTCATTACTTTAGTCAATTTATGTGAAACTGCTGAAATAAATAGAATGACACCAGCATCAGATTTTTCCCCAGGGGCCTTGGGAGCAGAATTAGCCTTGTTCTTTTGTAGTTACTTGGGGTTAAATCCAGCAGTTGCATGTACTGTGATATAAGTCAAACACTAGGTATAAACAGATTAAACTACTTACCCTAATTTTGATATAGGAATAATTAGTTTTGTAAAGTTATATATATAAAAAAATTTTTTATACATAAATATATATATATATATATATATAAATATAAACTTACTATATAGGAAGGGGAACTGTAGCCAGAAAAACATTCACAAGAGCCTTGTAAAATAAAGCCATCCACAGAACCAGAAAAGGCTGTTTAATGCTATATGTTATTGCATGCAATAGACATGTTTATGCCAGAAGAGTGATGAGCTTTTTCAACAAGGGGAGACAAAAAGCTATACACTTCATCATGATATATTAGATTTTAGGTCATTTCTGTCTTTTCTGAATTGGACTTGGCAAATTTGAGTTACTTCTGCATGAAGCCCACAATACCAAGCTCTGGTGACATTTGAAAACAGAAGAGAGCATGTTGCATGGGGGCAGGAAAAAAGTGACATGTAACATCACGAACCGGAAAGATTGCAATAGCAGGAAAGAGCTTGTGGTGAAAGAGGCCTAAATGCAGGGTGACAGCCATCCTCTTGCACCCAGGGAGGCTCTGCTGGTGCAGAGGAAGCAAACGGAGGAAAAAGTGCTGCTCTGCACCTCCCTGTCACAGCTTCATTCAGTAAAGCCAACTCCTGCCCATTGAGGTGGAGAACAATTACATTATTAAGGGAAAGTCATCCAGCAATCTCCCCTGCGAAGGAAGAACATACAAATCCTGGAAAATGCACCAGCATAAGGAGGCTGGAGGGATGTTAGCTACCACATTCCTCCTCTGAGACCCCACAGGCACCTTGGTGCTGCACACTCCCACTGCAGAGCAAGGGAAAAGCTCCTAGTCTGGCCCTTTCCAAGACAGGCTCACCAGAAACCCTATTTGCTGTGAAAAACTGAGCTGCAGCATTCATTGACAGCATAGGGAATGCATTTTTTACATTTCTACACCAGCCAGTGTGGATCTGGTTTGGTATTGTGATAGCAGTGCAACTGCGCAGAGATATATATGTATAGGACCATAGTCTGCTTTCAGTACCAGAGCTCCTACTGTGCCCTAACTCCCACACAAATAAATCCTCTTATATCAGTGAGGACATACAGGGTTCAACATCAGGGCAGAATCCAGCTGTGCATTTCCATGCTTCATAATAATGCAATTGTGTCAGGGTACTGGGAGAGGGGAACAACGCTGAAGCCTTTGCAGATCAAGTTTTAGCACAGAAACCACGTATCCCTCCTATTCTAGGGAAGCCTAGAACTGGGAATTGCTGGGTATCTGGTCTGGAGCTCTGAGGCAATCAGATGGTAGGCACTTGCTGTCGTGGCCTTGTTTTGCACTGAAAGCAAGCCTTTGGTGGGAAAGGAAGTGAGAGTGAATAATAAAATCTACCTCTAAAAATAAGATCAGCTTTACAATAGGCTTTTTGCTCTTGCACTGTTTACATAGGCAAATTACTTGGCAGAGTCTGCTCTGACAGCACAGAGGCAAGCTTTAGCCTGCTATTTTTGAGCCACCTATTCATCAGAGGAGCTTTATTAAAAGTGTACTTTCCATTCTTCTGCAAACAAATACAAAAATCCGGTCTCTGAAGATATCAGAACCATTCATTTTTGAAGCTGGCAATACTGACTTGGAGAGAAGTTATGCATTATCTCCCCCCTTCCCCAAAGTTTTTTTTTAATCCACTGGAAATAATGAAATATTAAACACTGTATAAAAAAATTAAAATGTTTTGAGGGAAGAGAAAGCAAATCACCCAGTCTGACTTAAGTTCACTGCAGGGAATCTTTCTGATGTGGTAGTGAAGCATAAGAGAGTGCTCTCAATGTACATCCACAGGCTGCTTCTCCCATGCAGCTTCAATACTAAAGAATTCAATGTTTCTAGAGAAATAACTCCTGTGCCCTGTGCGTAATGTATATGATGCACTCCCAGCACAACAGTGCCTCAATCGTGTTACACATGCAGAACAGCTTCACCTCACTTTCCCCAAGAAACCGTCACTTAATTTCAGCAGGTTTCAGGCTGGTATTGCACTGGGGCAGGACAGCAGCAAGCCCACAACCGGACACAGATGCTTTGGCTTTTTTGTTGAAAACCATAATCTCCACTTGGCACAACATAGTAAACTGCAGACATGGCAAGAATTTTTCAGTATGATCAGTTGGGGCTTTTTGGTTGTTTCTTAGGCTTGACTTTGCCTCTTCAGATTACAGAAGCCCCAAATAATGATCAGGGAATACTAAGCAGAAAGTTACAGCTGTTCAAACAGCTGGAACCATTATGCATTTCATTAGAGACAAGCATACTAACACAACACCTCCACCAATACTCTCAGTGACAGGACAAAGAAGACACCAAATTCCCCTCTTGTCCCAGTGAGTCACTGACAGTAACACCTTGCTCAAATGCAATATAAAGGAGGAAAAAAAACAGAAAACAAGAAAAATCCAGTATTTAATAGCCCTTGAAAGATCTTGCTTATCAGCAGAGCAGCAAAGGCTTGATTCTAATCTGAGGTACAAAGCTAATTTAAGATCAATTAAAATGCTTAAACTACCTTGACTGTGAAGTACCTATGGGTTAATTTAAAAAGAAGGGCAAGCCTTCATTCCCAGGTGTCTATTTAGAGGTACCAAAGTCTCATGCCACCAGGTATTCTGGATAGTCCCTGCTGAGATACAGGCAGAAGCTGGGAACATGAGACTGTGCACGCCAAAATCTCCCCTTCCAGCTGGGCATGAGGGCAGCAGCCCCTCCGTGCCACCTACGATGCTGGTGTGAACAAGGACTCAGGTCTACTCCTTTCTCCCATGGATATTGGGACAGATCAAAGAACAACCCACAGATATTTAATAAAGTGCTACATGCACAGAGCTCAGACACTGCCCTGGGTGGCTGGACTACTCTGCTAATTTGTAAATATGACCAGACACAAAAAGGGCAGAGGTGGCTTCATAGAGCTTGTAAAAACAGTTAGGTATTTTCTTTATAATTGCTAGGATGTAAATGCAAAAAGCATCAAGGCACCTGAAAAAGCCAGGACCTTTAAAGCACTATCAAAGAATTGGGAGGCATGTTGTTAAAGACCTGGTTTATACTACCTTTTCCATAGTATTACTATTTCTATTGTTAAGAATGTGTTCTCTGTTTAGGTTCCTTTGGAACTGGAGTTCAATGCCTATATCCTGCTAATTTAATCTATAAATTAAGCCAGATTCCTACTCAAGCAAGGTCCATCTTTAGATAGACTTTTCAAATGTTTGTTTCATCTCACAAAAAAATTCCTCTCAAGTTTTGAAATAACTATTTAAAATTCATATCAGACAGCAGTTGATTATAAAATGCTCAGTTGGCATCTATAAGTTCAGTTGGTCATATAAATCACCATAAATAGTTTTTAATTCTTCAATTGGATGAGCAGAGTTTACCCAGCTTTTCAGTATTATATACATATACTCAGAGGAGCAGAGCCAAAAATCTTGCTAGCTATTGGTAGGAAAGGAACCGGACCTTCAAGTTGTTGGCTTTTTTCTTTTCCTTTTTCTAAGAGCATTTTGGCTATTAAAAATTAATTGCCTCAATGTTTGCAGAAAACAGATATTTCTGTTTGAGGTTGTATCTTGTACAGTACATAAGGCAAAAAAAAAATCCAGTTCTTGCCCAGCTTTGATTTAAACCAGGTTGTTTTAACTCAGTTGCAGTTTCAGAGAGAACACGGTGGCATGGAAAGAGAAAGTAATATTGTATAAGCAACAAAAAAGTAGCATTATCCCTAGCAGCAGGGAGCAAGCCAGCTTCTCATTCTTCTGCTATCCCATGAATCTGGGAGCACAGTTACTGTATTGGAGCTGATGGGGCCACTGGAGGTGGTGAAAGCAAAGACAAGAGAGAAAGCTGGGAACATCCCAGTAGGTCAGAATGTGCTTCTCCATAAATGACTACATCCATTAAAAAAAAAAATAAAGCTAAAAAGGCACAGGTAATTGCAGTGAAGTCAATGGCCCTTGCTAATTCAGGGTTGCAGCCTGAGGGTGCAATCTTCCAGAGACCTGAACTTTCCCTAGGTCCCTTCAGGAGCTCAGACTGCTGAGCAAACTCCCTCACTTACTTGTTAATACCATGTGTGTATGTGTATATGTGTGTGTGTATATATCTATATCATATATATATATCTATCTATCTTTGGGGGATGGAGGCAAGGAGAGAAGCACTGGTTAAACTATCTATATCCTATTTCTTCCCCTGTAAGAGGTGAAAATTTACCCCACAAGAATATAAGAAATCTGGTAGCACGGTGACTGTACAGATTCAAAAAAAAAAAAAAAAAAAAAAAAAAAAATCAGTTACATGTGGCAATGTCAGAAGATTCATCCCACCTATTGATTCATCCCATTCACTTAGAAGAGCAGCAGCTGGGAACCTGGTTCCTCATCACAGCAGTGATGCTTTATAAAAAGTGCACAGCAGATAACAACAGTGCCCTAATACAACAGCAGCCTGCCATTTGGCCTTCTCAAAAGATACTTTATCTGCATATTGAGTAGCTGGTTTAAGCAATCAATGCATGATGGAGTCACCACAAGAAGTCTATCAAGCCCAGCTAATGGGGGACAGAGCAGGATGCATACCTCGCCGCTCTCAGATCTGGGAACCTCCCACCAACAGGAAAACAAAAGAGGCGTCTCCAAACAGACACTGGACACATGCAATTCCACACTCGACATTTCAGCTTTATCTTTCACATGCATCACCCCCTGTGAAGGAAGGGTCAGGCATCCAAAACCAGGGCAGACAGGACTGAGCTCTGGGTTACACCTGCAAGCAACCTGTGTGCTCTCCAGTGCCTGAAGTGTAAACTTGCTTATAAATACTAGTGATTTATGACAGCAACCGGAGAAATAAGAATTAATCAGCAGATTGTCCGAGAGCTTAAGCTTGTAGGATATTTCATCCAGAACTAATCAGGTCTGCCTCACCTGATTTTGTATATTTAATGCACATTTTCCACAGGATTCTCTTAAAAAACAGCAGAAATAACAAAACAGCAGAGGCAAATGTCTTGCCATGGTTTTGTTTTCTAGACAGTCTGGTTCTGCTGTCAGTGTAGCCAATGGTGGAAAATCTTGCAAGATTTCCAAAGACATCACATGATTCAGGACTGAACAGTTTCTAATTTATACTTAATCTCAGTCTGGAGTCCACACACACCCTGCTACTGCTTGGGGTGGCTTTAAGGCTTATGTCCTGCATGTTCATTCTGCTGTGAACACAACTATCCTTTCACTAGCATATTTCTGAAACCAGTTGATATTTATCAGTGCAATAAATAAAACAATGTTCATATAAGTGATAATTTTGCCAACTGTAAATAAAGTTACTGCATGGATTGATGTTTTAATTAGCATTTCTGTGCTCTACTTTGGGTCATCTGTAACTTTATGTATTCTATATGAAGTACATATTTTCTGCCCCATATTTCATCATCTTCTCTATTCCCTCATCTACTTTGTCTGGAGGTCTCAAATTTTGACTACATATCTATACGCTCCATTTTGATTCATTGCATAGCACAAAGCATACGACGATAAGCCATGAGAGTAATCTTTCAGTGATTATCCAAAAGGCAATAGCAAAGATGAAATCATTGAATCAAATTATTCATAACAGTGTAATTGAAAAGAAAGAAAGAAGCAAAATAATGTAGATACGATTGTGCTAGAACTTAGATACAATAAGAACGTGTTTATACTCATACTAGTAAGGGAGACCAAGGCAGACAAGCCATCATTAGAAGTGACAGAGGATATCTCCTTTCAAAAAACTTTGACTGGCTTTAACTTTTTTTTTTTTAATATATATTTTCTCTCTGCCACAATATTAAATATATGCAAGTTTACATGATGTGGTAGTGGGTGACAGGTACAAGGGAATCTTATGCAATGCTACAGTGATTTGAAAACAAAGCAAGCTTTCAGTTAAACAATTGACAGGAGATTACTTCAAATAAGTTCAGCTCATACTTTTCCTTTCAAATTATGAAAAGGACTGACCTGATAATGCTGAATTCTGATTTCCTGGGAACAGTATTTCACAGCTTATGACATTCACAAGCTACTTTGCTAATAATTAGTTATTTAATTTACTATATCTTGATGCAGGTTGTTATTCCAGGCTGCACCTCCCGCCCTAGGATCTTCCCTGCCCTTGCAGGGCACAGCTGCTTTCACATGCTCAGGCCACCTCTTCTGCCTTGCTTCACATGAGAGGCCTCCGTACTGCAGCCCAAACAGCACAGCCTGCTAACAGCTGGGCAGGGTTTGCAGCAGCACCTACACAAAACCTCCCAACTTTATAACTGTTCATACAGGCAAATATATTTATGGAAAAAAAAAAAATCAGTGCCATTCTGCTATATAGAGTGGTACCGTGGGAGCTACCTGCTCTTTTGAGAGTTCAGTTAGTTTCCATTATTCTTTCCAGACAATTAGGCAATTTTGATAGCCTCTTTCTATAGCTGGAAAATACGGCATTGCTTGCTGAAATATCAGTCAGTTGCCAGACCAGTGCTGGCCACACCAGCAACAGTAAGGGCATACAAGGAAGAGACTGGGCAGATAGAAAGACCTTCAAAAACCCAGGTGTAATAGAGTTAAAGGGAGGTCTGGGGTACTTGACTCACTCAGCTACTACCCAAGTCTCAGCATCCCCTGGTTTTGATCTCTCTCTCGCTCCCCATGGTACATTTCCCCTCCCAGCAGCAGCATTTCAGTAGGTGGCACTCTGCCCTTGAAGCCTGCATGGAGCCCAGCATGCACTTTAAGGCTTGGGGTGGGATTTAAACAGACATCCTTGATTCTGGGGTATCCCCACAGGACACCAATTCAGGGGTCCAGTTCCAACTCCAGCAACTGTAACCTCTCCACTGAAATTCATCCTGCAGTTTAAAGCAGTCTTTTGCACTTCATTCCCCTAGCTATTATAAAGCATTGCTGTGCCCAGTGCTGCTGCTGCATCCCTTGTCCTCCCATCTTGTCTCTTCTCTCCCTCCAGCCTGACCCTGCTGTCCTCTAGAACAGCTGAAATTCAGTCATCAGTGGAGCAACCTGCCTGAAACTGGTATTAGTTTCACAGGGGCAATGAACAGTGCCATGTTCAGTAAGCATGCACATATTCTTAGAGCAATATAAAAATACTGTAGAATTACAGAGGATGTTGCTATACCCTACTCAGTTAGAAAAAGCAGGAAAAAAGTGAAGGCAATTCAAAGGAGGGGTAAAAACCTGCAGTCCAAGGTTCACTATTCAACTTCTGTGGCTACATGAAAACCAAATTGCATTTGTCCTGCCTTCCAGAAAGTACACCATAGAGGTAACTGATGACAGTAACAGCTGGTGCCCAGGGCAGGGAATTCCCCCCCCCCCCCCCCCCAAAAAAAATGTAAATCAAGGGACAGGGTAGTTTGACCAGTAGGCAAGTGAACAGAGCTGTCTGTCTGCAGAGGTCAGTAAGGAAGGATCATTAGCTTCTCCTTGAAGTGACTTTTTTTGTACTCAGGAAACCTGGTCAAGACATGATTATTGTTGGTACCACCCACTATGTTTTCTTTTGCTATTTTTCCATGAAATTCACTTGCACTGGCTGGATTTGCAGGCGAGCTGTTGTCTAAGCTCACAGGGACTCAAGGGCTAGGTTACTGTTTTGCATGGATTTTTTCAGCTGCACTCAATGATGCTATTGAAAACTCACTGATGAGGGGGCTCAGCTGACATGTCTAACAAGTGAAAGTCCACAGGGATGGCTAGTAAGAAAACCAGGCAAAATCTACACAACAAATACCTGATTAAAACTGTTGCTGGAAAAAGAGTGAGCATTCATTTAGTAGCAAAATCTCATTCTAGAGGAAATGCAGTACAAAGGAAATCACTCAGTAAAGGCAGAACACAGTGTTTTCCATTTTCTTAGAGTTACTCATTTCTAATCTTGGCAAATATCTCTTAAAGTAGCTTATTGAAATGAAACAATGCTTAATGTTGTAATAGGGTAGCATGGTAATTGCAATAAAATTTAAGAATTAACAACCATACTGTTGCTATAAACTTCTATGACTTTCAGCAGCATGAGACTTCATTTCATCAACACTTGTCCTCAATGAAAGTTACAATTACTCAACCTTATTTCTCTTACCCCAAATAACTTAAAGGCAATTGAAAATGATGAAAACAAACGATTTGTATTGCAAAGCAACACCAGGCTTGTATGGAGAAATAATTCCTTTCAGCAGACCAACTCCCCCCACCCCTGTTGACATGGGTTGGTAAATACTAGCAGGTTATCCAGAGAGATATAGTCATTGTTTCCATTAAAAGAGTCAGACAGAAGAGGTGTCTACTGGAAGATTCACCCACCCCCCCACCCCCACACACACTTTTCAGTCCTGGTCCTTACAAATATCATACAGGTACATGGGTTCTGTTTCAGGGACTAGTTGTTTTGGAAATAGCCCCCCCAAAAAGTGGGATTTTCTCCTCTTCTTTTGGAAGAGCACAAGGGATTGTCATAGTCTCTGACCCCTCATGATGGGCAAGGAGTATCAGAAGAGCAGCCTTGCCTGCGCTAATGTGCCTTCTTGCCACCATCACAACTTCTGCATGCTATTCAAAGGGCAGGAGAAGCTGTGTTCCTCTAAGAAGCTGGACAGAGCAGCCTCCTGCCTCCTTAGGAAGGGGTTTCCTCTTGCATTGCTGCATTACAGCTCTTTTTTTTTTTGCAGCTATTCTCACAAGTTACAAAACCCACACACACACCTCTAGGACCAGATTGCTTGTGGAAAATGTGGAGAATACAGTATTTGTTGTATGTAAGCAACAAATAGGGAAGGAACAAAGACTAAAGCCACATAGATAACCAGAACAACAAAATACCAATAGCAATTCTGAAAGTTTCTAGTTATTCCAAATGCCTTACTGCATTTAAAAAAAATTTGTTTTAAAGAAAAAAAAACTATGGTCACACAAGTTGTTACAGGCAGCAGTGTGGAGAGTCAGTGCAATACCTGATGAGGAAGCACAAATACATTCTCCGAGTAGCCCTCTCAAAGAGGACTTTCAACAAGGACCCATGATTGTGCTTCCAATAAAATAGACCCCCTGGATGTATGTAAGTTTGTATGACTTCAGAAGACCCACTCCAAAAGCTACAGATACTTGAACCTGGTCTCAATTTGCTCTCACAGAGTTTGAGTTCCCCCTCCCTTCTTTTTAAATTAGTTTAACTTTACCATAGTTAATGTTATTGCTAGGTTTAAGATGTGGTGATATTTTACCTTTTTCACTTCTCTCCAAATCTGTTTGCATGCTTATCTCAGTTTTTATGCTTTCCCTTTCAACTCCTTAATCCTATTTCTCAGTTTCTCTTCTCTTCTATTTTTAGCTCTCCCTTGTAGTCCACCTAACACAGTTTTACTCTGCTAACCAGCTGCATACGTCCTTTTTCCCAATTCTGACTGATGCTAGTCACTGTTAATTTGGAGCAGTGTCTAGAGCTTGTAGCAAGCAGGACTCCCTTTTGCTGCTGGTGTGATTTCAACTTTCACACCACCCCAGTACACATTCTGGGCAGCAGTGAGAGTATGAGTGGTATGAGCCTCCCCCCCCAAATCAGTGTGGAAATTGAGGCCAGAGACACAGAGGAACTCGGAAATTCACCCTAAAGGCACTGATAGAGCAGGAGCTGTTTGCCAGAGTGCCACAGATACAAATCACTGTTTGAACGCAGAACTTTCGAAGCTCCCCAAAGTCAGTCTTATTCTCTCCCTTTTTATGGCTATTACACTCACCAGATTTCCATTTGGTTACAGGGAGTTTCATGTTCACTGTCACATAAGTTAATTTTATGTTGTCGTTTTCCCTGCACTGCACAGATCACTAAAGGGACCACCGGAGGCATTTGAAAAGATCCCTTGAAATCTCCCTTGGAGGACTGTTAAATCTCCCTGTACAAATACAACCTGATGGTCTGGCAACCATCAAATTCCCCTGCCGTGAGCAACATTCAGTACCTTCCTGGCCCAGCACTTGCAACAAGCAAGTGGTAGGGAACAGTAAGCAGAGAACAGATGGAAGCCCCAGTGTTCACCGTACATCAGAAATTTATGCTAAAACCTCCTCCCTCCTCCTTTTTTTATTGCTGCTTTTTTAGAAGTTTTGATTATTGTCATTAATTTTTTTAATTCATAGCTTTCCATAGTGTTCAACAGTTTTAATCTCCTCTTGGATGTCTAACATTTCCAGAATTAATATGCTACTATCATACCAGTGATATGTAAGACATCAAAAGGAACAATTTTGCTCCTGAAACTTTGCCTTTTTTTTGGTCTACTGATAGAGGTGGAAAAGACACACTGCAGCTCATGCAAACCTTGCTTGTATTTATCCAATTGTTTTAAAAAGTCTCCAGAAGCTGTCTACTGCAGCACTGCTGTTGCTCTGTGAGCATTCTAGTCTCTTAATATCACTCAAAGGAGAAATAAAAGCCAATTAAATCACAAAAAAGATTCAAAAAGCATTATAAGTTTTACTTAAGCCTGCACAAAGTTCAAAATACTTCATTTGACCTCAATACATCCCTTTGTGCAAGCACTTCCCTAGAATGAGCAATCTTGCAGACCACATATGCTGCACTATCTACAGTAAATCCTATATTTCCTTCCCCCTCTCTTCCCCCCCCCCCCCTTCAAATTCAATTTGGGCATTTTGGCTTTTGAATATGCATGGGGGGGGAAGGGAGGAGTAAATCACTTGGCCATTTTTGTAATGCTCTTTGTTCCCATTCATTGTTCTGCAATGACGCACTCTATGAACTCTCAGTAATCCTGGAACCAGCATCTTAGTGGAGGCTACACCCTTCCACTGGTCAGGAAACAGCATCATGTTAAACAACATTCACATAAAACAAATGGTGGAGCAAGACAATTACAAATAAACAAAGGAAAAGAATGAACTAGTGAGTGGTTCCAGTGAATGGCATTAGGTATGAAAGACAAGTTTTCCTCCTAACATAATCCTTTAGTATTAATCTGTATTGATTTCTGACCAGATCACAATGAATATTTTTGTATATCTGAACTGTGGAGGAGAAGAGAGAAGTATGCCTATAGAGAGAAGGAGAGAAACCAGCACACATGCACAAGTTCTTATTCATTTCCTTCTTTTACCAGCAAATACACATCATCTGCTGGCTGTAGATATTGTGTGGCTCATCCCAGATCATTAACACAGACTTGAACACCACAGGCCTTTAGAGGAAAGGTAGTCAGGGGAAGCAGTTTACAGTGCCCAGGCTATTACTGTCAATCTTGAGCAAGTCAAGTAACAACTTCAGAACTTGGATTCTTCCTCTCTCAAACAAAAATGTCTTATTTATCAGCATATTTTCAGCCTTAATCTTCTGACAATCATAAGGGGATTTGAGAACTTGCAACATAAAAAAATAAAGATCGTACAAATGTTAGCAGCATACTACATTAGATGTTCCCAGAGATCTGTTCATCTCCTCACCACATAGCCATTTCAAGGCATAATACCCACATAGCATCATTTCACATCTGTGGAACAACTAATATGGTCACAGCACACCTGCAGCATGCCAGCAATGTTGGCATGCGCTACTCAAATTCCCATCGCATTTTACACATATATACACACCCCTAACTTATGCCCACCCCTGCAAAGCTCAGTAATGCCAACTCCAGAAGTCATCTGGACTGTAGTGAGCAGGAGCTCAAGCACAGAGATACAGTCCAGTTTGTTGTATTTTTCCCGCATCTTATCACTAAGAACAAGTTTCTTTGACAATTGTTCTGTCTGCCTTTACTATTCCCTCTCTTCCCATGTTATTTGCTCTCCTAGTTGGGTATAGACATATCCCATTTCAATATATCTTGACCTCACAGGGAGTAGAAAGATATACAAAAGGACCATTTGGTGCAAAAAATAGTCACCTGCTTCTTAATTAGAAGACCAACTGTCCAAACGAGAATGAATTGCATGCCTGGCTTACTGTGATAGAGTGAAAGAAAGCCTCAAATTACATGATTTACAAAGATGATGACACCTCTGTTAGAGCAGCATGTAATCAGGAGATGACAAGGTCAGATTTTTGCACAAAGATGGAAATTTGGGTTTCTTGTTTTTTCTTCTCCTTTTCTGTATCTTTATGGATTACTCAAAGCCCAAATATCTAAGACTATGTATGTTTTCAAAAAACAGAAGTCAAGTAGTTTGTTCCAAACAACTACAGAAACAAGCCCTTCACATGAGCTTTACTTCTCCCTTAATTACTGCCAGACTTTATGGATTGTAAAACTATCTGTGCAAAATGTAATTACAATGGGAACATGAAAAGACTGGAACTTGACTTAGCCAAAAATTGAGTGCAGGCAGTTCTTACTGCCTACAGTGATGCAGGGGAGATGGGTGGATTTTAAAGCTGATGCTCAAATACTTTTCAAAAGTAGAATAATTTTATGCCAAGGCCCCCCTCCCAAAATTAGTGAAGATTTTTAGCTAAAACAGATTGCATTTATATGCAGAGTCTTAATGCTAATGAAAACCTGTGTTGGGGGAAAGGTAGCGTGCAACTTGGAGAAGTGACACACTCTTGTGCACTCAGATACAATTTTAAACCAAGGTATTTCCATGTGACTCAGGATGTGCAGAGTTAATGCTCTGTCTTTAGTCTTTAATGATTTGCTCCAGTCCAGAGGTGCATAAATCATAAGAAAGCAGCCAGCACAAGATGTTGCTGCCTGAGGCTACATACCTGGTATGTACATACATCAGGATTCAGTAGCTTTCCCCACTCCCTGACTTATGCAGCAGAGTCTGAATAAGTCCAGGCTCCCTGGGGTCACTTCTGAAGTCTTTGTACAGGCAAAACTATCATTCGCTTCAGAGAGTGCTTTGCTGGGGGCTCCTCAGCACCAAGAGCTTTGCTTTAGCAGGTACCAGACCAGGGCCAAGAAGGTATTTAAGCCTACACTTCCTGCTGGGTCAGGCCCTGTGTCTTATAGGCACAAGCCCTTTTTTAGGGGCTCTTGCAAAGAGGCATGACAGGGCCCACAGGCAAACTCCCACAACTAGGTCTAGCTTCCAGGTCACCTTTTGACAGAAGTCAGGGCCTCCCCAGAGCAGAGACACAATGTACAAGGCTATGCATGCACAGCATGTGTCTTAAGAGAAAAGTAGTAATAAACTGCAAATTCAGGAAAAGGCAGAAGGAACCCATTTGGGGAGATCTGCGCCACTGCATCCGATTTGCAAGGAGGGAAGGGGTCCATTGAGCAGCTGCTCTCAGATCACAGCAGTGTCTGGCTCAAACATCTCATCCCTGTGGACCAAAATCTTTTACTCAGGCTTTGCCCTGGGCACAGAATTTGCACCTTGCTCCAAGTCCTTATCACATGAGCAAGGAGATCTCCCATTTACCCCAAACAGCTCACTTAATACCCTCTGCACTGCTCAGAAAGTGAGGAGCAAAATTACTCCCAGGTAGTTTTGAACACTGCAGAAAAAGCTTTGTTTATCTTTTGGAGAAGTCTATGTATAATTGCATGGAAATTCACTTGGCTATGCCCCGAATAAGTACTAATTCTTGACAGAAATCTTAATAAACTGTCTCCTGACAATTCTACTTAATACATTCCTTGTTATAAGTAACAATAACATGTAACTTGTTTTGACACAATGAATATTTTAAACTGATTTGATTGAAAAAGATGCATTAAGCTTTCAAAAATGAAAAATGTATGTTTCCCTCACTCTGGCAGACTTTTCAAGCTGAACATGAGCTAATACAGGTTGTGAAAGCTTCGTCTTGCTTCTCCCTGAACTTACGAGAATAAAGCAATTGGGATACAAAATGCCCACACTGTTCAGTCCCGAGCTCTGTTCACAGATTGACACACATGCTGCTTATTAATTAAGCTAGCGCATTCTGAGCATTTGACAATCCATTTTAATGACAGAAAATGGGGTTTTGTTAAAGTATTACTGCAATCAGTACAGCTTAGGTGTAAGAGCTAACAGCACAGCTGGTGTTGTTGCACAAGATCTTAACATCTCAGTTTGTAAACTGAAAAATGTCACATCATAGACAACTCCAAACTAGTGCATCTGTATCGACTACAATAGGACAATGTTTTCTGGTACCAGCTGAAGATCTCTGTGATCATAAAACAAGTTCTCAGCCAACATATTAACTCTCTCTTAACTAGAAAGACCATCTCCTGTAGCTCCCTGCAGTAGATTGATAAAAAACCAGGCTATGCATAGTGACTGCTTCTGAGATCCTTTGCAAGTTTTAACACATGTCCCATGGTATCCATTTTTCAGAAATGCTACTTTGTTGTTACTGCAAAGCATCTAAAGATAAGCTTAAAAATATGAGAACATACAGCACTGCTTCTCCTTGTGTATTTACAAGCAGCTCATTAGGGACAGAAGTTAATAGCTAAACCAATAAAGTGAAACCAACAGGAACCCCCTCCCATCTATAAGGTAAACCACTGCTAAATCATCTAAGGCCTTTTGGAGCTATTCTTAATGTGCTTGTAATTACAGCAGTCCATTACAGGCTTGATATTTAATAAAAAAAAGCAGCAATCATCAAGTTAGAAGAAATGATCTCCACGTAACAGAGAGCCTTCACTTTCCATTTGTAGTATACAACTATTTTCCAGGAACTACAGAAAAACTGCAATCCTACCACTTACATTCATTGAGACTTTAAGCAGAAGGCTACTATATGAACATTTTCCTATAAGAAAGAAGAAAAGATAGCGATCCTACAGCAACAAGAAGCCAGAAATTTTGAACGTATTCATTTTTTTTTTTTTTTTTTTTTTTTTAAACGGGCCTGACCCAGTTTCCACCTTACTGCAACTTCTGCACATCTCAGATTTTTTTTTCTGCCTCACACCTGCTTTTTGAGACACAGTATGAAGCAATAGAAGAAACAGGCAGCACGACAGATTGACATAAAAGTGGGGTCCTGCATTTTTAGGTACATTAAGTATCACTCCCTGGGAGACAAGGGAGGTCACTCCCTATTTCTTCCTTTCTCCCTACAATTCATCCTTTAATACAGCTTTCTCATTCAAAGATATCTTGTGGCCTTTTTTTTTTTTGCACAGTATATCAAGTACGATGCCATGTAAGCAGCCACACCACGAACGCATTAAAAGTGCGTGTGGTCACGGCACAGGGCAGAAGACTGAGGGGCTTGTACCCCCGTAGCAAAGGGGGCACTGAAGCACCAAAGACAAGAAAACCCTCCGACACTGCTAAGTTGCTTCAACCTGTCTGAGTGGAGGTGACTATGCCGGCTAAGCTGGAGAGGATAAGAAGCAATACAAAAAACCATGCAAGACAAACTACGAAAGGAAGCAAAAATAGGCCGGGCACAACATGAGCAAGTGCGAGAAGCGTGAAAACATTGATTGCGAACAGTGAGACCATCCATAGGTCATGAAAATATCACCAACACTTTCAGACTAGTGGTGCAGGAGAGCACTCACTCTCTCACAGGTATTCAAAAAACCTAAACCTTCATCCAGACAGCCATGTGTCAAACTGCAAGACCAGACTGGTTTTTAAGGTTAAGACTTCACATCTCTATTGCATCCTCTGCTCAGAGGAGTTCACTAATATCACCAGTTCTAAACATGAAAACATCCCAAGTGTCCCAGAACCAAGAAGTTTTATGAAGTGTCAAGTGCCAGATTATTTTCATTTGGTTCCTCAGTTTTAAGCTCTCTCCCAGCTTCCCATTACAACTGCTTTTGTTTCTTCAAATGAAGAGTCAGATTCACAGGCACTTGGGGCACTGAAAAGAGCAAATATCACAAAATTCAAAGTAAAGTTGCAAGCATTTGTAGCTCTGAGTGCTCATCTCAGAAGTATATCACTAGGATAACAAGCAAGATCTCTGGTATAGAGTAAAAGGTGGCTATGCAACTCACTATGTATGTATGAGCACTGGGGAGATGTAAACATTCATGCATATTTGACTGTAGGTGAACCATCGCACACAGTTGCAAGTATTTATACATACACATAGAATGAGTTTATGCATCCGTTATGCTATTTTGCTATTCAAGAGGTGTACACTCTCACTTTGGATATTTGTCCCACAGTGACTTGGCCAGGGTCACCTAGGAAATCCATGGCTGTGTAGAAATAGAAATCGGATATTTTGGTTGAAATACCAGAAAAAGCTCTTTTCTCCCCTTCTACCCTTGGACAGGGAGTCCTACTTATTACTTTATACCAGACTGACATTTTCGCCAGCCTAATTCAACTCCTTACCTTGGCAGAAAACCAATTTCCTGCCTTGAGAAAAGTGATTAGGGACTCTTCCACTTAGTGGTATTGGTGACACTAGACTATTAAAGTCAGCCAGAACATGTAACTTCACATTTAAAATCATGCGTAATCAGCCACAGTACAATGAAAGAGACCATCGTGTAGAAATAGCTGTTTTTCTATGAAAAAACCTTAAAATAAACATACTTATTTTTAATGAGTTTTTTAAAATAAAAATGTGGGTCTGCTTTTATGTTTTACCTCATTTATATCTTGCAATGTATGTAGGTTGAATCCTAAGAAACAGTCTCTTGCTTTCATTGTTTCGGTGATGTCTTGTTAATAGCAACTCCCATATACTACCAGTAATCACAATAAATTGACACATTAAAGAATGCTGCTGGGGTAATTTTAACAAGTGGCTTCGTTTTCCCTTGCAAAAATAACACACCTGAAGGGGGAAAGAAATTATTTAATTTTTGAAATAGCAAATGACCTATTTTTTTTTTCCATACCAGTGAGCAGAGGAAACCCATCAGCAAGGGCTAATTACTGTTTTAAAATGAAGCTCTCTGTACAGAAGGGCAAAAATACAGAGTTCTCCCAGGAGCACTAGGTCCCTGGTATGGATCATGCTATGCTCAATGGATCTGGGGCCATAGGTAACACTGAAACCAGGCTCATCCAGGCAGGATTTTTTTTTCCTCCTCTATGAAAATAGAAAGCATAAGACAGGTGAAGGGCTTTCAAAAATTTTATCTTTTTTTCTGGATTTGATTAGATAAAGATGATACCTTGCTTGAAGCTAGGGTATGTGATCCAGAAGGCAAGAGTCCTTGCTTAAACAAAAACAAAACAAACAAAATAGCCTGTCCACGCATGCCACAGTAGTAGTTACTCCCCAGACAATAATGAAATCCTGATAAAAAGATACAAGTTCAGAGTCAAGCCTATTGTCTAAAAATGTCTACTTTATTAAGAAATAATCAGCTGTCATTCCAGCACCTAAAGAAAGCTTCTGTGGGATCTATTGCACAGGGCTCGAATACACAAGTTATCTGTAGAAGATGGAGAGGAACAGAGAGGCTCACAGGCTTTGTTTCCAAGGTTACTCAGGAGGCCCTGTTAGACTGCATCTTCCCCCTTCACCTCCCCCATATCCCTTCGCCTCTCCTAAAGAAGTTCTCCTTGGGACACAGCACAGGCCAGAGGTAGCTGCTTGTGTTAAAAGGATAATGGCCTCCATAAGATTTCTTTTTGGAAGACTGTTTGAAAATTTGGGATGGACCATACACTTTCTCCAGTGTGCTTGATTCTTGATTTCCTCCCCCATCCCCTAAACTTCTTTTACAGAATTTGGAGGGACTTGGTCCTTTCTTTTTCCTCTAGTTAATGATCAGATTTTTCTCAGAAATAGAAAATAGATTCAATCAGTTCTAAAGGGTAAATATTAAGATCTCTTTGAAACAATACAGTCTTCTCCTGCTCTCATTCAGCAATATTTTTGGTTGGAGCCCTTTTTAAATTTGGAGTGATTCCAGGATCCAAACGGGAAAGTTGCCTTTCCTAATCCTGTGGCGGGGAGAATAAAGAACTATTGAATGGGGGCTGATAGAAGCAGATATGATTCTTACTTCTAAGACTAGAGACATACTTATATTTGGAGAGCTGTCTTTATTTCTTCAATGCTCTAATAGACTCTGCCTTTGAACAATATCAGCACGTGTGTCATTTTATCAACTAAAAACATTCCCTCCTTAAAAGTTTCCCCATATCCCCATGTAGTAGTAATTCTCCAGATTACCCCGTAAGTACTGAAGTAAGTACTTATCATTGCCTCAAAGAAAAGGCAGCTTCCAGGATCAAAGAAAAGAATTTTTAAAAGCTCTTCAAGCTATACATTGACTGTATCTCCACAATCAAGTGGGACAAAGTATTGGACTGTAACTCAGTTGTGACAAATATAGTATATGTCTTTGTGAGAACAGTCAGTTCAGATGGAGCACAAGACATCAATTATTTTCTGAGGAAAGTTTAAAGCATCAGAAGTAAAAACAAAGTGATATTCTGGTTAAAACATACCCCACATTCAAAGACAGCTGCAATGTTTTGAGGATTAATATTCTACTCATGATCCTCTATGTGCTTTAAAGGTCAAAGTACTTGTGGGATAAGAACTTTTAGAGAAGTCTCTTTCCTTGAGGACTTAAAAAGAAAAGTTGCCTGCAGATTTGGGCGAAAAGAGAACATGGCTGGAGAACATTTTCTACTGCAGGGGAAAAAAAAAGCTTTGGATGTGTTATACCATTGTAAGTTTTATCCAGTGAAGTGCAGTTGTTTTGATTAAACAAAAAGCAAACAAAGCACGCTCTCCTTTTAGACTTTTACAAAGTACGATTTCCAACATGAATCTTACAGATGAGAATGCTGATATTTTCAGGATGGTCTCAGTATAAAATCTTTCTGAAGTGTTTTTGGGTCAGACATGTCTGATATGCATACACCTTGCTTTGCAATATATCTAGTTCAGTCAAGATCAGTTTGCTATGTTGCTCAATGAAAGACCTGTCTCATGTAAAAAATGCTATCTTAAATGAAGAAATTCTATCACTTTAGTACGACATGCAAAAATGTGCACCTTTAATAAAAACCTTATCTTTCCAAAACTAAAATGAAACCACTGAAATGAGGTAAGTATGAACAAAACAGGAAGTCTAATTCATTTTAAATGGTCTGATAGAAAATTCTTCCCAACTACAACTGTCTAAAGGCCACACTCTGGGCCTTCATGTGTCACCATTTCTTCCCTCAAAATCCACCATTTTCTACAAAATCACAAGTTTTTTTTTTATTATTTAAACAGAGCCCAACAGAATCCATCTATCTTCTCTCTCTTTGGAGAGAGAAAAAAGAAAAATATCACTACTGCAACAACAACTGTTCAGACCTTTCCAGCCACTGCAAGATGCACCAGTTCCTCCGCACCACTTTTCTAACCCCTTCTGTGCATCCTTTTAAGTTATTGTTAATAAGATTAGTTTAGAGAGAAGATATCCGCACCCGGGAGAGCATATTTCTTGATATGAGGTTTGATACAGCAAGTTATAAAGATAATAAGATTGAGACATAGCAGACAGAGTCAACTTTGTAGCACTCAAGGTGTCATACTTCACGAGAACAAGCGCTCAGGCACACCACAGTAGACTTAGAAACAAACAAGCAAAGCCACAGCTCCCATAGGCTGCAAATTAGCTAGTTCCCTACAGGCATGTTTGTTTTTTTGTTTTTTTAATTTAAAAGAGGAAAATAAAGTTCAAGCCTGGGTGAAAGTCCTGTAATGAAGTGACTTATTGGCAACCAAACAAAAGCAGTGCTTATTACATTATGTGTCAGGCAGTTTTGTCAGAGATATTCAACATGTTTAGTCTTATGCTAATGTTCGAAGAGGAAGTGGCACCATCAAATAAGATGAACATGTTCATAGTAAGGGGAAAAGACACAATGAAAAAATAGTGGAAGAGGCAGGCCACTTACAGACATTGATGCAACTGGTTACATGCAAGAGCATTTGAAAAGTTGAGAAAAATATATACGTATTAATGTCAGGAACCACATGAGAAATCTCTGCAAAGCCCTATTTAATTTAAAGTACACACAAATTTCTTTCAAGCAAAGAAGAAACAACATGCAGTATTTGGTGCCATGAATTGGTTTTATTTATCTGGGTGGGCTCAGGCTGTATGCAGCCACTATGCTAAGTATTACTCTGAGGCAGAGTAATATTAAGGTGGAATTAACAAGTTTCCCAGGGTATGCCCAAAATCTAAGCCAGAACTGCCTTGTAGTCAACAGTCAATTTTTCCAAGAATAAATCACTTGTACCCAGAGAGCAAGCGAAAGGCACCGCAGCAATTCCTTCAGCTGACTCTGCTGTCAACTTTCTACAGTGGAAGCTTGTTTTGCAAAATACCTAATCTGTAGAAAAATAAGGAACTAAACCAAACATGCTTAATTCATTGTGCTCAGCCCTACAAGATCTCCAAGCACAAGGAAATCCCACTGAAGTCAGGGAGTGCTTTGGATTGCATGTAGCGCCTGCCTGCACACCACCTGCCCCCAGCAGTCCCTCTCTGTGCATGCCGCCAGCCAGGTCGATAAGCTTCAGGAAAGAAGTGGAGAAGAAAGCTAGCTTAGAGATGCTAAAATGAGAAGATGGCATGCAAACGAAAACACACTTGGAGTGAATGGAGATAAGGCAGAAAGAGCCTGGGCCTCACAATATTTTTCAGTAAATACTCCAGTTCTTAGATGCCAGGGAATGAGCTCCTTAAGGGCTCTTACATCATCCTGAACAAACCTATTCCCTCTATTATCTTCTCTGACCCTGGATTTTAGGGCTGTGTTGTGCCATCCATAAAGATGATATCTCTACCTTGAGTCAAAATAACAAACTCCCAAATCTGTGAAGATCAAAAGCAAAATTTCCAGGACAGAGAATGCCATGAGCTCTGATGGACTGTATTGAACAGAGCAAAAAAACAGCCAGCCTTTCCCTTTACACAGTTTAAACACTTACAGGGCCAGATAACAAAAACTGACAGTCCTCAGCTAATTATAAGATGTTTCCACAAGTTGCATAAACACTGAATAATAGAAGTGCAGAACTTTGCCTATAGTAGAAGTTTATCAGTTTCATGCAACTAGAAAAAAAGGTAGAGATTCTGCTTTTACATATCACACAGACTATCACAGACAAAAAAAATACACGAGACAATTATAACAGACTATGAGGAGCACAAGCCCTCCTCTTCACAAAGCAATTGCTCCGCTAGAGTTGTCTCACACTTTTCCTTGAAAGTGAAATTGCACCCCGCTACAGGCCACATCTTCCTTCACCCAAGCTCTGAACAAGAGATATGAAATACATGCTTATTTGCTAGCTCAGCAAAGCCCTGTCTTACTCTTACAAGACAGATACCTACATACTTTATTGGGTCAATCTTGTTCCCCATTGACTTCGGCAGGAATGGGAACAAACCAGTTTAAGTAACCAGTCACAAGTCAGAGAGGCACAATGTGTTTGCCTGTGTTGCTGTGGTTACACAGTCATGAAAATGAGATATACTAGAGCACCAAAAGATTACATCTTTTTAATAAAAATATATTTGAGTCATCATCCAGTTAGAGATTTATTCTTTTCTAATTATAAGTCATTTTATAAGTTCTCTTGGGCTTTCAGAACATATTTCTTAAACATTAATGATCTGTAAACAACACTGCTGCAGGACTTGTTTCAAATATAGTGCTGGAAAAACATCTTCATTTTTAGCACATTATATATGTCGGGTACTTGTGTACATGGTTAGAGAAAAGGTTACATCAAAATATTAGTTGTTAATAACCAGATGCTGGAGATTTCCTTCTAATTTAGGTTGGTGTTTTGCATTCTAAACAAAACCTTTGCAATACTTCTTGAGACAGAGTTAAACACACCCAAAGGTTTTTCTCCTTGAAACAGGGACAGTCTCTGGGTGAATTTGGCTGAATCATTTTCAATGCCCAGGAAAAAGCTCCTCTAAAGCAGCATCACACTATCTAAGGGATGGTATATTTTCCAGGCAGATGTAGGCCAATAGGGCACAAGCTAACATTTTACTTAGCCCCAGAGTGAGCTGTGGCCTGGGAAGGCCACATATGTTCTGTGTTGTCTTCAGGAGGCTGCAGCAGAGCTGACCTGGTGTGAACCAAAAAGCAGGAAATAGGACCCAAAGTCCACCTATTCTTGCTCTTTTTGAGCCATGTCTCAATCAGAAGTCACACCTCGTATCTCTCAAACAGCCACTGTGCTTTGCTTGTGAGGTGCAACCCAAGTCGCCCTTACGTCTTGCCCATTTGAGCCACCTTGCCAGGGAATAGCCATCATCTAGGCAATTGAGAGTGTTAAAGGAAATGGCTTGGTTTTCCAGGTAAAATCATTAGTTATCTACATCATCACAAGCTACTCAGTCTCAAAGTGAAAGGAAGCAGAATTTATGTACACTTTTATGCAGAGAGAAACATGGGATGGTGAGGATCAGTCTCAGAGTAAAACGTCAACTGGAAAAAAGCAAGGAAGCCCTCTGAGGGCAGCATTTACACCAAGATCGTCAAAGGTCAGGTGATGACTTCCCACCAGTGCCAAGCACATTTGCAAGTGGGGTTGCGTATGCCTCGCACACCACGTAAGTGTGTCAGATGTGCATTGTTAAAAGCTTCATTATTATGCAGCAAGATGCACAGCACAGTTTTCTGATGATTCAGTTTATGAAGAGGTTTTGTGAGCTCTTCCTCTCCTGATAACAGCTCTCAGCTTTTCACCTTTCATGTCAGGCTTAAAATAGAAATATCATCTGTCAGTTTTCACAGTGACAAACCTTACAGATACATCCCTGATCTATCAGAAGTAATCTAAATGTGATTTTCTCCTCTCTCTCAGCATTGCAAAGAAACTATTTTTATCTCCATCATGTCTCTTCTATTTTCCTCTTTTCCATAACAGCATCAGACTCAAAGGCAAAGTCAAATGTAACGTACACACTCAGTAGCAGCTTGTTTGAAGTTTGGTTAGTGAAATGGATTGATTGACCTGGATTTATGTCTAGATTTGGAAGCAGCCAGAATGAAGCAAAACCAAAGTTGGTGGACTCTCAGTAAGGCTGACATACATTTTTACTATCTTATCCTGATGTAATGGGGCAGTGAAAAGCATTATTGTGTTTCACCATGTACTTATTGTTTCCAGCATCAAGCACCACAGCAAAACAATCAAGCACTATCCTCTTTTACTAAGAGGCTCACTTCACATCCACATCATCACGCGTGACTAGAACCCGTCAAATTATTTTCAAATAAGCTATCCAGCGAAGTCAGCCCTATTTTCCAGCCTGCTTTCCGCAAAGACATTCACTATTCAAATATATTTATTCTTTCTCACAAGCAACCTGGCAACCCACAGTCTACTAGCTCCTAGATGAGTCAATTGGCTTCAGCTGATCAAGAGACCATGTCACCTTCACTGACCCTTCCCTAAACTAGTAATAGCCCCATATCAACAGCTATTCTGCACTAACAAGCAGAGCAGAACAAGCACATCTCAGAATAATGCTTCTCTCTTAGAAAGGCAGAACATGTGGAAAACATTTTCACCATGGAAATGTATCCCTGTTATCAAGGGGAGGTGTTTATAACAGTAGGTTATCACCATTATTTTTAGATAATAAGAGGTGTTTTCAGAACACAAAAGAAGCCAGGCCCTTGGAGGGCTTTTCATCTCAGTAGAATAACTGCCTCCCCACTACATGCACAAAAATATATCTATTTTCTTTAAAGACCATCTGTAAACAGATGTTCCAGAGCATGCAACTTGCTAAGGGCCCCTCTTGAGATGTTGCATGGCTTGTATACACCTGTAATGGGGAAAATTAATTCAATCATTAGGAGTTCTGGACTAGTTCCAATAGCCACTTAAATTGCTACAAATTTTTCCATTCCTACTAGGTTTGGGATAAATTCTAGCAAGATAAGGGATAGGGGTTTTTTTGTTTTGTTTTTTAATGCTGTCAAAATCTCAACATTTACAAGCATGGGAAGGACAAGCCATCAAGTCCAAGACCATCTATGCACAAAGGGAAGCTGGATTTTGCTTTGAGAGTGTTGGAACTGCACTACTTAAATGATTTCCCCCCCCCCCCTTTTTCTTCTCTGGTGAAATTCAGGCTCAGGCTTGTGATCCTCCAACTCCATTCATAGTTAATTGTAACTCTCTGAACAGTCCTCTTGAAAGCAAGAGGGTCTCCCATATGCTTCCAGAATTAAGTCCACATAAAGCCTTTGAGGCACGAGGGCCTTCATTTATGCAGCACTTAGAAAGCTATAGGCAAAATAAAAATACTACTTGTTACAGTTCAGCATTACCATTCTGACTGTGGTCATTTTATTGTCTAATTCACTGAGCAGCCTTGCAAAGAAATTGAAGCCATTAAAGAGAAACATGGATATATTCCTGTTAAAAACAAAAGCTTTAGTTCATTTGGAAAGGTTTGATGTTCTCAATATAAAGAAGATTTGTTCTGCACAAGCACAAGGCTGATATTGCCATTGCATAAAATTGTCAGAATTTATGACTCTTGCTATTTTTTGCCTCCCTTAACAGGGGTTCTTCTCCCCTCCCCCCCACCTCCCAAACAAAACAAAGCATGTTTTAAGACTGCACTGGAACAATAAAAGGGCTGACTAGCACATCACCATAGAAAAGCAAGTGAAGTTGTCACATACCAGGGACATGGCATACCAGAAAGTAATTCAATATCACATGCAAAATTCAGAGTTATGACAAAAAGCATAAATAATAATACCAAAAGAGAGAGAATTTTTGCATATAGTATAGCAGCAATTTTTAACACATCCATTAATAAAATAAGGAGAAAGAAAGACAGACCAACCTTTGGTGTAATTTGCCTTAGGGATGAAGGTGTACAGCAGAATTGAAGAGCAAGCCACCAAAGACCAGCAATGCTACAAGACAGAGCAGGAACTTTGCATCTCTAGGGAGCTGGGGCTGAGCAAGGGTTTAGTCCAGCTGTAGCTGGCCTTTGATATCTCTGGGATCAGGACAATTGCACCAGCTGCTGCTCTGCCCTCAGGTGTTTTGCATAACTCAGGCTTTGCATAGCTCAGGTTTGGCCCCTAAACTGCAGCCCAACTCTTTCTTGTCCCCCCCCCCCCCCCCCCAAAAAAAAAGATCTTAAACCATGGAGCAGAAAATAGCACTGGGAAAGTTTGACTTTGTTAGGCAAAGTGCTTCTGTTTTTAGCTGACTGGAAGCCATGATTCCTCAGGGTTCATAATTAATTGTGATATGACAGTCTGCTATTTTACACTTAAAAATAGGAATGGAAGGGTGGATTTTGGAGTTTGCTACCTGCTATAGAATATAACAAATAGCTGAGAACGGCACATCTCTGCCACTCTGAAGTAGCAGTGGTGTGAATTTGCAGCACAATGAGGTAGAATGACTCGGGTCTTCTTACTTCAAACAATAGCATTGTAATAGTCCAGAAATACATGCAATGGTATGGTGCAGTGTGGGGAGATTTTCTCCTCTAGAGTGTAAATATGTGATGTTGATGACATTCCCTCACTGTGTTCTTGCCTGGTACTACTGACTTAATCATTTGACAGTAACTTATATTACTGTAGTTTATAATAATTGGGTTATAAATGCTCCCACTATCCTCTGCTCAGTATCCTCATGTGCAGGATCTGGTACAAAGATTTTGTCTTCCCAGTGCACCCAACATTACAAAACTACATCATGCCATTAGTTGCAACAGATCCACCCAACTCACAACAGGCTTGTTAGACCAAAGGGTCTGGATTAGAGGAGAAAGAGTTTCTACATCAGCGCAGGAAAAGTGAAGTTGTTTTGGTATGTACCAGCAAGGGGTTAGACCCATTTCTCTTCCTGGTTTTATAAGGCATGAAATGGAAGGGATGTCTTAAGGTCATTTTCCCTTTGTGAAAACATGAGCAGAAGCTGTCACAGCCAAGCAAATAAAGAGTAACCATATGTTTGAGCTTCTTTTTAAAGCTGTCAATGGCACGCTGATGAAGAGTTCTCACAGAAGAGCATCTTCTATGCTAAGAGAAGATAGTAGAGGGTCATTAGGAAAGGTACAGCTGCAAAAAATGTCTTTGAGTTGCAATGTGTGCCATTATTGCATCCATCTGGCATCCAGGCTCCTGGAGTCACTTCCTAAGTGATTTCTGACTTTTTTTTCTGACGTTTCAGCTTTTACAGCACAGATCCCCTGCAGAACCTTTCACCAAGTAACTATGAAGGATGCAGGTCTGGGAAAAAAGAGCAGAAATGAACAACACTGATTTCCAACTATCTCCCATCCTATTAGCTACAGCCAGTTCTGTTTTCCTTAGCTTGAATGACACGTGACACCATTCAGAGAAACACAAGGTTCTAGATACATTTGCAGTGAAAAAATATTTAACTTCTTTTCCACTGTTCATCTCTTATTGCACTGTACTGTATGCTGGAACTGTGTTAAGGAAGTAATTCATCAAACATGTTGATTTCGGACTGGAAATGTCAGCTGGAAGCACAGCTAAAGCTCCACATTTTTGAAGTCAGCCAGGTAAGCTAAAAATCTCTGGGAAAGTTCATGGCCATGAAAGATAGCAGAAGTTTTCCCATTTATTTAAACTCATTGTTTTATTCTTTATAGTTATAAATAATCCTCATTAATATTATTGCTCATAAGTGGAAGATTTAATAATTGTTGATTATCAGAGGTGAAATAACTAATTAATATAGTGTACATTTTATTTAACATGTCTGGCTTTTTGAACTGACACTAAGGGTCCAACTCTGCTCTCATGTACACTAGGAAAATCCAGAGTTAAGACCATGGATTTTAGAGAGATTCTGTTGATTTTGTATTGATGATAACAAGAACAGTGGCTAACATAGGTTGTTCACCTGAAATATTTATTATTTGTATTTTATTTCTGGTGACTTTTTGACCATTTTGTGCCTCTTCTTCATTTAAGCTTGTTGGAAGCATTCAGTGAGGTTCACTCTGGATTTAAATAACAAATCATGTTGCCAGCCTTTTTTTTCTGTATCAATTATTTCTTTTCAGATCACTCATGTGAGTAATCCTAGTAAAACAATCCACCCCTTGCAATCCCATTGAAGTCAGTGGGTTTACCTCCATTCTGACTTTAGATTCTTTACATTCTTTGGTCTTTTCTAAGCAGAGATTGAGTTTTACTATACATCGTTATAGGAAAACACCTCCTACACACCCTGCTGTGTATAAAGACAACTGGGGCTATTCATGTAAAGTGAGCAAAACTTATCCCCTGAGCCTTACCATGGAGTTCTCTTTATCTGGTTCTCCTTACATTTGTTCCATATTGTCTTATTTTTTTGCTGAAAAAAAGATTTTCTTTCGCTTATTATTTGCCCGAGGAAGAAGCATTTTCCCAAGGCTATTCATCCAAAATTGAAAGTTGAGTGATAACTGCGAGTTAGACAGCTTAATGGACCGAGCCTTGGCCTTTCACCTCTGACAGTGGTAGAGACGTAAGGCCTTTGTTTATTCCTATTATAGGTACAGCAGAGGCAGCTGTGAACAATGGTCCATAAAATTCATTTCCTAATGACTCAAATAGGTGACTTGGAAAGCCTGATGCAAGGCTTGTGTTTGTGTGTATGGCGTATAGATGTGTCTATAAGCGTGAGAAAGAAACGGATTCTTTGCATTGGCTCATTCTTCAGCATTTTCTAAACAGAGATAAAATACTACGCCAGCTATGACTCAGCTATGTCAAATACTGGTTTACTGTTGATTCCCTGATGCTTGTTTGCCTAATTAATAAAAAATAAAATAGGAGATTGTATTGTAGAGGGAAAGCAGCGGAAGTTATATCCAGAGGTTATAGAGAATTAAATCTTCTTAAAAACTAATCTTAGTTCAGTGCTGAAAGGCTTGTTACAGAGAAGTGTAAATAGTGAATATCTTTAAAATACTCACACTGTAAAATGTTGCATTAATTTTTTTATACAATAGTATTTCTTTGCTTATGAAATCTATGATATGACCAGAAAAGCTCTGAAAGGTTCAGTATGGCTGATGGATCCGCAACTACTCCCTGCAACTACTGTAACTCCTCTTCCCCTTTCTCTGCCCTAATTATAACTATACCCATTCTGACAGTCAACTAAGGACACAACTTAATCCACACCAGCAAGATCATACTCTCTGGTGCCATCAACTTAACTCCTGTATTCCACTGATAGCAAGGATTTCATTAACATTCAGGAATGATTTGCAAATTAATTATGTTTTGAATCCCTCTAATACAGAACATCATTGTCAAGTTTATCTGTCAAATTAATCCCTCTGCGTGCACATAAGAGTGGCAATAATCTTGGGAAATAGCCAGGAAATTGAACCTAGCCTCAAGTTTTGATTGCTTGTATCAATGTTGTTATTAGTTTCTAGTGTAAGATTTGAAAATAATCCAATTAAATTGCTTCAGGAAATGGCACTGTATGATAACAGATACTACTTGGCTTCCTGCATATGTAGGACATGTGTACGTACATGTGTGTGCGTGCGTGCGTGGGTGTGTTTATGTATACCCTAGAAAGCCAGAGCAAACATGTCAGAGGAACAGAAGACAGTATAATGGAAAGCAAAGTATTTCTTATCAGAAGTATACGGATTAGGCTCATTTAAACCAAATAATATCTGTATTAGTCTGAGACACATTGCAAGAGGTATTTTATCGGGAGTATGAAAGTTATAAAATATAAGTAAATGGGTTGATCATCATTGCTGAACCCTTTATTTTCTATAAACATCCCTGTGGTGTTGAGGGACTACTGAGCAAGACAAGAAAGATGAAGCGTCTATTTTGAACTAACATCTGTTGCTTTGCACTGACAGATGTAGATTTGTTTCCCCAAGATAATCATTTTTAACCCCTCACCTTTTCAAAGGATCTGGGCAAATTTGCTTTACATACTGACTCTCGCAAGAACAGCATTCTCAAAAAATAATGATGAGAGTATGTCTTATTGAATGAAAGAAGCTTAAACTGTGACCTCAGATTTTCAAACAATGATGTCATTCCTACCACTTAAACTCACCAAAAGTCCTTTTTTATGTAACATTATAAAACATGTCATTGGGCTGGAATTACCCAGATCCAAACCTCTGTAGCTGAGAATTATCTATGCTGCCAACAGTATCTGGTTCTGCAGCACATGAGCTAACACATGTACATGAATACCCTTCGGGAAAAAAATAACTGAGACCCCTCTCTCCTCACAGCATTTTGGTTAAATAGTAGCAGAGACCACATGCACACAAGAACGTTTTCCTTTTAGGTGTTTCCTATTTATTTTCAGCTGATGATATATGGGGTCACTCAAGAGTTGCAACATCAGCATAGTCATATTTTTCTGACCAGATAAAAAAACATTTCATTGGGTAGAAACAATCACAGACCAGTTCGTCTTGTCCTTGGGGGGAAAAGGAAGCAGGGTCAGGCTTTATCCTTAAGGATATTACCATGTATTGTTACTACCAGTAGAAAGATTATTCCTTAAAAAGTGCCTCGGCACTCGTATTCTCAGAGGCTTCACACCAGTCCTTTGCTAAAGTACCTCCAATGACTGTTCCCAGGGCCTTTGCTGCTCTTTGGGAGAGTGCTATCAGTATACTATTATTCGAGAATACTATTGCTAAACAGCAAATCTCTCCTTGAATATAGTGTTGGATTTGACTTTTAAGGCTGAGGGGAAAACACTCTTCAGAATATTGTACAACATTAGTTCTCATCCAACCTGAGACCATATTGACTATTTAGAGCTTTCCCCAGAGAAGTGTTGGGGACATCTTGAATAGCATGCACATTGCAATGCAGCAATGGTCTGACTGACCACCTGCCAATCCCTTATATTCATGAGTGGGACAGGTGAAATCCTATGGAAACAGGACAGCTTTCCCAGTGGGGAAGGTGAAATTGGGTGGAATGGCTGCAAGCAACAGTCCCATCCCGGTGCTCATGCCAGCCCCCAGGAAGGTTTCAGCGTAGAGACATCTGTGAGAACAATGTTCAGCACGACAAATCACTTTTCAAAAAGGCACAGAGGGGCTAAATCTGGCCCTGCTGACCTTGCCAAAGTCAATTCACATTTTCAGTCAATGAGTCAATGCAGTCGGGAGTACAATCCTTGGGGTACGTTATGCCTGGTCTGCATTCACACATCCAAGCTTTCCTCTGCCAGCACTCTGTGGAGCTCACTCGGGGGGTTCACCAGCAGAAAATTAAATTACAAATCTGTGAAAAATAACATCCTTTACTCCTCTTTACACTAAGCTATGGTTTTACTCTAATATCTGCCTACTTCGTAGTCTGACATTTTTGCCATATTCCTATGATTCAACTCTGGTGAAAAAAATACCTTTACACAATATTCAGCTGGCAAACAATACACACTTTGGACAGAGCCAAATCGGAGTGATTATTGTAGAACAATTCTGCTTGGACGCCCTCATTAGTTTTCTTCTTCTTTGCCTCTTATTTTTCTTCTTTTCCTTTTTCTTGCAGGATTGACTTTCCTTAACCTTCCAGGTAAGCATTTAATCTCTACATCCTTTCATTTCTGCTTGAGCTGACCTTTTCTTTCTCATTTGGCATGTGGGTAGGAGGGAGAAAATGGGTTAACTTCATTGCAAGATGAGCACAGAGCTGATCTAATTCTGAAATGAGTGCCAGGAAGATGGCAACACAATCTCTTCTGTGATGTCCAAGGAACTTCTACAGGGAAAACTTGAATAGCCTAATTTTTTATTTCTTCAGTCAAAATGAACAGGGTCTACTTGGGGCCTGGAGGGGTTTTGTTTGGGGGCTTTTTTGGGTTTTATAACTCTAGTTTTTTTATTCAAACCATATGGTTTTGCCAAAAAGAATTTGCTCTGTGTTTACTGGGAACAAACGGTCAGTGGAGCAAGCATTCATTGTGATAAATAGTGTTTGGCATGAAGGGACAAATCGAAGGAGCACAGCCACTATAAAAGCTGTTCTTTTGCTCAAAGTGAATGTTAATGACACTCGTTCAGTGTTTTATGATAAACTAATTCAAAACACTACGTTACTAGAAAGAAATCCTTGACTCCAAGAAATATGCCTGTGTTGCTGTAGAGTCAGAAGCTGGCAGGAGCAACACTGACATAAATATTTTCTTAAATATTTAATTTTTTGCTTTTTCTATGCATATTTTGTGACCCTAGAAGAGGTCACTAGAGAGTGTCCCATTGTTTTTTATTTTTAAAGCAGACCTGTGTTCTTTCTATAGTCTGTCAAGTTCTTTCTCTGACATTTAAAACCAAGCAAACAAAAAGCAATCAGCAATTTGTCCCATCCTTGGTGGTGTGTTTACATATCTGAATCTAATAGTTTAGCCTGTCAGGCCAATAATCCATGTTTTACAAGTTTCCTAAGGATGTATTTAAAAATTCAGTGGTTTGGACTTGCATATTTAAAAGGCTGCCTTTTTTCCTAGTGCCATACTACTGCAGTTGTATTCTGCAAAGGTACCTGGGCTGCAGCCTGCTTGCCCCAGTGAGTTTTCAGCAGGGCATTTTTGGTGTGAAGCATCTACAGAGGTGGGAATCACCTCCTCTCTTTCCAAACATTCTCAAGGCACTAACTTTCAGGACATGCTGTGGAGCTTCAGAGAGAAGAGAGAACTTGAAAAAGGCTTCTCTTTGTCTTTTCCTGTCTTCAGATTTTCTTCCTGGCTGGTTATTTGCTGCTTGAGGATGGAGAGAAGCTGCTGCTTCATTGTACTTCTCTCTTAATTTATATTATCCACAAACCCCAGGTTAAGGATGCAAAGTCAAGCCTCCAAAGTTAGCAAATGCCTGGATTGATGTTTCAGAGCCTTAATTCTGCCCCCTTGTGCTCATGTATAATGGTACAGTCTTTAATTAAATTACCACATGCCATTTTTCCACAGGACTCCAGCCTCATTCTGTGCACCGGATGGATTGACCTCACTGAATGAGGGCTATTCAGTATTCCTGCATGATCCTCTTCATTCAGTGTGGCACATGCCTTATTTACTCTGCATTATTCATAACCCCGCTCTGAAGACAGAATTATTCATTTACTTTTTGTGCCACTCATCCATTTCACAGCTATTCTGCAACATTTGAGATCAGAGGACTGTTGGGCACGGAGCCAGAAGTTGGAGAACTCGCTTCCAGTGCTATATGCCCTGCAGCTCCCAGTCTGTCCCTGGCATCTGATGCCATACCCATGTCAGTTCTCTCTTTCCCCATCCTCCAGCTTTTCAATCCTATCTCGAGCCTCTTTAGTCAGCAAAACCCAGTCTCCTCCCTGCAGTCTGCCGCCCAAATGGCAACAAGAAAGCTCAGCAAGAGCATGACCCAGAGCCCGTGGGAGCAGTGATTGCTGGTAAAGTCCTTCTTGGTCACTGCAGGCCCAGCAGTGAGTGCGCTCAGTGCAGATGGAGTCTTTGGAGAACTGGCTGCTAAACTTTAACAAAAAGTACATTCCTGTCACCAAGGCAATCCACTTGCCTAATTTCAAGTCTCTCTGCCAAAACATTGCAATGCTAGCACTTCTCAACAAACACTTTGCAAGAATTTTTTTTTTCTTTTTTTTAGCATGGCCAAAACAATACAATTTGCTCTAATCCTCTTCTCAGAAACAGCTGAACCATTTTTTACTCAAACTTTCCAAAGAGAGGCTGAGTCAGAAACACAGCATGGAAATTTTAAGCCCAAATCATTAAAGTCTGGCACAGTCATAAGCAACCAGAAACTGGATCTCTATTCTGGGAGGTGTCGGGCAACCAGAGCAATAGGTGGAGCTACCAAAAGCACCTAAAGTGAAAAGTACCTTGAATTTCAGAGATGTTTGGATTTGCTTGCTCATTTGTTTTACATAAATGATAAGCAAAATGCCACAATTCTCTCAGATTGCTCTCTCGGTTCAGTAGGTACACCCTTAGAAGGTTTTTCTCAACTTCTGTTGTAAGAACTCAGACAATTGTCACAAGATAAATTGCTCTAGAAATCCTGTGATAGATAAACAAAAGGCCTATGGACAAAATAAAATACAGCAGGGAAGCTGATTGTCTGGGCATGAAGGCACTAATAGAGGTTGGCCACTGTTGGCTGTGTCTTTATTAGATTTATATTGCTGTAGTATGCGTGTAGGGATGGCAATCAAAGAACAGGGCTTCAGTGTGCTAGTTTCAGTCCAAACATGAAGTTAATAACAGACTTCTATTCTCTAGAGCTTGCAAGATACAAAAGAAGGATGAGATAGCAGTGGAACAACCAAAACAGTGCAATAAACCAAAGTTTCTGCTTCCTTCCTGTCTATACAGATCAAGAGTGATTTTATGTTCCAGGTGCAGGTAAACAGAAACCCACCACTGTTTCCTTTTGGGAAGGTGGTGAGATGGAAAAAGGCTGCATCTCCACAATGTTATCATCATGAAGAAACATGTACACTTAACTGGTGACAGCTGGAGCACAGCTTACATCTGCTGGCTTGTGTCTGCTCCACTTATAATAAATGGGACAGAATTACTGAAGATAGAGTCCCACTCCCCCTGTCCCTTGCTGGTGTCATCAGGATGCAGTGGCAATGGACTGTGGCTCATTTTCCTTTTTTTTTTTTTTTTTTTTTTTTTCTTTGACTGGGCAAAGAATAGCCCAGTCTGGGTTGGTGGGTCATCTTTATTTCAGTGTGTTTGGAAGATGAGTGAGTGACTGAATTTTGAAGCCCTTTCAAGTCTCTCTGCCTCTTGACTGAAGGCCTTCAACATAAAGAGGCATCACTAAAATATTGTTCAAGGTTTCAGAGTGGTTTGGAAGTGCTGAATCCCAGCTTCCATATACAGTATGGGTATATGATATGTAACATATGCATAGAGGGCAGAAGAAAATGGTGAACTGGGTACAGCTCAGAAACAGAAGCACAAAACCGCCAAATTTGCTTGATGATGATGATGATATGAGATTAATGTTGGAGCCTTTGGTTAGGTATTTGATTTCTGCACTTCATATAATCATTAACTATACACCGTGGCTAGCACGTTAACCATTAGTCAGTACTAATCATTATCTACTCATGGCATATTTTCAATAGCTTTGCAGTAATGCCCTCACAGCCTATCCCACTCACAAGCAGTCTACTCTTGCTCTCACTGCCTCAGGGCAAAGGCAAACAGGTATCCTGCCCCACATGGTGAGGAAACTGAAGACATGTACGTAAGCTTCCTTCTTTCAGTTACTGCAGATCCCAGGCAGGCCCAGAGCAAGAAATCAGGATGCACTAAGTGTTCAGACTGCACAGCTGAGCTCTCTGCAAGAGCGTGTATAGGTGGACACATCTTTTTGCCATGTTCAGGAGAATAATTAGAACAAAAGGATAGGAAAACAATTATGGTGGAGGGAAGGCATAGTAGGATATCCATTAAAAGACTATATAAAGTCACCATGGATAGAAATCTGAAAGCAATGCACAGGAATGGATTTATTTTAAAGTGTGGACCTCTGACTATAGAGTCAGTGGAGAAAGGTGGGAATGAGGAGACAGTTTTGGAGCCTGCCTCACTCACTGACTTCTCCTTTAGATGACTAAGTTGCTTAAAATGAGATATTATGGATACTCTTCCTCGCCACAGCCTGCCACTCTTCCTTCTGGCTGGCAAGAGCTAGGAGTCAGAACCAGATAGTGGTCAACAGTGGTAGATGCTTCTGAGAGCTCCCTCCTCGATAACAATTACATTATTCCATTTATTGTATTGTATTGTTTGATTTCCAAAGCCCATGAGCCTAAATATGTCAGTGAAAGAAGTTACATGCTCTTTCTGCAGCTTCTCCCTTTCTAAAAATAATCATTTCCATTTGTGGAACTAAGCAAAGCCTCAGCAAAGCTACTGGAAAGACAGACACAGCATACAGAAGCTATACATCAGGTCCTTGCCATATTTTGAAAAAGACATCTTTACAATAAAAATAGCAATTGTGCAGTGAGATGAAGAGGAAATTGCCAAATATACTGGGGTTTGCCCAGTAGGTCTGCAACTTCTGTCATAAAGACTGATTTATGCATTAGAGCTTGATAAATATTGCTCTAAAAGATATATAATTTGTTACTGAGTGTGTAAAAATGTTGACCTTTTTACCTAGTCTTGAGGTGACAAAATGTATTTCAATGGTTTCTGAAAAGTGACAGATCTCTGGATTTCCAAAACCTCATGACCCTAAAAATATTGTGCCCTCAAAATTCCCAGGACTGGGGCTATTATCTGTTTTCCACAGGGACAGATAGGAAACGTTAGATGGAAAGGAACTAGTTTCCGAAAACTGTATATAGAAGGAAGAGTTAAAAGGGGTTTTTAGCTAACTATAGAGCCACTCCATCACTATGTAAGCAGAGAAAAGGAGAATGGCCTAGACATATTTTAGAGTTCTGGGCTTCTGGAGTTGATCAAAGTGGGGAACAACCAGAGAGGAATTTTCTGCTAACTTTTCAGCAGTAGGCATGCTTTCCTGGCTGCAGGACTTGCCCCTCCGGGGACCTGCAGGGTGCAAGATGACTCCTGCCGTTCCAGTTCTCTTTGTCCCAGAAAGGAGCTGAGGGCCGGAGCACGTGGGGCGCCCTCCAGGAGCTCCCCATGAGGGGCAATGTGGGGAGCCATAGCACACCCTGAGATATATTAATTTTTGCTGTTCCTTTTGGATCCATCCCGTCACACATAGGTACAGACCTATATTTTCATGGTACATTCTTTGTGATGTAGTTTTTCCTGGTTTCCCCGCATTTGTATCCTTTAAAATGCAAATCAGCATCTGCAGTCTGCTTGTGTCTTTCATTTTCCATTCTGGGACTTTTTTAAAAAAAGATGATTTTTGTAACCATGGTCTTGATAGATTTGTTTTGTGGAATCCTATTCATAGACACAAGTGTCAGAACAATTGTCTTCCCTAATCTGCTGTTCATAAAGCAGATAACTTTCAGGGGGCTGAAAACACAACCTGCATTTCAAACTAGCCAGACAGAGTAAGAATCAGGAGCTGAAGTTCAAACAGCAAGGCTGATAAAGTAGTGCCTGTTATTGGTAAGGCAAACACCTTACCAGGAAAAAAATGCTAGTAGACTTCTACCGTGGAGAGCAACACAGCACCAGCCAGGGAATGGTTAGGATGTCCTACAAATTATTTTCCCACTTTCATTTTTATCTACCTGCCATTGTGCTCTCTCCTTACCCCATTGTTACTTTATTAGAATCAAAGTTAACATTAATTAATATCTAACAATTAGTTCAATCAGCGTCTTAATAAAATATCAATGAAGTGATACGGATTTTTAATGAAACAAGGAACACTGTATTTCGGTCTCTGGCAGGAGGGGAGCTTTGTGGTTATTATGAGGTAGTTATTGCTTCTAGTTTTCTGGAAAGTCAAATAAAGGCAGCTATCAGCATTTTAGTTGTAAAATGAAGCCTTCAAAATTATGCCTGCTTTTACTAATTTGTGAATTTTGTATCACGCTACACAAGGAGAAATTAATTCCAACTGAACATGCATTTAGCAGAGAAAACTGTCCAACACAACCAGAACCTTCTCCCTGTTCCCTGAAAGGTATGTTGAGGATGAGTTTCATCATGCTTTAAAAGTCAGTCTTTGTATCGCCAAAGACATGCAGCTAAACAAATATAATTTACTTATTAAAACATAGCTGTATTTATCTTCATTGAATTTGAGCAGCAGAGATCTTAGCAGAAGATGGGCAGTTTTGCACATTAAATAGTAAATTGCAACAAGAACTTATTTCAAGACCTAAAATTTTGTCTTTCAACTTCCACTGAAGAGCATGGGAGCTGTGGTTGTACATTCAAGACCAAGGTCTGGTTCCTCAGCATTTCTTTAGAACAAACTGGATCAGTAGCTGTCAGTTCATTCTGTTAAGCTAGGTAAGCTACTAAACTAGGTAGGTAATACCAGAAATATTTGGGTTCCTCTCCAGAAGTACCTAGTGTTGTTTTCACTTTATATGACACAAACCGCTAAGACTACCAGAACATGTGTCTCAGCCAAACAGAAGAATAAACTAATTTCTTGGAGCCCCAGATGCTTCAAGCTACTGCGGTTTTTGAAACCAGTTGCTTCTTCAGTTTTTCCCACAAAACATATTGAGACTGGCCAGATATTTCAGGGGCTGCAGGCAAAGTAGGCTGTCATCCTCCTGATTTTGAGCCATTGCACCAGTCCACATAGACCCAGAGCCATCAGGACTGAAAGGAGCAGCAATGCTGCCTGATACTGTTTTGTTTTGCTGCTCATCTAGGGACAGAAGAGTGGAAAGGTGGCCATGAGCTATCGGCCCCAGTCTCCTAAAATGTCTGGAGATCCAGACAGGTGAAGGTTCATCCACCAGCTCTGACTGGCACTGGAACTGATCTCAGCAGACTTATGCCACTGAAACACTATTGACTATAGCTGTAAGCAAAGTTTTTCTGGATTTGCCCCAGCACAAACAAGATCAGAAGCACAATCAAATCTGTTCCGCAAGGGAGCTTTGGGGAGCTGCATTTGCAATGCCGCAAATAAACCTGACATTTACTAAAGATCAAGCCAAGATCTGTTTGCTGTATTATTACAAATCACATTCTACTTTATGTCTCAGGAGAATACCTCTTAAAAGAAATGCTAAGGCTTAAACTTTAGTTTGGAGATACCAGAAATCAAGGTAGATTAAGGCATTAATGAAATGTGTTCCCATAAATCCTTAAGTAGATCCTTTTCTATCCAATTCCTACTTTGTTCCCAGCTGGCAAACTCATTATCAGCCTTTGGATACTTTTACCACTGTTTTGTGTTGATTTGCTCTCGTGATCATGGCCTCAGATGTAGAGAGCTGGCTGTCATTCAGTTTTCTTACTCCAAAAATAGTTGGGAATACTGTGTGTTGCTTACTGCTACAAGTAGAAATGATCCCACTTTGTTAAGAAGCAAATCAGAATGGACGTAAATGATGGAGGAAGTAACCACTGCACCTCAGTCTCTACATGTACTTAGATTCTCTGAAGCCTCTGTCCCCAGAGTTAAACGGAAGGTCTTGAATATGTTTATTCACAGCTCCAGCCCCAAACTGGCAGAGTAGGTGTATGTATGTCCAGACTTCTGATTGAATGTAAGAGGACTGAATTTGTGTAAAGGATTTAATTAACATAATTAAGAGAGTTACACAGTCTTAAAACATGGACCTACATTAGTAATGCTGAGTATCAATTTCAGTCTCCTGTAGACAAGCATCTGTTGAAAATGGCTGGTTTAAGGGAGTTCTCACACTGCGGAAAGCTGTATTTAACTTTTCACTGAGTACTACTGTGTGTTAAGCAACTCACTGCCCTTTTGATGGACATATATGACAAGGTGACATCTAATTCACTCTCTATGTCTCAAAACAGGTATTCTATTGACAGCCGAATTATACAGAACAAACACAGCCACTACACAGTGACAGTGTGATTTGAAAAGAATATCGTAACCAGTATGAATGAAACATTTTCCTAACAATATTTGTCAGCTTCTGTACATTTCACTCTTCTGCACTATTCCCAACCAGCCAGATGCATAGCCTTCAGAACACGTTATCCATCACAGAACAGCAGAGATCTGTTAGAAGCATGTCTATAGTGCCAAGGAAGTATGTTCCCTCTTATTGTAGTTATTTATAATTATGCATTTGTTTCCTGGCAGCATGCACACAACTGTGGTGAAGAGTAAAAGTCATCTTTTTTTATTATTATTTAGAGAGAAAACTACATCAGAATGCCAGAGAGATTTCCGCTTTATCTTTTATTTGTGTCTTGTTATACAGAAAGGGAACTATTGTGCAGTGTTTCTGCATAATACTGAGCATGTTCCTTTCATAAGTATTCTGGAGAGGCAGTAACTTTTGTCAGCCACTCCAGAATGTCTGACTTCACTTCTTTTCTTCTCTCAAATCAGGTGTGACCTATCATCTTTTACTTCTCTTTCATTTGAGTTTGGCCAACAAAGCCAGAATGTGTTTTCTGAACCTAGATTTACAAGCACTCCACGTTGCACAATTGTGTTCTGTTGTGATGTATCTGGTAATGTGTCATACGGACTCAAAGATGCACTCTGGCTGCAAAGTAATTATTCTTAGTGTTGTGGTAGTTCAATACCTAATCACCCTCTAACCACATAATATATGTAGTATATGTAGATAGGTAAGATTCTTCAGGAGGACTCAAAAGGCTGCATTAGAATTGGAAACATGGAAAAAATAAAAATAGTGAATATATAATGTCCCACATCATCAAAAATTTATAAACTCAAAATAACTTTTGCATGTTTTAATCTTTACAGTGTAGCAGTCACTCAATCTGGTTAGTAAATCAAGACACAGTAATTTGCTGAATGTCTTACAGAAAGTTCAAGTGACGACCAAACTGAAGACATCTGGGCTGCCAGGCCCTTGCTGGACATGGCAGTGGAGAAGGAAATCAACAAATCTGTGCCTGCGTAGCATATCTTTCTGTCCCTGCTCTACATATTTTTCTTCCCATCTCACTGAATGCCTAAACAAGCAGAAAATTTACTTCAAAATAGTTCCGGCTACCTACCCTATTGTGTCTGCCTATCTCTTACTTGCCCTTAACCAACATCTGTGCAGAAAGAAAATATGTCATTTGTTATATAATCTCTCCCTGTATCACCTTCTTCCAAGAGAATTATTTTGATTTCTGTAGGAAGCAACCTTAGTATATTGTCCATCTGAGTTATCTCATTATACCAGCTGAACAAATGAAATAATAATCACAGTCAGGCTAAAAGAAACCAAAAGTTCCTGTTTAAGTTGCTGTCTATATATATATTACTGTCCATATATCAAAACATGAGCTTGAGTACATTTTTTTTTCTGACATTAGGAAGTTAAAAAAACTGACTAGTAGATACTACATTGGCTATTTCAGGAGCCTTGCAATAGGTTTAGAGTTATATTTTCTAGGCTCTCTCTGAGTAGTAATAGTTGGCAAATGCTGATAACTGATGTGCTCTAGTCTGTGATCCCAGACAGAGGATGAGAGGCCAGCCTAGAGGCACAGCAAAAGATGACAGCTGAAGAAGAATCACCAACAAAAGGAAATGTACAATCAATTTCTACTTCATTAAATTTGTCCTGGGTAAATGCCTGGGCTTGCTTCCCCCTAGATTATCCCTGGGATAAGTCACAAACTGTCTGACTTTATATAATAAAAGCAATGTCTTCTACCTATTGCACTGCAGACTAATGGGTGTAGGTGCTTACAAGCACTTAACATACATTAAGGAAAAAGTATCCACTCCTGATCTGAAAGGCCTGGTTGGTACTTTTTTCTGTCCCCATCCTTCTTTCCCCTTCCCCTTCCTAAATCTGAGGCCTCCATGCAGAATGAAGTATACAGATTTTCTTCTTGATAACACCAGTGCAACACTGCTGACTGCAGAGAAATCGTACTACTTTTGGAGCCGTACCACTAGCAGCTGTGTCAGCACAGCCTGCTGGAACTGGTCGTCACACTGTGAAGAGCCTCCTATGACTAAAGCTCTTCAATTAGAAAACAAGCATTTCATAAAACGGACCTTTATTGGTTTATACCACATGGCACTGGGAAAAATACAAACCATTCCAGATGAGAAAAAACAGAACTTCTAAAAGCCCCATCTGAACTGAAATTCTGGAAACACTCAAGATAGCTAGAGAAAGGTTTCAGTATTCCTGCAAAGTTTATATTTGCAAACTTTGCCAGCAAAATAGAAAGTAAAGCAGAAAGAAGTCTTATTTCTGACAAGAGCTAGCATTGGATCAGTATTTTTAACAATTTTAGCTACCAAAGAAGAATAGAGGAGGTAAGAAAAGTGATGAACTCTACTTTTCACAGAAAATAGAGCAGGTGAGAAATATGCCTTTAAAGGCACAGAAAGGGAGACCAGTAAAAGGGTTTATGATTGGACTAGGATGACAAACTGGTCTTGAAATTTCAGGTTCTTGAACTGGTTCTTGAAATCCTTCTTGAATCACCTACATGGTGACTGTTATCTTGGACAAAGTCCTCAGAATAAGACTGCTAACAGACCTAGAACAAACTAACTTCTAGGTCAAAAGAAGTCACCCACTCTGTGTTAAACCTGTAAATAAAGAGCCCAGAATGCAATGAACATGAAACCCAAGGCAGAAATCCCTAAGAATTGCAATATTGGGATTACATTTGCTGTGGCATCCAAGGCTCAACAGCAATTGGCATATCGAGTAAGATGCAGGAAATGGAAAAAGTCTAGGTCATCTTTCCAGATTTTGCAAAAATCTGTTAAGTAAAGGAAAAAGTTTTTCACAATAGCAGTATTAGCTCAAAGAAATTCTTGCTAGAAGTAGTGGGTATTGCAGCTGGAGATGATGATCAAATGGCAGCTTGAGAGCACGAGAGTTTTTATTCATTTTAAGTTGGACATTGGCAAACTAATCAAGGTGTGGCAAAAACTATTTGGGTAGTGTGCATACACACAAAAACATCACAAGGGAAACATGGGAAAATCAGAGCTTCCAGTGATCCATTTATTCCCATTAAAGGCATAGATAAACAGATTGGTCAGAAACAGAGGACAAAGCAGAAAAACCAGCACAGGCTCAAGAAATAGCTTGCCATTTTAATACTGTTGTAATGTCACTGTCTGGTTGGCACTAGTCTTTACTATTTTAGCGTATGTTGCTTGCTGGGCTTCAGGTTTTATAACCAGTTCCACTGCCAGCAGTATTCAAAGTTGGAAGAGTCATAATTTCCTTGTCCACCCTCCTCTTCCGGCCAGCTATCTCATAGGGGATGGACAAATCAGCATTGATCTCAGCTGAGGGAACAGTATGTACATGACTTATTAAAAAGTAAGAACAACTGTACTGTTGCAGACCAAGGTCTATCTAGCCCAGTCTCCAGTAAGTGGCTACAAGCAGAGTAAGAAGAAAGCCAGCATATATGTCATTCCCTTCCTACTATTCTGTTTGCCTCCTATTCCCAGCTCAGGGGACATCCTGGATCAGATGTGGCCTGTCTTTTTAGCAAATTCCACTGGATGTCTTCTCTGAGCACCTACCCAGTCTCTCCTGGATCCCAGGTGAATTTCTTGTACCCATAACATCCTTGGCGTGCAGTTCCCTGGGTCTCCCACTCCCACATGGAGAAGGAGGTGTCCTTTTGGGTCTTCAGTGAGGCTCCTGCTAAATTCATTTATTGCCCGCTCAGTCTTGTACTGGAAGATTGCTCCCCATTGACCTCATGCCACTTAAAATTTGGCAGTCCTCTATCACCTCTTTTCAGGATGAATAGTCCTAGTCTACCCAAAGCTTACTCTTTTGCCTGCCCAGCAGTGACTGATACTCCAGGCCAAGCAAAGGCAACAAACATGGGAACTGTGGAGCAGAGAGGAGAGCAAAAAAGGGAGCTCCATTACACATTAATGTTAGCGTAAGTTTTCCAAACCTGGAACTATCACTATAACACATTAGTGGTAGCCAAAACGTTACAACTTTTCACAGCTTTTATACCACTGAGAATAAATCCACTGTCCAAGTATTACATCTTGACGCTTGTTAAGGCAACAGAAATGAAGATGTGGTATTGAGCTATCTCTGCTGGAAGGACACTGTGGTTTGTACAAACTTCAGTGGTATAACTTTATGCTGCTGCATCCTAAATGAAGCATATCATTTTAATGGTCTTGAAGTTTAGTCCACTCTGGATGTTGGAGGATTTCTTTTGTAACAGAAAAACCAAATGGTCTGTCACTTCTGCTGGCAGAACTTCCCCTTGCTCCCCTTTTGGTTCACTCTTCTGCTCTGATCAGTAATCTGCCCAGAATTTAGCTGATGATGAAACAGCTCCATGGCCCAGATGAAAAGTTTCAGTCAGAAGACTAAATTAACTTTTCCTCTGTCCTCTCAGTCAAGATTTTTATGTAGTTTCCCACCTTCCAATCAAAACCATTGGTCATACTGTTGTATTGTCACAGCTACATCCATTAGACACCTATTGCCTTAAGCTGCTTTAAAAACTATTATATTTATAAGCTTTAAAACATAAAGCTCCTTTGTGCTAGTGAAAAAGCTCC
Organism: Dromaius novaehollandiae; assembly: GCF_036370855.1. Lineage (NCBI taxonomy): Eukaryota > Metazoa > Chordata > Aves > Casuariiformes > Dromaiidae > Dromaius > Dromaius novaehollandiae. The sequence goes on along the minus strand of NC_088130.1, from coordinate 12,008,983 downwards.
TGTAGTGGTACATCTTCAGAAAAGCAGAGATAGAGAAGAATAAAAATCAAGGAGATAAAAAATGTAACTTTTCTTTTGCTTTGACTCAGAAAATTGAAAGGGAGCAATCTTTCATTTCTCCTTTTTCATCACGCAGTCAGAAAAATCAAATGTGCGTTTGTTGTCTTCCAGGGCACTGTGGAGCAGGGCGTCCCTTCAGAAGGGCAGCACTAATACACAGGTTTCCGGAGAACAAAGGGTGCTGAATAATGGTCTGCAGTGCAGGGGATATACAATGACCTTTTCAGGTTTGGCTACCACTTGGATCTGTCAATTCAGATGCTGGAACAGGAACAGGCCCACCAACCTGATCTGCTGCCCAGAAATTCTTCCCTGGACTTCCCTGGATGTACATCTCTTCTCCTGGATCCAGACTCAACCTTTGTGCATACACTCAGCAAAGCATTACAGTCAGTGCCCTGCTCTGGGTCAACGTGTTCTCTTGGCATGTGCTGGGCAGACACATAGTATGTCCTGCTGACATGAAGATTATGACATGCAGTACAACGTCAGTGAAATCCGGGCCTCCTAAAACAAATGTTGGCACAACCATCTTGCTGATAACCCTAGCACTAACTGTTTTGATATCCTCATCTGAACCTTCTAAGTATGACCAAACTCAGCAGATTGTCCAGCTGCGATAAGGCCTCTTCTCCCGAATACCTCAGACATCAGTGGGCCAGTGGATTCAGGACCCACAAGAATGAATTGTGGCTACCTCGTTATGGCATAACCAGCGTTTGGCCCTTGATGCTAACTTTAAGGAGGTCTTCCACAGACAGCCAAGAGTTGCTGCATGATGGTAGAGTTCCCTTTTCACTATGAACTCCTCCGGACTGGGTTGCAAACACAGACCTACAAACATACCAGAGGGCTAATACCCCCTCTGTCCAAAGGATGGACAAGTGTTCTGCAGTATGCTGTGAAATTTTAGAAAGATGTAACTAGTGTTTCGATCAGGCCAAAAACTCAAAGTAGGCATTATTACATGATCACTAAAATCCTTTGTCTTGTCCACTGCCATTATTACGCAAACTTTTCATAAGCAGGCAGCCCTCTTTGCCAAGAGCTTTGGAAAACATCACACTGCCTTAAGTCTCTTATAAAAGTTAAAGAAAGGCAGAACTGTATGACTTACCTGCCCTTCCAGTGGCTTTTCTTCAATGTCTGAGATGCTATGCAATAGTACTAATGTGGTCTTCTCACCGATTTCAAGCAAGTTTCTGTTCATAGTATGCCTTCCCACCAAACTCAGCCTTTTTTTTCATGACTCCTCTTAGCAAGGAGAACATACACAAATTCATTGAGGCTGTACACATAAAGCACAGCAATGCAAGAGAGGGGGCTTTCTTGCTGCAATATGTAAACCAATGAGTTATTGCTTTTTGTACCACCTGCACAGCTTGTCCAAACCCCAGTCTGCTGAATGCAGCTTCACATAAGGCAATTTGAAGGGGCAAATACACTATTTCAGGCTCAGTGGAAACTGGAGGCACTCACTGTTTTGCAGGCCCACATTTATTATTAAATATTGCGTTTCTAACGCAAGGTAGCCCTAAAGAATGCAAAGAAGCTGTAGGATTTATTCCATGCCAAGCAAGGATCTAGCCACTGGTCTTGATCCACACGTTGAATTTTACCTCTTGCTCCTTTGTGTTCTGCCCAGGAAATGGGTAAGAAAGATTTCTTTTGCAGAGAAACTTTTGACAATGAAAGCATGAAGTATTAAAAAATCCTTCAAATATTAATAAAATATTTTCAAATAACAAGCAGATTCTCAGGGTAGAATTGCGGTATAGTGGCACACTAAAGGACTTGCTAAGTGCTAGAAATGAGGATACATTCGTCACATGAACTACGCTGCAAATGGAGCTGGTTCAGTAATATTTATCCAATCACTAGTTCGATGATTTTCTCTATATTTTAATACTTTATTCTAAAATATTATTACTCCAGCCACTAACAAAGGAAGGAAGAAAATTAATTCATGTGAATGATTTCTGGAGTATAACATTTATACCTCGGTATGCATTTTCTAGATTTTCATTGGCTTTAGTTGTGAATCACAAAGGTGGGATAGATTATCTTTGGGTAGTATCTTTGGGCAGCAATTTGGGAGATGTAAATTAATTTCTCATTTTATTACATCCCCTTGATTAAACCACTTCATCTCTCTATGTCTCAGTTCCCCATGTATAAATGGATGTGCGCCTTTTCTATCAGCATCTGCCTATCTTACTTAGTCAAACTGCAAAGCACTCAACAATACTAATGATAAATAATAAAGGGAATATTTGCTGAACCTACATTCAGTCAGAAAAGCAAAGCCAGGTAGCCAAGGGGGTTAGTTTGCTTTTATATTATGGCTGCTCGCCAGATCCTCCTGAAGTCATTTGAAAGGTAGAAGCAGAACCTGCCTCAAGATCTCTTGAAAAAAGTTGGGAAAAATGAAAATAGACGAGGAGATGAATGAGATGAATGCAGCCTCATTTGCCAAGTGGCACTCACAGCCCTCCAGCACTGGATGGAGAGAAGGGGAGTGTATTTCTCCCTCTGTAACTTTGGTCTCTCTGTACACTAAAGGAACAAGGGAGGCACCTTGCTTAGACATTTGAATAGTCTATCCTGGAGGCTCTGTCCAACAAAAGATGTTTCTCTGACTCTAATAGAGGCACCTGAAATCTACCAGCTTAAAATAGATGATATGAATACCCTCACAAAATCTGAACACCTGAAGCAGCCTTGAACAGCTCCTGACGTGACCCAGAGCCTCAAAAGACATGTGAGATGCCTTCACCCACGGCACCAGCCCATCCTGACCAAGGGCAGTGGCTGGCTGCAACCACCCTGCACAGCACAACAATTTCCTTCTTTGCAGAAAGGAAAGGGCTACCTGCGGCAGAGAGAGAGAGTATGAGTTTGAAATTCTGGTTACAATATCCAAACCATATTTAAGGAGTAGATTGGCATCTTTTCTGCAGCTGGTGCTTACAGACTTTACTAAAGATTAACTTTAGAAATCCATTTCTAAAGTTAACAGGAACAACTCATGCTGACAAAAAGGGAGAGCTGGGCAACAGGTCCTATTCTATGAGACAGTTTCTTACAGAGAAACATTTCATATATTTCAAATTATCACAGAGGCATATATTCACAGAGACATGTATTTTAATGGTTTATGTTAACTTTATTCTGACTTTTAAAATTCACTTCCTCACATCACTTCCCTATTTCTTCCACACTGATATTTACCTTACTGCTGTTTACTCTCTATACTTCTACTTCGTCTTACAAAGGTGTCATAATTCACACGAGCAACGCCGTTGCAAATAAATCTTTCTGCTCACAGCAACTGGACATCATCAATGAATAGGCATGAAGCCTATCCCTTCCCAAAGCTTCCTGTCAGATAAAGCCCAGCACTAAAAAAGCACTCCACCACTGAGCAGCGCAGAACAAAACAGCCAACTTCCATGTTTTGTACTTTGATTTTACTTTGCAATTAATTGCAAAAGCCATTTATCTGCGACTTAAGAAGATACTAAGTATTTAATCTCCAGCAACAGCACTCACTGATGATTATACCTGTAAAGCCTCTGGAGTTAATCAGGAGCTATTTATGAAAAGAAGAGAGCTAAGGTATTCCATCAAATTATTTTCTGTGATCACAAACAAAAATGCAATATTTGAAAACATTTTCCTGATCTGACACTAAAGAATAAATCTGAATTTTCTTTGGACTCATTTACTATAGCCATAGAGTGATGATCTAAACCAGTACTGTAAAAATAACCTTCACTCCACTCCTTTGGATGTAGGTGTCTCCTCCAGGAGCATGCGTGGGCCCAGTAGCAACCACAGTCCAGAAAGAAGAATGAAACCTCCTCAGCAATTAATTCCTTTTCATCCCAGTAACTCACCCTGTATCAGAAACAGCATTCAGCTGTGTTAGTGCTGTAATTTCTTACGCAATACTCTGACATACAGGCCGAGAAATTAGGTGAAAAGTCTCAAACTGAGCTCCAAGAAAAATCACATATCTTACAAAAAATATTCTGATGTAGATAGGGATTGCCCTAGAAGAAAGGGTCACTTAAAGGGAAACACTGCTTCCACGAATGTACTTAAAAAGTTTTACTGAAAGTGAACACTAGAGGGTACCAGTATTTAAAACAGATCATAGTTACTATGGCAACTTGCCAATAGGGGAGAGAAATTCAGGAGAGAGACATGTTCTTCCTCCCCAGAATCTGAAAGAACGCACTGTGTGACTTGTGCCTCTTGGTCGGTATGAGGCGCCCACAGCCCCTAAGTTATGGAGTAAACTATACAGATGTTGTCTGAATCCACTTATCTTGTCCCTAGTTTACAGACCCTCACTAAAGTATATGGGTAAGGCTGGTTAAAAAGAAATTTCAACTAAAACATTTTTTGTTTGTAGAAAATTATCACTGGGTGAAAATAAAGCCTTAATATTTTCATCAAAAGATGATTCAGGGTTGAAAATCAGTTTATCTTAGTGAAACTCCAATATTCATTTGCTTTCTTTTTTACCCAGAAACAGCTTTCGGATAAATGAGATTTTTGTATATAGTCAAATTGTCATAAAATTAAAAGTAACACAAAAAATTTTCCTATAAGTGATCATTGTCATTTAAGCTCGCTCTAGCCAGAGATTAATTTTTAAGTACCTGTGCAATTAATGAAGTGCAAATCCACAGAACTTCTACTGGTGAATACAGTTTAATGTAGATGTGAAAGGGAGTTATGCATCTAACTAGTTGTATGGACTTTGTTCTTCCTCACCTGAGAGCAGCTCACATGAGATCAAACAAACATACACACTGTTTTTGCTGTTCTCCTGGCACGCTCTTCTGCAGTGTGACTGCAAAAACTGGAAACCTGAAATATTATACACAGGAGGAGTAATGTAGTATGATTACAGATACATCCAAACTTTGGATGCAGAAGACATCCTTGACCACAGCAAGTTTGGGGATCTGTGTCCCTTGGGGCTTCAATTCCTTCTTTGCCATGCTAGGTAACCTCTTCTTACAAGAAGTCCAGTCTCGTATTGCCAGTATACGAGGCATGGATATTCTCTGAGATATATCAACAAAATGATAGGAATAACACACAGTGTTCGCCTGCTTTATCATGCCTACCTACAGTGAGTGCTATCAGTCTTTTGCTTTCATGAGCAATTCAGCAAAACACCTAAAAATGCAAGGAGGATGGAAAAGATAATAAATTAATAAATGGAAGATCATAAGATAAATGAGGAGAAAGATTTATGCCTTTCAAGCAGAGGCCTGAAAGGAGAAGTCTCTTGCTGGCATTCTGCAAAGGCATCACATGATAATCCCGAGAAATTATTTAGTGCTGAGGATAACGCTGCCACTGAACGATGAAGGAGTTTGCTGGCAGAAATGCTGAAAGACTGACATCGATCAAAGTCAACTGTGGTGCCTTTGCTGATGAGGCACACCCTGGAAGGCTGCCAAAGTGTGTCTCAGATGCAACCGATGATGAGGCTGTAGATGACTGTGATGATGACTGATGTGACACTTGCGCCAATGTTTGCCTTCTGAAGGCATCTTCGGTTTCCTCTTCCTCTCCTCCTCTGTTGTTTTTTATTTTTTTAATACAACGTTGTGTTTATTGATTGGCGTTTATAAAAGATGCCAATTTCATCAAATCAGCAAAGTCTAAATCTTACAGTTAAGGCTAATATTGACTCTGTTTTCTCTAACTGGCCTATGCCTTCTTCAGGAAGGTTAAGCAGTTCAACTGCTTTTATGCCATGCCATGAAACAAAATAACCTCGTATTTTGCTGGCCCAAAGGGTAAAGGAAGTAAGAAGCTGATGATGCTCAAGTGCCCTCTTCCTGACCACCATCACCACCTTTAGAGTTGATTTCAGCTGTTGCGAAATCGTTCCTGTACAAAGGAACTGAACAACTAGCATTATTCACCTGGGTGTCACCAAACTACACTTATTGCCCAAGGAGAACTCACAGTTATTTATTGCAGCTTATTACCTTCCTCTTATCTCACTAGTTCATGCCAAAGGTAAAAGGAAGTCTCAGCACTGGAGAGGTTTTATAGCCAATTAATGCAGAAGGAAAGACCATGAGAAGTGCAGTACAATGTAAGCTTTATCTCTGGACACACTTTATAACACCCCAAGGCTGGCACAGCACATGCGGTCTTGTTCTGCTGCAAAGCCTCTACATTCTGGGACACTCCACAGCAGCACACCAGAGTTCTGTAGAAAATACAGAGAAATTAAAAAGTCACTATTTTTATATATATATTGGACACGAAAACAGTAGTATAACTATTGCAGTTCACTTCTGTTCTTTAATATGATAGCATATTAGGGTCACATAATCCTGTCCCCAGTGTTTTAGTTCTCAAGTTGTTGTTGAACAGGATCCCATGACAGAATAAAAAACATTTCTTTAGCCATGGGATGCTTCCCTTGCCACCTTTCAAACACCTGCTGCAAACAACTGAGACAATATAATTTTAAAAAGATCCCAAGGATCTTTTGTCATGGGCGGTAATAGGGATCACTAGCTGCTTCCCTGTTATTATAATTATCTACCTGCTAAACTAGTTAGAGAAGAATTAAGTTACTGTTAGCACAGGAATTGGCATGATTTGACGCCCTTTAAGATGAAAGGTGCAATTAACACCTCTGATAAGTTTGTTGCAAGGCATTTGAAAATTCAGAGTTATAGTCTGCACTGCTTGGCATTTTGTTTGCTTTCTCCGTAACTTTTGCTGGATCCAACTATTTCTGTCCACACTTTGCATTCAGTAATAAATGTAGGCATAACTTTATTTTCCATCCAAAGGTACAAAAATGGTACCTGTATTTCAAATACTACATAGCAAATGACTGGTTCTGTTCAACATGGAACTATTTAAGTCTGGTTTCCTATAGCTTATAGTTTACTGCATTTCCTATAAGTTCCTAGACCCTTTGTCTATCCACTGTTCTTCACTCCCTCAAAACAACCAGGCAAAGGATGGCACAGTTTTTGGCATAACTAAAAAGTTATGAACGTACTAACTACCTAAAGAGACTAGTTTGGATCTCTCTCCTTTATTAAGCCAGCAATTCCCTTGAAATATTTAGGAGCATAGCTGTCTCTGATGGAAACTGGCCAATAGATCAAAAGATTTTTCAGGAGATGGATAGTATATCAAAGACCGTATTTCCTTAGAAAATCACACTAAAAATCCTTATTAAATTATCTCCCCTTGACTTTAATAGTGTTCAGAAATGGTAGGGACTATGTGAAACAAGAAAATGTACTGATACAAAATGCTTCAAAAATAGTGCTATAACCACTGATTGTTCGTGACTCGTACAGTGATGACAGAGTGCTTTCATCCACACACGAGATCCTTACTCTGTTTTGTTACACAATATTTTTTTCATTTCATTCCTGACACCACTGAGTTACAGATGAGCTCAAGATAAAGGATATGGAACAGATTTTAAACACTGCAAAGGAGCATTTGTCTCTGAGTTTCTGGGTCAACTCTTTATACAGAGGGCCATTGGAAGCATTTACATTTCCCCACCTCCAGAATCCATGGGTTTATATAACCCAGACCTTGGCTTAAGTCCATCTCTGCATCTGCCATCTAACACAGGCAGTAAACTGTCCCCATGCTGTATACTTTTACTTTCAAAACATCCCTTCTGGGTAGAAATAATATCACACACATACCTTTTCTTTCAATTATAAAAGTGGTGTTTTTCCTTGATCGGTCAGATTTTATAACTGACTTGGAGGCAAATGATTACAGCTCACACCTTTTTATTGCTCCAAAGCAAAACAGAAAATCAATGTATAATCAGAGTTAAATGTTAAAATGCAAAATCAGGATGGAAAATACTCAGACAGGAAGCTGGAGCCACCTCCTTGTCTTTTATTTCATAACTAGGCTGCCATATTAAATATCATTGTAAGATAAACAGTGCAAAATAATCTTTTCCTATTTTACACTCTATTGTCTCTATTGTTAAAACCAGTTAAGATACACGTGAAAGACCGCAAGGCTTCTACCAGCTCTTTCATCAGGAAAGCAGCCATTTCACCATCATACAAAGTTACGGATATCAAGGCTTTGAAAAGGAAGCTTACACTGCAATAAGTTTATATTATTATATTAATCAACACTACTAAAAACAGGTTCCAATTACAGTTTTAATACGAAGCAATACAAGTGCAAAGTATTGTTATTATCCTTCCATCTGCTGATCTCAAAGTGCTTTGCATACGCTAATAAGCCAAGCCCTGTAATTCACAATGACATAATGTTTTGGAAAGTCAAAACTAGCTGCCATCCATGCTGCTTTTCTGGGTCACATATAGCTTATAGATTCCTATACATCCTGCTGGAGTTGAGTGATACGTGTTTGGGAGTTCACTGCAGAACAGAACATTGCCTATGTGGTTTAGTGAGATATTTAGATCAGGATTCAGAGAGATTTGTCAAGGAGAAATGAACCTTTCCTCTTAATAATAAAATCTCCTATTTGTCTTGGAAATTATTTATACAGACCTCAAATCTATGGTACCCAAGCAACAGAGAGCAAAGAATAGATAGGTCTGGCTCCTGCAAGTTTGCAAGGACCTTTTGTAAGAGGGAAATTAAGATAGAAATGGTTAGCACCTAGAATAATTTGAAAAGCAAAGCAATCACTCATCTGTCTTAGGAAAGAAAGACTGCTGCTCCCAGAGATAAGAAGGGAGGTCTCCTGCTTTTGGCACTGGACGTTAATGTTTTCTTTAACTCAGACCTTTAATACGTTCTTTTTGCTCAGTTCTACTTCCTGAAAAACACACACAATTCCTGGATTGTACCTGAAAAGAATCAGGCCCACTCTCCTGAAGGAAAATAAGAGACACTATTTTCTACTATGAATTACCAGCATAGCAGAGCTCAGTTAGAGATCCAGTGTATAACTGGTTTGTGAACAGAAGAAACCTGTAGAAGACCTCCCCCCTCTTAAAACCAGAACAATGGAATAAAAGGGCAGCCACAGATAGGGTAAGAGAGGCAGTAATGAGAGTAATGACTATCATTTAGACACTGCAAATTAATCATTAGAAGGGCCAGTCTCATGGTCCTTCCTGATCTTTTATTTGCTTTCAAAACAAAGTAAAATGCTATGGTTTGAAGAGTGAAGCTTGGTAAATACATGGATGATGAAGACCTACAACTATTTTTTGTGTTGGATTCTACCTCTTTGAGACTAAGGGATGTAACTACCACCTTTCATTTAGGTTGATTGTAAGAAGCCATTCATTAAGCATGACATGTTTTGGAGCATAGAAATCTTGTTCATACACTCACAGGTGTTAATTCTCTCTCCAACCTTCCTTTCCTGGAATGGGCAAAGTTGAATAGAAGGTAAATACCACCTTCAAATGTTTTATTCTTTTCTTCACTTCATCTATTCTATCTGTGAAACTTATCTCTTCTCGGATGTTCTTTGACTTGAACATGTGTAATGTTTTAAAAGGAGGATTCAAAACAGACAGAATGACTTTGTAGCCTCAGTCCTTCCCATAAAAGATGTTATGCCAATTAGGGATTGGATTTGTTACCTCGTGCAATAGCCCTGTTGACAGGTAATCTGGGATAAGGTTAGAAGATAGAAATTTTGGAAAGGGTTAGCCTGATTTTTGGCTTTCAGCTAGTCAAAGTAATTTCTTTTTTATGTATACACTTATTACTTTATAGGCTATATGCACTGTTGTATCAGTACGGTTCCACCAGAACTGTTCTGCAAGGTCATGCTCCTCTAACACAAACTGCATAAGCACCTTTGCTGCTCCACAAACCTGTGGCTATTAACCCCTCTGCTCCTCATCAAACAACACGACAAGAAGATCTACAGGCAAACCAAACAAGCTGTAGATGTCTAACAAACAGTTTATACTTAGTTTTGAATAGACCAACTGCCAACTGCTTCATAACCTTGGCACAAATCAATGTTCTAATACATGCAATTTTTATTTTAAAAAAAAGCTCAGATGCTAGATTATAAATATTTTCAGTTCTATTCATGCTTACAAGCCCGGAGGGAATGGAATAAAAGCCATATTTTCAGAACTGTATGCATATATTTGCACACAACCTTCAACATGTTTGTATTCCTGTACTAGGTTACCATGTGTTACCACAGCATACCAAAAGCAGAGGAACAAATTGAGGTTTGTCTCTGCAAATTACTCTAGTAATCTGTTTTTTCTGGATGATCTTTCAATTTATTCTTTGGCTATAAAAAAAAAGCCAGCATACACTGTTAATATGTATAGGCAGTGTTCCTGAGATGGTCAACAGCAGCAGTTCCAAAGAGGTGTGTAGGTAGGAAGATTACTGCAGAAGAAAAGGGCAAGCCAATTAGAAAATGAAAGAAGAGGAAAAGAGAAATGAGGTAGTTTATTTTGCTCTGGCCCTGATACAGCCACACTATATTCTCAGATTCTCTCCTCTTTATGAGGATTCACATTCTCACTTTCAAAAATGAGTTTCTTGTTTACTGCCTGTTGATTCATGTATGTTTAACATTTGATATATGTATACTTTCTACTTCTTCAGATGTCTCTATTTCTATCTATCTAACCCTTCTTTCCAAATAAATTACAATCCCTTGCCCTAATTTGCCTTAAAATGCTTAGAATGATTCTCACTGTAACCTTTAGCATCTCAGATGTGTATGTTTTCTGTATCAGCAACATACAGTCTATTCTCAATATATAAATGGCACCACCTGAGTAAGGATTTTTCACATTAAGTTCAAATCACACGGCTGAACTCTTCACATGCATAGTCCCAACTCAGAGGTCTCCATTATGAGTAAAGGTTTGCAAGATCAGGTCTCTGTTTTGAATGTAATGCTTTTCCACAGAAAGCGGTGGGATTTGCATTTCTCTCCTGGCCCTGTCTCACTGACATTTCCAACCCCATTTCTTTGTATACAAAGGATAGATTTATTCCAAAAAAAAAATGTCTTTTTTTCCCCATGAAAAGGTATGTGCCAGTGCCCCATAGTGATGTATTCTGACTTTCCTGGTTTGAAATTTCACTAAGATTTTTATTTGCATGAGAATAAGGCATAATTCAATATGACCCTACTGGGGTATCATTCTGAATTTACATCTTCTGCAGCCACCATGGGGGAAAGTTTGAATCAATGTCATCCACCTAACTAAACTAATGGAATTTAAAAGCTTATTTCCACAGAAAGGGAGTAAGTGCACTCCTTTCAAATATCAGCAAGAGCAAAGACCAGATGCAGTTTTGAAACAGTGACGATATTTTTATATTTTAACTAAAATGGCATTTGTCGTATGCAATGAAACATAATCAGATGAAGGAAAATTTCGATGATCAATTAACACCATCAACTCCCAGATAACTACTTATTAAAATCAAGTAAAAGCATGGTAGTGAGAGCATTATGACAAACAGTGGAAATACAGGATAGGTAATATATGAATCTTCCTTGACTTCACTACTCTTCCAGCTATTCAGCCAGTTCCAGAAGGATATGCAGGGCTGTGAAGCCATTTTCAAAAACCTTTCTTTCTCATGTCTGAAAGATTTTGAAATGCTGGACCCTAAAATGGCAACATCATGATTTACAGAAAAGCAATATCTAATAATTTGTAGAGATTGGTAAAATTTCTGAGGGATTTCTTTTCCCTTTGTGAGGCCTGTACTGTTGGACTTGTGATATTAAGATTACCTGGGTTATAAGCAAAGTGATATGAAAAATCACAGAATCGCAGAATAGTTGAGGTTGGAAGGGACCTCTGGAGATCATGTAGTCCAACCTCCCTGCTCAAGCAGGGTCAACTAGAGCACACTGACCAGGACACATCCAAGGAAGGAGACTCCACAACCTCTTTGGGCAACCTGTTCCAGTGCTCTGTCACCCTCATAGGAAAGAGGTTTTTCCTCACGTTTGGACAGAACTGCCTGTGTCTCAGGTTGTGCCCATTGCCTCTTGTCCTATCACTGGGCACCACTGAAAAGAGTCTGGCCCCATCTTCTTTACACCCGCCTTTCAGATATTTGTATACATTGATACAATCCCCCCCTCAGTCTTCTCTTCTCCAGGCTGAACAGGCCCAGCTCTCTCAGCCTTTCCTCATAGGAGAGATGCTCCAGTCCCTTCATCATCTTAGCAGCCCTTCGCTGGACTCTCTCCAGTACCTCCATGTCTCTCTTGTACTGGGGAGCCCAGAACTGGACACAGTACTCCAGATGTGGCCTCACCAGGGCTGAGTAGAGGGGCAGGATCACCTCCCTCAACCTGCTGGCAGTGCTCTTCCTCATGCAACCCAGGATACCATTGGCCTTCTTGGCCACAAGGGCACATTGCTGGCTCATGGTCAAAAAAAAAAAACCAACATTGTACCACATAAAGTTGTATAACCTTATAAACAGTATCCAAGATAACGTCTTTGGCTTCCACAAATGAGGACAGAGGGGTGAGTGAAAGGAACCCCTCCTCTGCTGACACCTGAGCAATCAGCCCATGTAAAAGATTACTGTGAAGGGGAAGTAAGAGTTCAGCTATGTAAAAAGGCAGGTAGCTTGGGATACTTCAATGAGTTTGGGAAGACTATAGAATGTAGAAGCTCAGTGACAAACAGCAAAATTCAGACATCTCTGAGTCAAAAAAAAGAGATGGAGGGAAGGAAATCAAAGGAGCAGAAATGGGCCACTTTATCTGGAAGTTTAAAATAAAGAAGAAAAACAAAGAGGAGGAAAGACAAGTGAGACTTTTTCAGCACAAAGAAACATAAGCCTGAAAAGAGAAATGCAAAGAACAAGGAGGAGTACAGGTGAAAGGGAGGGAACTGAAAGGGAATATTTTAAGGTGAGAGGAAGGAGAAAGACAATGTAAGTAAATGAAGAGAGACTACCAGGTGGAGGAAGGGGAAAGGTTCCTGAGTGAAAGCAATGACGAACTTTTTTCCCTCCTTTAAAAAGCTTGACAATTTCTTTGGCAGAAAATGCTTGGCAGAAGAGATGGGAACAGAGCAGAAGGCTTTAGAGGAAACTCAGAAATAGCAAAGAATTGAAGGGGCAAAGGTCATACTAGTTAAAGAGAGAAGAAAAATGAAGATATTGGTCAAGGGACAGAGAAATGGATAAGAAAAGAGAAAATCTTTTGTGGTATTGAAAATTCAAGGATACTCACTAACTTTCTTCAGTAAGCCATGGTGGCACTAAAGTAGGGCAAAATCACTGTGAAAGATGGAATAGTAAAAAGATGCAAAGATGGATACCTTTTAAATGGACCCCAAGGAAACAAAAGAAGAAGGAACAGTGAAGGAGAAAGGATCAGATAGAAGCAAGAATAGCTAACAAGATGAATGAGAACAAGCGGGGAGGAACGGGAGAAAGTAATTCAGCGAAAGACTGCAGCAGGCAGAAATCACAGTGGTTGACTAAGACAGTGGGTCAGTACTGAAGAAGACCCCAGGAGACTGCAAGGGAGGGTAGGTGGGACACCGTGGGGTGACAAGGACCTTCCCCGTGGAAGAAACCTCCCCTCAGCTTGGCTAGAGAACCAAGGAGAGAGGGAGAGGGAGAGCTGTGGTTGCTGAAGGAATAGGAAGGAGACTCAGAAAAATAGCAGCTGAGCATGATGTGAGGGCAGAGGCAGGGAGAATCAGGTGTAACAGATACCATCTTCACGGAAATGTCATGTTCTTGCTTGTGCAACTTGTGGTAGTACTGCAAAATGTTGGAAAACAGAAATTAACTTTAATTTTACCCATTCCTTCTAATAGTTCAAAAACACTATAAAAACTCCCAGTAATCACAGGCAATCCCAGCTATAAGCAAAATTCAAATTTCAGAAATGAATGGAAACAAAAAGTTATCTGGAATTATGTTCTTTAAACATTTATAGATTAAATGAAGCAGTCCTTTAAAAAGTGATACACACTCACATACATATATTATAAGGGTGATTTGTTTTCTTTGAAATACTGCCGTTGGGAAGATATGAAAGCATCTGATGAAACCTGTAAGGCATTTATCACCCTTGTTTGTTGAACTGTATATGTATCCTAAGCACATCTTAAAAAGGAACTGTATGGTAATTGAAAGTGATGCTTGGTGCAAAGGATTTGATGTCGTGCATCATATCTTAGTACAGAAGAAATCTAAGGAGCAGAGTTCTCAAAACAAGCCTAAAAGAAAGATCTTGCTGCTCAGAAAGAAACCGCAGAAATTCTTTATAGTGACACATAAATGAAATTTACTATTTGGTATTTTTAAGACTATATTATAAAGTATCACAGATATATGGTGTGTATTTAATCAATTATTAAATCTTGTTCTTTATAGTGGTTCAGAAAGCAACTGGTGTACAATCAATGCACAACTTTTTTGTTAAATAGTGAATTTTTCCTGGCATATTAAGAATTCAGTTGTGGCTTTGTCACAGCTCCTGCATAAAGGGTTGCATAAAGTGTCCTATGAAAAGCACAGTCCCCCCCTCCTCTATTCTGGGGCAGGGATAAAGGGCACAAGCAGGAATTTGATGCTGTCATAAGCAGTAAGAAGTAAACCCCCATGCTACAGCTCCAGTGCTTGATGCTTTCAGTTTGCAGTGAGGCACCTCCAGAGGAGAGGGCAATTATTCCTGCATGGTGAAAATGATAGCCTGAGCTTAGTAACCACTAACCACTTGTTCTTCTCAGAATTTCTGGAAAAATATGAGAAGGAAAACTGTCTGGTCCTTGAGCATTGCTGCTTTTCAGTGCAGTCAGTATTTTATATATATATATATATTTCTCCCCTCCTTGGAAGGGATACCATTTTGCTTAGTAACTGTGGTGTGTTTCTGCTGGACAGTTCCCCAATGGAAGAGACCAGCAACACCAGCAGGAGAGGCTCTGACCTACCTTTGACTTGTCCTGTGCCTGCTTAAACCTGTGGATTACCTTGCAAAAGTCCAGGGAGGCACTGCACTCCCAGGGGAAGGATAACTCCCCCCAGGGAGTTTCCCTTTTCAGTCTACCCAAGTCCCCTGGCTGGTTAGTCATTGAGCGTGAGCATCAAAAAGCCCCCCTCTTTTGGTGTTAGATCATAAACAATAGCTATCAAAGGGAAACACAAACTCTCTAGTCTCTGAGAGGCTTTTGAAAGAGGAGAAAAATGATATCTAAAACAGATGTGAGGGATGTCCTTGAAGAAAATGTAATCAAATATTTCAGTATTATCTGAGTTTTTCCACATTAGATTTGCATCTGGTCTTGCAAAGTGCTGAACGCCTTGTGCTTCTCAGGGAAGTCAGGGAGAGCTGTGGGCACTCAGCCACCGTTGTAATGTAAAGATCTCTCTAGACCATTTATAAAGGTTAAAAGTGGCATTTTGGGGAAGGGGATTGGTGCTTTATCTCCTTCCTCAGGAAGGTTTTTGGCTTTTGGAAAAGATAAATTGAAATAATTCAGTATGAGTTTTCCCACAGTAAAGATTGAAGAAAGACTTTGGTGCTTTAGAGGCAACATCTACATCATAAAAAATTATAGTTCAGGGACAAGATTTACATTTCAAGCACTTTGAATATTTCTTCAAAATGTGATGGCCTTTGGCAGACAGCTGTGCTATTGTTACTGTTAGAGCCAAGCTGATTTGTATTGCGTGATTTGTTTCCTGGGACAAATATTTTGGAGATGAGTTGAAAAATTAAATCCCTATCTGAGCCAGAGTATCTTAATTTGGTGAATGTTCAGTCCTGGGCTATTGGTTCAGTCTCTCCTCCAGTCACAGATATTACCAAAGTTACAGAAATATGCAGTGATGCCACTCTGTCAGGCTCTATAAGAGGGTAATCTAATGTATTGGAAAGCCACCTTATCGCCGTTTTGTTTTTTTTCTATACTAAGAGATAAAATTCACTCAGTACTACTGTCTGGTCATCTAGACAGACTAGAAGAATTCACACACTTCCCCTGCACCCCTCCCTTTTTTCCTTGTCATTAACCTTTTATTTTCATTTGAATAATAAAGTAATTAGTATAAAAAGGTCTGTAAAAGTAAGCTAGGGAGACAACAAGGAAATATCGTGTTCCTAAGATAGCAAATTTTTAGGCAGCATTTTTAGCCCAGCAAACAAACCCTGCAATCTCGACAGGAAACATGACAACATGACTGCCAAAGCATTTCTAACCAGCACGGCATGTGAAGGTCTGTTCCCATCTGCAGCTAAAGGCTGGTCCAAGACGTTCCTGGCGCAGGTAGAACAGCCAAAACATTAGCATGTCCAATCCGATACAGCTAGGCAAGCACAAACTTTCAACTGATTCACATGGCAGATGTGTGTTAAATGAAGCTTGAATGGACTTTGATTTCCCTCTTCATGTCTCCTGACAGCCCCAGATGACTGCAAGGTAGGTGATTTGAAGAAAGGTTAAAGATTACAGCTTTAGTGACCTACTTTCTTACATACCTTAACTTACTGGGAGTTGAAATGACTGCTAAGTCACAAATGTTGCTGTTGTTAAACAAACTACTTTACAAATTAATTTTGTTGCTTCATTATAGATTTGGCATCACTAGGAAGAATTTCTTTTTATCTCTACATCTATTTATGCATGGAACTTCTTGCCAGGGGGAGATACAAACACAGAAACAGAAATAGGAGAATGGGTTCATTAATCTATAATTCCAGCTCCCATCTGCTTGCAACATCCTGATTTGTAGATTCAACAAGTGACTTGCAGTAATTGATCTCTTTGTGAGATGAATTACTTGTCACCCTCTTTAACCCATAGGTATACTGACATCAAAATTATGTATGTAACTGAAGAAAAAAAATCAGTGGTCTCCACTATGATCAGACTTCCCTCTCTCATTTTTCTTCATGAAAACAAAAAAACAGAGAAAGAAACTTACAGGTCAAGTTTCCAGGGGAGAATAAGAGAACGAACAATAAACAACAAGGACGCATCCTCTATTTCTTAAGCACTCAAATTCTGAAAGCTGCTTACGAATAGGGGATAGCAAGGCCATGTAGGGTAAAGTAATATTTCTTAATAGAGACATTGTTGGTCCGTGGTTTATCTCACGAGCTTTAAGGGCAGATATTTTGGATGACCAAGTACATCAGTAGTCATTACCTCCACACAACTACAAGAAGTGAAGAGCAAACACAGGACAGTGAGAGTAGGATGGGTATAAGCAAGGGGCAGCCTGCAGGACAGATGCGTCAGTGATGTGCTGGCATTGAAAGGGCCGGTCTCAGGGACCTGTGTCCCTCCCAGCTGTGCATACCTGTCCCTTGCTTGCAGTGGCTCTCGTACTCCTCTGACCCGCCAGGAGCTGCATTAGCTCCCCCAGCCAGAGCCGAGTTGTTCTGGGTCCGTTCTCCAAATCCCCACGTCTCAGGCACGGGAGAACGTAGGACCTACCACATCAGGTTGAAAAAACCATCCCTCCAGCCTACCCACCCTGACCCCAGCACTGGCTGTCTGTGGATGCCTAGGGAGAAAACATTTAAATCAAATTAACAGAATATGATTTCTGTCCACTGACTTCTGTTTTAAGGAGACAGGGAAGCAATGCTTCCTTTATCCCCCATCTTTTCAGCTCAGCTCACTGGATTGTGCCTATTCTCCCATTCCTCCTCCCCCAAACCTACAAAACTTTATATTTATTTATATATTTATTACATTTTTATTACATTTTATTACATTATTTTATATATTTATTACATTTTATTAAATTTTCCTATTAGAAAGCTCCCAGTAATAGACTATTAGAGGCCATATGGAGCTCTTTATGCCCACTGAAAAACTTGTAGAGTACCTGGCATATACATACATGTCTCCTCAAAGAAAACAAAAGGGGGAACACGACAGAAGTGGCCTGTCAGACAAAGTGATGCCACAAGTAGCTTGCATATGATCCCTCCCATGCTGCAGCCCCTTGGCTCTGCCACCTTTGCAAAGCCCCTTCTGGAAAGGCTTGCTAAGGAAAGGGAAGTATCTGCAGCAAGTTAAATCTACAAAGGAAAGGCTAGAGCTCAAGCAATTTAGGAAATGTTTCTGTTCTTCCTAGTGCCTCATGTATGAGAGCTTGGTCTTATTTTGATAAATATGATTTTGGTAATTATTTTGGCAGCCTGCTTACTCTCTGTCCCCTTCCAGTGCCTCCTGCCTTCTCTTAAGACTAGAAGTTCTTTAGAAAATGATGGATGACACCTGTGGTGATCATTCAAGGGCTTAAGGTTCTTGCAAAGGGTCTGCTTTATTTTGAATTTGGTTTTAATTGGCTGTGCATAACAACAAAAAAGGCTCCACAGCCCCCTGCCCATAATCTCTGCCCAGGAATCGCAGCCCTTAAAGGCGCAGTCCCCACTGCCACAGCATCCTCTTGAAGCCAGAAGAGTAATATTTAAAAATGCACACGACACACAAAACAAGTGGATTTATATTAACCTGATAAACACACCCTCTGTTCTCTACGTGTAGATACACTATAGTCTGTAGTTGCATATTGTAGTTAGTTATGTGTACAGTATGATATAGGCACTTCCTTATACCATTGTTACACCGGCTTATCTGAGAACAACATATCTGTGAGAAACAAAAACCATTTTAAGATGAGCATGTTAATTACCGGTGACGGAGAGGTGACAATTAAGTCTCTTTGAGCCTCTTTTCCTCTCTCTCTGTCCCTAGCTCAGATAGGTGCTTTAATTCAGTTACGTAGTTTAAATCAGCATAAGCCAATCTTAATACCCCAAAATTGGCCCTGACAGCACAAGCACTTGTGTGGCCCTGCAATGAAATGGATTGGGCAACTGATCCCGGTTAAAATTAACCCAAGAAAGAAAGAAAGAAAAAGAGAGAAAAAAAAAGGAAAAGAAAAGACAGCTTTAACAGCTTTAGGAGGAGGAGGGGAAGGACCAAGCAGCCCTGATGGGAAAAGAACAACTCTTTTTCTGCAACTGTGCCGATTCACCTTGCCTTGCATTATTTGTGGAATTATGATATCAAAGATGCTGTTTCATGTTATGTTTAATCCAATCTAATGGCAGGATGCAGCTAAATAGGGTGGCCCCGTCACGTGTTTCTGTCCTTTGCCTCCTGCTGGACTTCATGAGCGGGTCCCATTCGCTCACCAGCTGCACCCTGTGGATGTGCGGCCACAGCTGGCACAAAGGTGGTGGGAAGGGGAAGGTGGTGTGGAGTGGGAGGAAGGGCACTCAGTGCCAGCCTGCAGTTAAATCAGATTAAGGAGACAGTGAAACTGCACCCAAAGGCTGCAGAGGCAACATAGTAGTGTCTTACTCGAAAGCTCTTTTCTCCCGCTTATTCATACTGATCCGACAAGCTTTGAGGGGGGATTTTGTTGAAAACACCCTGGCTATCAGGGACCTGCTTGGGGGCTCCCATGAGGCACACCTTCTCCAGGAAAGGCTCACTCCTGGAGAAATCACTGTAAGGCAGAACCCCAGTTATTATTCCTTTTTTGCTGGAGTATAATGGGCATAGATCGTGCGGGCAGCATGCACACAACTATTCATCCTAGCAATTCAGCTTGGAAAAACACCCTTTCATCAGTCCTTTCAGGTTCCCTGAACTTCTGCCAGGAACTACACGGCTTCCCTGATAGCTTAACAATACTTCTGGGAGCATATATCTGGTTGTACAAAGCCTTGGGATACCCACCATGTTATACATACTGCCTCTCTGAGCAAAATTTCAAATATGGGGGGTCTCCCCTTCCAAAAGGGAGAAAAGAGGTACCTACATTACCCATGGGTAAAGTGTTACATTCTTTTTTTACTTATTTATTATTTGATGGATGAGATCTGTATGCAAGAGAAGGAGCACCACCTTTTTTCTCACTCTTTCCTCCTGGCTCTGTGATTGCTCAGCCATGCTTCCACAAGAAAATAAATTGATTAGGGGACTTACACCAGATCCAAAACCTTGTAGACTCGTGAGCCAAAAAGTTGAGCTAGTATAAACTCACTCTGTCAATTCAGATTTGTTCAAAGAAATGTTTAAAGGGTAACTTTGTCCTGGCAGATTTTCTGCCAGATCACATATCATCTGTCTTCCTGCAGTCAGCATGAAGCCAGAATAAACATTATATCATGTGTTCTAGCTAATTCAACAGAAATGCAATCACATACTCATGCCTGATCCAGACCAAATCTGTAATGGCAGGTGATCTGGAAGTATACAAATCTGGTATTCCTGAACACAGAGCCATAGCGCCAGAGCAATAAAAAACAACTAAAACCTCTTTTAATTCGCATCTGAGGTTGCGCGGGATTTTTAGTAGCATGAATCATGGAACAGTTGGATTGTTTCACTTTTCCCAATTTTTTTGAAGAGCTGTCTGTAAGAGCTCCTCATCTCCTTCCTTGGTTGTTCTGGGGTCTTGAATCTACTGATGAGCTCCAGGGCTTAGCTCCACACAGAGTATCACAGCAAATTCCTGCCTATCCAAACATTTCATTCTCCTGTGCCTTCAGTGAGGAGAAGCTTAGCAGTGGAAACCTTCAGTTTTATTGTTTCTTTCCAGTGGTATGGACTTTTCTTCAACATAAACAAAATTGCTTCATGAGTAAATTTGTTGCCAGAAACAACGTCCAAAGCAATTTGATAAATGCTCTAATTTATTTCAAATTAATAGTCCAGTCATCTCCTGTATTGCTCTACACTCCTGGAGAAAATCCTCTGAGCTAGCGGTGTTGTCATGACTCTCCGTGTCTATGGTGTGCTCCATAAGCATAGACCCCACTGCTAACACAAATGTTTGCAAAGTCACAGCTCACACAGCCCTATGGTGCTCCTGTTGGACTCTGAAACCTGTGGTCTATACAGTCCTCTGTGTTTCTTTACATTCTTTTTGTATAACAAATTTTTATATTCTCCACTTTACTGGAATATTGACTGCATTCCATTAATCTTCATCAGGAAGAGGGGACATCTCTTTTACAAATTCTAGGTATCTTCCCAAGGTCTTCCCTTCCAGAAGTCAGGAGCTTTTGAAATCTGGCCTCTTGCAGGGACTCAGCACCCAAAATTTCAAATTCAATTATTTTTGAGTCTGTCTCAAGAACACAGATCATGAACTCTCCTGTTATTTCGTCTTCTCTTTGACCATCTTGTTTAAAAACATGCCATTCATGTAGTTTTTCAGCTTTATGTGAAATGCATCACTTCGAATGCTATTCAGTTTTGTGGATAGTCTCTTCTGCCTGGATAAATACTTAAACAGATAATTATTACACACATCTATTGTTTGAAATAATGTGAACTTTTGTCTTCTTTGTTGCTTCCCTTATTTGCAATAGAATCAAAATTAAATAGACTGAAGCCCAGCTTAAACCTTCTTTGGTAATCCCCTGCATTTATAGAGAATTTAAGCTGTGAGGGGCTTCTGAAGTTCATTCCTTCCTTCCACTCAGCTCTGTTCCCAGTTCTCTTTCCTTGCTGGTGCATGCAGGTTTCAGCTTTCCCCAGTACTGTTTAATCTGTTGCTCAGCTCCAACGGAAAGCGCCAAATGGAGACGAAGGATTTCTTCACCAGCTGGGAACGTACAGAGGCAGGCGTAATCACATCCGGCCAAGGAGAATAACAGCAAACATCAACAGCAGGATCTGGAAGGGAGGTTAGGAAAAAACTCTAAAAAACTCTAAAAACTGCAAGTTACATGGAGGTCACCATGCAAGAAGCAGCAACAACCTCATTTTGGGAGCTGCTTTCTCTGCCTCTGTTCCACAGATACTCGTTCCCTCTGGAGAACTGAGACCTAAAAGAAGCCATGAGTAAGGAGAGGGTGGCCATGACCAATATAATCCCTTGGCCTTGTGGCTCAGACTGCCATCAGGGCACCGGTTTGTTCCAATGGTGGGGAAAGAAGGCTAATACATATCACATAGGACAAAACACTGACAGAAGGCAATGATAGCTAATAACAGCCAGCCTGTCCCATACCGGGTCTTATACTAAAGCAAGTCTATATTGGTATCCAGTATCCAAAGCCATCCTGCTTAATACTTATGAGTATACCTGCTCCAATGATTGCAAATATATATATATATATCCATATTCAAGAATAATGTTTCTGAGAGAAGGTGCTAAACAGGCCCAGAGATGGACCCTATAGAAAGGGAGCAGGAGATAAAGGGAAAAAGTACGTGATGAGAGGCATGGAATGAGGCAAAATAAATTTGCGCTTTAATACATAGTCAGCAAAATTGGGCAGGAAATCTCATGAGAACAGGGTTTTGTATGCTGCTTTCACTACTTCTTGCTTCAAGTCAGGACACATTTCACCAGAACAGGCTCTTTAGCTTTCTACCATGGAAAGAACAAGGAAATATAAAAATGCACAAAAATAAAGAGACTAAAAAAAATTACCAGCATGTTTTCAACCTTTTAAAGAGTGTTGCTCCCACTTCATTTTGGGCAAGACTTTGAGTTTATTTTACCTTAATTTCTTTTACTTCACCCAGCTCCGCTATAAAAGATGATCCCAAGCTACAAAGCTCACATGCAAATCTTGCCTCTCCTAACTTTGGATATGTTTGAATCCAGGGATTTGGTTCAGGCTGAGTAGAAATAACCTCTGGTCTGAACCTCATTTGTATTTCAAAGTCTGAGGTGCCTGGAACTAGGCTTAGAAGCATCTCAGTCCAATGTATACATACAGAATGAGGAGAAAACATTAGAATTTTAGAATGGGCCCAAACTCCAAAACAAAACACTTCAGATGATGCAACAGGAAAGCATACACTTTTTCACATAGAGGAAAGAAAAATTAAATTATCTCTGTGTTAACTCTATAAAATATAAGTTGAAATGAAATGGGGATTCTTTTTTTAACCTGGAATACGTTCAAGAGCCATATCCCACGGCCACACTTAAGTATGTAGCAGACATTTGTCTCAGATGCCACTTCTTTATTACCTAGGCACTAGATATGGATATGCTATTTAGGTTCCTACTCTGGAAAATTGGGCTTTCTAAATATGAGCAGAAGTTTTATCACTGTTCATGTCTCAAGAACAAATTTTAAAAGAGGTCTATAAATCTTTAGCTCCTCTATAGTAAATGCACCATCCAGACACTAAGTTTCACAGCACTAGAACAAGACAGGCAAGTATGTTTTATTATCCCATTTTAAAGATAAGGAAATCGAGAAAGAGAACTCATGGAGTGATCTGTACAAGGCCACAGAGAGTTAGTGTCAGAGTCAGGGCTAACACTCAGACCCGCCTTTCTCTGAACCCTGCCTCTACTTCTGTAGATGATATTCTGCTTCTACAAGTGTCCCATTGAGTTTTACTTTTTTTGTTTTTTTTGGAAATCCTGAGATAGCAAAACATGTAGAGTAGTCTATTTTTGAAATAATACTCACTACGATTACATTAAAAATCCCTACTGATGGCTGAACTACTTCCTCTGTCACACGAATGCATGAACTGATATGCATTAATGACATATCAATTTGTGCACCTCAAAAAGGCCAGAGAGGTGCATAGTTTAATTTTGTTTATTTATGCTTGCCAATTTAATCACTTTTTAAATAATTCAACAATGGCACAGTTTCCCCTCCCCCTTAATTAGTCACTGGCTCTTTAAACTGAATGGCAGTGATCATAAGAGTTTCTTCATGTCTTTCATGTTATAGTAAAGGACTGGGAGATATTTTTCCCCTAATTCGTCGTTAAATTTGACAGCAGGACTATTCATTGCAGAACTGGCTGCAATTAAAGCAATTATGCAGATCACATGTCTTTCCAGTTTAATAGCTGGTTTTTGTTTTGGTTTTTTTTTAAGCTAGTGCAGCTTCTCTAAGCCTAAGAGGAGGATAAGGAAAGACAGACAGACGAGTGGACCACCTACCGACTAGGTCCTACCATGGAATTGGAGAATTTGTTAAATACCTTTGTGCAGGAGGAAATTCCTGCCGGGTGCTTTGCATCTCGGCTTGCCAAAGGTCATCATCACAACTGCACCCCATGTTCCTGCTTCCCATGCAGGGAGCGGATGGCACACTCTGCAAGCATCAATATGCCTCTGTTCTCTGTAAAGTGATTTGGCGTGGATAACTGAAATCAACCATGAAGCAGGGGAGAACCAACAGAAGGAATATAAAAGATTGTGAAGATTACATTTGTGTTGTAAATGTCGCAGGAGGAAAAAGCTCTTGATCTCAGGCACCTGCATTTCCAGCTTCTGCCTCAGAAAGAGCAAATAGGTCACTAATTAGACCACAGCACAGTATCATTTGGTTCCCTACTGAAAGAGCACATTGACTTCAGTGAGAACTGTGAGCCTCTTTCAAAGTCTGTTTACAGTCATGCTAGATACCTCCATCCGTGCGAGATCCTGTCCTTCAAAGCACAGCATGAAAAAGGTAAGAAACTGCTGTCCTGTAAGTCATAGTTATGAGCATAATTCCAGCGCTCTAGATCCAAAAAGGCTTAAAAGCCCAGAACTCTGAATATTGCCCTTAGACTCTTGACTGAAAGGCAAATTAAGGAGAGAGACTGACAGTCATCTGTAACATGATTTATTGCCTGGTCAACAGGGCCTTTCTATTCACACTTTTTTCTGATTTGCTATCAAGAAATAGCTCTAATTGCCTATGAAGGCAACAGACAGAAATATCACACTCATGGTAGGCTTCAAGGTTACATGGATAACTTTACAGACTTTTATACATGAATAAGTGATGTCTTCTACACACACAAACAAAATGGAATCAGATAATTTACCACCCCTGAAAAACATCACGCAACAACATGACAAGGAGCTGCTAGCATATCAAATATGTTTTTCAATTCCAGCCCAACTTTCAAAACAAATCAACCATATTCTTGACGCAAGCCTGATGGCACAGGTCTTTTCTCTTCCCAAGGGACTACTTAGTTGCATATGAGAGCTCACTTAGCAGCAAACATAAGTTTGCAAAACACTTTAAGCAACAATTTGTTGTAATCAGAGTGAACATTTGAAAAATTTGCCTTTTGGCAAGTGTTTTTTTGCTCTTAGACATCAGCAGAAGGTGAAGATATTTATGAGGTTAAACAGAATTCATTTTATTACTTGTTAGTCCTAGGACTGCAAAAATCTCTCTCTTACATATCTGTGCATGTTATGCAGACTTTTCCCCTCTCTCATAGCTCACAGACAGGGGATACATCCGCATCCAAATGTGAAAATAATATTCTAATTATGAGGGTCTGACAATGAGCTGCTGTACTCACACTGTCAAAATCTTTAGCACAGTACAGCCCTTCTGCGTTGTCTTGCTAGAAGAAACAGATCCAAGAAGGTTCAAATTTCACTGCTCATTCTCCTTATGAGGCTGTAGTAGGAAAACAATGTGTAGCATGGACAGTTTTACATCTTAACTACTTGGGGATCTGCATGTGTCTTTTGAGAGAATTTTCAGCTAGTGTAAGATCAAGCAGGAGAAATTTTTTAAGGTTTGCAGTAAAATCAACAGTTTAAAGGTGAGCTTTAAGCCATTTTTTGAATATCTGCCTGTCTCCATATTCTGTGAGCTATGCACACCAACTGCACAAATAGACAGACAAACACATTGCACACATGTATAGTTTCTCTTAAGCTGACCTGCATCTGGGTTTGGGCCTGATTTTAAAAGCCCTTAATAAAATGACTCTCTTTAATGTCAAATGGCTTTTAATCAGGTCCCTAATCAAGCCGTTTGACATTAATGAGACTCATTTTATTAAGGACTTCCTAAAAGTTTGAGGTCAAATCTTGATTCTACTTGATCTATAGCAAAAGCCCATGTGACATGCCTAGAACAATGATTTTACCTTTAATTAGGCTTTATTAAGGACTTCAAATAATTTAAACATTTATGCTACTTTGACAACCAATTAAGGACACCAGTTTACTCTAAATGTTTAAAAGGGTAGTGTAAGCTTTTGACTTGCTATTTCTAAAGCACAATAAGCATTTCCTCTAGTTCTAACCTCTAGGTATTCAGATAAACAAAATGAATAATGTTACATGAGGCTTCCAATAGGCTGTAATGACTAGAGGGGCTCTAACAGCTGGAAAATCTTTGTTATGTGTTTGCAATACGCAGTATTACACAGGCAAGTGTGGTAGGTATGAGAGGCTGCTCCTCCATCTCGTAACATGGTTACAAGACGACCTCAAGTTGCCCCTTGCCATTTCCATGTCCTCTTCCCAAGACACATGGGTGGTAAAGGGCAGGGAGCAATGTCATGTCACCCATCAAATACATCTTGTGTTTAGCCATGCTATTGCCTTGAGGTACTGTATGTTGCACTTGGTGCAAACCCAGTATAGTATCCTCTTTCCGTAAGTCACCATTTCCTCAAATCACAGAAACAGTACAGCAGCATGGTTTCTTAATAAAGAGTTCATGGCAAAGCCACAGCTCTGCTCAGATAATTTTAACAGCTTACTTTCCTTTGTATTCTCATGGAATGCTATTTTTCTGAACCTAACTGGTTTTCTGATTTTGTCTTCATTTGTTCTACATACACTTACAGGTGGTTTTCCAATGCACTATACAACATACTATCTTTAAAAAATCAGTTCTTTGAACATCTGGAGATAGAACTTTTGAATTAACAGTCACATTTTCATCATTTTTAGAGTCTGTCAGACTTTGAGCTTTACTTTCTTGCCTGTCCAAGAATAAATCTGGTAATCTCTTCTGAGTTTTATCAGGTCACTCCAACTTGCTGTGCTATTCCTTGTCAATGGATTTCATTATGTGAGAACAAGTTTCCTTGAAATATTTAGTTGCTACAGCTGGCCTCCATGTGTTAACATCTCATCCTGACAGCATCTCTCTGTGATGTTAGATATGAAAAGCTTGCCAGTTGTGTTATATTGTTTTCTTTGTTTATGTTGAAAGGTTTTCCGTTTGGTCCTCACCTGTGATATTACTGGTGCTGAAGGCATTAACAAAGCATGTTCTGTTGGAGGAGGAATTCTTGTTCTGCTAATGCATGCAACAGCGTTCAAACATCATTTCCTGTAGCAACGGTAACAATATTACTCATAAACAGTTGCATCATCTTTGTCATCTTGAGACCATCTCACAGCCAAGTTAACTAAATTTGTCTGTGCATCTAGAGAATCTAAATCAGGAACAAAGTATGCCTCAAAAAATACACATTTGGACCCAATCTGAACATGTTCAGCTGGCATTGTACAGTGTGAACCAGTGCTCTTGCCCAGATACACTGGAGGCAGACTGTGCTGATTCTGCGAGCCAGATCCTGTTCTCTATTACAGTGATGTAAAGCTAGAATATTTCTTCTGATGACAACAGAGAGTGATATACAGCTGTGGACTTTATCAGAAAACCAGCCAGAACTGGAGCTGAACATGTAACTCCAAATATAATTTACTGAGCAAGCACAGGACACTGTCCTTACTCTTGCATATTGCTGGATTCCTCTGCTCCACTGGAAATTTCTTATTCATTCTTTTAGTGCTGGGAGTGATTATATTTTCTCTGGTTTGGCTTCCTTTATGGATGGATAGATGAAGTAAAAAGTGAACTAACTGACACAAGTTATACCACAATCCATCTGTGTTGGCAAGTTGCAACCAATCATGCAAATCAGAGGGTATTGTTTCTGTCTCTGATCGTACAAGTGTGACTCTTCTGGTCAGAAGGAGGTCTTGAGAAAGCCTATAGTCTTTTTTCTCCCTCTTGGAGAGCTAGCATGGATTGAACATTTTAAGCTGTTGTCTCTCCAGGTCACACATGTCTTGCCCAAGGTACCAATCCCAGAAAAATTGGATGATTATAAGATTTATTGGCTGGGTAGAGCTTTAAAAATCTAACTTTTAAATGTCACATTCACACCGTGTATCTGTGAGCATGATATTGTTGCATCCATGAGACTCTTGTGAAAGGTTCAGGGAACTTTATGAGCTGGTGGATCAGACCTAAATGATAACCTATATACTACACATAGACTTCTTACACTGTGAATATTCAGGTTCTGGATTATTGATCCACAAAACTGACAAAAACAAATCCTTTCTTGCATTTCAGCAAATAATAACACTGTACATGTCCATAACTCTCACCCAGGAAATAATTCTTCAGAATACAAGAAGGTTACAGCCTTCCAGAGTACAAAGGTTAGATCTCCATAGATGCTCTTTTCTTTTTAAAGATGATTTAGGCAGCAATTTTTTGGAACTGCTAATTATCAGAAATATGCATTCTGTATATTAAACAGGTACCTGCACCATATTTCTTCATGCAATAATCTGCATTTTACCAACACAAAGAAGACCAGTATAAACCCAAAGGGCCACAAGGAAGTGCCAGACTTTAAACAGGTATCATGGCAAATGTTCTCACTTGCATTGTTGCTTCTGTAAATGCTCAGTTACTGAATCACAAATTTAAAATCACAAATGTCTGGCTGTGAATTAGCTATACAATTAAGGAATCATGGAACAGACAGAGAGGAGGTAAGGCTAGCAGAGAAGAGAAGAAAGAGTGTTAATGGGAGCGGAAGAATTTGACGTAATTTAGAACCAGCACTCTATATTTCTTCCAGAATGAGTGAAACCTTTCCGGGAGCAATCTAATTTCCTCATGAACTGTAGGAGTTTAATTTCCTAACAG
Organism: Dromaius novaehollandiae; assembly: GCF_036370855.1. Taxonomy (NCBI): domain Eukaryota; kingdom Metazoa; phylum Chordata; class Aves; order Casuariiformes; family Dromaiidae; genus Dromaius; species Dromaius novaehollandiae. Next base: position 11,980,245 of record NC_088130.1, on the reverse strand, counting down.
CACAGAAAGGTAGGAAAAATTGTCTTTTGCATCACTCACAATATAAATCCAAACCGAAATCACTTTCATTTTAAAAAACAGTTAAGCCACCAAGAAAATGTACTTTATTGTCAGTATCACATCATTTACAAAGCTGGGGCACTTAACAGCAAGGAAATGAATACTTAGGAAGATCATAAATTATATATTACCCACATAATAAAGTTGTATACTATTCTTATCAGTTATAAAAAATGTCTATTGCATCCTTAACTCTGACCAGGGCTTAACTTTTTTAACCTTAATTTTGCTAATTAATTTTTTTTTAATTAATTCCCTCTTCCACTCTTTTCTTCTCTTTTCTCCTTCCTGTTCCCTTCTCTCTCACTTTTTTTCTATAACAAAAAATAACAGAAGGTCTGTTATTTTGGCTGGTAACAGCCATCCAAAAATTATTTGTAGCTAAATATCTAAGAACTCAGACAAACGTAAAACTTGGATGATGTTTGTGACTATGTATGTATTAACTTCATTTGCGAGTTATTATCATTCTCCAGCCACTACTGTTCAGACAATGCATGCACGGGTGAGGACAAATGGCCATGTAGGAGGCTTATGTAAAATACAACATTCCCAGAACTTTCTGGGGGAAACCAGCTGTCTGAATTAGTGAGCGGACACATGCAGATCCCTCTTCTTCCCTCAGAGGTTGTGTCCTCCAGTGATGGTTTACACATCACTGTGTTAAAGATCACCACTGCTATGATTCACTATAGGACTCCGCACTTTGAACAAAGACCAGTTACTGAGCGTTCGTCTGGTATCATCTATCAGAAAGATACCATACCTTGGTGAGGATCTCTCAGCAATGCTGTAATAGATACACATCATCATGGTCATTACCATCTGCGAAAACTTTCAGCTATGGCCCTTGTTTTTCTCAACAAGCAAGGGTGAGGACAGAGAATAACATCCCATGAGCAGGTTGCGAGGAAGAGCTGTCCTGAAAAGAACAAACAGGAGAAGTGATGAGACAGAAAAAGAGGGAGAGAGAATCTTCACAGCAGCAGAAGGATGAGCAGCGAAGGACAGGCAGATGGGCTGCAGAAAGGAAGAAAGGTTATTTGAAGAAAAGTATATGAAGGAGAGAATTTGGGAACGGAAGAAGCTCTCATCAGTGGATTACTTTGTCCGTTGTACCAAATCAAAGAACATTGACAAGGCTCAGACAGATGCTGTCAGTGCACCTCTGACCTTCTGCATGCAAGCTGGCAGGGCTCCCTGCGCTCACAGGCATCCAGAGAGATGTGCGTCTCCTCCGTGCATCTCACAGAAACGCTACACTCCGCTCCCTAAAGCAACCCATACAGCGAAATGGCTTTCTGTGGCAAGAAATCAGCGTCATCCCCCTGAAAACAACAGTTTGCGTTCACAACATCCTTCTTCATACCCGGGCCATTCTTATCAGGAGTCTGTGTTTCTGCCCTCAGTCTCCTTTCTCAGACTTAAAATCTGCTAGGACATGTCAGAGATATATGAATATTTTCCCACTTATGTTTAAAAAGCAACAAATGGAAACTTCAATTTTTGCACTTTTGGCATGGACGTTATCACTGCTGTGCACTAGGGAACTGTTCTGTCTGTAGTTGCACTAACTTTACATTTGGTAACCCCTTGCTCTGTCCAGGAGCAAGAAGGTTTGTGAATGGTATCTTAGGAGAAAAGGATGTTCTACAGATTTGATTCTGTATTCCTTGAAAAAAGCTTTATTACAGAAATATTTCTTATTCAACCACCAACAACTAGAGGTTATACCTCTTAAAATACTTGTTCCCAATTTTCCCCTTGTCTGGAACACAGGGAGTGCAAAAACTTGCCATATTTCATAAATGATAGAGGTATTCTTTCCCCATTAACAAATTCATCACTTTCAGTTCATAACTTTTCTTAAACACAGACTGTAGCAAATAAGCTCTTTTTCATTTTAAGGCCAAACAATTGTATTCAACAAGTTCTGTGCAAAGAAATGTCAGGAATGTAATTCACAAGAGTTGTACTGGGACTACTGGAGATTCCCGAGTTAAAAGGAATGCTCTAAAACTATTATTTCTACACATTATTCAATGGCAAGGGTGCTCAAATTCTTTTACAGGTTAAAGACATGACTTCTACATCCTCACACAATAAGAACAGGGCAAAGAAGATTGAGCATAATCATATACTTAGTTTCTTAGGCATATTAGTTTGTCTGTGTCGCGGCCCGAAGGGAGTCGTTCAGGACGACCTCCCTCCCCTTGGGGCCAAACGACCAAGTTCGTGATGCCCTTGGACTGAATTAAGGTGAAACGACACCAGCCAACTGGTTTTAAGATTTATTAAGGCAAAATGGAATCAACTAACTAGACACGTCTCACGTCACACGTTTAAGAAAAAAAGAGGAAAAGGGGAAGACAGACAGAGAGAGAGAGAGAGAAAGATAGATATCACCACCCGTGGATCCAGCGGCGTCCCGTTGGTCCTTTTCTCTTGGGAGTCTCGGTGGCGGGGGGGGGGGGGCGGTGGCGGGAAGCTCCCGTCTGGTTCTGCTGACTCCGCTCCAGTTCCTCAGTCGTCGCAAACAAGCCCCCCCCTATTCACCCAGTCTGCAGTTTTCATAGGTTCTTGCCCCGCCTCTGGGCGGTGCTGCCTCGCTTCCCCTGCAGATTAGCTGTCATGCGCAGTCCGCCCTCTCGGAACCTTCCAGAAACGGGCTGGGGCATCGGGGGGTCTCTTGCTCATGTGCAGATGGCAAATGAGTACGTGCGGTTCGTGCCCTAGAGATGACCTTCTGCCCTTTTCGCGCCCTTTTTCCCCCGTGCAGGTGCACGAGGTTGTTTACCTCGCAGACGGCTCCCGGGGGCACCGGCGCGGCATTGCCCGACGCACCTTGGTAGTGGCGGCTCTGCAGCAGCAGCAGCAATGTCGAGACAAAACCGCATGTAGAGAACCGGTCCTCTATAGTCTGGCATTTTTCTTAGGATATCTTCATGGATATTGAGCCAAAGAAAGTCTCATGGTAGCACTTCAACAAAGGTAAGGGAACAAGAACTGAGAGGACAATCCCACATATAAGGAAGGTAGAGAAGCTTGCTGTGAGGCGCCTGAATGCCAGCTCTCCTAGCAAAGGGTCTGTGATAATGTCTGCCTGGGTCTGGGCACAAATGGGAGTAGCCCAGATAGAGCTCAGGAAACGAAGGTGGGCCGGGCTGGAAGCTACAAGAAGGATTATGTTTTCTCTCTTCAGCGAAGTATGCTTGCCTAGTATTTTTTACTAATGTTTATAATTTGGTCTAGCAGCAAGTAGGATTCTACTCCAATTTCCAAATTATAAACATTAGTAAAAAATAGTAGGCAAAGAACTTTTTAGCAAGAATATGATCTCAGCCATACAACAACAACATACTGACCTAAAAAGAGAACAGTGAAATAAATAGCACTCTTGCATTTGCTGTTTTTTATGATACTATGGTAAGACAGGAAAATCCTATACCAACTTGCAGTACAGCTGAGTTACTTCTACAGAAAAAGTGTAGCTATAATAATTCTGACTCAGGGGACGATTGAGAAACAAGTTAACTGGAATGCTAACTCAAGTGAACTTGGGGGGAAAAAAAACTCTTCTTCCACGTGGATGAATTCACCCAGATGAGTCATTTCAGATAAATGATCTTTCCACCATCATACCAAAGAGGACCAAGATAATTTCCATAACTAAAATTCATAGACATACACTTGAAATGTCATTTTGATGCCTACTTTCTGAGTGTATTTGAGATTATATAATTGAAACTTTACAATCCAATCAGAAGTTGGAGAGGGAAAATGTGCCGTTGTTATTCTGAAAAGAGCTCAGGATTTAGTGCCACGGGATGCTGGATCAAGCCATGAAGCCAGCTGAAAAAAATTCCTGCTTTCTCAATCTTTCATTTCTCTCCATGCTTTAGCCATTTATCCTGGCTATGCACTGTGGTTTGCCAGTGAAGTTAGCAAAGCTATTTTCAGATCTGCATGATCTGCACTGTCAACCAGATCCCTGAAATTAAAAAAAAAGAAAAAAGAAAGTAAAAAGATGTCATTTAAGATGATTTTAATGACACAGTTTAGAGTTCATCCCAATCAAAGAGCTGCATCTGCACAAATAGGAAGGTGGCAAACACAGAGGTGCAGGCACAGGCATGAGTACAAACAGTGGGAGCCTCTTCGGATAGTTTTGCTAACACAGCTAGCATCTTTTGAAATTACACCCACCAATCTGAGCAGAACTAAAATGAGGTGGGGGCTGAACCCATCAAAAAAGGCAATGGACACAATCAAAAAAGGGTGTGAGAAAACACAGGGTAAACAGAATGAAAAAATATGCAGTGAAGCCTTTTTTGTAGAAACAAAACAAAATCCACATTTTAATTGAATGAGGCAGGTTTCTGGTGATCATATAACAACAGTATCAGTCCCATTATCAGTGACCAGCAAAAGCCCTGACTCGCACCTTATTCCAAGGTCCAGACCCAAATTCTCTCTCTTCACTATCAACAGCCAGTGTTTCACTCTCATCCCCACCCAGGATCCTGGCCTTTATTTCCTTACATGAACCACTGAACTTCTGCCTTTCAGGCATTAAATTGCTAGGGAACAGTGCTTGGCCTGGAGCACACCCCATGCAGAGGACTGCTCTGCCAAATCCCCGTCCCAATTTCTTTCTGTTCCTTTCTCCTGTCCCAGACTCCTTGTCCCAGTCAAGTACTTTCTCTCTTCATCCCCTCTGTTTCTTGTCTCCTCTGCATGCAAGGCAGGAGGCTTTCCTCCTTTGCATTGCCAGAAGGCTCATTAAAGACTTCTGTCAATTATAGTGCTCACTCCTGCACTGACGGACAAGAAGTGGGAACAGCAACTGCTGGATAAAAGTCATGCTCTGGGATTGCGATAGCCCCTGTGCATACAGTCTATGCACTAGGAGCAGTGAGAGGCATGCCCAGTGAGGGTGAATAATCTTCAGATATTAGCTGCTGAACTCAAAAAAAGTATCTATTGTAATGTGAAAACTGTCACTCAAAATTTGGCCATATATAGGTGGCTTTTCACGAGAACAGCAAAGTCATGTGCCCAATACAGGGATCACACTCCATTTCAAAGCATAAGGTTACTGATGCTTGCAAAGGAAAAAGCTGCTAATATTATTGATCATGGGCAAAACCAGTATTCTATTAAAAGAAAAAAATTTTTTTTATTCTTCTTAAAAGCAGCTGCAGTTGAAAATAAATAAAATCAGAGGCAAGCCTGCAGCACGGAAAACTGCAGATTAAAGAACCGTGTATCAGTAAATTGAGTTGTAAGATGGCTGGTGTCAAGTGACCTCACAGCACTGTTCACAAAAACTGGTGATGTTTGAAACCCTGGAAATCCGAATGTTCCTTTGGATTCCAAAAGCATCCATGTTTCTGAGGCCACCACAAAGCTTAGATGACCCCTGACATCACCTTCACCCTTTGAAGCCCTCTCTTCTCTTCCCTGAAGAGTATTCTTTCATCTACTCTGCTTCAGACTTTTCCATTCCCAGATCTGCTGAACACGTACCCCCCAGTTCCTTCTGAAAATGTCCTCTGTTCTGGAAGGTCTTCAGGGCCCAACACATCTGCTCGTAGGACTTCTTGTAGGACTTAGGGCTGCTGCTCACTTCAAATAGATCTGCCTTCTGTGGCTTCCTCCTTAATTATGCCCCCAGAGCGCATAACACATCTCTGGAGCACTGGTCTGCAAAAGTCAAACAGAAAAGGGCTGGAGAGTTGAAACGAACCACAGCCCAGCTGAGAGGCTGCCAGAGCCAGTGAGCCGGAGGAATTTTCAGAAAAAGGGGAAGGACCAGAGAGAGAAGAGGAGCTTCAAGAGGTAGGCAAAATAGCGAGTACAGAGGCAATTAGACCAAATAGGAGGAAAGTGAGAACAGAGATGGAGGCCAGGCACTATATCAGAGTCATTTGGAACGAACAATAGAGGAGGGATTTAGTGACTGGCACCAATAAGAAAAGGGCAAGACAGAGGCACACAGAAACTTGCATTTTGAGCAGTCAGTCAGATATTGATCATAGCAGAGGGGTGAGAATGAGGAAAAGAAACGAGATAAAAGGCACAGGTTGTGACGACAGTGATGAAAAAGACCAATTTAGTGCCCTTGCTCACAGATGAAAACATCTTCCCCTGAGCGTGGTGCGTACAGACTATCTGGCCTCCCATAGAGTACAGAGGCAAGCCCAGCTACCAACTGTATGTGGGCTGTAACTCACATACTGCTGGTATGCTGGATAAAACACACCACTGCTGATAGTCCTCCAGCGCTCTCTCAGCACTTGCCTGGTGCCCAGACTCCTTACTCCTCAGCCCGGTTGGAAAAAAGCAGCTTAAATTAGTGCAAGACATGGGTTAGGAATGCAGGAGCTCTTGCTCTTTTGGGGAAGGAGTGCAGTCCCCCATACGGATGTGGCTGTGATGATGTACTCAGAAAAACTTTGCAATTTTGGGTTCACCTTCAAGCCAGCTCAAGTGCGGAGCTCCCACATTAGCTGTGATTGCCAGTCCCCAGTGGGCTCAGCAAAGAGGACTCTTTGCTCATAGAGAAAATGCCCCGGGGGAGTAAGTTCCTCCTTTTTCAGAGGCTGTTTTCAGGTACAGCGTAGCTTTGGCAACCTTTTTGTTAGGCTATAAGATACAACGCGGCATTTTGAAGAGATGCTCGGACCCATATATCCAGAGGAAAATGGTGTATTTATTGTGTCTACCAATTCCTAGTGTCTTTGGTGCCTCTGCATAAAACGTTGTGTCACATAAGCAAAGTTGGAAGTAGATAATGAAATACGCAACAGCATGATTTTATTTTTTGCTTATAGTTTTTGCCTCTTCTGTCAGAACCCCCAAAACATACACACGCATCTATAGCAGGAAACAAGGCAGTCAAGACAAGAGCAAAAATTCACTGAGGAAAGATCAGAACATAGAACTTTAATTTATCCTCTTCAAAAAAACAACTCAAAACTGCAAAAGGTTCAGGTTTTGTGACCCATTGATTGCTATGTACTTTAGTAAGGTGGCCACTCATGATTAAATATACTTTAAGCATTCCAGATATAGGAGGAGAGCTGACTTGTGTAATTACCATTGAACCAATCAATAAGGAAGGCTAATTGCTAGAGGAGATTTAATGTCATATTCAATGAATGTAGATTTATGAATATTAGCTGCAAGATGTAACCTTCTGGGCCTAACATTGCTCCTACTGAATCCAATGAGAGCGTTGACTATGGCTGCAGTAGAAGGATCACGTCCTGTATTTGTTAAAGACTGAGCCGTTATCTGTGAAATTCCTGGTGAAGGTAAGCCATGTAGAGGTCTTGAAACTACGAACAGAGGTAAATAGTATGTTGTAATACATTCAGCACATGATAATGCAAACTACAGGGAAAAATACAACAGGGAAAAACTAATAGCTGGCAAGTGAATTTTTGGAAACCTAGAACAAACAAGAAAGTACAGAGGGGATTTTCCCATTTTTCCCCTTTAAAATGAATCAGAAGATATGGGAAGATGTTGGCTATTAATATGATATTGATGTTTGGGGGGGGGGAAATGAATGAGCTTGATGCAGAGAACAGTTAAATGTGGGGTGTATGGCTTGGGTTGCTTGCATTTTGCTATTTCTACTTTAATTTTATTATGAGAAGAGCGCTTCTACCGGTAGGAGCACTGGTCTTAGGGGGAGGGGAACAGGCACTCCATGTTCCCGTGGGACTTTCTGTAAAACATTTAACCTCTCATATTTCAGGTCATCCTGATAAGGCGAACGATGGCTGCCTGGTTCTGCAGGACACCTTAGGTTCCTCAGAGGAAAAAGTAATGTTTTGAAACGTTAACAGTCCAGATCCTTCTCACGTCCAGATCCCGTCACACGTAGTAGGGAAACCTCGCAGTGCCTCTGCTAGATTTTTGTATAGACTTAATCTATTTTTTGGATAATGAAGCATAGATACAGTGTGTTCAAGACCATCGTAGTGGCTCTAACTTGAGTCTGGAAGTGGGCTGACGCAGTCACCAGCTCGCTTCCACCGAGCTCATCCAGCTCTCCCGGCCACCTCGTGCCGGCTGCTCGAGGCCTCCGCGCAGCCGCCCCGACAACTGCTTATTCTGCAGGGCAACGCACGCTGGGTGGCCGCCCGGGCTTCCCGGTGCAGCGGTGGGAGTCGCGGCGGCCCGGTGATGAGCGGTGGGGGCCGACGGCGGGGCCCCGAAACGCCGGGCGCCGCGGCGGCCCGGCCTTGGCCCGCGCGTGGCGCTCGCCCCAACGCCTGCCACCGCCCGGCCGCGCCCGCAGGCAGGCCCGAGAGGCGGTGGGAGCCGCAGCCCGCCCCGGCCGGCTGCGGGCGGTTCTCCCCGCGGCGGCGTGCGTGTCCTCCCGCGCCCCCCGCCACCGGGGCGGCCCAGCGCCGCCGGGGGCCGCGCCGCGCCCCGCGGCGGCGGCGGGAGGGCCGGGCCCGCGCGTGGCGGCGCCCCCCGCGGCGCGGAGGCCATTTCCTCTCGCCCTCCGCGCCGCCGGGCGGGAGCGCGGGAGGGAGGGAGCGCGGGAGGGAGGGGAGAGGGAGGTGACTGGGGCTGACTGGAGTGAGGCGCTCAGCTGCCAACACTCACACACCGCCTGCCGCTGCTGCCGGACTCCGGGCGAGACGGGGAGAGAGCGAGCGGGCGAGGAAAATACAGAAGAGGAAGAGGAGGCAGGCGGTGGTTAGGAGGGGGAAAGCTGAGAGAGGAGGGAAGCGCAGAGAGGGAAGAGGAGGAAGCCTCCCTCCTCGCGGAGAGAAGACTTTCCATGTAGCTGGGGCGAGAGGGAGAAGGCTGGAGCTCGGGAACTGTGCGAGCAGCTTTCCAAGCAAGTTACTTAATCCCCGAAGAGCGGAGGGAGGAGGGGAGCGCGGTCATCACCACTGCCGACAATAACTGTTATTCCCGGCACCTGATAACTTAGCCCCCAGGCGGTTCAATGCACTATTCCAAGCTCTTCCTCGTTTCCTCCTCGGGGTAACTCGGCCGCCGGTGCCGCCGGGAGGCGAGGAGCGGAGCCGCGGAAGAAGGAAGGCGAAGTTTTGCGGGGGCTGCGCCCGGCGGCGGCGGCCGAGATGGGCTGGAAGCGCCGCGGCGGCGGCGACCTGCTGTGCCTGCTCACCCTGGTGCTGGGGTTCCTGCTGCCCGCCTGCAGGACGCGCCTCTACACCAACCACTGGGCTGTGCGGATCGCTGGGGGGCTCCCGGAGGCCAACAGGATAGCTAGCAAGTACGGATACGTCAATATAGGACAGGTAACCCGCCTTACCGAGACGTGTGCGCAGCCCGCCGCGCGGCCAGCGCCGCCGGTGGCTCCGGCACGGCGCCCCCGCCGCGGGCCCCGCCGCCGCCAGCGCCGCGGCCCGACCCGGCCCGGCGCGGCGGCCGCGGGGGCAGGTAGCGGGGCGCCGCGGCCGCGGAGGGGGAAGGGGGGGCGGTGGCGGCTGAACTTTGCGCCCCCGCCGCCCCAAGACAACCCGAACTGAACGCGCGTTCGTCCCTCGCGAGCCCGCGCTGCCCGCGCAGCCGGGACGTGGCAGCGCCCCGGGGCTCCTCGCCCCGCTCTGGGCCGCGGGGGAGGCGGAGCGGCGCGGCGGCCTCTGGGGTCCGGCTGCCGCCGCCCCCCTCCCGGCTCGCGTGCGGCCGGCAGGGCGCGGAGCGGCTCCGCGGGGCGGGCGCTGCCGGGTGCGGCGGGGCAGGTCGCCCTGGCGCCCCGCCGGGCGGCACCTGGGCGCCGCGGGGCCCGCAGATGTGTGGCTGGGAAACACCTGGAGGCGGCGAGGTGCAGGAGCCGGTCCGCGAGAAGGTGCTTGGATCCGGACGGATCCGGGAACTGCGAGTGGGGAAGCACCTGGCTCTGGCTGGGTCCAGTCACGCTGGAAAATCCTCTGCTGCTGCACCAAGGCACTGCTGCTCTCGAAAAATGTCATGAGAGCGCCCTTTTCTGACATGGTATGCTAGGCTTCCCTGACATTTAGCCTCGAAATGTGAGTCGCATATGTAGGGCATAGCAAGTTGAACGCCTGAAAAATAAACAGTCCTGTCACATGCGTGTGTACGAACATCCAGGCATGATTTTTCTGGACAGTAGTTTATACTATGTGAATTCAAAATTTAGGAACAAGCATTTACAGGTACAGAAGGCTTCATCTCATACATGAGATTCGCAAAATTACAGCTGTGTTTATACAATGGGCCTTTTACATCAACCAGATCAAAGTGATGCAGATCCAGTTGTTATCTGTGTTTTATCACTGACTGAAAAGTTTGAAGCATGTATCTCCACTGTTCCCAGTTATTACACACCTGAATGAGACCATTGCACAATTTACTAATGTAAATAATTTACATAAGGAAAGCCAGACTACGGCAGTACAATGCATGATGTATATGGATGCAGATGTTTAGCAAGGCTGAGTCCCAGCTTCCCTCATGGAGCGCCTGGGCACGTAGGTAAGGCTGTTTCCATTCAGAGGACAGAAATTCAGGAGGGAGCTTTCAGATTGAATCCACACCTTCAAAGTGCCATTTTTAAGAGATGAAGGAATACAAGAGCAAAGTTTTTTGCACCAATATGTTTTGTTTTTCTCTTATGCATGTCTTTTGCACAAGGTGTTTTTGTGTATTCCTATTTGGGCCTCTAGAGTGCTGAAATAAGCAGCAGTTAGCTGAGCAGAGGATTCACTTCTTCCCCTTTTGTCTTTTGCCAGACCAGCTGGTGAACTTAGGGCCTGCTTTTTTATCCCTTGCACATCCAAACCTGCTGTTGGATTAAGGAAAGGACGTAGTAAGCTGCTATTGTCTTCTTGTGTGTCAGTGAAGCGCCATGTACACACCTATGACATATTAATAATAGATACATTACTGATCAGGTGTACAGATAGGAGTGAGAGAAAATAGAGGCCATGAATAATGAACAACTGGAAAATACTTTACTAGGTATACGGATGAGAAGAGGGCATATGTGAAGGGAGTCAATACTGCTAGTTATGCAGATAGGGAGAATGCAAAAAGACAGGTGTAAGGCTGTTAACTGATGCCTGTGTGAGAAAGAAAACTTTAGTAATAAGATGAACTAGGCTGATGGTTGTTCCTAGGCTTCTGGCTGTTGCCAACTTTTGAGAAGCAGGCAGTGGGCTTATGCAAAGGTAGTCCATAGAGCTTCCTGTACATATTTGGGATTGGAGTGGCTCAGTACTAGGTGTCATTCTGTCTCTCCGATGCAGAGCTCGGAGCTCGACTGTTGCACAGTTAAGAGGTCTTACGCACTTGCAAGAAGTCTTACACAGTTTCCTTTCGTGGATGTCTTTTTAGGACGGCCAGTTTTAAGTTTCTGATCATTCCTAGCAAAATCATCTGCAGATGGTATCTCTGTGTTAGCGTGTTCATTAATACTAGGTGGACGTTCTAGCATTTGCAGTGAATCTTTCTTCTCTTATTCCCGCCCTATCCTTCTGCTACTTTTATCAGGTCACTAGATAGGACGAATAATTTAAGAATTTGGAGTTCAGTGTGCGTAAGATAATTAGACTGCCTATGATCTGATTATACGTGGTTTAACGTTTAAATATATGGGTCAAAGCATACATAAAATAATTATATTTCTTAAGAAATAGAAAAACTTGTATCCTTTTCTGTGGAGCTTATCCATCACTGCACGTAGAGTATATTGCTTAATAGTGACAGGTAAAGAGGAATATGGCAGTTACATTCTAGAGAAAGCAAGCTAGGAAGAGGCAGGACTGATGAGTAGGATTTGTCTGTAATGGGCTTTTTGCATAGATTTGAAAAAGCGGGAGTTACTTGACCCATAACAGGAAGCTCAAAACAATCTATGAGAAAGGCATCTACTGTTTGTTACTGGGAGACAATTTGAAATAATTAAAAAAATCTATACTTGACTGTAAGATGGTGAAAGACATTCTCTTAGCTGGCTCCAGTATCAAAATGCTAAAAGAGAGACAACCAGTAAGCAGAATTCTCTGTTAGAGACAGGACTTCCCATGCTTAATGTCTGCATATTGTAGCAGCCATGGCCGGGTAGTTTAACTTTGCTTTTGCAGGTAGCATCTCTTCTAGGTAAGCTGAAATACAGTGAGTAAAGCTGAATGTGTCAGTAAGAGCGAAGCTGTGTTTACTTTTCCTTGAAGATGGTAATTGCAAATCTCATAAAAGTACACATCCATAAATAATTTGAAATAGATAAAAAAAAAAAAAAACAGTGTAGCACATTAAGCATAGTATTTCTGGTTAAATTAAGTTTGAGAGCTCACCTTTAAGAAGACAGTGCAAAAAGCTAAATTGAAGTTCTACTACAGCTGACTCTGAACTGACCCAGTACTATTGACCCAGCCAAATAAAGGAATTACAATATTCTAGATAAAAGTTAATGAAATTGTGTATAAGAAATGGAAGTCAGGTAGGGACAGTTGCACAGTTGCAAAATAGGAGGATTCTGAAAACGTACCTGACTGCATGATGAGAGCTGAAGGAAAAGAGGGGGGTTTTGAGGGTATTGTTCTTACCAGCCAGGCTATCAGTTTTGAATGAGTGGAGATGCAAGAAGGTATGAGAGGAAGGGAAATAGTAGGATACTTTAGGAATAAGACAGTTAAGGGTTGGCAATATTTGGGTTGTGTGTGTGGAGAAATGATGCTGAAAGGTGAATTAAGTTGGTCAGCAGAGGCAAGACAGTAGACACAGAAGGCTGTGATTCTTAAATGTCAGACAACACCATTTCTCTCCATTTTTGTTATTTGGTGCATCCCTGATGCTAGAATTTAGCCCTCCCTTTTTTGGTGCTCATGTGATTTTTCAGTAAAATATCTCATTGAAGCTCAAAGTACCTGAGTCCATTTTCATTACCATGGTGACATCAGGAAAGCCACAAAGCTTAGTTGAATGACTGGACCAGTCAGTCAGGAATAGATGGATAAAAAAAGGTACGTTAAAGGAGGCCTAGAGATCGCCTGCCAGTGAGCAACTGTGTTCTCCTGCAGCTCACAGCTTCTGGTAACCTCCTGTTGCTCTTGAATTCTCCATGTGGTCTCTATCTCTTGTTACACCTCTCCATCAACTTGAAGCTTCAGCTTCTCTGCTTATTGAAAAGAGGAGTTTTCAATGGACTTTAAGGAGATACAGCACAAAAGGAAAAGAAACTGCTGTTACTCTGTATTTTCCCAGGGTCTATGTTCTGGTTCTTGTTTTCTGTACGTGTTCCAGTGTGCTGCTCATTTATCTTGTCTTTTCTTTACCATTACCAATATAAAATTTATAGTAGATATAGAAGTTTGGTTGTTCTTCATAGATATTTAAATTCTAATGGTGAATCTAGTGAGACTGTCATTCATTTCCTTCATCCATGGTTTGGAAAAGCAAAGAGCAGTGACTTAGACTTTTCATTGTATCAACCAGTATTCAGTTTCTGTTGGAAGACTCCTTTCCCCGTAGGACTAGAATGAAAGCACGTAAGATCCCCGTATCTACTGAGGCAAGTGGGCAGGATGTCCTACTGGATGTCTGAGAGTTTGATCGCTGTAGCTAGTGCTGCGGTGTGAAGCTTACTGATTTGGACAGTAGGGCCTGCTTGAGCTGACCTTCAAATCAGTCTCCATTTAAGGCATGTTAAAAGCCTTTACCATGACTTGAGGCCATGGTACTTAGCTACTGATAATGTATTTTGTGTGACATAATCACAACTGCATTAAAGCCAAGGGAGCAAACACAGTGAAGCATCAGTTTAAGCTACAAAGGAATAAGTCCCAAGGCCTCCTCTGTTTGACTGGGCTAAAGAATAGCATAAATATCTAAAGTCATGGTTTAAATATATAGATTTTATTTTTTTTCTTTCCCCATGTATTTCAAGAATTTCTGTCCTTGATGTGCAGTTAGTAGTTTCTCTAGCAAGTGAATCCTTGTCTCATGTAAGAGTGCTCCCCTGCTGTTCTTGCCTGGGTCTCAGGAAAGTCAGGGCCCGGCAATCCCTCCAAGGCTGTGATAAGGTAGGATAATGCAAAGCAGCCGTGGGATTGCTCTAAGCTACGCACTAGATGGAGCAATATGGGACATTCCCTGCCACCCAGCAGTTCCTGGGTGACATATTTTATGTCATTGCATAAAATTGCATCTGTCTCTAAGCAGTTGCACTGAACATACCTTTCTCATAAAGCAAAGTGTCTGTCACTGACTTTTGGGAAAGTTTCTTCCTCTGTTGGCTGTCTGCATGGAAGCTGCTGAAGGATTTATTAAAACATATAGTCTGTGTTGCGTTTTGTACAATTGGCAGAAATATTATGACTGTGCTGATAGAGTGGAGATTTGTTACTATTCAGTGAAAGAGGGAAGCTTTCTTTTGAAACAACCATGAAAATTATAATATACTGATATGTCATCTTGGTTCCCATGGTTTTCCTTGTTTCTTGTAAACAGCTTCTCACTGGATATAAATTTGTGGTTTGGTGCTAAAATATTCTTGATAGACTGGGGAAAGAAACACCAGCTTACAGAGGGATGACTTGTGAAGCAGCTGAGAAGCTGGGAATGCTAATCCTGGCTTCAACGCTGAAGCCCTTTGTGCTCTTGAGCTAATAACTTAAACTTTTTCTCCGCACTTCTTCATTTATATCGACAAAGTAAAGGGAGCTTCAATAACTGGGGGTGGGCAGATGAGTTTCTTCTTGTTTCAAACGTGGGCTTCAAAATTAGGAAGGTTTTCAAGGTCTGTGCTCTGGTAGAAATTGGTGCTGCATCAGTTTCTCTGCTGCTGTTAAGAGCCAGGGGCTCCTCCTTGAGGCAGGGAGCTTTCCTTGAGGGTGCGGGAGGGAAAGAGAGAAGCAAACAGCCTATACCCCCAAGGAGATGGACAAATGAAAGAGGTGCAGATATCCTTTCTGTGGCTTCAACAAGGAGAAGAGATGCTGCATTAATTAATATAGAAGGAAACTTTAGATCCCCCTGCTCCTTTTTTTTTCCTTAATTCTAGGCAGGGGCTGAGGATGGGTCAGCACTTTTCCCAGTCCCATCTTTCCCCTTCAAGTACTGGAAGAATACTTTCTTTCTGATCTCTTCCAGGGGCTAGTGGCCTAGTCCCCACCTTCTGTCACCTTCGGCAGGTGACAGACTGCCCTGTAAGGAGTACGCACTGTTTACAAAGAGACACCTGCATGTGCTAAGTTTGAGGAGCTGCCCAGGAGCCACTGTTTGTTATATGGATTTGGTTTTTTAGATGCATAATAAATGAAGATGTGATTTGCTGAAAGATAAGTTTAATCAGGAGTTTACAGATTTAAAGCCAGCAAATCACAGAAAGAGTTATTAAATATTGGTTCATTTCAAACCTGAGGTCCCAGTGATGGCAGGGAGAAGATGTTGTATAACAAGATCAATTGATGAGAGAGAATGGGAAGAGTGGCTGTTTTCCAGTTTACAAATCTATTCCTGATGGAAGGCAAAAGGAAATCTTGCAAATTAAGCAGCCAAAATTGGAAGACTAGAAAAAAGCATTGCAGCTGAGAGAAAAGGGAGCTTAAACAAAGACAAAGAGCCTAAAGTAAGGTTGTCTTAGCAAAGAGAGGAGATTGCTACCATAATTTTGAACATCTTGCATGGATGGTCTGAAAAAAGCAGGATGGTAGGCCTCTGTGTGCAGAAAAGTTCACCTACCCAAGAGTGATAAAATAGAGAGTTAATACATGAGACAGGCCCATTATGAGCCTATATGGTCACAACACTGAAACAGAGTGAACTCTTAGCAAAATGTAATAGCTAGAATATATGTTTAATAAAGTCTTAAGTACTAAAGATGACTATATTAAAGGAATAAAAGCTAGGTGTGCTCCAAGTTACGCACACATGCAGATGTAGTGGAGTTACAAAGATACACCAAGGAAAATTGAATTCTCTCCTATTTATGGCAGAAGAAGTACATTTGAGAGCTGGGGAAGAAATATAACTGAATAAGAAAGGCAATGAGTGAAAGCAACCCTCCCAAAGCCTGCAGTCCAGAGACTGGTCTACAGATTGTTTCAGCAAGCTTTGTGGGGTTAGAGAAATATCCATCAGACAGACAGATCTTTAGAAAATGTAAGTACCAAAACAACATTCTTGCAAATGCTCACAGGCCACAAAAACAGGAAAACAGCACATATTAGAGACTACAAAGGGTATGTCATGGCTAATTACTTCATACTTAGTAGTACTCTTGTCAGTGAGTTAAAAATGGGAGCAGGGAGGGAGGGAGAGCAGAGCATAACACTGCTAAATATGAGCTTTTATAAGGAGTTTGATGAAGAAAAGTGTGTGCCAGATGGGTTCTGGTTATAAAGGCAATCTAATAATAATCTTCCTATATTGTTGTAAAATAAAGGAAGATGAGAATCTGGTTTTACAACGTAGTAGAATCAAGCTACAAATTATGTGATGATTCTTTATTTAAAGCCCTTAGGCACACACAGACAAAATTACACTTTTAAGAATAACAATTAGTTGCAAACCCAACTTTCAAATGGCAATGGTTGTGGGAACTGCTCCTCTTGGATGAAATGTATAAGGAAGTGAACCAGGCTGTATTGAAATGGAAGAAGAATACATCTGTAAAACATGTTAGGGTAAATAAGTAGTATGGACAATGCATGTAGAGGTGTCGTACCTAATGGAGGGTTGGGAGAGATCTCAAGAGATCAGCTTGTCCGTTCCTGTGTCCTCAAGGTGCGCCTACATTTTTCCTGGCAGATAGGTAACCTGTTCATGAAGGTCTGCAGTGAGGAGACTCCACAGTGCCAGGCCACAGTTGATTCTAGTGGTTCGTATTGTCATTGCCCCCTTGAAGGCTAACCTACATCTCTCTTCCTGCAGTTTAAGGCCTGCATTTCTTGTTTCATCATGAAGAAGAGCAACAGCAGGGAAGCTCTAATGTTCCACTCTTCCTGCCACCCACTTTTCTCTTTTTTCATCCAAGCCCAGTTCTTTCCGTTGTTTCACATAGGTCACATTTTCACTGGTCAGTTTTGCTGTCTAACTCTGGTCTTTCTAAGTGATCCTTATCTTGAAAATGGATGGAGTATTCCTGCTGGAGCTTCACTGCTGGGCTGAGCATAAGAATTCCTTCAGATGTCTTGAGGACAGCACTCTTATTTATATATCCCATTACGGTGTTTGTCTTTCCCGTGGCCGTATGACATTGCTGACTTATATTCAGCTCGTGATCTGCTATAGTTCACAGATTGATTCTGCCAAATTCCTAGCCAGTTGTTCTCCAGCCTAAATTCATCCAGTAGATTATTCTTGATTAGGTGTAGTACTTTGTGTATGTCTTTGCTGAATTTTGTCCTGTTTTTCCAGAGTGTCATTTTCCAGTTTGTCAAGTTCATTTTGATTTCTCTTCCAGTCCTCCAGCATGCTTGCAGCCCTTCTCTGCTTCTTGTTGTGCATATGTTTAATAGGCACATTTCCTATGCCAGTATCCAGGTCACTAATGAAAATATTGAGCAGATACAGTTTCTAGAGGAACTCTGGCAGGCAATGGTCTACGCCCTACTGTAATGAACAGACACATCAACGTTATCTCCGTAGTTCTGTTACATACCGTTCCACAGTTTAATTTTGGGCCTTACTTCAGGAATTTGAAGAGGAGTGCTAATCAAGTAATATTTGAAGATAGATACAATTTTTAATTTGCGAAGTATCTGCTCACAGTGAATATAAAAATCACAGAGATACTGGCTTGCACATCAAGGCCAGTTCCTTGCTGTTATAAACCTTTAAGTCGTCGTCTCTCCACCAGTTTTAAATCAGTTTAAAGCTAACCATTTTTAAAAGTGGTTAGGTTGCTTGTCTTCAGTCTGAAAAGCTGTTTTTTACTGGCTTTGCATTTACAGGCTGAATTTAGTCATGCATGGCCAGTACATATCTGTTTGTTCTATTGTTATAATAGCTCTTCTGTCTCTCCAGCGCATTTGCAGAGGGCAACGAGCCTTCAATTTTCCTAGTGTGACTTCTGGTTTCCTTTTAGAAAAGAGGCTTCCCGCTCCCATGGTCTTCCCAGTTGCTGTATTTTAATTGAACTCTGTTTAATTTGACCAGAAAGATGGCCAGCTTGTATACAGCCTCACCACTGCTTTCTACAATGTTGTAAATCATTCTCTTGTCTTTGTCACACAAGATATTTCCAGTATTATATCTGCGTGTTTTGCAGCTGTGTTTTGTGGTTTTGCGATTGACCAGTATATCTTTCTCTTCCTTTCCAAATGATGAATTGTAAAATCACAAGATAGGCAGATACATGTCAGCCATGGATCTGAATAAATCATATGGCCCCTAGTGAGGAACCATGATGCTCTTTGTCACCTGCCAAACACAGGAAGAAATATGATCAAACAGAATCCTGCTTGCCAAAGATGTATAGCTTAAGACAGTAAGTGATTATTTGGCAACATGCTGGACCCAATTTGACTGATATTTGCAGAATGAAATACTCTTTGGAACAGAATGGTGGCAAGTTCAGAGGAATATCACAGCTACACCATGAAATCCTGCCAGAATAGCTTGTTGTGGAAATTCTTGCAGATTACATGATGGTGTGTTATGGAGAAGAGATTGTAAAAAGTGTGTTAGCCAAGCATGATCATGGATCATATAGTGCTAAACAAATCAGGAAAGAAAAAAAAAATCTCATTTCAGACTCTTCCACATAGAAGGAATCTGCTCGCAGGGTGAAAATATACTTCTAAATGAGAGATATCCATCAGCAAGAGGCCGTTTTTGGTCAAGTTAAGGCAACTTCAGGCTTTCCTCCTTTGTCTCTTATTTTAGAGACATCTTTATGCTAGCTGGGAATAGGCCTCATTTAAGTTTGTTTTCCAGGGCCAAACTGAAGTTGTAGAGATGTTGCAAGTCATAATTCAAACCTTTGCTACCTTTACTTACTCATTCTTGTTCAAACTGGAATAAAACCACTGTTTTTTGTGCAAGAGCGAGTGCTTAGTGGGCAGTGAAAGTGTTACTGAGTAGTGCTGCATGCTTGAAATTGAAGACTAGAATTGGATAATGTTCTCCTTTTTTAAGAATTTAGCTTGATCAGTGGTAGCATGTAGCCTCTCCTCTGGATAAAGCTAGAGAACGTGTCTTTGCTTTCCTTGTGCTTTCCTTTGTGAAGCATATTAATACAGTAATCTGATGTATTAAAAACAAATAGCAAAGAAAATCCTTGCTGTGTGGCACTTCTGAAGTTAATAGTATGACATCCAGAGCATAGATAAGTTTTTCCTGTAAAATCTTTGTTCATGTGAATGGCCTTTATTCAGACAGGCTCATAAGGACATAAGGCCGTTTTGAGTCAGTAAAAAGGTCCATCTAGCACTAAGTTATTGTCTGTGGGAGAGAAAGAACAGAACAAGCATCTGATGCTTCTCCCTAATACTGCCTTCAGCTGTTTTCAGCTCAGGACACTTCCCAAGCTGGATGCGGTTTCTGTGTACTTAAAAATTCTCAATGGATTTTTCATCCAGACACTTGTCCAGTCTTTCAAATAAATTGCACAAGTGTACTCACAGTGTGGAAAAACCTTGGATTATTTATACAATGGCGTCATGATGTTCTCTGCTTTGATCTCTGTATGTTTCTTGATCATGATTTGCTTTTGAGGCTGCCACCAACCTGAGGTTTCCAGGAATCAGTCTGCCATAACCCTGTGATCATCACTCCTCAGTGGTACTGGGCAGCTCAGAACACGTCATTTTGTATTTGAGGTGAGGATTGTATGTCGGTTCATCTACATTTATCTACACTGATTTCATTTACCATTTTATTGCCAAGTCACTCAGTCTTGCAGGGTCCATCTGCAGCTCATGCAGTCAGCCATAGTCTTTGTGGCTGAGATTGGAAACAATAGCTGACTTCTACACCTCATTGCTCCCTCCCTTTTCCGTGTCATTTTGTACATGAAAAGGTATACATCCCAGAAAAGGCTCTAGCACAGACCTTGGCAGAACTCTAGTGGGGACTCCCTCCATTGTGAGCACTGAACTAATTTTTCCAGATCTTTGTTTTCAGTCTTCTGATTGTTTGTGCAAGGACCTTCCTCTTATGCCATAGCGTCTTAATTCCTTAAAAGCTTTTGGTGAAGGACATTGTCAAAAGCCTTTTGGAAATCCAGATAGAGTCACCTTTATCTGCATGTTTGTTGACCTCTTCAAAGAACACTAATAGTTTTGTAAGGCAGAATTTTCCTCTAGTTGACTCTTTCCAAGTAGGTAATTTTTTATCCTGGTGTCCATTATTCTCTTCTTTCTTGTAGTTTCTACTGATTTCACTAGTAGAGACCTCCTTTTAAAAACTGACATCACATTTGTCACCCTACTGTCCTTAGATATGAAAACAGTTTTTTAAGTGAGAGGTTTCATGCCAGTGTTCCTATTACTTTCAATTGCTGCATTGTGCTGAGTTTGTTTTTTCAGCTATGTCATCCTTATTCCTTTAGAACACTTGGGTTGCAGGATATTTGCACTTCAAGTATCATATCTCAGCTTGCTCATCTGAACTAAATGGAAGCAAATCAATGAAATGCTAAACTTCGAAAAATACTCAATGCTTTTGTGAGTATGCTGGCCTCCAGTGAGCCAAGTGGGAGAATGAATAGCAATGACAGGGCTTTAAGCTGAGAGCGTTCCCCTATGTCCCTTGGAAATCAGTAGCACAGCTTCATTGCAGGAATGGACTATAAAGTAAGCACCATTTTCTCTCAAACGACCGAGCCCCATCCTGCCCAGGGAGCAGTAGTGCTACCAGCTGGAAGTGCAGAGGAGTTGGTGCAGATATCGGAGCATTGGTTGTATAGCTCAGATTATCTTTGCTTTTAAATAAAAATATTGCATTCAGTGGACCTCATAGAGAGTCTCTGCAATTTAGCCCAGCAAAGCATTCACTTGAAGTTTTTAAAGGTCTCAATAGCATCTCAAGATGAATATTAGAAATACAATTATGGGTACTGTGATAATGTCAGGGTATCTTAGCAGACCAGGTGCATTGCAGTGATGCCACAAACGAGAGCTCCAGCCACAGTCAGTATTACATGTCGATGCTGTTTTCATTTTTCTTCTTGGAAGATTCCCCTTAGCTCCATTGTAAGCCAAATTGTTCCCTTTTGGGGGATCTAAAGCACATTATTACGGTCTTATTCATACCTATTTGAAGGGCAAGGTCATTTCCAGAGCAGATACATGTCACAATATCTGCGATTTCCTTGGGGCACTGACACTTGCCCATCTCTGCTTCACTCTCGTTACACCTTTCTATCTGTCTGGTCAAGAGATCCCTTTACTTCAGTACTAATCAGCTCAGGGAAGTCTGAATATCCCTCAGGATTTAACAAACTCCTCCTTATAGTTCTTAGGCCGGTGGCCAGCTGACAAATCACAAAGCCACCACCTGGGCAAATTGATATTTAGAAATAAACAGGGTTGTGCTTTCTAAAAGAGTTAACTACCCTATGACGTGAGGGACTCTGGACTGTGTTGGCAAGGGCAACTAAACATATCCCGTCAATAAATGGTTCTACCATTGCAACATGGATGCTTTTTTATAATTAAATACCATTTCCATCTTGTGAAATTTGAATAATTTCCATTTCTTGACTGGGAATTAGGAATATTAATCTGACACATTTAATTGCACAGTGAGCAAGTTCTAGTGGTGGCTGGAATCTCTGGTGATTTCTTAATGTTTTTGACCTTGTAGGACCAATACAGGATGAAAACGGATGTTTTAAAATGGAAATGCAAATCCATTTATATAGAACACCTGATTTTATTCAATTCATAGCTAGCATTCCAGCTGACCAACTTTTCCTTGTTTAAGTATTTAGATAACAATATATTAAATGTGTAGCAGAAACATTTCTCCTTTCTCCAAGGAAATGCAGTTTGAGGTATGCAGCTGAGCGTTCATTCAGCCCTCAAGTTCTAAGATTTTCTTCTCCAAACAAGAAGGCTGCTGAGGAATATTCTTTAAATGTGTGAAATGGACATTGTATGCAAGCTTTGACCTGGATTTTATCATTGGTTTTAGTAACTTTAGATATTTAACATTGAACTGTGATTGGCTATCAGTTCTCCTTGTCTTTTCTGTGCAGGCTGAAGTAATTTTGAGGCTGATACAAAAGACGTAGGCATTAGAAGGCTAACTTACTATCAAATGCAAGCGTTGTTCCTGATTGAGGTCTGAATTCAGCATGTGTGAAGCACTTTGCCGAGTGCCTATTGCAGCTCCCGTTAATGACACTGGAAGAATCCCACTGATTCCAGTGGAAGCTGAATTGCACCTTAAGAGCTCTCCCGGCACTACTGAAGCTGGCAGTGCAGGAGAGAGACCTACGTATATCTGAATTAATAAGTGTTAGATTTTTTTTTTCTGTTGTGACCGTAGATAGCCACTTTAAGTTGAATCTTACTCAACTATGCCTAGAATTAACAGTCCCTTGATTTGCCATGATCTTTTTCTTTTCTCCTCGCTAAGCATTTAGTTATGATTTTGACTTTTTCTTTCTCACTAGGTTTGAATGCTACTTAATACAATGAGTTTTCAGGGGTAGGGGGGAATGGCCTTGCTTGCTTACTGGCTTGTTTTTTTCTTCACGCTTATCTGCAGATCCTGTCAAACAGAGATTTTATTTTTTCCACATTAAGAAATTACTGAACCTCAGTAACTCTCTGTAGGATCATCTTCAGAAGCTGTTACTCTTATGAATAGTTGCTGCTCATGTTGCTTTATCAAAATCATGGGATTACTTGGAGGAATGGAGTTGCTTTATCAAAATCATGGGATTACTTGGAGGAATGGAGTTGCTTATGTAAATGATGGTTACTGGCAAGCCTCACTTTTACACAAATAGTGTTAACTTTTGTACAGCTCTAGCACTGATCAAACAAGATAGGAGAATATATCAGCATCATGTCTGGTTCTGGACAAGTTTTCCCTTTATACGTATCCAGTTAAGCCTGCTGTACAGAGTGTTAAATCTTCAGACTTTGGTACAGTACAAAGTCAAAGAGGTATGTAGTAGGTTCACCATAAAAGAGCATTGGATTTAGTACCTCCACACATCGCATAGATGAACTTAGCTCAGTCCTACATATTCCCATGAGTCACTTCTTTATTACTCTTCAGTAAATTATATTGGTGATAGAGGAGGAAATTACTTAAATTGTCTCATGTGAAAGTCAGTTAAATGAAAACATTGTACTTACTATGACCAATAAGAGCTGAATTCAGATTTGTAAGACAAAGTACAGTGTGAAAAGGTTTATTGCTGGCAATATAAATGTTCGCTGGAAACAGTATGACTACTGTAGGTCACTGCATTAGTCATTTTGAATGTTATAAACTCTCCTGCTATTAATGTGCTTAAGAGTTTTATATTGATGTTTAAATAACTGGATGGAGATATAACAGCATATCTAACTTGGTGCCCAGTTCTTAAATCTTTTACTTATACAACTGTTCCCATTAGATTTGATTTCCTTTGAGTTATGCCTCTTAAATTCCCTTAGCTTCAACAGAGTTATTTCTGATTTATGGTTTTGTAAATGAGAAGAGACTTGATCCCAGTGGGACTGGGCAAATGTTTACAAGTTTCAGGACAGGGACCAGGGTTATTAAACATTTCATGATCAAGATTTAAAAGGAAATGAACGTGAACTTTCTTTCCCGCGAAAGCTTCCTCGTAGTAGCTTGTTAAAACCTATTTCTTAACTACCCATTACACTGTTTGCATGACTGAAGTAACAGTGTCAGAACCTCGTCAAGCCACATTCTTCTGCCATATTATAATCAGATATCAGAGTACAAATGTGGAAAAAATAGTAATGCTTAGAGTTTGGAGTAGCTATTAATATATGGAATATGGCAGTTTTGTTTGCTGCTTAAGTAAACATTCACGGTACAGCATGTATATCCATCCTCCTTCCCTTACTGTCATTTTACATTTGTTCAGTAATGCAACATGACATAGGATTGAAAGTCAACAAAGCTCATTTCAGGTAATACAGTATATCATTTAGATATTTTGCATTACAGAACAGTGAGTTAGTAAAGGTGAAAAAGACTTGAGAATGAAAGGGCAATTTGGTGGACTACTTGAAATGCTAAAGGTATTTGTTCCCTATCCAGTACCTTCATTATGGGAGCTGTTTACTGAAGCAAACATTACCGCATTGCTTGACAGCTTCTTCACAGATACAAACAGCATTTATTATGGCTGGAGCTTGCAATGGATGCTGCTCTAATACCGTGTTGAAGTCACTTTAAATGTTGGAGAGAAAGTTTGTTCATATAGCAGAAAATAAATATGCTGTGTGATGCGCTCATTCTGTACTTACAGAAATAAGGTGGTGACTCACAGGAGTTCACAAGGAGGGACATGAACCATTAGTTTACATTGCACTGCTTTGTGTTTTGAAAAGAAACAATGCAAAAGATTAATAGGAAAGAAGGCCGTAATTGATTTCCTTTTGAGAATTTCATGAAATGTTTCATGTTGCCCTGGAACTGAAAACCCCTGATCGCAGGTTGCTGAGCAACTTTGCATCGCTTTATTTGATAGGGACATGAACTTGCCAATTGCTGCAATGCCTCCTCAGGCAAAGCTCTCCGTGGCCAAGGGGTTACAGTTATTAAGGTCCTTAATTGTACTTGGATTGTGAAATTTTACCTGATGGATGTAGAAATGACTTTCTTCCCATCTCCCACCCAACCCATTTAAATTAATATATTTGTTGGTAGACCAAACCTGCACTTCATAGGAAAACCTGCTCACTAAGAAAAGATGTTGCATCTGTGTTCATTAATTTTTCTTTTCTTACTTGAGCATTGTCCTTAAGGTTACAACCTCTTTGTCAGTCCAAGAGAGGAGGCGGATGAAACTGTTCCTTACTGACCTTAAAAGAATGAATTTAGGTACTATGGTCAGATTTCTTTCAATTTAGAGTGTTTGAGTAATCAACATAGGGTCCAGATATATTCCACTTCTCAATTTTTATTCATTCTTAACCACACCAAGGATGTATTTTTATGTCCTCATCTCTAGGGAAGTGGTACCATGTAGCAAGGATGATGTTCAGAGGATAGCAGTAGGCAATACAGTTCAGGCTCAAGGAGAGCTGCCAGCTCCTACCCTCCCCTGGCGACTGCAGCACATCCTTGTTTGCAGAGCTGCAGCTGGGAGAAGGTGGCGTCCAGGCTCAGGCTCTGCTTTTCTTGCTGTTTTTGGAGGGAATATATATTTACCTGGGTCTTGTATGACCTGCAGTGGGTAAGGCACCATTCTCTTCACTGCTCATCTGTGTTAAGACTCAAATATTTCCACCTGGTCTTTATTCAGGCAACTTTCTCTTTTGTCTTTGGCCTTGAAGATGCCTTTTTTTCCTATTCTGAGAGAAATAGCATTGTTTGTAATTAAATATGATCAAGTGGGTAAGTAGTTTTATTTTGAAGAAAATCAGCTAACCTCTCTCTCCTCTCAAAACTCAAGTAATAAGGCAGAAAGATCTTCATTCCAAAATTTACAGGATTTAAATGAATTTATATTCCCCAAAAGCTACCACAGTCCTCTTTGGAAGGATTGTTCATCCTGTTTAGTAGGACAGATTAAATGAATAATTCTTAGTGTGATTAAGCACATATTAGAATAAAGCCATTGATACAGTTGTAGTTTATATCATTTTAATATCTGAACTTATTTTATAAATTCCTACTATTTCCTGAGAACTGTGACCTGTTTTCTGAATAAATGCTTTCCTGTTCTTGCAAAGATACTTCTTCTAAAACAGCTGTGCTAAGGCCTCTGTGTTGAGGGTCAAAACATTATTCTTTTTGATGAAACAAAACATTTTATGTCGCTGTTTGGTTTTCAGGTTTCTTCTCTTTTTTTGTGTAATTCCAAATGTTAAATACGGTTACCAAGAGAGCACTAAAGTACTGGAATCCCCTAAAGCAGAATTTCATTTGATAGTATTTGTTTTAAAATACAACTGTACAAACTAATGTGTATGCAGAAGTTGTTGTCTAGGAGGCTTTGTCCAATATATCCTGAACTTTTTAAAAAGTAATTAATCAATTATTAGCCCACCTTATTGCCCAGGTGAAAATTAATTTGTTTTATATTGCTAAGTATATTTTGGAATATATTTAGAATAGTTCTCTATTTAGAGAGATAGAATATTTGAGATTCTGAAAATAGACTATTTCTAATGAGATTTTTGAATTCCACATTTAAATTTAGCTTCTCCTTCAAATTAAATTTTAGTTTTAGTTTAGAATTGAGACTACATGTATCTAGACTATGTTCTGGAATAGAAGCCTTTGAAAAGAAAACTTATTAGTATAGTTCCAGAGATAATCCAGAAGAAAACATACAAACTCCTATAAAAAATTTCCACTGTAAATTAAAATGTTCTTTTTATGTTCTTTTTTTAACCTGTATATTCACTTCATTTGGCTGCAGCTGTATTTTTTCTGAGAATTTTAAAGCTTCCCAATAGATGCATTAAGATGCAAATTCTCACTGAAATTTACACAGTGACTTTGAAAAAAAATCTCAGCTTTGATACCAAATTAGAAAGATCTCAAAAATTAAAATTGACCTTAGGGTCTCGTTTTATTCTGAAAACCAAAGCACATGAAAAGTTAAAAGACTGGAGAGTTTATTTTAGGTTTTCCATTGAAACACTTAACGTGCTACATTATTTTAAAGCAAAACGCAGCTGGATGTAAGCAGGAGTAATAAGAGTCTTATCCGAAAGCATGTAATGCAGAGCTACTTTATGTTGATGGTTCTGTTATTCATTTTAGAAATGAACTGGTTTGAAAAACCAAATTGTACTTTTCTAGTTCAAAGTAAGTGCCTGGACAGAATTTCTCCATGCAAATAGCTGAAACAGTGGAAAATTGCCAAAACATACAAAAAAAGTCAGGAGTGGCATATATTAATTCAGTAAGGTGATATATATATATTTTTTCCATTTAAACAGGAGTGGGAATTTTAAGGGTAAAGCGTTAGCATATTAATTCCTAGAATGTGAAGAGGAATACAGGCTGATTTATTTATATGGAAATCGTGATGTTTGTGTTGTAATAGACGGATGGTTTAATTTATCTGGCTAGTTTGGGGTTTTGTTTGTTTTTCATGTGTGTGTGGTTCAGAAGGGAATCTCCTTTTCTATATTAGCAGCTGGCTGAACTCTTTTGTCTTCCGGACCAAGGATTTAAGGAACGGAGCAGGAACTTTGCATTACAGTATAGCTTTTTTACTAGTTGATGGCCATTAGCATCTCATTTTATCTGAAATTTCCAGACTCAGAAAAAAGGTTGCAAGAAAGTGTAAGGAGTGGTACAGGAGTGGAGCTTTTGAGGTCAAATCCAGCGTGTTCAGAGTGTCACTGTTCAGAAGTGGTGACTCTGGCAATGCACTGCGGAAATATCTGTTCTCTGTAAAACAAACCTGAAAAGACAGGAACGTGAGAGGAGCACAGATACGAATTGCCAGCTGAGGTTCTGCCTGCCTTGGGCACACATGGAGGTATTTGCACAACCTGGACATCTGATTTGCGTTAACTAATTTGGGCTTAAAATAGAATGGAAAACTGGCTTACATGAACATTTCGGCATAGTTTGAAATCAAGCTTTTAGAGTAGCCCGGGTTGAGTTTGAGGTGATAATTGTATTCATACCCAAATTGCTTTAGTTTCGCTGCTGCTTTGGATTCTTTTAGTTAACTGAGTTTGGGCACATTAAAAGTGCACTTTTTTTCTTTTCCAGTAGATGTTCCTTTAATGTACTGATTTAGAGCTTCTGTAAAACAGAGCCTAAATATCAGTATTTCCCTCCTTTAGCCTAGTCATCAGAGTAGTAGTATCTTGGAGCTGCAGTTCAAGACAAGACCACAGCATTCAGGAGTGCTAGCAGTTTCTGAGTTTTTCTATGCTATCTGCCTGTAGTAATCAAAGAACCTGTTTTAACTCAGTACAGGATAGCGTAGGATATTAGCCCAAAAGGGGACTAGCAGAGAGTTTAAATATTTGGATAGAAGCCTCCTCTTCAGGCCTGGAATTTTAGGTTGAGTAAGTTCCTGAGGGGCTGTGCTTCTCCCTCCTAAATATTTCATTTACTGGTCTATGCAAAAGCCTCAAATTGTCCAAACCTGAAAGCGGGCCACTCCTTTGCCTCACTGCAGTGTGTAAGCAAACCTTATTTCTTTTGTATGACACCTAGTAGGGCTTTGTGACCCTACACGCTGATATCAGAGCCCCGATTTTAAAGCATTTAATGCTTCCTAAGTCTGCAGGGACAGAGGCAGGAAAAAGGGCAGCAATTTTCTATAGTATCATTGAGCCTAGTTTCACCTGTGGGTAGTGATAGTGGCACAGGCCAGCATGGATCAGATGGAGGGCTGTGGCCACGCTTCCTTCACGTTCGTTGTAGAGCGGTGTGCATCAGAGGAACTTGAGCTGAATTGTAAGTCATGGGAATATTTGGTTCTGTCAGAAATAAAAATGCTTTGTGATACCAGCTCGGCTTCACTGGCATTTAATTCAGGAGAGAAAGTTCCCATCATCTCAACGCATTCTGTTTCAACATTTTCACAGTGAAACATTTTCATTTTTGTTTTGAAACATCGTTTCCGGTGTACTTTGTATCACGTGACAACATTTTAAAGTTTGAAATACAGCTGAGGTATTTTTGTCAAAATGAGATGATGAAAGTAATCCTAATGAACTTTCTTCTTTCTCTTTGTAGTGTTTTCTTCTTCTCTCTCTCTTCTTAGCATTTTCTTCTGTAAAGAATTTTAACGCTTTAGAGGTTTGTCCCAATTCTGAAAGAAGTGAAGTCAGATCTTGAGCCCCATGTGCAGTACACTTCTGTACCTAATTATAGTGATTTATGTTCCAAGTCTGCACAGGGGTAACAGATCTGTGCTTCTTTGGCTCTTTCTAGCACTTTGTCGAGTTTAGAACTAGTAAGGAATTAGACCTGATCTTCCTTCCTTTCCCAGTCCATTTTGGACCAAAGTCGTCAAAGACAAGAGAAACAGGGACCTTAACAATACAGCTGCCAATTCACCAGCTCGACAGCATGCTGCTTCCCATTCAGCCCGCTGGGAGAAAGTGTATTTTGCAGCCAAATGTCTAGGTAATTTGTCTGTTCAAGAAATAGAAGAATTCTGTTCAAAGAATAGAATAGAAGTGTTTTAATCAATCTGTTAGATAAGAAACTGATGGGAAAGCGTCTCTCGAGCTGCTTCCTATCAGCAAGGGCTTGAACAACTTCCTTGCTCATGTTCAGTTACATGAAAGTTTCAGTTGTAGTTTCAGAGTATATTTAGGTCAGTCTAGTGATCATATGTGGATATTTAAGGCAACTTTAGCATTTATATTTCCTTGCAGAGTTTATGAGGACAGTCATAGGTGAAGGTAGATGAATTCATTCAGTCATCATATCCCAGACTATCTCAATACTGTCTGAGACTATAAAACTGCATAATGAAGAAGTATATTCCAAGGACTAAGCTTAGAAAGTTTGGCTTGTGTTTCATAGTTAATATCTTTAAAATTCACTCATTTTCTAAACCTTAAAAAGAAAAGACGACCTAGTAAATATAAAACGAATGTATATATGTGCATGTTTTGCTTTTCTGGGATTCTGCTGCAATGTTGTTGGATTATTATTTCCATGAGTTATTTTATCCTTGATTAAACATTGTATGGTATTATTTAAATTTATGTATGTATTTATTTTAAATTTTCAGTGACGAAGATTGCTTCCAGAGAGAGTAAATCCCTTCCCCTACCCCCTGCTTGCTTTTGGCCAGGCAATTCCTCAGGAATGTTTCTCCATCTCTTTTTAAAGAAATCAGGTCTTCAGGTCAAAAAGAAGATTACAAAGATTTCCCGAGGATAAAACAGCTAAATTGTCATCAGTCTCTAAGGTGGTTAGATCTGCAGTCTGGTGTTTCTGTCTTTGCATTGCTTTCCCTCTGAGAGTGCCTCTAAGACCTGGTAGTTAAAAGTTTAAAAAACAATTTAACAAGAACATCCATAATGATAAGTTTTATTGTGCTATATTTCCATGATTTAACTATTCTCCAAGTGGTCCAAGGATTTGGAAGGTCTAAGTAAATTCCCATTAAGGGAAAAGAGGGCAATAAAATTTTTAATAACACTGGTGTTACCTTACTGTGAGAGGCACTGGCAGTTTGTGAATATGAATTAAATTCCATTTAAAAGATTTGGGATCCTATAATTTCTCTGACAGTTATGAAGCAAAGCTGTAGCTATCACCATTTTTATTAATTATTATTAATAGTATTATGATTTGAAAACCGATGATGCCTGGAAGACGTGGTGTTACAATGACCACACTTAATTCTAAGGGCTTAATTCTGTCTCCTGAGCGTAAGGTCTCAGAGGGAGCACAACCATCAAGCGTTACCGAGCCTCAGGATTTCCCCCTTCGGTTGGAAGGTGCAGACAGCACGCAGCTCCCTGCCTGTGTGGGCAAGCCGCGGGGCTAAAACGTGCCCGGGGCTGTCTCCTGGCGCCTCCGTTCCCTTCTGCAGTGGCTCGCGCTGCCGGACAGTGCTGGAAGAGATGGGTTGTGCACCTTTGTCTCGGGGCAGCCTTTCTGTCACGCACATTGGTGCTAACCTGGGGGCCAAATTTCAAGGGTTACTATAAATAATAATGTTTTTTAAATAGTGCAACATCGTCCTGGTATTTAGTGACATCCATTGTGCTACAGGTTGTTAAACTATCAGAATAAACTCTGATTAATCCAGTCACTAGTGATGCAAAAACACGACTGCATACAATAATGTCCTAAATTTCCCTTTGGGTTGGGTAAATCAGCATGGAAATGGCTTGTTTTTTCTGGCTCATGCTGTGTCACTAGTGGTGTACGCTGGCCCATGGACAGACACCTGCATGTGCTTCAGCACCAGCTCTGAGAACGGGGAAGCTGCAGAGGAGCACGTGGAGGTGACCTGGGGACACTCGGGGTCCCGCAGCTCTTTGAGATGTCCCTGAGAAGACTTTTCCCATAGATGTAAAATCTTCTTTTTTTTTTTCTTTTTTTTTTTTTTTTTTTTTTCCCCTCTGGGTAGGCACCTGGAAAATGGAAAACAGGTTCATCTGTGGGACAGGATCCCACTACTTCCATGTGGATGGCCTCTCAGACAGAAGGCAGGCTGGAGATCCCTGTTACAGTGTTAATGTGCTCCATTTAGGCTTAGTTAAACCAATTCCTGTTTCATTTGTGGTAGACCCGCTTGGTTGAAAAAAAGTTTTGGTATTCGACGTAAACTAAACACAAGTCACTCTTCCTGGAATGGAGCTATCGATAGATCTTTTTAGTTGTACTGATTGAGATTAGTATCTTAAATCCTGGTGCAGTTTTCCCCTTTAGATGAACTAATTTAAACTGAAGATTTTTTTTTCAAAATATTCTCCCTCATTCCTCACTGCCCTTTATGTTTTTAAACTTTAAGATAAAATATTCAAGTGTTCCAATAATTTTCTATCAATGTTTCATCTTAGGCTATTCTGATTTTTTTTCTCAAGATTTGTGTTTTCTAATAGTCAAAAAGCAGATTCTTGGAGTTCCACAGTGGCTTATTTAAAATTCTCTTTGAACCTTTAATGTTAAACAGTCAAGTTTCCTACATATGTATTTTTATAGCTACAAATTCAGAATATAGGATCTTTGAGGTTAGAACTTTTCAGTATTGCTCCTACCTCTTTGGTGATTTCATTCAGAATTATTTTCAAAACCAAACGTATTTTCTGAGGTCACTTTGAGTTACAACTTGAAGTAACAGAGAGTTCAAATGGCCCTTTTTTGCTCATCATTAAGGAAACTTAAACTGAATTATTAAGTGTCTTACAAGATCTACAGTGTGTTAGAAGGCCAAATTCCAAATGGCTTGGGATGACATTCTCCCTGAAGACAAGGAGGCTGAATATTTGCATATGTGTGAAAGTAAAGTTTTAAGTTATGAATATTTAGCTATTAACGTCACTAGAAGGGGAAATTTCATTGTAAAATTGTGACGGCTGTCTTAGTTTAATATTTACGTTGCTACTGTGTACTGATGGGATGGATAGAAAGTATTTTTACTGCACTTGTGAAATTTGCAATTTGGTATGGATTGAATTTTTACTTCTAGTAAGTTATTATACTGTGAAGTTAGCATTTCTATCTATCTTTCTTCTACTTCTTTCTTGCCCACCTTCTGCAGAAAGAGAAGCCTATTCCTGGTGAATAGTCTGATGCTGCGGATGTCTTTTTTATAAGTTAATTATATAAATAACTGCATCCAGTGTATTTTACAGTACATTTCCTTAAGCAAACTAGATGGAATGCTTTTTAATAACCGTATAGCCATTTGATGATTTTTATACTTGCCATTTGAAGACAGTTTGGACATAGATTGATATAGAATTACTTAAAATACTGCATATAAATTAAACATTAAAAAGGTAGATACAGACAGACTAAGCAGCTCAATTATAATCTTTGGTTATGCAGTTATTGTCTCAAGGACACTCCATCCATTTCATATCATATGTCCTTTCTTTTGAAAGATGATCACTGGGTTCAAGTAACATTTCACCACAGCAGGAAATTGCATAATTTATAGACCTTTAAAAATGAAAACCAGAAAACAGTGTTTCCTAAATTAAATTTCCCTCTCTTTTTTTTTTTCCTTTTCTCCCCTTGCAGATTGGAACGCTGAAGGATTACTACCACTTCTACCATAGTAAAACAATTAAAAGGTCAGTTCTCTCAAGTAGAGGTACCCACAGCTTCATTTCAATGGAACCAAAGGTAAGAAAATCCACCTACCTGTCTGAGGCAAAAGCCTTTGCATTTTTTATATGAAATATCATACCAGGAGACATTCACCTGAATGGCATATAGCGTTGCAAGAACAGACATACTAACTGTTTGCTAAGGTTCTGCTTCCCCTTAAAACGAAGCAAAGACAATACCATGCTATTAAGTGTGTGCCGTTCTTAGAACATAAGGTCCAGCGTTATTCACGGAGGAGTTGCAGTTTGGGAATTTTGTTAATGTACTAATAGCTGTGCTTCTCTAAAAATCACAACTGTAGTGTTGATAAGCATTACTTTCTGCAAATCAACCAGCTTTTGGAATGAAAATGAGCAATATAGAATGATATCACTGTTCATATGAAGGTTTCTCTTGTTTGTGTTTGGTCTTTTTCTGGCCTTAAAGTGTGTGAGGGATTAAAGTAGGAATACCCTTTTCCATGGACTTTTTGGCAGTTCCTATTGATCTTAATTTTGAGAGACCTCTCTCTGTTTGAACAATGGTGTTGTACTGTCAGACTGTGTAGTATATAATAGGTAACTGGTAACATAATTTAATTATTGATTTATAGTTGGTATAATTTTGTCCTGTGGCTTTTTTTTTAATCCTTTAGTCCTTAAGTCTGCTTAAGTCCTAAAACACACTTTTGTCTTAATCCTTTAACTTCAATGGTTTGCACCTTCATCCCTGACTGCAGAATTGGATTTCTTGTGGTTCTCTTTAAAAAAGGAAGTTTGAAGAAGATTCCTTTAGCTTTTTGAATGCTGCTCAAGCAACTCCCTCACCCACAAAAAAAACCCCACAGCCCCCCCGTGTTTCTCACTGGTTAAAACAGGGTCAGTCTTTTTTTAGTCGTTGAATTATGACTGTTGTCTGTGAAGGATTTGTGCTGTCCTAAAACTTGACAAGGATTTAGGAAAAGTGTAAGTTATCAGCAAAAGACAATTTGAGTAGTGCACGTGTTCCTTGCAAGCTAAGCATCCTAGAGGAATACTGAAGACCACAGGAACACTTCTGTGGTCTGGAAAGCCACATTTAGGGCTGAAGCTCCTTCTGAGGAAGGAACAGGACGCGGGAAGTGCACGTGGAGCGTTTTCCCCTCTGTGTAGATAGGGCTAAGCTGCTAAGATGCGTAGGGACCCCAGCAGCTTTGTTGAGCGGGACGTTTCAGGGATTTGCATGCAAATGGTCAGGGCCCAAACCTCTACTCCCACAAATGCTCAGACCCACCATTTGCACACCCAGCACTTCACTGGGAGCAGGTGATGCTGCAAAGGAAGGAAAAGCATTCACGTCTGCCTCAGTACGTGCAGTTTCCCATGTGCCCCGAGGTTGTGAAGCGATATGCAAGCAGGTGCACGAGCTGACAGGCACCTACTGCCATAAACGTTCCCGTTACGCCCACCTGCCGTATACCCCTTCTGCATCTCTGGCAGACAGCCAAAGTCATGAGAGGCAGAGCACAGCAGAAAATCAGAGACAAGATCGGTTTCGCAGGGCCTTCCGCCTTACACCGTTTAGGTCTTGTCCCGTATGTGGCATGCTGTGCTAGCGCCGGCACAGGAATCACATCGCTGAATTTCTGAACTGTTGTTAAATATCACTTTAATACTGAGTCGCTCTAGGGAGGGCTGTGCAAGGCACTCCAGCCTGTTAATGATTCTGTACCCAAAGAGAAGCCGAAAGTCTAATTCCTTGATCTGGCAGAAGTGCTTGTGATTGACTCTGCAATTGCTCCACTGAATCTGGGCTAGGAAACTCTTGAGTGGCTGGAGACATGTCAAAATACGGATATCAGTATTTGTAGACTAATGGCCGTGTTGTCCTCAGTGTATATAACATTAAACGATCAGTATATGAAAGTAGACTTTCAGTTTAATTGTCTTGTGTAAGCTGGACCTTTTAAAAACAAAAGGTTTAATCTTAAAAAAGGCACATTGCGTGGCCGTGAGAATTTTAAAGGACTAGTACTATATACTACTGTATTTGAGTGTCACTGTATCTAATGCCAATATTTGCAGCAGATTAGATGGCATGTGTATTTGTGAACAAGGGAACACTAAGGTTTCTGTACTTTCCAAATCATTTAATGATAGTTTATTTAATGCTTAAAAGCCTCTTCTGTTTAACATGTGCACCTAATTACTGTGATCTGTGGTTGCTTCAGATATGGATTGCTAGTTTGCTCTTAATTTTATAAAATTTTATATAATGGAATTTTCATTGAGTGGAAATTCATTATGTAAATAACCTGTACGTAATGGAGAAACCATTTTGAGATCTGGCATTTCTGAACTATGTGTGTGGACAGTGTTTGATTTCACTGTGTGAATTTAAAGGGAAAGATATATAGGTAATTAAATTGCTTTGAAGATCTTTGTCTTGATTTTTTCTTCTAGAAATGGCTCTTCACATGATTTTAAACAATATGAATAGGCCCAACAGGGAACATCAATTGAAGATGTATGTGTTACACATTTTTACAATTGTTTTAGTGTTAGATGAACATTATTCTGCTTTTAAATGATGACAATATAGGATATGCAGTATGACATAATTTTGTCCATTATCATCCACATCCTTGCCTCCCAACTCTGGGGGTGGCCATTTAGAGGTGAAATGGATTAAGCAGTTTTAAGAGATGCAAAGGTCCAAGTGAGGTTCTAATGTCCCTAACATATTTTGTCATCTAGAAAATTTCAGACGTGGCTTTCTCCATAGCATCCTTTCTAGTCTTGCTTGTAGTTATGTGGTGCTTCCTGTGTTGATAGAAAAACAAAGATGAGAGAAGATTGTGGATTTGAAGCAGAGACCAGTACTATGCGTCAAAGCTAAGTGTTGAATAAAATCCATGGGTGGCAAAGACATTACATGAGTTTCTGATCTTTCCAGCTAATGTCGTGTTTGTGGGTGGCTGTTGGTGGGAGTCAGTGCAAATCCCATACCATGAGTTATGAGCCTTTCTTTAGCTGTTTAGAGTTTGCTCAGCAAAGTTATTTTGGTGGTGCTGCTGTGCATGAGACAATGGGAGCAGAAGCAAAAAGCAGGTGGTAAGATGGACAGAGTCAGTGCGTTGTCCAAAGAGATCATTCAGCTCTAATTCAACTTCTTGCTGGTAGGCCCTCCACTGAAATCAGACTGATAGAGCATTTCCAGGGGTGGGAATAGAGCTTGATGCACCCCTGGGTTTGCCCTAGTAGCAAAATGAAGAGACATGAAGTGGAAAGAATTGCCAAGTACGAGTATGATCTCACTGTGTAAATCAACATTTGCATAAATACAAAGCATAAGGAAAATCGGGTGGAGCTTTTCTATCACTGAAGAGATTACAGCTCCAATGAAATGTCAGAAATGAAGCCTGTACTCATGACAGTGATACATGTAAATTAAATGGACCGTACAGATGAGAAAGTTATCTTTTCATACAAGGTACAGTTACGTAAAACGGGGAGTTTGTAGTGAGGGGCCATGATAATGAATTTGTGACTCATGTAGTGAAAAATGTTCCTCAAAATCAAATAGCATAAATGGCAAAGCAATAATCCCAGAAGAATGCAATTGTTAAGTTAATATAATGCAGCTTTCAGATTGATAATATATTCAAAATGATGTATGTACAAGCTAAAGTATGTTCTGTTTTGCTTATGAGGTCCCAGTGCTTTGCATCACAAGAGATCTTAAAAAGAAATGTGGCCCGTAGCAGTGCTGCTAAATGTAAAATTAATAATTCAAGTTCCTGTGAAATCTCCCATTTACTAATGGGGAAACCATTTTGCAGCATTAGTGTTTGTTTGTCAGCTTGAACTATGATACCATCTTACTTTTTTTTTTTTTTTTAATTCTTTTCAGATAGGTTTATTTTGGGTTTGAACTCCTGATTCCAATCAGCCTCACTCATCTTTTAGAAACTGAAAAATTTCCAGTCTCACATCTATTAAAATAAGCAGTAAAACAACCCGATTTCAGCAAGATACCCTACTTGAGCAGGATTTTGCTGAGATTTCATGCAGTTGCCCCAGAGACAGAATACCTGGGGGACGCATTGCTCCAGGCAGACATTTACATTTTCCCCATCCTCACCTAACCACGCGCAGAGCAAGCCTGTATGACCTGGCGCGTACAAGCTGTTAGTACCGTGTATACAGCGGGAGTCTCACCACTGCTCTAACAGGCTGAACAGAACTGGTGCTAACAACACATAAAATCATAGCAAAAATATCTTTGAGGAGATAAAACCAAACGCTCAAGACTGTCCTCAAAGGAAAGGAAAGGAATGCCGGAAGCCCATCCTTAATACTAGTAGGACATTGTGGGTGTTTGTGAGAGGGCAGAGGGAAGATGAACAGTAGCAGCCACAAGTAAACATTTCATCACATCGCTATGTAGCGGTGGTTGTACCAGTTCACGTTGCTAAATAATATCCTGGCTTGATATGGGAGGTAGCTGGCTAAAGAGCAGGGAAAAGGATGGATTTCACCACAAGGTGATGGTCGTGCTTTGGCAAGGAACATGCCACTACTTGTGGAGCTTGTCTTTGGAGGCAGACAATGCGTTTTATCGCTCCGGATCAGAATGCTCATTGCAGGTAAAGAGGAAGGTTAGATTTTTCATGCTAAGAAGATGGTCATCAAGGTGTATTTACCAATTATTTTCCAATTTAACTGTGCCAAGATTGGAGTATGAGGTGGAGTTAAGGAGAAAATAAAACTTCAGCCAATTTGTATTTTGTTTAGGAGGCACAAAACTCAGCAGGAGTGAAGAATTTCATTACAGTACTAAAACCCTAGGTTTTTAAGAGAAGCATCTTGGACTTAAAGGTTAGAGAAATTCTGATGAGAATGCCGTTGTGGGAAAGCCAGTATTTCATGTTGGCAATGTTAAGTGTTAAGTTGTTAAACCTCATCAGTGAACAAAAAGATCTTGTTAGCTAAGTAGAATAACAGAACTGTTAAATCTTGGGACAAGGTGAATTACTGATGTCTGCCTGGGTAGCCATAACCTATATTGGCACGCGGAGGACAAAGAATCAATAATAGTTCGTAGCAGATTAATGGGAACTGCCATGCTATTTTCCATGTTCAGAGTTTGACCAGAGAGTCTAAGTTATGAAGTAATGAAATATTTACCACCGTGGACCTTTTATTTAATTGTCTCTGAAATCTTCTATATGAGCCATCCTTCCTTCTTTGTCTCAGTCAAGATCAAGAATCAGACTTGCTATTTTTAAGAAGCTTGTTGCTGGGTGAGTTAGAACATGAACTGAGTCACAATGTGAGAGAGGGCACAGCAACACTTCACTTCAGTACCTGCCTCCGCAGCGTTAAACACAGTTTGATATAAACATGGGCAAATAGTCGTACACTTAAGATCTTGTTTTAGGGCCTCTGGAGATACAAAGCTGCTGCTCACTGGTGCCCAACTGCATTAGATCCTGTTATAATTAGTGTTGTTCTAACAGCTGTTCATGATGTTGTAAAGGTTGTACAGGATGGTTGTTTTTTTTGTTTTGTTTTGTTTGTTTGTTTAATGGGTGATTGAGATCTGTACTTATGGAGGTGACCAGTACATTAGTCCTAACTTAAACCAGGTTCTGCTTCAGCAAAAGTCCCTGGGAAGCCTGTGTGGAAATCAAGAATGATTTTACCATGCTGAGACTGCATGTCAGCACCAGCCTTACTTTCCGTTGTGGCCCGATATGGTCTAGTTTGCCAACAGATATGACAACATACCTAGACTTAGAAGAGAAACCACAGTGATGAACTCGAGTGAGCAGAGCAAAATGGAGTGAAATTGCAGCCCTATTTT
This sequence comes from Dromaius novaehollandiae, assembly GCF_036370855.1. NCBI lineage: Eukaryota > Metazoa > Chordata > Aves > Casuariiformes > Dromaiidae > Dromaius > Dromaius novaehollandiae. The sequence continues at coordinate 11,941,467 of NC_088130.1, read as the reverse complement.
CTAGCAGGTTTCTCTAAGTCTGCACCAACACAATATCTGAAACACTTGAGAAGGTAGGGTGAAACATCCCATTCTCTCTAATCTTCCTGGGAAAAAGCAACCTAAAAAGTTGGTGTTCCTTTCCCGCACATGGAACAGTGTTTGGCCTACAGATGATAGAAAATCAGCTCAAAATTGAATCTTGTGTGACAGCAACCTAAAGGTGAAAGGCTTAATCCAGAATATATTCACACGCTATCATGTGAATATATAGTGTATGTGGCCTTCCTCTTGTACTGTACAGGCCAAATCCAAAGGTCTTGTAACAGGACATAACTGTTCCAGTAAATTTTGTCATATAATGGCAGTTTCTCTTCATTTATTTACAATACATAGAAATATTTAACAAAGTTAATCATAATGCTATTGGGACTGAGGTTTATTTGGGAAGAATAAAAGCTTTGTTAATATCCAATTCTATTAATGCTTTCATGAGATAGCTGACTTTTCTGTGGTGCTTAAAAAGAAAGTCCTCAGAAGTAATCTTCTAAGCAACCTACTAGAATTACCGTTTGATGTTTTTCTACTAAAAGCAGGAAAATGGCCACTAGGAACTCAGTGAAATACAATTTTAGAAATGAAAGATGTCTACCATCAGAGAATATGGAAGTGTTTCTTGACATAAATTATCATGTTTGATTACCTTCGCTTATATTTCAGTTTCATCATAATTATCCCAGTTGTTAGTACCTGCCTCAAAGGGTTTCTGTCCTCTCCATATCCTTAATTGCATGTGCATTAAAAAGAAATATTAGATTTTAGAAAATTATAATTTTGTTTGCCAGGTCATTTTACAGAACTGCTTTGCAATGACAATCTCACTGTTAACTGTTGTGTGAGAATTGGAGATTAGTCTAGAGATTGTAGCTGGCTCACTTCCTAATTAGTGTAGCAAATGGTTTGAGGAATGAAAAAAGAAATTATTTAGCAGGATTGCATTGTTGCTTTTTTCTCATAGTGATTTTCTTAAGCTGGTAGCAAGATAGGCAAGCAAAGTGAAAGGTCACAGGCTGGCAAGGAGTTGAGCTGAGCTTTTGACCAGTAGTATGCTGTGGAAAAACTGCAGTGCCTCCCCCTTTTTATTAAGTTACCGCAGCATCGTAGAAGCCCGGCGTCAGAGCAGGTGGCAAGTATCACATTCCAGCAAGTAACAGAGCTTAGTGGGATTGTGGTGGAGCCGCCAGATCCTGATTACTATCTTTGGGCTTCACAATCAGGGAGAAAGGTGGTGGCTGACCCTAAAAGGGTAGGTAGGTGATGGCTCAGCCATCTCTGACAGAAGTAGCCCAAATCTTGTGAGACAAGAATATTTAAAATGAAGCAGATCACTTGGGTCTGTGGACTTTGATGTGTCTGAAGCCTTCTGGCTGCAGAGAGAACAAATCAAAAGATAGGAGATACACGCTATGGCCTGGGGCTTTGCAAGGGATTATGCAAAGAAAAAAAATCTGAAGTAACCCAACCTGAATATTGCAAAGTAACATGTGGCTCGAACATAAGACTTAATGACTTCAAAAAATTAGCTAGATTTTAGCTCAGAGCTGTTTAAAAACACAGATGGTTTTTCTTTTGAGGAATTGTGTTTTCTGACCTCCGCACTTTGTGAATTTGGGGCTCATGCCAACTGGACTCCTTGGCTTTTGCTTCCTACTGTGTGTGCTGCTCTGTAAATATACTCTCTCGTTAGTACACATGTAGACCAAACATTAGGAACAGTGGCAATATTTGTGACTATTGTATAGATCTCATTACAGAAATTTGTTTATGGCCCTCAAGAATACATCAAAAATATTGTTTAGGAGTGACGGGGAGGAAATTTCCCTTTAGGAGATACTTTTGTTGCATAGGGAACAAATATTTCTGCAAGTGGATGTTATACAGTGCTCCATTCACAATTGGCCAGATTTAAGATTCAAAATATAATATCCCTCTTCAGTTTCTTGAATTTGAGGACATATCAGGGATAACATCCTCATAGGTAAGCTCAGGAAGTGCGAGCTAGATGAGTGGACAGTGAGGTGGATTGAGAACTGGCTGAATGGCAGAGCTCAGAGGGTTGTGATCCATGGTGCAGAGTCTAGCTGGAGGCCTGTAGCTAGTGGTGTCCCCTGGGGTCAATACTGGGTCCAGTATTGTTCAACTCCTTCATCAATAATGACCTGGATGAAGGGACAGAGTGCCTCCACAGCAAGTTTGCTGAGTATACAAAACACGGAGGAATGGCTGATCCACCAGAGGGCTGTGCTGCTATTCAGAGGGAGCCGGACAGGCTGGAGAGATGGGCAGAGAGGAACCTCATGGAGTTCAGCAAAGGGAAGTGCAGAGTCCTGCACCTAGGGAAGAATGACCCCATGCCCCCACCCCAGGCTAGGGGCTGACCTGCTGGAAAGCAGCCTGGAAGAGAAGGACCTGGAAGTCCTGGTGGACAAGTTGACCATGAGCCAGCAATGTGCCCTTGTGGCCAAGAAGGCCAATGGTATCCTGGGTTGCATGAGGAAGAGCACTGCCAGCAGGTTGAGGGAGGTGATCCTGCCCCTCTACTCAGCCCTGGTGAGGCCACATCTGGAGTACTGTGTCCAGTTCTGGGCTCCCCAGTACAAGAGAGACATGGAGGTACTGGAGAGAGTCCAGCGAAGGGCTGCTAAGATGATGAAGGGACTGGAGCATCTCTCCTATGAGGAAAGGCTGAGAGAGCTGGGCCTGTTCAGCCTGGAGAAGAGAAGACTGAGGGGGGGATTGTATCAATGTATACAAATATCTGAAAGGCGGGTGTAAAGAAGATGGGGCCAGACTCTTTTCAGTGGTGCCCAGTGATAGGACAAGAGGCAATGGGCACAACCTGAGACACAGGCAGTTCTGTCCAAACGTGAGGAAAAACCTCTTTCCTATGAGGGTGACAGAGCACTGGAACAGGTTGCCCAAAGAGGTTGTGGAGTCTCCTTCCTTGGATGTGTCCTGGTCAGTGTGCTCTAGTTGACCCTGCTTGAGCAGGGAGGTTGGACTAGATGGTCCCCAGAGGTCCCTTCCAACCTCAACCATTCTGTCATTCTGATTCTGAAAACAATTTTGTAGGTGTTTGCCCTTCATTGTCACCAGTAGAAGCTTGGCAGAAAACTATGTTCTGGTATATTAAAGCCTAACTCTAACCTGCTTAAATGTGATAGTGGTCACAGTTACCTTGTGCAGCCTGTCTTTACTGGAGCTGCAGTGCCAATGACAAAAATGGATAAATTTGGGGAAGTGTCTAGTGTATACCAGACCTAACTGCAAATTTAACATTAACTTCAGCATTTATCACCTTATTTTAGAAAACAGAAGTACTTAAGGCATAGATACTTTGTCCTGAATATTTGTTTTCATTCCCACCATGTGATCTTTGGATAATTCAATATTTCAGAATATCATAATTTCAAAAGTGAATGTATGTTCATGAAAGAATATAAGCAAGGAGAAAAAAACCTTTGTCCCTCCTTTGCTTTGTCAGAGGACGCTTCAGGAGCAGAACCACTGAGCTTTCACTGCATGGGTAGAGGCTAGAGCTGGAGAGATGACTCGAGCAGTGTGCACTCCAGTGTGGCACAGTGTACTCTGGGAGCCTCCAGGCAGTGATTGATTTGGACAGGGATTCGTGGAGGTCCTGGCCACTTTTGCCAAGAGCGTAAAGGGGATACACAGCATGTTATGCAGCTAACTTCAGCAGACACCATTAGGTTCCCTGCCTTACCTTGAGTTATCTAAATGCTTTCTGAAATTTCCAAATCCTGGGATAAGATTGTCTCAGCATCTCTCCATCAGAGAGACACATCTGCCCGGTGAGCTCTCTCCCTGTGCGCTGGGATCGCTTGGTCTCATTCAAAATGCGACCTTTCAGGAGGGCCATGCAATGCCTGTACTTCAAAACCACGCAGGCTTGCGCAGCTCCTTTTTCTAAGTGTAAATGCTACCTTAAAGAAAGAAATCCATTCGTATTTGCAGCCTAAAAAGGAAAAGTGTGTTAATTCATCTCACAATTCAGGAACTGCTGAAGGATTTTGCTCAGCCTTAAGGACAACAAAATCACTTTAGGTAAAAACGATGTATGGGAAATTTAAACCCACAAGATGAATACTTCATCATGGTAGTTATAAACATGTGTAAGCAGAGGGTTATAAAGGAAACTGCTTGGCAATCTTTAGTCTGTGGATGCTAGCAGGTGTTAATAACATTTGAATTACTCTACAGTTCTAGTAAAGCAGTACAGGCTCCTGCATTTTTTTGAGCAGCAAAGTGGGTTTATAGGTGAAAAATGGTAGGGCAACTAAGTGTTTAAAGAAAGGTTAGGGGAATTAGTACTCTCATTGCTAATCTGTGTTCAAAGAGCTTGCCAGGGAAGACAGCAGCTCTGACAGCTGCAATGGTCTCATGTTATAATGAGTGTCTTTTTGCTGTCGTTAGAATCAGTTTGCATTGGTGGTGGCCAAGAGATAGCAAATTGGTGTTTTGGCTGCTGTGGTATAAAATTGCTGGATATCAGAAAGAGTCAGAAGAGGAGGAAGTGGGGACATCCTAGTTTTGAACCAGGGAAAGATGCGCCATTCTGGAAAAAGCTGATCCTGCAAGGCCAAATGCCAGAATATCAGCCGAGAGAGATTGAAAGAAAAGACATTTTGGAAAGGAGCATCTTGGAGCAGACTGTCTAGGCATGTGACAGTGCAGCTTTTGCACACCATTTCCTGGGGGGATCCAGCTTCATCTGATACTGATGATATTGGTTATAGTGCAGGATATTCATAGAAAAATGGATTAAAGGTCTTTTTTTTAACCTTGCATTTGGAAAACTTTCTGGCAGCAATGTATGTTCCTGATGTAATGTGTCAACATTTTTATGCATCTCTCTGCCTGCTCCTGACAGGCAAGACAATCACATTTAATTCTAGTGGCAGCTTTCTCACCCAGATATTTTAAACGGTGCACAGCAAGTGATCATGATAAACATAGATAATTTGTCATCTCTAGAGTTATTAGAAGATAATAAAAAGCAGGGATGGGGAGCTGGAAAGACATCCCTCCCCAAAACAAGGCAAAAGAAAAAAACCCCAACCTTTTATGCATCTTATTAGAACCTCCTTTCTTTTAGGGTCATTAAAAAAAGTCAGTATCACTGGAAAGCCTCTCTTGTTTCCCTTGGCTAGATACTCTATTTCAGACTAGCAGATCCTCATCATCCTGTAAGCTGCAAGTTTTAATGGCTTAGATGAGGTGCCAGGCAGCTATGCCCTGTTCTCACCTGTGCTGCCGAGCATATATGCCCTGTGTGAAAGGACTTTGCTCCTCCCTGCTGCTGCCTTCCTACCTGGGAAATGGCGAGAATGCTGATAGTTGAATATATTTCATAGCACAATATGTTTTATTCTGTGAAAGTGTTTTTCCCTTGCTGCCACACAGAGCATTTTATGAATACAAACAATGTTTTAGTAAAATAAAACACTCTTATTCTAAATCCTCTCCATATAATCCACTTAAACCAGTTGTATCCATTGGTGTGTTGACTGTTGCTCACATAAGCCGTGTTTAACCTAGATTATTGTTTGACATTATTTCTTCTGCTTTTTGAGGGAGAGTAAATTCTGTCACTTCCGTTGACACTGATATTCCAAATAAATATAAAAGCCAAAATGTCTGCTTATCTTTGCTTTTTTAAAGGAGCCAAATCAAAAAGTCCTTTTTAAGCATTTACCAAACTCAAAGTCAGTCCACTGTTTAATCAGTAGCTATTATAACAGCTTTATGTGATCATATATAAAACCAGAATTTCTGAATTCTGAAATATTCTGAAACTATTTCTTCCAAATATACTTACCATTAGATTCATAGTCTTTAAGACCAAAATAAAACATAGTGGTCATCTGGTCAAACCATCTTCGACCACATGCCTTATGGCTTTCTGGAATTCATTTCCATTTAAAGCAGAGCATAAGTTTTAAAAATCTTCCAGTTTTAAATAAGACATTCCTAACAATGGAGAGTTTGCACAAGTTTTTAGGTTGTTCTCTGAGTTAAATGTTTTTGTGTGATCTGAGTCTATCTAGCTTCAATTTCTAGCTATTTGACCTTGCTCTGACTTTGCGAGTTGAAAAATACTGCCTTGGCAGTATATGTGTGTTTGGACACTGTGACGTGGACATCCGTCATCTTCCCTTTCCTCAGCTAAGAGCACCTCCTAGAACCACTCAGTTGTGGATCCGTTTCTCTCTTCGTTCATCGCTCTTGCACCTCTTCCCTGGATCCTTGCTGTATCGATGTGTTCCTTTGCTTTGGACGTGGGAAGCTGATGGTGAGAGCTGCAGCAGTGCTTTTAAGGAGCTTCTAATCTGTTGTCTAATGATAATACGTTGGTGTAATCCACTAGAGTCTACTTTCATCTTTTGGTCCATCCTATCAGCAGGTAAATGAACTGGACAGATAATTAGAGATGATGATAAAAGTACTAATAGGAAAGGCTATGAAAGCCCTTATGATTTTTGAAGCCCCTGAAATGTCTGCCCTGGTGAGAGCAGACATCTTTTGTAGCGCATCCCAGATGATGTCAGACAAGGCTTATGTTTGTATACTTCAGAGGATGCATGTTTGCACGCTTGAAGACTGTCTTGGTCAGAGGAAAAAAGATTTTGTTGGTACAGAGAGTATTCATAGCCTGTAATCATATAAAGAGTCACATTTTTAGTAGGTCATTTTAAAATCCTTTTATCCCAACAGAAGACAAAGTAAAAATAGCTCATAAAGATTGCTATCGAGTGACATAAACATAGATAACAGAAATTTTGGCAAGGCTGTCCAGACCAAACTGTATCCTCATGTAAGTGATCTGATTGGAGGTTGAAAAGCTTTGATATATTCAATTGGAAAGTCTGTCCCGTAAATGACAGCCATGGAAATAGTGCTCTTTGTTTGCCTCTTCTGAATTTGTAGCATGGAAGAATACTGTGAATTATGAGCACAGAGAAATGGACCCATAACTAAATGATTGTTCTTGGCACACTTCTACTGTCAAAATGTGCACTGGGACCATCAGGGAGCTTAAAAGCCAAGATGTTGCCCCTGTTTCAGATTTAAAATAAAGAAAAGCAGTAACCAGTATGTTCATTAATCAAGCATCACTCCAGCTTTTATATGGTGTGACTTGCAGAAATCGAGAGATACCACCTTGATGGAAGCACTGTCAGCAGTTCTTGAGGTGTGGGAATAGTACTTCCGTTGGAAGATAACATTTGCTTTTCTTCAGCCTACTGGATTAGGGAAGGAAACTTCAGTCCTTTCTCATTTTTCCAGGGGATTGGACTGCAGATCTCCCTGAGACTGGATACATACATCTTTCACGGACAGCTCTTTGCAGAGTATTTTAGAAGGTGATGATGATGTTTAGGAGCTGCAGCAACCAGTGTTTTAATAGCATCAAACTTCACTGCCAGCTCCAAACTCCAGTCCAGTTCAGGGCAAGAAGAGGTATGGTAGAGTCAGGTCACAGGTCGAGGGGAAAAAAGATTAAATCATCAGTGGCTTAAAGGACCCAGGATGTTTCTCCTGCTCTTTTTTGCACTACAGCCTGTGCAGGAGGAGACTGCTAACGATTCCCCAGTCTTGATTTGAAGTGATGGATCAGAGACAAACATTCTAGCCATGGAAGAAATAAGAGTATGCATCAAATTGTGCTAGAAATACATCTGTAGTGCCAAAGAAATAGTGAAATGGGGTGGTATAAAATATGCCATTGATGTTTCTATAAAGAGAAAACCCAATTATTTTGTGTTTCAAAACTTTAAAACTGAAGCTTGAGATAAGTACCTTTGGCTCGATTCTGAATTCTAAATGTATACTTCTAGGTATAGGGTACATTTGAAAAAGAAGAATTGGTCCTGTTCTTGCGATTAGGGATGTACTAAACAGCAGTGATACAGGATGGAAAAACCAAAATGTGATCAACTTTTTTGTAGCTTGAGCACTCTGATATCAGGAGACTGGTTGATTTGATATTTGGTTTATGCTTTTGTGACTGAATTTTTCCATGGTGGATTTATTTCCATGATGGCAAAGCATCATTAAGCAAAAGCACTGGAAACACACTGAGCAATAGGTGATGGTTTCTTCTTTTGCAGAAAGCAACAATAGTATATGAGGGCTATTTCAAATGCCTTTTGGCCAGCAAAGAGAATGCTCAAGAGAAGCATCCTGTATTTGCTTTGGTAATACCAGTGTACCACTGTGGGATATTATATATCACTTATGGAATGTTTCTACTGTCTCGGTAATTCTCAGTGCATTTGCTGAATTGTTGTGGATATCTATGGCAATAGATGCCATGGCAAACCTTCAACTGAATCTAGACTCTTGGAATTATGCTGCTATTTTTGACGGCAAAATTTGGCCCAGTGAGAGATTTGTCTTACTAAGAATCCATTTAGTACATTATTTAAGGCCATCTGAAATTAGCATGTGCAGATGTCTGAAGGACTTAAATGATTTATGACAGGGGTTATTGAACTAGCCCAAGGAAAGAAAAAATCCCATTAGAAATTTCTCAATTTTTTTTTTAGATCATTGCTACAGTAATATAAAAACCAAGATAAACTGCCAGATGTTAGACTCCAAAGCTAATTAAGTTAGAGGGTTTAAAATTTCATTCCCCAGTAGATACTGGATTCAGCGTCAGGTTTGCAGTTTATTAAGAAGATGCAATTTTAAGTATAAGTTAGATGAAGTTATGACATATCAATTTGCATTCAGAGTGGTATTAATACTAATTCCCATGCTGTATTGAAATTCTTAAGACTATTATACTGTCCCAAGTCAAGACACACTATTGTTGTATGTAATGGTGTAAGCTTAGCTTTGGATACCAAACCAAGTAACTCTATCATTTATAGTCTTTTTTAAAACCATGTATGAAGTGTGACCGTGAATGATGGAATAAGTAGCTTGTCTAAATACGACAATTGCTTTTAAGTTGCAGTGAAGGTCTTTCCTGACTTTTCCAAGGTTGAGTTAACTTAGAAACTGAAGCAGCAGCATTTGAGCTGCCTGGGGTACTCCATGTCTGGAAAAGGGAAGAATCCCAAACTGCTTGAAACGTGCTTTGTGTAAGACAACGGGGGCTGGTGCTGCAGGACGCCACAAGAGAGGAGTCCAGGCTCCCTGGAACTTGTTCTCAGCTCTGCCACAAAGCGGCTGTGTGATTTTCAGCTTGTAATTTCGCACTGCTCTGTGGTCGGCTGTGGTGCAGCAGTCAAGAGAGGCGGTTGGGCAGAGGCTGTGCTCGTGTTCACTCAGCAATCGCTGCAGTTGCACCCATGAATATGAAACCTGATAAGAGACTTCCCCAAGGAGGAAAGATGTGGGGTCTTTTTGCCACTGCTCCTTTCGTTGTTCCCTACCTTTCCAGTGGGACATGAGTCTTGGCCGGTTGCAGGCAAGTTGAGCTTCTCCAAAATTTCAGCGTGATGCCTGTCTTCCCCAGCAGTTCTGGCTGCTAATAAACTCCCTTGGGGCAGAAAGACTGCATCGCTACCTCCACCTGGGATATGCATTTCTTCTTTCTCTTGTCAACACCTTCCTCTAAAGTCTTGTTCCTAAAGCAGGAATACACTGTTGCGACCACACACAGTTGTAGACTGAAATGTACTGATATTTGTAAAGGGCTCTGAAGTGCTGGAATGCAGTGGAAAGGTGAAGGGTTTGCATACGTTAAAATGCACATCTTTAGAGGAATGCACCTCGTGTATGTGGAGGTCTGACTGTAGTGCTATAATGGATTATTTGTATGTAGTAAAGTAGATAGAAACCTCTTATTCATATCGGGACTGACTGGCTTTTCTGTGGCTGTGAGATGGAAAAATATGCATTGAATTTCAGTTTTGTTCCACAGGTCAGACTACTGTAGCTTGCCCTGCTGTTGTGTAGGATGCATTTGTTTGGGCATAAGTGGTAATTTCAAACATTTTCTGCTTTTTCCTTTCCTCCTCTGCTTTTCCTTTCTCTCCCAAGCCTGTCCTAACATCTGTTTCTTTTTTTATCTTGCTTTTTTTAGAATATGTGTAGCACAATTATGACAACTGCTTTGATTGTGGATTGTCATTGACCCTTGCTGAAGAGAAGCACTTTGTCAATCAGCAAGAATGCATCACTTAGCACTGCTGGATTCATTGACTTTTTATGCCACTTCAGACCCCTGCAGTTTATAAAATGGTATCTGCAATAATTTTCCATGCTCTTGACCTATGTCAACAGCTACTTTATCCAACTGTCTTCATCTATTTTTATGTGCAAACTGGCTGCTGCTGCTAAGAGTCAGAGAATACTGATAGATTAGGAAAATAGCCTGGTGCTCAGTTATGGTTGAAAAAACCCAAGCGGCATAGTCTAACTTTGGGGGGGTCTCACTTTTGTGATACTGCACATAGGCAAGAGGAGGTGTAGCTGGTCTCAATCGTGCTTCCTATGTGACTGAGGAACAGTTTGGGTCTCAAGTGTTCAATATCCAGAATATGGCCATTGGATATTGGTATGTCCTCTGGATGCTCTTTAATTTTGAAATTTTTGACTTCTTTTTCTTTCATTGGAATGTGAAATAAAAACAGAGTGTGTTGTCAATTGGTATGTTTAAATGGAGATTGTGCCACAGGAAATTGCATGACAAGACAACTAAGATGTATAAATGACTGATTTTTGCTATCATGACCTGTAGGAACAATTCTGGGATTTTTCTCTTAGGGCCTAATAAAATAATAGACTCTAGGTAGGAAATTTATTCCCTACTTCAGAGTTAGGGTCTTTTTTTCCCCATGCATGCTCTCCTCATTTGCTGTCTCGGAGTGTCCCAACTTCACTCCTGTCCTTCTTCAACTCGATGTATTCGAATTCACTTACAGATAAACATGAAGGTGGTTCAAACTAGGAAAGACTCAAGTACACAAGGTGCAGCGTGAGGACATCACACGGGGAGGCAGGCTGCTATGCCAGAGTAATTCCTTCTGCTGACAAACTCTAAGTGAAAGTGCAGCGATGCTGTCCAGCCCCAGCTTGCCACATGATGAGTGTTGCCCCTTGTGCTCATCCAACCTGACTTCATACAGATTCATTGCTTGTTTGGTGATACTTTCCACGTCCCCTATCTGAGTTTTCTTTCCCTTTTTCTCTTTAATTTATGGGGCTCCTGTGACACCTGCTCTCTTGTTATCTGAGCAGGAATTTCTAATTTCTTCTTAGAGGCATAGGACAGATCGAGGTGAGTGATGGCAGTACAAGGGATAAAGCAGTGACTTTGTCTGGGAGTGGCACATTCAGCAACTCCTCTTCATAGACTGAAGATCCACACCTTCATGTTTCATTCTGAGATGTTTAAATAATAGATTCTGGGTATGAAAGTTATTCCCTACATCAGAGTTAGGGTCTTCTTTTCCCTATGCATGCTCTCCTCATACTGGAAAGAACGATGCCTTTAGCTTGTCTATAACTTCTGCTATTTAATAATTACATTTTTCATATATTGGATTTGCTTACATAGTTCTAGGCAGCTACACATTTCTAATCAATTTGAAAATATTTACTCAAGCAGACCTCCTCATCATATATTTTAAAAACAAAATAACAACTCTTTCACAAGAGTATCCAGGGTGTGTATATGTTAAAAATTGCATTGCTTTGATAAATAGGTGGATTTTTTTTCCATCATGTTAATTTTTTTCCCTGTTTTTCCAACATTTTTTGTTTTTTCTTTTCACAGTTTATTGCACTGGAGAAAGTCCTAATGCAACATTCTTGTATAGGGCTACTTTTCCATGAATTCTATTGGATGAATGAGAGGGAAACTGGTAGAAAATAGTTTCACATAGAGATAACATTTCATTATATTTTTTAGCACTTAAAGAGAATAAAAGAATGGTGTGCTTGAAATAGCTCAGAGCAGCTTGTATTCCATAGCATGGTTTCATGCAGGTCTCTGAAGAAGAGCTGCATCGTGTACAGAACAACCCTGTGAGTGCTGAAGTGAGGAGACTGGAAATGATGATTTTTTTTAAATAATTTGGTCTCCAATCTGGCTTGGCTTTGATTTCTAGACATTCAGGAAATGGAACTTTCGAAGCTGAAGTCAATGGGAAAATGTGCACTGTTCCCCCTCAGTAAGTGTGACTTTATGGAAATGTTAAAATGCACTTCATTGTTTGCATAGAGTCTCCTTTTGGCAAGAAATGAGAATCTGTATAATCAATTACTCCAGAGATTTTCCTTCAAGGCCTATGGGTTAGGAAGTATGGACACTTTTTAAAAGAAAATATTTTTATACAAATGAACTCTTTTCATACAGAATCAAACAAATCCAAGATATACCAGGCATCTGACAGAGACATGTGAATAAAATACCCATAAAATACTCAAAGGAAATATATGCCAGTGTACTAAAATAACTGCTGAGTCTTGGCCTAGTCTTCATTAATATAACCCAGTGATTGTACAATTTAGTTCAGACTGAAGACTACCGACAGGTTTTTTTGTTCACTTGTTAGAGAAAAAACCCAAACCCTATAATTCAGTGGAGTAAGCTATTCTATTTCCATAGAAATGGTATTTTCTGTAAATTAAATTTTATGCACTCACTTCTCAGCTGAGAAAGAGGGTTTCCTGTGATGGTTTTAATTACATTCCAGCTGTGTATTTCAGTACATCCTCAGTGCAATTGTAAAAGCAATTATCAAGATCCCAACAGAAGGTGTTTGTGAAAAATCCTACAGACAAGGCTGTAATCATGGCTGCGCTCATGTATACACCGTTGTTTTGGGTTGCTCTATCTCGCATCCTGCCCTGCCTCTCCCCTGGGAGTGCGCAGAGTCTGAATGGCCATTTTCACTTCCCCTTCCACATTTGTGGGTAGCTGTAGGTGCCCAGCACGGCCCAGTCTTTTACACCGGTTCCATCGTTACAGAGCTACCTGCACTATCCTCCCATGTGCATGCTCACACAAACATGCCATGTGTTCCTCTCTGTATTTGTAGGACATCAAATGGCTATTTTATTTGCAACAGTTTTACGCTTACATAAAATTGTCATTTGGCCATGTGGGAAGACGAGGAGTTATGTTTCTTTTTCTGGCTTTGGGTCTGATCATGCAAGCTGGACAGCCCTTCGCAAAATGACTCTTTCATATGTTTTCCCTAACTCTGCTAGGAGTTGAGGAAGCTGAAATTATGGACAAAATCCAGTATGTAGTAGGGGCAGTGACACATTATCTGAAGCACAGTCACTTAACTTTTTTGTTAAAGGCAGTAAATAAGATACTAAAGAATGTCTATCCATACTTCACTAAAATCTGACCACCTAAGATAACACTGACTTGCAGATTAACTCAGCTGATACATGCTCTTGTATAAATACATGCATGCACAGAAATACCTACATATATACATATAAAGAAATTATGTGTCAAGTTATTGTTCCAATGAACTGGGATGGTACAATGAGACAGTGTTTATGATTGCTTGGACTAAAGAACTGTCTGGTAAGTGCTCTCCATAACATGATCTGAAACAAAGGGAACAGAGGCATTTTTTTGAGACATCAATGTATAGATATATCAGTCTCTGCAAGCGCTATGTTGCCTTTACTTTCAGTTTTTTTAATAGTCAGCAGATATTTACAGCTGAATAGGCACTAAACAAATACATATTTTCACAGTGAATAGTAAAGAGTTCGCAATTTGTCTTGTCAGGAAAACCCCTTCTCATTCCTCCATATAGAAATGCTATTAGGTTGTCCAAGTTCTGCTTAAACTTGTCTGTGTTACTCAGTCTCCTGGACCACTTTACACTCCTCTGGCTACATTTACAAGAGAAAGAAGTTTTTCAGAAACCTCTCACAGTTGCTAATGATATTGCTTGTAGCAATCCTGATGCGGAGGACTTCATAATGTCAATTTAAATGCCATGGGATCTTGACTTGCAGCTCCTCTAAGTAATAGCGGTATTGGTACCTACCTTCTTCCATTAATTTAAGCTGCATTTAAGCTGGAGTTAGCAGTGGCGAAGAGGGTGAAAATTTAAACAACTTCTGCTGAGTTTAGCTCATTCTTTTTTCTTTGGGGACATTTTTACACCAATATCAGATCCTGAAATTGTGTTGGGGATAGGCATTGATAACTCCTCCCTGCAGACTCAGATATGAATGAGCTTCGTCATGAGTTGCCTGGCATGGCATGGCATGCTCTGTATGTGCTCATAGCATGTGCAGGGTTGAAATTTGTTGACTTAAACCACTTTCAGCATAACTTTTAAGGACATGGTAACATGCTCATGTGATTCATTTCTACAGCTAAGGGACGAGTTAAGGTGATGGTACTCTGCCAGCATAGAAGCCTTAGACCCCTCATTCAGCTGAAAATGTTTCTAGTAACATTAGCCAAATCTGGTAGTAAGGTTTGGAAGGTGGATGTGTATAAGCCCTGAAAAGCATGGTTGCTAATTCAGCCTTGTTTATGACTGACTTCTACATGCTAATAACAAAACAGAGTCAGCTACTGAGTTAGAGATGAAATGGTATGTGGGATGCCCCTCAGCTGGCTTCAGATGTGTTGGGAGAGCTGGGCTGCCTGGGAGGAAAGAAACTTAGGAGAAAATAAATAGCTTTGCTGTGGAGATCTGGAAGAGAAAGCATGTGTTAGCAGCAGGTGACAAGGAAGTAGGGTTCATTATAAATCTGTCAGGTGTCAGCCTTTTTCGATGGAGGGGAGCTCCAGTTAAAAGGGACCTTGATCCCACTTTAAATCAGTCTCTTCAGTCTTAAGGCTTAGTGCTTGCCAAAGTCTTTGGCTCTCCCTCTTTTGGCCTCTGGCCACATGCACTCTATACATCTTGCAGGCCTCCAGACTTTGCTACCTCAGATGGTGCCGAAGACTGATGACCTGCCTGTTCCTGCTGAAGGGACCTCTGGGTCATGTAAGATCTGAAGGTGGCAATCGGCTCTAGGCTTCTTGAGAGGAAGTCCACCAAGATGGATGTCAGCCGAAGCTGAAAGAGGAGCTGAGTAACCAGGAGAGAAAGGCACCTTATCCAATTTCTCAATTCTCTCGAAAATGGAAAGGGATTTACCAGAAGATTTAACAGAGAAATGGTTTCTGTGTGAGCATTAGCAGATAGATAGTCCGTATTCTTCAACTGCATAATTTCTCCTGTAGAAGCATATAGAGGTATACTGTTGACCCTGAAGGTAATTCTTGACAAGGGGAAAAATTCAGTTGTTCTTTATAAAGAAAATGACGAAGCTTTGCCAACCTGAAGAAGCAATATCCTAGGAATGCTCCCAAGCAGAATTCAGGGATGCCTTTCTGTGTTTTCACCTGGAAGGAGAGGTCAGAAGCCAAGGTAGTATGGACCTCAAGCAAAATTTCTGTTAATGTCAATGGTGTTTGGTCTGTGTAGGGATCCCACAATTTGGAGTTGAGGATGCATAGTGGAGATATTAGCCTGCTATGGAAAAACATTAATACCCTCCCTGATAAGTGACAAAGAGAAATACGTGAGCTGAAAATAAATTTCTTTTATATATATTTATGTGTGTGTGCGTGCACAGATATTCATAAACAGCACAAATCTGAGGTGCAGAATTGGCTACCAGCAGGAAATGGTTGTCTTGCTTGGAGAGACGTGAACTGAATTTTTACCGTTATATCCTCTGAAACAATTCAGCAGAAATATGAGTTGTCAGGAAGGTAGATGTGTATAAATATAACCTCGCTTTGTCTGTGGATAGTTTATATTATTTACATTTATAGAAACTAGCTCCCATTTAGACATAAATGATGTGCTGTAAGGTTGATGTCACTTTGAGTGTCGTCCTTTCTGGATGTGCCATGAATCTTTGAAGAGGTACCTGACAGACAAGAAGCTGGCTCTCAGAACTGGATTTTTAACCCTGATCATTATTTTTCTGTTTCAAGCTCTTTTGATGTTGTTGTTGTAATTTAACCTGCTGCTCAGTACCCAGCTGTTTCTTTCTGAGGAGTACTGTAGGATAAAATGAAGTCCCCAAAAGCCTGGATGAGTCAATGTTGACAAGGAGTCACAGTGCTATAAAATACAGTTTAATTTTGTTTCTTCACTCCAAGTGGTCAAGCACCTTAGATACTGGTTAAGTAAAACATTTGAGTATGTTAATGAACATTTCGTTTTCAAGAACAAACTTAAATAAAACAAAAGAAAACTGTCAGAAACTTCATTCATTTCTTATTGTGATATGTTGTTAAGCTTTGTAGAAGTAAATGGTTTTATAAATTTGAAAGAGGAGCTATTCTGATAATGAAAAATAATAAAATAATGGCGTTGTTCAAAAGATGATAGCCAATGAAATCCTTCTAGCAGGGGTTTAAATAGTTGCTCATGGACACTTGTAGCACTAACTAAATTGGACGTACTCCCTAGTGAACAATATGCCAAGGTGAGCTGTGCATTCCCACTGCCAAAACGAACTCTTTAACATGAAATATGTCTTGGACTCTGGTAATGGGAAACTTCCCAAGATTTCACACATTTCTTGATAATCTCCATGGAACCCTAAGACTTACCAAACGTTTTCCTTGTTGGCAGGTGGAGTGGATACAACAGCAGGTGGTTAAAAGAAGGATAAAGAGGGATTATAAACCTGGTGGTACCCAATCCACTTATTTCAATGATCCCAAGTGGCCAAGCATGTGGTACATGGTAAGTACGTAAAGGGTCTCTGGCTCTGTTTCATGCTAGTGTTTAAGTTTGTCTGCTGTGATATTTTGAAAAGTGGTAAAATAGTATGTTCAGAAAAAGCAAACTCTCTACTGTTTTATGTAACTAATGAAGATTCGTAAACTCCTTACAAGTATTATAAAGAATTCCCAGTGGGCCTTGCAATAGGAAACACTTATTAATGCATTCATTCATGAATTCTTCCTATTGTAAGATGCCTTGGGAATTTCTTATTAGAGGATAAACTTTCAGCAATGAGAAGGGAAGGAACATAGCCACAATCCATGAGAGCAGTGAACCCACTTGTTTTCCATGTGCTCAATTCACTGTCTTAAAGATCAATGTGATACAAACTTCTTGTGTCCTGAAACACAAGAAAAGAGCCCCAAACAATGTCTTTTGAATGTTATATGTGCACGCTTTTTAGTAATGAATAATTCTGTTGAAATAAATGGATTGTTTGTGCTGCTTCCTGTCTGCATGAGCTGCATGTTTTCTGAGCAAACTTTTTTTTTTCCTGGTTACAGTCACAGTTAAAGCCTGGAGTGAAACTGCTTTTATTCAAGAAGTTTTTAAAAATATCCTCGTTTTGCTTGGCAAGATGCAAATGAAAAGTTCATGTACTTAGTCTAAGAAAGTTGGGAGCAACAAGTTAAGCAATTGACTCCAGCTCACATGCCTGCATTTTGGCTATAAAAGACTTGCTGCCTTTCCCTACTGCTCCGTTGCTACATCTTGTTTTCTCACTAGATCACCTATGTAGCTGATATAGGGTACTCAGAAGGTTCATGACTTGATAGCTTGAACTGCTTCAGACAGGGAGGAAAATAGGCCTTTTCGGAAACAATATGTAAAATGATTTTCCTGTGAGTAGACATTGTCTTTTCAGGTGTTTGGCTCATTCCAAAGAGCTAGCTTAGTATTTTATGTGAATAAACAAGATTGTCTTAACACAGCTGAATTTTTTTTTTCAGATTTTATAATTATTTCTTATTGGCTTGTAATTCATTCAGTTGCATGCATTGAAAAACAAAAATATAGTGTGTCTGCAGTAATTCACAGCACTAACAGTCAGCTCAGACATTCAGAAGTCCTTGTCTTCAAGTATGTACCGTACGAGCATGTCATCAGTCAGCAGGTCTAGTAGCTTGGCTATTTGTTTCCAGAATTACTGTATTTGAGTAAGAGACTAAGTAATACCCTGCTTCCAAAATTCCTCCTATATTTATTAAATGGACCCTTTTATATTACTAGTGACCCTTTTGTTTTCTCATGGAAAAATGGCTCCATCTTAGTTTTTCTGACCTACTGGATCTCTCAGTCTTTGAGGCAGTAACTCTCCTCATACACTAGAAATCTATTTCATTTATGTTTTATTGCAATACTGTATTGATGTGGCTAAGGGAGTTGGAACTCTGAAACCTTGAAAACAACTTTTACCCAAAATGTAATGCTTTTCAGAAGCTGTTTGTGAAAGCTGTATTATTTTGGGTCATGGGATCATGGCAGGGCTTTTCCCCAGTCAATTGAAATGTGTATATTTGTCTTTCTCCTCTAATATGTATGTTTACTCAGTCTGCCTATCCTACAAATATGTGCATGAGGTGACAGACAGAGTCCAATAAATAGCAGTAGTTTGTGATATTGTGGCCTGTCAGTTCTGAAATGCTTACGTTTTAAATTTTATTTCAGCATTTTTAATTGAAACTGGAACATAATAGTGATTTGTCCTTATGTTGTTGTCTGCTGTTATCGCTATTAACTTTCAGCTTTGTATTAGAATAAAAAGAGGGAGGCCAAATTTCAAGAGAAAACTACTAGTAAAGCAAAAGTGATAAAGCCTACTAATATGGTTTACAGTAACTTGTGCAAATTCTCTTTTGTGCCCCTAGATTTGCATTCGAGGTTTTTACTGTCACCATAGCCTTTTGGCGGGATTACACTGGTGTTTTTTTTAAAAATTGAAAATAGATGCTTATAACAGCTGCCTGTAATTTTGTTTAGGAAAGAAACAGTCTGCTATTTGTTTAGGAAGGTAACAATCTGCCTAGCCACATTGCTTCATAGCTGCCTGGCCATTTTAAGCCTAATATGGAAAGCACTTTAGGGCAACAAATGGACTTTACTGTTTGTCTTGTACAACTTTCAGCGTATTTTCAATTCTATGCCTGTAGGAGAAAGTCCCCATTTGCGGACACTCTGGGAAGGGGCTGCTCCTGGGTGATTGCATTTGTGTCTGCTGAATAGCCCTACGTATTTGCTATGCGTTTAGTGGCAGTGGCTAGATGGCATCTTGTTGAGAGTGATCAGTGAAGTATTAGGGAGTACACGATTTCCACAAGAGGGAATAGCTAAAAAATATGTGAATGAGTTGATTTCAGGACTGACTGGGGTCATTACCAGATATCCTCAAATGACTGTGTTTGTGATTGTAGCCATAGCAACTTTTGTTAATCTTATTTATCTTTAGAAGTTGAAGAGGAAAAAACAGGAATTCCAGGTTAGTTAATGTTTTCAGTCATTGCTATGTCAGAAGGAGTTTTTTAGGTTGCTGGCTGCAAACTTGTTATTGAGAAAGTTATGAAGTATTATCATGTACAGGTTTGCATTTTGATTAATAATTAACTTCGTTGTGGGTTAAGATTGATACCTTTGGCCGTTGAACTGGTATAATCTCTAACAGGGCTGTAAATGTAGTTCAGATGTGTTGACACAAGACCTTTTATTCAAAGACTTTGTCAAACAAAATCTCTGATTAATGTTTTTCTCCCCCAGCCTTTTTCTTCACAAGTACCACCCCTTGTAATTGTAACAGTCCAGGTTAGAAATAATTCATTTTTGTTTGTGTGATATCCATGGCAAAAAGTTATGAGGGGGATTCAGAACTTCTCTCTCTTTTGGATCATCACAAAGGTTAAAAGCATCTCTCAAGATCTATTCCATCAGCAAAATAAAAGTTCTTCTTTTATCTCTGTATTTTTCTCCCTTGACTTGAAACACAATTCCTAGAAAGAGTAGAGAGGTTAGGAATTTGTTACACTCATGGACAGAATCTGCAAGATATTTAGCATTTTACGCTTCTGTGGAAGCCGAAGTAAGCAGAGCTTTCAGAGGCACTCATCACCTAAACAAATATGCTTGTGCTTTTTGATAACTGGTGACTCTATCTATTGAGAAATTCTTGCTTCCCATGCCTTGTAATACCTAGGAAAAGGCAATCTTCTTTGGACTCCCCTCCCTCAAAGCAATCAAAGTTGGAGAAAAACATTCGCTTTATCATAATCTCTGTTTTTTGAGACATCCGTGCTTAACAGTGAAATAGGATCTTTTTTTTTAGATTAACTTACACATGAAACTTCACGTGAGAGTCACTATTCAAATTTTATTCAAAACTGGCCTACAGAATTGGGCCCAGCTTGCTCAGAGTGAACTGGTATCAAAGAAATAAAGTCAAAGGAAAAGCGACTCCCTAGTTAACATCCTTTTCCAAACTTTAGGTCAGGAGAGAGCTCCCGGTCCAGTGGGTTGTCCCCAGATCTCAGCTATCTACGTATCATTATGTCATATCTAATACATTTCTTCTCATTCATTGGTATTGACAAAATGTTCTGTTTACCAATAACTGGATGAAATATATACAATCAGTTTGCATAACTGAAAGAGGCTGAAGTCAACTCTAAAATCCTGCTGCTATCTGAAACTATTTTACTTTACTTGCCATTACAACAAACCGTGTCTTTGGAATGGACTGAGGGGACTTTGTGCCTAACCAGTTTCACTCTTCCTGCCAGTTTCCTCATCTTGTTTGCATGGGAAAATGGTCATAAAAAATGGAGATGATGAATATAAATATTTTAAAAACATATGGAAAGATGTGGTTAATATAACTAACTTTGACTTGCTTAGAAATTCACTAGACTACAGCCACCAGACTCTCCTTGCTGACAGTTTCCTTTGGCTTCCAGCTTCAGAAAAACCTGGTAGTCGTCAACTGAAACCGGAGTTGTATGGGCACGCCGGTGCCTCATTCTGCAACTGTAATCAAGCTCCGCTGCTACGCTAGGCTCCATTGCATAATTTCGTAGAAGAGAATGTAGCTGCAAGAATTTCATTTAACTATAGGGTTTTTTTTAACTAACTGTCATTAAACTGCAAAGGCACTGCCCCGTCTTTGTAGTCAGTTCAGACAGGAGCAAGTCTTTTTCAGCACTGATCAAAGATAATCCTCCCAGCGCTATTATCAGCCCTTTAATTGCTAATAATAATTGCTAGCGCTAACAGGCCTCTCTAATTTGGAGAAGTTTCCGTGGTCCCTGGTCCTTCCAGCTTCTTCCCACTCTGCTTGGCCTAGTTGCTGCTGGGCAGGAGTTGAACGTACAGTAAGATATTTTTTGCTGGGCTGAGGATTTGTCGGAGAAGAAGTAAGATGTTTTGAGAGGTGAGACTATCTGAAAGGAGAGGCATTGTTCTGCTAGAGCACCTAAGAATAAATGTGATCGTTAAAGTTTATAAGCTAAGTGTTTGCTTATCACTGGATGACACTATATCAGAGAAAAAGGAAATGTGAATCCAGGGGTTATTCTTTATAGCTACAGAAGGTATGGCACTGTCAGAGAGAACGAGGGGAAAGGTAGAACTGCCACTGCAGTAAATCACTGGGGCAAGATGGTATTCCTCTGAGAAACTACAGCATAAAATAACAGAGCTACTCACAAAAATAAATGACAGCTTTAAAAATGGTGTTATACTCGGAGAAGAAGCTAGCCGGGATCTTCGGGGGTCATCCCGAAAATTTATATACAAGTGAACCTTACCTAAGAACCTAGGGAAATATCTGACAGTATCATTAAGGTTATAAACCACAGCAAGAAGTGGAACAAGAGAGAACTTAACTGTCAACTTCTCAGAAAGAAAATGAGAGAGATCAGTTGCATTCATAAGCTGCTTGGAATGGAGGAGGAAGGACACCACCTATTATCGTAGCCAAACCAAAGGAAAAACAGTTTTTTCATTGTCACTGCTAAACGCATCCCAAAATAACAATAATCATAATCCAAAGCTTCACAGAAGTAAAACTTTCATTTTACTTTACAAATATCTTAGGTCTACAACAGCGTCAGCTAACCTTTTTTCTTAAACCCTTTTAACATCTCTGGTTTTGCTGTTGATTTCTCCAAATTAAGTTCTTCCATTTTTGAAGATACTTTTCTTTTCTCTGATTCTCTTTTTTTTTCCTCAACTTTTACTGTTTCCTCTACCCCATTTGTTCCTCATTATTCTTTCTTTGTACACATAAACATTTGGAGGAGTGTGCTAAATGCAAAAGACTTCAGTCTTTTGTTTGAAACCAAAAAGAAGGGCTTTTGTAAAGATAATTGTACCTCTGTATAGTCTGCTAATATCCTCTGAATGCAGTAACAATAGAATGGATAAAAGACTATAAGAGAATACAATATATGCAGTCTTTTTTAAAAAAAGAAGAGCATATTAGGTAAATGTAATACACTTGGGTTGCTGAAAAACTCAATTTTTCTTACAAAATCTCTAAAAAGATACTCTAATAGAAATCTGTAAACCCAAGCAAAGATGCAATTCCTGGCTCTGCTGTTTCTCCAGCTGCTTGTATTTTGCCTTAACTCTGTGGGCTTTAGGAAGTGCATTCCTGATTTCCAGAACTGGACTGAAAGGACAGGCATATGCACAAAGTTTTGCTGCAAATGAATAGTTGGTAAATTGGTCAGAATGGTCACATGCCCACTTATCTAGCACCAAAACAGGTTTATAAGGCAGCATCAGTGCTGGAACTGGGTGTTGTTCAGCACGGTGAGTTGGCAAATAGGTGGAGAGTGAGTCAGCAAAGTATTTTAGGGAATCCAAGGTGAAACAGGATTATAGCAGTGCCGATAGGGCATGATAAAAGTAGGTAACAGCCACAGTGGAAACTAATGTTTAGTAATTATTTGGTGAATAAGTTGGGTGAAAGAGCTATAATATTGTTGCTAATTATATATGTAGCAAGACTGGAGTGAGATTATTCAGATTTTTAGAAAGCTGTTGCTGAGAAGTTTAACTTATCAGCCAGTGTTTATCACTCAGCCTCATACTTGTGCCATGAGATTTCTGGTACAGACAGATGAAATGTAACTTATACTGCAATTTAAAGTAGTCCAAACCCATTGCTGAGCTCTGAATTAGTTGCATCTAGAGCTGTCTGCTTTCAGCTCTTCAGATGAAACCAAAATCCAGGGAAAGTCGCTTAGTTTTCACTTTCAGTGAGAACTGGGAAGTCAACATTGCACTGAGCTTTGATGAAGGACCAGGGAACCCAGCTTACTTGGTTTCTTCAGAGAACTCCTCCAGTACAGTACATCAGCGAGGGATGGATCGTGCCCTCCGGATATATTTGTGAGCTCCCAGGTGAACTATAGTAGCATCTGCCTAGAGGGACCGACACTCCTGCTCTGTCACTATGCAGTGGACTTTGGAAGGCAGCCAGAATAAGGCTAATAAGCCTTTATCAGCAGTGAGTAATGTGAGTATCCCAGGGTCCTGTAGCTATTAAATAAGGTGGAGGTGAAAAGTTAGACGGGCCAATTGCCTCCCTAACGCTGCTGATGAGATCTGTGAGGAGCTGGCTTATCTTGTACCTCTCTCCCAACTCCAAGCGTGAGAGGTAGCATGGAGAAAAGGATTTTACAGCTCTGGCCTGGTCCTTAATGAGGTCAGGTAAAGAGAGTGGAACTGTGGGACAGCACAGAGGAAGACAAAGAAACTAGTGACAGTTGCCTGATCGAATGGGCTGGAGAGAGATGGAGGAGAGATGGAGAGGTCACGCTGGGTCCAAGTGCAAGTCAGGGTATGCAGGAAGCAGGATTCAGAGACAGAATTTCTTGTGCCACGTGTTAACACCACAGCACTGAATGCACGTCACCTTCTTTTACCACCTCCTAGTACTGTATTTGAAACCCACCTATGCCAGGCATTGGCAGCTGAGGAAAAACCTCACTCTTTTTTCACTGTCCTCCAAAGAATCATTCTCTCTTTCTTTCCTTTTGTGCAGTGAAAGCCAAATCACTGTTCTTTCTGAGGTGGCATGGCATGTTAGTGTTTTGCATGTCTTGTAACTTGGTTTGGTTGTTGTATTTTGCATTGCATGAGATGATCGAGCTCTTAGTTTTTTAGAAAGTTATGACGACAATCTGTGGCTCGCTTTGGTGGAAGGGCCACTAGAAAGAATCAAACTTTCTATGACAACATTACCTTGCAAATCTGTATGTGGAAACATACCTCTCGTTCTCTGTGGACAAGGTAGAGCTAATACCATAAGATCAGGTAATACACAATTTGACCTAAATTAATTTCCTACTGAAAAACAGTAGCATATTTTTGGTAATCAGAAGCCTGGAGGAGTGGATTTATCTTTATCTACTGACAAGAGATTTTTAATGCAATTAGTTTAGTGAGGTTAACAAAGAGTTTAATGACAGAAATACCTGATAGGCTACTGGATCTTTTCCTCTGGCATATTGAGTTCTGACTTCCAGAGAAGCAACTCTGGAAGGGCCCAGGAAACACACAATGGAAGTCAGCACTGTTTAGGATTGCTCCAGTATTTTCACTGAACCGAGAAGTAGCAGTATTGCAGTCATTTCCATACTTGCTATTGGGAGAGATTTTCTTGTGTGTCAAAGATTCAATAATAAATCATATAGAAATAGCATGCTTTCCACTGCCTATTTACTACAGTTGATTTTATCTTCAGAGAGAGTTCAGAGAGTCTTTCTGAACTGCCTTTTTCTGACTAGTTTCTGCAATTAGTAAGGAAATGATAGAAAAAAATCTCTCAAATGATCAAATGATAGGAAATCTACACTGAATTCTAATGAGATATAATAAATATCTGTCTTTAAGTTTAGTCCAGAATAAATCACTAACAATAAATGATATGGAATATAAATGGATAGAGAATTGCTGACATTAACAACAGTCACATCAGTCAAATGTGTTATACTGGGGCACGATTTGGTGTATTTTAGTTTTTTTTATCTCTGATAGCATTTCAGTGGGAAAAACATTCCCTTAAATAGATAGGCACATACTTATCCGGAAGTGTATTTTTTTTCTCTTTAAAGGAGAAGGAATTTGCCCATTGCTGCTTTCCAAGAGCATTTTTTCAAGAACAATCACTTAGCTGCCTGTTTTTTTAGATTTTTCTTAATCAAAGTCGAGTAATCAATGTCAAAACAGAAGACACAAAAGATTTATTTTATTCTGCAATACTGTGAGTACTCTAGTAAGATGACTGAAAAAAGGAAGAGGTAAAGAACACTGCATTGCTTTAAACATTCTCTTTGCCTATTTTTGGTATTGTTTGCCTACTAAAATTGTGGATACTTTGGGAAAGGGATTGCTAAGTATGATTTCTACTGAACCGATATTGTATGGCTTTTTTCACATAAACACCACACAAACATCTGGAACCTCAAAATGACCAGAAACGCATAGCCAGAGTACACAGAAGAATTGATTCTGAAGCTTGCCTGACTTGTGGTCTGGTTGCTAAAGACCAAACTAGTGTGATGTGTCCAGTTTGCTCTCTTAAGAAGCCAACTCGTAGACTATGAGAGTTATATAAATTTCTGCTACAAACAGTAGCTGTATTACTGCTCAGTCAGGGAGCAGAAAATTAGTTTCGTGCTTTTAAAGACAATTTCTTAACCATTCTGTTCCTAAGAGAGACGGATCTATATGGTGTCCTTTACAAATGGCAAATTGGAGAACCACTATTTAGCTCTAGCATATTAGGTCTCACAGCATTCTTTAAATATCATTCTGGCTGTATTTTAATGAAAATAAATACCATAAGACTTAGGATACCTTGAGAATGAGGGCATCAGAGCTTTCCCAGTTCTTACATCCGTGCTCTGACCTATCTTTCCATGTATCACCTGAGCAAATGCTGATGTTCTCTGAGTATGCTCGGAGACTAAAATTGAAGTGTGACTAAAATTAAAAGTAAGCAGAGGACATTAATTTTTGCTCTCCCTAGGGCTCTCTTTTCAACCACGTAAAATAAAATAAAAAAAATGTGAGCAAATTCACCGTGAGGATGGAGCTTTTCAATAAAGTTGCGTTCTGCATCACTTCACTGGTGCAGGACATCATGGGCATTACTTGCAGCTACTTCTAATGTCATGAAATCTCTGCTGGGAGTTAAAACTGCTGTTCAAGCTCTGTGAAGATTTACTTCTAGCCAAATAAGAAACACATAGCAGAGAAGACTTTAAGTATATCAAACTCTACCAATGCCTTTTTGGAGAGAAGTTCAGCAAGTGTTTGTGTGTATGTGTGGGAAAGGTCCCCAGTGACTTTTAAATGCAGATTCAGTGGAAGTTAACTTAAATGAGTAAAGTGATCATTTTTAACTCAGACACTGAATAAGGAAGAGACTGTCAGCACGAGACCCCAAATCTCCTCAGACATAGGTAGGCATTTTTGGAAAATACACCAATTCTAAGGTGAGGAGCAAGGCAGGCAACATCTACTTGCCATTTCCTGTGGAGGGTATATATTCCACCAAAACTTAAACATTGATTGTTTCAAAGCGAGCTCATTTCCAGCATATAACTGAAATGCATGGTGGTCAAAGGGAGGAAGTGTGCAGGAAAAAAGAGCCTCAGACAGCCCCAAGAGATGCAAGTGTGAATCTTTTACAGGGTTGATACCACTTTTGTCTTACCCTTAGCATGCCATTTAAGTGTATAATTACCCTGTCTTTATCCATTTTTATGTGAATACCTAACTGAATAAGCAAGTTACTTTGTTTTGAAAACAACTCAAAACTACATGAAATCCAAATAGTACAAGTGCAGGAGCCTAAGGAAAGCAAACATAAATATAAATGAGACTAAACATTAAGCATACAGTGGGGTTTTCCTGTTGTATGTCTTTAGGACAAGACAGTTTATTAATAAACAGTAAGTTACTACTTGGGAGATAGCATTTTGCTTTTTATGAATATCAACTCCTGGCTACAAGATTACATTTGGGAGCCAGAAAACCAGTTCAGAAAAAAAGACAAGTTTAAGCAAAGAAAAAATGTTTCTGAAGTTAAGAGGGGTTGAATAACTTTTTCTTTGTTCAACTTCCATGTACTCCTCCACCTCCAGGTTTAATGTACAATCAGGAGCAGACTTTTTTTTTCCTTTTAAGACTTCTGGTCTGGCTGCAAGCAGGCTATTGAGGAAACTTTGTATGCGTGAACTTTCAGACTCGCGTTTGAATAAACAGCCCAGCTTCTCATGTGCTTTATGCAATCCCAGCTGAAACACTGAAACACTTTACGACTGGTAGGCAGTTGGTGTGCTTACAGAATACGTGACCCTAGAAGAGGTTAATGCTTTTAAAGCACTGACTTTGCTCAGAGCGGTTGTCAGAAGACAAAGTTTCCCAAGACACCTAAGACAACCTAGAGGCTTGCTGTCTTAGGCAGTCATTCACACCTACCACCTACACTCTCTTTACCCCCAGCTACTCAATCCTATCTCCATCCCTTGTACCACCTCTGAGGACCAGCTGAACAGGCCCAAGAGGAGCAGCCTAGCAGAGAGCAAAGAAACCAAGGAGGAGGGAGCAGGATTATCTTTTTTGACAGCAGTGAGTTGTTAGAGTAGTACAACTTTCTTGAGTTTAGGGTGTTTATTCTCTTAGTTTTGATTGCATTATTAGGTGTATTCGCTATGCTAGTATGGTTTTCCTCCTTTTTAAAATGTTGTGTCTTGCAGTTTCTCTTTGCAACCACTCCAGAAGGGTAGTGAACTACTACATAAAAGGGTAAAAGTATAATGCATTGTTCTATTTCATTTATCTGCCCTTTCAAAAAATTTGCCTAAACATAACATCGGCCCACTATTTATTTAACAGGGAAGTTGCGTGGTACTAACTAGTGAGAGAGAATAAAAATCTAAGAGGTTCGTGTCCATTTTCCCCACTCATATTGGGCATGCAGTCAGTTTTTGCTATGTCTGGCTGCTTGTTCCTCTCTGACATTCAAACGTTTCAAGCGTTGACCACCCTGTCTGAAGCAGTTTTGATCCCCTTTGGGACTTGCTGATAACCTTAGACCATGTTATACATTGTGTAAGCTATTGCCACTAAAACATTTTGAGGATTAATTCAGTAGATATTTTCAATGAAGGAATCTACGAGGGTGGCCAAAACCACTCAGTAAGCTTGGTTTGTTACTTTGCCAAGCCCTAGAAAAAGTCTTAGATTGTCTCAACGTTTGAAAGACTCATACACACACTTAACATTCATCCCACAATCTAATAGGAAAAACAAACCTGAGGCTGAGCCGTTCATCTCTTTTTGGAACCATATAGAAACTGCTTAACAGATAGAAGTTGTAAGTATGAGAGATCCTGGAAGAAACAGAGGTTATGACCCACGTTGCCTCCAGACAGGCATTAAGCAGCAGAGATTGACTAAAATCTCCCGACGGAGTTACATTCTGTGGGGAAGGACAGGAACAATTTACGTGCCTGTATATGTGTTTAGATAAAAAAAAAAAAAAAAATCTAAGTCATCACAATATTTGCTTCTAGGCAGTTGTGAGTAGGGTACTATGCGCCTTGATTCAGAAAGGGAAGTTCAAATGAAAAGGCATTGAATGACAGCCTTGAACAGTTTTCCCCCTTTTTCTGTCTGTAGCAACCTTATGGTTGTAGTCATGCTGCTGGCAGATCAAGTTGTACCTTCGATTCACGTGTTGATTTTGGGGGAGAGGCGAAGAGAAAAATAAAAAGAGCAATCCAATAAACCATTTGTTGTGAATTGAAAAGTTCTCACCTAGGTTCTTTTTTGGCCCTTTTTATCCTTGTTAAATCTTTGCATCTGCAGCAGTGTAAGTCAAAGGGTGACAGGTTAACTAAGGGCAAGTGGCTGAAAAGAAAAAAAAAAAAACAGCTGGTTTGGCTGTTTAATAAGGAAAAAAGGAAATCTTCAATAATGACAGGGCTATGGGGAAAAGTGCTGTTGATGAGAGACCCTGTGCAACAGTGTACACAGGCACATGATTAAGTCTCACGGACCTCACTGAAATTAGGCAGCCACCTGAATGCTTTGTAGATTAAGGATAGATTTAAGCATATGCCTAAACTTAAGCCTGAACTTAAAAGTTTTGTTGATTTGTCAATGTCCCACAAGCCAGCCTTCATTTGCTGCTAGCTGGCCCAAACCTTCTGTTTAAATAAGGCTGTCATAACATCATAATTACTATTTAGTTGGTTTTGTGGATTGTTTTGTGTCAAGCCCTAGATCCATACAGGAATTGACCAGGGCTGCTGTAGCAAGAGTCTGAAATGGATCCTCAGTTGGATCAATGCAAAACATTATTTATTTTATACAGCACTGAGGTTGAGAAAAACAAAACCAGCTTTCTACCTGCTTTTATTAGAAACCCTGAAAGATCTTTATCTTTTCATGTAAATAGCAAAGCAACAACATATAAGTAGCATACACTACTATTTTTCTGTTTTAAATCGATGTATATTTCTGCAGAGATGCTCCCCAACTTAAAATTTCTAGATTTTGCTCCAGAAGTAATAAAGATTTATGTTTTTAATAACTTCTCACCTATTCCTAAATTTGAAGGCCAAAGGAAAAAAAACCCAAACCCTCATTTGAATGTTTCATTTCAGTTCTGTTTTGACATTGTTGCTTTGCATATTTAATTTAATATTGAAGAGAATTTTATTCATACAGGGCTTAACGTTTTTGTACATATTTAGAGTAGAGCTATTCAGGATATGCATGTATTTAAAGCAGCACCTAACTCCAGGCTCAGAAATACCCTCCCAGAGTATTTGAAGGCAGTTAAACAGCAGAAAAAAGTTTAATTCTCACAAATCCTACTTGCTATGGAGATTTCTGTGAAGTTCCTGACACATAGGTGCTTTTCTCTGACAGAAGCCAGCATCAGTATCTGAACTCCTTTGCATGATTCTTGTCAGAGATATGGCACAGGATTGTTATGGTCATTTAGACTGACCAACAGTAACAGCAACTGGAAATCCATAATTAGAAGCTCAGCATTTCTAATTGAGCTGCAGTATGTTTTCAGTAAGACATATATATATTAGATAAAAGATTGCATTTGTACAAAAGTCACATCCATAGGAGCATTATCTTAATGATTAACTATTAAAAAAAACTTGCACCTTGTAGTTGTATTTGTCTTGCTCCATATTTATCTTGTTAGGCCATTCTCTGCTAGATTAAAGAAACGTCCACCTTCAAAAATCTCTTCCACGTTGAGGCACTTTCATGCTGCAATCAGGTCATCTCTCCACCTTCCCTTGGATAAAATAAATACATTGAGCATGTTAAGAATCGTGTAACTTGTGTTTCTAGCATGTGATTCAGAAAAAAAGCAATGAGGAGGACTCATCTCTGTTTTTCCAACATCATTCTTTTTGAAACTTTAGACACATGCAGATAGCATTCCAGGAGTAGTCTCCTTACTCATTTTCAAAAGTCAATTTAATCCCCTTCCTGCTATCCCACTGCTTAACTAAGAAAGGATAATATATGGCTTCATAGAGCATCTTCTTGAAGTTGCAGGTGACTCTCTACCTTAAGCCTTAAATCCTTTACACTGCTACTGTGTTTCTGTATACTTTCTCTCTTTATGATTAGCCCACTCAGTCCTACATGTGCAATTTGATAAATGATTATATTAGAAACACAGGTTTCTAGAAACAAAGGTTCACCTTCACAAGTGATCCAGATCAGTCTCTCTTTACCCATCATTGCTTCCCACTCTACTAATTTCTGTGTCATGAGCTTTAAGAATGCGCTGCAGGAGAACACAATTTAAACTTCCCTGTACTACAAGAAGGCATTGTAGCCTCTTAAGGCTTAAGACTTAATAGTTGTACATGATCGCTAGCATTTCCTTAAACAAAATGAGTTTAACTATATCTGTTCAGGTATCGTAATGGCTTCAAAGTACAAATTGACATGGCAAACCCTCTGCTAACTTCCTTATGAGTGGTTACATTATTAAGTGCTCACGGATTCATGCTACATCCCTAATGGATCCAGAGATCTCATTGCAGTATTTTAGATAAATAAAAATATTTTTGTAACCATCTCATGCATTTACATGATACAACATAACAGTTAACATAAGAATTAGCTTATTGGAGGGACATTATATTTCCTGAGAATTTTCCCTTTTGCTTGGAGGAACCTTTAAGCTTTGTGTAGTATTTTTGGCACACATTCATGAAGGAATAGTATTTTCAGTTAAACAGCACAGGCAATAGGAGAAACAAAGCAAACAGGGAAAAAAAGGATACATTTACAGCTGAGATTTGAAAATGCAGAAATCTGGGAGTCAGAAGACCAGCTGACAGGAACCGCAGAAGAGAAGGATAGAGATGGTAGGAATGCCGAGGGAGGATGCAGACTGCAGAGGAGCGGAGCCGCAGAGAGAACGTTGTAGCTGAAGTGCTCAGCAAAGTGTGGTGGACATGGGAGAAGTCACAGTGATCATGAAATTAAGAACTCTTACCTGTAGTTATGTCTGTTTGTGTATTGTTTCCCTTCTTTACCATGTGCTGATCTTAGTTTGCTTTCTCTGGGTCTGTCATCTGCTAATTTCCTGGGGTTTTAAGACCTATGCAAATGCTAAGGCTCTTATCATTAATGAGTGTTGCATTTAAAAGCTGAGACCTGGTCTACACACAGACTGTATATAAGCCTGACAGTAATGAATGTGATTTTCTTTCCAATCTCAGTTAGATTAATTACACTTTCCAGTTTCTGGTGAGGATAAAAGCTACCTATACTGGGGTAGTTTTTCTTCTGTCTTTCTACAGGAGTATGTGCCTCTGGTACTAAAATAAAATTATAGTCTCAATTCAATTTGCATCATTCTACATATTCAATTGTTATTTGCAATTGGGGTAGTTCTTTAATAGTACTGCTGTAGTCAACACAATCTAACTGTCCTTTGGGGTAAGGATGTGGATTTAGTTTGGCAGCAGCTTCCAAAGTCCCTATACATCCTCTTACTAGAAAGCTTTAGAGTCTTGGTCTATGCCCAGTTCTCCACAAAATCAGTGTTTGCAAATATACTGCACTTTTCCAGAACCTTTCAGGAATATCTGTATTTTCTGATACAGCTTGAATCCTGACTCTCTGCTGCGGTTTCCTTTAAGACCCTTTTCAGTTTTCACAGCATTTTTATATTCTGGGTCTACTTTGCACAGTCTTTCATGCACAGCTGTCATATGCCTCTGGACTAACTTTCTTCAACATTTCAGCAAGACCTTAATATTTAATCAGCTCAGTCAAATTTCCTGAGACAGTAAGGGTAACTCTGTGGTACTTTTGTGCCTCATGGAAAACTTTTTGTTTTGTTGAAAAAAATCTTTTTTTTTCCTTTCCTGGGCCTCCCTAGATTTCTCCAAGCTAGTTCTCTCATTTTTGCCAGATGATCTCATCTGCAAAATATAACTAGCCACTCCCTCTAGTGGTTTGGCCTTATCTTCCCAGGTTTCTCTTATAATACAGAGTGGACTTTGCATTCATCAACCATAGCAAGTTCAAATGGTAAAAAGCCTATTGGTGCCTAGGGTACTTCCCTATAGGCAAACTAAAATAGCAGCCATTCATCTTAGTCTGATCCTGTACTGTTAATGAATTTTCACAGCATGCATTTCAGTGTTAGATTAAATATTTCTGTATGGCTGTCTAAGGAGGGTATGAAATGATTTTTATACTTCTTTCCCAAGAGGATAGTTTCACAACCTTAAAGTTTGTCCTCTGGCGAGCTATAATCTCCTCTGACATACCAATCCAGACAAATAATAGGACCACAGGTACAATAATCTGATGTCTCATTACAGTTCTTAGGGGACAGGCTTGTAGATATTGAGTAGCATAGACGTTTATTGCTGAAGCAAAGGCGCTGCAAACAGTTCCAGTCTTAAGAACTCCATATGCCCACAGGAAAATGAGGAAAAACTCCTGCTCCATTACTAACAGCAGAATTTGGGATTATGCTTGTATTCTGAGCAACAATGTTCCCCATTTCTGCCACCCTCTTTTGTCCCTTGGGGAAGGGTAGGGACATGCATCTTTCCTGCAGCCTCCTGAAGGAGTCATGCATCTCCCATCCCTTGCTCTTGTTGTTCCTCTCTCCTTCCTTCTCCCCCAGGACTCCCCACCACTAACACCAGATGTCACTAAGCTATTGCCTCCTAGATCACAGGGACCTGACCACTACATAAAATAGAGAAAGAAGGACAGAAGTATTGCAGCAGGCCTTAAGAAGTGGCATAGTCATATTCACAGCCAACATCTCATCATCTGTGTCCTCCTAAGCCCTCACATCCATGCAAGCTTAAGACACTCTGAAGAAAAAGGGCTTCCTATTCCCCTCCAAATCAACTTTCCCCAGCATCACTTCAACAGCACATCCTCCTTGAGCATCACCCTTCCCTCTTTTCTCTGCAAAACAAAGCAAAATGAAACAAGGAAGAGGGGAGGAAGTGGGCTTATGTAAGTGGCAGGCTCCTCCCACTCTCATCAGTCTCTAGGAGGGTTAATGATTAATTGGAGCCATCTGTTTAGGGCCTCCTTGCACTGTGGTTGGTTTAATTCTGTCACATATGTTCACACAAAGTCTAAATAAAACCATCTCCCTCTCCCATACTTCTTAACAATTTGATACGGAAGTAATTTTCTTTGACTTGAAAAGAGCTTAAAACGAAAATTGTGAAGAGTACATCTTTCATGGTGTAGATGCAATCTCCAGGAAGTTCTGAAAACTATTCTAAAGCAAGACTTATCATCTGTTTCATTGTTATTTTAGGAATAACCAAAATACCAAGTCTAGTCTTGCTTGGTATTAACTAGGTGACTGTAAGCCGTTTGGGGGTTTATTTTTCCTTCTTTTGCCTTGGCTGAAAGATTAGCGATTCTGAATTTTTTATCAAAAGTTACAAATTTGTCACTGAAAGCAGCTAATAATAAAACCAGAAATATCTTAATAAGCTGACTAAAAGGTCCTTCCTCAATTATCCAGGGTTAACTTTCTTTTACTTTCATTCATTTTGTAATGCAGCCATTTACCATTTGTCTCATCCTCACAAAATCATGCTACATAATCAGCACGTAAAAGTAATACAGCTATTTTTACACATCTAATGCCCTTTAAGCTTTTTGCAGCTCATTCTGTACTCACAAATCTTGAAATTAGGCTGATTTTAGGCCGACTGCAGTTCTTAAGGACAAGAAACCTCAGAAACAGAGCAGCAAAATGCAACCTGAATACTGATGCTGTCTTTGACTTATGGTGCTATTTAAACACAATAAGTTTATATCACTGCAATGATAAGCAAAATCTATGGCTATGTTTGAGACCTCTCAGATAATAAAAGAAGTTAAGGAGTTAAGGAGATTAGTATTGCCAGCCTGAAGCATTCAAAACTCACAAGTTGTGCCCAGAATATACTCTTGAATTTGCATTTAAAACCAAGAGCTTAGAAAAAACAAACAAAACTAACCCCTGTTCATTTTATTTGGCTTTTGTGCTCTGAGACTATAGTGTTCACATTTTCAAAATCTTTTCTATAACCAAGAGGCATGAAAAGAAACCTCTAAAAATATGAGCATTCAGAGTCTCAAACAGTCATATAGTCATATGGACTCCATGAACCGATGCTTAAAAAAAAAAATAAAAAAAGCATCTTGGGACTTTCTGCAAAAGTGCCCTATTTTTCTTTCTTTTGGGGGACTTAGAGGAGGTCAAATAAAAATATGAGGCAAAGGCCACAAAAAATGGCAGAATGGAAAGAATTGTCTCTCTGAGGAATTATTCATCCTTCGTGAATACTGCATCCCGGGGGCTGCGGCTGTGCAGCTGAGGCCAGGGAGCAGCTGTTCTGTTCACATATTCCCTCTAATTAATAAAAGAATTTCTCTTCTTTTTTTAAGATGGGACTTCAAGCAGGTAAAAGTATATTAGCTTTTGATCCACTTTCAGGCCTTTTCTGACTAAGACAAGTAGGCTATTTATATAGTAGCAATAGTAGTAATAATAGCAGCAACAGTCACTGGATAGGTGTCTTGAGGGAATGCAGCCACATGGAGAGATCCAGTTCCATGCACGCTTCTTTCCTTCCTGCATTACTTAGTAGTAGCCACAGGTTGCAGAAATTATTTCCTTTCCTCCCCTCTCCCTCCTTTACTGATCCCCCAAGACGTGCTGCCTCATGTTTCCATATTTTTCTCAACACTTCCCAGGCAGGAATCTATCCATATGTTGACATATACTTCACAACAAGCAAGCACTAATTCAAGGATATACAAGGTGCACCAGGTCTGTGATGTGCCGCTCGTATGGATGATTTGTGCTTCCAAAATAAACTGGACATATTCTGGATGCCTTTATACACAACTTCTTCCTCTTTTTTTTTAATCCTCTTTTCCTTCTCTCCGTACATGTATTTTTGCTCTGCGGGATGATGTGGTGGAGCTTTTGGAGTTTTTGTGGATGCTTCTTTTGCCATTTGCCACTGAGTGAAGGTGTCACGACATGCACAATGGCCGTGAGGCAGTTTTACCTAGATTTTCGTCTTTGCCTCCAAGGCGTCTCTGTTGTAGCCTCCACGTGGGAGGGAACTAGGTCTAAAGGCACACGTCCTAACAGAGCCGCAAGTCATGCCCCACATGGAGTGAAAGGGTGATACTAAAGGCACATCATTTCTGTGCCTCTGCAGGTCCCAGTGCCAAAAACTGGGAGCAAAACTCCTGTTGCCTGCAGACCTGGGCAGGGAGGTGTTTCCCATTGCTAAACGGGCTGAAGCGTCCTCAGACTGGCTGCCTGTGGAACATATAGGGCCTGTCTGAATTAACTCATGTTTAAGCCAACACACAACTTACAGAAGGACAACCAGTGTAAACTTTAAGAAGCACCAATGATGGAAAAGTGATGGAATTGTCTTGAATATGAATTTAATGCATTATGAATTACTCTATTTTTGGAAAGACTAGCAATGTAGTCACAGTCATAGAATAAGAGTTATGAGCTCCTTACTTTTCACTGCAAAAAATGTATATGTAGTCCTGCAAATTATTCTTGTCTCACTATAGCCATTAGATACTCCCATGAATACAAGGAGTCCTTTTATATTGATTTCCTGTTCCCCTTCCTTGCTTAAACAGGCATAAAATAATGTACGTATGTCCATGATTGTTCTTATTGGCCTCTAAGTATATTTTGTTTGTTAACTTAAAGAATCAATAAAGCTTAAGAACCAAATTCATCTCTGAAGTAAATTAACTAAACCCTCTGGAGTTGCACGAGCAACGGATTTGGTGTTAAATATTTAATATGGTACGATTTTGAAATATATCTCTTGATACAGACATAGATAAAAAAAAATTAGCAATTCAGTAAAGTGTGACTCCAGAAGTCAGGTACTGTTTAATGCAAAACATCCCGCGTTTGAGATGAACCAGACCTTCTGTTATCTGCATACTCCTGGTAGACCTTTAAAATATCATGTGCAGCAATAATCCGAACTTATTTAAAGGTGAAACTGAGAGGAAAATCATTTGCTATGCAGTTAGCATATCATGCACTAAATATGAGGTTATATCTAAGAAAAATAAAAATGTTCCCTGCAAGCACACCTTCTTTTCCCTCCTAAAATCCTTCTTTCACCTTCTACTACTTGCAATGAAAGAATAAAAAATGTTAGAAATACTTTTAAAATGAAACATTATTCTAATAGTCTCTCAGAAAATACAACTTTCAACTGTTTACAATGGAGAAGACAAAAAATAATTCTGAAAGATCACTTCAGCTCATCAGGTTTTGATGTTTTTCGAAGCATATTTTCATGATTTCTATTAAATTGTATGAGCCATTTTAATAAGGAGCCTACCTTACCAACTCCTGATTACCTTCCTGCTTACTTATTTCATTCCATTTTAAAACTGGATCCCATCAAAAGCATAAAGAAAAGAGATTATTTCTCTTTTTTTGCAGGCAAAGAGAGAACAATTGGCAAGTTTTAACTTAGAGCACTGCACGAAACCGTACCACAGAAAGCTGAACGTAGCATCAGGATGTCTCCTCTACTAAAGTTAAAAGCTGCTAAACTTTGCTGCCTGTGCATTTGCCTGGACCAGCTAAGAAAGCCAAATACCCCACATTACATTCCCTTCACAGAACAGGTAGACACTCTCTTTTTTCTGATAGCTCCACAAAAAGCCGGCACCCATTCATTGGCCCTCCGCGCCCCTCTGCTCCCTGCTCATGTTGATCAGGGTCCCAGCACGGGCTCTTGACTGTCCTTTTTCCTCTGTGTACCACTTCCCCATCCTATTCCTACTCATGGCTTAGTATCTCACAACCCTCCTGATGGAAAGAATGGGACCATAACCTGCATGGCTTATTTCTGCCTGTGCCGAAGACCTTTTAGGGACCATTCTAATGGAACCAGGAGGAGTTTCTCTTTTTCTTTTAATACTCTAAGGGTCTATCTTTTCTAATCTCTGAGTGGGGACTAGCATTCAGAGCTTTGCTGGGGCCAGAAGCGTATGTAACGTTCCACCAAATTGGTCCCAAGCCCTGCCAACTCACATGATTGGTCTTGAAAATTGGGTCATTCTGATTATTATCTTGTGTTTCTCTATGCTGCTTAGATATTGACAACATATTTAACTACTGCTAGCTCAAAAATCACAGCAAACCAATGCTATGTGCCTCATGAAGACTTACAGAGGGCATGATGTGCGGTTTCTGAGAGACTGCATGGCACAGGGGTAGAAACTTCTGTTTCTATTCTGCTCCGACATTCTGTATGTTAAGATCAACACAAGATTAGAAACTTCTGTTTCTATTCTGTTTTTATAGAGTAACAGGTATTGCAAAAGACAGAACAGAACTTTACAGTCATCTTTCTTTTAATTTGTTTTTTTGCTCTGGAATTCCAAAAAATGTAGTCTGTTAATATGATTCCTGATTTCTCAGTCCAGCAGTTCAATTTTATTATTGATCCCTGATTGGATACACCAAGCCTCAGACCAGCAAAATTAGTGCAGCAGACAAAGAACGTTAAGATAATGATAGTGACAGTATGCTATTTTTTAGAGAGAATTTCACAAAATAGCTAAGAGGATCCAGGCAAATGTCTGACATTGAGAGTGCATTGCAAATAATTGGAATCTAATACATCAAAACAGAAAACTTTTTTCATGTAGTGTCTGCTTTCTAATTGCAAGGGTGGCTTCTAAATTGTCTTTCCAAAAGGCATCCAAGTGATTCTTTTGGTCTTTTACCCTTGTAAGACTTGAATTTCAAGTCTGAGAAAAGCCCTGGATCTGACATTTTCCTTACTATACCCCTCTTCCTTCCTAAACATCCTTCAGGAGTCTCTCAGCCCTGCAGACAGTTCCTATTAAACGCTAACTGTGGTATCATTAACATTTTCTAATTAAACAGTCCAAAGAAAAACATAATCCTTTAACTGCCTTTTAAAAACCTAAATGAAATTACTCTATGTAGCTGGGTGAGGGGTTGTTTATTCCTTTTGATGGTATCCTCCAGGCAATAGATGAAAATGATGTATGTTGAAATGGGCTGGCTTACTGCAACTGTCTAGTCATGGTACCAATGCAGGAAATTTCTGAATTACTTAATCTGCTGGGAGAGGGGGGAAATTCCATAGACTAGCCTAGTTTATACTATTGCCTAAATTAAAATTTGAAAACAACAGTTCAAAGATAAATAGATCTAATAAAAACATCCCAACTCTACAGCTTCTGTACATTAATATGACAAAGATGATTGTTTTTATTCAGAAAAGAGAGGACAGGAAAACTATATTGAAAATTATTTTAATAATTCAGTGCTTGCCTATTTGTACAAAATCTAGTCAATTTGAATCACATAATTTTTATTATCACGATACATGTTTTAGTATTTGTTATTTGGGTAACACTGTAAATCTAAGCAGTGCCTCCAAATTCATTAAAAAATGCCCTCTGCTAAGTAGCTGACAATGTAATTTGGATGGATGTTTAAGAAGTAGCACATGGTTAAAGAAAAATAATACAATGGAACTCAATATTGGAAAATTCCTTACAAAAATGATTTTGAAGGAAAGAGAACGAATGAAACCAAGTTATAGATGGCATGTTAGATGCTGTTTCATATGGAACGGCGCATCTATACCATATTATATAGTATTTGAAGAGTAATTGCACTCTAAGATTTACATGGTTTCTGATTAAAGCCACATCTTCTGACTGCTTTGAGAGCAATGTGCACGATGAGATTAACCTGGATAGGATCACATACTAATCTGCAGAGGAAGGTATAGTTTGTGGTGAAAATACAGGGATCTGAGATCAGATGTTGAATGAAACAAAACTTGAATTTAAGTAAGTCCTAAAAGCCAGTAGAGGAAGAGAAGAACAAAGGCTGCGAACAGGGCAGGAAGAGCATGGTTAAAAATAAATGAGAGAGGAGGAAGAGTAAGGAACAGCAGTGAAGAGAAAACAAAGATGCTATTTCTAATAGGAATTGAGAATAAGCTGAATATTGTAACAATAAGAACTGAACCCTTCAACTGCTGTTGAACTCCTCTGGCTTGTACGTGTGTCCGCTGCCTTTCCGTTTGCTATCCAGATGTTACCTGTGTTGTGATCGCAAGCTATAGGTGGGCATACAGCTGTGCCTGCTTTACCCCTGGAATTTCTTTTATACCGAAAGATTTTGTTTAGACTATCTTTCTGCCCAGTCTTGGAGCAGAGCAAAGCCATTTGAGTATCAGTTTGATCTGGCACATCTTTTGAGAGAATCAACAGAGCGCTTGGGAAAGCAGCAGATACACCTTATCTCATGTTCATGTACATGCATGCAGCAGAGCAGCTGATGAATGGGCCCCTCTTCTGCTGCTGCCCCAAAAGCAAGAGTTCAGGTAAGGTGAGGGAGGGCAAGCGGCTGTGCTGACATCGTGAAGGGAAAAAGCTGTCATCTCCTGGTGGAGACAAAGAACATGCAAGGGAAAAGGGATTAAAAACCTGTGCGCTTGCTTAGCCAGGGAGGTTTGACTGGCCTAGGAGCAGAGCAACTGGCTCATCTGCTGAGATGAGAAGGCAAGAGAGGCAGCAAAGCAGCCAGTGGGTTACTGCATGTGTAGAGATGAAGGGACAGTGCAATGGCCCTGCTGACTCCATCGCTTCGTCAGGACATGTAAGGATCGGTAGAAATCAGAGCAATCCACTCCAGTCAATGCGTTCAAAGGGAAAGTCTGCATTGGAGAGGAATGGCAATGTGCAAGGGCTTCCCACCGTGGCTTTGCCCTGAAACCAGCAGGAACATCCTTTGATTTTGTTGCTGGCTTTGGAGCCACCCCTGAAGCACAGGGGTGCCCAGCGGGTGCGATTGCTGCGGCACGGCAGGGCAGTCCCAGCGTCAGCCCCGGAGCTCAATGCCGGGAGCCTGGCTGCCCGTCCCGGCTCTTGGGCTTGCTCTGCAGCGAGGGCAGGGGCTCGCACCTTGCCATCTCTGTCTTCACACCACCAAACTGTGAATAGTGATATTCACCTTTCTTGAAGGTGTTTTCTGCCAACTAATTCAGTAACGCCTTTGAAAAATGCAAAGGGATCTGGAAGCACGACCCACTTTTACCCCTGTTGTTCGTACATCAGAAAGCCTCGCATGTGCAACTGTGGCATTCAGTGTGCAGAGGGCAAGCCTAGCGGATGATCGGTCTCATAAAACTGGCACTGCAAACATTTCCAAGCAACATACAAAACAAAAAAAATAAGCCTGGCCTATATGTTCCTTGGAATTGGTCCCTGAAGTCCTTCAGATGCCTTTGAGTGTGTATATATAGACACACACACACACGTAGGTATATCTATATATTCATAGACATATACACACAGGGAAAGAGAGTAAGAGTGACTATATACTATGTACATATATATAGTACCTAATAACATAGTTTTGATTTAGGTAACAGCAGGCGACCAGTTAAATCCTCTGGTTTGTATATGAAAGTACGGGAGTGTGAATGGGAGAAAAAGGAGGAGGAAAAGTACAATTTGATAGTAATCTTGACGTCAGTCAGATTTGCACCAAATACGGCTAATGGTTGCCTTCCGAGTGCTTACATTCAGGAGGAGAGGGATGGACTAAATCAAGGCAAAATGCATCTCTCTGAATGTATTCCCACGATGCACAATGTGCAGAGTGCTAAAACGTTACCCCGAGATGGGGGTACGAGGCTGTGGGGCAGGGGGAGTGAATGCTGAGCGTGCTCACGTCGCCACTGTTGCTATGATACAAGTTTCAAGTATTTCTTTTTTTTTTTTTCATTTCTTTCTCCTCCCTCCCACTCTCCACTCTCCCCCTTCCCCCCTACCCCTCTTTTTCACCTGTTGCTCTGGCTGAGACTAGAGGAGCTGGAGAAAAGCAGCGCCGATGAGGGGCTGGTTGGACCCCCTTTACGGGGACGGCTTTGCCTGTGGGTCAGGGAGTTGCTAATGGGGCATATGAATACCCAAAGGGTCATGTCTCATTGCCATGGCAAGCCAGATTTCATCATACGAACTGGGTGCATTCGTGTCAAGGAAGCGGCTTTCAGTTTTAACGTACCCTAAACTTTCTTTCTCCCCTACACCCGGCTCGGTTGCTCGGAAAGTTGTACTCCAGGCTGCTCACAATGTAGCTATCCACAATTCATCAGACACCTTAAGCTGCAAGTTTTTCAGAGTGCTGTTTTGGTTACAGGTTCTTAACTGCTGCTCATCTCCTGCTGATATTGCACAAAACCTGCCAAAAGCCTTCTTTTGTAGATAGAAATGAATCTGGATTAGTTTCCAGACATTCTGTCAAGAAATTATACAGCACATAAGCTCCAAAAAGCAGGTTTTGTTTCCATGGCCGTTTCAGTACAGGCATTTATCTACTTTTATCCACATATGGTTTGTTTTTCAGAAAAAATTCAAATAATTCAAATGCACATTTCAAATGAGAGTGCTTAACAGTCAGGAATAGTTGCTTTATTTTACACAGGGCTTCTAGCGGTTCAGTGTGGCTGAACACTTCCCTTTTGTGTTGCTTAACATAAAGAGTAATCTGACAGAGAAATAAGCAGGTCTAGCAATTTTCATTTAATTTAGCATTTCTTTTTTAATTATGCGTATATTTCTAAATGTAGATGTTGATCTTGAATGGTTGCTATTCAAATTGATATGCTCGTGTGCTAATTTAAATGGTGATGTTAATGTGAATCGGCTAATATCTCAACCCCACACTGTTCAGTAATCTGCAACATCCAACACTTTTATCTCTTTTTTTCTCTCTAGCACTGCAGTGATAACACCCATCATTGCCAATCAGATATGAATATAGTAGGTGCTTGGAAGAGAGGCTATACTGGAAAGAATGTTGTGGTCACCATCCTGGATGACGGCATTGAAAGAAACCATCCAGACTTGATGCAGAATTATGTGAGTCTCTGCAGTAGTCTAGATTTGCTGCTTTATATATACCCTGCAATAAATTTGCCGCTGATAGAGAGATGAACACGTTCTAGTTACTGGAGAAAGAGGGAGGAGGGAAGGAGGGGGCTCGTACGAGGATTTCCTCAAATGGTAACACCAATGGGAAGAAAACATTCTTCCAGGAGAAAAACAGACAGCTTTTGGTAATCTGTGTTCTTTTAAGACTATATGCTGTCTGAATGTCTTTAATATCTGGATGCCTTTCGTAATTGAGTCCTGAATTTCTGAAGGGCTGGAACCAATCATCTGAAGTTCTTTCTCTTCTCTATAATTATTTTACTTAATATCCACACACTCTCAACACTCTCAGAACTTAGGAATGGAATACACTGCTTTTGAGTTAATGCATGCAGCTGAAGTCCATTTTTGGCCAATATATTTAGCTAGCAAGACAGCAGATTTTCTCAAAATGCTGTAATTTTAGGCATACCTTCCTACTTATTTATTTTTGAAGTTATTTATTTTATTGCTAGAAATAATATTAAAGGGAGAAGACATGACTCGTTGTGAGTCACTCAGTTAAGAATGGGTGTAGAACGTTTTGGGGTCTTTCTAGTAAATCTCTGTTAACTCCAGTGAGTCCCCTCCCAATTTGTAATAGAACTGTCTCCTTTGTTTACCATGTGTTTCATATAGCCTCAGGAGGTTTCTGTTTGCTTGTGGTTCATCACATTTAAATGATCGGTTTAATGTACCTCGGAAGGATTGCATAACATAAGCAGAGGCTGCCTCACTAGTGGGTGATTTCTTGATTTAGCGTCGCACTTTGAAGCTGTGTAGAATGTCAGGGCTGTGCTTTGCTGGAGTGATTATTCCCATGCTTCAAGAACAGGCATTACCTAAAAGCACATGACCGTGAGGACCTTATTATTTCTCTGAAATGAAATGTGCAAGCTCTATGTTCACAGGAGGTAAGAAAACAAATATATTTGGACTGAGTCAAATTGGTGAAGATGACCAATACAGGGCAGGTATTTACCTTCAGGCCCATAAGAGATGTAGATCTTGTGAGAGAGACCTATGCTGAACACAGGCTTTGTGTCATATCATCTCGACAGAGCATTCAAGAGATGAAGAGGATGATAACATCATTAACAACCCATCAAAACTACAGTTGTGTCCACAGCTCTCAAGTCATTTATTTTAAGTTAGCCACACTTATATCTGTATCCTTCCCCATCCTGCATGTAGAACTCAGCTTTAAAATACATGAGGAGGACTGCATAAGCACAAATGACAGGATATTGCCTCATTTGTCAACATATGCCTAGTTTGATCTTAATGCCACATCTTTCATTTTAATCTCTGAAGTCATTTAAACAAACCAAATACACTTTTACTTCCTCATTGAATGACCCAGACTGTATCAGACGTCACTGCATCCCAATACTGTCCTTCCACTGAATTTAAAGCAGCTATTTATTCCCTTACCACCTCCTCTCTCCTTTTCCTTGTGCCAACAAGGAATTCCCCCAGAGCAATACACATTGCTTGTTTGATGACAAATGCCTTCTATATGTCGGATTATTGCTGGTGTGTCTGCAAACAGGAATATTTGAGGTGGATGTGGTAACTGGTTTTGAACAAAGAGAAGATTAAGAAGAACTGCTTACCATGTCAACACACCACACACTACCACATCAATTAATGGGAGACATACAAACCAGCAGCTATTTGCTCTATAAACTATTTTCAGCTCTAAGAATCTTGGTAAATGTAAAATATGGAGCAAAAATAGGCAGATATTTTGCATATATTTGAAACAGTTACACACCCAGATAAATGAGGGGATGTTTAGGGAGATACCTTTTATTTCCAAATGGGAATGCAGTT
This sequence comes from Dromaius novaehollandiae, assembly GCF_036370855.1. Classification (NCBI taxonomy): domain Eukaryota; kingdom Metazoa; phylum Chordata; class Aves; order Casuariiformes; family Dromaiidae; genus Dromaius; species Dromaius novaehollandiae. Next base: position 11,897,260 of record NC_088130.1, on the reverse strand, counting down.
TAAGTTGCATTTCAAGCTATATTTTAATAAAAATATTCTTAGGAAAATGATATTATTTGTGTTCCTTAAAGCTATGACTGCAGTTTCATTCATCATCTTGTAGATAATTTCTTGAATCTTGAAACATTTAGCAAAATCCTGATTTTGAGAATGAACACTCTTAATTTCCAAGTTTCTTAGAAGGAATATAGTCTCTTGGCTTAATAAAACACCTCTTTCTACTCCCTCACAGATATTGGAACTATGCTTTTTCAGGGCATTCGTTATCCTCCTCCCTTTTCCAAAAATGAAATAAAATGTGTAAATCCTGTAATTATTAAATATATAATCCTTTCCTAAAAAATGCAATCATCATAAAACTGCAGGAATGTTAGTTAACCTAATTACTCTCTTGTAGAAACCTGCTGAAGAATGTATAGGTCACATGAGTCAATGACTAATTAATGAGAAACTGGTTTTCTTTGTCCTGTTGGCTACAGGATTCGCAGGCCAGTTTTGATGTCAATGGAAACGATTTTGACCCCATGCCTCGGTATGATGCCAGCAACGAGAACAAGTAAGGCACTATGACATTCATGACATTTTCAATGCAGTTCTTCAAGTAGAACGTACCAATTCTGCTACAAAAGTCAAGGAAACTTGAATCTTCATAAATCAGTGTGATCTGCATTTAAATCTCTGTGAAATATGTATTTATGTCTCTCCCACGCACGCTGCATGATACTTATTCTTTGAATGCATTTAGAGACATCTGAGAATACATAAAAATTAGTTTGAAAGTTCTGGGCTTGTGAAATGAACCATTTTCAATCCCTTTGGGATGCATCATAAAGGGGGTGATTTACCTTTTCTAGGTGTCGTCTCAATGAGTTATTGAGGGTGTGTTATGTGTGAGAACTGACTTAGCTTCTGACTCTCTAGAGCTTTATAGACTTGGCGTTTTGAAGAAATTTGCAAGTTAATGAAGATTTTACTCTCTAGCCATCTATTTTAAACTCTAATGGAGATTTTATGTACGGAGGTTTGCTAGACACCATATAGAACCCAGAAATAGCAATTCTTTCTGTTTATAGTGTCCGTGGCTGATGACTGGTTAAATATGTCTGTATGAGTGCTGTATTTCTGCATCAGGGTACAGCTTCCTGGTATTTGTCATTCCAACCCTGCTCTTCTTTGGATGTACTATGGCGAAGGCTGGGGGAGACGCTGGGGAGGGCTGTCTCAACTCAGGAAGCAGGCCATGGGTATCTGAGGGCAGTTATTTGTCAGTTAAATCTTTAAACTTCGTACTTGTATTAGAGGAAGAAAAATCCAACTAGTTGTCAAAATGCTATCTGTGCATTTTGTTTTGCTGAGGTTTCTTTTATCAAGAAAGCATTGAGTATTACTTGCCTGCAGAAGAGAGACAACAAGAGATAAAACCTTTTCCTTTACACAATCCAAATGATTTTGGGTTTGTGTTCTTCCTGTCCTATGATCCCACAAACTTTCTCCAGAAGAATGCAGCTGGTCTGAGCTAATTCAGTGGGAAATCAACAACAAAACTTAACATTGGCTTAACTGGAGAAACTGACTGGACCAACCTTGGACAATGTTTAGATAGGAGAATACACTCTTTGTCAATACTTTCTGCATAATAGCAGGAAAAATACATGAACAGGCTGAAGATCAGAACCACGTTACACATATCTGCCTGTTATATATAGCTTCCCCTGTCCTACCATGAATCTCAGGGAGCTGTCATAGCTACCCTCAGCCATATGGGGAAATAGCCTTGAAAACTGAGGTGATTTCTTCCAAATACTTACTTGGTTGGTCAGCCTGGTTCTGGTTAAGTATTGGTAGGCCAGGATGAGAACTATGTAAGGATTTAGCTCTTAAGAAAACTATATAAATACATATACATACACACACACATATCTAAGTTGTGATGATTAGAAATATTGTTTAACATAAAAATATATTATGCTGATATTAATTGGAATAATAATAGTTTATTTATTTGGGGTTGAAATCTTAGCATATGTTCTTAGTCAGTTGTTCTTATTTGATGCTGTTTACATGCTGCCAAATATTTCTGTCTAGAAACAAGTACATGCAAGAACTATTTCTTCTCTCCCCTTTTGCCCGTTAGGCATATCTTTCTCGTTCTATTTTCATACAGAAGCTCAGTTTACTGAATCATGTCTGCTTCTTCTTTACTAGAAATCTCCCAAAGCAAGAATACAATGAAAGAGTAAAAAGAAATTCAGTAAAACCCTTTGCTTTGAAATGCATAAACATGCTGCACATGTAGGCTAGTGTAACTTTTAGCGAAAAGAAAACACTGATATAGAACAAATGGTGGAAAGAGCCAGTTGCCACATTGACTCAGTTAAGTTAGTGACAAGCCAAGGATTTCAGACCCATGTACCCATAAGAAAAATGTTAATACTGTACTGAAGTTGTTAGGAAATATTCCCAAGATTCTGTTCATTGAAACAGAAAAATGAATTAAAAAGTATATCAATTCTTGCTCTTTTCAAAAAGTCTTTTACTTTTCTTACAGTTGAGGAATTTCATTTGCTTTGATTATCTCCATTTTAGAGATAGCCAATAACTGGTATAGAAAGGTCAGAATCAGTAAATGTGCTAAAAATTGGTGCCCATTAAGATAAATCTTTGATTTGGCTTATGAGATGTCACAGGACTACTGGCTAAGGTTTTAAACATACTAGTCACCTGAAAACAGAGTAGCAACTTAAGAACATAAATCATTTATAGCCTTGAGTATAGAGGCATTGCCAGTTTGCATGCTGCAATACCTAACTTGTGCATGACTGGCCACTTCAGCATCAGCCCTAACTTGAAATTAGGCGCTTGTATTTTCGCTGGTACGCTTGTGGGACACATCCTGGCTCATCTGTGTGAAGACATTCCTGTGCTTGGAGTTGCGGTGTGGCCAGGGTACAGCTGGAGGTCTCCCAGTTCAGGTGAGGGATTTGCCCTCTCTGTGAGGTGAGAGAATTTGAGGGATTTACCCTCTTTGTTTGGTGCTGCGAGGAGCCACATGTCTCCAGCCGAGCCTTTGCCTTTAGCTGGGTACTGGAGCCATCGCTTTCTCACAAAACATGTCCCAAAAAGGAGGCCATCTTCCCTTTTATTGATGATTAGAGATAGATAAAGGATATAAAACTGGACAGGTTAATATATCTCTTCAGGCTTTGAATTTTCCTGTCCTGCCTCCGAGGTGAATACTCCCACTGCCTGGTTCCCGAGGGCCCGAGGTGGGACGTGGTGGTAGGGACCTCGGCCGGGAGCTCGGCTGCGCTTTCCCAGCGTTGTCAGGAGGTCTGGACGAGAGCCTCAGCCCAGAGCCTGCGTTTGGACACGCAGGTGACCTGGAGCATGGAAGGGCTTTAAGCATAGGCTTACTTGGCAGCCCAACCTCCGCGTAGAGGCTCCGTGTTTTGGATTTGCAGATATACCGAGCCTGGTAAGCAGCTCTTCAGTATAGTCAATATTTTGTGGCTGTAGCCCTTCCTCCCCTAATTCCTACTAGACTCAACAGAAATTAAATGACTACATAAGCATTAGAAAGACTTACTAGCAGCCCATCTATATTTTTGTGTGTCCAGCATATCTTTTGAAATCTTAGCAGGAATTGTGATTGTCCAGTATATGCGATCATTTGGCACTAGATATCTCAAGCTGTGCCTGAAAGTTGAGGTAACCACAACCAGGGAACACTCTGAAAGCCTTATTTTACAGAGTAAGTCTTTGTAACATGCAGGATCAATTTAGTTGATTCCTGCTTCCTGCTATAGCAACTAGGCAACATTGCATAATGGCAACTTGTATCTTCCAGTAAAGTTGGGATGTACAAATGCGCTATTGTTTCACAAAATGATCTGGTTTATTCTTCCTCATTTTATAAACCATATTTAAGGGGTGGAATGATAGAGAGTAAAAAGAAATGCTGTAAAAATAAGCAGGTGTCTCTGAGCAGCTTTACACACAGCTGTGAAACATCAGGGTACTGGGTCTGTTTGCTAGCTTTTCACTTTTAATTAGTAGTGAAGGCTTTCTGTTGCTGAGGCTTATTAGTAAGGAAAAAGGAATGAGAAAGAATTAACTGTGGGTTTGTGAAGAGACTGTAGATAACCAGAGTGGCACTTTACAGAATTATATTTTTAAAGTTTTCAATTAAATCTTCTCTTAGCTAAAGAGAATTGGAGGGCAGAAAGAAACATTAGATTAATCTTTCAAGCCTTGTAGTCAAAACCAGGGTGGGACGATAGTTTCTTTAACTACTATGGTATGTAGGAGTCCTGCCAGAAGTTTACTTTGGTTTCTACAAACTGGCAGCAAATCATGAAGCTTGTAAATGGTACAGGCCTATACTAGAACTTCCTTTTGCTCAGAGGCTAAAGACGGCAGTCAGCTGTGGATGAAGTCATTCCTGCTATGCAAAGCATCTTGTTTTGGTTTACTGCTGAGTGCTGCTGCTTAATTCTTTTTCTGTTACTTCACCGTTACCTGTAAACATCTATGTTAAAACAACTGTGCATTATCAGTCTTTAGACAGAACGCAGATGGGCTCTCTGAGTTATACCCTGCCCATTGAATAGCCTCAGAAATTAAACAGAAAAATACATAACATTAAATGTGTTTTTATTTGGACTAGGCAAAAAGATATTTTTCTGTTTCATGAGAAATTTCTGGGGCTGATATTTCAGAGCTTAAGTTTCATTCTGGCATTTTTTAAAACAGATGATGCTTTTAAAAACTCCTTTAAATAATACCCGTTGACTTTGACGGAGTTCTTACTATACTTACTTAAGAAAAAGTAAAAGTAAGCCTATCATTTCTGTTTTGGAGATACAAAGTTACTCCTTTGGATGCTCCCTCACATTTTTCAATGATGCGTTCCACTGCACTAATAACTGTTACTTTAACAACCTCCTAAATTATTTTTCAATAGGACTTGTGAAGCAAGAATTTTTGAAATCAGAAATTTTTTGCTGTTCAAAAATCATGAGAAACACAAGCTACTCCTTGACTTCCTAATGTCTGCACTTTACAATATCTGGACAGTTTTATATCTTATGTCACAATGGCAAAGAAGTTAATGAGCTAATGAGTTTCAATCCTGCTCCATCCCACATAATTACATTGTTCTTCAGTGGCAGACCAATACATCCATTCCAATCTGTTATTACTTTCCTTTATTAGTCGTATTGATGAAGTTGCTCAATAAAATGCCAGGGGCTTAATATTCTTCCAATCGTGACAAGCTGCTAGTTTACACAAGCTGATTATGTAGAAGACCTCTAATATGTCCTAATCATTTAATCAGAATGGATATTAGATATTTAACAGGGAGATCAGCTTCTTTTGCCTCCTGGATGGTCAATAAAATAAAAGTAGGAAGCTGCATGACTCTGCCATGTCACTATTCAGAGCAGGTCTCAGAGGAACCGAGCACAGCCAGAGACAGGGAGCCTGGAGTCTCTCATGGCCAGCTTGAAAGATCAGAAAACTTCCTCTTGTATCAGCATTGTAGAAAGGAGCGCTAACAGCTGGAAGTATCTGTCTATATAGTTTCTACGTTTTGATTGCCAGTATGCAGTTGTTATTGCTTTGAAATTGGTGTATCATGTATTGAAGACAAAACTGAAGGGAAAATGAGCTGTATTGCGAAGCGTTGCCGTACCATCTTGTGCTTTATCTTTTGGGTAGAGACCAATTCTGCTGTCAGATGTCTATTCATAACAAAAAAAGACTAGCAATTGTTTTAGACTTATCACTGGTTTTTGCTTATATCTGCTCAAGGCTACCCTGTGGAGCTGAACTGTAAATCCCGAGGCTTTCACCTGTGATGAGGGACTGAGAAAGCCAGTTCTTAAGTTATGGGAGAGAGTCAAACTCTGGAGACAAGCTGGGCTGAGGTGTCAGCCTGTGTCGGAGGGAATCTCTGTTCTTAGCGTTGGCTCTTTTCCTAAGCTCCAACTCTTCCTCTAGACTTTCTCCAGACTCCAAAGGCTTAAAACCCAACGGATTCAGTGACAGCATCATCTGGCAGAGTGTGTTCTGTCAGATGTCAGTGAAGCATCTGTGATAGATAAATCTCCCCCACAACAAGAAAATAATTAGTGGAGAGAATTTACTTAATGCTCTCTGTAGTGATGCGGTGCCCTGTAAAACACACTTACCCCGAGCACGGCACACTTAATTCCTTGTGCCAGTGACTCAATGGCAGGTGGCTAGCATGTCTCAGCTTGTCTGCAAACTTAAAGGACTTTGCTGAGGATTGTTAGGAAATTACGGATTTTACGGTTGTTTTCTATGATGTGGTGAAGTGTTCACTTATGAAAAGCAGGGTCTGAACCAGGCAGCCGGTTAAGATAGAGGCAATTGGTATAGAAGCCGCAGTCAGAGATTGCAATCCTGATTTCTCGTGTTTTGGTGCTATTCTGGTTTTAAACTCACTGCCCTTATGACCATATCCCATTGTGCTGCAATTTTAGCAGATGTTAATAATGAAGTCGGGTTCAGGCTGTGTCAGTATTCAGCTAGATTGCCACATTTTACAAGGAGCGGTGTTAGTGATTCACCAGCTAGTATCCAAGTTAATTATCATCTGGTGACCCAAAAAAGCATCTAGGGGCATGATGCAGCGTGGAGATCATGAGATATTAGGTCCGTGTTCTTGCCAGCTGCTGTAGTTAAAGGTCCCACTGTAGTGATTGTAAAAATAAGGGAGATAAACCTTGTCTTAAAGCTCAACTTGCAGAATCATGCTGTGCTGAAATGGGTTTTCTTTACAGATTCGTTTGGAGCTTATTTTTCTTCATTTCCTGTTTTTAACTGTTACTTCGAGTCCCTGTACACTGTTACCGAATGAACCTGCCTGTTCTTCAGATGGCTGTACCTCAGGGGTAATCCTCCTATATCCTTTGTTTCCCTTAGGGAAAGACTGAGAGGCTTGATGAATGTCTGTAAAGCTTTTTGGGAGGAAAACGTTCTTCTCATGAAAGAAAAATCTTGTAGAAACATCGTTCAAGAAGCCCCACCACCCAGTGGTTTTGGTTATATTTCACTTTTATTCTAAAACAGGATTTTAAGCGATAGGACGAGAGAAAAAGTTCTGCACGAAAACAAGCAAAACATTGATGTTTGGGAACGTTGATGCTGCCTCAGTCAGTGCGATCGTTCGAAACGCCCAGAGAAACTGTAAGGGGACCCCAGAATTGCTGGTAACTGCAGACAATTAGCTGGGATAGCGGAGAGGCCGTCTTTGTCGGGCTGACTCACTCAGCCCCGACGAGCACTCTCATCAGTGGTCTTTAAGGTCGGTCCCTTGTTAGAGCTTTTCACTTTGACAAAACAGTGAAAGATTCATTGGACTACAGGGCTGATTCAGTAGCCTTTTGATCCAGGTTCCAGCATCGGCAGTAGAAATCGTCCTAACGAAAGTTTTGTCACGCTGCCCAAAATTGTCTTTTTAGTAAACTCTTCTAATCTGCTCATTATGTTATCATGCTGCATTACATAATCCCCTCCAAAGTGCACAAGTGGTTTGAGTTATAATTTTTTGAGCGCCAAAGGAAGGACGTTTCTTTGAGTAGTCACTGAAATCGAGAGAGGTCAAACAACCGAGGGATAAACAAAAACAAACTTCTGCCAGAGCTGTTCGCAGAAAGAAAAAGAAAAAAAAAAGCCCTTTTTCAGTACCTTGGGGTTGGTTGCTGAGTGATGTATCTCGCCGAATACTTGGCGTTCGAGGTGCAGCCCTGTTCCCTGGGAGAATTGATGAAGCTCGCAGGTTCTCAGATGCTGAACCACAACACGACAGGAAAGCTGCTCCCCTGTTTCTAATTACTGCAGTACCAGACAATGAGCTCACAAATGAAGTGACAGTCTGAAGTGTTGTGCAACTGCCTCCTGTTCCTTTATGTAAATAATTGATAACAATGAGTCACATCCTCCCTTTCGATTCAAAGTCAACAGGAGAAGGGATAGAAGCTGTGACAGTTACTGTATCTGTGATTTTCACTTCTCTGAATTGTTTTCTTATGGAAAGTCAGAAACGAAAGTTTTTTGTTCTCAGATGTTCTTTTTGCTGGGGTTGGTAGCTCATACAAGTGTGTGTCTGTATTTTGAGGTTTTGAACTTCGGAGGTGATAGTCTACAACTACACTAGGCTAGTTTCAATTCACTATAATGACGGGTTACTTTCTGGTTGTTTTATATTTAAGATCTACAGCTGAGCAGAATTTGAGCGAGAAAACATACTTCTCTGTGCTGTCCCCTTTCGAGACCTTGCAGATATTAGAGAAGTTGAAGAGAATGGCTCCGCTCTGTGTGTGGTGATGGGCTTTACCAGCTGACTTCACTGGAGCCAGCCCAGTCTAAGGCAGCACAAAATCTGGCTCCTTGAGACTTCCCAGCCAGCACATACATGCCCAAAGCATGTTTGGATTCCCCCTTTAATGACTGTGGCATTAAAAGCAAACCTCTAGGTACAAGTTTGATAAAGTGATTGTGAATCCAAAGGCAAAAGCTGTTAACTGAAGCTTTTTCTTTTAAATGATATACTTTTAACAGTTGAGCTCTGCAAAAGTTATGCTATAAGCATACATCTTAATGGAATTAATAGATTTTTTTATAAGACATTTTCAGGGTAAAAATTTCAGGCATTGCTTTTTCTTGAAAATGAAGAAATATGCTTCTGTGTAGATTTTTTGCTGAAGGCAGGCTTAGTTCTGTATTAAGTTTAATTATTTTCTTACAGTTTCCAGCTTTGTTTTACGTTACCTTGATTTTGTTATTTTTCTCAAAGATATACAGTTGAATCTATTAAGTTTGATGCTTTAAGCAAAGTCAGATTGCTCTCTTGAAGGCAAGATACTGTTTTTTCCTGAAGGAAAGCAATCAAGGTAGAGAAATTCAGATGCAGAGGTAAAGAAATGGGTGTAATTGCACTGCTGGGGTCTCTACTACAAAAAATTTACCTGCTTTGAAAATCATTTATGTTTCAATAGCACATCATAGTATCCCAAAGCAATCCTCTAATCTTTAGCAAACTGAGGTACAGACTACGGCCTAATTACTTCTCCAACATGCGAGATGGTGAGGCTGTTGGCTAGAGGTCAGGGTGCCAAAGAGAATAAAATAAGGTATGTCTTCTTCTTTCAGCCTCAACTTACTTTCCTGCATTACTCTTCTTATTACTGTGTAAACATTGGACGAACAACTACTAACTTTTTCTCCAACTTAGTGAGTGTGTAAGAATTAGCCTACTTATGTTAAATCTCCTTTTCCAATTAAGATCTAACCTTGCTTCTGCCGAATTGGTGATACAAGGCTCATAAAAAACAATTATTTATCAACACAGATAAGAGTAGGATTTGAATTTATTTCAAGAAGAATTACCTCACTCATCTTTGAAATGGAGACAGCTCTAAAGAGAAATGTGATCTCCATTTAAGTGTGCACAACAGCATCAAATGGAATTTAGGATTAAGCACAATACATATCTAATTGAAATTGCACTCAGAATTCAGAATAGGTAAGAAATATTTTTCTGAGCCAGAGTTTGGTGGGGACCCAGAGTTATAAAATATCCATTTCTTTTAACCGTTGTCCCACTGCAAAATCAGTCATCTGCTGTTACAATGACATGTGCAACATGGATAAAGATCCATCCATGACCTGCCTGCACATCGCTGTATTGCTCCTCTGTTTTGCCTCATGACCCTAGGATCCGTGCATATGTCAACATCTTCCTTGCACGAAAGCATAAATCTCTTTTTTTCCAAGAGCATTTCCCTACACCATTTTTTAGGGATCCAGTGGGTTTCTTTTCCTGCCAAGGAAGAGTAAACATGAAGGCTCAAGATCTGCATTCTTGTATTCCTAGGCTATTTTTCAATTCTGATTTTGTGTGATTTTTAGTAGAACTGGTATTGTATCTTTTTGGGGGGAGGGTTTTTTGTGTTTTGTTTGTTTTTCATTACACAGAAATGATGGGGCTCTAATGTAGAGATTTCCAGGTAAAGGGAGATTCCTCAAGCACTGCAGGATCTCTCCAGCTGCTACATTTCTGTGTCAGTCTGGATGAAAACCGTGAATCAGGATAAATAGTGACTGACGATATACTGTCATACAAAAGCTTGAGAAACAGAAGATGAGCAAGTTGAAATGTCTAAGTATAGAATGTATTCATAACAGGGAAGGCTCATGGCCATGAATTTAAGGTGATAAAGAACATAGGTGTTAGTAGTACTTTGTTTTAGTCCTGGAGATCTAGGAATATGGACAGGCCTGAAGGAGCGGTTTTAGGGCTTATTTTTCCCAGTTATACCAGCTGGTCTAATAAAAGGTATTACCTATACCTATATGCCTTGTCCTACTTAAAAAGGATTGTAAAATTCAAGGTGAGACTTGGGGAATCGCAGAACATTCCTGCTTCAAAAGTAACAATTAACCTGCCTAAAGAGCAGGGAAATTTCCTCACAAATCCTTCTGCATCTTCCTACTATAGTCATATTTCTTTCCAAATTTACTTGTGCATATGTTATTATGACAGGCATGTGAACTTTTTTTAAATAATTCAGAGAAAAAAATGAAACAACAACAACAAACAGTGGCTAGTACGGAAAAAACAAAATACTGTGTTCTAATTTATAAAAAGACACAGTTCTGTGCCATGCTAATGATGTTCATGGTGGTCTTTTTATCAGGAGATGGCTGCATTCACACCCCAACCCTTTAATTATATACTAGTACCCACGAGTAATTTTAGTAGCTTTAGAAGGATTCTTTATGGTCACAGATATCTGAAGCATTAGCCCTGCAGGCCTGCCTTCATGGTGAGGCTGACCACAAGATCAGACGATGAGATAAGTTACTTTGTCTGCACGCAGACATGTTTTGGAATAAGGGACTTTTACTCCAGAAAAGTGGAGCTGTTGCTGGGCTGCTGTTTCCACAGTTCTTCGGCTGGTCTCCTTGTCCCAGAAGGCAATGCTTAACACCTGTAACGGTGGTGGTGACGGGAGGAAGCATGGTCCAATGCAGCTAGAGAACGAATGAAGAAAAAGAGAGAAACATCCATATTTCTTCATTTCCGTAAATCATAGCATTTCAGGTACTGAATTCAGCAACTGCAGATACACTTTTCAGAGGAATGTGTGATATCTGCAGATGGCACTGTCTCTCTAATGCCTAGGGTGCCTACCAGCAAAACAGGTGGAGGGCCTCTGAAAATCTTAGAAATCAGATTGCCAGCCATAAGATCAAAGCGATGAAGAGCAATAACCAAATAAATGCCATCATTTGAAATCATATTGATTTCTTTCTGCACCATCGGACAGGTCGCAACGTAAGCTCTTTTAATTCACGGGAAAGATCCCTCCTCACCTTCTCTTTGAAATGGATGCAGTAACAGCAGCTGTGGGCCAGCACTAACGTACACCAAAACATTCCTGCCTCTCAGTGGCTTACATGCAGTTTGGTAGGTTATGCAGGAATGCTGAGAAATCAGAATCTGAAGTCTTTTTCCTGGCTTTGAAGAGGAATACGATGCTTTGTTTACAGACAGCAAAGAAAAGGATGTAGAATTTACATATTTATTCTGAAAGTAATTACTAAGCTTTGGCTATTGTATTAGAGATGTTTGTTCTAGTTTCAGCTCTGCAAGAAATGATTTTTTTTTTAACTTTTTTGTGTCTCTTCTGTAAAATGGGAATAGTTGTGTTTTCTATATCCGACAAGATGACTTTTTAAATGGTAAGGCTGTAGACTTCATAATAAAAGTTGGCAGAATGCAAGCAGGTGGGATGGCAAATTTGCAGTTTCTAGTTAATCGCTTCTTTTCCCAAGCTCAAAAAATAGCTGACAGACTACTGCCCCTGTATCCACCAACAACCAAAGCTCTGCTTTATGCCTACTATATAAATAGCATTGTGTAGCTGGCATGCAGTGAGCTCTCTACAAGCATGTTCACTGTAGGTGGTATGTTTGGAAGTTTCAGCAGCAAATTTCTAGCAAGCTTTATTCAATGTGTGCAAGCCTGTGTTTTCTGAGCCTAACATCTTAGATAAATATGGGTGGATTTTCCTAGGAATAGCAAGTGCACTGCCTGGCCAAAAATACTCATTCTGTCAGGATTCCAGTTCTTACTGCAAAGCTTGGAAAAATTTTGAAAAAAATAATATATATTATCAACTGTACATAGCCATATTCTCAAAAACACTGATAACAGTCCATTAATAAAAGTTAATAAATAAACCTGCAGCTTACATTAATAGGAAGTGTTTAGCAGGCATACCAAGAGTTTTCTGATTTGTGTAAAGTAATATTGGGAGTGACACTAACTTCCTTTCCCATCTGAGGTCTTGTTTCCAATTTAGGATTAATTTTAGACTCCAAAAACATTAACAAAACCTTAACCTATGCTCATTATCCCTATAGTTACATGAGAAGAATTGGTATAAGGGCTTGTTTGCAAAGAAGTCTCATCTGTTAAATATACTTATGTCAGGTTGTAATACTTGACTTTGGTGGTTAACATGGATAAACTAGGATGGTACAAAACAGTTTTAAAATGACATAAGAATCTGGATACAGGAAGTTTTGCTGATTTGTTTAAATACATTTAATCTTAATTTAATTTTTAATTAATCATTTCTATTCTTAATTATTTGATTTTAATTAATTAGTACACTAAATTTAATTAATTAAATGTATTAATTACTTTTTTTTTACATCTTTATGGTTAAATCAGGGCATTTTGTAAGATAGGTATTGATGAAGCCGCACATCTGCTATCATCTAGAAACAGCGTATCTATTGATCTTCTCAGGTTTCGTGTTGAGATATGTTATCTCTTTCCAGTCTTTTTTTATGAATGTTTTATGAATGTTATATGGATGTTTTCAGGTTTGTTTGGAGTTTGTTTGATTGTTTGGGGCTTTTTGTATTTTTATCAGAAATGTGACTAGTGCATCGACGATGAAAATTAGGAGATTGCCTTTGTGTCACAACTGATTATGCTTGCAAGGATCCAAAAATCTCTTGCACAGAGATAAGATGTGGAAAGAGAAAGAGAGGGTGCCACTGAGGCACCTGCTGAGGTTATTTTCTAGTCAGCTGGGACCTATGAATGTCCAGCCGGCATTGCTTCAGTGGGGAAGCATCATTTTCCAGGCTTAAACTCAAGCACAGCATTATTAAGACTTTAGAGGACAGTACCTTGACTGTGGCAAGGGAATATGCACTGTCAAGAGATATTATTTGCTCTGCAGCTTCTGTGTTCAGGATTCATCCTGTGGCTCTTTTCACTGACAGTTTTGTAGTTCTCCAGGTATAGTAATACTGCAGATCTCCCCCATGAACGCTGCAGGCTCTGCAACTCAAAGGTGTTTCTATGAGGGACAGCCTGGTTTACACAAGGGACTCCTAAAGGCTGTCTGTCTCCAATTTCCTCTGTCCTTTTCCTCTGCTTCCCAAGATTTATTCCCGGTGCTCCAGCATCTGATTGCTTTTTCTTCAAGATTAGAGTCAAGCTGGTGTGAAAGCATAACGTGCCCAACAGTTATCACTTCAGGCATATCTCATTAATTCCCGAAGCGTATGTCTGCTGTTATAGCTACGGCACTAACCGAAGCCAGGGAGAAACAGTCAGCCACGGTTGTGCACTATACCATATATATTAAATGTTTGTGTTCGCGCAGAGAAAGTTCAGAGATGCATTTTCTGAGCGGAAAAGTGACACTAAAGCAGGGAATATGGCGGTAAACAAGGGGCAATGAAACAGAGGCTGGATATCAGCACTTTTTCCGGAAAGCACTTGTTATTTCCCCTCCGCTTGGGTATATTGCTTGCGTTATATGTGTGCTGATACCGAACTGTAAAATGAAATGTATCTGTAGCAACTGCTTTGGAGATGAGCTGCTCCTCTGTCGATCTCCTAAAGCTCGTGTCAGCCCTGTCTAGCCTGGCACGCAAAACCACGGGGAGGCAGAATACATGGCCTGTTTTGTCCATCCCTTTCCCTCATTAAGTTATTATAATTCCATGTGTACAAGATTTGAATTTGGGCCTTTGTTTGTCCTCTTCTCTGTACGTCGCAAGTGAAGTGATGAAACTGTCTAGTCTCACAGACAAAGAAAGGGGACTGTTCCCCCCATGAAAGTATGGATAAATAAGTAGTTCCTCCCAAGCGTATATGCTACCTTATTCTTTGGGCTGCACACAAAAAGGGATAGCCAAAGATCAACCAACCTGACAAACATAAAACAACTGCCCGAGTTGCTTGGAGCACATCCTCCCTATTCTGCAACTTTCCATCCCCTCCACAGTCTCTCAACCAGCTTGCATTAGGTGAAAGCAAGATCTTTTTGTTAATGTGGCAGGAGAGCCTTGAGTTGTAGGCAGCCTTGTGTTCTTCTCTTTCAAAAGCCTATGGGAGTATCCAGAAACAGTCCTTCCCGTTAGATAGACCCAGGTAACGATGTACTGATCCAAGAGAGTCTTGGATCTGATGTTGCTGCTGAACAGGTTTAATTCCAGTGACTTATCTGTTTTTACTTGGGATTTACTTTAATGAACGTGAACTAGAACTGGGTCCCCTGCCTTGAGAAAGTTACTGAAAGGCTATATAAGCAAAGCTCAACTGCGAGAGTTTAGCTCTTTGGTGGCTTTTGAACTAATTTGTTCCTTTTTCACCAATGCCTCCCCCCACCCCAGAAAACATGCTAAATTAAAATTTTACCCTGGGCTAGAATGTCATAAGATGTCAGTAAACAATTCCTTTATAAAACTATATACTTGGCTAAATATATTATTTGCTAATTTTGTTTGCCTGTTTCTAATTCCATGTCATATTTCAGTGGCTCCATCAGAGCTTTTATTCATTGTTTGTTTTGCCTTCGGTAGAAAATACAGAAGAAAGACATATTTGTTTTATACATTCAGATTCATTTACCCACTCACATAAACAACACTGTAAAATGGTAATTAATATTGTAGAATCCCAGTCCTTTGCGGGGCTCATATCAGAACTTCATGCTTGAGAGAAATTAGCTTCCTACTGGTAACAGCAAACAAATGTAGAGAGAGTGGCAAGGGAGTATCACTGTTACCTACGCTGTTAGATTTAAGACATGAGTGTCTGGGATGCAAAGTGTTCCATGTGTTTGTTTTCATGTTGTCATCTTCAATCTTGTCTGAGAGAAATAGATGAGTTATTTCCAAGTTATTCTTTAAGTAACTTCCCATAATCATGCAAAAGTCATTAGCCTTGGGGACCTTGACTCAAGCCAGCTTCCAGTCCTGTGCTGTAACCACATTACAACACTGTAGTTGATGCTCAGAAGCAGGATCCTGTCTGTGTAATGTAATATCCAAATCTTTGGCATTTTTCCTGGTATCTCACATTGAAGATTTGTGTAACTTGTTTTTCACATTTAATCTGTCATCTCTTTCTCCACTCTTAATATCCAAATATCTCCCCTCTGGGAAGTAGCTTTATTCTTATTATTTTTTAGCTATAATAGATTGTGTTTTAAAGGCTAAAGATTCTTTTTTTTCCCCTTGCCCATATTTTTAACTTCTGTAAATTCCTTTATATCTCTTTTTTAGAATGTTTCTGGAACAACATCCCTACCTAGTGCCAGTTAGGAAAGTATTTTTCATCCTCCAGATAATTAAAGACCATTTATATGTGAACGGCTATAAAAAGTGATTTCTTCTGCACCACATAAACTCCAGAATGCAATAAAATGCGTTTTTGATGATTGCTGTTAAAATATATTTTTTCCAGCAGTTATTACATTGCAGTGTCTCAGATATCACATTTTCCCATTTACAAATATATTCCAATGTAACAAAAATCTTAGAAGACATTTGAAACCTTAACTAAAGAACGGTTATGCGAAAATACATGTCAACTCTCACATACTTTTGGACAGACAAAAACATGTACCTAAGACTCCACTCTTACTCTCCCTTTAGAGGTCTGAAAAATTATTTTATCATTTATTATTCACATAGCAGTGATGAAAATATGACCATAGACATTTGGATTTCAGAATATTATAGGTTACCTGTAGTTAGAGTTGGAAACATCTGTAGCAACTGTGTGGTTAATATTGACATTTAACGGTAGTTGTGCCAAGTTTCAGTCCGTACTATTGTGTATAAACTAGTTTTTCAAGTGTATCTCACGGGTTAGGGCACCAATATCTTGCTAAAGAAAAGGATCAGAATGTAACTGGATCAAAATTTCAGATCTGGATAAAGGTGCATCCAGAACATTTCTTTAATCCTGTAATCTTCTCTATCCCATAAAATATATTTGGCGTACCATTTGAAGTTTTGTTAACTAGAAGACAGAAAGGTCTCTTACTAGTCAGTGTTTGGTGGAAGCCTGGTTTGGTTCATGTTACAGGTTCCATCCCTTGGATTCTACTGTCATTTATAATTAAAGCTATGTGAAAAACAATTCCTGATATTTATGCATTACATTTATACATATGCAGTATGTTTGTTATGTAATCATGGTGAGAAAGGAAGTTGGCTGTGCTATCAAAAATAGAGGAGCAGATGTTCAAGCACAGCCTATTAAGATGTACGTAACCTTGTATAAACTGTGAGAGTGTCTATTTTAACTTTCTTACCATTATTTGCTCTTACAGTATGCGCAGCATAGAATTTACAAAGGATGTGCAGTTTTCTTCTTTTTTGTAGACATATCCCTTGATAAAGAAAGAATACCTCTTTTCCTTATTTGTGTACAAACTCTTCCCTGTGCTGAATATCTCTTTCAGAAAACCTCAATAAGTAACTGGTATTTCCAGCAGTGTTCGTGATGGGCTCGCACTGAAATAGTCTGTAACTCTTTTCTCCTCAAGTTCCCTTTCTGAAAAGATTCAGTGGTGACAGGTTGAAGTGGATTGGACTATAATGTTAGTGTCATGAAAAGCTGGAGGGCTTTAAACCCTCTGGTCCCCTGAGTTTTTGTGTTGTTAAAGATTTGATAAACTCCGGGAGAATAAAAGACGACAAAGAAGCGCGTCCTCAAAGTATTTGTGGAATTCAAGGAATAGCTGTCAGAGACGGAGGCTCTAAAGAGCCAGTTTACATGGAAAGGGCTTTCCAAATTACCTGCAGCTGTCTTTGCTAACTCCGAATATGTCCTTACTCTAAACATTCACAGGAGAGGTATGAATCAATCAACTTTTATCTTAAAGATGTTCTCGGTGCCTTATACCTTCTGTCTCTTCTGAAAGGCAAATTAAGAGTGATTATTGACAAGATAGATGTCTTATATTTAAATCATATATCAGTGGGATGGGGAGCAATAGCTCATCACAGAACAGGCACCTGTCCTCTTTCCATCCATTGCCTGAAATATTTACCTGTGCCTGTCTCTGAGAAAATCTGGTACTGAAAAAAGTTACTCTGTATAACAGAATAGTATGGAGCTCTTAAATGTCTCTTTGGCTTATCTTACTCTTAGAGAGCCCTCAAAAGAGTGTACCTTCACCATCCAGCTGCTCAGTTCCTGTTCATGCAGGCAGCAGCAAAAAGTCACATACGCCTTTTCATAGAAGTGTATTTCTTCAAATAAAAGCAATTTATTTCAAGTTCTCCATATAATAGTGAGGGCATGATAAGGCAGAAAATTCAGCACTACTAAGATCTTCCTGAGTAGGTCTTCAACACCTTACTGCTTTGTCATTACTGGCAGACTGACAAATATTCTCCATATAAAAGGAGAAGAAAATCAATCTGAATTGCCTGTTTTCTTTGTTCTTTGTTCTGTCTCGCATGCAAAAATGAAATTAAACATATTTCTGAAAAAGCTGTACTTCATTGCCCAGAATACAAGAAGTTAGCCCAGGCAGTCAAAGCTGAACAGAATTATAGGAAAAATAGGTTTTATGATGGAAAGTGCTGCAAGCGTCTAAGCACAATTTTTGAGAAGATAGTGCCTGTGATATCTTCTTTTTTTTAACCCGTTGCCCTCTTGAGCCTAAATCTATCTTTGAAGAGGGATTTTTCATGTCTCTTCTTACAAAATAAAAAAAAAAGGCTTTTCTTCTTTCCATTCCTTTTCTTTCTTTTAGACTCCAGGTAGAAGACCCATTTGTAGATGGGGAGAATGTCTCATAACCAGGCTTTCTTTTATGTTTTTATTCTGTGATACTACATCACACTGACATTAACACAAAGGACAAGTGCAAAACCTTTTAGCTGAGTGTCTCTTCAAAGTGCCATTTAATAGCCTGGGAACTTATTTCCCTCCAACATAAGCTGGCAAAGGAGCCAGTGAAATGAGGCATCGACCCTTAAAGTTTATCAAGATAGGCTTTTGTAGAAAGGCAGTCATGCTTTCTTCTAGGACTGTGTCAACTTTTTTAAAAAGTTGTGTGTGATGCAGGCATCCCACAAAGACAGCAGATTGTTGTGTTTTGAAATGTATATGGTCACAAAAAATGCTAACTTGAAAGCAGCTCAGCTGTTTCACCGCTTGCTAATGGTTAAGTCCTAAAGCGTGCTGCCTCCATAAGTTGTTTGTGACTTGAAATTTTCCTGATTTCATGCTCAGGAGAAGCTTTCCTAGCTTTAAAGCAGACCCAATCAATTTCAGGCATCTGTTTCATCATATTTGTTTATCTAATTAGTAAAGAAATTAGTGTATTGACTAATCAGAAGGCTTCTCAGATTTTAATTGCAGAATTCAGGGTCTGTTCACAATTGCAGACCTCCAGCAAAATCTAGGACAGAGAGAATTAAAAGCAATATGGAAAGAACATAATTTTTATATGCGGATTTTTTTAGAAAGTCTTCCTTTTCACAGCGTAATTGAAATATTACTTAAAGGACCCATAAAAGATAACATATTAAAAGAAATTGAGTTGCATATATGATTAATTCACACAGTGGGAAGCCGATTATAAAAAATGCAGTTTTATACATCTGACCTTGAAATGAATAAAACAATTTTTAATTTTGTCATTTCCCTTATAAACATGGAATGCAATTAACAATAATCTTGGCGGAGAAGCAAGGGTCTAACATAAAAATCTGTTTACAAAATAAATTTATACCATTACTGGACTTAACATACAGCAAAAAGAAGGATTTTCTAATATGTGAAAACTAGTGAAATATTCAGCAATGTTAATTAAACTCACATGTTGTAAAACTGTCCAAAGATCTAAGTCTCTCTGGAATATGTTTTTTCTATCAGAATTTTACATGAAATTTCATACTGTGCTTTAAATCAATAAATACATGTCATAAAACCTCCACGCCAGCCCTTTAAAGCTCCGGCTACTTCTAACTGATCTCTTCCATTTCAGCTGGAACTGGGGGTGCAGGTTCGTGTTACATTTAATCCCATTTTCCCATGAGTTGTTGCTGGGAGGGGCGGCCACACTGTCCCTGGCCCCTGCATCCCTCCATTCCCCTTGCCGGAGAGGTTACATGGCCCACGAGCGAGTGGGACCTGTTCGGCGAGCCACTGAGAAGCTAACCCTTTTGGTAGTGCATGATGGACCGTGGTTTAACAAAATAAACTGCCGTCCGCCATGCACCAGCACCGCCGTGAACCACAGAGATGCTCGAGCTGTTCCTGTTCCTTTCCGGGCAGCGTCTTTTCTCCGCGTGTGGCTTTTATCTGTCCCCTTTCCATACCGAAAAACCTCCATCCCAAGTCACCTCCCTCTGATGCTCTTCCCAGACTTGGATCCCAGGAGGGGTTTCCTGCCAGCGCAGCCACCAGCTGGGAAGCTGTGTCTGGGCCACGGTCATTTCGCAAAGCGGGCAGCAGTTTCTTAATAAAATGTATGCACCAAGGTACATTTTTTGGAGTAGAGTCATCTGCACTTTGATATTTGAGTGATAACACCTCTAAACTTACGTGTGGGACCTAACAAAATCACCATGAGGAAAAAAGAAGTTTGGGAATCATGTGTCTTCTAAATAATTCTGAAGACAGGTATTTCCCTATAAATATAAACACATTTTAAAAAGGCGCTGTTTCAAACAGACGGGCAGCTAGAACATTATTTGAAAATACTTGAAAACAAATGGAGATTTTTTTTAAACTCCTTTTCATGTGTGATTCCTGAACGATTTACTGTAGACTTTTCATAGAAAATAATTCTGTGATGGGGTAAGATGTTACTTGATAAAATTGAATTAGACTGGCTTTCTTCAAGTGAAGAAAATTAGGCTTGAAAATTAGGCTTTGTATGAAAAATAAACTTCAAATTAAGTCTTGAAAAATTCTCTGATGGAGTTTGGCAACCGTTCGATGAGTTATGAACAGATTAATAAGAAGTGATTTGAGGAGATAGATACACACATAATTGTGATACCTTGATCCAGCTTTAGGATTCATCAGCATCTAAATCGTCACCGTGGTTTTCTGAGAAAAGATTACAATTTTCTCATAGAATATATTTTTAATTTACCTCATAATTTGAAAGATGTCCTTTGAAATTCTAACAGATTAGCATTAATTGCTTTGAATGCTCATTTTCTTTGTTTCTTCTCATTTCCTAGTCCTATCTATTTGGTTGTTGTTGCTGTTTTATATTAATCCACTCCCAGCCAGTTGTGTTTTTTTCATCTACATATCTCGAAAGGTTAAGGGGGAGGACTACTCTCATAATACGGAGAGTGACTTTACTCAAAGGAGTAGGAAATAAGGAGTGACTCTACTCAAAGCAGGCAGTACCGAGAGAAAGCAGCTGTGGTTCTTGTCTGTAACATAGGCGTCAACTTTAATTCAGAAACACCCGTGTCCTCCAGATGTCTGTGTGAGTAGTCTGTCAGCCACCACCAGTGGAAGAGCGC
Source organism: Dromaius novaehollandiae (assembly GCF_036370855.1). NCBI lineage: Eukaryota > Metazoa > Chordata > Aves > Casuariiformes > Dromaiidae > Dromaius > Dromaius novaehollandiae. The sequence continues at coordinate 11,876,401 of NC_088130.1, read as the reverse complement.
CTGTGTACATAACTGACCTCACTTAGCCTCCTCTGAAGTGCTTGCCATGTTATCTGTTTTTTGCCATGACTTTCCACACTTCGTTCTTTGTGGCTACCCAAGTCCTACATTATCTTTCTATCTCCATCTCATCAGCTCCCCATCTCTTTTCCTGTCTCATCTGAAACTCTGTATCTGCTCTCTGCACACCAACTCACAAACTTCCCTGTCCACTCCATGTTGTTTTTCATCAGATTTCTGCGATGGGGTTGGTTAACTGCACAAGGATGAGGGCAAAACTTACCGTTGGAAAACACTCTGTGAAAGCTGTATTACAGGAAAAATCATACAGCATAGGAACAGCTTTCGTACCATAGTGGTCATATGGATGATCACTGTCAACTCGCAGAGAGTGGGTCAGGGCTAGGAAGGCCTCCCACTCTGGCGTTGCAGGGTGGACAAGGGAGTTAGCAAGCCCCAAGGGTTTTGTGGCTCTCCTTCTCCTTCACTTCTGCAGATTATCCCCTTACAGCCCAGCTCTGCTTCCAGTCGCAGGGTATAACTCTCATGAGGAGGGTACTTCAGCTGTTTTTTCAGCCCCTAGAAAGAGAGCAGGCTTGCAGTGTTGGCCCAAGGCATGACGAGGACATACCTACACAGCAGCTTTGAGCATACCTGGCTTGGAGCCACTCTTAGGCATGCCTACAAGCAGCAGTGTGGTCATAGGCACAGAGTCTCAGCTTCCTCACAGAGGTGTATAGCTCACTGCCTGCTGAGGGTGCTCGCTGAAGGTTGTGCAGAAAGGCAGAGTCTAGCAGCGTGTTTGTCAGTGGTGCTTGCAGTAAAATGCAGGACAAAAATTCTGTCTATAATGTAAATATTGGTTCAAAATCAAGAATTGGTGTCCCAGACTTTTCTATTGACTGGTGTCAACAGACTTTCTGTTGCTAGGGATTGTGTATCATCTTAGTATGTTTTTGTTACATACTCTGTGTTTCCAATGGCTAGAAAGTCTGCCATGAAGAGTTTAAGAAGATGGTTGTGGTAATGATGTTAGAATGTGTTTGTAGGAAAGTTGCAACGTGGGCATAAATTGCTATGGGGATCTAAGTACTGCAAGATACCATGGATAACTGTGCTTTTAGCACCTGAGGATGAGCAAGGTCAAAGCCTTTACATCCTGACCATCTGTGTATTGGTGGATTATGTTGCTCACTTGAAAAAATGTTTTTCTGAATGCAGGCATGGAACCCGTTGTGCTGGAGAAGTGGCAGCCACAGCGAACAACTCACACTGCACAGTAGGAATAGCCTTTAATGCCAAGATTGGAGGTATGTGAAACAGTCCCCCTGCAAAAAAATGTAACCGAAGAGCAATTTGTACATTCAGACCTTTCTAAATAAGAGGAAGAGCTCTGTATGGATAACAGTCCTAGCTGTGTGAACAAGTAAATCCCAGTCATAGCGTTAAAGAGCAGTACGGAAGGAATTTGTCAGCAGTGACACTTCTCCAGTGCTCCCTGGGACACTGCCTATTATTACACACAGAAAAATAAAAAACAAGATTTTTGATGAAAATGCAAAACCCAGAATTAGGACATTTGGGTTTTCTCACAAATTCAGAGCTTTGACTGATGAGCTTTGACAAATCAGAAGTAAATGTATATAGCAGGAATATCAGTTTGCATATAGACCTCAAACAAAACACTGTCACGTTGTGAAACTCAAAACAATTTTGTGTTGTTTGGCCATTGTTGGAGGGTATCTTTTGATCCCTGTGCGTAATCAGATTATTGCCTGAAGCATGAGATTTGATGGCACTTTTTTGTTCAGTTCAGCCAAGAGATTCCAAGTGATTCTATAGATTCTTAGTCAATGGTTGCTCAGTTAAGACCTCCGACTTGATTCTTGGAAATGTCTGTCAAGATATCATCTACATATCTCCTAGGTTGTAGCCCTGCCTGTGCCAGATTTTAATGATTCAAGGGAAGTCTTACCCTGTACTTTTCATGAACTCATGGGATCAGTATATTGCCTTTCAGTGGAAAAACCTATAGCTTAAACTCCTTAACAGTTGATTTTCTGCCTCAAAGCAGAGGCCATCTGTGAAAACAGAAACGTGTTTACCAACATATACAGTAAAGAACAGTTCAAAAATATGAGGAGGCAAAGCTGAGGCCATGTTTCCACAACTAATAGTCCTGTATCTGTGCTCCACTGGATCAGTACAAGTTTGATCCAAAGCAGATGTGAGCACAGCTGCATTTCAGATTAGGCAAAACACACAATATAGACCTAATGTCAGCTTTCTGTTTTCCTGCTGGCTTAAAGAGCATAGACAACACCTGATCCAGCGTAAGGTTAAAGTGATGCATAGAAACAATTTCCCTTCAGGCAAAGAGCCTGCCTGCACAGCGTTAACCTGTCAGAATGGTTTAAACAAATTTGAACTGGCCAAGTGAGTTTGTACCAGATGAGCAGGTTGTCTCATGTGGGCATGGCATTTGGTCCTGTAGCTGGAGCGATGAAATCAGATCTACTGTGTGGTCCAACCACATCCGAGGGCATCGATGCAGATAAAAGCTGACTTCTAGCGCAAAAGCTTCATTTGTGAGTTGGATAGTCACATGACCAGCAACAGCCTGGACGTGTCCTTGAAGAGCTCTCCATTATTAACAATGGCTTTTTAATAGGTTATTATTTATTAAGCGTTAGGAATGTGCAATAATACTTTAGAAAGCCCCCAGGCATATTAGATGAATCACAGCCTGTTCTAAATATAGGGTAAAAACTGATTCAGATGGACATACTATGAGCACAGTAATCTGACCAGTAAAGATCGGATACGTGTGCCTTTTTCATAGTATATTTAGTTATTTTGTATTAAGAATATAACAGCATTCAAGAAATTTCATTGGTCTAAATAAAATAAAAACTTTATCTTCCCCATTTAACACAACACTTCTGCAGAGCCATCAGTAATGCTGTTTTTTAAAGAAAGCTGGAAAACACTACAGTAGCAGCTGTATAAACCTCATTTGAGGTCATGTACCACCCTTTAAAAGTATCAGTACTTGAAAATAAGACCTCAGGGGACTCAGCAGATAATCTGCAGAAAATCAGAGGCAAGAGGGAATTCTAGGGTATCGGGAAGGGAGGTTAAACCTCCCCTTCTTTTAGGTGTATGTATTTAAGAGTCTCACTGTTGCTGACCTCTACTTGGCATGCCTCCCTCCCTTCCCTCAGAAAAGCCATAAGCTACACATGTGAATATGCAGTGGTTATGTTCCCCCTCCACAGCCAGATAGAGTGTAAAAATGTTGAATCATATTATACTGAACTAGTGTTCAGGTCACTTATTTCCCAGGGATTTAAAGACCCTCATTTGGCCTTTTAGGAGAAGAAACTAGAGTCGAGGTAAAGCAATTACGTTCTCACACAGAGGAGCACCTGCTGACAGCGATGTTGAATTTGGGCCACCGAGATGGGTATTCTTTACTTCAAACCAAAATGTGAGTTGCTGCTTCTCTGGACACATAAGGGATAGTGAAGAGAGAAAGCAAAAGGAAAAAGAAATCCCTTCCATCAATATTTCATCAAATGCTGGCAGCTGAACAAATCCAATTAATGATCTCTGTGATGGAAAGTCATTAAGATATCTACCAGTAATGCTCACTTTTTTTCTAAATGTGTTTGTCCTTTTTGTCTTATTTCTGCACATTTAAGAAACTCTGACCAGAGAATGGATCAGAAAAAAAGATTCTTAGAAAACCTAAGCCTTCTCTTGCAGCCATGTAAGCAGGGAGTTAATCTACAGATGCAAAACGATGAGTGAAACTGCAGTCAGGACCTTCAGTTCCCTTACAGGTTGTGGGATGATTTGTGTGAAAAATTATGCAATACACCTGTAGTTATCCCAGCTAAAGGCCCTGTCATTAGCAAACAAAGCAGTGCACCAAAGGGGTAGGTTTTTTTAACGTGTAACTCTTTGCAGTAATCACACATAGCAAATTACCACCTACAGAGCTTGCGAGACTTTTTATAGGCAGGGATGGTTAGTGTGTTGTTATTGTTGCAGACTTATTGTGGAAGTTGCAAAGCATCTGTGGGGATTTGGGTGCTTAGTTACTTGGCTGGGCTTGAGTCCTGACGGGAAAACAGTTACACTGAATTATGGCAGAACAGATGTAGATTGTCTTCAGCTGACGAGGAATTAGTTCAGCTGTTTCTTTAAGCTTAAGTCAGATGCTGATTAAAAACAAACATTTTAAAAGAAGCCTTGGTTTGAGTTTGGGTTTTTTTTTTGCATGTTTCCTGTGATTTGCTCAAAGTTTGTTCTGACTAAAATGCCACTTACATTTTGGCACTTACTACAAGTATTGGAAAAAGTTTATAGAAGGCTGCAGTCTTAGGTGGAACAGCCTGGAAACACCACCTGTTAATTGCCTTCTGGACAGCTTTTGTTGTGCTATCACCACATGCCAAATGCACTTTGGAGGTTTTGTGATCGGCAAAATTAACTGCTCCAGCCATTTGAAAAAAAAGAGAGAAAAGAAAAGAGGGAGCAAGAGAAAGGAGTGAGTTTTTTTCTAATAGCCATGAGATGTCCATTGATCAAAGTTGCACTTGAAGTATGTCTGTCAATTGTTGGCAGAACAGCGCAACACCTAAGTCACAGCCTTGTCTGTGTTGCTTTAGATTTGACCACTTCACCATTAACAAAAAACCTGGTATAAATTACTTCAGATGCCAATGGCAGAATTCAGAGTTATTGTTCACCGGGTGAATGTTGTATTATTTAGGCTTGCTACATGGTTACAGAAACATCAAGGGAAGCTTTATTTTCCTTCTTTTAAGCATGGTGTACCTTTTTTTATTGCCTTTATTTAAAAGCAAATATATTTTAATGTGCTTGAAACAAATGAGAACACAGCTTCCACCCATCATTAATTTCTGAGATTATGCTGAGGAAGAAAAATAAAACCTGAGATTCCCAAAGTTGTTTTAATGGCTTTTTTATAAAGTAAAGTTCATAGTGAGATCACTGTTTGGACAAGTTTATTATCTCACAAAACATGGGCAGCTTTTGTGTGAACTTAGAAATATGATCACTTTTCATTTTTGAGTCAATTAGAGTAAGGGAAAAAAATAGACCCTCTATCAACAAAGCAACCCCTATACCTTTTGTTAATTGGAAGTTAAGGTCTTAGTAAACACTCCAGCTAATTCAGTCTGAACTCACGAGCAAAGCGGAATGTGTCTATAATTAAAATATGTAAATTTGGTTTATAAATAGCAGTGGTCCTTTTAAAGGAGAAAAAGCTTCAATTTTGTTAATTGTGGAAGTGATCATTATTCTCTACTATCATAAAGTTACGTGTTAATTATTATTTGATATCTTTTATGCCTTTGATTGGATGTCAGACTAACAGTATGGAAGGTCCTCTTTCTTATTTGGGTTAAGACCGCCATCAGGGGTTTTCTCAGTAGAATTAAATTCAATCGAAATGTTAAGGCTAGTTAAAAAACAGCTTTAAGATACTCTCGGTTTACAAATTTAAGCCTACCTTATTTATCTTAGTGTGCTTAAAACATCATGGTGCCATTCACTTTACAAGGGCTGGCACACTGATTTATCAAAACCCACATTAATGGATTTTTTTTACAAACGAAATTCAGAATTGTATCTTATAAAATCCCCTTCCGTATAGAGGAAAATGTTCACAAGATTGTAGTTCAATGTGGAATAATGGTACACACAAGGGTATTGTCAGTAACTTTCTGTAATCCCCTTGCTACTGTGTGTAGTAATCCATCTGTACACAAGAGCTTTCTCCCCAGTTTCTTCTTTGCAGCCCCATAGAATGAAGGAATAATCCCATGTGGATCTATCAACAGAGATCCTGTGTTTATGTCTGTCAACATACTTAGGACGGTGAATGTCTCAAATTAAGTGCTGCGGTTTCATTGCAGTATAAAAGGAAAAAAAAAGCATATATGATCTTCAGGTGAGACATACAAACATTTCAGGGTTCAAGTCTTTTTCTGAATTTTCTTTAGCATAAAAGCTTGTTGTTAAAGTTCAAAGGTTATACAGAGGATAAAATGATAGATAATGATAATGGTAGAGAATCGTAAATAGATAATTCTTAAAACTTGATGAAAGACGATAATGGTAATGATAGATAATTGTAAATAGATAATTCTTAAAACTTGACGAAAGACGAAAATATTCCTCCCTGTTCATAAACACCCATCCAAAATGATAGATTTTTTGCAGTGGCAGAGATCCTTGTGATCATTCAGTCCAAAGTCCTACCCAGCAGTTTTCTCCGAAAGAAAGGCACTTGGAGTTTGGTCACCCTGTTCACTGTATCTTTTGTTCTGAAGGCGTACGGATGCTGGATGGGGACGTGACAGACATGGTCGAGGCAAAGTCTCTGAGCCTTAATCCGCAGCACATCCACATCTACAGCGCCAGCTGGGGGCCTGATGATGATGGTAAGACTGTGGACGGACCTGCTTCTCTAGCGCGTCAGGCCTTTGAGAACGGCATCAGAATGGTAGGTTGGCATCAAAGTGCGTCTCCCGGATCTGCTCTCGTGTGCGGGTGTAAGGGTGCACGTGCCTCAGTACGTGCCAGTGCACAGCATGGGAAAGACTCATAGTCTTAAGGAAAAAAGAAAAGCTTCGTTTGTGTAAAACGAAAAATACATTTTCATGCAGCGCCGGCTAGGCATTTGATCCTTCCTGAAGTATCAGCTGACTTTCTTTGTTGTCAGTTGGAATACATCGTCCTCAGTGTCCTTTAAAACTGCCCTGAGGTAATGATGTAATTCTGCGAGAAAAGCTAAGCCTGAAAAATGCTACTTTGCACAGCAATGCCACATCATCAAATTTGAATTGCTATGAAATTATAAAGCAAAAACCTTTGACTGTTTTTCCTTCTTTCTTCCTTTCTTTCTTTTTTTGTGTTTTGCCTGATTTCATAATGGAAGTTTGATGGACTTAATAGGGAGTTGGAAGCTAAAAAAAAAATCTACACTCACATTTCTTTTAGAGTGTGTGTCTGGTCTCCAAGAACATACGCCCTTTTTATAACTTGCATATACATTTTTCTACCAGTTTGTACTATTGCAGTGTCTCTGTGATATAGTCCAGAGAGCTTCAATAATATAATGCACAAAATCCCAAACACCCCTATAAGAAAAAATCTAAGACCTTTTCAATTTTCTTTAATAAGTAACTGTCAAACAAGTAAGACCGCAGAAGGAAACAAGCAGTTAGAGGAACTTTTGATATCAGAGGCCAATTTTTAGTTCTTCCTTTTACCCTCCTGCCTGTTAAATAGATCAGGGAATTCCTGGTTTTCCAGCACTCACACCTCTTTCCACTATATAGGACTGGATGGAAAGCATTTTAAAGCTCTGCATTTGAAGGTCTGAGCATTATTTTGAATGCAGCGGGAGACTTGCTAGTTCAATGGTGAGTAGCTCTAGGATCAGAAAAGAAGAGATTAGTACAAAACATTTATTTGAAGACTTTGAGGCTGAGACTGTTGGACTAATGCTGGAACATAGTAACATTGTGCAGCAAAATCGGAAAGTGCAGCCATTATTTAAGCCAATAGGGGTTTTAACCAGGTGTGCCCAAGACTGATTTTAGCAAACCATAATTAACATTCAACCTGGAAGGCTTGTGTGTTGTGTAAGAGGCAGAGTCTGCCATTGAGAGATTATATTAATTTAAGACATATCATAAAAAGTGAAAACAGGGGCAATGGGTGTAGAGGGATAATAGGCAAAGTTACAAGAGCATCCGGTTGAGGTGATACACCTCTGTATGCCCTGTTCAGTATTTCAAGTGATTTGCAGTATGCTTGACTATGAGTTGTAAATAAATTTAACATAAAATTAGTGCCCCCTATCACTGTAACCACTGTCTTGCAGCACAAGCCTAGGAGCTGCGAATTCTTCCATTCCAGTCACAGCTGCATCACTGGCTTGGTTTGGTTTTCTTGGTAAAGTTGCATACGTTGCTTACGCTGCCCCTGGGCCCTGCCCTAGATGTGGATAGTAATATGTGCTCACCTACCTGGCGGGTGTGTATGAAGAGTGATCATTGAAATACTAAACTAGTGACAAGGACTGTGTGCTTCCTAGGCTATGTAATGTTAGAAACATGCCTCGTAAAAGTCAGTATTGTGAATGCTTTACTAACCATGCAACAATGGGCCACTGCCTTCCTTTCACTTGGTAATGTGATGGCCATTCAGTGAAGAACTGCAGCTGTACACTTTTGCTGGTTGTACAGTGTGTAACATGTTAAGCCTAGCATAACAAAATACTCAAGCATGTACTTAACTTTACCCTGTGAGGAATTCCAGTGGCTTAGCAGTAAAACACGTTTAGGGACTCTGATAGATTCTGCCTCCAGAGAGCTCTGCCACATTTAATGATCATTATTAAAGTAGTTATTGAAAAGTTCATAGAGCAAAGTCACAAATCTGTGAGAAGGTTGAATACATCTCCATTACTGCGTCCCATGCATCGTCAGTTCTCCTTTCAGCTGGAGTATCAGCGCTCACTAGAGCCCCACTGCAATCTGCTGCTGTTTGACAGTGACTGCAGAGAGGAAAAACGAAAAGGTGTTGAAGGGATGCTAATGAAACTGCAGGACACAGGGGAAGTTGAGCAAAATAAGTTTCATATTTAAGCATACATATATGCTGGTTTAAATACCATGCTTCATGTTGATTAGGCAACCAGGAAAAGTTTAGCCAAAATTTCTGCATCTGAAGAATTCAGTGTTTTCTCATTGAAATTTCAAACTCTGGATAAATCTGCTATAAGTCAAGAATGTGGATTAATTTTCTGTGAGTAATGATCTTGCATTCAGGCATTATTATTCCATTATACACAGTCTGTCTGCATACACAGACAGAACTGGATATTAATTTAAAAAACAGGGACTGGAAAGAATAAGGTCAAGATTTTTTAAATGGATCTGAAAAGGAAAGTATGCCTGGTTTGTTTAATTAGGAAAGTTACAGGTGGTGCTGAATAATAACTGATTAAAGTATAATTAAACTGAGTGATCTCTTTTTATTAAATTAATGAAGTAAAAAGTGAAATGGATGCAAGAGCCACAGTCTCTTATTCAGGTTTCTGAGAGACTGGGATTCTTGAAAAAAATGCCCATTTTCTTTAGCTCATATTATTCCAATTAACAGCTCAAGCAGGGTGTTTTAGAACTATTATTTTTAAATCTGCTGAGCTAATATGATTGCTCCTTCCAAATCCTGCACAAAATAACAAAGATAAATGACTGTACATTTTTTCCATAGAGTTCCACAGAGACAGAACATGCCATAAATTGAAATAGACAAATCTATTTAAAGAAACTATACCGAATAATAGCCGAGTTTATGAAATGAAACCATAACCAGAAATTAAATATGCTTTAAAAATTCTACCCAGGATCAAGGTAAAGGAAGAGGAAAACAATTTTTAAACCTGTCTCAAGAACTATGATTTTCTGTCATCTTTAAGTTATTTTGTTTAATCCTATTACATTTACATACTTGAGTTCAAAAAGTAACCTTGGAGTTTACTATCAAACAATTTCTATGCAAATATAATAGCTCCCTTCATATCATACTTCCAGTTGACAAGGTCCTTTTCTTGGAAATGGTTTAGTTATAAGGATGGAAAATTGTGGAGGCCTGTGTTTTAAATACCAATGCATTACAAGTTGTAGACTTAATAACCTCAAAAACAATCTCATTATAATCACATAGAACATGCCTTAAAAAATCAAACTACGACCAGTGTGTCCAAAAGTAACACATTCAAATAAAGGTTGGATAAGTGATGTCACATAGGGCCCTCTGTTCAAGAATAAATAGACTTAGCATTGCAAAACATGACTGTGGCCAAACCGTGGTGTAAGAACGTAGTCTTTGCTGAGTCTAGGACAAAAAGGGGAGTACAAAAGCCTTTCCCTGATGCAAAAAGATAAAACCAAAGCACCATTAGATTTTAAGACGACTGGCTGTATCTCATAGTCTGCATGTTATAACCATTTTAGAAATTCATGCTCTCTGTTACACGGCTTTTGATACAGAATTGAAACCCGTTCATTTCTGTTCACACAAATAAGCCTATTATTCTGGGCATCGGTCTCAGCATCGTTTGGCTAATCATACATTTCAGATACTCTGACTTGTTCTTTCACTGCTGTTTGAGAAAGCCCTAATAATCAAGTTTTTGGAGGATTGTGACCCCTGTTGATGTTTTTCATAGCAGGGTTTCAAAGAACTAGTTATCTCACCTCTCACAACGTGTAGCCAGCTACATGCTTTCTGGTATTTGTTTTGCCGTACCCATAAGGTAGTCCACATCAGTGGCAGGGCAGGTCATCCTTAATATACCACAGCAGGGTGGACAAGCAGTGAAATCTGCATGGGAATTTTTGGCTTTCTGCCTGAGTCAGCGCGGGGGCCTTTGTCTTACTGCCACGACACCAATCTGCTCAGCAAGCTGGACACGAGCCAGCATGTTTGACGGACATTAATGATCAGATGTTGTGTGGCTGAGCCTCTTGTGAGAACTCGGCTTGGTGCCTTTCCTCCCATCATCACTGCCCCTTTTCATCTCTCTCACTTCACCAGCTTCGGCTGCAGAGCGGGCGTTCAAAGCGCTTAGTAGGAGCAGAAGGCTCCCGGACAGCCACTGAGCGAGCCTCCAGCCCAAAGGCAGGAGGGGAAGAGCAGAGCAGAGGGAAAGAGGAAGGAAAAAGAAAAGGAAAAGGAAGAAGAAAAAGAAGAAAGGAAAAGGATTGCACATAGATTTTTTTTTTTCTTATATGCCAGTAGACTCCACACGTAGAAGAGGTTGTTCATAATTTGTCCAGGGAAAAGGTCTGCTGCCTGTGTTGTGCCACAGATAAATTGCTCTTAAACTCACTTTAAAGTGTTTCTGGCTTCTCCTGTCACCGTTCCTTTGCATCATTCTGTGCAGGAAGTGTTGCCTACACAAGAGGAGTTAATTCTGTTTTGCTTTGCTGGAGCATTGCACTATAAAAATCAAAGACAGAAATTACTGTGGAGAGACTTCTGGTTGAATATCTCAAAATAATTTCCAAAATGGCTATCATTTTATACGGAAATATTGTGGTGCACAGAGGTTAAGACCAGATTTTTAAAGCTGCATATTGAGTATGTTGACCTTGTGCGGTTGTCGTTTGAGACTGAATGTACGTAAATCTATGCATATGCATATCTCGGATCATCCTTGGATAAGTTTTGCCTGCACAGCAGTTCACACACAGTTATAACTGGTCCACCAAAAACTACTTGTTGAAGATCAAACAGAAGGATTGGTGCCATACTTGGGGGGAGGACTCTGAAGACATGACTTCTAGTATGCTGATGCAACCTGATGTTAGGCCTTGGCATTTATCTGTTACATACATTGTATACCTTCTGTGATATAGTATGTGAACAGATAAAGTATTTACTTCAATATATCAAATTGAACTTTTGGAGGCTCTGTATCACAGGTGGGGATTGTCTGTGTACTAGAATTGACAAAGTCATGTTGTTTGAGTTTTAATGTTGTAATTCTGCCTTCTGACATCATAAGACATAGTACCATTGGCTTGAAATAATATTCATAGTTTTAACATCTGTAAATACAATTACCATCTAGCCCTAACCTTCACCATAAGCCATGCCAGGAAATTTCACCCAATTATTATTGCATCAGTCTCTCTGTTCCTTCATTCATCTATTATTTTCTGTTTTCTGTACATCTTTTGGGAAGAGCCAGTCGACTGAAATAGTCCAGAGAGAACATGTTATATCCACAGCTGTGCAAGTTGCTCGCTACCTTCCTTCTTAAAAATATTTACCTTATTGCTCATCTGAATTTGTTAGTTTCCTTTTCATTGTAAAATGCCACTTCTGCAAAATTAATGTGAATCTTACGGTGTTAGAAATCTCCACATGTAAGTAATTATAGAGTTGGGCCAAGTGACTTCGTGGATAAATTAAATTGGAACATAGGGACATAAGACAGGAAATGACCTTGTAGGTCATCCAGTACAGTTCTCTGCTATCACAGGCATCGTGTCCTGGAAATACATTTAGCAATTTATATTTTAGAATGATTTAGAAAATTTTTCCCCTCTATTTCTGTTGGAAGAGTGTTTCACAGCCATCGCTGATCCATTGGTTAGAGACTTTCCTCTAACTTGTAGCCAGATTTGCTCACATGAAGTTTCTGCCCATTTTTTCCTGTTACAAAATTGAGCTTTAGCTTAAATAGCTTCTCTCTTCCCTTTTTTGCTTGTAACGTATTTATAGAGTACAGTCCCATCCCCTCTCAGCCTTCATTTTGCTGTGCTAAACAAGCCACACTCATTAGTCACTTAAAAACTAGGCTGTCCATCGCCTTACTCATCTTTGTGGTCTTCACATCTTCCATCCTCAATTATTTTCTTGGGTGCAGGTGATCATAATTAGTAGATTCATTAGCATATTCTTGCTTTCTATGTTAAAATCATGTAATAACTTTGTTTCCAGGGCCGGTCTTCAAAATACTCCTTCAACTTCTGCTTCCTAGAGCCCACTGGTTCTTCAGCACAGCACACATCATCTCCAGTGCAGCCATTTCCATCTCCACCTTGCTGTTACATTAACCGCCATCCTCTCCTGTTTCATTACTGATTGATTTGAGGGACCATTACATGTTCTGCAGAAACTGTATAGACTGGATGTAATGCCTTTCTCTGTATAAAATAAGTTATCAGAGAAGAACTTAACAGATTTATCTGGAAGTCTAATTTCAGTACATGCATGTTGCATGCATTTTAATCCATTTCCATTAACTTTGATGTCTCTTGCTCTGTCCTTCAAAACCTATTCTAAATCCTTGAATATTTTGTATATTCAGTCTCTTTCTGTTCGTCACAATTTCCAAACCACACTTCATTCCTGTAGTTCTTTTCTGAAACACTTGCATCAGCAAGTGTCAGCATCATCAGCAAGCATCCTAACATCATTTTTTTCAAGTGTAAATGCCAGAATGGGGCATGGTATTTCAGTCACAACCTTTTCTGTGCAGGGGTAGTACTATTTCCCTTTTCCCTGTACATATTCACCCTGCTAACAGATCCACAGATTGGAATAAATCTCATGGCAGCTCATTGCCAGCTGGTTATCTGCCATGACCCAAAACTCCCTTTCAGAGTCACTGCTTTCCACAAGTTTCTCTACTTTCCTCTGTGTGTCACCTACGGTCTTTGTTCCTAGGTTCTTACATTGCATTTGGCTGATATGTGTATTTCAGGATGCCTTAATGGTTTTGCCAGTATGGTTTATACTTGATGTGATCTAGTTTTCTGGAAACTGAGGTTGACCAGCAAAAGTCAGGATAGGTGACAACCTTAACACATCATTAAGCTAATAATTCTTCTTTGATCTACAAATTTGCACATAGTTAGCAACTTCCAGCATTCAGCCAAAGTAGAATTAGGGATATTGTCTTCCAGTAACAGAAATAATGGAGTTAGGCTCAGTGATACATGGATGAACTATGATACCATGCACATTGTTTTCTGTTGGTAATATATAAACACATGTTGAAATTCCCCTCCTTCACTTTGTTTGGAAAGTGAGGATTTTCACAGATGACTAATGTGTAATACAAAAAAAGAATTTGCAGAAAACAAAATAATGTACCAGAAACGTTCTTACATTACATTCAATGGAGTATACAAATCCAAAAGGCAGGAAAACTTGGAATGAAAGTTACAGGAAAATATACCTCAAAATGTCCAGTTTCCTTAAAATGTCACAAAGTGTACTGAAAACAGAAACTGTTTAATTACCTCATCCCATCTCTCACACATATATGGAAACTGTTGTAACAAGCCAGAATAGTATTACTGCGCTTGGACAAGCTATCAGAAGTGGCCTCTGGTTTTGGGTGCCCAACTTGAGACAGGTGATATATTTGAACATAGAAAAAACACACCAGTATTGATGTAGGATAAGTCTTAAGTTGGAATGCCAATCCTGAAAAGCAAATTTGGCAAGATGGGTCTCTTTCCATACACTTGAAGTATATGCATTTCAGAGAGTACATTTTTGAAATATGACTCTAGTTACTTTGTATGGGCAGCTCACTTATCCCTGTTCCTCACAAAACTGTTAGAACTTGAACAGCAGCAGAATCTATGCATTTCTATGCATCATCTAGGAAAAAACAGATTTCTGCAAGCCAAAGGCCTGGAAGTTTGGCCTCGAGAGTATTCTTTATGTAGAATATAGCAGAAACATAAGGCCTAAGACAGTGAGGGCAATGACTTTGCACAAAGCCCAAGTGGGTTGTTTCTTCCTAAACCAAATGCTATGGCAGACAAACTGAACAAGGGGGTTACTGCAGTCCTCACTCTGCAGAGGGAGGTAGCCATGATGCGGCTTTATTTTCTGCTCATTACTGAAAAGAGCTAGATTTGCGGAAAATCCCTCAAAAGTTCTATGCACACTGGAAAACCTGAAGCCTTCTATAAGCAAGAGTGGGATATAACTCCTGAAACTACAATTATGTGGGTCTGGTAGCCCTAGACTCTTTTCTAATCAGAGTTTAATCAGACAGCAGTATAAAAGTAATGAAAACTGTCTGAATCCTCTCCACAGAGTCGCGGGGTGAAATCCATCTCTTGTCCAGGCTCAACACAGATATCTTTTTGTACAGCGCCTGTTTACTTTGGCTTTGTGTGCAGAGACAATTTCACCTATCATTAACTAGAGACTCTTTTTGGGTAACATAAATTTTGGAAAACCTAGCTCTTGTCACAGATCTGTACAGCCTGCTTCATCCCAGTAACAACATCAGCAAAAACAACAATAAGAATGATCATATGGAGAGAGAGCCTAAACCAGATCTGCAATTCCTGCAGCCCTGTAGCTGGCTGTATTTTGTTTAGGAAAATGAGAAATTCATTCCAGCATTTCACAGGTTCAGATTTCAGGTTTCAGCCAACACTTCTTTTGGTTGCACTTTAAGCACTAATTATAGCTCTGTGGGGAATATCTTGGAGCTGTTTAAGCTGTTGTTCTAGTGAAGAGTAAAATAAAAAATACACCACATGGAAGGATGCATGTTGAAACGTTCCACTGATATATCCCAATAATTACTGTGTTAATGCATGGTTGCTTGTGGTTATTCAATACATTATTTTTTATGTGCATGTAAAATATTTTCACACTTCAATGTTTTGAAGGTATCACATTGTATGAGCTAACAGAATATGTTTTTCCTTCTTTTTGTCACGATTAATTATCTTATCATTCTTTTCCTTGGTAAAGAAGTTTGTTCAGCAGTAGGCAAAAAGCTTAATTATATTAGCAGTAACTTGCCTTTGCAGCAGTGTAAGATAATCATTGCTTTTTAGAAATATAATAGATTTTCTACATTGTATGTGTATTGTGTATGTGTTTTTTCCACTCCTGTTACCTAGGAGAGTCTTTCTTGACTTCCTAGTTTTCCTAATAGTAAAAATGGGAATGCTAATATAAAAACACAGGACTTAACTTTTAGACGTTCCATCAAACATGCATCTTTACATTGTGTATGTACACCTGTTAGGCTTACTGCTCATTTCTTCGTACAGATCCCTTAGCCCCACAGTTTTAAGGAAGTGATGCACAAATGTGCATTTTTCTGAGAGCATGGATGCCTCAGCAGCATTCATGGTGTCTGAAACTTCTCCTTTTGCTCATGAGTTTTTGCTTTTGATGCCCACAGAAAAGACTATTTTAATTAAAAAATAATCTGTTTGCCTGTCTTTTCTTCTGATAGTACTTCAGAATTGCTGTCAGGGACTCTCAGCTTAATCAATTTTCTGTTCTGGAGACATACCTGTTTTAAAGCGAGAGCATTGTACAGTCTACAGAAGAGTCAGCAAGAGTTTAAGGGTGGTGTGCCAGATGGTATTTTTCACTCCCAAATTAGAGGTTAAGTGTGCCGGTAGAAGCTCAGCAGGAGCTGGGAGATGCTGCTTCTCAACAGCAAAATGCTGCCAGTCTGCTGACTGGCAGCATCTCGCCTCTCTGCAAGGCAGCGGCGTCCAGCCCCCAGCAAGTACAGCAATCGGAGGGAGCCGGACACGAGGAGTACTGACTTTGCTCTACAACCTCGATTATGCCCATTTCCACCTGGGGAATTAGTTTTTAAAGAAAGATGTCTTCTCATGGGCTCTCATTTCCCGGCAGTAGTGTTTGTTCTTGGAAGCTTAATGTAATTTTAGAACAGTTTTAGGGAGAATAGAGGAAATTAAACATTCAGACCCTAGGTGTGTATAGGGTGTCCTTCCCTCTCTCTCCATTTCATATTTGCATGATTTGTTTTCTGCTCGAGGGTGTGGGATTTCTAGTGTATTGGTGCCAAATTGCCTCTCCCTGACTGCAGCCCCTGTTCCTCTAATTTCTCCAGGTCAGTGGTTCTGTCCTCCTCTGCATTGCCTGCTCCTTTGCATTTACTTTCCGGTCCCTTGGTAAATCTGATCGCTTCCTTAGAGACAGCAAAACTCACCCAGTAGACAGAGAGGGTTATTAGTGGAGCTTGGTTCCCACCCCAGAGCAGAGACAGGAAAGCATCAGGATTCGCAGGCCAGGTTAAGGTAGCTTGACTTGTAAAGCAGTGAATGGATGGCCAGTTTAAACTTTGTGAAATAGTGTGATTATATCTTGCTCCACTGGATCAAACTATACCTGCTAGATGGAAACTGTTTTTATTAGATGGAAGTGTGTTGCAGAAGCAGCTTGGAAATATGTGGGCTGCTGATCATCCTTAGACTAGTGCGTGAAGACCTCTGCCTAGTAATGGTACTGGTGAGGTGGTCACTCGTAAAGATGTGTTTTGTACGTACACACACACGCACACATGCACGCACGCACTCGGAGCAGTGGATGTTCTTTTAATAGTGTTAGGAAATTCTGCAGATGTCATTATGAAAATGTTCATACTGGCTCTCATTCTTGGCAGCCTAACCCTTCCGTGCTGTCGAACTGGAAAAAAAGGATGCTTTCGTATCACTTACCCCCCCTTGCAACTTGCTGACCAAGGGAAAGGAGGTACTAGCAAAAGAAAGTGGGACTGCCCCAAGACGCTGTGCCATGCTTTGCAGGTGCAGTCTCAGCCCTGGGGCCTTTCTGTCAATGACCTGAGTCCAGACACTTTTCATTCATGATCTTCAGCTGCGTGTTGTGCACAATAGCTTTTCCCAGGAGCTGTGCTAGAAAATTGGGCTGTGACTAGGTCAGTAGCAAGTCTTAGTTGTCAATGAAACACTTTTTTCGAAACGGAGAGGTGGATTTTTTTTTAATGATCTGACATTTTATACAATTTAAGGAAGAAGACAAAGCAACAGGGGACCATTTCATAATGGTCTAGCACACTGACAAGCACGAGTGCATTTATGGACACCGCACAGAGTTTGTGAGAGGGAGTCAGCAGCCATCGCTGCCAACGCAAGATAACAGCAGATACAACGCTGTGCCTGAAGAAAGAGTTAATGCATTTTTAACGTCACTGGAACTAGCCCTGAGGATATCGTGCTGTGCCCCCACCCCATCCCGGTCCGTGCCTCTGCCATAACTCACTAACTCTTTTACTTTTGTCTAAGTTGTACCCATATGGTCTGTAAACACACCTTCGCTTTTAAGTAATAAATGACGCACGGCTTCTTTGGCAGCTCAAGACTTGAGTTTTCATCTTGACACCCTTGGGCATCTGGCGCATGACAGATGATAGATTTAGACAAACAGTAAAAGCTACAGAGTGCCTTGCATGTGTGTTTATCTTAACTTTGTAACGCAGTCCAAATGTCTGTTATTTAACTTTATGTATTGAAAGGAGACCAATTGGAAATGGCATTCGCATACAGTAGGACAGCTGATGCTGTTGCTCTAATTACTTGTTTGGTGTAAAGAGTTACTAGCAAGTTTATAATTTCCTGAGCATGACTGGGTCTATTGAATTAAAAGTAGGGTGTGAGGAAACAGGGAGAAGGAGGAAACCAAATGGTAGTTTAACAATAGGCAGTAAACGAAAACCAGAACTTATTTATTTGACATGTTATTTTGGTCAGGTTGAATTTAGTTTGGGGTTTCCTATATTTATTTTTTTAAGCCTGCCCTTTACTTTGCCAAACAGCTTTTAGGAAAAAGCTCTTTAGCATGTTTTCTGGACTGAAGGTAATGCTGTTGTTTTCCATGAAATGCTGAGTTGTTAAACGTGTTATATTGCGATGTGTTAGAGGAACTGGGATTCTTTCTATGTATGTATTAGAGAATATTTTTTTTCCATTAGGCAATGCACCTGGTACTTATTTTTTATTGAAACAACAATGATGATACTTTATATGTTTGCAGAAGACATTAATTTTAAAGAAAATTTCTATCAATTGTTTACAAAATAACTTAGCACGTTAAGGTCAGTTCAGGTGCAGATAGCTGTTAGTTATTTTTAATGCCCTGTCATTACTATTAAAATTTAAATTGGTGTTTATTATTATTTTTAAATACTGCACTGCAGAATTTCTAACATCCAGGGGCATGTTTTCGGTAGGATTGTTGAACTGGAACATTCAAACCCCCAAATGTATTCATATATCTGTTTCTACTGCTCATTTTTCATGATTAGTACAGTAGCATGAGTATGCATCTAAAGAAGTATAGACATACTCTCTGTGCAAAGAGGCTAATAATTCAAGGGCTGCTCCTGCAAAATTTACATGAAGTACAGTCCTAGCTTGCTGTGAAACGGTTTTCAGTGTGTGAGTGGGACGAATCATGTTATACTGTTGTTTGCAGACTGATCAGCCAAACACAACTAATGATGACAGCAAAAAATTACAGAGGGACTGTTATTGAAAGTCTTTTCTTATGCATAATTTTTTGAGAAATCATTTTTAACACATTTTTTAAAAATGTGGGAGACGGACTTTTTGACAAAAAGTTAAGATAGATTCCATTTTTCTCCTCCTTGGATCTGTGGTTTGATTACTCTGAATTCCCATTTCTTCTCTCTTGGTTGTATCAGTGGGTTGGTCTGAATTTCCCATAGGCATCAGTTTAGCCAAATGTAGGTACCTTACCTCTGGGTAATGTACTGAGTTTGGGGTAACACATAAGAAGAAAAAAATTGTAAAATTCTGCAAATAACCAACACTTCTGTGAAAATTCATCAGAAAAGGTTTTGACAGAATATTTTGACTAGGCTGGGAGCTAGAAGTGCGTCTATGTGAAATGTTTTGTATTGTGTATTCTACTTACCTAGACATATATATTACATTGTTGGTGTGTGTGTATATAAGAGAGAGGAGTTGTTTTTTTAGAGCAGTGTAGGATCAGACAGGAATGTGTACATGGCTCTGAAAGAGATGTCAGAATTGACAGGCAAGCCAAAAATGGCCATTGAAGAGGCAGAAGACGACAGCAAATAATAGAATACTGATGGAAAGAGTGATCTAATTGCAAGAGATTATGGGATCAAACCAAAACACAACCACTAAAAATAAAGCAGGAGCACAGCAAAAAGTGGTGAAGCAGCATGTTTTTAGTGTAATCCTCCATCCTACTCCCAAGAAACATGCGGAGGACCCTAGTTTCTGGCTCCTTTATCTGGTGAGATAATAAATGGATGAATATGCCTGAACTAATCTTTCCAATTCCCCTTTCTCTCATCTCATCAGATTTTTTCAGGGATGGAGGAGTAAGAAATAAAGATCTCCAGAGGGAGATGACCCAACAGTAGAATGAAAGAGAAGACAAATGGTTCATAAACCAGTTTGAGCCCAGTGAAGTTAGCAAGTTAAGTCCCACTACCTTTGGGAGGCTCTGGATCAGACCCAGCCAGCTCAGAAGAGCAACTAGAACATGAAGCCCAACCTGACAGGGGATTTTGATTTGACTGGAGTTCATAATGCGAGGAAGGAGAGCTGTAAGATATGAACAGAGCACTTCAAAAAGCCTAGCATTTAAAACAGCAAGAAAAGTTTATTATTTTGCATCTTTTTTATCAGTGTAGTAGCTAGGATCAATTAAAGGAAGAGAAAGAAGTTGAAATAGCTACAATTCCTGGCTGCTCAGACTGATCTCGTCTAGAGAATGTGGATTTCATAATACATTTAACTTGGCACCCTGGGATTTTTTTCTCTGCTTGAAATGTTTTTGTAATGAGAAGTTGCATTTTAGAGACATAACCTTATGTAAACACTAGCCAGGAGAATTTGATATTTAACTTATTGTGCTGGAGAGAAGAGTCTCTCCAGGTACTATACTTTTATTAAACTCGCAAAATGAAATTCATCCATATTTGAGACTTCAAGCCTGAATTGTGAACTGCAAAGTTTTGTGTCTTATATTGCTGTAGGTTCTGCTACACTCAGCACAAAATGCTCTAATGAAACCCCTCTGCGCATCTGGATGAAAAGAATCTTTGAATTGCTGGTTGTTTAAGGTTGACCTGGTAGATGTCCAACAGCTGTCTGTGTCATTTGTGGTACACAAATGCACTCTGTTTAGAAAAAAACAAACGAGCTCTCCAAATGGCCAAGCAATTAATTTGTGCACAGAAAGTGGTGCTGTGTGCTTTGTAATATTAACTTGTACACAGGAGTGGGCTTACCACTTACAGAAACTGGGCACATATTACACAACGAGTTGCAAACCAGTGAGGTATACGTGAGACTATTAGCTTAATTGTGAGGTGGGGGGATGTTCCACTGCTTTGAGGGACTGTCATATAAGACAAGGTGATGTAACTGGGGATAATCAAACACAAGTCTAGTCCTTTGGTGAACCTTTTTACCAGAACTAACGGCAGAGTGCTTCCAGGTAGCGAGTGCTGATAATTAATGCAGACCGTGCCAGTTGCATGAATCTGAATTTCATTCACCTTCATGAAATGTGTAAATATAAATCAGGTAAACCCCGATTCCCACTGAGATGTCAGTAGTATAGGTTGCTGATCATCTTCACTTTTCATACAAATGCCTATTTAAGAGTACTAGCACCATCAAAAATAAATCTTGATTCATTTTGGATGCTAATTAACTTTGGCATATTAATATCGAGGTGAGGTTACCTATTTTAAGTCCTTGTTTGAAATTATGAATATGCCTAACTAACTTGCCCAGCTACTCATATATTTAAAATACCTTGCTGAATTGACATTTGAGTGCTTAATGATAACAGTTTTATAAGGCTCTTCTTGTCTGTTTTTGCTTTTATGTAGTGTTGTGCATTTAGCATCTATAACAGACTAGATGGGTTGGACTGGATGACCTCCAGAGGTCCCTTTCCACCTCAGCTATTCTGTGATTCACTGATTTATAAGTGATTTTTTGTGAAACCACTATGCTGTGTCCCACAGTATGTAACGCTGCCAAACAATCCCAAGAGTCACCAGCCAATCCAAGAAGAAACATCTAAGAGAGCCCTAGTAAAAAGAAAGGTACTATGCATTACAAAGGGTTGCAAGGATACTGCTTCTTTTCCTCTTTCAACCCAGTATGCTGTCTTAATGCATACTCTGAGTCTTCATCTTTCTTGGTAAGGCGGACACCATAGATGCTGAGCAACAAGAAGCAGCTGAATAGAAGTTTGGTTTCTAAAGCTGTGTTCATCCCCCTTGTTCTCTGAATTTTTTGATGTCTGACTCTGAGCTCTGCTAGATCCTGTTTTTATTTCAGATCCTTCTCAGTGAGCTATCCTGTTTAGTTGTCTCTCTCTCTTCAAATGCCTTTTGGGGAGAAAGACCTATTAGGTGAGGGGAAAAAGAACAACTGTTAATCAAATCTTTTATATCATTTCCAAACAGGGACGAAGAGGCTTAGGCTCAGTTTTTGTTTGGGCATCTGGAAATGGTGGAAGGAGTCGAGACCATTGCTCCTGTGATGGCTACACCAATAGCATCTACACTATCTCCATAAGCAGCACAGCTGAAAGTGGGAAGAAACCCTGGTATCTGGAAGAATGTGCATCCACACTAGCTACGACATACAGCAGTGGGGAATCCTACGACAGGAAAATAGTATGTTTTTTTATTATTTTTACATAAATGGTTTTGTGTTTCGTATAGTGACTTTTGGGGGAAAGAGAGAGAGATAGCTTATTTATGCTGTTTAAATGGACCGGTAGAAAAAAATCACATTTGGACAAGTTTATTTAGCCCAAGTGTGTTACTAAGTTGTTGTCACCATACTGCTTCCAGTTCTGAAGGTAGTAATTTGAAGTCAACAGAGGTATCTCTGCATGTTGCAGCCGGATGCTAGATTTTTCTGCTAACCCAATTGCTGCAAGCTCTGAGTGATGCTTTCAAAGATCCTATTGCCGTTGCCACCAAAACAGGTTTGTTTCCTGACCAATACCATGCAACCTGTCAGAGGGCCTCAGGGCATATCCTCTTTTCTTTTGTTTTTTTAATCCAGATTTGATTAGTTTTCATATTTTACGTGCATGATTTTAGAAGCAATTTTCCTGATTACCTCCCTGGTATCTCAGGTTTATTTGGATCCAGCATCATTCCTCTTTTACATTCATTGACACTTGGTTATTATTCATATTGCTGCCTATTCCTGGTAGCTGACATATTGTAAGCAAGATTAAGTTCAGTGCTGATCTTCGCTCCACTGTTTCTGATCTCATACCTAAATAGGCTGCATCCATTTTCCATTATGTTCTCCTCTCGGCAGTAAAGCCAGGAGCTGTTTTTAAATCTGTTTAATAATCTATCAATACCACTAGTATTTTTATGTTATTGTATTTTTGCTTTTTCAAGTTGAGTGCGTTCAATATATTTTGCTACTACTCTTTTTAGCCTTTTAAACCCTTGTATTAGGATTAATAAGATTTTCTAAGCATAGTCTTCTTCCCATCTTATTTATTCTGGTATAGAACTTATAGATCTTTATTTCTTCCTAATCAGAAAATTTAGGTGGGTGCCCCCTGCCATGTTGTCTCTTTAAGCAGGGGGTTTATATTAGCTTCCCTCTGGTCCTTAGTAGATACCTCTCTTGCTGTCAGTGAGGAGTTAAAAATTCTTGCAGCTATTTTTGTAATACCGTCTGCCTTGTCTTTCAGGATTCTGGGATGCTGGCCATCCCTTCTTGGAACCTTCCTTATTTTCAGATGATCTAATTTTTGTTTTAAACTTGTTCTGAGGTACCTCTTCGTTCCAGTAATTTTTCTGTTCTTTACTTGCTTCTCTCCAAAGAAACCTTATCTCTGTTCCTGACATGTTTCCTTTCTCCCTGATAAATAATAATAAAGAAAAGAAATTACTCAGTTTCCTAGCACTCCTCACTTCTGTGGTTAAATTCCCTCTACTGTCCTTTAAAAGACCTTCACTAAGGTCTTCACTCTTTTTTGTGTTTAAGTCAGACTAATATAATTTAAGGTGAATAGAGACAATTGTGGTTCTCCAGTCTGACTTCTTGCATAACCCAGTCTATGGGTTATTCTTCCCTGAATCCTTCTTCAAGTCCAATGGTTGTGGTCAACTCAAAAATGATTTTTACAAACACATCCCATCTTGCTTTTGAAATTTCTAGTGACAGAAAACCCACTAAAATCTAGGGTAAGTTGTTCTAATTACCCATACCCATTGAAATGTTTCACTTACTTGCTGTCTGAGTTCTCCTGGCTTCAACTTCCAGGCATTTGATCTTGTCATAGATTTTGCACTAATTTGGCATGCTCTGTTTTCCAGCAGCCCATGTTATCCAACATTAAATATCTTATTAATTAATTAACTAATAATTAGTTTAAATGCTGTATCAATCGCTTTATACTAGATAAAAACCTGGCAAATGGGTGAAATTATTAGGGCAATGCTGCTTACCCTTTCAAAATATTGACACTGCTCGCTTTCTTTCAATCTTCTGGAACTTTGCCAGTGTTCCAAGACTTACTAAAATCAACAATACAGTATAAAATGTTCTCTTGTCAGCTCTTGTAAAAGTCTTTGATGCTTCCAAACTTGCTGATTTAAACATGCCTATCTTCAGTAGTGGCTGTAATAGTTATAAATAGGAAGATGATGTTATCATTGTATGCTCTGAAAACTTCATTTTGATTTTTTCCAAAAAGAGAATATTTAGTGAAATATCTATTTTCTATACAGTACTAGTAACTATTCTATTATTTCTGTACAAATAAAACAGTATTGTTTTGGGAGCTCTTGTGGTTTTGGTATATTTAAAAAATAAAATATCTTTATGTTTTATTCTGCTCTTGTTGTAGGCTTCAGCATTTGTCCCTTGTCTTTCCTTACCACCTTTATGCACCTTCTGTCCTCTAATTTTTATTCATTGCTACCCACTTCATCTTTTATCCATTCATATTTTTTTATTTATTACTTCTTTCACTTGTTGTTACTTGTTTTGTGGACCAGTATATCCTTCCTCAGTTTTTTCTTAAATCTAGTAAAATGATTTTATGTTTCTCAGTCCTCATTTATAGTTTTCTGCTTAGCTGATTTCATTTTTGTGCATTCCTCTGATTCCTGAATAGCCATAGTTTTCTTGATCCTTGTCTTCCATTCTTTTCAATTAGCATGGACTTTCTGCTTTTATAGTATTACCATTTCTGTAGGCAGCATTGCTTATTTTTGAAGCGTTTCTCCCTTTTGACTTATGCTAGCACCAAAAACACTTCGAGGTTTTCTCACCTTCATTGTTGTAGACTTTCTTATGAAAATGGAACCATAAGAATTAATTTTTTCAATATTTTTTTAGTTTACTGAAGTATAATACTCATCACTTAGAATTGATGACATTGTGCTCGTATTTGCAGTTTTATATTTTACTGTAAGGTTTTCGAAAGACATACTTTACAAATGAATGGTCAGTTGTTGTAGTCAGAATGAATGGACATTATCCCAGAATTAGGGAAGTAATGAAGAGATTTTACGTAAACATTATTGAAAAGGTGTAAAGATACGCTGCCTCAAAAGTGTTCTTAATTTGGAGTCTCCATTCAAGATCTAAGACTGGAGTATTACAGATAAGCAAAAATACCTTTTAATTGAAATCCATCGATTCTCTAGGTATTGATTACTCTTAATAATCAGATCCTCCATTCTTTTGGGAGTGATCCAGTTGCATATGGCAACTTTAGATTACACCAATAAAGTTTCTCATTATGCACACTGAATGGTAAAAGCATATGCATGCTGAACAGCCATAAAAAGTTACCCAAGTCTCTTGATCCTTCATTTACCAGAACTTAATTTACACCCTGACTACTGTTGGGCCAAACAACTTTGGTGATGGGCCTGCCAAATGGTTTCCTGATCACAAATGTGAGAGAGTCAGACCATAAATATGCCATCCACCACTCTTTCCTATGCTATGTTATCAATTGACTTCTGAAGCACATAATCTAGCTTAAGGTGTTTTCTGCTGGTACTTTGCATTTGAAGGCAGCCCGTTCGCCCTCCCGACACCTTCAGTGACAAAGCAGAGCAGTGGGCATCCAGTGCAGTGAACAGCTTTCTGTTTGCGTTGTATGCAAACTGGTTATCCCGTATGAGAACAACCCCGCGTTCCCATTATGCCAGAGTCCGGTGAGAAATGATGTGAAATTGTGGAACTGACCCTTTAAACTAAGAGTATTGAGCAGTTACAGGTATCAGCTGCAACTTTTCTAAGT
The DNA here is from genome assembly GCF_036370855.1 of Dromaius novaehollandiae. Taxonomy (NCBI): domain Eukaryota; kingdom Metazoa; phylum Chordata; class Aves; order Casuariiformes; family Dromaiidae; genus Dromaius; species Dromaius novaehollandiae. The sequence continues at coordinate 11,850,697 of NC_088130.1, read as the reverse complement.
CCTTCCAAGTCCAAGTCCTCTCTCCACGGAGAGAAGGGCGTTGCTCTCACCCATGGGTCTCTCTTTCTCATAGCGTGAGCAATCATTTTGAAAGCAATAACGATAACATCTTCATTCTCTTCTCCAAGTTGTCTACTAAAATTCACTCCTCCAAAAGACCTATCAAACCTCATTTCCTTTGGAAAGAAGTCTCAGCTGAAACATAAACTGAATGGAACACAGAACTGAAAATTTTGAGCACAAAGTTTTCCAACTGCTGTAAAATGCTAAAAGAGTCTAGAACAAAGAAGATGCATGCTCGTTTTCATTGCTGAATCATACATCCTTTTCACTGCATCATATCTCACCTCTTGTTTAGATTGCTACCCTTTTTGAGGTAGAAATTGTCTTCCTATCTTTCTGCAAAAGAATCCAGAGCTTGCAGTAAGTGTAAAGTGACAAGTAATGATAGAACTAAAGATTATTGTTAAATTTCAGTTCTCCAAATTCTTTTATGCATATTAACTTAAAAGCAATACACAGATTAGCTATGAAGAGCTCAAGTTCATGCCATTACATGAAAACAGTAACAGTATTTGATCAAGGCATATGATGGTTCAGTTTATGAAAGTGGGACTCTCATATTCAAAATAATAGAAAAAAATAAGGACTTCTGCAGTAAATCAGGAAAAGACATAGTGACCTGACGTGGGATTTGCAATCAAAATTAATGAACTCATTCTTGTTTATTCACATGTAACTGAGAACAAACTCTAATGTCATATGAGATTCTGCAACATAGTGGTACAGAAATGTAGATGTGATATTAAGGGACAGTGCATGGCTACTACTTTATAGTGCATGGATGCTACTTTATAGTGTCAGATTCTCCCATTCCTGCTTATTTTTCCTTTCCAGAGTGTATTATGAGTTGGATACCCAAACAGTCACCAAGTGAACATGTTAGGGACTCATTGTGTGGATTAGAAAGGGACAAGTAAAAATTCTTATTAAAATGTTTTGGCTTCAGTGTGGATTAATAAAAACACCCACACTTTTATAAGCACCCAGAGACTTTTTTTCCCCTTTTCATGTTACCACATGTTTTTATAATTGTTATAAATGCGGCTTGTAACATAATTTTAGGAGGTTTTCCAATTTTTGAGGTTTTTTCAGTCTTATGCGATCATAATTAGCTTAGTAAATAAGAGAATTATCTCATCTACACAACTCTTCCACATGGAACTTATTTTTAGTGACTTTAGACTAAAGTAAATGACAACAAATTCTGGTTTGTAACAATTTGAGCTAACAGTTACAGTGAAACACACACTGATGTTAGCATCTTGCGTGAGTCCTGCTGTCTACGGCCCAAGGAACGTACTGATCATGCACTTAGCTTGATGCTGCACCAAATTGTATTGCAGTAAATGTTTGTCCATTATGGACTGAGTTTCCAACATTTGGCTGCATTATATACATCCAAAGCATACATTTTTCAGAGGCAGTTGCATGTATGCCTTTTACATAGACAATTAGAGACAAGAACTTGTACTATTTCTAGGTCTTTTCAAGTGCATCTGCAAAGCGCAGGCACAGGTATAGAAACTCACCCTCTGGGACAAAGGCGAGTGAAGGCTAGGTAAAGACTGTAAAAATATACTTCTTTGTGGAGGTCATCTTTCAGAACAGAGTGAGTGCAGAAGTAATAGCCAGACATACATTTGCCAATGTATTTTTCCTATTCTTCTCTTCTCTGCTATTTTGAATGCTGGACAACCCTGGAAGATAGTTTCCCCACTTGGGCCTATGCAGCTTTGCATTATTACTTAGAATAAGCATCTTAGAATATGTTCAATACAGCCTATGTTACCAACATAGTTATTTATCTGGGCCTTGAATGTGCCAAAGATGTTGCACGAATGCATCGCAATTCTTTTGAATTCCTTTTTAAAATAATTATTTCTGAAAGCATTAGTGAATTTACAGGTGAAAATCCCTCACAGATAAAATTTGTAAACCTATTGTACGTGACTCATCTTCTAAAAGCCCCATCTGTACTTACTATTTCTTTACTCCATAAAACAGTCGTGTCATCTGCTGTATTTCTTTCTCTTTTAAGATATATTTCTGTCTTGCTGGCCAGCTTTTGCTTTAAACAGAACTTGAAACAAATATCCACAAATAAAACATTTCTTCTCAGTTCTTAACACACAAACAAATACTCTGGTCCTGTTCAGAAACTCTTGCAGAGTATCGAGGTACAATATGGCACCTTCAACTTTGAGTAGGTAAAGATACACCAAGGATGTGGGAAGGGAGCAGATGGTTTTTGTTAAACCCTTGTCATTTTAGGGACATAGGTTGCTAGAAACCAGCATATCCTGAGGAATTACAGCAGCAGGTAAAAAATGGTTCAATCAGTTCAGAAGGCCAAAGTCATGAAATATGAAATATCAGTGAATAAGAGGCTTAGGACAGGAAGAGTGAGCATGTTCTCTGCTAAGGAAAATCCTATTTTTGACCTCAGTCATTAACTTCTCAATAGATGAAACTATGAGAAGATTGATGGTACAACCTTAATAATAACTGTTCAGGAATGGCATCTCCTTAAATCTTCAGAGCAAATTGCTTATACAAAACTATTACAGTGTGTTTCTACCATTTTTCTTTAATAAATCTGTGCATTTTCTGAAAGCTGCCTGACTTCCACATATGGCAAGGATTACAGTGCATTTTGGTGATTGCTGTAACTTTTATCTGACTTTCATCAGTGTCCTAGGCTGTTAATCTCATATTGATTAAACTACACCAGCACCAGAAATATTGTCATTGCCTTCAGTCAAGTCTGGTTGATTCAGAAGAGGTAGAAGTAGATATAACTCAGGGCCCTAGAAATACTACATGGACTGATCGTGGGTAATCCGATCGGCATTTTCATAGATCAGCAGTTGTTACAGTATTTGAAGGATATAAATGTGTTGTACCCAACAAAAGATTGAGAAATTGCTGCTCCTCTCCACACTGTTGAGGGGAATGACAGCTTACAGACAGCAATGACAGCTTCACGGGGCTGTCAAGTGTCACGTCCTTTTGTTGTGATTAATGATATTGCCCTCATGCGGTTCAGGAATTTGGAGCATCATTTTTCTTCTCAAAACTTGCTCGCCTGTTGGTGGTCTTGTTCTCTTTTTTTCGTGAGCTATAGACACAAGGCATCTCTGACAATGAATCCACAGTGCCGAAAAGCACGCCTTGGATCTTTGAGGTAATTTACACCTAAGCATCTCACCTCCTGTCAGTAACTTCCCTTTGAAATAGCTCAAATGGGATTTCCACTTAGGAAGCTTTCTTTACACATTTTCTGCTGAAATATTTGCTGTGCAAAAGAGAGCCATAAGGGGCTGTAGTCCAGACTGCTGCCACAATGTCTGCTTGGGACACGAGACCCCTTTGCAGAATAAAGAGATGTCATGCTTTTATTATGCTTGATATCTGTAGGTACAGGGCAATAAAAACTGAAGCGTGTTTTTCTTCCAGAGGATGAGAAACACAGATAGCACGATACAGTGTTGTCTCATGGCATGCACAAGGCCGTCCCTTAATGCGAAGCAGTTATGGGGCACTGCTCCCTGCCTGAACTCCTGCAGGCACCAATATCCTTCAGTCCTCTTTGGAAAGTGGACAAGAAGCACCACTTCTTGGCAGGGGATGAGTTCCTTGGCCGGGAATGGGACAAGCATGGACCAGTCCCTCTTTCTTCCCTCCCTTTTTCCTGGTCTCCTTTCCACTCCCCACCATTTGCTTTGACCATTGTTTCTCCAGAGGAGAGACCTGATGCTTTCATGTCGCTATTTGTGTGAGTATCGTCCTGTAAGCCTTGGCCGTTTTCATCTCGCCTCTAAAACCACTCTTGCATCTGCACACATAGGCAGTGCAGTCATAGGGTGGTTCCTGCTGCTGTTTCGTCTCTTGACATTTTCAGGGAATGTATGGAGTGTGCATGCAGATGGGTTTTCCATTAATATTCCTGGTCTAAATTCAGGAACAACTGATAGGAGGGGAGGCAAGAGATAAAGAAATGATATGAGCATTTTATGTATAGAATCACCTTTTAGTTGGTAAAAGATGAAAAAAAAAAGAATGCATATACCTATAGGAAAGATATTAAATAATAGGGCAAAACAGGTTCTTTCTAGACTTCAGTATCCTTGAGTCTGGCCTTTGCTCAGTCCAGTAATTTAAGTGTATGACATTATAAATGCCTTAACCCTTATTTTTCAACTTCTAGAACCTTCTGTGTTGTTTCACTTAGTCATGACTTGCTTTCAACAGTCACTTCATAGGTCCTGTGAACTTCTTTTATAGAAGTCCTTTGTGTTAGCCTGCACGTGTTTACATGTCATTAAAACTTTCAGCAGCCTTATACCAAATATGTAATACATATACTACTGAATATTATAAATGTATATGTATAAAACCTGTATGTCCTATTTGCAACTGTTTGTAATGTGCTCAGATGGTATGTGGCTATTTTTTAAGATCATACTGTGAGAAGCTTCCAGTTTTGAAGCTAGACAGATATTTTTACACATCTTGTACTTTTTTGTGTGCTTTGGTTCCCACTCCCCTGTGACCCACTCCTTCCCCCATCTTTGTGCAGGTGTCTGTGTGGCAAGTGAAGTATCGCACTAGTGAGTTAGATTAAATGGAAACATCTGCATGGATTTCACCTGAGCATCTGTTAGGTGGTCGTGACTTCTTGTCTCCACTGCCTTGCTCTTGCTAGGAACCACTTCTCCAGAAAGAAAAGTTTAGAGTAGAATCACTTTAGATTAATCTTGCCTGAAAGAAGCAGCTTCAGAGTGAATACATTTTTGTGTGTGATTTATTGCCTTACAGAAAATATCTACTTAAAATTCTTTATGAGGTAGGAACATCCTAATGCTAAGTACAGGACTGTGTCTTTTTAGCTGGTATTGCATTATTATGGCTTTATGGAGCCACTAAGATCATATATTAAAATATGTAGTAGCATATAATTAAACAATATATAACAATGTAAAGCTGCAAATAGCTAATTGGCTGGAGATCTCTAAGCCAAATTTGTGATTACATCAGGATTTTCAGATGAATTGTTGCTTAATTTCATGTGAATTATTGCATAAGGAAGGAAGGAAGGGACTGTGGGTCAAATACAGCAATTAACATGAGCATAACTGTATTCTGTTCTATCATGTACTTCCATGGTGATTTCAGGCAACCCTATTAACCCATCCGTACTTCTGGTTTACAGTCTTAAAAATGGGCATAACCAATCTGTGTGACGGGAACACTGTGAGGTTTAATTCATTCCAATTTGTAAAGCACTTTGAGATTCTTGGATGGGAAGTGCTCTATAAATGCAAAGTAATAGAAGAGCAGAGTTCTAACCATTCTGTTACAAAACCCTGTGCATGTTTTTTGAGTTTACATGTCTTTTGTTGGTCATGCCATGAAAAAAACTGAGACTAACTTATGTTTTCAGTGCAATACAGAGAACACTTCTCCAAGTTCACAAATGTCTTCAAGCTCTGAGTACAAAATGAACATCTAAAATCATGTACTCAGAAGGCTTTTTTTCCTTCTTTGTGATCAAAGAAGAAAATACCCTCTGCTTACATGCAACTCATTCAAGCAAATGAAACCTGTTCTGATTTCTGAAGCTGTGTTCTAAATTTCACACATTCAATTTCTTCCAGATCACCACAGACCTGAGGCAGCGTTGCACAGACAGCCATACGGGAACCTCAGCCTCTGCACCTATGGCTGCAGGCATCATTGCACTGGCACTGGAAGCAAAGTAAGATCTGAGCTATACTCTGGAAAAAAAAAATTAATCATACAGATGGATTTTTCGTGCTTATCTGGCACCTTTTATCCAGGGATCTCAAAGTGCTTTAGACACTCTGTGTATTAGAAATTCACAGTACCCTGCTAATGTCAGGAAAGATCAGTGCGCTCACCTTACATGCAGGAAAGCTGACACCATGGTGATGAAGGCAGAGTACTCAGAGTACTGAAATGACTTGAAATGGTGGTGAGCACAGGTAGTTTCCACTGAATGGCTTAAAGTATCCTCACAGTGGCTTAAGGTACCCTCAGAGTGCTGCCCAGGATCTGCTGTACTCTGCAGGCTACTGTAGGTCGCTTCTTGCATCCATCAGGGTCCTTTCTGCAGCATCCATTCTTGAATGTAAAAAAAACTACTGGGACATCGCTAGGCTAGTATGAACACAAAGTAATACAATATGAAAAATAAAAATTCACAACTTCTGTGTGTTGGAATGAGAAGTCTCTCTCTTCTAATGGGTTAAGTTCCACAGCTTTAAAAACCATAGATAAATGTAGCTCCTTAGTCCTTTTACCATTAGCTCAGAAAATTTCTATTTTATAAGCATTTTGTCAACTGCAGGATTTTTCTCTTTGTGTCTAATATGTATCAATAACATATTTATGGAACAGCAGAAATATTGGAGATTTATCAAGTAATTTGTGTTTCAGAACCTTTTGCATTACTGTATGCTGTGTTGGATGATACATGCAGGTCTAAGGTGTAGCGCTCCACCCCAAATCCTGCTTGAATTCCAATGTTTCTAAATGCTAAGAGATCATTTCTGATAAATTCTGAGGACAATCAGTTTCCTTTGAGGGCACTCAGTTCCTTTGAAGAAAGCAAAAATTTTGTGCACAATAGTCATTTCAAATTGTATGTCATTCATAGCTTCAGGTTTATGTTTCCATTTTTAATGTCGCTTTTTTGAAGAAACCATGGGCCGATATTCAACACAGAATATTTTTTTGCTGCTGAGTTACAGTCATGAAAATAAGATATTGTAATTGAAAAGCTGATATAATCTTAAGTAGTGGAGCACTTGTATCATTATAATTAGATTTTCTTAATGCAATGGTTAGAAACAAAACTATTTGAAAAGTTAATGTAATGCTATTATTTCAAAAAACATTCTTTTCTCAATCTCAGTTGTAAAATAATTAAGTTCATCCTAAACAATCTGCTTATACAGATAAAATTGCATGCGCCAAAACTTCATTCTGCTGAAAGTTTTTATAATTACTTTTTAATGAATTGACATTGTTTGTAATTTGCAGCTTGTATCTTTATATGCCATTTTGTGAGCATTTTCTAACAAATCATTGTTATAGGTGAATGTTTCAAAGAATTATTGCACACAATACCTACAGCCAAACTACTGCTGACTGTAATGTCTTAACACACACTGAGAAGCTTACACTTTACACAGCCTTTGTTCTAGGTGTACTTTGGTGAGTGTATTATTGGGAAATCAGGATACTGCCTGTGGATTCTTTTTTTTTTTTTCCTCCAAATTATTAGTTGCTATGATAACAGATATCTTATGAACAAAGAAAAGAATGTATTGAAGCTTCACATGTAGTGATGGAGACAAAATGTGCCAGTATGTGTATATATATCCTAGTCACTTTTTGTGTTTGAAGTGCTCTGTTCCATGGTACTAACAAGAGATTCAGGGTGAAAATGCATCAATTTTGCCTTTTTTTCAGATTCTATTTAATTTCAGTAAATGGAGGGTTCTCACTTATTTCCAAAACTGTCTTAGGCTATCTATCTGAATAGATACAAATGATATTAATGATACCATAAATGTGCTTCTCATGCATTTCACCATCTCATTTGCATTCCATTCACTAACTTTCCTTGCCTATAAGTACCTACAACTAACCTTCTGAATAAAGCCACCATCAGGAAATTCAAAAAAAAAAAAAAAGAAAAAATTAACGAAACATTTAGGGGGAGAAATATTTCCAGTTTTCCCCTGATTTGGGATTTTTCTTCTGTAAATTAGCCTGGCTTCATACTTATGGTAGTGGGAACATTTGGTCTGGTTAAGTGATAGATTATGGAATAAGGTCTTTAGTATTGCAAGGAGATCATTTCATAATCTATTTAATCTTAATGTCATGGATTTGTTTGTATAAAATCTATTTAGTTGATTTTAAGCAACTTCTGAATTGCATTATTTATTCATTTATTTATTTGAAGATTCAAGTTATAATTTTCTCCTGTGATACCTGTGGAGTTAGGTGATATTAAATAAAAGCTAGGAATTAAAAAAAAAAGCATACAAAAAGAAATTTTAAAGCCCTCTAAAATATTTGCTCCAATACTTGTAAACATATATGGCATATAAAGGACACACGATATTATGGTTCAGCTTAAGGGCTTAACTGGAACTGGTTTTCATTCAGATAGAGTCTGCATTTGCATAGATTCTTCCTTAAATTCTATATTAGTGTCTGTGCTAGTAACGCTAATGTTTATATGAGATTTTTTTAAGATTAGTTGGAAAAGGGTTTTGCAAGGTTAATTATGCTTTTCATGCAGCAAATTGGAGCACTTAGTTCTGAACACTTTTTGAATAATTCTGGAATAATGTATAGTTTTATTCCACTGCATGCTGGAAAAATGGATGCCATGAACTCTACAGTGGAAGGCTTTTGAACCCAAGAGATCAGTTTTCCCCAGATGCCAACTTCTGTTCCTGGGAGACATCAGGGGGCTTAGAGAGCGCTAGCCTGGCCTGGGTATGAGCTCAAACAGCCAAGAGGTTGCTTTAACTCACAAGCAAAGATACATTAAACCAATGGAAAATGAGCAAAACAGATTTCCACTCCAACCTGCCACTTTCTTGCTTTGATAAGCCCCATACGGTAGGACTGGCAAATAGCTGATAGTTCTCTTACCTGCCCGCTGATCTGAGTCTTCCACTTAGTTGGCTTTTCCAACTGGAATCATCTCCTGAAATCCTGGCAACTAAGAGTTTTGGGAAGGTGGTCTACTTAGGACCCTATTTTAACCTAATGTGAACACCCCTTTCTTATGAACCACTTTTTCAGTCCAGTGTTGGAATGTCAAATGGCATGTTTTCCTTCAGGAACCAAAGTGCAACTGAGTTTTAAGATGCTTATTTGGAATCCTGTTGGGCATAGTGCAGAAGTGTAGCTATGAAACCACTATTTCACACAAAGAAAGCCATCTCGTAATCTTCATGTTCTGTGGGTTTTTGTGACATTCAGGTAGTCACTGGTTTTATCTGATCAGTGCCCAGTGAATCTAGTATCCCCTTAGGTGCTGTGAATAAATGCTTGCTTTTGTACTGCACCTTTTTCATATTCATTATACAATGCTGAATTTTGCTAGTTGTAAACCAACAGTTATGAGTATAAAGTATTTAGTCAGATAGGTAGCAGTATTATTTCTAAAATTAAACTATTTGCATTACCTAATACCATCTGCTGTTGATATCAAAAAGAGCTCTCTCATTGATAAAAGGTTTGGATTCGGGATTTGGATGAATCAGAGTCAGAAGAGACCGTCGGTACAACGCATCTTTTCCAGTGGGCTTTGTGCCATGTTCCTATGGAGAAGCCAAATAAAAAAAGTCTTATGTTGCTTCAGTGTTGCCAAAAGAATAAATTATACATCCCCAAGCGAACTGCATGTTCCACTGTTGATAAGCCAACGCGTGTTTTCCAATCCATGATATGATAAACTGCAGGTGCATGAGTTAGAAATAGCACCTGAAGTGGAAGTATTAATCTGCTTTTTCTCTGCTTTTTCTCTGTGGTATAGCTCTGGAGAGAAACTGTTTTCCCACATGACTCTCTTCAGACGAGCTACATACTTCACTTGTCTTTTCCCATACGAAGGCGAGGCTGAGACAAGGTAGTGCTGGGAACAAATGAAGAACTTCAGTGACTGCTGATAGCGCTGATCCATTCAGAGGAGGGACAACGCACCTCATTTTTTTAAAAGGCAGTAAAACTGAGTATAATCACTGAGATGAAAGGCAAGCCGAGTTCAAATTGCAAGGGGTCAGGAGCATCAGAGGAAGAGACTTCAGATTTCTGTAAACTGACCAGATATGTGCAGCACTTCCCATATTGATTGATTTTCTTACAGAGACTCCATCAAGAGGGGAGAAAAGCAGTATACTGACCAGTTAGGTGCAGTTTTGGGTACAGACAGTGTACTTCTTGTGTCTTCAAAGTCAGGAGAGAAATTTGTCCCAGTTATGAGGAGCTTGTTTGTCTGTGAATATAATAAGAGGCTGACGGTGATAGGACCATTGAAGCCAACTGTGGAAATGCTTTCAGGTGACCTTTGTATATGGGATCCCAGTGTAAGAGAAGGTGAGAGGTTATCAGCTTAAGTCCATCAGCCTTGGCTAGGTCTTTGCTCAGCTGATGGACTGTCTGTTAGAAAAGGGAAATTTAAAGTCTGAGAGTTAGAAATCTGTTTGTGAATCTTTTCATTTTTGGAGTAGTTTTAAAATAATGCTCTTAATGATGAGGTATTTGAAAAGTATGAACATAAATAAATGCTTGATTTAGAACCTGTTTCTCTTGAGCTTTAACCACCAGTGCCACTTGGGCAATTTCAGTTATTATATTGAGATTCAGTTGGAAGTACTTCCCTGAGTTAAGGTTGCCCAGTGTTTCCCATTTTAAGGTCCTGTTTTCAGTTACATATAACCTTGCCAAAGAGCTAAGTGTTTGGTCTGAAATTTTCCATGTAACTTGCTTTAAAAAAGGTTTTAGGAAGATTCCATCCAGCCATTTCTTAAACTTGAGTCTAGGTTAAAAAAAGATGTTTGACTGTGTTCATTTTTAACTTTTTCATTGAGATTTAGTGTGTCTGTGCTTCAGAGCAATAGCTAGAAATAGAACAAGTGGATAACCATCGTTCCAGTGCCAGGGCAATGCCTTTTGCTTTTATACGCTTTTGAAAAATCTCAGTTGTCGTGTGCTCCGTTGAGAGTTTTAAGAGCTTGGCAGCTCTATTCCCTATAGTTTCTTGGTTCACTATGTGTTCCTCAGCCTCAGCTTTTCAAGGCTGAACAGGGTTTTTGCTGAAGTTACTGTTCTGGGTGCTGCTGGCCGTTCACACACCAACCTGCAGAACAGGGATGCAATCTGTTTTGCCCTGTCTGCATTCCTGCAGAAAGAAAAAAACAAGGAGAGTGTAAGAGGAGCAGAATCGCTGGACTGCAGTCTCCCTGCAGGCTTTCCTTGAGACCCCTTTTAACACAGTGCTGTAGCTCTATTATATTAAAAGTAGTACAGCAGTACTGGAATTGGCAGATGGATGAAATCAATAGCCTGGGCATCATGCTCATCGTAGTTCCCTGTATTACCCTAAGGTAATGTAAGGCTTCCCCAGAGATACAGTCACATCGATCTGAAACCGGCAGCTCACCCAGGGTTTTGTTGCAGTTGCTTCCGCATCGTTGTCCCTCGCTCTTTTTGAGTAGTCTACTCACTGTTTTTGAGTAGTCCCATTTCATTCTTCCTCTGGAGAAGGTACGGTCAGGAACGTGATGCAGATACCTGTCTCCTCAGAAAAGTCATCATTATCAACATGCAGATGGGACACTCATTGTTTTCTTATTGGCACTTACTGTTTTTTGCGCCAGGGAAAAGCACAATACCCTGCAGGCTCTGGACTCTGCCATCACTGTGTGCACTGCAGATTTGATGCAGGTACAAAAATACATGGCTGATTATCCTGCTGTTAGTCTAAAGGAATATATTCATCACATCATAGCACAACTGCACTTTCTCTTGGTTCCTTTGAGGATGCACTTCAGAGTCTTATTCCCTGAAAAGAGAGCTTAAAGACCACCCACCTTCCTTAAAATGGGTGAAGTGAAGGCTTTAACAAGCTGGGTGCACATGCTCACTTTTTCAGCAGAGGGCTATTGATTACATATGTGTGAATATTATCAATTATTAATATATTTTTAGCAAAACTTCTTTGGTATATCTTCTTTCCAACTCTATTCTGTGAGTCACTGCCATAGCTAAAAATAGCACACTTGCTCTTTCAGGAGCATAATTGGCCACTTTTCAAAAATTCAACATATATGGAAACATAAGGAGAGAGACTGCTACTGCTTTGGGAAGTTAGGTGAAGTCATTAAATATCGATTTTGGAATTTGGTCAAGATGCAGAATCTGTTACATTTGTGAGCAGAGCTAGAATATGTCAAGCACGCATAAGGTTTTACCTGGCCCAGAACAAGAGCCCATCAGCCCATATAGGTGCACTGAAGCAAGTGCTGAATTCTGAAAGGAAAAAAATGGTATTCACCAGCTCTAGCACCTCTAGTTCACCTATTGCTCTGCTCTGCTTAGTTTAAGATAATGGATGAAAACACAACACAAGGAAGCAAATCAATTTATTTTTAGTTAAAATTAAGGCATGCTTTCCTATTTTTAAGTAAAAATCTAAACAGCTTTGGCCCAAAACAACAAAAGCTTTTCTGTACAAAAATCGGAACCTATCTATGCAACAGAAAAGTGTAGACAAGAAGCATTTCAATATTCTTTTTTGGAAAGGAATAACTTGGCAAAACACAATTAACTGTGCAAGGTTTGAGGATCCATATTTTGACAGAAATGATTAATCTAGTTTAATTTAATTATCATATTAAATAATCAGTTTGATCTTGGAAGACACCATGTCCATCTTTGTTGCATTCAGATGGCCTTTATTGACTGTTTCCTCTCCGTTTTCACCTCGGTCTCATCTCATGTCTTTCACATCCTGTTTCTTGCATCTGGATCCTTGCCATTCCTGTGCATACCAATATGCCTCTGCTTCCCCCTTTCCAGAGCCTTCAGAATAGCTTTTTGAGGAGTTTTTCTAGAAGAGCCAGAAGAGCTCTATCTCGGTTCTCCACTTTTTTGTTGTTGTTTGCTTGTAGAAAGAATTGTGTCAGCCTCTGTACAATACTGTAAAAAAACTGAAGTAGGACAGATTGTCAATGTATACACTGAGCCCATTGCTTGCAATTCTAAACTCGTACACCAATAGTCTGCGTTTTGTCTTAAAAATCAATACTAAGATAATCTGAAAGATGATTGTGGCCAATACAAAAGCCTTTAAACACTGACACACGAAGAGACTAGGATGCACTGTAGAAACTATGGAAATGTTGCACTAACATCAACTGGATGGCATAAAGTAGAGCCGGACATAAACTGATGAAGATGATGTTGTAAAGGCAAATGTTAGTACCTTGAAAGAACTTTAAAAAGATACAGCTTTAAACTGAAAACTTCTGAAGTTTTAGAATTTGTGAGTTTGAGATGTTTGAAGTGTATATGTTTAAGATATTAATCATATACAGAAGTTAAAGTTTGTTAGTGACTGTTGGAGTGGACAGATGCAGTGTGTCTTGCCACAGTGATCCTTGGTGAATGTCAGGGCATTTCAGAATGTATTTATTTGCTTTGAATTACGCACTCTTAATGAGTTTTAGTCAGCATTTTGTTTCCAGAGCTATAACATTGCTCTTCTTTATCCAGGACTTCAATTAAGATATTGATAGAAAAAGAGGAGAAATATGACAATGAGTGTAAAAGGCCGCTGAGAGCAGTTTTGATCCTAGAAAGATATTTACCCAAAATTGTGCATTGACTGCACATCTCTTTAGACAGAGGTCTATCGCATATGCCCTCAATACTACTAATAATTGACCTTTGTCGTACAGTATTTTCAACTGCCATTAATTTTTTTGAGCGAAGCTTACCTTTAGCCAAACTTGAGTTTGTCCTGGCTTTCTCTCAAATGGCCCTCACTCAGTGAAATTGAATGGGAATCAGAAATTAGTAGCAGAAGTGAGAAATTTCTGAAGTGCCACCTGGAACCCAGAAAATAACTCTAAGCGCAGAATGGAGAGCTAACCCTGAACTGACCAAGTAAGGGAAAGTTTTGTTTGATATAATAATTGGGTGAGCAGTGCTTTACCAGGTCAAAAACCACTAGAGCAGAAACAAAAAAATTGCATTTACAGTGGAAGAGCTAAATGCTGATCAGCAAACGCATGATTTTCTTTACTTTTCTAGCAGGGAATTAACAGGGTTATTTGCAGAGTGACATGATGCTCAGAACCTCTAAGGGTGTCAAGCATGTGTGTCCATATGTGTGCACGACCAGGTTGTTTAGCACTGGGGTCCATTTTTGTTATCTCCCGATTTTCAGGAATAAAATGGTTATAGTGTAGGCCATTTAGATAGCACGTGATAGGCACAACAATCAGAGGCTGTCTTCATGTCTTACTCCTCTTAAAATCCTGTGCCGCAACAGACATCTTCTCACTGGCTCTGTGCAACCTGGGAAAGAAGGAAGACTCCCATTAACATAGGCTATATTCCTGTCCATGGGGCTATAAATATGGGCCACTAGGGCAGGTAGTAGGGCTGTAGATAACGTGGGACATGTTGGCTGATTTGTAAGTGATGGGAACAAGTGAATAAACTAGGCAACTGTTCGTTATGCGTTGTTTAGAAATTTATCTTAGGGCCCTTAAGGGTGGGGTCGTGCAGACATCAGTGGTGAAAACGCTGTTGTTGGAACACAAGTTGTAATTTAAAAACTATTAACAATTTGTGTGTTATCTCCTACCGCACTACAAGATGTCTAGGGCACAGAGATTACTTTTTAGATGGCTTATAGAAATAATTATCCATGTCTATCCTGTCATAGCTAAGATTTCCAAAGAAGGTCATTTGATACTTCCAGACTGAAAGGTGATTCTTTTTCTTATTCCACTCTGTGATACTGTGTTTTTTTCTTGATCGTTTGAAGAAAAGTTTATTGTATTCTTCCAGCAATGCTCATCAGCCTTGGCTATTTTGGCAAGAAATATTTTTTCAAGTGGACCATCGTCATCACACTCAAACTGCTGGTTGTGAAGATAATGTAGCAATCATTATTCATTTTGCTAATCATATCATTTTGCTAAAAATGCAAGACTAAATTTTGATCCCATTTGTATTATTGCATTCAGTGATATTTTTGCTAATTGTCCCACTTGCACCAATTATTTACTTTGAACAGTTATTTTTGGCACTGTATCATTATGCAAAAGGATAGCGCCTGAATTCTTTACTTTTTCCAGGATTAGCCCTATTGTCATGAGGGAGACTACTTGTGGAATGAAGAAATCAGATTTGGCCAAAAATAATGACCTACTATTTCTAAGCAGCTGGAATAATGATATTTGTTCCTGTTTAAAGATACAGTTAAATCTCAAATGACTATTACTGTAATATAACTTAATGCACTTGTTCTGTTTCATTCTTTCTCATTTACCTTGTTTCATAAACATTTTGAGAAGCTTGGAAAAGAGAGAGCTATACCTCAGAGTATAAATAGTTTGTTAGGGACATGACATTCATTACTTTTTGGCTGTTGGACAAACAATTTTGTATCTAATTGTTCTCACTTCTGCTTTTCTGGTATGATTTTGAGTATTGTCTGGTATGTATAATCCCAGGGCAATTCCAGATGAGACGCTGAAAAATTTTTTTCTTGGAAGGAAATTGCCCAGTTTTTGAAATCAATCCATTATCAAGCAGAGTTAGTACTGTTCTTGTTAATGCATTTGTTCATTTCAAGATGTTTAGCCATTAATTCTTCTGAGATTAATCAAGTGGTAAATCAATTAACATCAGTGACATCTTGTCTGGATCTGTGGCCCACATGGCTAGCAAACAACTGTTTACTCCTTTGGGTTCCAATTTTGACATGTTTTACAAATATTTGACCAATTCTGTGATTTTTCCAGATGCTTTAGAATTGGCTGCTTGACTGTCCTGTTTAAAAAACAAAAAAAAGCCTCTTCTTTCTCCAAATGAACTGCTATTTTGACTTCATTCCAGTTCTTTTTTTTATTAAAGTTTCTGAAAAAAAATATGGACAAACAATTGCAGGCCTATTTTGTTTCAAATGAGGTGTCTACTGTAGAGAGGAAATTTCAGTCTGGCAGTAACTCAATTTTTAGTATAGTGAAGGTCAGATTGTAGGCTCCAGAGATTGGTTTGAATATTGTTCTTATACTACTAAATCTCTAGATATAAATATGCCCAAACTATCATTCCTTAAGAAGAAAACATAAACAAAATATATCTCATGACTTCTGCAGTAAGCAGACAGATGTGGAGATTGTATGAGAGGCAGATTGATTTAACTACATACCTTTTTTGTGTCCTGGAAATCAGACCTTTGATCAAAAGTTTTCTGCTCCAGAAATTCTTGCATTATTTTTTATGATTAGATAAGGAGGTAGATAAAACAGCAAATGGTTCAGTTTTCAAGATCTGCCATGTTTTTTGTTTCTAAAAGTAAAGTGTGATTTTTATACGTAATCTCATTTTCTGACTGAATGACTAATTTCAATTTATGAGAGTTTAGTACTATCAAGTGGAGGCTACTATATCCTTATATCCTTTATCTTCCATTCCTCTTTAAATAATCAGTTGAATGTGGCATATCTTGAATCGCTCCTTTTAAAGTTGAGAGGAGTATTTTAGTGCCTTATTTTTCACCAGGCGCATGGGCTGCTTGCTTTATGGAATAACAGATTGTTTAGATTCCAGATTATAAAGAATGCAGCTCTTGGGATTCCTAGAGGTCTTCTTGAAGGCCTGAAACATGTTTTCCTAAGACTTTACACAGACTCCCCATGAAATTCCTGAGCTGGTATAAAATGTTATTGATTTTTTTTTCTTGAAGCATGTTATGTGACTGTCCAAGCATACCCTATTTTACAAGCCCTTAATGCTCATTACATTCCATGACATTTCCTTTTTTTGTTTTTACCAGCTCAGCTGTATAAACAGTTACTGTCATTGTAGTCCAGCTGTCTAGTGTGAGAGATTTCACCTTAAAGAAAAAAAAAACTTTATCTATGAGCATATTAATGTTTTAATAAATGTTCAGGTCCAGTAGGCATCTGCTCTCTCAGCTCTCCTTAAATAATAACTTAAACATGAGAGTACCCGCATACCTTGTATACACAGACACAGAGGAGAAATCAAATAATTACAAAGTGATACAGCTAAGAAGAAATTACAAGAAAAACCCTGTATGCAATAAATAAGAGATTCACTTATAAATCATTATCCTTCTTCAGATTATTCCAACTCCGCTTCCTGTGATATCCCAACTGTAGCTAGAAAGGTGCTAGTTTGCATCAGCTTAGCATGGACCCCACATCCCCCCAGGGTAACGTTCTGTGAAGGAAAGGATACACTCAGAAATAAAATGGTACTACTGCAAGGGAAGCAAGAAAAACGTGTGTAGTAAAACAGCTTGGTACCCTACTTTGGATTGTCCCTTACAACCTAGTTGCATAAAAGGAGTTCGGCATTTTTAGGCAACTCTATTGGATTTCAAGCTGGTGGATTATGTGGCTACTGAAAAGTAAAATGTGCGAAAATCAGTTATGTGAGTGAATGTCCTTTACATCCCAAGTTTTTCTCCATCATATAGAATTTTGGACCATAGTTCTGAAACTAATTGGTAATTGGCTTTTATTTGCTGTAATTTCACCCAGACAGGTAAACTGCTTTTGGTTAATACCCATCAATATATGTCTGTAAGTTCACTGGGGATAGGAAAGGGGCAAGTTTTTCTAGGAACAGGTTGATTGCAGGTTTGCAATAACTTCTGTATCCCTACTGCCTTCTCCTGAAGTTCCAGTTTGTGGAAGGTGAAATTTGTCATCTAAAAACCTGAATTTATGCAGCTTGAAAGAAAGTACTCATTTCTTTATACTATCACATGTATTCATTGATTTTTCCCACTGGCTTGATTTCAGCTCACAGGAGAAGATTCTACTTCCATAGTTAAGCGCCATATAGCACTGATTACTCAAGTATTTCCAAGAAGATATACTTTTGAGAAAAGAAATTCTGGAAGATATGAAACACTGGCAGGGCAGGGAAGAGGCGATGTGGTAGGAGAGCAGGGCCTGAGTATACGTCTTTGTGCCCTAAGCACGAGCACCTGGAAGACGTCGCTTGTCTGCCGGCCCAAGTGACTTCTCATTCTGAGTGACACAGAGCGCGTGTTAAGGAATTGAACCAAGTTCTCCCAGGTTTTCAATGATTCCCTAGTGCTGGGCAGTGTAGACAACCAACGCTGAGCCTGATAAGCTTCATTCTGGTCTGTCTTCATCATTACAACTGGATGGAGTTGTGCTGTTGAGCACAGTACGGGCAGATAACGATACTCGGAGCATGATACCAAGTGACTGGTGGTGGGAACTACAGTCCTTATTTCCTCACAGTTATTTAGTCACCTGTATCATTCCCTCCACTAACTGCATTTTTAAATGGAATGCTATTCCTCTTCTTACAAATGATAGAAAAACTGAGAAAGTGGAAGGAGAAAGTAAAAAGACCTCTATTATGGTCATGCTCCTTTAAAATGGTCTTTTAAGAAAATAAATTCTCCTTGGGATGTATGACCATGGATCCAAGAGCAATAAGAAAACTCCACTCCCTACAGATTTCCTCTATTACTGCAGGATAAATGGGTGATAATTTCATAGTGAGGATGCAAACAACATCATCTTTCACTACCCCAGCGGACAGGTTATTAGGACTCCGTTAAAGTAATTTACCCCTGTGCTATCAAACACTTGCTGTGTAACTCTTCAGATTTGGTGTTGGCAGTTTGGGCTTCTTAAAAAATACCAACAGAGCCACAGTGAATTCCAAAGCCCATGGTAATAGCCAAGTGAATAACAACAGAGATGTCTGAAATAGGAGTTGAAACACTAAAGAAATTGCCAGCTTGAGGGTGTAGTTACTAAGATTTAGTAAAGCTTTTCAGTGAGCCATCATTCTGCTTTCTTTTCCCTTTGGTCAAGGTAGGTAACCAGGTGCAGTGGTTGGTGGTCATGCGAATTACCTCTGGGTGAAATGTGCTTCTTTATCTTCCCTTGCTTAGCAAAGCATTGAAAGTTTCATACAGTGGAATACTACTTATATATCTTTATAGTCTGCTTAATGCAAACCTCTGAGCTGTATAAATAGTTGGGTATAGTAATTCTGTAATATTAGAACATTATTTTGAATGGAGCATAGGGAAGAGAAATTAGGATTGTTTTGGTTTGGATATTTTTTAGCTTACATGACCTTTTATCCCTCCATTCTTATAAAATATGTCTGATTTGTTACTTTGTCTTTCCCCTTTTTCATAGTCCATTTCTGACCTGGAGAGACATACAGCATATTATTGTAAGGACTTCACGTGCAGGACATCTGAATGCTAACGACTGGAAAACCAATGCGGCTGGTTATAAGGGTGAGCTTCCTTTCTTCTTTGCCATCAGAGGCAAAAGGATTTGTGTCATTTTCGAAGAGAAAATAATCTCAAGTAGTTTGTTTGACCCTATGTTGTGCTTAGCTTTGAGTCTTTCATTAACAAAAGGAGCCTGTCCTCTCTTTAATAAAGAAAAGCTCTTAAAATAACTAAAAACAAAAATGGCAGCTACCAAATGTATTGGCCAGATCCTGGTAGTCCCTTTCAGCCCTACTTTGTGCACTGCTGGAAGAAAACTAAGTAAATCAGCTGTTTTTAAATTTTTCCTTGTATAGCTGGTATAGCTAGTATACTAATAGAATAGCCTGGAGTTGAAGCTGTAGCAGTTATCGGATTCAGCCCATGTTCTCGTTTAGGATTGTTGACCATTTTGGTTAAAAATGACAAAATAGTTTTTTCAAATTTCTGCTTTATATGACTCTCCCTACATTTTTTAGTATTTAAGATTGCTCTCTGATTTAGGACAAAAAAATGTTGAGCTATCAGGATTTTAATGGGACAGAAATCATACTCTTCAATCAGTTGTAATAAAGGTTTCTGAAATTTTGTCAAACCAGTGACAAACCAGTGATCTAGAACGAATTCTGACAGACAAGATATAACTTCAAGATGTACAGTATATTACATTGTTGCACCCCGAGGCAAAGAAGGAAAAAAGGCTAAGTCTTATAACTGCATATTGAAATTACCTCTCTAGGCTGTATCTTTTGTAATGCAAGCAGAAATGAACAATCGTACCACTAGATAAGACATATTTTCAAGATGGGTGAAACTGGATCTTGAATTCATACAATGTTGTATTTCAGCATGGGTTGGCTTCTGATTCCCATTCACTAAACTCTTACTGCCTTCAGTCTGGATTGCATCTAAAAAAAATGAGAATGGCTTATTTCTGGTTCTCTTTTCATGAGATTTCTGCCCAAGACTGCACTACTGTTTTAAGATCAGCATAAGTATTGATTTGAAGTCTTTTGTGCAAGGATCTCTTGAGAGCAGAATATAACATGTAAGAACCCATCAAATCTTTTCCCTGGTTTCACTTTAAAACTGAAACCTCGCTTTAATCTATTCCAGATCAAGGCACTGCTTCCACAGAGCATCTTTAATATATCATTCTGACCTATGACATTTCTGCTGCAACTGAATAGAAACCAAACAAAAAAACCTTTCATTTTTGGATCCAGACCAGACCCTAACTACAGAGGATAGATTTAGAAATGGGTATTTGACTCCAAGCCCCTCACTATGTGAAGGTTGACATTCACGAGACTGGTTTTGTCCCATTTAAAAAAAGCGCATACCCACATGCAAAAATGCATATAGTAAGAAATAGATACTTCCTTAGTTATGAAAACATTACAGTATTTGTTATTATGAAACATACCCCAGGATTTAAAAAGTTTTGGCAGGAGATTGTGACTGTATTATCATTTTATTGGAGTTACCTGAAATTCAAACAATAGTAGCATAAAATAGAGAGGTTTTTTTCCCCCAGCTCACTTTCAGAATTCTGTCTTTTTGTGTTTTTCCACTTGTTTCCCAAGAGAGGCAAACACCCTGTGATGCATTTCACAGCAGCTGTCACTCATTAGCAGAGGAGAAGTCACACTAATACCCCAGCAGTAGCAGCATCGGCAGCAGGATTTGCGCTGTTTCACTACTGCAGCTAGCTTAATCTGAATCCTGGGAGCTACACGTTTTAATATTTGTTGTAGCAGATAGATAGCAAGGAAAAGGGGTGAGAAAGGTTTCTCCTCCACTTGTGCAAAATCATGAACGTAGATAAGCTCAGCTGTGGGACTGGAAGTCAGGAAACACAACCTGACCTGGCGGAGCTCTGCTGTAGACTCCATGGTGGACTGAAAAAGAGGAAGACAAACTAAGTGCCTCGACCTCTATGGAGCTCAGGAATCAACTTTAACCCAAATAAAAGCACCAGTTTTAACTAAATTATTTTGGCAACTTAGGCTGAGCAAATGGTTCCAATAAAAATCCAGCTCTCTTTAAACCTCTGTTGGTTTTGGAAGAAGGAGAAGCAAAAGATTTAGATTAAATCACAACACCCAAACCTGAACTCAAAAGGGGGTTTGCACACCGCTGCTGGCGAGACTGAAAGAGTATTTTACTATTGCACGTGGCAATATTTAGTATAATATTACACTATTATGCTTCACTGTTGCCAAGACTAACAATTAAAGTACAGTTTTTCATAGATGAATTACTCTGATCAGACTGAGTTCCTTAAGGAATTATATCATAATTTTGTTCATGGTAAGATCCATATTTCTTCCAAGGCATGTCCATGACAAGGGAAGAGAGGGGAAGATTGTCTTTAAAATTAACTAAAGCAAAGAGAGTCACAAGAAACAATCTCCCTTTCTTCCATGCATGCTGGGGAAGAAAGAAAAAAGTGAGGAGAAAGAGAGAGACAGGCTTGCTCCTTTAGAAATGAGAACTGAAAGGGTGAAAACAACAAAAACTTGGAAGAACCTCTCACTCCACAAAGGGTCAGCAAAGGCTGGTAGTTAAAAGTGGGTCAGCGTGCCTTTTCCATGGGCTGTTTTGCTGGGCTGCATGGCAACACCGAGCCTCACTATAGTCACTCGCAGCGTTTCTCCCTTGCAGAACACACACAGAAGGAGCTCACACATGTCGTTACTGGTCACAAGATCTCCATCTTTTCTGTCTTGCATTAATAAAAAGAAAGATTAATTCATGAAGAGCACTTGAGCTAGCCAGTGATGTGTCAAAGCAAAGGCAGTTATTTGTTTCATTTTCTGGCAAATAAGCAGCTTTCATTAAATGCACGTCAACAGAATAAGGCCAGGAATGGGCAAGAGTTTTTTCTTGTTAATTTTTTTAGTTATTGTTTCATTGTCAGCCAGTAGATATCTTTACATAGGAACTTACTATCTGGTACTCTCAAAGACAAAGCCTTGCATACTCATTTTTTGGTCTAGTCAGTTGTACATAAAATTTTTCACTAGCAAAGAGATATGTTATGCTCAACTTCACCTCAAAATCAGAGGTTTTTTATAATTAAAGGAGTTAATTAACCAATAATGTGGAGAAAAACTAGAGAACATCTCTCCTCTTTTCATGAAGATATCAGAACTGTTGCTCTCTTTCTGCTAGGGCAGATCAGTATGCAGCGGCTCTTTGTTCTGCCAATTGTTTGGTCAACAATAGAGCTTGCCCCTGCCTTCATAAAAAGCCTTCATGCTGACTAGTTTCTGCATTCAAAGAAACCAAATGAAACACTGCAGTTTTAAGAACAATGATCAAATCATCTGAACAATTCTTTGTGTGTAACTGAAGCTCCACATACTGTCAAAGGAAGTTCTCTGGGAAAGCAGACCATTTGGAGGGAAGGGATACCTTTAGTTTGCTTTTTGATTTTAGAGAACATGCTTCGCTCTTCCTGGCTCCAAAGTGTAGATAGTAACACCTAATACAGTGAAATAAAATGTCAACGAAAGATAAAGAGAAATCAAAAACAGCACTTTTTTTCCATTTCAGGCCATTTCTAGGTCTGGTGGAGGTATTCTTCCTACAGAAGCTGAGAGTGATGTGGTTCGTAAGGGAATAATAGACTAACAAAGCTAAATCTCATCCGTTTAGATTAGACAAAGTATCACAGCTGGCTACATTAGGAGAGATATTTTAATGTTTTAGCTTAACCTTAATGTTTTATGGCCTTCAAATATAATTGTTTAATCAAAGTGTTTAATAAAACTGGTGATTATTCTTGTTGTAAGCAGAGCATTACCAATTCTGGGAATGATGAAGAGATGAGAGTATCTCTGTTCCTATCATTGGTCAGATTTAACTTACCGTAAGGCAACCGGTAGCCAGGCACAAAATCAGAGACTAGTGTGAGAGTCTGTACAACTGCATATACATTTCAGAGAAGATAAATAAGCTACACCGTGCTGCATATTTTAAATAATGTTTTTAAATTTTATTTTGAAATCATTGCTAGAAGCTGATGTAAGACTCTTGAAAGCGATAAACACTCTGGGAACTGAGATGTCAACCAAAGCTGTACATATATCAAAACACCTTTCAAATTCCAATCTTAGGGATTTCAGGTGATAAATGCACATGGTACTAAGAGCCAAAATCAAGTCCTACCCACCCCTACAGCCCACAGAGATGGTGCATGGAGCAAGTGGAACATGGACTTTGAGCCTGGCTGTTGCAAGAACCCATTTATAGGTAGTTGGTTACCTGACACCAGTCACATGAAATTGCTTTGGTCTTTTTTTGTAAGAGGGAAGCAAACTATATCCTGTGCCAGCTAGACTCATGATTTTTTCTGACTGAAAAATGAAGCTGATATTTTCAGGAAGACAAATTTGAGTGCTGTCAGTGTCTTCCAGGTTCAACCTACTGAGAAACATCAGCAAATACAAACTGTCTCATGGGTGACTTGTTTCTCTTGCTCTCTGCATGTTCTGTTGGTTCCAGACAGCGTTTCCTCACCAGGAATACCCCTAATGCCACGTCCTCTGGCCACCTCCTCTCAGCAGGCCCTTGGCTTCACTGCCAAGCCATGACACAGAGCTATTTCTATGGCTCTATGCCTCCCAGGCAATCCTGTTAAGCCAGATTTTGCTTCCAAATATGCTAGTCCCTGAAAAAGGCTCCAGCTTCAGTAGTGTCATTCTCTAAACTACTAGTGTAATGATACATCAGGAGAATCTAGGCTCTAGAGTCCTGTTCACCAGACATTAAGCCTCAGGATTTTAAGATTGTGGGAATTACGTTTATCAAGAAACAAGTATATAACGTGCCATTTCCAAATGTGAGCCACACAAACCAGAACCTTGCACAGGCAGCTGAGAGCAATGGTCTGGAAAAGGAAATACATCTTTGGAAAGACATTCCAGCCATATTTTGCATTGCATGTGACCAAATCTTCAACCTATATGGATTTAAAGTCTTAAAGAGATGTTGGCATCACTTGCATAGCTAGGCATTAGTCTTATATTAGCTGGATTGACTAGTTTCATCTGAAAACTTTTCACGTTATAGCCCTTGGTTGGAAGTTGAGCACTGGGCCGCATTCAGTTTAGCACCAGGAAAGCAGAGAAGCAAATCAGCTAAAATAAATAGCAAGTCTAACAGTGAGCAGAAGTGTCACCATGTGTCTCCCCAGCATTGAGAGAGTATGTGTGATAGGAAAAGGTGTGCATCCTCAGGAATCTCACAACCGTGTTTAAATATCATAGGATGCACAGGGTCAATACCATCATCTTTATCATTGCTTATTACAGAGAGCATTGCTATAGTTAGAGAAAATATAGGAGGTGGGATTTGGAAATGAAGATAGTTGAGGAAAAGGGGCATAAAAATATATTTTTTTAGCAGAAAGTGTAAAGCAATTGTGGCTTTTTATTTCCTGGTCATTGCAGCCTTTCTAGATGGTTCTTGTTTCCTTTCCCAGCTGGCAGCTGTGAATAATGTTTTTTAAATGTAGTATTAAAGTTGCATTAGGAATTTTTCAGTGTTTCATATTTTAAACCCAAACAAATTGCCTGGTATCTGAACTCTGCTAGCCTTGAGTGAGACCTGAAAAATCTCCTTGGGATTTGGGGAAGGTAGCTGGAAAATATATTGGATTCTGCAGCCTAAATCATTGTTGTTGGGGTTATTTTTCTTTTCCCTAGCAGAAAATGAAATCCACCCAACTTTGCTTTTGGTCAAAAGACACATAAGATGAGAAATATATCTGTATAGTTCCAGAGATGGAGATGTACAAAGGAGGAGAGGCAATGGCTCAGAGAAGCCAGGGAGGTGTCTCATTACTTCTCCCAGGCTCAAAGTCTTCATTGTCAGAGCTTCTCATTACTTACCAACTCCGCAGCACTGTTCCCTGCTGGCTCTAAAAAACCAAGGAATGGAGTTATGAATTTAAAATGGAGTTTAAAAAGGAGAAACTTCATAACTATGCTGGGATACATAAAGAGAAGTAGACTGACATTTTGTGCCACAGTTGGTTGCTTTCCTACAGTCATATATTGTGAGCCTAATTCACACCCTTTTGTTTTGCAATGTACAGTGTTTTACAGTGCAAATTGAATGGTTCTAAAATAGCAGGCAAAAGGCTAAATTTGGATTAAATTTCTATTATAATAGTACTGGGAATCACCACTAATCTGTGATCAGAACAACAGACAAAGAATTTAAGAAGATAGTGCCTTTGCTGAACCACTGGCAGACTTGTGTCCGTCTGTCCTAGATGCAAAGCTATGCACAGTTACTATACTCTGCAATTCCTAGTTTTCCAGACATTGCCAAGTGCACTGGCAACAGTAACAGTGCACAGACCACGTGAATGATAACCTTTGACATTTTTATTTTAACAGGCCCAACTTAGACCTTTTGCAAAAGTCTGCAAAGAAGTGGGGGGGAGGGAGGAAGAGGAAGAATGGAGAAACAGTCTTCCCCTGTGGACTCATAACTTCAGAGTCAACCACTTAATGTGAAATGTGGATTTCCAGTTTGGAGTGTTAAGCAAAGAAATACCAAAAAGTGAAAGACAAACTGATATAATTCTGCAAAACAGAATGCTTTATATAGAGAGAATGAAGGCCACATTTTAGGAGAAAAGCCTTAGAAGCTATATGCAGTGGCATGACCTCTTTGTCTCCTAAGTGATGGAGTAGTGCACTTGTGAGAAATGTTGTAGGCAAAGACCTAGCCACTCTCATATACATCCATAGCAAACGCTTCGTGAATGTTTGTGCAGGGGGTAGTTGTGTCTTTTTAAACAACCAGCACTTGCCTTTGGGAACACAAAAGCTTTTTGTTGCTGTTGCATTGTTCTAATGCAGTAATTACAACATTGGCAATTTTTTTGTTATTAGAACATGTCTGCTTAGCGGGGCTGGGACTCAGGCCAGTTTGGAGGCAGTTCACACCATGTACTATACAGTATTTTAGGCATTTAGAGTGTCTTAGTAGGACCTAGAGCACCTAGGAGCTTTCACTTCGTGTTTAATAAATGGGAAGGATAGGTGCCTCCATAGGACAATTCAGATCAGTTAGATGGCTGAAGCTGTGTATAACTGTATTGCTACTTCCCTCTGGAAAAATCAACTCATGCAGATCAATAGGAGTGTTGCTATTAACTCAGTGGATGCAGAAATTCATCCATAAGGTCTATTACCAGTGTTACTGCTCCAACTATCTGTGTGATCCTGGCCAATTGTTCAACTTCGTTTTGCCTCAGGTTACTGATCTGTATCTACAGTATAGCATTACTGGGATAGCGTGAAGTCTATTTAGTTAATTAATATTTCCTGTGCTTTGGGGAGAGGTTGCTATAATTTCGATTCTAACGATTACTGTCATTAGTATTAAATAATTTGCAAAACACTTAATTACAACTGTGGGTGCATTTGTGTATATCCTTCCTCCGCTGAAATCTGCTGCAGCCCTGTACTCAGTCAGGAATTAGCTTGAGCATGAATATCCCTCCAGAGCACCGGCAGCTCTGAACAGACACAGCCGTTGTGCAAGACAGAGCACGAAGGATGTTTGGCACCGTGTATCTGATACACCTGACAGCACAGAAATGGTATCTTTGTGTCTCCTGCTAACGATCTGTCAGCATTTCCTCTTACAGTTCCTTAACTCATCTGTCATCATCTGCTCTGGGATGAAGCCTAGCAGACAGGCGCTCGCCAAAAGGTGT
This sequence comes from Dromaius novaehollandiae, assembly GCF_036370855.1. NCBI lineage: Eukaryota > Metazoa > Chordata > Aves > Casuariiformes > Dromaiidae > Dromaius > Dromaius novaehollandiae. The sequence goes on along the minus strand of NC_088130.1, from coordinate 11,823,797 downwards.
TTTTATTATTTGATAGGATAAAATGACTAGTACAGTTGGCTGCTTTTAAGTTATTGGGGAATCCTAAATGCACCTCCGAGGATAAATTTGCTCCTAATACAGGAAAATTTGCTCCTAAAAAGGAAATGAGTACATTTTTATAAAAAGTATTCTATGGTACAGTCAGCAAATGGCTTGTTCTGATTAGAGAAAAAGTGCAAACTGCCATGTTTTGCAATGGATCTTTGTGCTTTCTGGTAAAATACAACATAAAATGACTATCAGTGAGTTTAAAAGCTATAGCTTCCATTACTGTAGATGCACCTTTGCCAACTTTATTTTGGCAAACTTTAATCCCCTTTTAAATACACGTAATCCTTGGATTTATTCCATCCGCGTAGGCTGGCTCATTTTAAGTGACATAAATGAATGTCTTTAGTAGAGTCTTTATGATATGTGGCCAAATCCCATTGCAGAAACCCGAGAGAAGCAGCAGCTTATCTGTCTTCGCAATCACCAGCAAGTAGTAGTCAGGTTTTCGGTTTCTGTCACAACCCTGCTCCTTCAGCAGCAGAGGTGAACCAGTCGGCTGAGGTTTTTTCCAGCAAAGCACGCTGGTGCTTTAGGTGACGGTGATGGAAATGTCCCTGTATGTGGGGCACAGTAGATCCTGTGTGCTCTGAGGACTATGTTAACCTGGTTTGCGCATACGTAATCTAGCTCTGTAAACTAACCTGGGTGCTGATAACAGGCTTGCTGTGGGAAGCAGGGCACTTGGCGTGGCCAAGCCGGGTACACACAGACATTTGGTGGTGACCACAGACCCATTGGTGGCCAAATCCCAAGACTAATGACCTCTGCTGTGAGGCTGCTAACCCTCGTCAGAGAGGAAAGTATTTGGGTGGGACTTGCTGTCATTATTAGCCCAGTCTGACGACCCAAAAGAACCTTTTGCTCTTAGTCCTTTAGTCAACCCATATCTCTCCACTTAAGCAGCATATGTGTTTTAAGCTCCTGAAAAAGATAATTACTGCCAGGATGTGAATGCAAATGCAATCTTGAATTTCATTTCCTATGTCTTAAGGTGATGGGTTTTAGATATTTTTACGGGGATGCAAAGTCTCATAGAAGGTGATACAATGTCAGAACTGCATACAGAAACTATTCACAAGCTACCCCGGCTGCTGGGAGTGTAGCTGCCGTAAGCCGTCCCAGCAGTGTTCCTTGGAGATCTATATTTTATTTTCAATGAATAGGAGCTTTTAGTCAGAGAGAAACACTGCAAAATCCAGAGAGTTGATTTTTTTTGTCAAGTACTTTGTCAGGTAAATCCATGTTACTATCATACTGGAGAAGTTATTTGTACTGACAGAAGAATTGGTAATTGACATAAACACAGCTGGAAGTCTAATAAAAACGATATTTAAAATATTCTGTTAGCACATTTCTAGAAATAGAAGTTCTTGAGTTTCTCATTGTGAACCTTTGTAACCGCCACTTTTATAACAAATTTATTGGGCAACTTTCTGTCCTTTAAATCATTCTCTGGTGCAATGTAAGAGTAAGAACTCAATTTTCTTCTGTGCCTGCTGAGTCTTTAGAGATACTTGGAACTATGTGGGGAGGGAGGACTGAGTTCATTGTTTGCTTTGACTTTAAGTAGAAAAATTTGTGTTTTGGTTCTGTCCAAAAATATAAAAAAGTATATATTGCGCTTAATCTAAAAAGCATGAGGGAGATGGTTTTACAACACAGAGTAAAAAAGAAAGTTCTTGGACATTATTGGCTTGTATAGCAGTTACGTGTTTCAGAAATCACATCTCCTTGTCATAGATAACTGGTCACAGGTTGGCACAAAACAGGGGAATTTGGGGTTAAGGATATGGCTGAAACAAGATAAAGTCTCATTACAGATCAGTGTTCTCTTAGTTAAAACATGGCAAAACAAAATGAAAATAGTTTAAGCAGTGTGTCATCGAAGCATTATTCCTTTTTTGTCCCTTAATTTTCTTTAAACAATTGGTATTCCTATTTGTAATTAGAAGCATTTCGATATGCCATGCAAATGACAGAAACTTAAAGTAATATAGAGTTAGAGCTCTATGTTTGCAAATGAACTGTCAAATGTAAAAGAAATATTGGTGTAGGATGGGTTGAAGTAGTTGCAGGATGGGAATCACTGAGTCTTAAGATTTTTTCTTTTTAAGATATTTGAAATCCTTCAAACAAAACTGAAACAAGAATTGACTATAGATGTATGACTATAGGAAGAAATACTGAAATTCCTTTTGAGAAGGACAAGGAAGCAAACAGAAAGAGTAGAAAGGAAAAGCTTTTCACTGCTGTTAAAAGACAGATATTTTGGAGTCTCTGTTGGCAAGTACACAGTTGCCAGCACATTATCTGACATCAGCATGCAAAAACCAGGATCTGAAACATAGTCAAGCTGAGCAATGAAGACTACTGTACTCATTCCCTAATCAGGTGTAAAAAAAGGTCCTGTTTGCTCTGACCATAGTGCTAGATAGATACACTCACACCTGATCACCTCTCCTTGATAAATGTGTGCAGCACTAACACAGTTGTGGAGACAAGCTCAGACTCAAATACTTTACAGAGTGATACATTTTAAGTCCTTTGGTGCAGATGACTATGTAACCATTAAAAACTTCCCGGAGAAATATCTTTCTTTCTCTCTGCACGCACACACACACATACACAAACAGAGTAGAATAACAGAAGACCAATCCAAAAACCCAAAGAAAAATGTGGTAGTCGCATGTCTTCCAGGCTTGCTAAGCAGCATCTGAGAGAACCGAAATATAAGGGGCATTTCAGACTCTTATTTTGCAGCTCTCATTTTGGATGAGAGTGGAGCAAAATCCTAAGATAGCATAAATGGACAGCCATAACAATTTACATAGCAAACAGCTGTATCTAGTTTAGCACAGTTGTGTATTCCTGGTTTGAAACACTGAAATTATTACAGTTTGTCTCTCCTACTGCTTTAGTATTTGTTATGTGTATACAAAATTATCACAGATACCAGGCAATATTTGTATTTCCAATGCAGCTTTTAGGATACAGAAAATGAAACTCCCCAAAATATGGAGGGGAGAGAGTAGTCTGCAGTGTCTTTTGTCAGATGAGCAGAATAGCACGGGAGGCTTAGCATCTAACTATTGATGAGACATCCTGATGATAGGAGATGAAAACTGCAGCATAACAAACTGAGTTTAGCTGCACTGAGGCACTGGAAATGTTGTGTTTTCAGTGTTTGGGCCCAGTTTTTCTGGACTCTGCACGATTTGGTGTTATGATTTATCAATACCGGCAGTTTGTATTTCTCGTAGTCAAGTCAAGTGGGATATATATTCCGTCTTCAGATTTGGGGCTAGCTTTACATCCTCTTTGTGTATAAATAAGAAAGTTATTGAATTTTCAATAGGAGTTTCAGACAAAAACAAAGGGATTAAGAAAAAGCTGGGGAAGTCTATACAGCAGCTGAGCAGGCCTTGATTTCATGCTGGGCTAATAGAGGAACTGCTCTAGGGATAAATAAATGGACTTTGGCCTCTAGAAATGTTATTTTCTTTAATGATATGAAGAGGATCAGCTAAAACTCAATATTTACCTTGTGTTCCAGGAGGCAAGTTTTTCTCTGGAACTTGTCCTGTGTCTGTAAAGCTCTGCATCTGCCTGTGGTTTTGCAGAAAGAGGAGTGGGTCAGTTCGCGTTGCTGCCTGGGCGGAGGGAGGATCCAAGGGTGGTTCTGCCCACAGATGCCGTGAGCCCCGGGAGGTCGCAGCTTGCAGCCCTTCAGCTCAGCAGCTTAGCCCCCAGCTTACGTTGCACCCACCTCAGGTGTCCTCTCACCTCTAAATGGCTGCCCTACACCTCTTGAACATGCTCAGGGATTTCTGGCGACGGAGCGCAGAGCTAATTCAGAGCAGTGATAATGCAGAGAGCACAGAGGTGGGTATGTGCAAGCAGGGTCTAGGGGTATTTTGCGATTGCAGTTGCCTTATCTCATCCTGCAAATCATCGGTACCTTTCAAATATTGCTTTCCTATTTGTGTTAGCAGAAGTGAGCTCAGTACCAGTCGCATACAAATGAGTGGCAGTTCCAGATATTCACCAGCAAATATTTGTGGCCATTACATGCGCTGCCGAGGTCTTTTCTTCCCCTCGGCACAGGGCCCACAGCAGCACAAGCAGATGAAGGGGCGCAATTTGAAGGCAGTAGGAGACAAAATCTGTTTTCTTCTCTGAGATGCAGGGGAGCGACTACTTTTGTTAACTCAGTAATGGTTTCTCAAATTGCTATTATTTAGTCTTTGAAAATGATGGGCCTGTCCCAGTACCTGCAGCTGCTAACCAGCCCACTGGATCAAGGGCTTTGAAGTGCAAACGCTGCAGACAGCCAAATGTCAGCTGTCTGGAAGCTTTCCATGTGGAAAGCTTTAGGAGCACCCCTGACTGGTAGGATGTTTTGATTTGAATGGGAATGCCTTTCAAGGAAAAAAGGTGCTTGTGTTTCAACTGCTAAAAAAAACCAAAAAAAGCAGCAGGTGCAGAGCTTCTTAGTCCCACCTCAGCTCTCCATGCAAGAGAGTTTAAGCACTAAATGTCATCGTTGTCACAGGCAATTAACCCGACCCCATAACCTGGGGTAGTAAAGTTTTCTCCTGCATGAGAAATGAACGCATCTCTCTTTTCAAAGTAGTTTGGGAGGTAGGAATGGTAGGAAGTTCACTCTGTAGACATTATTCTTTGTATTTTTTAATGTGCATATCAGAGCAGGAATTTTCTAGTGTCAAGTGGCTTAAAAGCCATTTAAGTTTTACTGAGAACCTTACTGCCTGCCTGGATGGCATTGGTAGGAGCTCTTCTGCCCTTATTTCTGGATGAGCAAAGGTGAACTGAGGAGAAATTTGGCTCTACTTTCAGCTCAACAGATGCGTTGAACACACAGCGTCTTACAGCTGGATATCCTGAGCACTAAGCCATCCTTTCAGGATGAACAGATGCATTTTCCATGGGTTAGCTCTAAAGATTTTTCCATTCATGCAAATTTTATCCTTCACTGTTAAAAAATAGTGCTATCCAAAGTAAGTGACTGTTACTGACCGTGGGAGTTAATGCTGTCATTCCTCCCACTGTTCTTTAGAGTAGACACAATGATTATTAACCAAAGCTTTAAATATCAGAGCACTGGTTGCAGTGTAAGAATAGATGGATGACTGCACATAAACATGCTCTGATCAGAAGATGCTGTTTTTGCAAGATGACGTCAATGACCAGGGAGCTTCCCATCACAGGGGCCCTCTTTATGAACAGTTTCTCCATCCAAGCCCTCCTTGCCCTTCTTCTGCCTGCCCCCACCCACAGAGAAAAATAGAAACTCTCTTTGCCTGTCCATTTTTTTTGTGGAATACATTAAAGAGGATTCAGAAGTCTGAAGGAGGGCTGAATGTAATTATCTTTATATGTGCTAGTCCTTTTGTTTCATTTCTCAATACAGTACCTGCCTCATTTGGCAGGAGAGCCATGTTTAGTTTTCTCCAAATGAACATTTCCATGCTATGTGCACTTGAGTTTGGGGCTGAAGGGGAAGGAGATGGGAAGAAAACCAGTTCATTACACAGTCATTATGCCTTGCAGGATTTTCCGTTGAAGAACCCTCTTCAGTTGGCAGTTTCAGGCAGCATTAGATATTGCCATATTTGGAAGATGGGATCCTTAAGCACTGATTATTTTTATGCTTTGAACTGTTACTTGTTTGACAAGGTTGGGGTTTTTTTGGATGGAATCCTCTGAGTTCTGGTTTGGCAATGAATGGAGGCTGCTTTCACAAACCCTCTGCAAAGTGCAGTTGGAAAGACTTACACAATGCCTTGTCACATTACCGATTAAAATAGCATTTATGTTTTTTCTGAGGGTTTTCTGGTAGCACCCTCTGTGGTAGCAAGTTAAACTGATTTATTGATTAAGTGTTATATGTGATCTGAACTCCTCCCTCCAGAGCTTTTTCCTTTCACCTCCTCCCCTCAGGGTTTTAGCAAGGGCACAGATTTGTCGCAATAAAACCACATGGTTAGCAGCTCTTTCTAATTCATCAAAATCCATTTGCAAGTTTCTGTTTTGATTGGAACAGCCACCAAAAACACACAGCTAATTTGCAGATCAGTAAGTGAAACTTTGAGTCTGTTTTTAAGGCTGCTTATTACTAATCCCTTTACAAACTAGACATTTTTTACTAAACTTGGGCTTTAAACAGAAATTCAAAGCAATTATCTTTTTACCCTTTGTGAGCTGCTGAAATGCTTGAGACAGTTCCACGAAGTTACGTACTCTTAAAATTCTCAGAAAGTTAGATAAGATTGCAGCAAATCTGTTGGAGATATCTAACATTGACTGAGTATTATATATTTAGAAGTTCAATCCTTCTTTCCCATGTATCCTAGGAAAGATGACACTTGAAAACCTCCTCCTTCTTTGAGCAGAAGACGTTTAGGTATAAAGTTAAATTATGAGGCATTGAGTAAGGGGAACAGTTGTTCACTGTCCATAGCATGGCAGACAAGTAGGGGTAAGTAAGGTGTCTGTAGTTATAACATCCAGGAATGAGCGTTAAAGGGATGCTAACCTCCAAGAGTGGATGCTCAGTAGCACTGCCTGTGCAGTGCCAGCAGGAGGTAATACTGGAGGTCACCAGCCACATGGCTGAACAAGGTCCCACTGCCCAGCCATGGTAGGGCTCTCTCCACACCTCCTTCAGCATCCCTCATCTGCAGATGTGCAGAGGAAATAGAGAAAGTAGCCTTTCCGACACATGCTCTGCATGAAAACCAGATTACCTTTAAAGCCTTGGATTTCAAAAACCGTAGCTTTTCTCCTTCCTTAGGCAGACAAGTTTAGGGAGATGTAGGATCTAGCTGGCTGCCTGGATGGTGGGAAACATACTGCATATAAGAGTAGGAAAGCATCCACATGCTGCTTACACTCAAGGAAGTGAAGACAGTACAGCAGTTATAAATGGCACAGTCTGCTCCTTCAGAAGTCCAGTGACTCAGTTGCCTTCAATATTTACGTGTGTGTGTGTGTGTACATGTGTGTGTTATTTGAATAACACATAACCCTTCTCTGGTGCTTCATACCTTCTAACACTGTGTCATGTAAGAGGACTAGGCTGAATTAAGGCAAGTGGGCAAAGGGCAATCAGAGGCAACTGTGCGCCCTGCAGTTCTGGTCCACACTCCTCATGGTAAGGCAGTGTTATTCATGCTGGTCATCAGCTGCTTCTGTAATGAAGCAGTGAACAGATTCAGTGAACAAACTAGATACAGTCTTTATTGTTTCTGGCAAGGGGATTTTTGAGCTTTGAGCCAAAGCAAGTAAGTAGAAAAGAAGCAGTTGTCATTAGAATGAGACTCTGGTATTATTCTGTGGTGAAAGGCAAGGTTTTATGCTATAACTGCAACCATTCTGTTTGTACCTTGCAGTGAGCCACCTCTATGGATTTGGACTGATGGATGCTGAAGCAATGGTGATAGAAGCAGAAAAGTGGACAACAGTCCCTCCACAGCATGTGTGTGTGGAGAACACGGATCGGCAAATCAAGTAATACCCGCTGCCAAAACTCTTGCTGGCATAAACTTATGGAAAGAAATTGGGTATAATTTACCCCTCCCTTGCATTGTGTTTAATTTTGAAAGCTACACTGGGAATCTCTCACCTTCAGAGATGTCAGGTCATTTGCCTGTAAAGATTGTTTCCCATAATTCTCGAAAAAAGACCCTAATTTAAAGAATACCCCAAAACTTGTAGGTGTAAAATAAGTCAGGCTGGATATTGGTTGATACTGGTAGAGGTGATGCCCAGAAGAACAAGAATGTCTAGTTGAGTGCACTGCAGTCACCTTGTAAGATAAGTACAAACTCCAGTCCAGTGTCTTTTCATTAAAATCTTACTTTATATTATCTCTCTGCTGACAGTCTCAGGAAGGTCTCTAGCTCAGAGGCTAAGACTAAACGACTTTCTGCTTGCTCAGGTAGGGTCTCCGTAGAACCATGTGTCAGGGTAAAATTCGGCATGTGCATTCTGTGCATACAGGGGGAGCATCAGTCATAAGGCAGATTTCCAAAGCATTAAAATCGCTGAGGAACATTTTTGTTTAATAGATATACTTGAGAGGCTATGTGCAATACTAGTATAGTCTGCAAGGAAGCTATGCCAGTTTAAACCAGCTGAGTCAGATACCATTTGCCCACTATTTGCAACAGTTAATATGTAATACTTGCTATTACTTAAGCAAGGTCTATGGATATGCCAGGCATTTCCTGGAACTTAATGACCAGCTGTGATTCCATGACAATCCCAACAATTCTCAGCTGGCCACTAATCCACAAAAAATGCTCTGCCCCAAAGGCTTATTGCTATTACAGTTTTTCACTGTCGTCTTTTAGCATGTGAACATGTCAGTATAACCCTTAATAGAAAGCCAGATAATTGTCAGTGACTGCAGTAAAGTAATTATCCTATGGTGATAGCTTCAGCTAGGAAATAAATGCTAAAACTAAGGATCATAGGCTACTGACTTCTCAGAAGTAGTTGTCCAACACTGACATTCGCTATTCAGCAAAAGTGATTTGGTTGTCTTAGTTTACAGAACAAGCAAAAAACGTTGATGTTTTTATATGCTTGTATTATAGAACAATACGACCTGACAGCGTTGTCCGTTCCATTTACAAAGCCACCGGCTGCTCAGATAACCCCAACCACCACGTGATCTACTTGGAGCATGTGGTTGTGCGCATCACTATTACTCACCCTCGACGTGGAGACTTGGCAATTTACCTAACCTCTCCTTCGGGAACTAGGTCACAGCTATTGGCCAACAGGTATAGTATGACAGCGCAACTTCACAGTCTAGTCAACGTGCAGAGCCTGCACTGAAATTTCAGCATCAGCAAAGAGTAGTCAAGTCATTACAGTAGGTTCACTGACAGACACAGGATGCAAATTATTTTTCTGAGAGAGATGGGAAAAATGGAGTGCAAAGGAACTGAAAGATGGCAGTCTCTATCAGTAGAAGAATAGGCTGTAAAGTTGTTGAAGATCATCATCTGCTTGCTCAGGCAGGGTCTCTGTAGAACTATGTGTCAGGGTAAAAGATTAGTCAGTTTTGATAGTCTTCTGTGGCTCACCAATTATTAGAAGGCTGGGCAGTGCAAAGAAAATAATGACAGGCTGAGTATCACAGAAGGAAACTGAAGCTGAATAGAAATGTGTTTCTTCATACCATTGGCACTTATTTTTCATTCCCGTCCTTTCTTATGCCTTTGTCCACTAGTAATAAAAATCAGACAGAATAGTAATCCTCTATAATTATTTTCTTTAAGCTTTCTGAATATGGTAATGATTCCCGATGTCACCAATTTCCATATCCTTTTTTTCCATTTTGTATTGAAATAGTATGCTCGAGCCATGAAAGACTCTTGGTAGCAGAGTGCTGAAAAGTTGTATAGGCACTTTGAAATGAATGGCTCTATCTACAAACTGCCTATTAAAATTTTTTTTAAAAGTCATCAATTTCCTGCATCCCACAGATCTGTGATGGATACTTGCTATTGGACATTGTCAGGCCCCTCTTAACATTAGCCACTAAGAAAGATCAGTCCTTTTTCTGATCTGCTGTCACCTCTACATTATGTTCTTGCAGAAGCTGAGACCACGTGAAGTTTCTTTTTTTTTTCCAAATTGGATTCAGACAAGTATCTCTTTATCCAATGCATTTCTAACATTAATGCAATTTTAGGCCTTAGAGATGAGGTACATCATTAGCATTTGTCCTCAGCAAATTGAAAGACTGCCCAATGGTATTCCTGTTTCCTTGGTGGAGTGTAAGAAATCTTTGAAGAAACCATCAGCACTCCTCTTGCATACATAATGCTAAATCAACAATCAAGATCTACAGTTGATGAGAAACCTCCTCAAACTCCATCCCAGTTCCAAATGTGCAAATAGTTACAGTGAGAAGCAATGCTTTCGTACTTCTCCAGCTGGCTAGACAACAATTCTTCCTGCAGGGGCCATAGTATGATAAAGAATGTTTTTGCCATGGTGACTAGTAGGTTTAGATGATTGCAATTCTGCTGGGCAGTGAGTGGGCTCCCACACAAAAGTTGACATTAGTGCAGTATGTCTCACCGGCAGAAAAAGCTACATGTGTCTCATCTATGTTGTGACAACTCTTCTGCTTTCTAGCTCAAGCCTTCACCAAAGTTTATATCCCCAGCCCTAGTTTTCAAAGCGTTTAATGAAGTTGGACTGGCCTGCCTCACCATCCACGTTCCCCCAGCCAGCCTTGGTGATACTGGCTGACTAGCCCTGGAGACTTGCATGCCTACCTCTCCCCCAGTGGTGGCAGGACCTACCTCTCCTCTCGAGAGGAAGGACCTGTTACAGAGACAGGGGGAGCTCAAATGAATTTTGTTCCAATTGAAGGATAAACCCACGTTTTCATTAGAGATGAGGTTAATTTCAAAGAAAAGGAACATATTCTGAAAATATTCTTCAAGACACAGACATTAACACATTAAATGGATAGAAAGTTTTCCTGGAGTTTTTGCCCCTTTAAGATATGTCCTGTATTTCATTACCAGTGTTGTCAGTGCCTTGTAGATAAAACGTATGTGCACACACATCTACCTATCTTCCTGCTGCACTGAGCAAAGGACTTACCCATTGCTAACCACAGGCAGACACCTACCCTCTAAACAGTTATGAATCGGGCTTTTGTTTTCTCTCTGAAGGAATCCTTCCTTAGTTTTCTGTTCTGTTTTCATGCAGCAGTTCTTCCATGCTTCAAAATGAAGAAATCTAAAAGTCCTCCACTAGGTATCCAAACAAAACAAGCTCGTGTAAACCCAGTGGTCTTAACACAGCTAACTTCTGGCTCTAGCCTTTCATGTCTTGCAGTTGACTCACAGCAAGTGGGAGATAGAGACATTCCAGTATTCACAGTTCACCTCTGGTGATGACTGGTATGTGGAAAAGGTACAAAGTTTAATTCAATCAGTCTCTTTGTAACCTCTGTTCCTTAAAAAGTAATTGTTTTCTGTGCCAGCGGTAGAGAGAAAAAGCAAATGTATGTATTAAAATATGAGATGTTCAGCTGCTTCTTATCCTGTACTGGTAGAAGGATACCCAGAAAACTAAGAAACCTGAAATGCCTTTTAGTGTTTTACCATTTTCCAAAAACAGATTATTCATGAAAGAGCAAATACTCACATGGTCACACCAGGAATTCCTTCCCTGTGCAAGCTTCAGAGAGATACGGACTTGTCAGTCACATTTGGCTGATGCCAACTTACCGCGCTGGGGTACTAATATTAAGGAATAAATGAATTTTGCAAAAATCTCGGTGTGAGATATACTAGAGCCTCCACAAGCCCTTTCTTAGGATAAAGCGATGTACGTGGACACAACAATTTTCAAAACAATATTTCAAGACTTGTTTTATTTAGACTTTCTGTAGGAAATCTTACAGCTTAGTGCTCTTGGAATTAGTGTACTGAGTGTTGTCGGAAGTATATTTTTTAGCATCGTGCTATAATATGAAAACCAGAGTGCGAGAGTTGTTAATCACTAACATGAGAATTTCTTTGGTTTTGAGGCATTTTAAAGTATTAATCATGAGGGTATCCGAATAAAGGCATTCAAGTACAAGTAGCATGCAGGGATGTCTTGTAGGCAAATGGTCTGGGTTTTTTTTTTTCTTTAGTCAAAGGTCCCAGAGGCTGCTGTACATTGCTACTACCTGACCAAGATGCTTTTCTCAGACATACAAGACCTTTTAATGCACACGTACATGATTAATAGCAGCAATACCAGCTGTTTTTACTGAACCCAGGGAAAACCTCATTGCTTTACCATTACTCATCTGGGTTTAATTTGAACCAGTTTGCTGGTAAAATGTCTTGAAGTGCAAAAAGGTATATTTTACACATGTGCAGTTCTTCTCCACCGATTCTGGAAGAAGAGTCATTGTATAGTTTCTGGTGCACTGACAAGTAGGTCTCGCAGGCAATATCTGGCCTTTTTTCTGCATATTTTGTTCTTAATGTTGGCATCCCCTAAAATGACTTCAGTAAGAAAACTTGTTAGTCAGAGGCGGTGTGGATTCCTTTGCAGGCATTTGGTGGATTACGCTGTCACTGGCTTGAGCCTCATGTGCATTCTTCAAAAACTGCATTACAGGGAACATCTGCTTTGTTGTTTGGAAAGCACTAAACATGATTACATTGGATGTACTGCAACAGAGGAAAATACAGGCTTGGAAAGTGCTGGCCGGTGTGAGGATGAGGCTTAGTCAGTCAAAATGACTACAGTTAAGTCCAAAGGGGAACAGTATCCCCCTTTTAAAAACAGTTGGCCATTGGATTTGGCAGCATACGTTTCAGAGTATTTTGAGACATACCAAGATCTGTTCTAACAGACACTCAATACAGGGGGCCATGGAGGAACAGCTAAATAGAAAGAGGATAGAAGAGGCAAACTTGGGACTCGTTTGTCTCCCGCCAAAGTTACGGCTTGTTTAAATCTTGCCCTTTAAATTTAAAGCAGCTGCTGCCATTCGAACTGCGTAACTGAAATTTTTTAACCACGTGGTGGCAAGTTTCCAGGCCACTAGCTAGCTTCCTATGCTTACATGGCACTGACATTAATAATACCTCTGTTCAGCAACAAAAGGAAGTGTTTTCAAAACCATCTTTTTTTGTAATGAAATCTTTGATAATCAGTAAATCTTAATAATGTCCTCCTCTCTGGAAAACTCTTACATCAAAAGTGAGATGTTCTCATCTAATCTCACTTCCCAGATCACTTCATAAAAATTCTAGATGATCAGAAGTAGAGGAAAATGTTTCTTTATAGGAGAATATTTTGATTTCTGGATTCTGATTTTTTTTATTACAGTTTGCACATTAGACTCCAACAACAAAAATGACATTTTAGGGGTAAAAAGAAAAGGATGGGGCCAACCTTTGTTGTGAGTCTGTGTGTTACTTGTGAGTTACCTGTGTCACAGGTAACTGTGAAAATTACCCTATGGTGACATTATTAAATCCAGGATGAGCAAACAATAATCCTGTGCTTGTGCTGTGTCCACAGGATGAAGCAGTTCTTGGAGAACTGTTTCTCTCAAATCGAACTTCTATGTTTCATTTTGTTCCTCACTTGTCTTTGTCTTTTCTTTTCCTGAACAGACATCCCACTACCCTTCCTTCTACCACCCATTCTTTGCACTCCTGCAATTGCAATGTCAGTACCTCTAAAAGGGATTGAGTACTTCTTTTGTTAGATCCTGTCAATATTAGCATTAGATAGAGTGAGGAGCACTGGGGATACTGGAGACATAGCATCAAAAACAAACTGGTAAACAATTTTTTATATCAAAGAGGAAAAGTTATTGTTGATTTTCCCAGCTCTGCAGGAAAGACCAAAACCAGGTTTATGTGCAGGAGAGTAAATGAATGCATGTAACTGACACTATCCTCCATGTAACTCTAAAATCAATCCTGGAAGATGCTCAAAGATAAATGTAGAAAAAGAATGAAGTGCAATATATCTGAGATCTAGAATGACACATGCCTTCCTTTGAGGACTGAGACTAGTAAAGAATTAATCAGGCAGATGTGCAGAATAGGTATGTATTGGCTTTTAGAATTCAATACTTCAGGCTGAATTGTAGTGGAAAGTTGGCATCCATAATTCAAAGTTTGAATTAATTTTCCATAGTAGAAGTCAGAGTGAAGATAAATGGATAAAGACAAATTTAGGATCCAGCTAAATGTCTCAGATTATGGGTTTTGTATTGATCTAAAAAGAAAGAGAGGAGCTGTGTAAAACAGACAATAGGAAGAACACCCAGGATTTTTGCTTTTGAAGATAAGTTTGCCCCAGGTACTATGGCGAGGACGAGTGGGTCTTTTTCTAGCTTTATAAAAACGAGGCCCAGCTCACTCTTACTATAATAACACTTATTGCATAGAGTTGTGGCAGGAATGAATTTGACTGGGTGCAGAACAGTCAGTCTCCGCTGCTGCCTTTACCTGAATCAGAGATCCCTTTTCAGACCTAAATGACTGATGGTTAGAAAAAGTGTGTATGTATAGCACCATGTTCATTCATGCTCTTGCATTAGGATTTATGCCTGTTTAGAGTGAGATTCCTGAAGATTTACTACAAATTCAGGAGGAAAAAAAGTGCAGCTTTAAAGAAGATGACTACTGCCATCAACCACACAGCTGGCTGACCAGTGCGGTGTGTGGAGCTCATCAGCCTGACATGCCTTTGGGTGAAGACAGATCATTTCATGCTAGTATGCATAGTCCTTGAGGACAAGCTCTCTGTATTCAAAGTTGATGGTTGCTGCACTTAACACTAGTTCAGGCTCTTGGGCCCTGTGCCTTACTGCTCATGCTATTCTCCTCCAAGCAAATTTTTCATGCTCAGGTTGAGCTCAAACTGAGATCTGCATTGCTTCATAAAATTAACTGTGATAACCAAATCCAAAAGGCATTTTTAAAAATAGATGCATATACATAACTTTTAAATACATTTTCTTTAAATCCCACCTCCAGAGGTTTAAGAGATCTTCCCTGCCATATAGGGGAGAACGCTTCTGAAGTACCTATCTCCCCACAAACCATTTCACGGGAGCATTCCTCTCCTGAATACTTGAGTGCAGGTGGGCCTGGCTGAATGCATTGATTAAATCAGTTCGGGCTGTCTGTGGTTGCTCTCAGGTTACGTTTTCCTGCTGACAGGTGGTTGGAGCAACCCTGCAGAGAAGAGCTGCTCCAAGGAGACCAGCTGACCCAAGTGCTTGCAGGTGCATGGCTTGGGAGGGTGCTCTGCTCTGCTCAAAACACCAGCTCACTTTAAGTCTTGGGGCTCATTAGCCCAGCAGGCAAAGACTTCACGCCTGTCGGGCCACTAATTTAGTAGGCTGGAGCATGTCAGAACCAAAGACTGCTGCAATGGGGCACAAATCAGCATCTCTTGCTAGCTGCTTCCAGTGCTCCCAGCCCCAACCACAAGTCACCGGCAGGTTGCACATTTCCTGGCTCCTGGTGCAGTCAGCTCAATGTGCAGAGCATGGCTGTCAGTTGGGTTCAACTGCACCTTCTGGGACAAAAAAAAAAAAAAAGATAATAAAAAATTTCCTTTGATACACTTACTCTTTTTTATTTGTGATGGCTGATTGTGGTTTTACCAAATGGAAGCTCCACCCCAACTGCTTTTGCTCACCTAAAAGGGGTTTGTTTCACCAATTAAAGCAAAATCTTTTTTCTGTGCATTTAGGAACTTAGAGATGTTTCCTAAAAATCTAAAACACTTGCATTTTTCTTAATGCTAGCAGATCTAATTGTGAGAGACTAGCCTTATGTTCCCAATTGTGGAATCCACTGAAAGCAGATACTTGTCTTCCTCTGCTTCTAAAATTTGATTACAGATGAATATTTCTGCTTCAAGTTAAATTCTTAAACAGAAAGGGGATACAATTTCTAGGCTGAGATGATGACAGTAGAAGAGACCAAGACGTTTTGACAACTTGAACTTATTTTAAGGAAATATTTTGGTCTACGCTCTGTAAGCATATGTATTCTCATATAGACCTACATATGGCAGGCGAGGAATATGTCATAAAATTACTCAGAGAGAGAAAATCATTATTTTTAGATGTATTGCTATTCATAGTAAGCAGCAGCCCAAAATTAGCCTCTCTGGATGCAGATAGGCATAGCCAGCCTATCTTGAAGGTGATGTTATTAACAAAGGTCGCCTGAGTGATTGAATAACAGATCTGGCTTTCTATTGTGGTTATGTTAACAAATATTACAAAGAGTCAGTCATTGTCGCTCTAGTAGTTAAAAGCATGTTATGTGCATTAGTGTTGGTGTGGCAGATATACATAAGCATGGTCATAAAAATTATCAGATTATTCTAGGCATCTTGCTAAACAATTTTAATCTATAATGATCTGTAATGGTCAACTAACAATTTATCAGACCATATACTAATAATTTGCTAATCCATGATAAGCTGCGTATAAATGTGTCCTTAATATGAAATTTGATTTGGCATCAATCTGACAAATAACAAAATCAATTAACCACCTGGAGTGGCTCAATCTTCCTTAAAAGATCCTATTTTGTATGTACATCTTTCTGAATAAGGAAAAGTATGCCAGAACTTTTCTGCAACTATTTCGATCATTTCATCCTTTCACTCAACACCCCTGAAGGGGAAATGTATGTACCACCTCACCGGTTCTTTGATTTGAGAGTTTAGTGCTTGAGCAGAGCAACATGAAAATACTTGGACTGTTGAGTACGTACAACAGGCACATACAGATAACCTCAGTCGGTATCTTTCTAACCTTAAACTTTTTTTTTTCTTAACTGTTCTTCTAAGTCTGTAGCTTTTTGGCTCATTTGTGGGATCATTTGTAGAAATTTAATTCATACAGTAAAAAATTCCAATTTAAATCTTACTTTATAAAATTAAATCTGTCCCAAAAAAAGTTTTGGGAAGTTTTCTTTCCAAAAACTGGTCCATTTCCTGTGAAATAATATTACTATGTTTTCCCCTACCCCCATAAATGTTGGCAATTTGAAAGCTTACATTTTAAGGCATAGCGTATTTTAGGTAGAGGTGTTTTTGTATATCTAAGGCCAAGTCATAAGGGATTTTTGGTTTTTCCTCCCAAAATGACTTAAAAGAATAATGCAAGATTAAAATAGAAATCTGACAGCATTTTAAAATATCAAAACATGGCATATAAACACCTTTAAACACAGGATACTGTGGGAAATGTCAGACTAATTCCAGTAAAAATAAGCAGTAACTGGTGTTTCTATGTATGTGAATGCAAGCCCAATGAATATAGAATTTCAAATATAATTGCATGGTATTTATGTAATGCTATATAATTCAGTTGCTGTAACGGCAAAAAGGAATACTGCTGCCTTGACTGATTGACAGTGTGTTTAAAAAGTAATACATCAGTTATCAGCAAAACACTGTATGACAATTTGACTGAAATAACCTACATAATGGAAATAACCTACATAATGACATACTCACATGCAAAAACTGGGTAATAACTAGTTAGATAATTTCTACCTTTCAATAAATGATGTGTGCTGTGTGTTTGTGAAATTTGTTATATTCACACAACTGATTTAACAGTGACATGAAACAGGCCAATTCTGGTGGCGTAATTCTATCTACGAAACTGCACCAGAAGAAAATCCCACCCAATTATCAGTGAAAATGCAGCCTATTTTAAATGTATTTTCAATAAATGTTATCAACACTAGTAAATAAGAGTAACATTGTAGACATTCATACCCAATGATAGAAGGTTACACAAATGAAAGAGAGAAAATCAGCTATAAGCCAAATGCTATAAGCAGTCCACGCATCTGTGTCCTACTGAAGTGAGTTGTGGATACGTAGGTCCATCCAGTTCTTGGCCCCAGGCCTCTGACTGACCAAAGCTTTCGACAAGAAAAGTGGCCTTTTATCCGCATCTCATGTGAGCATTTTCAGCAGAACCTGACACATACTCATGTTGCTACAAAACTATCCTCTTTGCCCAATGTTTGCACGCTGAATTTCACAACCATTGGAGAAAAAAGCTTGAAATGTGCTTGGAAAATAACAATAAAGAATCAAGTGAGTGTAAAATAAATTTTTAAGGTAGATTAGAGTATTTTTGTATTCGTACACTAGGTTGCTTTCCATTTTATGGACATGTTCTAAGTCCACTGGATTTTCTACTGTACAAATCATGTTTTTATGAAAAATATTTTAAGCGTAGCTGTCACCAGTGGAATTTCCACACATAAAGAGCAAATTAAAATGGTGATAAATGTAGTAGTTCTCATTCTGCCTTTCTGTGAGAGAGAGGGAGATCTAAAACTATATGTGTGTATATATATATATATATATCTTTTAAAGCTGAGCTGTGCCATTTTTATTAGAGGCAGCAGTCTCTATTAGAGTGCACCTCCCATCAATAGCTTTGGGGTAGCAGGCAACACACTGTGAGCACTGAATAAAAGTGCAAGTTCTCTTGTGTCTTTCCAAAATCTCATTAATAAATTCCAGTTTTAGGCAATAAAATCTCCGGCCAGTCCTCCTTCCCCTTCCTCCACACCATCAGCATCACATTGCAGCCTCTGAACTGGGCCCCCCGTACTAGAAATTACTGTAAACCAGGCCTGAGCTCCAACCTCTTCACCCAAAACCTAAGTAATTAAATTATGGTAATATTGTTAGCAAGATGAAATCATCAGATGCCATTAGTCTCTCAGTTTTACCCAAACTCAATCCTATCAAGTGTTTGAATAGAGTGATACCTTGGTCATTTCAGGTTCGAGACCAAAGTCTCAGATATATTTGATTTCCTCACGAGGAATCACATGTATTGAGTTGCTCTTGTTGTCTCAGTCACTTAATACTTTTATTTTCTTAAAATCCCTTTTCAGTACTTCAATCCAAAATCAAAAGTAAGTGTAACTTTCTCAACTTAAAGATAGTTGTTGGTGTTTACATCGTGCTTTTAAAGCAAAGGATATGCTATATTCTATGCACTTTTCCCGAGACACAGGCTTTCTATTAAACCCTATTAGCAATTTTTATTTACAATGAATCCTCTTTGCCTTCTCTTTCACATTATGACAAATGACAACATGCAAAGGATCTTCTCCATCAAAAAAAAAAAAAGATAACCCAACAACTGGTAAATGTATTTGAAATATGTGCTGGAAAACCATCATGATTAATATTTTGTAAAGGCGTAGATGAATAGACTGGCTAATTGGTATATCATGTCAGAGCCTGCAGACTTGGAGGCTTAGCTCCACTAATAAAGTGGTACACTTACACAAATGTCTTGATTTATTTTAGGTTATTTGATCATTCCATGGAAGGATTTAAAAACTGGGAGTTTATGACTACTCATTGCTGGAGTGAAAAAGCAGCAGGTGACTGGATCTTGGAAATCTGTGACACTCCTTCTCAGCTGAGAAATTTCAAGACTCCAGGTATGACTCTGGCCTGTCTTTGATTTCGGTGGAGTCCAAAGGATGCTTGAGGCTGCTAACATTGCTTCGACTATCTTCCATCTTTTGTTTACACCTCTGACATCTCATTGGTTTAATGTGAAGACAGAGATATAAAGAGCTATGCGTTATTCTTAATTACAGTTATCAATGCACTCCTCATTTTTATGTTGCTGTTATTTGTCATTTAAGACTGGTAGCTCTTTTTTATCCTGAACTTATTTCTGGTTTTCATGGAGAAGTTCACCTTCTCAGGGGTACGCTGCGCACTTTCTCACCTTCAAAGTTGTCTCAAAGTGTAAGAAAGAAGTGATTTTGGCCATGCAGAGCTGGATCATACCAGACTTGTGAGTTCTTCAGGCAGAGACAGACTCCTGTACCATTTGGCAGGTTACCAAGAGTCAGTGCTTTGAACAAACACAGGCAAATTTTTAGTAGGTGGAGTTTTCCAGGAGAAAGACACAAAACTGCATGACACTGCAAGTGTCACGTTTGAGAGAAGTTATAATATATAGGCATCTGTTTTCTTGGATGTTGAATATAGTTTTGTCAGACAGGTCTTCAGCATAAGTTAGCACAGCCCAGAGCTATTCTATTGTATTCAAGTTGCCAGTGACTCTCATAGCTGCTATAGGGCCTAGGAATTTATTTCCATGTCGTTCCTCTTTGCTTTGTATTTTTTGTCCTACCCATAAGGAAAACAGTGGCATTTATCAGTGTTTGCATAACTAGGAAATCCATTTATACAGAAGGGAGAAATCTGTGGCTTGCTACACGGATAGGTTGCATTGGGCTCCTTAGCATATAGGTAAAGCGGCCAGACCGCATATTTGTCCGCTTATGAACTATGCTCTTAGGAAGAATTTCTGAGGCTGCAGACATTCTCCTGTTTTTAATTCCCACTGCCCAGTTCAGTTTCATTCACAAATTTCAGTATGAGCACCTCAAAGGAAACGGAGGTTGAGGCGAGGGCTTTCAAAGAGGCTCACGGGAGTGGGTGCTTACTCCTATCTGCTGGTTATGAGAGATGAGCGTATAATTCCTTTCAGGCCTCCTGAAAATTTCAGCCTTGAGACCCACTTTGAAATAGAGATACTATACACAGAAAAAAATACCACTGTTATGCATGAATACTGAACACAGTCCTTCCCTTGGGGCCTCGCATCAAAATAGGTGGAAACCCTAAGAAACCACCATTCAATTTCCATAAAGATTTCCTTAAATAAAAATAAGGAAAGGGGATATATTACATCAACAAGGAATATAGATTAAAGAGCTTTAATCCCTTTGTTTGTTAAAGAGCTGAATACTACTAATGTATTGGAAATTATTTATCACTAAAGCTAAATTATTAATCTTAATATATTTGATTGGACAGCATGTCCGCAAGCTATAATATTGCATTGGAAGTGCCAAATCTAGCTGATTACTACTTTCAGCCATCTAAAAATGAGTTCTGCTATAAAGTATGGTTAGGATTGCCATAACAATGCCAGTAGAATATTGGTTTATAATTCAATAAACTACAAGATACGTTACACCTCAGGCAGCCAAGTAAACTCATGGAACAGTCAGGATTTTCTAATCGATTTGCTAAAAAGCAATTCTGCATTTTAAGATACAGATGTTAACTCAAAATAAAGAATTTGAAGCCACAAAAACATATCTTTGTGAGCGTAACAACAGGGGATTTTTAAGTAAGCTTATTTCTGAATGAATAGGTTAGTGAGAGTCACTAAAACTATTTGAATGACCCTCACTAAATATAATAAGTACTTTTATTGTTTCTAGTACATGAAAAGGCACAAATAAAGAAACTTTGGCTAAAATGCTAAATAATGTGCTTAAAAACTATATGTTTAAAGTAAGAAAAGTTAGCACAAGAGAATATGTGCATATAGTTGGCCATTCTAGAAGAAAGTTAATTATTTCGATTCGACTTTGTCAAAGAAGGGCCCAGAAATATTTCTGCCAGCAGCTGTGGAGATGTTCTCCATAGAAGGGAATGCTTTTTCTTCCTCTTGATTGAAATTCAATTTGTTAAATTAGTTAGACTGAAATGAAAGCTATGTGCCATTTACCTATTCAAGGTAAATGTCTCTCTCTCAAAGGAATTAACAGCCCTGGGAGGCTTGTCCCATTCCCTCTTAAAGCTTGCAGACTCAGTAGGACTATTTTCACAGTGATTTAGAGGAAGCCAAGGCACACTAGGAATTCTAATGTGTGAACATGGAGTTGTCCGGTGATCCTGTTTCCTCCCTATTCCAAGCGGTATATAGGCCAAACTCAACTGAGTTTGTACAGTTTTGTTTGGACTAAAATATGCCCTCTCATTTCAATATTATGACAAAATGGAAGTGCTGATTTTATGCTTCTGAGATGATTTTCTGTTCTGAAAGTCCAAATCATAGAGCAGCCTCACCCAACTGCTGTTGAAATCAATGGTATTAACTTGAATGAGAATTTTAGTCCTTTATTTCTGCTCTTCATTAGGTGGCTGAATTATGTTCTGTTTAGTACAGCAGATGGCCAGACAGGCAATGTCTCTGCTTTTATATGTATACATATATTTATATGTATTTATGTATTTAGGTGTATATGTATATACATATATATACACATTTTTTCCAGAAAGAAATGAATATATGTAATCAACTTTGCTCGTTACCTGTCTTGGTTGACTGCATCTGCATTACCTGAATCTTCCCTTTTAAGAGACTAAACCTGCAGTCATAAGACAAAGTTGTTAAAGCCTGGCATGTAAAAAGAGGCCCGTAAGTCCCTACTGAACACCTAAATAAGCAGTGTGATTTCCAAAATTGCTAAGCAGCAAACAACTTCTTATGTTGTTTATATACGTCTGTGGTAACTCCAGGGTGGTCAGTATTATTTAAATGTTAGCTGCATACTCAGGAGGCTAACATTAAGCACAGCATTTTGAAAATCTTGATTATCATCCTCTGGAGGTCTGAAGTAAAATAGGAGTACTGCCAGTGTTTCAGTTTTCACTTCATTTTATCCACACTGATCATTTCTCACCATGGTTTTACACTGCTGACAGGTTCTTAGCTAATGATATTAATTGTCCCAGTTAATGCTGAGCAGAGCAGTGTTTCCAGTACAGTAATAGGGGTCATCATTAAATGTATCAGGGAGAGCAGCCATAAACTATGGGCAAAACTATATAGTTCTTTCTTGTGTGTCCAGAGAATTTTCAGTGCTTTTGAATTTGATAGAGGAGAGGTGCTACACAAAAACTACACAATTTAAATTTTATCAGATTATTGAAGAAAAAAAAGAGACACAAAAATCAGTGATTTTCAACTCTGTCTTATACGTGCTATTTTTGAAGGAGCCAGAAGCTTCTCTGGCTTGAAGGACAAGCTGGGGCAGCCCTTCACCACTGTGTATACCTGTCCCGATCCAATATCGGGAGAGTTTTGTTACGATCCCAAGGATGAGATTAAGATGCTAAAACCGGTCAAATATCGTACAACCTTTTACCTTTATTTTCCACGAAGTGGGGAGGAAAGGTGGGGAAAAGCGAAGGGGAAAAGATAGAGAAAGTTGGAAAAGAGGAGAAGAAACTAGCTACTGCCACTCCGAGTCCGATGATGTTCCGCTGACTCCATTCGAGATCATCAATTGTCGCAAGCTTCATCGAGGCCCCCGCCCCGTCAGAGAGCGCGTGCTTCTTATATAGGGGTCTCCCGCTCATGCGCAGATCGCAAATGTGTACGTGCGGTTCGTGCCAGACGTGCTGTCCCCCTAGAAGCCTTCTTCTGGTCTTTTTCGCACCTTTTGGTCCCTGCGCAGGCGCATGAGGTTGTTTACCTCTAAACTGTGGAGAAGATGGTTTTTTTTTCTTTTTTCGAGGCAGGATGTTCAATGCCGGGAAATGGCGGTGCAGCGGCAATGTCGAGACAAAACCGCATTTAGTACCGGTTCTCTACAATACCGGCACCCAGTGGTTCATCCAAGAGGGAGGAAAGATAGCCAGAGAGCAACACATTTCAGCTATTCCCCTCTTTTCCCTGCCCTGGCATGCTCCCTGTATTAAAGCTTAGAAAAGAGCTCGCACGGAGCCATTTTGGAAGCTGTCCACCTGGGCTATCCTCCAGACATCGTTTACAGCCCTTTTATGTCATCAGGACAGTCTAAAAGAGACCAGCTACATTTCCAGCTTTGCACTTTAAAGCCTGTTCCTGCAAACTCTTTTTTTTTACTATGAGTAGCCATGTAGTCTTATTGATTTACTGATTTCAATACTTCATATATACTCTTCCCAGCGCTACAGCAGCTAATCTTATGGGACTGATTTCTTTGCTCCTTGAGGAGGAAAGCCTAAACTCTGGGGGAAAAGGGGTGGTAAGACCAGGAGATAGGAAGATCTGCCTGGCCGAGGGCGGTGGAGGAAGCTACTGTGCTGAAAGAATCCTGCTGGAAAATGTATTCTTTACTATCTTTTAACCTGAGTGTGAAACACTGTTTTAGACTCGTTAGTTTTTAACATGCACTTGTATTTCAAAAGATGCAATCCAGCTGTGAATTCGGGCCCTGGTTCGTTGTATCCTCTGTAGTGACGTCCCCCAGGTTTCTAGGGTAGCGCGTGCCTCGTGATGGAAGCTGTCCCGTAACATTTCTGCCCAGAACAATTTGAAACGCCTGCCGTATATCAGTAGTGGATAAACTCAGCCGTTTGGGCATGTTAGGGTTAGTCTCTGCGCTGAACAGAATGTGAAGTAAGCAAAGGGTGCTTAAATACGATTTACAGTGCCTCTCCACTTTATCACCGTAGTCTGCAGTTTATCACACTGATATCACCATCATGCCTGTTTCTTGTTTCTGTGTGTGCGCATAGTTGTTTAGCTATTGAAAAGTCTTATAATTAAGAGCTGCAGTTTTCCTGTAATCAAACTGAGAACAAAGAGCCAACATGTCATCATACTCCAGCATTGGCAAGGTAATGCCACATCTGTTACCCGTAAAGAAATGCAGGGTCCAGTTCATAAAAATAGTGCCTGTGATTTCTGCATTTAATTCTGTACAGTTTATGGAGGCGGACATGTGCTTGCTGTGAAACGCTGCGATATACCCTTTCTCCTATACATACAATGTGGGACCTCTGTTATGTACTAAATACAAGCAGGGTAAGGGATTATTCTAGCCAAACTACATGATGGAATCAGCCAAAAATGGGGATAGAAAGATTTTGGCTCAAATGTGCACACTTTGTTTATTCATTATAAATGTGTGTGTGTATGTATATATACTTATTTATTGAAATATTTTCATTGTGCCTTGAGGCAGACTTCATTTATTTGCTGGCAAGTCACATGAATTTTCTCTCTATTTACTGAACCATTCTTAAAAGGAAACTAATCTCCTGAGAGACCCTGCATTATTCCCCTCGCTGCCCTGTTGCATTAGATATACTTTTAGGGCTCCAATCCTTCCTGCAGGTATGTTGGTACAAGCCCTTCCATGTGTGTGAAGTCCATACACAACAGTATGCTGTGCTTGAGGAGCACCTTTGCCTGATAGTGGGTCCTTGCAGATATTACTTTCTAGTATTCAATATTTGTGCCAGTGTTCTGGAAGAAATGTAAAATTGACACTTGGAAAGTTTTGTGATCATTGGAGCAAAATAATGAGGAGGATGGAAAGGTCTGGCTAACTTAGCAAAACACATTTTTTGATTGCATCCAATATGTTGTGGTCAGTATGCTGTAGAAGTGGGTTAAATCACAAAAAGGACAGAGATTGTATGCAGAGAAGCTGTAGCTTTGAAAAGGCTATAGAGATGACTGCTTGTGTAGTTAAACATGACCTCCTTGTATAACTCTTTTGCTAAAAGGAAAGTGCCTTTAAGAACCCAGCTGAATCACTTTAAAGAACATTGAGAGGTGACTTGATCCCTAAGTGTCTATACAAGAAGAAAAGATGTGATTTGGTTTTTTTTTTTAATCTAGTGGGGACTAAAGAGGTTCATGGCTGTGAGCTAGACCTAGGAAAAGACAAATAGAAAATAAGGTACGTAGAGTTTGACAGCCAAGGTAATTAGCCAGCTGTTTGGCAAGAGGTGAGGTAGGTTCTTCATCAATTACTTTTTAAAATCAAGGTTGAAAGTCTCTTTAAAAGCAATGCTTTTTTTTGGCTACAAGAAGTTGGAAATTACTGTGCGAAACAACTGTTGTATGACGTAGTCTTGCCTATACTCGTCTTTAAAATTGAGTATAGAACAGAGAAGGTTTCATATACAGTGTAGAAATTTCTATCAAATAAAGATTAAATTGGATTGGCAGAGACAGTGAGATAGCAGTTTTATATATATATATATATAAAAATATATAATATATAATATATAAATATAATATATATATATTATATATATATATATATTTATATATAAAGCAGTTTAGAAGAATTGGGTTATCATCTGTCAGATAGCTGTCATTCCTCAGTGAAATCCGTGGCTTTGGTTGGTTGCTTAATGCTTGGCAGACGAATGTAAAACCAGAGGGAGAATGTTCAGCTTTGGTCCTGTCTGCAGAGGATACCAGATGACATTGGGAAAATACAGAAGAAAAACTGGATTCTAATAAAGGTCAAAGCAATTTGCTTGCACAGGTCGAAAAAGCCCAAGCAACAAGTTATTGAGTGGCATTGAACTTAGTTTTACAGGAAGCATATTAAGTGATTTTCCTGTGGGGAGGCTTCCCTGGATTGCATTTTTTCTAAATCAGTAGTTCAAGGGAAGAGTGTTTTAACCACAGAACAGCCTCCAAAAATAGGATCTTTCAAATTTAGAAAAGAAATGCTCCCAGCTCCCCTCTTCCCTGTCTCTGCGGATGAGAGATTGACATGTACAACTTGCTGCTTCAACATGGATAAATAGAATCAAGAGCACAGGATAAGACCAAACTTGCTTTCCACCTTCTCAAGCAGGGATGTATTTTTCATGCATCATTACCTTAAGCGTTATTTGAGGCCTGAATCCTTTTGTTCTTTCACAGAATTAATTCACTGGGGAGTAAAGACATGGAGGTGGAGGCTGCAAGTTCACACCTCTTGTCCTGACAGCCTGAACTGATGACTTGATACACATTTATCTTTCCATTCTTCCACAAAAAACTTGCCAAAAAAGTAAGATTCAGGCAAGCAGACAATTTTTTCTTTCTTCACTCAAGTGCTGAGAGAACAAAATAATGGTGACGAACTCAGACAATGTAGTAATGTATCTGCCAGATAAATAGGCCAAGTGAATAAGAAGTTATGCTGTTTTGGGAGGGGACATTGACATACTACCAGGGAGATTTTGAAATAATTTTTTTTGTGTTAATCAAGATGTATCCTGTAAGCCAATGAAAAATACTCTTGAGTATTAACCCAAACGTAACCCCTTTATTAAGTCAGAATTCTGAATATGTAGCTAGTTAGCTAAGAGATCTCAAATAATAAAAACTGGATAATTAATGTTCTGAGGAAAAGTGAAATCTGGAGCAAAAACTCACCTTGTTGAACTCCATAAAAATTTTCTGAATAGCTTTATGACCAGACTTTTTTTTGTTTATTGTTTATATTGAGTTCAACTTGTGGTGCAGACCTTTAGTAGACCTATAAGAGGGTGGAGCAGAATAAAATACAGTGTGAAAATCCAAACAAATAAAGTTTGCGCTGTCTATATTAAACTAAAGACACTTAGATGAAACGCGAAGTCTTCCATACCTACTCACGAAGTCGTGTTTACTAGTGATATCTTTTTGTAAGACAGAAAATAGGAAGCGATTTCTAAAGCTAGATTTTAAATATTTAACTTCTAGGCAAATTGAAAGAATGGTCCTTAGTACTGTATGGAACATCCATCCAACCTTACTCACCAAGAAATGATTTTCCAAAAGTGGAACGAGTGCGCTCTAGTCCGGTTGAAGACCCTACAGAAGATTATGGAACAGATGACTATTCAGGTGCGTACTTTGAACTATCATTCATTTACTCTGTGTATTTACTGAACACACAGTAGGTTGAAGGAGTGACTTCAAACTCTGCATGTATAAAATGTTTCTTTCATAGGACTTTTATTGTCAATGATATGGTCAGACATTATCCAGACTCTGACTTGCTTATTTGACATGTTCCCTCTTCTACATTTTGTGTCTCTTGGTGTTTTTGCATTAATTCAAGACTAGGATTCTGACCCCGCAGCAGGATCTGTGGCCTTCCTTGTTGGGGAAACAATGAGATGGTAT
Source organism: Dromaius novaehollandiae (assembly GCF_036370855.1). Classification (NCBI taxonomy): domain Eukaryota; kingdom Metazoa; phylum Chordata; class Aves; order Casuariiformes; family Dromaiidae; genus Dromaius; species Dromaius novaehollandiae. The sequence goes on along the minus strand of NC_088130.1, from coordinate 11,796,427 downwards.
TGAAAGTTACCAGAAAGAAAATTACGGATAAATAACTAAAATTAGTGAAATAGAAACAACACCGATAGTTAATCTTCTCTGACTAGAAGAACAAAGTAATATTTGTATTTCATTTAATTAGTTAGGATTTCAGTGGCACAACTGATACTAATTATGCAGGATTTATAGTAATTATACATATGAAAATTAATATTATGAGGCTAAAACAAGGTGCTGACAGGACGCCTACTCAAAATAAAATTACATGAGGATTTTCCCATACAGGGGTGGGAGTGGTGGAAGTTCAGTGAAACGGTTTCTTAATTTGAGATCAGAATTATTTGTTTAATAAATTAAAGTTACATATGCATTTTTGTCATTAGTTTATAAGCATAGAAGTTATATATTCTTAATGTACAGTTAAGGTGCTATGAAGAATGCACTGCTTTTTATACATGTGCGTGTATATGTTTGTGTGTGTGTGTGTATATATGTATATATGAATAACATTATCTTATATATACATGCTGTTTTCCATTGATCCCTGTAGAAGTTTTTCATTATTTACATTAGATTTTAATAGAACTAGATTTTTGGTGCTGCAGAGTGAGTCGAGTTGGCAGTTTCCCACATGTATTCCAGCAGTGCCAGGAGCTTTCTTTAGATGGTTAGGACTGTTGAATCTTAAGTTTCTTTTATTACCATCTCCTGCTACAGCACATCAGACCCCCAGTGCCTATTTTAGATTGAGAACTCCTTAATTCCTTATTTCGGTAGGTGATGAAACACTATCAGAGAGGCATCTGAATAGACAAGAGACTGCTTGTCTATGTTTTCTCCTCCTGCTACACAGATAGCATGGACACCAGTGCTGGACAATGAATGTTTAAAAGTCTTCTTTAGGTATCAGTCATGTTTAAGCCATTAGCAATTCTTGATGGCATTACCAGTAGATATTATAAAACACTGTAGCTCATTCATTTTTCCAGTGCAATTGACAATGACTCAGTTTTCCATAAAGTGAATAAAGATCCACAGACTGATTAAGCAATGGCTCACATGAGTCAAAGGCATATGTTTCCCCTTTTCAGACACAAATATGTAGAGAAAAAGTATGCCGAGATCTGTCCATTGTCGTGCATGCACATTCCAAAAGCTTGTCCAAAATTTTATTGTGAGCCGCTGTGATGAGGTCCCTCGAGGCAGTCACCTGAATCTTACAGGGTTGGCGAGGTATTTTCTACTCCAGGCATTCCTCTCTTCAATCTCATCATTCACCTCTGTCCAAGTACAATGTTTAGACATTACGGGTCACCAAAATGAGCTGACTTCAGTTTTGTTACTGAAACATAGTTTGTTATGAATTGTCCTGAAATGTGATTTGTAGAGTTTTACCATTATATTTTGAGGGGTCTTGTAATAGGGAGAAAACACTTAAAACTGAAGCCAAGAATGTTATCTAATTAAATAATGCAATGGATGTCATCATCACACAAAAAAATCACAAGTAACAGGAAAAAAAACACTTGAAGAGGAGTGGGAAATGAAATTTACTTTACCTCGTCAGTTCTGTGACACATTGTAGAGCCCAGGAATGGGAGACCAAACTTTTGGAAGGAAAAGAAAATATTTCAAAGGAAGAGATGCATTCAGGCATGGACTAGCTAGCGGTCTTTCTCTGGTGTCCATTTTGGTCATCGCCACCACACTTTAGGAGGGAAAGAAGAGGGAAAAGATAGGACAGCAGAAGTTACAGGGGCAGGAGAAGCATTCAGAGCCTTGGTCTTTTATTGTAGGTACAGTGAAGAGCAGGGTCGAGGGTTAATGTAAAAGAGTGGATCCCAGCTCTAGGGAGCTATATGAATTACCCAAAGATGCTTACCTATCTCAGCTTGCATATATGCTATAATACCTACAATGTGTGTAACTTACATCTCTGCTGTAAAGGTCACTCACTTCTTCAGCTTTTGTTGCATGAACAAAATCACTTTACTACAGGCTTACCTGATGTTCAGGGGAATTTCAGAGCAGCAAGTTACAAGTTTACCCATATGCCCTGTTCCCATATATAAAGGCAGCAATCAACAGACCTCTCCTCCTTTAGCTGCAAGGACCTATCTGAAAACTGTAAAGATGAGGGTCTGGTGAAATGGAAGATTTGCTAATCAGCAAGTGTTACCCAGGGCTTTTGCAGCGTGTAACAGCACAGAGGCAGGTGAGTCAGGGCCCTGAGGGCTGGTGCTTGTGGGTTGTTGTAGCCACCTAAACCAGTTGTCACCCACTCAGTAACCAGAGTAGCCGCTGAATAAAATTCAAAATGATTTCTAACTCATGAGGAAAGAATCTGTCTGGAGTCAGAAATAGTTTCTGATAGGTTTTATAGTGGATACCATGCTTGCTAAAAAATTGCTAAACCCTTCTCTTTTCAGTGGAGCCAAATTACTATTTGGGCTTCAGATCACATAGGTAAACAGAGTAATTGAATTCCACATTAAAATATTGTGTTTTAAAAGATACTCAGTACCAGATGGGAAGTGTTAATTTTCCTCTTGGATTTTTGGTTTTATTATAGGTCCTTGCAATGCAGAATGCAGTAAAGTAGGGTGTGATGGGCCAGGACCAGATCACTGTACCGACTGTCTGCACTACTACTACAAATCTAAGAATAACACACGGTAAGACCGAGTAGAAAATCTTGACTTCATGGACTCCTCAGTGTATGTCTTAAATTCCTTTCTCTTCTCTTTGCTGCAGTCGTGGATAATTTATTTTCCTCTGAATTAGACAAATTTTCTTAGGAGTGAGAAAAAACCTAGCTAATCAGAATATAAAGTACAGGCTTCAAACACCCTTCTCTGATTATTTCCCTGTCTCTTGATTATTTTTTCATAAGATGGCTATATATATAACTGATAGCTATTACAGCTTCTGTGATTGAGTTTGAACAAGATAGGAAGAGATGTAGATGGTTAAAAATGATACCACATGACTGCCTGACAAGGGTTTGCCAGTGAGACAGCATATACTGTTGGGAAAGAAAAAGAAGACAAGGAGAGGCAGCTTGATTTAGTGCTTGGGAGGGTCGCATTTCAGTACACAGGTGATCATTAGAAAAACAGCAATGCTGAGAAATACTTCTGCTTTGCAGTCATGGTGCAGGAACGTGGTGACAGGTTATTATTTCATTAACAACTCTACCTTCTCTTCACTGCTCTCTGCAGGATCTGTGTTTCAAACTGCCCGCCTGGTCACTACAATGCAGACAAGAAACGCTGTAAAAAATGCTCACCCAATTGTGAAACCTGTGTTGGAGGCCACAGTGATCAGTGCATGACCTGTAAATCTGGCTACTACCTGAATGAAGTAACCAATAGCTGTATTACCAGCTGCCCAGATGGGTTTTACCTCGATAAGAGTTAGTATTTCGTATTGTTTCTTTATTATGGGAATTTGATCTTGGGGGTTGCTGGAATACTTGCAACCAGGGGAAGCATATGTTCATGCATTTATCTCTTATCCTACTCCACTGCCAATTGCGATTAAGAATCTCCTCAAAAATTAATCTAGGAATCTGCTTTGATAGATAGCTTTTAAAAATCATACTTTGCAGTAGGATGTCTTTTCTGCTTGTGGCTAAGAGTAACAGCAGCACAGCGAGCGCAGTGCAAGGACAAATCAGTTGCAGGACAGAGCAGGTTATCGCTACTCCAGACAGGGATGGGCAGCACCCTAATTCTGAACATGAAGCGTTCCCTCTTCCCCCAAACCCGAATGCCATGGCACCACCGTGACCCTACACACATAGAAGAAACAGCCAAGAGATCCTGCACAGGCACTGAGCTTGTGCTCTAAGGAAAAATAGGCTCCTCGAGTGTAAAAAAGTGTTTATAATTATGTTTCTGACAGACTTAAGTACTTGCAGTGATGTGATGACCCAGGAGCAGTAATTCTCTGCCATGTGAGACACCTGGCTTCAGTTTACTCCTGTGATTGCAAAGTAGAGCACCCATGCTTAAGTATGAGCTTTGACTAGTAAAAATACTCAGACATACATTCAAGCATGTGCTTAAACTCCACTGACTTCAGTTAGCTTTAGGCACATGCTTAAAAGATAAATATGTGCTCAAGAACTTTGTTCAACTGGATACCTTACCTTTTGCTTTCTGTACCATGAAGCTTTGTGTTCATTTTTGAGGATTAGTAAGAGCAGCTGCTACTCTTAGTTTTCTATTTTCACTGTCTGAAAACTACAGTGAGGGGAATTCCCTTCCACCCAGTTGAGATGGATAGATAAAAATTTAGGATTAAATGGGAATGTCATTTTTTTCTTCTCAGAGAGGTACACAGCACTGCATCTCAAAAGGTAGGAGGTATGAAGACAGAGGGATCTCCCTTCAAGGAGGGACTTTTTGAGATTAAAAGGCAGATGTTAAGTAGTTTATGTCTTGACTTTGTTAAGATCAGAAGTGTTCATGCAGGTGTGTCCTTGAATGCCAGATGAGGTAAGACAGGAGAGGCCACTTGTATGGAAGGCATAAGAAGTAAATTGCAAGAGGGTCACTGGAACGTGTTGCATTCAGCACTGTATACCCCTGCTATTTGAAAAGACTGTTTAAGTCCATAATATAAATTGTTAATATAAATTCAACATATTTATGAAGACTTTTATACAACCTCGAAGCATGTTCTTTTTCTAAGGGTACACCTATTCCTTCAAAGGTTTAGAAATAGTTTAAGCCATGTGAGGTTTGATGAAAAAGCTGATGATAGGCGGAATTTAGCTATTTTAGCTATTAGCTGTTTTAGTCTAGTTTTCTGTTTCCATTCCTGATGTCAAGCTAGAAAAGCAAGAAATCATGTAATAGTATATCCATATAATTTTATTAAATATAGCTGACCAGGCTTTTCTGGGCTGTTTTCTTTTTTTCCTTTGTAGGTAAGATAGTTTGCCGAAAATGCAGTGAAAACTGTAAGACCTGTGTTGAATTCCAAATCTGCACAGAATGCAAACATGGCCTCAGGTAAGGAAATGATGGATGTCACTGAACACAATAGTTGAAGAGGCTTATGAGTCAGTGGGTATACAAGGAAGAAAGTTACATAGCTATTTAACCTCGAGTAGCCCTCATTTCATGTGTTTCATTGCTGTTTAAGTATTTTCTTGTGCCTCTATGTGCCATTTTGGCTAACAGTGGATTTTTAGAAGACCTTTCATTTCAGGTAAAATAAAAGCCAGAGTCATATGGAAAGCTGGCTTCTTCAGTTTTTGTGACCTATAGTGCAGCCATCAAGGATTATTTTAGCAGTAGAGCTGGTGAATTGTATTAATCCTTCCGATTCATTCCTGTGATAGTTGGAAACTATTTTCTTATCTTTATTGTGTCTCCTCGTACATCCAATCATTCACTTATCTCAGGTACCTCAGGCTCAATTCTATTACGATACAGTGTGCGCATATATTAAACAGCAGTGGGTATTTTTTCTTGGTGGGGGGACTTAATCATGCTTGAAACTGATAGGTAAAATCCACAAAGCAGCAGTACACATTTCAAGCTCCCTTATGAATGAATGACCTTTTGATCCAAGTGGCAAAGGTCAAAAATCTTATAAAATTTGTAAAGGGCCGTGCGCTGGCTTTATGCCACAACGAATATGAAGTTAGCGTTCAGTATCTGCAGGGGTTCTTCTTTCAGAATATGGATGTTCTATGAATGTTTAACACTGGGCTTTTACCGTCTGTCAAAGTGGATTTTCGTCTTTCAGTTAGTAAAAGCTGAATGTTGTTTGTTTCCAGGACGTCGATAGCTAGATTCCTTTACATTTGGTAGAGGAACTTTTATTTCTTTGTATGTTGCATTTAGGTTTTTTTTATGTGCCTGAACAATTCTTATTACACATATGTCTGGTTTTTTTAAAAGTGACCCTTTAAAGAGTAAGTATGGTTAAATGGGAAGGAAAGCATAGGATTGGATCAGAACATTGGTCTGTTTAAACCCTCTGTGAAATAGGAGTATTTACTTCCCTTTTTTCCCCTGTAATTAAATTTTCAGTCCATATTAAGATTTTGGAGAACTTTAACAGACATAGTATGGCCCTTTGTGTATCTCTGAAATCAGATTAGTAAAGTAGCAGTTTAAAAGTTCCTATAATAGACAAAATATATCAGAAGACCCAAGATTACAACTTTGTAACTTTATAGGACACAGTCTGTAAAAAAGAATTATGTCCAAATTTTATTTATTACTCAGGAAATAAGTTTATGTATTTCCCTGTCAATTAACACAAGCAGTAGTTTGAAGAAAGGAGACAAGCCTGATCTTTGTGAGAAGAGAAACTGAGAGGAAAAAAAAGAAAAGATCCCAAATTTCATGTGTTCTTGGACAATATTAGCAGGCTGAGATGGCTTTTGGTAACATTTTGAACAAGCACCATCTGCATGGGTGTGACAAATAAATGGAGCTGTGCACGCATTTCATACTCCCCAGTTGTTCAGCACGTGCTGCGTTTTCTTGTCGTTCCTCTACGAGCAGAGCACTGGGTGAGACTTGGGAGACCTGGGTTTGAGTTCTGATCCTGGTATGGGTCCATTAACTGAACTTTGGCGAATGATTAGTTTTCCTGTCTGTAAAAACATGATAATGCTACCTGCTTTGTAAAGCACTTTGAATGTGTGACTGAGGAAAAATAATAAGCAGGCAGGTGTTGCTACATCTGTTGAATTATTAATTTAAGCATTTTTTTTTCCGTGCTGGGACCATATGCGCTCTTGAAAATTTCCAGTGGTGCTGAGCACACACAACTTTTACTGCTCCAATCTGTAAAACAGGATGAATACCCACTTTGGGTGGCACTCCCTAGAGCTGCAGGGCATTTTTAGAGAAACGGCTGAGTTGGGTGAAAGCTGGCATTCCACAGAAGATGGCAAACATGTCAGAGGAGCCCTAGCTTATAAGGTGCCTAGAGCAGGGTCTTTTTAACATGAAAGCATAAACAGCTACTTAGAGAGAAGCATGGAAATGTGACTCCTTATGCTATTCCTTTTTTCTGTTACTCACTGTTTTGTGCTATCACTCAGAAGTGCCTACAGGCAGAATACCTCCGGCTGTAATCTTGACAAATCTCCCAAGCTACACAGAACTGGTATTCAGTGTGGAGATGTGCAAGCAAACTGCTATTGCAGAAAGAGGTGGTGATTTCCTGCATTGTGAATTTATTCTTAGCCTGTGCTGTAGCATGGTATTGGGAGATGCTGCTGCTCTTTCAAGAGAAGCATGAGATCTTGTTAACAAGTCCCTCAGCATTTTTTTTTAATGCAGTGATGCTGACCCTGTGCCAAATTCCTCATGGGCAATTGTGTTTTACATGCCTGAATTTTCAATGCTCTTTGGCACTGTTCTTTTTTTTTTTTTTTTTTTTTTCTTTTTTTCTGTCCTTTACTACTTGGTAGTATTTACTAGGAGTCCGTAAACGGCTGCTGTACTTCACCATAGGCAATACTGCATTTCATTCCCACTCGAAGTGGTTGCTGTCTCTAAATTTATAAAATACAAGCGGCGAAGGAAGCTAGTGAACGCTAATAATTTCTTGTTCTTTCATTAAAAGAGAATTACTGGTTTGTGAATGGTCTTGTTGCCCTCTGTTGCTGTTATCTGCTCCGGGCTCAAACGCTGTGCTTTTTTCCTTTTTACAATAGTTTGCATGGCTCCAAATGTGCTATCCGCTGTGAAGAAGGAAAATACCATAATGGTAGGGAATGTGAACCATGTCACCGTTCCTGTGCAACATGTGCAGGTACTTCATTGACATTCATCTGCATCTTTTTGTTTCCTCTATGTTATTACTTCAGATTTAATTTTACTCTATCATGGTTCCAGTACAACATGACTGCTGACATGTAAAATCTTAATTGTCTTGGTAGTTCTTCAGTATATTTTAAGTATGGCAGACTTCTTTCAGTTAACATGAAAATCTAAGTTTTCTAGTTGAAAGTGCACATGCAATCATTTCTTTGCTTTTAATGGAGCTCATTCTAGTTTCTAATTATGCCTCCATTGTCTTTCTGGAAAGAAGGAATGATTGATAGATTTTGTGGCAGCTTTAGAACTGGCAATATCCATTTCTTTCAGAAAAAGACATACTGAAATTATGTAACATAATGTAATTCTAGCCATATATCTTTATTGTTTGATGTTACCGTTTGCAATATGTAGTGGCAGAAAGGAAGTAAGGCAAGTAAAATGTGGCCTCTAAGACTGTGATAAACTTTTGCTACAGTTAGGCAACGGTAGGAACTGGCCAGTAATACAGCATATTTTCTCTCATTTAAGGTGCCGGAGTAGATTCTTGTATAAACTGCACACAGGGCTATTTTATGGAAGATGGAAGATGTGTGCAATCCTGTAGTAGTGGTTTTTACCTTGATCACTCTCCTGAAAGTGGATATAAAACCTGCAAAAGGTAGGAAGGTTCTTCATTGGCTAATGTATGTGTCTAATGTTTGGCAGCATGTTAGTTATTATTGTGTAGGAAAAGGTAAATAATAATTATCTGAACATAAAACACTGCTGACTTCAAAAAAATAGGAAAAAGTGTATTACATGCTAAGCAAATAAAGGAAAAGGGTTTCTTACTTTAATGTGATTTCTATTCATGCAGGTCTTTTTAAAGTGTTTTTTCTTGTGCATATATGTGTGTCCTTTGCTTTCGAAAGCCAGTAGTGAGAATCTGAATAAATATGCAGAGAAATGTAGAATTTACAGATCTAGCAGAGGAGCCGTGTTTCTCAACAAACTAAAAAAGTCAAACTAGGATTTTTAATAGCAAGTTAATTGCTATTCCTAAGGACCATTTCAGCTCTTCAGCTGCACAGACACAGACGTGGCACAAGTATAATATCAGACGGCCGTCCAAAATAGCTCATCTGACTCAGTATACAAATGGGTGGATAAGTCTTGGACAGGGTTGTGCTATACAAAGAAGGGACATTTTTTTCTATTCTATTCTTTGTTAAACAAATACCACAGGCCCTTTGGAATCATTTATTATTGACTTGCATTGGGTTCAGGGCAGGAAGGGAATCACCATGTGTTAGTTTTCCGCAAAAAAAAACAATCAATGATGTACAAAATATGATGCAGCTTGAAGGGTGATGAAAGGACTGGGCAGCAGGTCAGTCTTTTCTATCCTGTGGTTTTAAGATTGTCCCTTGCTAGTGCATGAGTACACAATCCATTTAACACCTTTGTTGATTACTTCTGCATAGTTCCAAGATGTTAGAACAACACAGCGCTTTAATTAAGAAAAAGTATGAATGAAGATTGGTTAGAGGGAAGAAGCAGGCCTGGTTATAGGGGGAAGTATTTTTTTTTTTTTAATTAAACCAGCTGATACGGTTGAAAACAGCAAGTAAGCCCTTTGCACTACCCAGGAGGTGTCTTGGGACCCTTTGCATTTGGTGAGCGGCCCTAAGGCCGACCTCTGGCACTCTCTTCCAGATGTGACGCCAGCTGCACAGAATGCAGCGGCCAGGGAGACCGAAACTGCACGAGCTGTCCAAGCGGCTATAACCTAGACACTGGTGTCTGCGTAGTGGGAACAGTCTGCAAGGATGGTGAGTGCAATTCTCTGAAAACATTCATTTTGCCGCTGCCAGCTTCTTTTACGTGTATTGGGTTGGTTCAGTCTCTCTCTTCTCCTTTCTTACATCCTTGATCTTAGGTCAACATTATTTCTTAATGTTTTCAGGTTTATGAAAAGGAGAAAACTACATTAATGTGTATTAATAGGATTAGTCATATCCACTTTACCTGAATTGTCCCTCCCTACAACCTACTTTTCCCTCTTTATCTGTTTTTCAAAAGCCATTACTTTCAAAAGAATTTTTATGTGAAGATCCTAATGTACTGTCAATAGAATCACATTTATCTATTTTGCCACTTTAAACTGTGAAAATGCTGATAACTAAAAGGATTTTAATTATCTGTAGTATTACTTAAATTATGTAAAAGGATAGCAAGAGGAAAAGAAATAACTTTGAATAGGTAGAACCCAATTTGTGGTGGAGACTTGAACTTTTACTGAGGCAACCAAGACATCATGCTTACTGCATATGATTGACTTACTTACTTATTTGCCATTATTCATTCCTTTAGAACAGCACAGTTACACAGACACTTAGGTAATGTCATGCTTCCCTAGAAACATTACTATGTGAATTACATCTAGCTGCAGTCCAACAGATGTAGTCCAACAGTAAAATCATACCAGAACCAAGCCTGGTGTAAAACAGTGTGAAAAACAGCCAACTTCAAATGTGGTAAAAGCTAACAATGAGTCTTGGGTCCAGGTCACTGCAGCTGGATTCAGTAAGAGTTTTATCAAAGATTTTAAGAAAAAGAAAAAAGAACAGGGTAAAATTTTGTTTCTGTGTGTGGACCTTTACAGCCCCTGTAAGTTTTTAGGCATTCTAACTTTGAAAAATATGCTATCCAGTGTAAAATCATATTGCAGGTACAGAAGTAAACCAATCATGAGACCTTTTCATATCAGGATATTAGAAAAAAGCATCATTGTCGTCTAGAGCTAGTCCAGAGAAGGTCAGATATACATGGATAAATGAAAAGGAAGTTTGATGTTACAAGCTTTGGGTAACCACAGTCTCAGTATTATACTGCAGTTCAATACTGCAATGCAAACTTCTGATGTATTGGTTTGGTCTTCAGTATGCTAGGATAAAGCCATCCTCATCGATACACATGCTACCTCAAGGGACTCCAGAGGAAGAAGTATCACTGAGGGTGGAAGTTACTTTCCTCGTTTATGTAGAAACATAGCAGAAATAGCAGAAGAGCAGAAAGAGCTCAGGCAAAGGAATTCCATGTGCCTGAAATTCCCACCTTTATTTTCGAATCTTCAGATAATGCTTTTTTTTTCCACATACAAACCAATGCTCTGCTCTTTCTCCAGCATACATACTATTGATGAGCATGCATTCAGCTGGGAAGCAACATTAGAGCAAAATGCACAGAAATAGGGTTCACCGATGTCTTACAAAACTATTTAATCTTGAGCAGAGCTGAGATCTCTGAGGAGGTCCTGGGCACTGAACATTTTTATTAGTATATCCAAGACAGAGAGATTGTACGTAAATGGTGTCTCCCAGCAGTACTTCTCCACTCATGAGCCTGGGTGCTCACTTTGGATCCATACGTAGCTGCCCAAGGCTGAGAGTGCCCCATCTCACTACTGTTTCCCCAACTCTGCCCAGTTGTCTTCCCAATTGCCATGGGAAGGAAACGTCATACTGGAGCCCACCATGTAGCATGTGTTATCCACAGTATAGAGTAGTGGGGGAAAATAAGTCTTTTTTTCTATAAGTTACCAGGTGCGGAGGGTCTCATTTCACTGCTTGACAACTGAGCACTGGTTACGTGTGTAACCTGTTCTGTAGGGTATGCATTTCTGTTGAGAATGTTTTATTCTTTTTCTGTGATTTGACTGTTTTATTCTTTTGATTCATAAAAACTGAGAAAAAATTCCTTTGCTGTAAATATCAGTTTTCTAATTATTCTCTTTCTAATCTTTTTTTCCCTTTCACAAATGGATACCAATCATTCCCTGTCGGACCACACAATATCTCTTCCTGAAAAAAAAAAAAAAATGCTGTTGACTGAAATTCCTTTTGATGGACCAAATTTCCTCCTTGCTACCTGCTCCTGAATGGTCTCTTCAACCCAATCTGCCTGTCTGACCAATTAAACCTTCCTCCATTGTCCACACCATGCTCTCCAAATCTGCAACTCCCCCTCCTTCTCTTACCGCCGCCCTCTGGAAGCCACGGAAGAGTCTTGGGCTGAGGGCGGATTCTGTATGCTGGTGAAAAAGAACAATCTCTGCCAGCGGAAGGTGCTCCAGCAACTGTGTTGCAGAACGTGTACGCACAAGGGGTGAGCTGACACCTCCCAGAGTCCTCTTGCTCCTGTAGACTTATAGATTAATCCATATTATTGAAAAAGGAAAAAAAAAAAAAAAAAAAGGAAAAAAAAAAGCAAGCCACCTCTCTCTCTTTCTCCCTCCTCTTTGTCTGGGGAGATGGTGAACTGTTTGTTGGGACTTAAATGGAAAAAACTACAACACGCCTACCTTTCATAACTGGGTGGTTAGAGCTAAGCATCCAGGATCACAGAGTCAGTATTGTGTGACCAAAGCATTTGATGCCAAAATTAACATTTAACTCATGATTTGATTTCCTGTCAACCTTCGGATTATTCCTGTTTTTTGAAGGTCCTTTTTCTTCCCTTTTTTTCCTGCTTGTTTCCCCTTCAAGATGTTTAAAGAGTGTTTCAAGAATACACCACACGTTTACATGGATTAAAACTAAACAGTACAAAAATGTTTGCATCAGTCTTTTTTGTGCTATGTATAGAGATAGGGGGAACTTGAAGAAATGAGTCCCTGAGGGAATCAGAAACATCATCAGCTGCAGGACTAAGTTCTGCACCTTTTGTAACACTATTTAAAAAAAAAAAAAAAAGTGATCATTTCTCCACACATTTTTCTTACTTCCTCTGCTGTGTGCTGTTTTATGTATCACATGCAGTATGTATATATGTTTTTCCCAAAATGTTTTTTTGGTCATATAGATCTCATTTTTAGACAGCTAGCTTATTAACAGATATGCTAGGATTTTTATTTTATTTTTTTAGATTGTCAAAGCTATTTCAAATAAACTTTAAGAAAATACCATTGTTCTTGTTGTGAGCAGATGCAGGAGATACTAGTCCTCTTGGTTTGCATAAACAAGAGTAATGTGTATGCTCAGAAATCAGAAAACATTGGTAATGTGTAAGGAGTATTCATAAATTATTGTTATCTTGTAACGTTCACAGAACAGGGGACCTGATCCTGCAGACATATGGGGCTAGTCATAGCGCTCAGACAGAAATGCCAGTGTGACTGTATGTGACAGGATGTGTTTACAGGACTGGATTGACAAGCAAGCTTATAACACTGTGCCAAATGCGTCTCTGGGAGTAATTACATATAGGTCAATAAATCAAAAGTTTTCTTGGTGTAACAATCTTGTCATGATGGGCCCGAATCGGCTTTTGACCATTTGCAATACAAATTTCAGCAGGAATAATCCTGCTGAAGCCACTGGAGTTACCTCACTGTAAAACCAGTCTAGGTGGGAAGAGAAGCAGGCCCCTGCGTTTCTCTCTGTACCCCAGTACACAGCTGTCCGTTCAAATTTCCATTTAATATATTTTCATCAGCTTTTCCTAGCATACTGTTTGAAAGCTGTTCATTTAGCAGAAGACAGCAAATTGAACTTCAAAGATACTGTTTTGGGAGGAAAATCCTTAAAATGTACAAAGTGTCTCTCTCTGTTACCTTTCCAGGACACACAAGTAGAAAATGGATTGCTGGTGTTTAAGCATATAAATGTTAGAAAATAAAGGGGCTCTCCTTTTTTACATACAGAAATGCTTGTGGAAGGTTTACAAATGAATGGATATGAACAGATAAGAGACAATATGCTCCTTTTGCTAGATAACAGATAAACTATTACAACCCACACCTGGTTCTGTATGACAGAAGAACCTGTGAAGCTCCTTTGGTGCCCATTACAAATTTCCTGATAAACATTCAAAGTTATGAGAACTTAATTTGTGCTAGTTTAACTACTAGTCTGTTACTGCCTCATTTCTCAATATAACATTATTAACTAGAACATAATGCTTTCAAAGTTTAAGTTAATATTATATATATAAAATATATATTCATAATTGAGATTTAATTATGTAATGGATTGTAAAGAATTTGTTTGGATACTTACAAATGCCTCTAACGCTATTATAGAGAAGAAATTAATATCTTTGTTTTCTTTTTAAAAACTGACACATTGTTAAATCCAAATTCATTTTTACTGAAAAAATACTGTACATGTGTAAAATGTTCAGTTGTTATTTGTAAAATAGGGTAGTTCTGTTGTAATTGATACTGGCCAAAATCAATGTTATTCCATATTTTATTTTTTCTATTAAATTAACCTAAATTCCTGTTCCTTTGGTCTGGAAAAAAATGTTGGTAATCTATATGTAAAACATTTCTACTGAAGGGCAAAGGTAGCTTTATGGTAAAGAGCACTTTGATCCCACATGCAAGACGTTGCAACCAATTGGGTGGGTAAGGGTGTTTATTTTTGACTTTTTCTTTTTTTAAGTAATGGAATTCATCAGAGCAGTGAAGTCTGGTTTCCATGGAGGACACCTTTTGTGTAGTAGCAGTGCAGCTGTGTCTGAACCCTGGTGTGGTGTGCAATAGCCTTAGCTCCTTCCCACCTGTAGGAGCTTGTGAAGAGACTAAATCTCTTGCATACTTTAGATTAAAAAGTCAGACATGAATACCTCTTGTCTCAGACGGTTTAGGAGGAAGGCATTAGTTTTGCAGTCATACGTGGCCATTTGCACAATGAGATACTGGTCTCTGTTCATTTGCCAGTATGCAGATTGAGGACACCTCCAAAGCACAGCACTGGACTGGGTTCTTGCAAAGGGCAGGCTCCCCCTCCCATTAAATCAAGATGGGTCCATATAGGCTCAGATGTGACCCCTGCAGGATCAGAGCCTTGATTGGCTCTAGTCAATACACTCCTTCGTTACCCCACTTAATCCTGCAACCTGAGAGGAGACCGAACTGACAGCTCATCCACAGAGGTCATATATTCAGATGAAGTTTTAAAAGTTTTAAGCATGTTCACGGAGGCTGTGCGAGGAACAACCACTTCTCAGACAGTGCTTTTTCAACGTTACACATCTTGCTGTCACCAACTTCATTTTAAAACAAAGAGTTAGGTGATCATTCACACAGTTTCCCTGTCCCTGGGAGTGAGCATACGTTGGACAGCACACATTCACCAACAGTTTGGTATAACCATACACCAGGAAACGAAGTTGGCCTAATCCTTACACTGATACTGTATGAAGAGCTTCTTCATTCAGCTCCCACCCCATCTTCCGAATACCTTAAGAAGTTCAATCAATGGCAATATCTTTTACTGTCAATATTTCATCTTCTCTGGATGAGTAACAGAGTGACAATAAATCCATTATAGCTCTGGCCCAACGAGTGTGCTCTAGAGAGGGTGTCTCTAAGTGTTGAGCTGTGAAGCCTCACAGACAAGCAAGTTTTGAACTGAGTTTTAGGCTGAAAACCAGAACTTTCTAATGTCAGCTCAGTGTCTCTGAATGATGTTATTTGCTGGTGCCTCAACAGCAGTGGCCAGATGCAAACAATATTAGCAAACAGCACAGTATCTCATCCTTATACAAGTGGATGACTGCAGCAATGGGATTGAAATGGAAGGAAGCTAATTTGCACCCAGCTTAGAGTTTTCTTAGGAGATTGATTTCCCCTCCACCCCCGATTCAATGGTGAGTAGTTTGTAGTATTCAGTGTTTGACATTGTTTTGTTGGCATGCAGAACAGATACGGACCATTTTAGGAAGATCAGAAGCTATTGAGCATGAAGAAAACAATACTTTTCTCCCAGACTGAAAGGACTCTGGATATCAGTCCAAATTCGCTCATTGGTTTCTGCCTTATTTATGTCACAAGTCAAAAAGCAAAGACAGATTTTTGAAGAGACTACTAGCTTAAACACACATCACTTCTGTGGCAGAGTATTTGCCTGTTCATTTCTATTTAGGAGAATCCTTACACGACAGAGTGATTTCCCCTTGATTTAAACAGGGCCTCAGCCCCTGACTAGATCTCTTCCTTCCTAGAAGTATAGAAGATAGTAACACCTGTGGGCCAAAAAAGTTCTCACACATCAGCTAATACTGTTTTTAACCAGAAAAACATAGCATGCCCCAGATGTGCAGAACATGTAGGCAGAACATCAGGAGAATCCCCCTGTATGAAGGCATCATTTAATAAGTGGAAGATGTATTTCTTTTTCTGTAATGAGGTTCCAGCCATGTTCCCTTTCAACTTCCAGCTCTCCCCCTCAGCCACACGCCTGTGTTACGGGATCAGCAACTCAAAATCCTGCTAGGATGTGTCTGTGGAAACCACACGCTCCCCATGGGTAGCTCCTGTGGCTCTTGGCTTAGACCCTGTCTACCTGCACACCCCTCTGTGGTGGCACAGCCTGCATTTTCCTGGGAAGCTTCACAAGCTCCCTCTCTGTGGAGAACCCTTTTTTTTCCTAGCAAAGATTTCCCTGGGAGATCTTACAGACTACCCCATATTCCTATTGGGATTGCAACTTTCCAATGTTGCAGGAAAGTTTGAGCTACCCTGTGCTACTGAGTGTATTGTTGTAGGAGAGCAAGGCTGCTGCTGTTCCCTGCTGTCAGGAAATGACAGCAAGTATGACAGCACAAGCCCTTAAGATCAGTAGACCTATATACAGAGATACCGTAGGTGACTATGGTCCATCACAGCTGTGTCCATCACTAAATATTGTTGGTGATTACCAAGTTAATCTTCATAATAAAGCCACATCACAACCAGAGTGAGTATAATCTACATCAGTGGCCACTTCAGGTTGCTATTTGTTACTTTTTAGTGAAATTATTTACTGAACTGCATGACTGTAAGAAGACCTCAGTTATAAATCCAAGATTCTTTTAAAGATATTTAAGTGACTGCCTGTATGAGTCGACGCTTTCAATCTGCAGCACAACTCACTGAACAATATCATGTCTTTGATCCACTAGCATGCCTTGTATTTATAGTGTGCATGCTCATTTTCATGTCATTGCTACAGAATGAACTGTGACTGAAGAAAAGTTCTGCCATTAGATATTTGTGCAAGATATTCTAAGAAAATATTAAAAAGTTTTACAGCATACAAAGAAAAATCCTAGTCAAGTTTTCATCACAAAGAAACTGAACCCAACAACAACTTGAACGAGCTTGTTCAGAATCTGTAGTTTCAATATATGAAGGAAAAAAAAAAAGGTTGAAAAATGTATCTTGATGAACATTTTGTCTAACATGAGAAAAACAGATTTCTGTTCAGCATAATATTTATTTGTTGTTTTACTTAATCTATTTTGTAAGATTCCAATTTTTAATGAAATTATCTGATTTTTTTTTTATTAATGTCATCTTGAAAGTGCATTGGGGCTTAAATCTGCCTCTTTAGTATGCATATGAGAGGGACTAAAGAATGATGAGTAGCAACACAGTGTCCTTGAAAACAAGCTAAAGCTCTGGACCTTAGGATCACCTCCAACCAGTGGGAGTACAACCAACACCTGCATTTCCATCCTCAGTTCCACACTGGTAAGCAACAGAGGATTTAGACCTATTTAAGTCCTGTGACATTTCTGTGAAGTCTCAGAGCACTGTGATACTGGGCTCCCTCCCCTACAGAAGCCGCTCTGAAAGTCTCAGGCCGAAGCCAGTAAGGTTGCGGGTATGGTCACCTGCTGTGCCAGGGTAGCAGACACCCCCACAGAATTACAATTCATAGCCATGCTATGATTAAATTGATCCTGGAAGGACTTTCTCTCTGGATCAGAAAGCAGTGTTTATTGCATAATAAAGGAGCCATTTTTCACTTCTAGCATGGGAAATGTAGTCAAAGGAAACTGTATTATGGCAAGAAAGCTCATGTATTTAAAATAGAGCATTTCCAGTAAGCAACGTATGCAGACTCTCTGTGCCACATCAAAGGCTGTTTTTTGTTACATCTCTTTTTTCCGGGCAGCTCATGTGTTTGCTGCCAAAGATGGCCAAGGCAAGGTTAGAGGAATGGCACATGCACAATCATTTATTTATCAGTGTTTTTCAGTGTTTGGGGGGTGGATTCGTTGAAGGTCTTCTGGGAAAACAACATCACTTTTCAAAGCAAAAAATACTGTCCCAGCACAAAACACTGTAGAATCTTTGCTTTATGGTGTTAGGAGAAGAGCTTATTAAGCACCCATTTGTCCAATCAGGCTGTGGAGGAAAAGCTAGGACATTGATAGGATGTGATTATTTATTTACCCAAAGAGAACAAATAGCTCCAACACACAAACGCCATAAAAGCACTGGCTGTTCACTGAAGCTTGACTGTTAGTGCAATTTAGCTACAATCCAGATAACAGTGTACATCTTTTCCATTCGCAACTGCCCCTGGCCTGTCCCCTGCCCCGCTCCTGGTGGCTGCACAGTCTCTTTGAGCTGCAGGTCAGATGGCAAATTTTGTCAAGAGGTTGCCAGCCCCCGTGGATTGCACTGCTGTAGACCATGGTGCTTGTGACCATGCTAATGTGCAGGTTTTGTGCAACGGTACTGAATCTAAAGACAAAAATAACTCTAACATTTGTTCCCAAATAAAATAGCCCATTTTCTTACTCCTAGGCCATACTGTACTGAAGTTGTGTAAACACAGTTCTCGCTGGACCTACCTTTGGCGCAGCATTCCTGAACCCTTCCAGTCCCAGGATTGAAGGGAGAGTTCAGAAAGCTCCCACAGCCAAATGATGCCACAAAGCCTCTCCCCAGATTTATCTGAATCCCAGGGGCTGTATCATTTGCCCACCTACGCACCTTCAGCAGGGATCATTAAAGGAAACATCCTAGCCTGTGCTGCCTGGGGAAGTCATCAAATGCTATTACCTTGGCTTTTCCTGCAATGTTTGTAGCAGATGGAGACTAGGATGGAGGGAGATGTTAAGCAAGGGGAGATCACCAGTGCAAGACTATTGAGGTGGCTGAAGAGTTACACATAGGCATAAAATTTAATCTTTTGTTTCTTTCGTGACAAGAACCAATTTATTCTCCTCTTTCTCCTTTACTCTCAAGGAGATAAACATTGCCTTTTTGGCAGATTTCATTTGAGATTTAATACGTATTCAACTCTGTAAATTAAACAGAGATGGCATTTGATTAGCAGTATGAATCTATGTTGTTATGTCTCGTTAGGACCATGGTTTGCCTTCTAGAATCCGCCCCGTTATGTCAAGCCATCTCTGCCCACATCCTGATTAAGTTTGGGATCTCCGGCACAAACACTCAGTGCAGGGGTCGCTCTGTTCAAGACAGATGCCACCACTGAAATACTACATTGAGACATCCAGCTCTTTCCATTTCAGGTTTATGTCTATTCAAGTCAGACTGCAGAAATCCCATTGACAACAGGGAAGGCTCTGCTTATACAGATTACAGACTCCTCAGTCTATAACGCAGGAGGGAGTAACTGTGCTACCGGCTGAGTCATATCAACTTGAGCAAGAAATATGGTTTCTTCCAGTATTAAAAGATTCTCTCTTTAGTGTGCTCCATGTGCAGATATCACCACAGCTACTCAAATGTATGAAGTCAGTCTGCACCTTTCTGGTGTATCTTCTGCAGGAAACTATCTGGATTTCCAAAGCAATGTTATCAGCAAGAAGTGCTGAGTTTCAGTGGGATTCAGGTGCCCCCATTCCACTGCCCTTTTGGAAATACAGAGTCACGGAGCTTCGCAAAAAATAGGAAGCATGGCAAGACCCAACGAGGACATTTCCGGTCGGGAGACTCCAGCAATGTAGAGGCTGAAGAGACTTTTTCCATAGTTGGTCTAAAATTTTTGTGAGCAAAGCATTTGCAATACAGGCCAGGATCGCTCCCTTCCCCTTCCCATATTCTCATGGGCTTATCGAATTTCAAGCTCCAGGCAAGCAGCAGCCCTGCTGGGCCCTGACCTCCGCGCTTGCACAGGCAGGGGAGAAGCCCTGACCTTGGTCCAGCTTTCACTTCCAGGCATGCAGGTTATTAATCCAAATGGAGGTTTACAGCTGATTTTTTTAAGTGCCGAAAATATCTTTCTGGAGTCTTTTTATGCCTGCTCAGTACCCCTGAGAGCTCGAATATCTAGGCTTGATTAGAAAAAATTTTGCCGTAACGAACAACACACTCCATCTTGGGTTTTATAAATCTGCTTGATAAATTGATTTACTGTCTCTGTGCAATGCCTTTCACAGATACAGTATTCATGCCACTTACCAAATGGCTGTCTCCACTCTGAGGTTAATGAAGAGCACAGCTCTTCATGTAAACAATTTTTTAATGATTATTCAATGAATAAAGAGGTAGACTGTACACTACAGCACCATAATAGCATTACTGCATTCATGATCTGCCTCATCCTTAGCCTCAGATTGCAGACACTCATTTATATAATACAAGATCTTTTCAAGTCCAGGTGGGCACTTGGGCACCAAAATTTTATTCAGTCTAAACGAGCACTGGGTGTGTAAATCTCTGAAGTAACTACAGGTCTTTCAGGCATGAAGGCACTCCTGGGAGGAATGGGATGGGGGACAAAAATGCTATACCTAGAGGTTTTAAGAGCACCACATCTCTGACTCACGGAAGCTTATTCATGTGCTTCTGCACGCATAACATACCGCACGCTCATGACCAGCACATGCTTTATATTGGAGCTTGTAATCATGAGGATGCTGCAGCTGCACCAGAGAAATTTAGGTAATGAATGGCTCCTGGATAGCACTGCTGTTGGTGTAACTCTCCATGGTGAATATTAACAAAGTCACATTACTTCCTCCTATTGATGCAAGAGAAATAGCATAAGCTCCAACAATAAGAGTCACTCTCCATCAGATTTGTATAGAAAAAATAAAAATTAAAAGGCCTATGAACTTCTAATTCTGAATATCCCAGTACCCCAAGGGAACAAACACTGCTTTTTTTCGTGCCACAGTGAAACATGTTCATTTCAGAAATTCAAAACAGATCTAATTCCTTCTGCTTATTAAATCTTTAGTGCTTTTTTTTTTTTTAATGTGAGATGTTGATCTGAAATAAACACTTGAATTTTTCTTCTACCAGGGGAATATCTTGATGATTCCCAGAAATGTCAGTTGTGTGAAGCATCCTGTCAGAAATGCATTGGACCTGAGCAGGACAACTGCATCAGCTGTCCAGGCACAAGGTATGTGTTTCCTAGCACCACATAGCACAAAGGCCTTATATCAGGATCTGCAGAAGTGGCCGCACAGTCTTTAGCGGTAGCTTGCAGACTTAGATGAAGAGGCAATCAATGAGTATGGCAATCAGAATCATGGCAAGAAAGTGAGAAAACAACGCTTACGTGAACAAGACCAGTTGGTTACATAGACAGTCAATATTTACCCAGATGGTTCCCACAGATATAGAAAATTTTCTTTAAATAAGTGAAATAGTCTTTCCTTCGTTGTCATCCATTGTCATCCATTCAAAATCATAGTCCCTGGAGTCACAGCAGGTGAATTCAGATGACAAGAGCCCAGGGTATTTACAGTTTTGCACAGCTGTGGAATTTGGCAAAGCAAATGAATACAAACGCTAAGGCAATCAGGTAACTTGGGAGATTTTCATAGCACCTAAACATAGACCCCTACCTGCTAGCTGGAAGGCTAATTTTCCTAGGTTCCCACAAGGAGCGAATGGAACAAGAAAGAGACTCTTCCATAGGACACTGCAGATCAGACTTAACATTTAGGTGAGCTAACACCTGATGCGACAGTCTATTGCATTTGAGCCCATGTCCTATATACTTAGCTTTATTTATCCTATTTGTTTATTTAGCTTTATTCTCACACCAATTATTCCAGTTCTGTTGCTCTGGATTGTATTGAAGCCAGTGGACATTTACACTGATATGAAGTCAGAATCAGGTCTTGTATGACATTTTCCTAAATAGAAAAAACATCCCCAAGTAATCCCACAATTTACAGTGCAAATGTCTATGATAAGACCTTGCCATAAAGGACAGAACCCAATGGAGTCCAAACAAATCCATAGCTGAGGAAACAGTACTGATTTAAGGTGTGCTACATCAGAAATGGCATTAGCAAAGGAAGTTTGTGCAGAATTTTGCACTAAGAACTGAATTGCTCTGATTCAGAATTGCATTAAATGAGACTGTTTCCTATTTTGTGAGTTTTGCCCAGAGATATCTGCAAAACTAAGAAGGTACACAGCAATGTAGTTATAATGCTATTAGGCAAAACCATGTACATGTTTGCAGTGATGAAGCTGTCTTGAGTCTCTGTGACCTTATGGAAGTGTTCTTTCTCCCCTGTAACAAATCATTTAGCAATTTTCAATTTTTACATACAAGGGTATCCACAGACTTTTTCTGCTCCCTCTGCACATTGTGGAAAGCTATTAGGAAAAGTCATATTAGGACAGTCATTATTAAAAGAAATATTAATAAAGAGAAATCTCAACCAGAAGCTAAATAATAAATCTTTCCAATGAACATTAGTTTTTATGTACTGGAAATAGACCTGTTCAAATGACAGATTCTCCTAAATCCTGTAGCTCTTCAGAGCTTTAAATAGTGTCTACTGAAGACAGTAATGAGTGGCTGTTAGATAACACGGACCAAAATTCAGCAGTGGAGCTTTCCTACAGGGCGACAGCTTTCCTCTTTGTAAAGGATGAAAAGAGTTGGGGGACATGGGGGGGGGGGGTAGGAGGTTACTGAAAATCCCCTGAAAATGAAAACACTGAACAATCCCTGTTCTTTGCAAGAATTCAGCACCAGGCACCACCTCATTTCATAATAAACTCACCGTCAGATCATTTTTTTTGTTTGAAAAGCCAAAATGCTATTATCTGTTTTTAAAACAGGAGGGAACTGCAGATTTTTGTCCAGCCAAACAGAGCTTTTCATAAAATCCCTCTCCCTCTGTTTATTGTTTGAGCTACAGAGGTAAGCTATAAGATCTGACCTGCTGGTGTCTATTATTAGGGGCAACATAATGAAAAGCAAGAAAAATGTACTTTACCACTGTGCCAACTGTTTGTAAGAAGGGCTACCGTTTCAGGGAGCACATGTGATGGAGTACAGTCATTTTTGCAGGTCATAGAAGCACAGCCCAGCTACCTCCAGGACCTCTGTCATGTTCTCCCATTTGCACAGAAACCATCTAGTGTGGGTGCAAACCCCAGGAAGAGCTGAATAATGGTCTTCAATTTAATGCAGGCACATCTATACAAGCAGCAGTCTGCATCTCACTCTCAGGCTCCTGAGCTGTATCTTTGCTGAACACCTCGTACACCATACGAATCTCTCTCTCTTTCTCGCCAGCAGCCTGCATTCAGCCTCGCAAGCCTTTTTATCAGTTCCTAAGTTGTCTTAGACACTGATTTGTTACGCGCACTTCAGGAAGGCTTGTTTGCATGATAGCATATTCTTCCATCTTCACACCTCGTAAGCCTCGTCATTTCCAATCATGTTAAATTTTAGATGGTTTCAAAGACTATTTGACAAAATTGGTTTTAAACTTTGCGGATATTTTTCCCCTTTTCTTTCAGAATGAATCTGACAATGACCATAGCAACCCAAATTTATGATATTGTAGGCATTCTTTAATGACACTGGCTGGCTCTAAGGAACCATGCACTATTTTAATATTATAGAGAGCCTATTGTTCCCTAAGCATATAAACAGCATAGTCTTGAAATCTGTACTACGATCTTGACTGGGAAAACTGAGTCCCAAGTCCTCAGATACCAGTGAAGGACAAAAGCAGTTGAGTGGGAGATGATAGTCTCTCGCCTCTTATTTTCTTATTTTCTTGCAAAATACTCAAAACATTTTCAAATTCTAGTCAACTTGTTTTATATTCTTTTAATTGCCATATTGTTATTGATGCATTTCTCCATTTCTCCCGAACAGATTAAAATTTTCAACACATAAACAGATTCTGTAGAAGATATTTCATTACCCATCAAAGAAAGAAAACATTTAGCAGCAAAACAGCTAAGAGTTTGCAGAGATGCAAGTCCAAAGAGACTTGCTCCTTAAGGCTCCAGGCCTGCCAAGATTCAGATGGATGTTTGACTTTATGTACAAAGTCATTTCACTGAAGCCATTGTACAGCTCAAAGCAAGCCTTTATAGTGAAACTAATAGAAAACTTCAACAGATGGATAGTTCTTTCACAGAGGAAGACCTGTTCTTGCTTTCTTTCTAACAGACATAAGGGAACTCTTCAGAGGTTGTGGTGTAAGGACATCTAGGTACAGGACCAGAAGGTGATTTTTCTGGCAAAATAATCCAACTCATCTCTGAAATCTAAGATCCGAGTTCAAAACATAGTTGACCTTTCACTTTATCTTAGCAAATTCTATAAGATTAGGGAAATGAAGGGGAAAAGTGCCAAGACTCTAGCAAATAGGACAAAGGAAGAATATCTTGTTTTCTTGTTGGTTTGCTTTAAACTTAAAGAACAAGATGTTGCTGCATATGTAATTCTGCCTCTCTCTGCCCCAAAAGAGCCTTTGACGATGGTCGCTGTGTTATGCAGTGCCCCAGAGGAAAGTTTGAATTTAAAGGACAGTGCCATTTGTGCCATCACACCTGCCTGGACTGCAGTGGAAGTGAACCTAACAAATGCACTGTTTGTGGAAGGGGTAAGAAAGATTTCCTCTTGCAGTCTTTTCCCCTTGCTGGGCCTCTCAGTTTCCTTTCCCCTCTGCTCCCAGGGCCAGTTCTTGGAGCCAATTCAGTATATCGTGCTTTCACTACTGATCCGAATCGTAATCTTGTTCTCGCCCTGAAGGGATCTTGGAATTCAATTTTTTTTCAAAAGTATTCGGAAACACAGCTCTACAGTGTCCTTGCATCTTTATGCGTTGCCCTGGGTATATTTTGGATAGCACCTATCTTAACAGGAACAATAATAGGAGAAAAAAGACAGAAAACCTACACAATTGGCTTCTGGAAAATAAAGCACAACACCTGCCTCCTCCAAGCTCTGCACACTATATGTTACACCAAAACAGAGCAAACCTGCATGCACAAGTAGGCAGGGAGCCAGGGTGCTTTCCAAAACATCTGCCTGAGGGCAACTGCAGGGTCCACCACAAACTGCCATGTCCCCGTGGCTGGGTAGATGGGGCCTGCGAAGAGGTGGTTATCACTAGCACATATCTAAATATGTCTTTTGCCACATTTTTATACAGATTAAGTTGAGACAGAGGTTAATATCGTTAACTCTGTGGCTGTCCCAGAAAAGCAGCTCTTCTCCTTTTGAAGCACCAGTATTGTATACATTAGGAAAATTACTCCCTCTCGCCTCTCTAATGCCTGGTGGATAAAGAACTTGAGGGTTATTACATGCAAGCATTTGTGAATTGCCTAAAACGCCCCCGGAAATGAAGAGTATTCAGGATTTAACTTCACTTCTTTTCATAAAAAAGAATTTTTGATGAGCTCATTCTGAGGACTGACAGTGGATTCACAGCCTTTTTCCTCTCAGGAGTTATTTCAGATTCAGTCCTAGTGAGGAGTGACCCAGGTTTTGCTTAGCAATAAGTGTCCAGCTTACAAGAAAACACTAGCACGACTAGCATTAATTAGTTGCACTGATGATGAGACTGCAACTCAGATTTCAGACTCTGCAAATGAATAGACAAAGGCTTCAAACCCTAGGTGAGACGTGAGAGGGAAGTTTGTGCAACTGTTCCTCAAGTCCCTCCCTACTGCTGCCGATAGCAGTATAAATTATCCAGAAGTGGAGACTTGGATGAGAGTCACACCCTGAGGAGACCAGAAAAGTTCACTCTAAACATTCATATATGAAATCTAAAAGAAATAAAGTCTGAATTGTTGCTTGTACAATGTGGCAACTATTCACTAATAGAGCTGCCTTCTTTGAAGCTGCAGAAATATGCTACCATAAGCAAATACTTTGAATGCTCTATAGTTAAAGCTATATAATACCCTTAGCACCTTAACAGATGTAATTTGTACTGTAGGGTGGCCTGTAAAAAAAACAAAAACAAAAAAAACAACACCTCCCCATGTTGCATCACCAAGCACATTGAGTTACAGGTGTTTCCACAGGTCTCATTCGAAAGCATTTCAAGTAGGGCACCTTCCAGTGACTCGGTCCACTGGAGAACGTTATTGCTCTGATATCAAATAGAGGCACATTTGCGCTTCAGAGTCAAATCTAAACCTTTCAGAGTTTAGCAGTGACTAGGAGGAGGATTACAGTTTAATCCGCTATGGAAACAGACTGATCCCTTCTCAAAGGTGAAGTGGGTAGTTTTGCCTTCATAACGGCGACTTTACATCTACAAAACAAATATTTTTTGGTTGGGAAGACTTCTGTGTTTGCAGCAAGGGAATTTTGGGATCCCAGTAATGGAAATCTCTTGATCCCTATTTGATTATGTTGATGGATGCAAATGGTAGTTATTCACTAGCATAACATTTTTTATGCCATAAATGTCCCAACAGCATGGAAGGATTTGGGAGAATTGGGAGAAATGTGAAAATTTTCACATTTTAGCTCATCTGGTGTAGAACTGTAGAAATGGTGCAGTTAGTAGGCAATATTAATTACCTCAGCTAAAGGACTGCTGCTTAATACCGCTGCTTTTTCTGCGTCAACGTCATCTGTTACTGAGCTCTTTTCCCTGTTTGTTTGCCCCACAGATAGGCGAGGGATCGACCGCTTCTTCTACCACGGGGAGTGCAGAGAGAGCTGCCCTCCGGGGCACTACCACGCCGAGCACACCTGCATGCCCTGTGCTGCTCACTGCGAAGTGTGCCTGGACACCGGCCACTGCAAACGATGTTTCAGAGGCTACTACCTAGCTCAAAGCATATGTCAGAAGCACAGCTGTACAGAAGGTAACTGTCCATCAGCAGCACTAATAAATACTCTCTTCTACTCTGTTCTGCAAATATGCTAATGGGTTTTGGCTCCTCTTTTGGGATGCACAGTGCACAGCCTGATGCTGAGGTCCTTAAACTCCAGCTCTGATTCTCTTCTAGTATTACGTTAATGTAAAATAGGAGTATCCTCCTCAAATTGAGTAGGCTTACACAACAAAAAACTAGAAAAGAAATTGTTTCAAATCTTTCTTCTGTTTGGACATGGATAAAGATTATTTTCAGGACTCTTGCTGAATGCTTTCAAATGTTGGCCTTCCATTTATCCAGAATTAACCTAAAATTGGGGATTTTCAAAACGCAGGTGAAGTGGAAGACCCTGACTCAGAAAATTGCATACCTTGTGCTGACGGATGCCAGAACTGCAAATGGGGTAAGTATTGCCTTTATGAACCTTGCTCCTTATTCTTAAGGTAGGAAGAAATTATTCCTCCTCATCTCTGATCATGAGCCTTTGTACATGCTATTGAGCAGTTAGTGAATGCTGCATCCTCTTACCAAGCAAGCTGCATTTTTCCCGGTGTATTTATTCTTGAACACCAATTCTAAATTCTAGCACCAGCATAAATAAGAATAAGCTTCTGTATTCATTTAGTTATTAATCTTTGCAGCACTTTTTCCTGCTTGAATACCACACTAAGGCTGAGAGGTTTACTGACTTTCTGAAGCTATTATCAGATCCAGAACTTTACCATAGAGGTTCAAACCTTACAGGCCTGAAAACAGATTATCAGATTGTACTTTTTTCTTTAAAGAAATAGATATGAGGAATTTAAATTTCATTCTAGAGCAAGTCACTCAAACAGCGATTCTACAGCCATAAAAAATTCTAAAACATTGGTTCATTTTTCATGCAAGATTAAAAATAATGTTCTTTCTCAGCATAATATGATGCTGGGAGAAAGTTTGTTGTCCTCAGATAAACACCATTTAACCTGTTGAACTCAATTCCTCAAATCCTTATTGTGTAAACGTAAGTGGATGCAATCTAGTACAGCTCGTTAGCTCTCAGGAGCTGCCTTTCATTACAACAGCTCACCTTCACGGAGGCTTTAAAATGTTCAAATGATGCTGCAAACCATTGCCGCCCCTGTGTTTATGTTAAAAAAACCATTTCCTGTGGCTATATGGACTGGAGTACAACTGGTAAGTAGCTCAAGACAGAGGGACAACATATATTTCAAAAGGCCATTTTTAAAAGTGCTAAAAGCAGAGACAACCAGGACCACCCATCTTTTGGCCCCAGATTCAGACAGATTTGCACAGAGGACTTCATATTGAGCCCTTTGGTTTCTCTCAGCTGCCACCTAATGTGTTTTCAGGTCTGGTAGAACTGGTGCTAGAGTCTGTACCCGGAGACTGAATGTTGCTATCCCGATAAGGGTGAATACTGGGAAAGAAAACACTGCAAGCATCCCAAGAGAAAAAAAAATCCCACCAATAGTCACAACTACTTTGATATTCTCTCCGCTTGCTTTTATGTCAGTGCCATGCTCACATATACCAAATTTATGTAAGCATTTTCATCACATACTACTTTCTCCCCTTTTTCCAGTCATCCAGTCTAATATATCATACTATAAAGTTCCTTACAACTCCATTTATGCAGCCACTCTGTATAAATGCAATCAAGCCTAATGCTTGTCTCTATGACTATACCTACAGCTTTCTGTATTGCTGCATGAACAGCTGGAAGGAACAAGTTTTAACATGACTGCAACTATTCTGTGGTCCATACCAGGGACATTTAGCAAAGTGTATCTTCTTGTCAGCTGTCTCCTTGGCTGTGGGGAGAAAAAAGAAGAAAAAAAATAAATAAAGAGAATCTGTTTTAACACCAATCTTTAATGCCTCTATTAGGTGTTACTTTACTAGGTTATGGTAATTTTTTAGGTGCTCTTCACAATAACACATTGGATTAAAATTCTTTATATATCCTCTGCAACTGTTTAGTGCAAATCCTTGGTTTGAATTAGAGTGGAATGAACTAAGAATAGCAATTTCTCCTAAAAAATAGTCATTGCAAGTACCTCAGAGGCTGATTTTCTTCATATACAAGGAGACTGCAAGGCTCTTCATGGACAGCCAGCATACAGAAAAAGGGGCTGTACTCATTTGCCTCTAATCTCAGTAGATCACTCATCTCCTAAATATTAATCAGCCATATTCACTTCATATTTACTCTCAGATTCTTGCTCTCAAAGTTCTGGTTTAAAACAGGCTTTTCAAAGGCTTCAAAGATCAATAAAATGGGTGCAAGTAAAACAAAGGCTGAATTAACTTTCACTGCAGAGTAAAGTCAGAAGTATTAAGAAGCCAGAGTTTGATAAGTGGCATGTTATTAAGGAAACTAACTGGAGGTTATGATGCATATAATACTGAGAGCTTAAACAGGTTGGTTTAATGCTAGCTCTATTTGGAACAGCAGCACAGCAGTGGGATAAAAACAAGATCTCAAGCAGATTTTGCAAATTATCACGAGTTTCTGAAATAAAGCATGAAACTTCAAACTTAAAATGAATCAGATAGAGATGCTGTTTGCTTGTGTTTCTGCTCCTAATAGTCAATGAGATTTCTGGCATATCAATAATTTAATTCATAGATAAGATGAGCACAGAAACAGGTTTCTCATGTCTTATCAGAAAACCGATATATTCAGAGACTTCTGTGAAAAAAATAGCTTTACTATCTGCCTTTTAGCAGAGACAAATGGATTATTTTGATAGCTGTAAAGAAATTACATTGCCACAAAAATGATTAAAAGCAGTAAAATTTCAAGGTGAGAAAATATGGAATATGATACATTTAGTTTTGCATCTTTATGGCCTGCTACAGACTCTCTTTCTAAAATTAAGAGAATGTTGCATGATTTTGCAGTCTCACTCTGGCTTATCTTTCTTTCAGCACCACTGAGGAATTTATCTGAGTAAAAACTATAGAACAGGAGTAGGACAGGCATTCTAGTGCTATGAACATTTCGATTAGAAGTGCAGCAGAACGCTCTGGGGAACACTATTTAATAAAAAAAAAAGTAGGAAGGAAAACGTAATAATCACAGCAATTGGAATCAAAATTATATAGTTCATGTCACTGAAAAGTAGCTGTTAATATACAAATATAAATACATTTAGTGCACATTTATAGCTTTGCAAAAGAGTGTAAACCATTTGCTCATATAAAGTCATCAGGCACCTGCTGCTTGCTGAAGTGCTTTGAGATCCTTTGATAAATACTAAGAGCTAAGAATAATTATCTTCAGTTTATGCTGGATGTTCAGTTATGCAGGATGACTTACAGAAACTGTATGAAATAAATAAAAAATGAATATGAGACTGTTGTAAAATGTACGTGTAAAATGTACTGTTACGTTTTAAACTGTGAGCAACAAAATGCCAGTGGTTCTCTTACTGTCTATAAATTACAAAGGTTAATTGATATTTTCTGCTGTTTTGTAGAAACAGATCTGGTTTTAAGGAGAGAGATAAATGCTAATTAGGATAACTGAACTGACTGTTTTCCTAGTAGCCTGAAGGACTAGTAATTTCTGGCCAAAAATTTCTTTCACAAAGCACCGCAGAGCAGATTAAACTGCTGCCTTCGGTCTTGGGCAATGTTGTCTGGTTTTGTACAGGCAAGAAAATGAGTAAGATCTACTGTTTTGACTTGCTGCCAGCTGCCAGCAGAACAGAGCAAGTAATGGAGGCAGGATGGGTGTGAAATCCCTCTTCTTGATCAGTACTGACCTTACTGACACATTAAGATGCAGCTATTGTACATTTATGTCAGTTTGATACTTTACATCCCACATCAGGCATTTCAAAGAATGTAAAACCCTCCCATGTAAGTAAAATGTAAGGAGAGCACTAAGGTACCCCACCAGCTGTGGGGATGCTGAGGTGAAGGACTGACAGTATTTGTAATACTTCCTGGGATCCTCAGGGAACACAGTGAAATCCAGCTGTTTTCCTCCAAGTCTGGTCCCTGCTTAGTTTCAGGGCTATAGTGGGGCAATGCTGAAGTTAGACTAGGTCTATCGGTAAAGACAGAGACAGTCAGAAAGACTTAATCAAGGACAGGTATAGTCTTTATAGTTTAAATACAGATGATACATTTCCTTCTTTTTCACTCTATGAGTTCTGAAGTTGCCCATATTTTAAGGAGATGAAAAATCTTTAGAACTCACAGATACAATTCTGTCTTCATGCAATACATAGCAAGAAATTTGCATTAGACCACACAGATCCCTAAAGGACCCATAGCTTTGTCTATCCGGTGCCAAAACATGGCCATGCACAACAGGGTTCACCCCCCCTACCTTCTCCTGCCCACAAGCTCCCAGAAGCACCTGGCTGTGCTTGCTGCCACACTAGCCTGCCTGGTATGCTCAAGCACATGGCATCCCATGAGCTCTTCAATTTGAAATTTGAAAGGGAGGGCCAAAGACAAGTCAAGTCTTAAAGGTGACTTTGAGTAGGTAGGTTTAGTCTTACACTTTGTTTTCAAATATTTTCCTAGTGCTGTCTAAGCAAACATGAGCACAAAATTGGGCAGACAAAGCCGCTCAGAAAGCATGCTGAATAAATTTCAAGCCACACTTCCAAGATTATGTTTCTGACTTTGCTGCCTCTGGTCTGATTACCCACTTTGGGACACTGTGAGCCTGCTTCCTAGAGCAGCAATCAGCTATTGCTCCTTCTGATGCAAATAGACCCATAGGAATTGCAGGTTTTCATCACCTGTGGCCATAAAGCCATGACTAAATTTTAAAGCCTTGTCTTCTGGTGGTCACCAGAAGACACCATGAAGTCTACAAAATTAAATCCAAAGCATTGCAACATTTCCTCAACAGAGGCATGCTTTGAAAGGGAAAATTCTGCTGAAGCAATGTGGTTGAGGAGGAGGATTTTCTTTGTGCTGTTGCAGCAGCTACATTCTGCCCTTCGATGCGAGTTCATTCACTCCCACATTTAGATCTCACTTGAGAATGTCACTCACATTTTCTTAAGTCTCTTAAAACCATAATGAGCTTCAGAAACTTTCTTCAGAGTTAACCTTAACTCTTTAGACAGCATGTAGCTATAAGCCCTTTCAGGACAAGAGAAATGCACTGAGGTAACTGCAGAATTTGAGCCATTAATTATTTTAAAAGAATTCCAGAACTAATACAATGCCAGAGCATAACAATGCCGGCCATTATTTGCTGTGCTTAAAATTATAGCCCATGGACCAGAGTGGTTGCTCAACCAGTTTCACCACTCTTTCTAATAATACAAATTGCATTTTCCCTTTTGCACCTGCCAAATGAACACATGAAATCTGAGTATTGATGCAGATGACAAGTGACATAAACTTCTGTGATATGCACTACCTACTGACCTGCACACATGCACTTCACAGGCAGAACTGCCACGTCATTAACCAATAATGTTAAATACAAGCACCTAGTCCATGGAAGAGTTACATATTTGTAGCCCACCAAGCCCATGCGGCCACAGAGAAATTCGGAAGAAACAACAGGGTACTTGTTCCTCTCAGGAGGGAGTGTGAAAGTCAGGCCATTGCCCAGATTTGTGTGCTGTTCTGCCAGTGTCCTCCAAAACAGAGCCCCATGTTCCTGATCCAGTTTCTACCCACTTACTTGCTGATTCACTTCCACCCACCTCAGCCAACTTGCAGAAGTATGACATGTTGCAATATGAGTACTTCTACAGGCTTTCCAGATAGTACCTCATCTACTCGTAGCAAAACACCATTCGTCCCACCACATGTTGACACATCCAGGGTTCTGCAGAGAGCAGCACAATGTGGCTCTTGCAACCTTTGCGTCAGGACTATTTTCAAAGTCTAACACTGAATAAAGTGCTCCTCAGTAAGGGAGTAGAGGGAAAAATATTCAAAAAAAAACATTGCTTTTCTCAGTCAAAGATTCCTTAGAAAAAGGATAAACATTGACAAACCCTGAGGAGCAGTACACCTGAGAATAAAAGCCTACAGAATAGGCATTTAGGGCTAAGTCTGTCTCTCAGTTATAGTGAGGTAACGCCTGAGCGACTCTCAAAGGTGACCCAGAACCTAATTGTTTAGTTTGATCCAGATTACAAGGGAACAAACATACAGATACAAAGGTAGAAAGGGTGCCCGAATAACATGCAAATACTCCAGAAGATCCATTATATAAAGTGTGTGTTTGGGGTGGGGGAGGGATACAGACTATAATGTAGTAGGAGTGAGAGAGAAGGTATTTGGAGAAGGTTTAAAGAACCCATGAGATAGCTGAAGGGCAGCACTGTGAACAAAGACTGAAGCTCACAGATACAGATTGGGATTCTGGCTGTTGTGCTCATAATAAATGAGTGGAAAGTGATCTAGTTCCCACAGCAACCTAAGAAACACAACGGAAAACTTCAAGCCATTCCTGATGATGAATAGACCTTGGCTTTCAAAATATCGGAGAAAATTATGATAAGGATCCTCTTTTATCTCAGAGTAAATCTTCCTCAAGAGGTTAATCTTGCAGGATGGGTTTAAGATTTGCAGATAATAGGACTTGTTTCCACAGGCTTCTGGAGTGAGAATATGCAGTCTGTGCAAAAAGAATGCCCGGCAAGACTTGGAGCAGGGTTTTTTTCGATTTTCAGTACTACCATTTTAGCATAGGGCAGAACATTACATTAAAGATGTTGTCTTTCTAAGAGTATAGGTCAAAGAAAATTTCCTTACATTCTAAAAATATAAAATGTACTTATTAAAGAAAACACTGTCTTTGAAAATTTTATTTCTCTGAGAAAGAAAATTGCTTCTTAAGCAAAATCCAGGGCTAGGGGCAAGTCAGTGGAATTCATATAGACATTAGATTGAACCGTGAGTTCTGCAAACACAGACATACAGCTCTTGGTTTCTTCACCCTGATACTTGCGCAGGTGATTCCTCTGTAAATGGGAAAAGCAATGTTCAGTGTCGGCTTCAGGGAACTTTGACAAATTCTCCTCTCAATTGCTTGAACAAGATTACCAAATTACTGCAGATGAATAGTGTGACTGAAAAGCGAAATTGGGATTTCTGAGTATCAAAGGCTCAAAACCTCGTCTTCAGGAACCTGTAAATCCTCTTGAACACCTCATTAGTCTGAGGTTAAGATGATGTTCCTTATACTACATTTTCATAATGTGTTTGTAATCTGTTTGGCTTTACAAGGCATAAATACTTCACGCTTTAGTTTAGAGTTCTCTGTAGAAATAAGAGCATAAAACACAAACACTGGATCATACCAAAGGCTCATCTAGCTCAGTATCCACTGGCCAAGTAACAAATGTAATCCTAAAAGTACAAGGGCAAATAAAGTATGCATTGCTACTCCTTCAGCAATTTGCAGTTCAGAAGCTTCCTGAACTGAAACAGTAAAGAAATGCTTATTGCTGAATCATTTTGCTGGAATCCCCAAGGAAAAAATGTATTAAAATAAACAAGATCTAACCAATTCAAGCAACTCTAACTCAATCTATAGTTTCAACTATATCTATGCATATCTACGAATCTATGTTTCAACTCTTTGGGTTTATACTAGGCCAAAGTTTTGGGTCTTGATCTTTCAGAAAAGGAATTGTATTTATGGAACCACTTATGACTGGAGCAATCTCGAATGCAAATCTTGGATTATACCCATACAGAGGAGACATATCCCATATGAGTCCTGCCTGTAAACACATTTTTTGTTAACAGGAGGTCAATGGACTCCAGCTGTTCAAATTCGTGATAAACTTGCACTGACTTCTGTGGTGTAGAGTTAGGATGCTCCGGCCACAGTCTGCATCCTTGCTTGTAGGAGAGCAGGCTCTGAGTAATGCTATTCACTCAGAGGAACTACCTGTGTGGTAAGAAACGGTTCAAACATAAGTGACCATAGCAGTGTGGTAAGTGTGTTCAGGAAATGCACCTCAACACACTGAAAGCTCAGTTTTGGTATGTGGCTTTCGCGCTGCTTGAAATCATCGCATTGGGATTCCGATATGTGGGAAGAATAGCCAGTAGAGGAAAAATGAAAAATAACATATCATCCAAGTGGTAGACTCTAAGACAAATAAAGTTCAGGTAGGTTTCTGAACAGCCTTGCTTAGTGATTGGATACTACTGCTGCTGTCCTCATTTTGTTTCTGTTGAAATACTCTTACCTTTTACTTTAATAGGACTAAAAATGAACCATCAGTTCTTCTCTGCAGCTCCATGAGCAGTATCTTCTCTGCTTGGCATCACCTTTTGGACCTTCACTTGCAGTGTAAATCTCACCACAGCACTGGTCCAGTATGTCTGACGAGAGACTAGAGCGCTCTGACCTGATTCCTATTTTTTAAACCAGTTTTTAAATTTTTCTGTTCCTTCAAGTTTCCCAGTCCCATCACATTCTCTTAGTCAAATCTCTCCCAAAACTTCAGCTCTTCAGAAAAATGTATTTATCAGTCTTTCTCCTTAGTCATCCAAACCACGGAACTATTAACGTGGCGCATTTTACAGCAATACTCTTTGATTTCATGTCATCTTATTTACACTTCATTACTCCCAACTACACTATGTTAAGATCCTCATTTGAACAAGAAAATATGCATCTTTCCTTTTATTTTATCAACGAAATACAGTAACAGCAAGTGATGCTATTCCTGTTTTATAGCTATGTAGTTGAGATTAGAGCTGTGTGAATTTTTCAATTAACTGGCTGTAGAGTGAGAAAAACACTCAGAACATTTTTTGCTTTTATCTAATTAAAGGTAACCATAATTTAAAACAAAGCCTTTACAAAACATTTAATGTAGGTAAGTTTAATAAAATAATATTTTTTTCAAAGAAAGATAAAAAGCATTTTTTCTTCTTTGCCATAAAAATATTTTTAATTCATTAAATATCTTGGCCGAATCCAACTTACCATTTTTGGCCAAAGCAAATACCAATGCCAGTTTTTCCCCTTTAAAATCTAATTAAAAAAAAAAAATAGAATCCAGCTTTCTCCTTGGTTAAAATTCACATTCTCTTCTTTCTCCCACTTCCTGGTAATCTGTCAAAATAAATTGCAATGTCAGAATTCAGAAGAAAGAAGATAAAGCAGATTTATTGACAAAACTCAAAAGGAAGAAGAGGTGAAAAGGCAACAAAAAAGGAAGACAGACAAACAAATACCTTTTCCCACAAACCAGAAGATCCAAACCACAGTTGCTGGATCCAGAAGAGAAGTTTCCTTCATTTTTAAGGCCTACTGTAAGCTGAGTTTTCATTTGGGCCCATGTCTAGTCAAAAATCCCATTATGAATGGAGTGTACATTTCAGTTATTTTAATTGAGAAGCCATAAAACTGAAGTCAAAATGGTCTAAGGTAGTTAAAATATATAATTACACTTGTTGGTGATATATTACAATTTATAGTGTTTCTTTTACATTATTGTATGTTATTGTTCAGGGGAATGTAAAAGGCAAATAAAATCTAGCAGTAACTGTTGAAATTAAGCAACTACTGCATTTGGACCTTAAAGGAAAACTGCAGTGTAATATAAAATCATTTTCAGTCATTATATTTAATTAAACTCAAAAAGAAAGGTAAACCAAGCATTTAATTCCAGGCACTGAATATCCTCAGCTTCTGAATGCAAGAAGTGTTGAGCGCATTCAGCACATTCTAGGCTCACAGCTGAGCCAATAAACACGTCAAGAAATTTAATTAAAAATAAGTTAACAAACAAAACAGTAAGCTAAAATAAGTTACAGTCTAAATACAGATCCTTCAAAATGTACCCATGCACTTAACTTCAACTCCCAGCTTTATTGTATACAGTAGATAAAGTTAAGCATGCATATGAGTCATGGAAAGATCTGGGTCTAATTTGATGGTATTCTTTAAGTAAGTGCTACTCAATAGTACAGTGGGCTAGTAATGTAAAGTTTCCAGAATTAGGATCTCTCTAAATACCACAAACACACAGATATAACGAAGCAGTGACAGGGATCTCCAAAACACTCTAGAGCTCATTTTTAATAGGGATGAGCTTATGTAGCAAATACTTCATTAAGCCTATAAGGTAACACTACGAAAACCGCTTGCAGCTTTCCTTTACATATTTAAACAAAAATACTCTTCCAGCACAACAATGTTATGCCTGTAACACTGATGCCCATACTTCCCTTCTGGAATAGGAAAAAACCCACTAATCCATTTCAAATCAGAGCGCTCCAGCTGAAAGCAAGAATCTTTGGCCTTTGACCAATAGCTAATCTTTGCATGTGCCTTTTCTGTATTAAAATGTAGCTCCACTCCACGTATATTGTGTTTGGGAAGAGTGGGAGGGAGGAGGGAACAGGACTATGAGTTTATTACAGAAAAGGAAAGAAACCAAATGACTTTTTCCATGAACTCTAGATGATCTTCACTTATCTAAGAAAGCTGCAATAAAACCAGAAATTCACAGAGGATTTCATCTCTGTCTGAGGCCTTACATTTTAAAATTTGTTGAATCCTACTTCCATTGCTATCAAGATGATTAGTTTTGCTTCTGTCTTCACAGAAGTAGCATAGGATCAACGCAGTAGAAATCAATACAAACAGCAACAAAATCTAGCTAATGTATAGATAAAATATTAGCAATTCTCATAACAAGAAGTCATTTGGAGCATGACATACCAAGCAACTAACTTCATGCCACAGAGATCTAGCTATTTCATGGGCAAGTGGGCTCTAAGTGAATATAGGATGGACACACTGACTTCAGCCCAGCCGGCATTTGTTACTGCTAGTCCAAGAACTGATTGAGGCAGATTTTAAAGGAGCCAAAGTTGCAAAGCTGTACGTAAAGATCCATAAAATGCCCTAGACTTAGTTCATTCTTAAAACTGCTTTCCAAGATTTTGGAAACATACCATGTATTAAATAACTAATTTGTTACTACAGGAATAATTGTGTGTTTAGTTTTCTCTCTGCATGCTATCAGATGGTTGCCCTCTCTGCATTCCTTTCTCACCTAAATTCATTATTCCTTAATAGTTTACATTTAAATTTAAATTTAAATTTAAATAAATCTTTGAATATAAAACACAGTAGAGCTTCCATTTAGTGGGTCTGTCTTTAGGAGAAAAAGCAACGATTTAGTGGGAGTTGATAAACAATATGATATAGTAGACAAATGTACTTAAGCCACACAAGTCCAAAAACTGCAAGTTTAAAAACTTGATTAGATTCCAGGAAAGTCTTAACATAGAGAAGGGACATAACAAGAACTTACGCTGTAACCCCGACCCTGTAACCCCAATGTACTTTCGATGACAGTGAAAACCTCTCTGAAGGAATAGGTATTTTCAGAAGTATCATTATTTCTATTCCGAATGCAAGGTGTGTACCCCCTGCAATCCTTCTCTGTTTTGAAAGTTCTTTGGACAGTAAATCAGAAATTGCAAAAGTTCTTCTGTCAATTTTCACTCCAGCTACATAGAGTGGAATCAGATAAAAGGAAGAAGCATATATATTTGTGCAACTGTGTCAGCAGCAATAAGCAAACAAATTCCTGATACCTGCCACAGTTAGACTGGCATCACCACTCCATGACTGCTGTTTCGTCATGTGACACAAAAATGTCAACAAAAATCCGATTCCATTTTTGCTGGAAATTTAAATGAGACAAAACTTTCATCAATTTTGCTTTGCTTCTGATGTTTTCATTTTGCAAAATTTTCAAGAGATTTCCCCCTCCCCCTCCAAAGATCTTCAGTTTGAAGGAAGACTCAAGACATTCCCAGGTGAAAAAGAGCAAACTAGCTTTTCTTATGAGGTTTGTGGCCCTCTGATAAGCGTTTGCTATCAGCATTTCTATCCAGACTTGTATATGAGCAGCAGCATGCAAGTACTGTTTGGGATATGTGTTTTTTATCCTCTCTACATCATGTATCCAAACATGCAATCTAAACCAGCTATTCATTCATTCCTAGATGCTTTCTCTTAAACCCTAAACAAATTCACACGATAAAAATATAATGATCTTTAAATAACCTGTATTTTAAACTTCTGCCTAAACAACTTGCTTACTTAATACTTCATTTTTCTCATCTCTTCGAAGGACAATCAGACATTGCGTCTTTGCTTGTAATTACAGCTGAGATCTGTCTAAAATAGAGCTATCCAGATAGTCGTCTATACAGGCAAAAACTGAGAGGGCAGTTAAGAAAAATGTCTTTGAAACCTCCCACAGGCAAGAGAGGAAAGAGTCCTTTCTTCATAAAAGCCAGAAAGTATATGGAGAGTTAGGCAGTAAACCTGCTAATGGTCCTAGAAATTTTCTAACAATGTCTCTTTGATACATGCTCTGTTCTTTCCATCAACAAAACATAAGGACTGCCAATAGTGCCAACACCAGAATAATTTTCAGAGGTAGCTGGGGTGCTGATGCACTAATTCTGCATACACTAATGCCAGCCTGGCCCCTGGCAATGCTATATTGGAAGGAAAAAAAAAAATTAGAAAATAAATGCCTGAGGTAGTGTCTTTAAAAAAATATCTTATTAGTACTTCAAAAATCATTCAAAAAGAAGCCTTAGGCTAACCAAATGTCTTTTATCTTGGAATAAAGGAAGACTTTTCATAGAAACTATTTGCATATTTTAAGAGTATTTCCTGTCTCAACATAAGAAAATCTAATCCAAAAAACACCAGATTAAGTGATTGCTGTTTCTGCTTATGCTCTAAACAGTAAAGAGAATATTTTCACAGGTCTGCAACATTTCTGGAAAAAACTTTACACCTCATAAATAAATTGCCAGAACTACTTGCAAAACCAAGTGTTGTTGTCTAATAAGTTTGCATTTGTAAAGTGCAATTTATTGTAGACATAGTTCAAATAGACTCGGTGAAAATTTTGTCTTATGAGTGCTATTAATACCAAAAATAATTTATAGGCATTTCATGGTAGAACATTTTACAAATATATTTGCCCAGGTTGCTCTGTTTCCTTCCATTCTGCTCCCTTTGGGAAACTTGAGCAAGGTAAAGGAAATGGAAAGTTAACATGAGATAATGGAAGGTTATAGAAAATATTCCTCCCTTCATATGAGCATAAAGCCAAATCCATCATTGTAACACTTTTAAGAAGTTGTATAACACTTTCACTCAACAAAATTTCAGAATGTAAAAATTAATTTTCTAATGAGAAAATTTACCCAAAAGCCTTGCCTCATCATAATATAGAAGTGTGTTCATGTGGTTCAGGATTTTCAAGATTAAAGGATTACTTGCATATTTTTGAAAAGTTGGCTGTTAGAGTACCAAATGCTTATAACTTGTCTCTATCACGAATAAAGAAATAGGCTGAAATCCAATGGATTTGGATACTTTAGATTCTCATTTTAAGAGTCCATTTTGCCGGATCCGAACTCCTGGGGAGAATCTGCTTTTCAGAAGATGGGAACTCTGCACTTCCTAAGTGCTCAGCGCTTTCGAGCTACCTTAAGCTGGACACTCAAAAACTACAAGTCACTTGAAAAATACAGATCAGGACCTGTTTGTGGAAGAGCATATCTCCAAAAAATATAAATAGAGCTTCAGAGATAATAATGTTGTAGTTATGGCTCTAGCGATTTTAATGTAAGAAATTTTAACACAAAAACGGTGTAACCATGCTGCTTTTTAGTGCTTTTTGATTTTTAACTCTGAATATCATTTTCATGATTTCACATTTTAAATTCCAGATGACCCGAGAATCTGCATGACCTGCATTCAGAACTACTACATGTAAGTATAGCTCTTCATGCCGGTACATTTTTCCAAAGAAGTGGTGCATGCTTTGCTATATAAATCAATATTGTGTTGTCCCATTCTTTTTAACTATTGCCTACCTGAGAACAGTGGCTTTGGAAAAAGACTTGGGAAATGCTAAATAACTAGCCAATCATACACCATCAAGGTCTTTTAAAGCTTAGGTACTGATGTGATCTTTGTATGTATGAGGAGAGGAATATTAAACAGAAAGTGTGTGAACATTAAATGCTGCCTCTCGATTTGGAACTAATATGCTTTTGGCATATTGTGTGCAGTTCTGGTATCAGCATTTCTGAAGGCACTCTGAAATATTCAAGGAGGTTAAGCAAAAAATCAAAAATAATAGATTAATGGAAAGTTTAACTTAGAGGGAAAGGAAGTACTCCAAGTTTTCCAAAGAGACAATTAAGAAATCCATACGATTACCAAGACAAAAGAAAATTTTGACAAAAAAAGGCTGTTCTGTCTAGCTATAAACAATGGCATTTTCTTATATGTATACAACTGATCAGGTCTTTACAACCACAGTGTAGTAATTTCTAATTAGGCATGTATTTTTGTGCCTAAACTTAAAAAAACAAATTTAGTTATACTTAAAAACCCAGATATTTGCAAGCATGTCTTGTTAATGCTTAGCAGTTGAATTCTAGCATATCCACAAATACACTTTCAGTCTTTCGTTAGAGGAATAATTTCTTTTAATTAGGGCAAGAATAGAGCCTTATCATCGCCATACCTAGAAATATACAGAAAATAAACTTGATGACCTCAAAACAAATCCAGCAACAGTGTTCTACTTCATCTCGTAGGTATAAGGACCATTGCTATAAATACTGCCCAGAAAATGCCTACAGAGATGAAATTTCCATGAAGTGTATAGAGTGCCCAAGCAACTGCGATGGCTGTGACAAGGATGAGTGTGATGCGTGTAAGGAAGGCTTTTATCTCTTGGGTAAGCAAAGAACCAGGTACAGTATATACACAAAAGGATTTGAAACTTTCTTCCGTAGAGAAAGTGTTTGGATTCAACTTCTGAAATGTCTAAATCCCTCCTATAGCAGTCAGTGGATGCTGAGGGCATTTAGCCCTTTGCAGACTCAGGTCCTATGCATTAACATATGGCGCCATTTGGTTCAAAACTCCAAATATTTCACTACAAATTCCAAGGGTTATTTCCTGATTTTGTTTTTAATGCGTTTCCTCCCTCTTTGAGCACATTTAGAAAAAGTTTGATTCAGACTACGGGAAAGGAGATTGCTTTAGTTCCCTGAAAGACATGGAAACGTTTCAAGTCTAGCAAGTCTAGCTTTACTTTAACTTTCAGGTCCACACAATGTAACACAACCTTAACTTTCAGGTCCACACTATGTCACTTGAACATATTGAGTAAAGTTCAGTTAAAACTACTAAACTTGATATCAAATTCACACAAGACTAAGAATCTCTTAGTTTTGTTATGAAGCTATAAATGAGGCAGGTCTGGTTCAGACATTCTGCCAAATCTGAATCACAGGATTTTGTTTTGGTTTCTATATTCTTGTGCACTGCCTACTGCACACACCAATAGCAGAGTACAAAGCATCATGCTCATGGAAGGCTCTGTGGTGACAGCCTGAGGCAATCTGGTGGTCTTTTTTTTTTTTTTAAATTCAAAATGGATGAAGCAAAAAAAACCTATCAGTGTCATAACTTAAAGGGTCTTTGCTGCAGTATGCAAACCCTTAAATCAAATCAGGTTTACCTGTGTTTAGCTTATATTCACCAGAAACTAGAGATTCATCCAGTCCTCAAAATGGCAATGCGTCTAAAAATCTTTGGGATGTATGGACTAAGATTTTATATTGAGCCAGTATAAAAATTGGGACTTAACCATGAAATTATGACCTAAACTTGGACTCTGTAAGGCTTGTATGTGCCAGGATTTAGCATATGAATGAAGACCCAGCTGGATAAAAACTTAAGTGCAGATTGGTTTGAAGGGTTTATCTAAGCAGCTGAGCTGAATTCAGGATACACAGGAAAAATCCAGAATGTAGATAGCTACAAAAACTTTCACAAGTTCTACTGTATTATTTGTTTTTCTTAAGCTATTTCTTGTTGGAGACAGAGAGATGCTATACCCCTTCCCAATTTAAAGTACTGGGAGCTACGCCAAACACATAAAGGTACTTTTTTGAGAGAAAAAAATCAAACAAATACCAGCTCACAGGTTGTACTGCTTCTCAGCCTCAGAATTCCTAGTTGTCTGCTTTTTAATATCCTACCTGCTTTTATGTGAACCATGTGGCTGGAACTACAGAAAAAAATTTCAAGATACGTCTTTAGGTTTCCAATAAATTTGCATCATAGATTAAATGGGTTTTGTAGTTATACAGTGTCTATGTACTAGTTAGTAATCCTCGAGTTAGTGCTATTCTTCCTCACTGCATTGAGCCTGATGAGGTTTAATAGCATTTTATCCACCTCGTTATCCTGACAGACATGGGACTGTTGATACCATGATTTCAGGCTCCATCTCTGTTGCAGGTGGCACATGTGTGAGTGAGTGTGGAGCTGGTTTCTTCAGGGATGACATCTCCAGAGAATGTGAGGCGTGCCACAGGAGCTGTGCAACGTGCGTTGGGTACAGCTATGAGGAGTGCACCGCGTGCAAGAGTAACTTCCAGTTATCTCGTGGTCAGTGCCTGAATCCGAGAAGTGTTCCGCCTAGTGGGAAGTTCTGGAGTGGTAAGTTGCTGCAGATCCCTTGATCTTGTTTTATTTCACTGAAGACAGTTTAAAAGTTTATAAAGAGGATATCAAGATCATACAGTTTTGGTGAAAATATCCATTCATCTAACCAGACTAAAATAATTTTTAAAAGATACTGACTGAAAACATCTGTTTGATCACAAAGTGAAAGTCATCTCTCTGTAAATAGCATAAAATTTTAATTCAGCT
Source organism: Dromaius novaehollandiae (assembly GCF_036370855.1). Classification (NCBI taxonomy): domain Eukaryota; kingdom Metazoa; phylum Chordata; class Aves; order Casuariiformes; family Dromaiidae; genus Dromaius; species Dromaius novaehollandiae. Next base: position 11,753,049 of record NC_088130.1, on the reverse strand, counting down.
TAAATCCATTTTATAGGCTGTTTTATACCAACTTTTTGGCTGTTGATTCCCTACACATAGATGAATATGAGTTGGAGGAAACTAAAAATAAACAAATAAATGTGTGCGTGTGGAGAATATTTAAAAGCAACCTCTCCTCTTTTCCCTTCTCCCCCCATGCAGATATGCACCAATTGTCTAAGGGACCAAGCACAGGATGCAGATCTAAATTCTTGAATTCTTGTCCTACTTTTGTCATTTCCACAACTAGTGACCTTGGCAAAATTGTCAGTTCTTTCTTGGTTCCCTCATCTATATTGTGGGGAAAACAATTCTTTTTCTATTCCAAAAGAACGATGAAGAGAATTTGGAATGAAAATGCTCTTAAAAGTTAAAGCTGCTGAAAAGAATGATTTGTATTATTTTAATTATTTTCCTTCATGAAGCATCTGAAAATGCATCACGGTACTGTCATATACTGTTAAAAAAGTATTAAATGAATGGTGCATTGTAGAATACTAGTTGTTTGCATTATGTCAGTTATGCAAAGTACAACTGAATGGGTTACGTTACCACATCAGGCAGCGCTAATGATGAATTTATTGCCCAGCCCGCAAATTAAAACTCACTTGCTATGAATATTCTTTCTAAGTGAAGCTTGTTGCTGTGAAGAAATCCTGTGCAGTCTGTGCAACATCTCAATAGTTAGGCTTGTAAGTGGCATTTAAAATGGTACATACACCCATAGCCTCCAAAGGGTAAAGTTTTATCTAGTGTTTCAATTGTATCTTGGCTGACCACTATAAACAGAGGGGAAAGTCACTGTCATATAATCCTCCCACTCTCTTTTAGCATTTGTAACGCATTAGTCGGAATAACACATCCAGTTTTGGGCACAGTGTTTAAAGAAGGAAGTGGCCCAACTGGAGAGAGCAAACAGTGAGGATTACCAGAAGTCTGGGGAAAAAAATATTTACAAGGAAAGACTGAGAGAATTGAGGGGTCTTGGACTAAATGAGAAAGCTAAGAGGAACATGCTCACAGAGAAGAATGGAACAGATCAGGTCTCTGTACGTGCGGTAAACAGGACAAAAAATAATAGGCTTAAAATGCAGAAACGGAGATTTAGATTTGGCATTGGAAAAAAAAGTGGACTTTCTAATGGAAGAATGGAGCAATCATATAGACTGTTTGAGGATGTTGGGAATTTCCGTCTGTAGGGGACTTTAAGAACACACTAAAAACAGCAGTCAGGAGTGTTTATTGAGTGGAGTGATAGACTAGATTACTTATGGTCCCTTCCAGCTTTATTTTTCTATGAAATACACATTTTCCTCCAATTTGCTCAAACACAGCAAAGAGAGGCTATCCTTCGATCTATATGACCTCGCATTAAAATTTAAAATATACTAACAAATATTTTCAGAAAAAATGTTGACCATTTTTAATTATTGCCTATCGATGGAGAAATGTTATGCCAAAAAAGATGAGCATTTTTTTACTTCAAAAAAAGATCAGAGAGACCTAAAAAGGCGAGATACAAATAGAAAAGCAGCCTCCTCTGGGCATTTCATTGTGTCTTGTCCAGATGTGTAAATATTTTTTTCCATTTGAGACACTCTCAACCAGTGTCATAGAAAGAACACATCTATATTTTGGTCTCCCTAGTCTCATAATTCAATCTATTTTTGACACCACCAAATGAGGTAATTCATCGTCAGCTTTTTTTTTTTTTTTTGAGTAAGCAGCTGATGCAAGCCTGTATGCTTCAGCATTACTGTGCTGTGGACTCTCTTTCTCTCTCTGACTTCTATTTTGCTTTCCTTCAGGTAGATAAAACACAGCTCACTTGAGGGCATTTCAAACCATAAAATACATCTGTCTCTGAGCCATACTGCTCAAGCAGTAGCAACTGCCCCAAAGTCACACAATCCTTCCTCTAGCTGGTGATGCTACCCTGACCAGGGAGCTCAGGTAATCTCACTGACAGCTGCTCAGCTTCTCTTGGGTGGACTTGCTGTGGTTTCCACCACACGGCAGCAGATTTGGCAGGTAACTGCTGAGAAAGTGATGTTGGTCCTGGTGATATCTTGGGCCTTTTCTCACTAGGGTAGACTTCCAAATAGTAGCGCCCATGCAGTCAATATGTTAATGAGGTCACCAGCTTTGCCAAAGGTGCTCCTTGAATAACTGCATTCATCGGCAGTTTATGCAGGTTCTTCTTCAGATGCTGTAGGATCATCTGGCTCTCATAACATTCATTTTCACTTGCGAATTATTTACAAAATCTAACTGGTTGCTATTTTTGGCTAAAATATCACTCTCACTCACTTCATCTGTTGATGTTTTCAGGAGGCAGATATCAGCCGAGTTCAGATTGCCAGCTGCACCATCCTGTTTTCGTTTTGCTTTGCTTTTAATTCTGGTTCCATGCTGAAGATCCCTTACATAAATGAAAGATTTGGGAATGACAGAACCACGTTTGTTTAGCTCTATTAGTACATCACACCAATAGATTGGTTTCTATTTAAAGAGTGCCTGATAATGGTTTGAAATACCTGGATGATTAAAATACATATATGTGTGTGTGTGAGCATGTGTGTTAGGAAACAGCTTCAGAATCTGTTACAGTGACCTTCATCATTGACAACAGTTTTCTGAAAACCACTAAAATTTAGGACAGGCAGCTGCTATCATTCACTTCCTTGTCCAACAATGTTACATATTATGAGAAGTGCAAGAGTGGATGAGATGAAATCTGCCTGTGCTCCTTGAAACCTACTGCCGGGGGGATTCTGACGGGCATAACTGTACAGAAAAAACTCCCTGGGCCTGGAGCAATGATCCCTCTTCAGAGCTTCTTAGATATTTCTATAAGGCGTCTTCTTTTCCATTGTTTGTTTAAAAGGGGATCATGGGGACAAAGAAAATACTCCTTCTCTCATATATGGGTGCAAAGTCACAGCATTTTTCCAAGTTTATCACTGCTTCCTCTGGACAGATCTCTAGATATTTTTTATTTCAGTTTACTACTCTTTGATTCTTTAGCTTGACAGCTATTTTGATTGTCCGCAGGGTGATTTCTTCTTACTAAAATATAGATGTCCAGCTCATCTGTTGTCAATTTTTTTTTCAAATGGAAGGCTGTTTCGTGCAGCATGGGCATGTTCCATGAAGTTTGTTGTACATCCTTCAAGGGATGTTAAAATATATCCAGGTTTCTTCACCAGTCCAGTGTGGGCAAGACTGTGGCTGTGATTTGATTTTTTTGGCTCTCGTCCTCTGTGTCAGTTTATCAATATATGCTCTTTGCACTGGGTGCTCAGTGTGTCCTCAACGCATTTACATTGGTGTACTACCATGGCAGAACTGCCTCCCACCTTTAGTGGCCTGATGAGCTATTTGAATTAAAGAATACAAGCCAAATAATTAGTAGTCCTCCCACTTTGGGGGATTGGGCTGGGTGTGGGGGCCTGAGGATAAAATAAACAACCTCGCCTGTGTCATGGAAACGAAGATGAGATCGCACCAAGCTCATCCTCAGCACGTTCCCTGCCTCCGACAGGAAGACAATGCAGCTAGGAAGAGAGCCAAAATTTCCAAATCCAGTAGTTTACTTTAGCTTTTACTACATTAGACCTATATCTACCCTCTTTCTTTCAAAACTCTGCTAACGAATAGTTGATGTACTGGACCTTGAACTGTATTTACAAATAATGAAGCCATTTCTCCTCAGCTCTTCTGGGCACATGGATTCAATGGGTTTCACTAAGGTTTTAGTGACTGAGTTGACCAACCATGTGGGACACTGTTTAGGGAAACGGAGGCGGTTGTTTTTGTTAGGTTCCCAGGCTAGCATAAATTCAAGGGCAGCAGAGTAGAACCTGCCATAGATAAACCAACACAGAGTCTGAATTTCTCTACAGTTTGGGAGACTGAGAGGACTAAAACCTCTTTGAGTGTGGAATACACTTTTTTCCCCCATGTTTAAGCTTTACTTCTATTTCTTGCATTTCTTGCATAAGAATAAATGATTGACCAGCCTTACGAATTTTCATGAACACACACTCCAACAATCAGAACAGTCTATGTAAAAACAACTTTCTAAAATGATATTTATTTGGGGGGAATACTCTGCTGGGCAAACAATTCAGTTCATATTGGGAATCATTAATAAGTCATATCAAGGTCTGAAATAATGAAACGGATCTTGTCTGGCATCCAGGCTTTTAAAAAGACAGGGCAAGCCAAGAAAGAAAAAAAAAAATGGAGATTGAGCTCTGTGTTTGTAGCGCGAAACATCTGTATTTTATCTCATGTACCAGATGATGAAATGACTTTGGAAGCCAGGAGACACACTAGCGTAAGCTCGATTCACCAAACGAATACGCACACCCTTTCAACTGGATTAGACGTTTTGCAAGTTATGGTCAGGTCTTCATTTTGCCTGTTCACTGTAAATGCTACACCCAAAAAACACATTTGTCCCTCAGTTACACAGTTTAGTCTACTGCACTCTTTTGAAAAGTGTGAGAGGGAAAAAAAAAAGAAAACAGTTGTGGAAAGAGATCTGTTTCTGTCGCAAAACCAAAATGGAGTATGTGCTTTACATGCAGATAGTATGTGCTGTAGTAAATTATGCAGCAAAATAGCAGCTGGTTCTGTTTACTATTACATACCACCCCCAATAATGAGAGTAACATCCCACAAGCAGCCATTGACCAACTGCATCCATCTTACATATTTTCCTTTTCCTAAATACCACAGTAAAACACAAATAATAAAAATGTAGTGTGCTAGAAGAGTTCTGGTTGACAGAAAAACAATAATTCAGACTTTAAAAGGATTATTAGGGTTCTCTGACCTTAATGCGGCTATGCAGATATACACATAAAGATCTGAAAATAGTGAAAGAAGAAAAAAAGAGAATGAGGTGGGCAGAAGACAGCAGAAAAATCAGTAGGAGGAGAGAAGGGAGTCATAATCTTACAGATGAGAAAATGTTATGACATTTAAAGAGGAGCATTAGAGCATCATGGGAAGAGTTAGGAAACCTTTTTAAGCATCATCCATATGTGAAATTTAAGGTTGCTAGAGGCAAGCAAAAATGATTCACTATCCTATATGCTCTTAGCCATGCCAATTTCATATTCTAGCCATTTGTTTGTAAAATAGTGCTATGGTTGTTACAAGATAACTGGATTGGGAATTAATGGTTATTGAGGATTGTGATTTACTTCTTCCCTCTCCTATGGTTTTCTTAAATTTACAATTCACATAAGTCTTTGAAATGGGATAGGTCTAGTATTTTATTACATCTGTATATTGTTTTCATTATGTTTTATCATGTCTATGTAATTGTAATTACCTTGTGGAGATATGCAACCTATTTTTGTATTTTTATTCATGACTGTATCAGTTTTGCAAGGCCAATGCCATGCACAGAATAAAATCTAACAAACTAAGTAGCATCTCAACCGGATCACATTCAAATCACATCCCACAAAACAGTGCGCAAGCCAGAGAGGTCACCTTCTAAAAGGAATATGTATGCAGTTGCCGAGAGCCATGGCAGTACATTTCTTTCCATATTCCCCATTGCAGCAATGTGCCATGGTCTGAGAATAAAACATACTATAAAAATACTCTCCTTCTAGAAGCCAATGCCTTTTTAACTAAGAAGCTAAGGGCATTACATTACAAATGTGCATGGGAAGCTACTTTGACTGCAAGTTAAAAATACAAGTACTTAAATCCCCCTTTTACCCTTAGAAAAGGACAAATAAACGGGATTCAAAATGGAGGAAACAAATTAGCTTTTATCAGTCCGAGAACTGATGGCTTGCTGCTTGTGCTGCCTGGCATAAAGGTCCGTTGTCCGTAAAGAGCGGGGAGGGAGAGCCGGATGGACAGCACAAAGAGGAGGAGTATATACTAATATGACTTCTTACAATGCAGTTGCAGGATTAAAAGAATTAAAGGAAGGACCCTCAGCTACTTTAAATGCCATAGATTATATTTAAAAACGTGTTTCTGTAGATATGCCCATTTCTCTGCTCATATGTCCCCAGGTCTTGGTGGACTTTTGGGTTTTGTCTTGTTTTCTAAACCTTACGTTCCTCCAGAACAAGTGGCGGGCATGTGGAGAGGATCCCGCTTCCTGGCACCTGGACATAATTTTTCATCCTGAATATTTTTGAGGACTCACTGAATCTCTTTTTTAAGCCAGATCAAAAAATTCTGGAAAACATTTCAAAATAAAATCACTTGGGTAACGAAAAGAGAAAATTTGGGGACACTTTTAATGGAGCTAGACTTTCACTCATCTTTTCCTTAATTCTGTCTGGAGATGACAGTTTAAAGTTGTAAAGTCCTAAGCTTCACGAAATTCTGCCATTGTCTCATTCATGTTGCACAAGCCCAAATGAGAAAAGAAAACAGAAAAAAATACTTTTTGGTCTTCCCCCAGTCTTTCAATTTGATAAGCCTTGGAACAGCCTGGACGGGCAGAGCACTACGGTAGCTTCAGAGCTGCAGTAAAGCTTAGCTCAAGAAACGGCACAGCATGATTCAGTTTCTCAGTTTCTAGAAAGGAACGGGGAAGATTGAGCTGGATATATGTCAAAGTTGTTACTCATTCTGATAAAGAAACAAGAATCAATGTGACACTGAGTCAGATTCTGCCTTGAATAGGAGTTTAAATAGAAGGCACTTTAGTTTGAAAAAATCTAAAAAGAACATAAATGTAAGGATCAAAACAGCTCAGTAGGTCTGAAAAGGTCATACGCTTTGGCCCTTTGAAAAACACTATATGCTATTATTGTACTCTTCTGCTGTTTTTTGAGTCGGTGTCCCATTTTTAGAATGTGGTCAGTTTACACTTCTCTCTGATCCATTATTTCACAATGGGTTTAAAATCCATCAATCAACATCATAGACATATGGCTGCTATATTTAAAAGTTTCATTTGCAACCATAAGAGCTGCAGACCAAAAATTTTAAGGGAATGCTTATAGGATCCTCAAGTACACAGTGGTAGCTTTCAGGGGCAAAAGAAATGCAATGAAACAGCTCGACAATCAGCCATGAACCTTATTTGGCCTTACCTGAGACCTGTTCTCCTATAACAGCGATGGGTCAGAACAGAAGGCTGAAGCCTGGAGCTGCAATTCTTTTTGGTGGCCAACAAACCCTTTTCTTGAAGACAGGCAACTTTGTATTAATTATTGAATTAGTTATCCTGCAGCCTTTCGCAACCCCACTTGCCACACTTCCCTGAGGAAAGTTTTCACCGAAAAGCGAAGGATTTTTCTATGGCTAAAAACAGTCATTTGCTGTTTCATCTATCATCAGTCCAAAGGCCAAGGAAATACATTTTGCCTTTCACATGACCAGTTTTCTTGACAGCTTTGCAAGGATGTTCTTGGGAAAGCTCTGCTTACATTATTGGAAATACTGTGCACAGATATCTGCAGCAAAATCTTTTGCATTACATTTTCCCATTCCGAGAACTTTTTGCTATTCAGGAAAACTACATTTTAAAAACTTACATTAGCCTAACAATGCTTTTTTTAATAAATGAAGGCTTAATTCCACTCCTTCTATAGTCAATAAGAGCTCTATCATGGGAAGAATTCATTTCAGAATTAAAAACAAATTAATTGCAAGATTTTTGTATTTCTTTTAGAAGGCCTCAAGTTGGGCCATTTAAGCATTTGCATCTGACTGGAAAATTAAAAGTTGTCTCTCATGCCAAGTATCAGAAGCCCAACTGCTTGTGTACATTCCCCTCTGGTGGTGACTAGTACATATTGCAGAAAACAACAAATGCTGCCAAAGGGGCAAAGATTAAATGGATAAAAGTATTTCACTGAAAAAAGATCTTTATTTTTAATTATAAGGGTTGAAATGTTTTTGGAACGATGAGCTCCTATAAACATTCTTCAGCAGTAGTTAACAGCTTCTCTGTTTAACCTTATCTTACTGCTTTTTATTTTTTATATTATACCAACTCTCTTGCCAGGATCAAGGTTCTTTTCCCCTGGCAACATATACTTCAGCAATATTTCTGGCTTGCTTCTTCACACACATAACTGGTATTAAATTACACCACTTAAAACTACCCAGCAGGGAGTTTTTAAAATAATGAAATAAAACGTAAGCTAGGGTAAGGTAGCTGGATGCAAAGCTGCTGAGAAGTGAAATGAAAATTTGCATTCACTGCATGTTTAGAAAAAGGCCATTGACACTTTCAATGGGAAAAGCAGAACTCAGCCTTGACAAAGTCTGAAGGTTTAGAGAAGCAACTGATAGAGGAATGGAGGACGTATAGCTGCAGTCAGACATCAGGAGCAGATGGTCTTCCTTCCAGCCAAGCTTTTCAGAGGTAAAGTGAAAAAACATTAATTAAAAACTACATGGCTGTGCAATATACCATCAATTATTCAAGGGTTTTCAGAGAGTGCCAAATGACTAGCCTTTAAAAGGGAAAAATCTGAGTATTTATAGGCCAGCGGGGATCATCTCTCAAGAGGAGAAAAAGAGTAGACGGTCTGCCTGCTTAAGGATAAAATAGAAACACTGAATACTACTTGGTTCAGTAAAATGAAGAGCAAGCATCTAGCTTTCCCAGAGCATTCCTTATGTGCTTATCCCAAGAAGGACATTCTGTAAGGATTTGTTCAATAATAGAAAGTCAGAAAAAAAAAAATGAAGGAAGGGTTTCTCATCAAAAAAAAAAAAAAAAAAAAAACACGTGTGTCAGTGAATTTCTGCATCTCACAAGAGTGAGCAAGGGTCACCAGCAAGTTACTCTGAGGGTCACTTAGGCAAGCAAACTGAAAATGCTCGTGTGCTAATATGGTTAGGCACATCTAGAGGCACAAGGAGGACTTGGGCTGCCTTCAATATTCAAGGGCATTCGAACAGACTAGACTTTGCTTGGAACAGCACGTTGCAGCCTGACCTATAGAAAATGGATCTTCAGCAGGGAAAAAAGCCCATATAAAAAATACTTCAGCAAGAGAAAGAAAAGATCTAAACTCACAGGACCTGCTTTTGCAGAAAGCCTTACTGGGTATCCACATCCTTGCACTTAAAAAAGGCTAAGAAAAGCTGAACAAAATGTTCCTTCTCTTCAAGAAAGAGAAACTTACAGGCAGCAAAGAAAGCCAGTACAGGCAGGCTTTGAAACTCCAGCTCTTTGCTGCCTAAACTACAGTGCTGCTAGGATAGATCTAAATATATAAGCAATACAAGGATAGTACAAACTACAGTGCCTCCTCAGGATTCTTCGAGAAAACTCCTTTCTCCTCAAATTTTAAATGAATCTAAATGAAACCTGTCTCCCCAGTAACCCCATTTCAGACAGCCCCAGCACTGCTGGCCCCGCTCCCTTTTAGGGTGACAGGAAAGGCCCCTGGCCCTGCTTCCAACTCAGCACCTAACGCACAGCCGGGGGCTGTTGCCACCAAGGGGTAACGCACTCCTTGCCAGGCTCGGAGGTGACAGAGCCATCCGCTCAAACAAGGTTTTAGTTAAAACGACACAACATTTAACTGGACACACTGTATTGAGCAGTGCTAGCTTTTCGTCTTTTTTCTAGGGTAGGCATTTTGCTAATGCCCTGATTTCCAAAATTCAGTATTCTTGCATTGCATTTGCACTATTATCTGTAAGGTAAGGGACCTTAAAGTCAGTGATGTTACAGTCCTTCTGTAGCCATTGGTTTTCCTCCCCACCACCTCCACGACCAGGGGTCATTTGTGGGCTGGTTAGCGAGTTTGGCCAAAAGGAGCTTCATTACCTCAGCCATCAGAAATAGCAAAGAGACTGCAGCAAGGAGTGAGGTGGAGTTTGGGTTTCTGAATGCTAGGCACCTTCTCCAACCCCAGCTCTTCCCAGGGATCCTGATTTCCACCTCTCAGGGCAATTTGCCACCAGCACTGCAACCAGGCATCCTCACCTATGGTCACGCAAATCTACTGCACCTGGACACAGTGACTCAGATGACTGCTTCCTATCTCACAGACCTGTGTTGTTGCTTAGCAATCAGTATTTACCTCTCCCTCAACACAGTTTTCCCCTCAGGCTAGCATCCTCCATCTCTTTGTGCTCCAGCACTTCTGCTTGACCCCATGGAAGTGCCATGCTAACTCCAGGATGGTCCTGTCACTCGCTGGAAGTCACCTCAAGCATCAGCTTTCCCAGTCGGTTCTTCTCCCACCTCTAACCTCACTAAGACAGGCAGTCAACTGGTCTGCTTGCCCTTAAAGCTGGCACTGGTACCAATCAGTGCTGGAGGAAAGTGAAATTGGTGAGAAAAATGAAAAAGCTGGATACTCAGCTCAGGAAAGAGTAGTCCCATGGACATAATCGACTAGGTCTATGAAGAGTATTTTCACAATTATCTGCCTCACTTCATTTCCTTAAATAAAGAGCAAAAGGAGAATGAAACATATCAGATGTAAATACTGACTGTTTCCTATAGCTTATAGTTTTCCCTTGATCTCTCCTAAGCTCGTTTGCCATTATTCTCTCTGTCTTCCCTTCAGTCCCTGTTTGACCCCTGCAGGTACAGGCTGCAGGAGCTTAAAAACCAAGGACTAGAGCAGCCCCATCTTGCAATCTTCACACTGCTTATTGCCTCATCAGATTCTCTGGGGCACTGAAAGCAGATGCCCATTCTGAAACCCCAGCAGGAGAGTTTCTTGAAGACCTGTCAGTACAACTCAGCAATGTTGGACCAGAGGGCTAAGTTAACTTGGGTGTGGTGGTGTATTCATTTAACACAGTGCTAAGACTAACCGTACTTTGCCTCTCAGCTAGCTCCAGTTTCACGCTGCCACACCAACAAGGCGTTGTGGCTTTTGGATCACCTCTGCCTCACTTTTCACTTGCTCAGAGCACAGACGGAGCACACGTAGTGTTATCTGCACCTGACTCTACAGGTGTGCCTCAGAGTATATTGATTCTGCTTTTAAAAGAGATGCATTCCTGCAGAGTTTGGGATCTACCAAAGGAACTCATACACTTTCAACCTCCTGCAAAATCTGGTTAGAGTGAGATATTGAAAGGCATCTATTACTACAGTTGATACCAGAAGATGAGGCATTTCATTGCTGCTTTAGGCTGAACTCGCTTCACATACTGAGGTCTCTTTGTGCCTCTCCAGTCCCCGCATCAATCACCTACCTCTGATGCCCTACTCCCACCCCTGCAACTTCAGAGATTACTTACGAGTAAATCCATCCTCCCACCCCTTGGTTTCTCTGTGCTTCTACATTATTCCCATCTTTTTCTTCCTCAGCAAGCCAGGGACTTTGTGCCTTCCCCATTTTTTCTTGTCTTTCCGCAGCAGAAGTTTTCATTTTTATACACTGATGATTGCTTGATACTTTACCCTTTAGGTAAATATGAAGTCATGATGCTGTCTTCCTGTGTACTCAAACCCAGGGCTTTTCTTTGATTGTTTAGCAGTGCTTCAGGCTACACACCTCAGAATTAAGTTTCAGGCATTTTCTTCCTCCATAAAGCCTCTGTAGCTTTGGAGTTGAAAATTGTCTTCAAGTGGTACTTATTGAAATACAGTCCAAGTCCCATCCATCTTGGTATTATCCTTGATAGATCTCTGACTCACCATGGCCATCAACTTATCTGGCTGCCAAAGCCGAGGCTAAAGCTATCTGCTATCTTATGGGACCTACACAGATTTCTAACACCTCTCACACTAGCCTCAGCAGCAGACTCAGTGTTTCAGTCTGGACTTTCATGTCCCACATTCTCCTTGACAGTGTGCAGCTTTCTTCTGTTACGTGCATTATGCTAAGGATCGTATGGTCTATACCGGGAGCCTGCAAACGACCCTGTTCAGTGCAGAGGCATTGCTAGACACAGAGAGTTTTTAAAATGTTCTGAACTGCAGGTAGGGTGGGATATGGATGTGACTCACATTGTTGTGGACTATCTCCTAGCCACATTGAATGTGGACCCAAACCTCGGTTTGTCACTGAGATAGCCATGGCTCAGCTTTTTTAGCAGTGCATTTATCAATAATCATTATAATTTATTATTTTATTGTTATTCCTCCTTCTTCCGCCCTTGTGTCATACTGTGCACATACTCACTTTTCTACACTGTGCCTCTCTTCATAGTAAAATGCACACCATTTCCTCTAGTGGGAAGGGGCTCTGTGTGTCTCCATTTCTCCCCTCTCCTCCTTTCACTTAAAACTTTTGCTTTCCTTTATTTCATTCAAGGCTTTTAAACTACTTTGCAATAACAGGCAGAACAAAAAATGTAGTGATTTGCTGCATGGGGCTAATGGATCCTGCCAGCCAGTCCATCCACTTGCAGAAGTCGTATGTATTTGAACCTGCTGGATGTGCTAAACAACATGCCAAGCTCAACCTGCACCCCACTTCTACTTTAATCTATTTTTTGATTTTCAGCAAAATCAAAAGCCTACTGTCTTCTGTCCACTGGTCCACAATTGCTTGTTCATCAGACATTCATTTTGCCATTGTTAAGACTGCCTGGATCAAAATACAGAATTGCTTGCTGAGACCTGTAGCGTTCCACAGCAAACTTTCTGTGCATTAAGTATGACCCTCAAATCCCCTTGACATTTAGTTGCTGAATAACACTTCGAATAAAGTCTATGCAAAGTATAACCAAGGTCTTAGTTTTCTTCAGGCATAAAATTACCATGCGGCACATCAGAGCCTTCCTGTTGGAGGGAAATGGTAAGTGATAGCACTGGGGAGAACCATTTTACAGACCTTCTTCGCAGACATTCATTTAATTCTCCTCCGTATTCAGAGTTTGTTCCCTTAGAGACAGAGTAACGGTGTTCTTCAACTAGCTAGTACAAAATTGACATAAAAATACCTTGTTACACCTGTGTAGCGCATCTCTAAATTTGCACATCTCCCAGCTTTTCTTATTTGTAATCTATTAGGAGTACAGATCTGGATCTGTTTTTGGAGCAGAGTGCTGAAACTAACAACATTTAACTAAATTATTCTCCTCATTTGCAACAAGCAGTCTGGAAGTGAATGAGCAGTCTAGACTTAGCAAATCTCAGGATACCGTTTATATTTTCCTTTATTACAGCAACTCTATACTTATCATTTAAGAGTGTGGAATTTAAGGCAATCGCCAATTTGTCCAACTTTGTGAATATCAAAACTTCAAGGAGGTACATTTTAAAAACAGCTTAGATAAGAAATGAGAGGGCAAATGAACAAAAAACCCTGTAAGACAATCAAAACCAGATTTTTTTCTTTCATTCCAGAAGCAAAAAAACAGTTACAGTCCTGTGATCCTTCATGTAGGACCTGTGACAAAGATGCTAACATGTGTACTTCATGTCCAGAAGGTAGGAGACTTTCAGCCTCTTTGGGCAGTTTTTGCAAGTGGCTAAAATACTCTGTATCCTAAACACTTTCAGGGACTAGTTTGGTCAATGTTCAGTAGAAAGTTCTTTGGCAGCTTGAAGCATGAGAAAGTGAAGTCAAACACATACCGACTAGGAATAAAGCACGTGCCCTTAGCAATAAGGGTTAAAAAAAATGAGGTGGATGTTGTTGCTTTCTTTTCTATTCAATCAAAAGTTGTAGAAGTGATGGAGGAATTACTGAGTATGGGTTTCAGGAAGGATGTACCAGATAATGATGAGGATCCTTTCTAACCTTACATTTCAGGGGAGGCTGTGCAAACTATTTTGGGAAACAGTTTAAAGAATATTTCAGTCGTGTTTTTAAGCATCAAAAAGTTAAGCTTTTGGGAAGTTTAAAGGGTTTTTTTATAGCCACCCAAGACAAGATTCTTTTAAATACATTTCTCTTTGGTCCCTTTCTCCACTTGGGTTGCTGTTTTGCCAGGAAAATTTCTTAGCCATGATACCTGTGTCTCTCAATGCCCTCAACAAACTTTTGGCAATGTGGAAAGCGGAAAGTGTGAGATGTGCTTGGACGATTGCGAGGTGTGCTCCGACCCCTGGCACTGTCAGAAGTGTCAGTCTGGACAGGACCAGCCACTCTTCCTCCACAAAGGCAGGTGCTTTCAGGAATGCCCTGAGTAAGTAATTTTTTAAACTTATTCCTATTTGATGACTGTTCTTTAATTTATCTCTTCTCCTTCTTCTTATAGCTCAGATTCATTATAAACCTTTCAAGGGGAGAACTTAAGGTAGCCTAAGACACCAGAAACTACCACGTGGTAAAAGCCATTTTCAACTAGCTTAAAGTAATAAATAGCACTTGCTCTTGACTGAGATTGCAAGTGAGACTAATCATGACTATGGTAAAGACTATGTCTGATGGTAAAGCTCCCATTGACTCCAGTAGGACCACAGTACTGTCCTCAAGGTGGTTCTTTGTGGCAATTGAAAATAATCCCCTAGTCCTTCTCCTAACCCGCTCCTTTGCTGTCACCAAATGCAGGTACTTCTCATGCATCCTGTTGTGGTTTTTTTATCCCAGCCTTCACACTTCCAAGGATTTCTCTTCTCTTTTTTCTCTCTAAGGCCACTATATTTAGGTTAATTAGGTTATATTACTCTTTCTATTCCTGGTAGTATTGCTGAGGGTCAGCTGAGCAAGACTGCAGACTGTGTCTTCCTTTTCCCAAACATTATGTATCTTCCCACCTTATATAAGGGGGAAATCAGAGAAAAGGCAAGAAAGGAAGTCCAGCAACCCCTAGAGTAGGTACAAGAATAAGGGAAGGACAGACTCCCTTCGTGGTGTTAACCATGGAGGTTTTCTGCTTGCATGAGGGAATGTAATGGATTAGAGGATAGACAATAGATTGTTAAGAAATATTTTTGTTTCAGTGAAATATATCTGCTGGGAAACTGATATATACAAACATAATTCTTGCAACCTGTGTCACTGGACTATTCTACAAACATACTCTGACCAGCAGTTTGCTTTGTGTTTGTTTTAATTCAATAGGGGATATTTTAATGACTCTGGGACTTGCAAGGAATGCAGTGGATCCTGTAAGACGTGCATGGGAAGTGCCACCAAATGCCAGTCCTGTGAAAGCCCTTTGCTTCTGGAGCGGTGGGAATGTAAACATACCTGTTCGGAGAAGTATTTTGCTTCTGAAGGAATCTGCAAACACTGCCCTCCAATGTGTCAGGAGTGCATTCACAATCAAATGTGCAAAGGTATTACAAGGAACTTCTCATGACTTAGTTAAAATGAGATAGATTTAGAAAATCAGATGGACAGAAACATATATCTGAAAAGAAATTCCATAATGACCAAAAAAGAAAAAATGGGTGTATATATTATTGCTAAATTGCTAAAATAGAGGCTAAGCAACCCGTGCTTTATCACGAGACTCAGTTGAAAATGTTTATCTGCAAAGGTGTTTCACACTGCTTTTTCTGTTCTTTTTGTATTTCAGGAAATTCCTGTTGGTTTGATTCTATTTCTGATTTAGCAAATGACAGGTCTTTCCATGCCTAAATTCTTTAACATTTACACCAGTGTGCAATACAAAATGTTTCTTTCCTAGTTTGGTTTAACTACATCTCTTTGCCATTTTTGCAAACCACTACTCAGGGTAGCGGACGAAACCTCTGTAATAAAACATATCTAGTAATGCTCAGAAGTCCTCGTAAGTCTGACTGCACACCCAAAAATTTAAGGGGTAGTTAACCCTTAATGAGCAAGCCATTCTGGAAACATTAGCATGGATGAAAAAGAATCAAAAACAAAGCTATTAAACTAGGCAGTTATAATAAAATTAATAGCTGAACCCCTACCCCAAATCCTAACACCATCGCAGCTCCCTGCAAAGTCAAACAGCCAGGTGCAAATATTCCAGCCAGACTCATATTTTAATAATAAAGCAAAAAAACCTTCCAATCTGGACATCCCTAATTTTGCAGGAAGTTCATAATCCAGATATAGCATCTCATCAGAAGCCCTTCTCTATTTAGTGGCAGCGTGGTTTGGTTAATATCAGCAAAGCTGAGTAGCCGACTTGGTTTCTCAGTCCCTCAAGGTAGCGCAGAAGATATGGCATGAGGTTTGGGCTGTTATGGGCAGATTGGAGGGGAAAGAGTCAAAGGAAAAAGCAATCCACTCCCAAGTTGTCCGTTTATCTCCTATTAAAACAGGCACTGTGGGATTTATGGTTTCCCAGGATTTCTTCACTCCCTCACTTACCAAAGTCAGCATTAGCTGCCTTACCCGTTGTCTCTGGTTCTCCGCAGGGTGCATGGATGAGTTCTTCCTGCACGAGGGGAGGTGTGTGGAGGATTGCCCCTCTCGCTTCTACGCCGAAGACAAGCAGTGCTTCCCCTGCCACAGAGACTGCAAGGATTGCGATGGGCCCGACTCAGACGACTGTAATGAGTGTGCCGTCAGCTTCTTTGTCCTGTACAACGGGAGGTGTTTTGAAGAATGCCCCGAAGGGACTTACTATGAAGAAGCGACTGAAGATTGCCAAGGTTGGCAGCCTTGTTTTCTCCAGAAGAGTATTGAGATGCAAGTAGAACCGGTTGGATATTATTCCTAAAGGGTTTGTGGGTTGCCAATGTAGCTATGAGTGTCCTGAAAACAGAGGAGATCACAAAGGCATGATAAGACATATTTTAGAACAGGAAAAATTAGAGAAAGCTGAGAGGGAGTTAGCAAAGCTAGAGGTGTTCAAAATTACATGCAGCCACTCCAGGAAAGAGCTGAGTATTGCTAGTGATAGTATGTTGAAAACCGCTGCTCAGCAAAAGCAGTGCCAGTGCAAAAGGCAACTGAAGGAGTAGGCTGCATAACATTGAAAATATTAACCTGTTTGATTATGCAGAAGCAGAGCTATTGCTCATTTCACTCAACCTCTCATCCTGAGGTCGTGGTGGCTCCTTGTAAAATTAAAGCTGTTTAAAAAAAAAAAAAAAGCAATAATTTGAAATGAAAAAAGAAATGGTGACATGCCTGCTGTTTGTCCTTTTCAGCATGCAATAGGACATGCCAGACTTGTTTTTCTTCCACTGCCTGCCTTACTTGCAGAAATGGCCTGACGCTGAACCACAATGGGCAATGTTTGGCATCCAGATACTGCTCTCGCACTGAGTACCATGATGAGCAAACTCAAACCTGCAAGCCTTGTCATAAGAAATGCTTTCACTGCTCAGGACCCACTGAACACCAGTGTCTTAGCTGTGCAAATAATCAACATCTTCTCAGTGAGTATCTTGATCCTGCATCTAGATTTTATTTTACATTGAAGAATAGGAGAGCATGAAATAGAAGTTTCTGTCCTATTCATGAAATATCTATGACCACTTCAACCTAAATATTGCAAGGCTGACCTGACAAGCAGGTGCAGAGATAATTACTTCTTCAGGACTACCTGGGATATTTTTTGAGGAGGCCAAAAGCAGACCTTCTAAGTAGCAACAAAGTCTATGGCTAAACAAAACTTGTATTTGTTTCATTTACTCCCTATTTACTGGCACTTTTGTTTCCTACAAGTAACTTGAAAAAGACAAAAGGGATGTCTTTAGCTCATGGCTGGTAAGCACACAGAGTTCACATTTACATGTTGGCTCATTTAATCCCTGCAGCAATCTGATGAACAAGGACATACTTAAGCAGAGAAGTTAAAAAATTGTTTCCAGTTCATTAGGTCAGTCCCTAGCGGATGGTTGAGATGCAAAACTACTTTCTTTTTCTTTCTTTGGAGCAAAAGACTATTGTCTCAGAAACAAGTTGGTAAAAACTATAAAATCCCAGGACTTAAACTTTCCTTCTTTGTATGTTTAAAAAAAAGCAAACAAAAATTAAAAAATTCATTTAGAGAAAAACTGGTTTAAATGATCTGTAATTCAGGAAAAATCTAAAATAAATTTGAATTAAAACACTGACTCTGAGCTGTCTGCATCTAATTCTGATGCAGATTTCGAATTCTTAAATTTTTGAGGGCTCAACTCAGACTTGACATTATTACTAGCACACCCAGCTTACCATTACCATTGGTGAAGTAGAAGGAAGTACATATAAATAAACAATCTGGAGTGGAGGAAAAAAAATGCAAAAAAAATAGAAGTAAGGAAAAGTACCTTCCTTTGCCCATTTGTAATCTGAGCAGCAAAACAATAAGGACAAGCTAGATAATGAGTGCAAGCTATTAAGAGTAATCACTATTCTCTTAGCTCCATACACTTGCAGTTAGTTGATTCAGTCCTAGCTTTTCATTCCAGATTTCTATTCTGCTAATGACCCTCTGAAATCTCAGGCGAACAATGTAATGTACCTAGTGCATTTAGCAGCATTAGAGGTGTGTATTCCCATAACACAAAGCAGCAGCCACACACAGGGACAAAGACCAATGAACAAACATCATTAAATCTCAAACTTCTTTCCATAGGTATGGAAAATTTCCATTTACCAAATACACAGAATGCAATGAGCCTGAAAGAGTGCACTTAGAATCAGAGTGAAACCTA
Source organism: Dromaius novaehollandiae (assembly GCF_036370855.1). Lineage (NCBI taxonomy): Eukaryota > Metazoa > Chordata > Aves > Casuariiformes > Dromaiidae > Dromaius > Dromaius novaehollandiae. The sequence continues at coordinate 11,734,607 of NC_088130.1, read as the reverse complement.
GGGAAAATGGTAATGCAGATAGAGAGATAAAGTTTCCTGATTATTATTTCTTTCTTTGTGTGTTCTGAAAGAAATCACAGCTGCTGTTCAGTATTATTTATTATGCATTGCATTTATATTTTCTAAAGATTAAAAATGATTTTTTCTGAAGAGCCTGCTAACGTACATAAGACTCAGAAGCAAAGACTAATGAAGTGACAAGACTAGGAAGAAACAAAAAATAATTAGGATGTCCCAATGTGCCCTTTACTGGCTTTGTTACAATCTCTAACAGCGTCCCCTGTCAGAGTTTGCGCCGGCAGAGGTGTATGAGATTTTTATAGCAGCAAATACTGAATATGATCTGTTATTCCGCATTGTTCTCTGTGCAGATACCTCCTGCGTTGAAACGTGCCCACATGGATATTATGCTGACAGCGATGAGGGACAATGTTCCCCATGCCACATCACCTGTGACACTTGCTTTGGAAAACACAGCTCACAGTGCCTCTCCTGCAAACCGAGCTGGTACAGGAAAGGAAAAGGATGTGTAAACCAGTGTCCAGCTGGGTAAGGTCCAAGATCTTTAACTAAGAGCTACATCACAGAGAGCGCTTTGAGAAATCCCGTCATTCCGCCTTCAGTCCTATCTTAGCATGAAAATTTCTCATGTCCTCCTAGTACACAGAGGTGGTGTAAAACCTCCCTTTCCAGTGCAGAACTGGAGAGACAGAGCTGGTGCCCAAGCTGGAACCAGCTCGATGTGATGTGGCCATTCTTAAAAGCTCCAAGGACGCTTTGAGATTATGTTTATACAGAACAGCATGAAACAGAGTAAAAACTAAGTTATCCCTCAATTAGTCAGCTTGAGCGCAGGAAGCAGTGTAACTTGCTTCAAGCATCATTGCAGGCTCTGCCTAGCCTGAAGTTTGGATGTGGTTACTTTTGTTTCACATTGAGTGAATGTTTATAATAGATTGTAACAAAACCGACCATTAAAACATTATTTAACTGAGGACTCATAATTTTAGGCAGCAACTTCATTAATATGAGTCTGCAACAACTATACCTCAATACAACCACTCTGCAGCTATTCCTCTTTTTCCCTGACTGCACAATTTAGATGAACAAACTGTTTCCTTCTTGGTGTCCTTCGGCTGGGTCTGTTTGTGGACTGTAAGGAAACATGGAATTACTGAATTCCCGTCTGACAGCTGGGCATCAGAAGCGGTGAGGAATTAAATGCTTGTCCAACAACTCACAGGATGCTTGTGGTAGAGCCAAAACCAGAGTTTAGGATTTCTGAGTCATGTCTGTTTATTTGCTTACTTCGTACCTGAATTCACCCTCTATTTCAGAAAGTCTTGCTTTATAGCTGAACTCCAACAGGCAAATGCAGTCTAAGCAAATGCACTCTACTTCCACTGAGGTGCAAAAGGTATATGGATGTAACCACAGCAAGAGCTCAGGAGGAAGGATGTTTTGGCCTTTCCTGTCATTTTTAGGCATTTGCAAAGCCAACGCTATCATCTGATCTGTTTCAGATACTTTGCACAAAACTCCACGGGGTCATGTGAGAGATGCCACAAGAGCTGTAAGGAGTGCATGGGACCTCAGCCTACAGACTGCCTTTTCTGCGATACATATTTTTACCTGTTGCGTTCCAAGAATGAATGTGTTAGCTCTTGCCCTGAATATTACTACAAAAACAAGGACAACAACATGTGCGATAGATGCCACCCTTCCTGCCGAACGTGCGAAGGTAAAAGCATACGCTCTGCTTCGACAAAAAGAGTATCAAAACACAAGCCATATCTTTTTTTTGTTGTTCTCTCTCTGCTCCAGTATTTGGAAACACTTCACGAGGAAGTGTAGTAGTAGCATATATGGCCCTGCTAAACTACCTTCGATCTAAGGAGTCTCCCAGGCCCTGGCTTACTCGCTCAGCTGGCTGATCCAGGCTGCCACCTTATTTACAGAGTATTGAATCACCAAGATTAAACAAAAATATCAATTCCTACTGCGCTGCCTCCAATCACAGGGTGCAGAAGCACCCGCAGGAGAGGAGGGCTGGGAGCGACCACCTGTACAAAGCCATCGAAGGTAAACAGGTTGACCACGTGATTAAGTTCATTTAATTCAGCCAGGCTTCTCAGAGAGACGCTCATCAACTTTAAAACCAGGGCTCTGATGCTAAGAGGGCTGGACTCTGTCTCACAAACACTGAATAATATCTCACTCCTTGAGCTATCATTCTACATGTGGCACTCTGTGAAAGCCAAGGAACCTAATCCAGCCGCACATCTTTACAGTCTCTAAAGGAAAGAGTAGAAAATCAACAGCCACCAACACCAAAAATAACAAAAAGGCCACAGAGCATCTCTAGGGTGAAAAAAAAAAAAAGTGTGGTGTCTGCTGCTTTGAATATAGTTAAGTATTTTTCTAAGTTAACTTTGAGAGACCATCTGTTTTGTTCTATGACACATTTATGTGTTCCATGTCTTTTTTCCCTAAATTATACTGCATCCAATTCTGAACTGGGCCGCACTATTCCCCTTGGACCCATACAGTGTCCTATTCTATCTGAATGGCATCAGATGATAGCTAGCAGGTGCCGCTCTGCAGCTCAGACCATACTATATTAAAACCTAAAAATACTCTTTTGGACAGTGGATATATTGGATAGTGCAGATGGCTAATTGCAAACATAACAATATTTAAAATTGTGGAAATAATTCCTAGAGTGAAGCCACCTTCAAGAACTGTTAAAACGTAACTATACAAGGACATCATAATAAATGACAGCAATATTTTGGCTTGGATTTGAGACAAAAAGAGATTGCCATTTTAACTTACAGACTGCTTCCTATGATTGATTTTTATTTTATTTGGGATTAATACTAAAGGACAGATTTTCTATCTTAATTACAGGGACAGTACGATGAAATATGAGCCAGTCTTTCTAAACAGCAAACCAGTAGGTGCTCTGAAATCAATCTGCATTGCTGATGTAGGAGCCAAGAAGCGGTGCAGTGTCTCGTGTTTCATGTGGCCAGGGAGGCAAACCCTGCATTGCTCAGAAAAATCACACAATGAATTCACTGGATCATAAAACATTGCTAACTTCACCTGTTTAACTACTGCTAACATTAACACCTTCTTTTCAGAGAGTGGCAGAAGATGCCAAGTGGCAGGAAATTGGACACATGCATTTTAACATTAAGAAGGACAAAATGTTCACGTCAATGTTCTGCAGAAGAATCACCTGCAGCCTGTCTTCAAAAATGCTCTCACACACACAAAGCACATACGATGCTCTGTTTGCACCTAGTGAAACACAATTTTTTCTTATGCAACTATGCAAGAATTTATATTTTTATTAAAAACATAAACGTATGTTAATTCATTGTTGTTGGAAAAGGGTTAGCTAACAGGCTGCATGCCTATTGACTTTGCATATGAGAGAATTTGGCCAAGGTTTCACACAATTTTAATTTAGTTCACTGATTTAATTGATTCTCCTGAATGCCTCTGAAAGTCCCCATGCAGACACAGCACAAATGGCCAAGCCAGGTGGCAAACCAGTTGCAACACTAAGAAAAAGAAAAGACAGAAGTCCAACACACTCCTTGTAGTTCATAATCAGCTTTTCATGAATTTCAAAACACATAAGCAATACACTTTGTGGGCACATAAAGTTTCAAGATGAGACCCAAGCTCTTTTTAATACCAGCCTCCTCATACTAGACAGTTCATTGCTGAGCCTCAATAATGACAAATGTTCCTTTTCTTTGGTGGAGGTGATCAGTGTATTTCTGGAAGGAAGTTAGAGGACTTTTTTTTCCCTGTTCTAATATTGTTTTGTTTGCCTTTCTAGCGGATGGAGCATTCAGCTGCACTTCTTGCGTATGGAGCTACACTTTATTAAGTGGAATGTGCAACTCAGACTGTCTTGTAGGCGAATACAGAGTCCAGGAGTCACCAACACAAGAGGTACCTATTTGTAGGCATTTTCTCCTGTGATTTATATCCTGAACTTTAACTTCTGAACACAAGAGGAAGAACACAGAATGCTTCTCTCCGAGTTTTCAAGTCTGTTTACCTTTAAATGTTCCTACTTTTGTTATTCTCTTGGCAGAAAAAGCATCGTTTCTCTTTCTGGGGCTGTCTACTGTAGGAGGATTTCTCTACCAGTATATGTAAAGACACAATGATGCTGAGGGCCATACCAAAACCATGTGAACAAATTCAGCTATATCAGTAATAGAGTATTATTTCTTGTGGTATAACTGAGATTTCCCCAGGGATTTCTGCTGCTTTGTTTGTAAGAAATCACATCACATTTCTGACCAAGAATTCTACTGGCAGAAACCTCTAGTGAAGAGATAGGCTGAAGTTAACAGAGCTACATGTCTCTAAAGTAGGACCACAAGCAGGTTTGGGTCTGTGCCACAAGTCTGGGCACCCCAGCTTCCAGATTTCCAACTGCCTTCCAGAGCTGTTTGCTCAAGAATATAGTGCCAAGGCAAGCCAGTTGGCCTGAGATGCTGGATACCCTGGAATCTCCAGCCTGGAGGACCTCCGTAGCAGGGCTGCTCCACAACTGTGAAGAAGGCAGCCTAAGAGCTGGGGACCATGATGGTCCACAGTTCTTTGCAAGAGCTTTGAGAAACTGGACCTCCCAGTATGGCCTCCCCATCTCTTCCATGCTCTCAGATTCAGGGCAAGAAGCCCACCAGCTCTGAGAGAGCTATCCAGTTTGATGTAAGGTTATTGCACTGGATCTGGGGTCCTGGTCCCACAGCAAAAAAATAAGGAACTTTTGCCCAGTAGGCCACCCATGAACTGCAGACACTGGAAGCCCTGAATTACCTGACCTCAGAGCAGTCTACAAGGTATGTGTGACAGCAATGAGCTCCAGTAGTCTTTGTACATAGATGCTCCCCGAAATCTACCTGGAATTTGAGAAGAGTACCTGGATCTAAGTGGTTTCTGTAAAATAGAACGAACACGATCTAATAGAAGTCTGTTTTGCCAGAAAATTTCCGGTCAGCTTTATTCTTTATTTCTCCTTCTTCCCAAGTTGGAAATTGAATTCATTCTCTCATTTTCTTTTTTTTTCCGGAATATTTCCTCTTGCTTATCCCACCTCAGTTGCTTCTTTAAGACTATTTTACTGTTGTTACCATCATTAGTGCTAAAGAGCCATAGACTAGCTAATAGGGGTCTAGCAAAACAAAAAACACAGCTTCTGGCCAAAGAGCTGATAGTGTGAATGAATTTTAGCTAGCTATCTAGCTAGGTTAGATTGCAAACTAAGCTTCTCCTACACTGCTTTTTCACTCTCCTTACCAGCAGATCACTGAGAACCCAGGCAGTATGAAACAAATTTTAATTTTCCCACTCCTCGATGAATTTTGCTATAGACATCCATGGTGTCTGGACATGGGGACCCAGAGAGTGACAGGGCAGAACGGTGAGGTCCAAAGGAATGGAAATGAGAGGTGCATTGCTTGTGTTCTGTGTCTCAAGGACGACCAGTTCAAATGTGAGAAATGTGACAGCACGTGCACTGAATGTAAGGGACCTGGGCCTCTCAACTGCACCATGTGTCCAGCCAGCATGCAGCTCTACCTCGAAGAAAGTCGCTGCCTGCCCTGCTGCGGTGACTCTGACCTGGCAGACAGCCCGGAGTGCTGTGACTGCAGTGAAACACAAGGTAGGACCGTGTTGATAAGTGGTACCGGTGTTTAAGGGCCCTATGACTCACTGGGCTGACATTTAAAAAGGAAAAGCAGAAAATAACAAAAATGTGCTGCTGAGCTGCATGCATACAGTGTTTCTCTACTGCTCCATCACCAGAGTAGGAAGGGCTTTATACAAAAAACAGCAACTGCAACAGATATTGCCTCCTCCTCTCAGTCACGACTCTTGTTTTAAATGGCCATGCATTTCATAACCCAGTTGACTGGGAAATGCTTGTTTCAACAGATAGCAATCTGAATCGCACACTTTAAGCTCATCATGTCAAAACCACCCCATTGACTTTGAAGTAGCTACAGCATATTACACAAGGGAAGATTTGCAGAGAGAAGGAATGTTTTTATTATACCAAACTGATACGATTGGGAAAAACAGACAAGCTCAGGGCACACACAACCTGTCTTCCAATCTTTCTAGAAGCCAGAGAGTTAAAAATACAAATATTTCCAGGGATGCTATGTTTCTTGTCCAAACTTAACAAATAGGTTGTGTTTGTGTGCTTGTTAGCTTTTCTGCTTCTTGCTGTTTACTCCTAATCTGACGAAGAAACTTCGCTATCCCAACAACCCTCTCCTTGCTTATATCCTTACACCATCACAGCCACAAGAGCACAATTGTTGTACTGGAAGAACAGGGTATTTAGTCCAAAAAATTTAAAGATGTAAACAGGCCTAAATGTTCTGCTGGGGCATTTAAAACAAAGACCCCCACCTGACCTCATATAATCTTTTTTTTTTTTTTTTTTTTTTTATTGCTGTTGTCAGATGACTGTGTCTTACGGATCACTCTACCACCTGAGCACAAAAGCAAAACCGTTTTCTTTGTTATTACCTGCATTTTCCTTCTTCTTATCATTGGAGCTATTATATTTATCTGGAGAAAATCACAAGCCAAAACCCAGGCTGTCAATAAAAGGGGGTATGAGAAGCTGACAAATCACTCCAAAGCCTTTGCTTCCTACATGAGCAACTCCCATGAGAGTACAAGCTATCAGGAAGATCAAGTGATTGAGTACAGAGATCAAGATAATGAAGATGACGACGACAATGATGATATTGTATATATGGGCCAGGATGGGACAATCTATCGTAAATTTAGATATGGACTTTTGGAGGAGGATGAGGAAGATGAGCTTGAATATGATGATGAAAGTTACTCATTTAGATAACTCTACTAATTTAAGGATTTTCTGCTCTGTTGCCTTACTGGTTAAATTACATCAATTTAGTTAAGTATGTTTAGTTATTTCTTAGCATGCTGAGCTCAAGATTTTAGCTAATGCATATTGTGAGAGCAGAATGGTTTCTAAAAACATCTCTTTCGTCCTAAAACTTTATATAAAACCTTGCTAGGCTTTTAAGTAGCACTCCAGATGTAGGCTGGTTAAGAGATCATGTTTCTGAGCATTTGTGTGGAGACTAAATCCTTTCCCAATGTTTGTGTGTGCATTACAACTATTACAAACACTCCTTCAAACAGCACACACACACTTATTGAGAACCTTACCAATCACTACTAAAAACATGCAGATATAAACCAGATGGGTGTATTTGCCTGCACAGTGAATGTCACTGGCATAGGGTGCCACTTTACTGTTTGCTACTTTGTGATTATAGTTGTACAGCAATTCATAATACAATAGGTGATTTTGCTGATTTTACCTAGACTTACTTTCCTGAAATGACCTGGCACATATGTGCCCCTCAAAGCTGAGGCATTTCACCTCAAACTTGTAGCATATTTCCCAGTGAAATTATGTATTTATGACATGATGTTGAAGATCTGTGATTGTGACTCTCTTCCAGATAAAACTCTACTGTATTCATAGTTTGTATGAAAAAATATGAAGTATTTTATACATCAACCTCTGATGAATCTTATTTCCAGTGGTTATAAAGCTTAACCTTTCATTACACACAATTTTCCCTGTTTACTGCAGAGGAAAATATGGTCTATATGTATGCTCAGAAAAAGAAAAGACGACTCCTTTTGTCTTTGTAACTACCTTCTCAGGATCCAGGGAACTGATATAAACACAGAGCATTACTCAGGCAACTTTTGCATTTCTGTTGTAAATGTCTCAGGATGTTCAGACTATGGCTAAGGGAATAATTAGCACTTATTTGGTAAAGTAACCTAAAGGAACACAACAGTGTAATTTTTTTTTTTTTTCAATCATTACAGAAATGTAATTTATCATACTACAGATAAGGATGCTCTTTATGGCCCCTTGCTGTGAAAGAATAAATTCTTTGCACAAAACCATCTTGAAAGTGCTGTTATTTGTCAACAGTATTGCCAGGTGGGTAAAAGAGTGGCCTTATCCTTAGAAGTCTGGCTTTGGTCTCCTGCTCTCTCAGAGTTCCTGTAGCTTTCCAGGAAGAATTATTTCTAGAAATCTAAATCAATTAGCTTTAGCTTTTACAGAGAAATTCCACATAAGAATACCTATTTTATATGGCTCAAGGCCCAGGTGGAATTTTTTGTCCTAAAGACGTCAGGACCCTTCTGTAGGTAAGTATAAAGGAGTTCTATGGAAAGGTCTATCGCTTCTACTTTAAATTTTAATCTTTTAATCATTGTGCCTTCAGGGAAAGAGAGGAATTTGAGATCATGTGACAGATTACAAAAGACAAAACAAGGACCTATATTTATCAAAAGAGGTATAATAACCAGCCACTTTGGAAAGACATCTGTCACTTGAATTAAAGTTCTTATCTTGGGAAGCTCTCCAGACAAAGCAAAGGAATGAAAAGAGCGAGAAATCAATTCAAAAGGTCATACTAAGAGAAAAAGACTTTTTGTGGTATCCTCCTCTCCTATGCTTTTTTGGATAAACAATATGCTTTGTTATTGTTTTTAGTGGCTTATATAACCTGGCTGTAAGCATGTGCTTTGACACGCACTATCTGAAACCACCCCAATCAAATTTCAAAGGCTTAATCAAAGCTACACTTGAGCAGTTTGAAATCACTTCAAGAGAGGGATATAACAAGCATTGTCACAGGCTCTCAGACTACTATCATTATTTTATGAAAAGTTTGGTGTATTTAGGTATCCTGAAAAAAAGACTATTTTTGAAATGTGATTTCTTAAGAGAATTTTGTCCAAATTTGTGCAAGTCAGACTGGTATAAAGCTACATTTCTGAGCATGCACCTAAGAAATGAACTCCAAGCTCTTCTCAAACACCAGTTCTTTTCAGAGGTTCTTCATCTTGGTTCAGGCATACCACTTCAACCACATTTTGAGTTTATCAGCTACATATTCTTCTTTCATTTTTGAGGCTTTCTACTCTCCAGTCTGACACTTTCTTTCCAGCATTCAGAGCCTTTAATGTGTAGTCAGGGACCCCAGATGTCACAAAGCAGGAGATATTTCTTGTAGTGCTAAAGCTGCACAGGCAAACCTAAAACAACACTCATAGGATAGAAGCAGCGCTGTTAATCTTCTCTCCTCCCAGAAAAGCAGTGCTGGGGGCGGGGGGAGGAATTCAATTGACTGCTCAGATGAGAAGCCAATTTCTAAGAGGCACCAGGAGAATTGCATGATTTTATGCTGCATGGGTAGGGTGAAAAGGTCCATGTTTTACAAGATGGCAGATAATTGGCTTGAAGGTGAACTGGTCTTTTTAGGAGAGCAATAAATAACTGATGAATGACATTAGCAGGACCTGATATGAGGAAGAGAATTGCAATAAGATAATGTTTGTTTTTTGTTTTTTAAAGCAGCAGTTTCAAAACAGTGGTCAAGGAGGCCCAAACTAATGACCCACAGAACCATATTGCTTTTAGTGTTTTCAGTTAAAACTCCCTGCTGAGAGTGCACAGGCAGATCAAGAAAAATTACATACTTTATAACAGGTCATTGGTCTAAGAGCTATTGGCTGAGGGAGAATCATTCATGAGTCAGTCACACCTCTGAAGAAACTGCATGGAAAATAGAACACAACCAAGGAAGCCGATAATAAACGTACACAGAACACAGCACAGAAAGGATTTGAAATACTGCTTTTCTGTTTTACTTTATAGATTTCTAGTGGCTAAACCTATTGCATTCTGTCCTGAAAAAAACTAGATATATTCAAAGCAACAAATCCATAGTCACCACAAAGCTAATTCTTCTTCCTTCCATTTTTCTTTGCATGATTTTGCAGATTTATATTACACATTTAATTGCACAGTAAAAAAAGGAAGTATTCTTTCATTGTTCCTCATTTATATTAGCTATTCAGCATCTAGATAAGTACATTTTCTTTTTCAAGAAGAGTTCAGGTTCTACACTTATCTAACATTCGTTATTTTAATAGTTCTTGCTCAGTTTTTTTCCCCCCCTCACGTTACTCCATCCTTTCTCATTGCATACATCATCCAAAACCCTCATCCAATTATTCTGCTGTATGCTTTCTCCTCTTTCATGTCACTTATCATCATCTTCACTACCCAATTTTCTTTCTTTGTTCCTTATGCCTAAATATACCTAATTTCCTCACTTAGGTGTCTCATCTTTAGAAAACAAAAAAAGCCACGTAAAAATCTTATCATTACATTGAATCCTGCCTTTTACTTTCACTGACAAATCTTAATATTGTGGGAAAAACAAACTAAATGCAAACTTAAGAACAAAGCAATACCAAAAAACAAACAAAAAACAGCGAGCACTTGGCTATCCTTAGCCATCAACAAGAAATGAAAATTAATTCCCAAACAATAAAAATCATTACCTTAGTTACTATATAATTAATTATATAACTTGACATTGGTAGCCACGTTATAAAGCTTCAGGCTACTTAAAAAACAAAACAGGCCATAAATCCATCCAAATGCTCCCCTGGAGCAATTGATAATACAAATTTTCTAACCATCACAAGTATTGCAACCATAGCAAGTATTGCATTCTATTCGTTAGGGTTTTCTTAAGCTCCTTCAGAAAAATACAAACAAATTAGGAAAAAAAATTATAGCCCTATAATAGAGCACACTTATTACAAAATAAATCTGAAGACAATTTGATATTTTTTCATCTCATTTCAATCCCAGGGGAAAAAAAAAACTAGTAGAAAATCTGGATGCTTGGAAATTATAGTGCTGAGTATTAAAGAAAATCCTGAACAATATAGGTGCTTGAGGAGTTTTAACTTTTAAATCCATGCCTCCAGTCTGGATGCTGTGGTGTTAGAACCACAATCTCTGACAGATACCAAACCACACCCAATAGACCAGTGCACCTAACACAGAAAGCAACCCCTACAACGTGACCACAATACCACAATATAATACATTCTTTCCTGATGTAACTTCAATGGTACAGAGCTGCATATAAACAGTTGCCAAGTGTGAAAGTATGAGAGGAGCGCGCCCCCCCCCCCCCCCCCCCCCGAGCCCCAAGCCAGATAGATTAGTTTGCTTTAAGATACAGGTTTGATTCCCCTTCAGCAGCAGATGAACCTTTGCCATGACCTAAATTAATGTTTTAACAATTGAACCAGAACATAAGGAAAGCAGGCAGCTTCTTCCATCTGACTTCTCAAAGAAGCAAGCAGTTTTAAAAGGTTTTGAAAGAAAGGGTAAAGACAAATCTATTTGTAGCTTTCAGGCTATTAATTCTAAGGATGGAGCTCTCTGAAATCCTGAGTAAAGCACAAAGTCCCCAGGGTGCACCCCAGGTTTGCAAGTGTATTTTTACTAGTTTTAACAAACTCCAAGTACTTTTTTAAAATCCTTCTAATTTTTTTGGCAATCACACTCACCAAGCTTTGCATATAGGACTGATAATTAACTTTGCTAGGCACAGGAAAGGAAAGCACCTTAGGAGCCTAGGCATTATCATAAACCTCCTTAAACACAATTAAGGAACAGCAACACTGGCAATAAGCTTCTCCGTTACAAAACAAAGTGGCGATTCTCACAAAACAGAAAAGAAACAAACTATTTCCAAGAATTGCTAAGACAAAGAAGTCTAAGGCAGAATAAAAAATTAAAAGGACACCTCATACTATCTCTTCATACTGCTCTAGAAACAGCATTCTAGGAAAGAGATGCTGCATGTCAAAACGTGAAAGACAGTAGGAATTCTTCTGGAGCAAACTTTCAAAATTCACCTATTGCAGCTTTGCAATTATTATATTTACCCACAGTTAGCAGATACATGTTTATATCTATTTAAAAGAAAGAACTTTCATCTCCTTTGTCTCAGGACAAACTCTCAACACAAATGTGTCAGATGAGATTGCAAAATATCAGTAAACTAGACTTCACAACTTCCACTCTTCAGCAGACAGGTTACTAGTGCCATTTTCCTGAATTTTTATGCATTTGGAAAACTATGTTCGACAGCCTCCACATTCACAAAATTTATATGAGTTATTAAAATTGTTACTTAATGTGAATAGATGTTCATTTATTAAGATAACTATTCTAATTTTTATAAGAATAGATTAAGTTTATAAGAAAAACAGGACATTTTTATGCAGGCTTCAAGTTTTACTTTAGTTTTCAAGTTTCTCTAAAACTAAACAAAACTTGAAACTAAACTTGAAAGTTACATACAGAGGGAACCTGCCCCAAAGTAGGAATACCAACTGAATAAAGGTTCCATGTCTGTTCCTAGTAAGGCTCCCAATTCAGAAAGTAACTAGCCATACAAGAAGCCAGTGTGAATAACTATTCCAGACTATTTTTCTGTGCAGATTAGGCCTTAAGTTTTTCTATACATGAAGGCATGCTGCATTTTAACATCTGCTAAGCATATGTTCTTTAGGCTGTTAGGACCTCAGGTAGTTTAGTGCCACAGTTATTCAAGTAAGACTGTTTTTGACTATATGCATTTTGAAAAACAAAATTATACTGATATTCTCACGATGTCAAACAAACTTCATTTCAGAATAGTAATAGACTTCAAAAGGAGGTAGACAATTTAAATTGAGAAAAAAGCCCACATTATATTTTTAAAAAATTTGAAACTATGGAAATACTTATATTTCTCAGGCTTCAGCATTTCAGTAGTCCTCTAATTTAGATGAAGCAGGATATGAAAACCCTTTATGCCTCACTTGCTGTTTGTAGTGCCTTGCATGTAAAGAGGTGCAAATATCTATAGTTATCATCTCTGACTCAAATATTGTGGCACTAAGTTTATAAGCATGAAGAACAGAATTCTTCCTTCCTGAAGCTGAAAGAAATTTAAGTAGAGTAATGAAAGAAATCCACAGTGCATCTTTCAGAATATGCTAAGGAATATGCAAACATGATTTGTATCGCATACGATCAGAAAACTTATGACGAGTAGAATTTTAACTTTCTCAGTTACATTTCATTTATTAATGGTACAGTGCAGCAACATTAATTGAAATAAATAGTTATTTGTACATAATACAAAAATATAAACCTTCATAAAGTTCATACTGCACTAGGAATTATGTACTGAATATAAATAATTGATATACAATATTTTATCTTAAATAACATGCATGGATAGGTACACTCAGCCAAATGAATGTAGTTACATTCTCTCTAACTTGAAGACAGACATACAAAGAGCAGTTTTAGTTCACTGTAGCCATACTTCACACTTCAGGTGAGAGTTGTGAGCAAACTAACAGTTTTTCAAGTTTTCCCTTTGCCACCATTCTCTATCCGTGGCACAGTGGCTCAATAGCCAAATCAATTTTGGATAGTAGCATTCATTAGCAGTTACAGAAAAGCGTTACTCAGATAACCAGCTTAAGGCACCATGGTTTCCACAGCAGACACATGAAATCACTGGCAAAGAACAATTTTAAAGGCGGCTATGAGAGTTTAGCTATAATACCATGATAAATGAACATTTATTCTTTAAGTATGTTCTTGATAACATATTTTGCCAACTATTGCTTCTATTACTAGTCCCTCCAAAAAGTAAAATGTAAATAAGATTTTGACACTGTTACAAACTCAAAAATACCTCAGCTCTTTGTACTGGGGGGAAGAAAAGTCCCTTCATCCCTCCATTTTAAAGTGGAAAAAAAAAAAATCTAACTTTCACTCTTGCAAGATAATTATTGTACAGATTTTTAGAATACAGTTTCCAACATATTATACAGTAAAAGCCCACTAAATTGCCTTTTTTTTTTTTTTTTTTTTAAAAAAGATAGCATTTTTAACAGCAGATAATTTTCTTCCTAATATTCTCCTACTAGGAAGGCAAAAGTGTGCTGAAAACATCCAGGCAACAGTTAGGACAAAACTGCCAGCAACTTTGGAGAGTTAAATCTATAAACCTCAGCTACAGAGGTCAAAATGCTGTTTATTCTAAACAGTGCTTATGTAGAAATCACTTCCCTGCCCCCTCAAGATCTGCATTCCTGCTATTGTTGCCATCAACAGAACAGGTGAGCAATTTGTTTGAATGATCTCAAGTTTCTGCTGAAGTCCTACATAGCCAATCAAGACCTTTTCCCTAATAAAGCCCTTTGATACTGGCTAAGAGTTAAAGCAATATGAAGCAGAACTAGAAGCTTGGCATCCTGACAGCACCTGCCACAGGTAAGAACTGGAATGTTACCTTCTCACAACTCTCAAACCTTGGGGGAGAAAAAAAAAAAAAATACAGGTCAGAATGGGATGGGAGGAAATTCTTAAAATTGCACTACACAGATTGTGCATTCCCAAATTGCATGCAACAGTTCTCAGCTACAACTGCAGTTCAGACATATCCACAGAATTGTTTCAGTTTCAGAAAGAGATGCTTCAGCCACATCACAAGCCAGTATCGAGAGAATATGAAGACAAAAATCACTGCAGCTTACCTAGTTTCCCCTCACTAAGTAGAGGATAGAAAAAAATTAAGGAGGAGCAGGGAGGGGGAAAGAAGTAGATTCAGAATCATACATTTAATATATATATTATATATATATATTTCAGAGATATTTTCCTAATTATTATCAACTTTGACAACACACCCTCCATTTATCTGTGCATACCTTCCAGAATCAGAAAGACTATAGTTACATGTAATAAATATTCAGTATCTACTACAGTGTTGATATACTATTCCAAGAATTCCCAAAGGCTTTCACTTGTATACTAACCTAATTGGCCAGCCTAAACCTTGGATCTTACCTGCACTTGGTGCAGAGGGTTGAGGGGATTCTTTCGTGCCTTATATTCTAACTTCAACCTTGAAGTCGGTCATTTCATCACCAGTATGGTGAACAACCCATAGGTTGTCCTCGTCTCTCTGAGGCAAGGATGTATACAACTTTGCCTTTGGTGGCCTTTTCTGCCTTAGGGCCCAAAGAGCAGAAGTCTTGTACTGGTTCTGCTTCTGCATCACTTTAGCCTGAACCTTTACAGTACACCAACTTTCACCCTGTCCTTCATTTCCCGAATTTTAGTGAAACACTTCCTCAGAAGTAAACTATGCAGCTCATACATTGTCATACGTGCAATCAACTAGGCAGAAGTGTCTATCTGATTCCAGTAACTCAGTCAATAAGTAACAGCAATTAGCTCTAATTCAAGTAAACTTACAATAAATAATTTCAATTAAAATGCCAGCTTCCACCACAATGGTTCTATAGCATATCAAAAATAAGAAATACAGTGAATTATTCTTGTTATTGTTACCTAACGATTGGCTTCCTGCACCACAGGTAAATTTTTGACTCAACATTAAAGTTTTCTAAGCTACTAGCTATAATGCAGATGCAAGAATGATGTAAAACTGAGAAAAGAGTTTAGAATAACATTTTGTATGTTAATAACAGACATTCTTCACTTAAGTATTTGACTTTCCGCATCTTGGGAGTGGAAGAGGTCACAATTAACTTTGGTCATGTTCTGCATGTGCTAAGATTGCTAAGCAATTGATAACTTTAGAATTCACAATTACAAGGACCTAAAACAGCCTTCTACTCCTTTTGCATGACAGGTTTAATGATCAGTTAACACAAACAAACTTAAATCACCTTGTATGGTTTTACAGTGTTCGGTTCCAATCTCAATCACCTAAACAGATACGTGACAATTAAGTACATACAAAAGCAGTGCAAAGAAAAGAGCTCCATGAGAAAAAAAATTAATGAGGAAGAGCTTTGCTTAGTGGTTGTTTACTATTTTGCCTTCTGGCGGATGAAAGAAGTTGTCATCTTTGAGTTTAAGATGTTCCGGTAAATCTAGTTGTCTTTTTGCTTCTTCAATGTCTTCCTGAATTGCTGAAATGAGTGCCTCTATAAAAGAGAATTAAGAATAGGGATATTTAAAAGCTGAATTCTGAACACGCACAGCAAGAGAAAATAAAGCATACCATAGAACACTAGAAAACAATCATAAAATCACAATAAAAATTACTACATAGTTCAAAAGGCAGAGTTCTCTGCAAAACAAGTGAGGGTCAGCATTATTACATTCATAATTACATTTTTCACCAAAAGTGTCACGTTTGATTAACATGGACAACAATTTTCCAAGTCTTAGAAGTACACTTTCTAAAGTACAATTTGAAAAAAGAAATCTACAGTAAGTTCTGAAACAAAGACGTTAAAATGCTTTGTTTTTAAATGTCAGTTACATTTTTCACAGTTGTAAGGACTATCCTTTCCTTGTTCCAAATAACATTTTAGAGGAAAAAAAAAAAAAGATATACTTGAAACAGTTTGTGAAATTCTGAGTTGCATTTTAAAAAAAAAAAAAAAAAAAAAAAAAGACTGATGCTTTTATGACATGCTCATGTTTTTAAAAATACCCTTCAGAGGCAACAATACAATTTTTAGACTGAAATAAGTACATACTGTTACACCGAAGTAATTTTTAGGCTGGAATAAGTAAGTATCAAAGATGTGGGTGGGTGGGTGGGTGTGTTTTTTTAATTGAACCAGTTTATACATTAGTAGATTTAACTTACTAAAATGTTTTACTGCCATTTCAATGGTTAAGAGATAAAACAGCTGATTATGAAGAGAGAGACAGTGATGACACAGTACTTCCAATACATAAGAAAAAGACAAATAAGAGACTGGTTTAAGGGGCATCTGCAATACTGACCTAAAGAATCAAAGTTTTTTTCCGGTCGAATATATCCTGTAATGACTATACTAAGAATTTCTCCATAAAAGTCTTCTTTGAAAGTGTGGATTATGTGCGTTTCCTAAAGGAAGGGAAATAAAGTTGCATTTATTATGAGGAATTTTGAGTTTATTTTCCTTGTTGCAAGGGTGCTCAGCTAGTATCCCTAATTCAAATTCTCCCCAATGTGGACCAAGAAAAAAATGAGACACTTAGTTAAACATGTATTATGCAAGATTAATAGGCTAGGTCTTTTGCTTATGTTAAGAGAGAAAATTGCTTATGTTAGCAGAGAGAATTGTACTTTGCATGCAATATAAGAAAAATTGTTCACTTAAGAGTGTTCCAATACTCAAAATAAATAAAAAAAAAAGTGATTCTCAAGAAGAAACACTTCACCGCCACTTATCTCAGAGGTATGATTTCCAGGGCAGCAAATTACAAACAAAACATAGATTTATTCAATCATTAAGTTGATGAGTCCAAATAACTGTAATGATTTTGATTGAAATAGCTGGTTTAAGGAGCGCTTTTATAACTAGAACATGTTGGAATGGAATGAGAAAAATTCTAAAAGGAGTGAAGGCAGCTATCTTAGAGACAGAAATTCATGCCCAAATAAAAGGGTTTCCAAGTATCAACAATTAAAACAGAGTTCTGCAAGACTCAGGAAAAGCACCAGAACCTGATAGCAAGAAAAACACAGCTGTCACAGCTCAGGATTTTAACGCCTCTGTCCTGTTATCATTTACTTTTGGATATTGGTTCTGTATATCAAGCCACAGCATCACATACATGCGTTCCATCATTTCAGAGAAGAATCAATGAAAAAGCATTACAAATTAAGACGCCCCAATACCTCTTATTTTAAATGTAGATGACAGATTGTAGAGTATGGAAAAACTAGTGTGTTCCAGTTCATTCTAGGGCTCTTATAACCAATAAATTCAATATAACTATATAAACATAAGCTTAATAGATATCAGAACCATAAGCAACCATTTCAGAAATAAAATTGAGTTTTTATTTGAGGAGTATTCATTTAATGATCAAAGAAGAAGAAAATACATTTTATTCACCTATGGCTGCATGTTTTCTGCCTACTGAGACTCGACTCTTCAGAATACAAACATGAGATGGATACCAAACATTTCTAACAGCAAATGGGATTTCTAGATCGTCTTTATGGATCAGATTCTGCTCACCTTACTCAAAAGTAAGCGTTTGGCTCATTTAGTATAATCAAAGTACCACACAAAGCAAGATTCTTACCACTGATTTCTTAATATTCTTATAGAAAGGATTCCATCCTATGCTCAAAACCATTTTATGCACATCTCCATTTCCAACACAGGCCCATCCATAGTATATACCAGTAGAGATATCAGATGGAAAGCTTTCGACTACTTGCTCAGAAAAGTTAGCTGCAAAAATTTTAGAAAGTGTACATTTGTAAGTCAAAGGCATCACAGCATTTTCAAACACTTAAAAGCCAAGATCTGCCTATATGCTATTTACAAACAGAACACTGATGATGATCATAATGATACAATGTGCTATTTGGTAAACTGTAAACTACAAAACAGCATCACAGAACATAATCCCTGTGGTAATACCAGAGCTACCATCTCTCCTACCTGTACTATTTTATGGTTATATGCATTCTATACTACAGTTAAAATTAACAAACTGAGGTAAGATATCCAGTCTGAATGCATTTCACTATTAGGATGTTTTCTACAGCTCTAATATAGTCAAAGAGGAGAGAATCAAGTTTCTTCTGCACTACAGAGCATCATCTTAAAATTATTTAAGTGTTAGTAAAATAATTATTTACTAAACTATGCAAAAATAAAGTTATGATTGTAGTCACCAGTCATGAATGTTTATACACCTTGCCTTTCAGAGTATCTATATTTGGGGATTTCTGTGTTTTTTGTTTTTAAGAAAACTATGCATCTAAGGTAAAGTAAGTTCTTTTCTGACTGAGGGAAATGAACCGAAGCTTCTCCAAAAACAACTATCCTACTTTAGCTTCTTACATGCATAGATTTATTCATGCAAGGTTTCTAGCTGATTTGATAGAATTTATAGTTTAGTTAATCTTTATCCTAGATCGCAAGCAGTAACAACTTCTCTCCCACACTTCCTGATATCAATAAGACATTTATATGCAATCAAGAGAAAAATATTGAATTTGTATTAACAGATGTTGTTACATATCCAGTACCTTAACACTTGTCTTAGGAGGTTTTCTTTTCTACTAGGAGATACAACATGCCTGCTAACTGCAATAGCACTTTAAAAGAAGCTGAAATTCATTTGAATTACACTTCTAGCTGTATTTAGACAAGTGAAACAGAGAAGGGCAATGGGAAAGTACACTTCTTTTTTTAGGTCAGTTCCAGCTGCTCTGCTTTTTAGCCTCTGCATTATTCCCTTTGCAACCCCTGTACAGCTATTCCTAATGCCTTTCTTGTCCTAAGCCAAGGCATGACAAGTTTACGAGAATGGGTATTTCCAAACTTCCACATTACAACACAGGGCAGGTGATCACTTCTCAGCATCCCACATATCATCATGATCATCATCAGACGATTTAACTAACAAAAAGAGAGAAAGAAAACATTAAGTAGAAGGGTGGAAAGTAACACAAAAGAGGGAACAAAACTATAAGCATTAAAAAAAAAGCCATCAGGGAAAAAAAGGCTAATCCTGAGAAAGAGCTAAGACTATTTATAGAAAGCGCAAGTCATGCCGTTAGCACAATTGTGCAAGGCTGCCAGCCGTCTCCAGAGTTTACGAGGAAGTTCACTCCACTTCACCGCGCAGACGTTAGCTCGCCTCCAGCAGCCAAGGCCCCGCACTCGTCACCCAGCAGCAGAGTTCGGCGCGGCGGCGGCGGCCGGCCCCCTGAGGAGGGCCTCCCTCGGGCGGCCTCCGCACCGCGGGCTCCCAAAGCCCAACCCCAGCGGGGCCGCGCCCGCTGAAGCACGTCAAGCGCCTGCAGGTCGGCCCCCTCGCACCGAGGCCAGAGGGGCCGAGCCCAGCCCTCGGGAGCCCCCGCGCCGCTCACCTGTGGGGATGCCCAGCTCCTTGGACCCCCTGCCGAAGCCCTTCACCACCTCGCCGCGGCAGAAGTAGGGGAGGTGCCTCATAGCGGCAGGATGACGGCGGCGACCGTTGGGGCCGGAGCGGGCGGCACGCGCACAGCGACCGAGCACGAGGAGCTCCCGGCCCGCAGCCGAGCCAGGCGCAGCACACCTGCAGCGCTGCTTCCTAGCCGCCGCGCAACGCTCACTTCCGCCTCGCCCCAGGCACCACCAAGAGGTGAGGGGGGGGGGGCACTACCCGGAGAGCTCCGGCTTCCAGTTCGTAGCACTCTCAGGCAGACACCGACCTCCCCTCAAGAATGAGCTCGCCCACGCTCTCGCTCTCCCCCCGCCTCCCTCCCTGGCGGCGGGGGTTTGTGCGCACGCGCAATCACGCCCCATAGCAACGGGGGAACGGCGGCCATTACTGAGGCGGCGCTCGGTTCGGATGGCTGGTGCTGCTCGGGCGCGCCGGCTCCTCGGAGAAAAGGGGCGCCCCCCGTCGCCGCCGTCTGACGCTCGTGCTGTCAGGGGGCCGGTGCCCCGCTCCTTCCCCTGCGCCCCGCTCTGTTGTGGCCGCGAGCCGCGGCGCCTGGGCCCAGCTGAGGCGGGCGGCCATTGGCCCGGCGGGCGCGTGTGGCGGTGTCCCTGCCCCCTGGCAAAGGCTGCGAAAGTTCCCTCTGTGCCCTGCTGGGATTCAGCGCCAAGAGAAGAATGGGCTCTTTGAAATACTCTGCTATTTTTTTTCCCTGTTCTTACACATTGCGGGCCGCGGTAGTCGAAGCAGATCTAGTCAGTTTTGTCAGTTGCCACACATTGCTTTCCTTTTTTAACCTTTTTTAATGTTAAGGGTTACATCTTGCATGATGCACCCGTGCAGGAAAACTTACTAAACAAAAGTCATTTTTAATCCGCTGTGATTTGTCATCCCACTCAAAGTCCTTTTATGTCATTGATCCTGGCCATGCAGGGATTTCCTTCAGAAAAATGCATCAAGATGGAAACACTAATCTTGTATTCTCCATATATACTTAAAGGAAAATGAAAGGCTGCTTTGCATTTCCCTTCTTTCATTTCTTGTTTCCAGGTGCTTTTCAAGTTGTAACAGTGTTTCTAAATCTCTTTAACACAGTCAGCTTACTAGCAATCTTTTTTATGGGCCTGATCCTGCTCAAATAAATTGAGTTTGCAAGTGTGCCATTCAAAATAGCAGTATTAAGTGTGATAAATCTGCATATTCAGTCTTCAGTACATAGCAGACAGACAAAAGTATATATGCCGAGTTCTGGGGGTCTCATTCAGGACTCTATAGTGCGTGTAAGGTTATTTATATATAAACATATATCTTGAAATACTGCCAAAGTCCTTGAACTGCATTTCCAATCATTTCCAATTATTCTTCTGTAGAACTGAGTTGCCAGTTTTACCAATTTGATATAACTAGTTACAAAAATGTTTCAGGAGTTACCTTCTAATTTTATTAGCTAATTTTTTAATGGGGAAAAGCAGTCTACGTACCTATGACTTGTGCTCAGATCTAGTTGCGAGCCAGGTTGCTGTGAACCCTGACTCGTTTTAATTATGGGAGCTGTCTTGAGAAACTGATTGATATGTCATACCACAAAACACTGACTGCAGTCAGTTCATGGGAGTGGTGGACAGAAATTATTTTATAGGATAAGGCCAAAGTCATTAAAAAGCATGA
This sequence comes from Dromaius novaehollandiae, assembly GCF_036370855.1. NCBI lineage: Eukaryota > Metazoa > Chordata > Aves > Casuariiformes > Dromaiidae > Dromaius > Dromaius novaehollandiae. The sequence continues at coordinate 11,713,027 of NC_088130.1, read as the reverse complement.
TTTCTACTCCAAATTTATCCTCTTCCTTTTTCTTGTTTCTCTAATCCCAGTTCCCCACCATCCTTTTTATACTAACATCATTTTAATTTATTACTTCATTTTGTGTAACTTTGACTGAGTTCCAGAATCATTATTTATGTAACTGCAGTTGAACAGAATACCATGGTGGTAATATATTTAAAAGAAGGAAAAATGGGGAAAATATCTCTAAATGCAGTATTGCTTTATACATTCTGTTCTGCCATCTGACAGCGTGTATAATGCAATGTTTAAAACAGTGTTTTCTAGTGAGTGATACTTGTTAACAGAACTATCTTGGACATTACCTGAAGTTGTTACTTAGTTGCCTAACTTATAGCAGAACATAAGAGCAGACAGTGAGACCCACTCTCTATTGGAATTTTTAGTTTATTTCAGCTAAAGAGCAACAACAAAAACATGAAGCAGATACTTTTATGTTGTTCAGAATGTTTCTCCCTGCTCGTAATGAGTTATCCATCTACTTATGATTTGTATTAAGTAGGTGTATATTTGTGTTCTTGTCTTCTATTTTTTTAAATGAATAAATCTTTTCAGAATACATTTTGATGTTCTTGTGATATCCACAAGATGGCATGCAATCTCTTCTTTTTCAGTATCTGCAGGTTTGGGCATAGGATTTACAGTCTCAGAACAGAGCTTGAGAAATATTAAGTCAAGGAAGTATTTGTTTGAGAACTATATGGTAAGTAATTTCACAGAAGTCTAACTAATGACTGGTATCTCATTCTGTCAAGTAGTTGTAATGTTAGTCCTTTCAGTCTTTGTGATGGATTGCTGTGATCTTACTAAAACTTAACCCACCCTTGATATCAGACATCTTTTTTTTTTTTGTTATTAATTGTACCTGGCTCAGATTGGAGGGGAGATTTTGCATAAGTAGAATTTAATTATCTGTTTTGAAATTTAGTAGAGTTGGTAGGCCATTATTGTCAGTGAAAAGTTTTAAATATTTTTCTAGTATACATAAAACCATAGAAACCAGAACACCAAAAACAGAGTAGGTATTGTGTCATCTGTGCAGGCCCTGTGTCAGGTTACCCAATCCACTGTGGTCCAATATTTAATGTAATGGGGGAACATACTTCATTCATCTTGTTTTGTAATAAAGCATATGGCATGTATCACATCACAACTTCAGGCCAGAGCCCTTGTCTCCTGCTGTCATATTGTAAATGAATGCCTTCCTAAGCACAGCTTAAGGTGAGATCAGGAATATCTTGTTTTCTGTATGTAAAGGCTGGGAAAAATAGCAATTAAATGTCTTGTTGATACTAGGATATTTTAGGGTTGTCCTGACCAAGCTGGAAAGTCTGGTTATACTGGGCTCTACTGAAATATTCAGGAGGTGACTGAGAGAAAAGGGAGGCATGTAATAAAACCAGTAGCATTTTAACTAGCTCCTTGTAGTTTCTGTAGCTGCCATGACAAAACTCTCATTGATTCAGGAGTTCATTCCAAGGACACTCTGGCACTCCTTACTTTCAGTAGGCTGAAACCAGGTGATGAAATCAAGAGTACAAAGACATATACAAAACAGTCTTGCCAGAAGCTTGCCTAATAACACACCTGCTTTGAAAGTATTTTTCTGTATTTTGGTCTGAAATAGCAAAACAGGAGCTCGGCGCTTTTTTTTCTGTTTTTTCTTTTTTTTTTTTTTTTTGACAGTCTAAAGTTTTGTTCCATTTGAAAGGACCATGTTATGCTAGAAGAAATAACTGCAGATTCATAATGTGATCACTAACAAGACTGTACTACATTATGTTGAAGCAACGAGTACTATGAACATCAGCATACCAAAGCATAGCTGATTAGCTTCCGATAATTTCAGAAAATTCTAGCATCTACCATTTGCATGATACTAAATAGTGTATGACAGACAATGCCTGTTTGATTACTTATGAGTGCAATTCAGACATCGCACGAAGATAAACTAAAGTTGTAGTGCTTGATACTTTTTGAAAGCTTATATCAATGTGTTCAAAAGTTGCCCTTAGCTTTTGAAACACTATTTCTCTTCTCTCTAGTGCCTTTTTCCACCCTATATCTTCAACTGGCTCCATGAAATATGCACGGCCCCTCTTTCAACTAACTAAACTGCTTCCCTTTGTCTCTGCACAGCATAGTATTATGCTATGTAGACATACTTTATGATTAACACTTATAATTCTCTATATTCTAAATCTACACATAGGCTTTCTTCCAAAGAACTTTTAAAAGGATTTTGCAGCCCTCCCAATTTGTCCCTCTTCCAAGAATGGTTGAATAGGTGCCTCAGTTAAATAATAACTGTGTGATCTAACTGTGTGATCTCAGCCTCATTAGGCTGAATCATAACAATGGCAATTTGAATGTCAATGTTGTATATCACACATGTTTTCCCAGACACAGGTGACCCAGATTAAAGTGATGGTGTCCAGTATAACACACATTTTCTATGAGCATTATAAAAGCAATTCAAAACTTTGAACATTTAGATTTCCAATCAACTACAAACAGAAAGATATATTGCAGCCTGATTAATGGTTTGACACAATCTTCCTACTTTCCTACCCACAAAGACTTTGGTAGCACAAGAGATGAGAAGTTTAATATGCCATGACATCTTGGGCAGCTTCCACCCCTAAACATGGCTGAATTAGATTCTCATGTGTTTGAGAGTCCATGTTCCAAAATATCTTGAATTTTGCAACAAGTGGCACAGACTGCCAATATGAATCCCAGAATGAAATGGAGAAGAGCAAGACTGCAGGGATCTCAGTGAAGTACATTGGGAGATATTTAATGAGTCGTCAGGAGCTGTGCAATGCCTTGTGGATGAATAGGCAGTAGGGAATTTGGAGGTTAGTGTGAAGATATTTCTGATCAGTATTCCTGCAGAAAAGGCACATGAGGAGGGAGGGATAATGGGTTAGGGGAGGCAGTAAGCTCAGATCTATTAAGAAAACCACAGGCAAATACAGCTGGATGGACAATGGATTTTTCAGCTCATTGAATGTAACAAAAAACAGAAATAACTTCATTTCAGATTTTGATGAGTCTGAATCATTTCTGATTCTGATGAATTGGAAAGCAAAAAAATTAAATACCCAAATGTTTAAATTTTAATAAACTTTTCTGGCCTGGAACTTACTACTGTTTGGCTTCTAATTCCTACTTTTTGCTGCAAAGAAAGGCAGGCAAAGATGCGTAAGACTTACATAATAGGGCAGTATCTCTTGGCAAAGAACCTGTTAGAAGGGAGGAAGCTTAAATGGGAATGAGTATGGAGATAAAAGCACCAGATATTTGATGCTTGTGACACCACTTCACAAGTCTGGAAACACCTTTTAAATTAAGTAAGCTGTCTTACTTATAAAGTAAGCCAGCTTGTCAAAACTGTCTGTCTTTACCATGAAAACTAGCACAATGACTAAAGGCAGAAAAAATTAAATCAGTGACCACTGGACTCATTTATGGAAGTCATACTCAGAAGTGCTGGGAAGAACAAATCCTCTCCCCAAACCACAAGACCCTTATTGCCCCAGTGGTAGATTTGCCTTTTTTATATCCAGGAATTGCCTGCAGAGGACCTCATCTCTATTCTCATTATGGAAAGTTGAAGAAAGGCCATGTTCATTTCCAGACTACAGGGGAGAAAGCTTTTTTGCTTGTGTAATGCCATTGGAAAGAGAAGATGAACGTGGTCATGCTCGTGACTCACACTGCAGGGAAGAGCTAACAAACAAAATGGCCACAATATTTTTTTTTTGGCTGGCTCATTACTAGTTGTTAAGATCATTCTCTTCCTACCTTCCCTGGGCTGTGCCTTGGTATGATAAGCAGGCCTTTAGCAAGGTGTTGGAAAAAAAGGGTTGCCGTTTCAGCCCTGTTCACACACTAAGCAATGACTGAGCAAACAGAAAAGATTCTGATTATATTTTCTCATTGTTAAAAGGAACCTGGAATTTGTGCTACACCTGTCATCGCTGATATGCCATGCTGGCTCCCAAGCACATGCAGACCATTCCTGCATTTATTGCAGCACTACCATCTATATAGGTAAATCGCTCTTTCACTTAGCAATCTTCTTTCTGAAGAGGGTTGCTGCCTTTTGAAGACAAAACCCTAATCATCACTCCTGTGCAAACAAACCCTTCTTGACGCATCCTATTTATCTTTAGTCATGTGTTTTCTTAATACAGGAATATTTGCATAACAATTGCAGAAGGTGTAGCCATAATTTCCACTCTTGACTTTTGAGCTACCTTCCAGTTATTGTACACACGACTGTAGTTCCCACAAGCAGCCTGCACCAGGCCATCCATGCTGGCACAGGGGTTACCCAGCTCCTACCACATCACTCTCCGCCTCTAGGGAAAGACTGCCGTCACCTAGCCTTGCCAGTAAACTTGGCCTGGTGCTGCCCTACCCATCTGCAGAATAGCCTCCATGCTCAAGCCAAAGCCATATATACAAAAGACATGTATAAAAAAGGAAACCAGAATTAATACAAGATTGCTTTCTCTTATTTTTTTGGGGGGGGTGAAGAAATAAAATCCTAAAATTAAAAGGGGAAGAAAAAATTGTGACCCTGCCTCTAGTGATTCTTCCAAAATTATTTCCTTCCAGCAATGACACAGCACAGACAGCAGCAATACTGGTTCCATAAGCATGAACAGTTTAATAAACCAGATGCAGTGTAAAACCACATTCTGTTCAGCATACATGGATTTAAACAATTAAAGGCTTAAACAAGGCGCGTTTCCTCCAAGGTTATTTCTTCCCCCCATGGACTAGGAAGCAATATTTAGAAACAATGAGCAAAAGAAAGAAGTTATTTTTCTTCACTCAGTTCTTCTCAAATCATTTCCTACCCCAATGTAAAACCAAGCACAACTACAACATGTGCTATCTAACTGCAGAAACACACAAATATGAAAGGACAAAGGTTGTTCCTAGGGTCAGGGGCTGCTAACAAAGAACAACAGTTATTCTATCCATGTGTTTCCTGGTCTTTTTGCAACCGATCATGCATTTAGGGTTTGCATCCTGTGATAAGCAATTACCAACCATACCAGTAAAGAAGGTATTAAAGAAGAAAGTAGCCCTATTGCAATACTTAGGATTGATGTGTTAAACCAGATTCACTTCTTCATGTAATTCCTTCCGACTCTCATAGGAGTTCAAACCCTTTCATCATATTTTCTTTCTCCTTTCCTTCCAATTTCTTTGACTTTTTACTCAGCACTGTACAACACTGTATTGTATTAGTGTATAAATTCGGTAATGATGCATATGCCGAGGAGTTGGATCTGGTGACATGGGACTAGATGCAGGACTGCCAATGAGCAGAATATGTCCTTTGGCTCAAGCATGATGTCTGGTAGATTATATTCCTACTTGGAAGATGTATTAAATAGCTTTTTGTAACTGGGATATGAGTCTTATTCCATCCCCTCCCGCATCACCAATTTGTCTAGCAGGGCTCCTTCAAGCACGGGCATTTGCATTGTCTTCCACCCTAAATGCGACTGGGTGGTTTCCAGTGAATCCAGCTTGCGAGATCCTTGCTGGAGGCTAGGAGCTGACTGCTGGCAGGGTAATATGGAGGAGCTAACTCACGTGTCATGTGTGAGCTCTGACAGATCTGCTCTCCAAGCTGCTGCTGGGTCATTTCCTGTCACCCGAGGAGAAGCAGGACTTGGGCAGTCTGGATAGTGTGCTATCCCTTTAGTTCTCCCAGTTAAGCCACTTCCAGCTGAATTAAACCAGTGACTTTTTTGCTCTCTGGGAGTTATAATTAACAATCACTTCCTTCCCAGAAACAAAACAAAAAAAATTCAGTACGGTGATCTCTTATTCCATGTAGTCTTGAGCCATGGAGGCTCATCTAATTCAGTACTAGACTCAAATACAGTTGTTCTGTCCAGTTTTTCCACATTATTAGTATTGCTGTTTCATGCACTTGGATTGTTGATTTTTCCCCAAACTATTTATCTTGACAAAGAAGTATTAGCTGGAACCCATGGTTTGTGCTACAAGACAAGTTGAGCAGAAGGGTCTGTTAAGCCTACTCTAACTTACAGAGCTAACTATCCCCAGAAACTCAGTTTTTCATAGCCATCATTAATGCAGTATCAGATAGGTTTAATAAAGAGGTGTATTTTGTTTGTTGTTTGTTACCTAAAGATGAATCAGAGGTTAGTAAATGCCATTGTGAATTTTGGGCAACGTCATACCGAGAATGTACAAAGGTTGAACAGATATTTTGAGGTATTGCAAAATATCTATTCATATATAAAAAAGGACATAATATTCTGAAGTGCTTTCAATAATCCTTCACTTCCTTCTTTGACAGAAAGAAAAACTAATCTGTTTAGTTTTCAGACTGATATCTTTTCACATCAGACAAGCAACTCTAGCATGCATTACCTGCCTCTAGGATTAAGTAATAAGTAATAAATAATAGAAGAGGGAGCATTAAAACTCTTTTTAGAGAATATCAAAAAAAAAAAAAAGAGCAAACTGCTTTTTTCCTCTTCTTTTAAGGGGAAATCAAGCCACAGAATAGAAGCTGCAAAAAGGTCAGTTTTTGAAGTACACGCTTGTTTTCATGCTAAAGAGATAATATGCTCCTATTGCCCATAGCAAACCTGTTAACTAGAATTCAAGTTTCTGAATCCGTTGCCTTTTGGAGGAAATATATACCAAATGATTCAAAAGTTCAATATACTCTGAAAAATCTTTGACGTGGAGCTGTGAAAGAACACATGCCAACAGTCAACTGCACCTGTGCTTTTGCTAGCCTACCATCTGTACCAAGAGTGAATGGGAGACACCAAACTTAATAGTATCACTAACATTGAGCAAAACTTGCACCATGAGGTGTTCTTACTGGATTGGGTAAGGCCACAAATTGTGACTCTAAACCTTATGTATGCAAAGTCTCAGCCCAATGTGCTAGTTAATAAGGTCATGGGCTTACGTACTACTGAGGTGAAACTAGATACAGTGGTACCGACAAGCCCACACAGTCACATTCGTGCCTTATTTATGAGCACTGTCCTAAGATTGATGTTGGGTTTTGTTTTTTTTAATTTGACCTTTCGGAGGATTAAAAGTATAAGCTGGGTATTGGGGACTGATGTGGAGAGCAAGCTGCCAGGGAAAGGCTTATAATGCACAGGGATGAACGCAGAAGTTCAAGGTAGATCAGTACTTCTTACAAAGCAGAGTTCAGCTTGGACTATAGCATCCCGGACTATAGCATTCCTTCCTGCTGTGCAGGAATTTAATCAACTGCTCTAACCACTTTTGTTTTAGCTTTCTCATATACTTGTGCCAAGGACATGGATTAGTGTACTAAGAGAGGAAAGGCTAACAAAAGACAATTGTTTACCTGAGCACTCAAAAATGCTGCCAGGTTGGTATCAAATTGTTTATGCTGGTTGACTAGTTTTTGAATGAATTTCAATGCTATGTTTAAACAAAGAGAAGTGAATGTCAATATAGAATTGAAGGCTCTTTCCATTGCAGTCCTTAGAATATTGCTAAATTAGATAAAAGTCATCTACTACTTTCTTGGCAAGTACTTCTGCCAAATATATCCATATCTGACAGTCCCACTGTCCATAGTTTTTGATAAATTCATAAAACATATCCTGAATACATTCACAGCAGTCTCACTTGCCCAGGAACATTTGAGCGATCATGAAGGATTTATGATCAGTTCTCAGTCAACACTAGAACAAGTTAAATGATTTGAAACAAAGCTGTCTTCAATGGACATCCCTAAGAAGTTGATCTAACAGGTTGCTTAAACATCAGGCCAAATTCCGATCTCAGTTGCCTCAGTTTAAATCCCTATTAGATTTTTTTAAATCAATTGAATTATAATGGTTTAAATTAAAATAAATGACAATAGAGTCTTACTCTATACTTTTCTTCTTCACAGTATACTGAAATCCCATCAGTTTTACAAATACCTATGTGGGCTAGCTGTGAGTGTATATGTTTGCCAGAAATATGGATTATATTCTATTCTAAATTAGTGGAATATCCCTTTCAAATTTTTTCTTTGAAATTTTTAGGAATTCAGATTTTAAGGTAATTATTTCCTATGCAGTATTTAGTTGTCATTTTATATGCAAAGAAGGAGTATAGCTTTTGAGAGTGATTTTTTATTCAAGGAATTTTTAATCCTGAACTGATTTCTGAAGAATCATGTCTGATACAGAAAAGCAAAAGGTTCTCTAGTTTGATCTTCCTTCATCATCAGAAAGCCTCAGCATATTCCAATGAAGCACTAAGCAATATAATTAACATCTACCACTTCATCTTTTTTTATGTGCCTCTTCAGGAGTAGCACATGCAATGCAATGTTTTGCTGTGGTAGGAATGAGGGTAATTGTTTTCTTTTTTAGTTTGGCTTGAATATAACTGTTGCCATGAATTCATAGAAGAGAGGAGAAACAGGACCAAAGTCTTGTGGTTTGTTCTTTATTTCTGTGAGAACATCAAGCCAGTTTCCCAGAAATTTTTGTCCGTCCATAGATTAATTTTTCCTTAGTATAAAAAGTTGCAGCATTATGCCAAAGGAACAAAACAGTCATCACTGGACTTCGTTATGACCTTTAGGTAAAGTTTTGTGTGTTCTGGGCCCAGGCCATAAAATAGCCTTGAACATATTTGGTTTGAGATATTATTATTACATAGAAGGTGGCTGAAGGAAGCAAAGGTTGCAAAAGGTTTGGGCAGTCAGGTTAGTAATATCTGTGCAAAATGTTTAGTCAGTAAACCTTAAAGCACTTCACTGAATTTCTTCCTTTATTTCAGTCAGAAACTACAGATATGAGAAAATTTATATATCAGGTAATTTTTCTGCTTAGAAAAAATATTTATGCTCTTCTATTATAAAGAACATCTTGGAAAGGCACCGCTTCAACTGCATCACTATAAAGGCTTCTTCCTATTTGCTTAGTAAGAGCAATATTTCGGACTGAGATAACATCATTCATTTCTTATTCTTTTTCTGGTTTCGTGCTAGAAAATTACAGGCTACAGGTCTTTTCACACTACAGCTTTTTCAGTTCAGACTATGGAAAGAACAGTGATTTGCTGGAATGATTTTTCTCTATCATATCTAGTTATAGGGCTACATCCTGTTGGTGTCTGCCTGAATAGAGAGATTCTTAGCATCACACCTGCTTATGGTCTGCCCCTTCCTTACTCAAGAAAACACAGAGAAGAAAACACTGTCTGAGACTACTGGACATTTTCTTGGTAATTAAAACCAAGTCTATTCATATCCAGTTCTGGTTTAAACCCTTTCTGTGAACACTATCCTGAGGTACAGACTGCTGCCACAATGACAGATCAAACTGCTTCAAGAGTAAACAGGATGTCTAATATATGGTGTAAATGAAAATATGTCAGCCAGGAAGCTTTTGTGCAGGACAGAGGAGTTTTCTTGAGGATGCGATTCAAATCTTCCTTCAAATCTTGAGCTATTAAAGTTTGATGGTGAGAGCACTGAGAGCAGGAAATGAAACACTTTCTTTCTCACAAGCTTCTTACTCATAACGTATCATCAAGGGGCAAATTCTTATGGTTTTTTTGAATACTTAGCTCTGCCTCAAAAGGTCACCACCTATGAACACTGCATGATAAGAGTGGGCATAGGAAAATTTAAAAAAAAAAAAGCAACAGAAAGGAAAGCATCACAGAGAAACAACTAAACTTTGAAGAGATCAAGCAGATATTTTATCCCTTATGAAGGGTCAATGGAGCTGCTGGAAAGAAATGGAGACAATAGTTGTTTTTTCATATTTCTAGATATTGATGTTTACTTCATAATTGAAGCTTAGGCGATAATATACAGTTATCACATATATACAGTTATGTACAAAAGAAACGTGCTAAGTACTGTTGACCTGTAAAGAATTAAACTGTTAAGAGGCATCAGTCATGTATGAAGAGGAAACTTCTGAAGCCCTTACAAGTGATTTGCATTGTATACAAGTCTTAGGGAACCTCTTGTTCAGCATCTGTCTTTGACAGAGCTAAGACACTCGAACCTGAACAAAATGTCTCCATAGAATCCATATTTAAACTTAGAATAAAAAAGGAGTGCTAAGTTGCCAAATATAAATAGGCCAGCCTATAATTAGGACCCCATTTTAACCTTGGGGGCAGAACAATAATGGACTACATTACCAAACCACAAACCCATGGGAATGTAAAGAAACAAGACAGATTTGAGACTTAAGTCTGCAAAATTCAATCTGATGAGGTTGGAAAAGACAGCCTGAAAGACTATATAAAGTGTGGAATAAAATACAGATCCAAGCACTATCTGTCCTTTTGATAAAGATACTACATTTCCAAGAACTTAAGCCAGATGACAAAGCCTGCAGGCAAAGAGGAAATCCCTAAAAAAAAAGGAAAGTATACCCATGCCATACAGTATGCCAGTACTGATTCAAGAAATGGTTCAGCAGACAGTTCTATCTAGTGCTGTGAATAAAGCCCTTATTATTTATATGGTCCAACTTATATGATTATATGGTGTCTAAATTTACAGCAAAGTCACAGACAGGTAACAATCAGATCACACACTGAGGAACAACTCTTATTACCAGGTCACATGTATTAAATGTACAAGTAAAATACAACCTAGGAAATACACAGATCACAGTCTCCTTAGGGAATGGCATATCTAGTCCAGTACTGGAAAATATCAGTCAATATACATTATTCAAAGTTGATGCAGTAGAACAAACTCCCACAGGAATGCCTGAAAATTCATATTTCTGTCGTTTCTTATGAATCACATATAGTGTACTTTTAAGAAAGTGGTGTACAGGGAGACTGAGTGGCCCAGAGGGACAGCTGGACATCCTGTTTCCAGTTGAGCAAATGCTGGTAAAAAATAGGTGACCTCTGAAAAATATTCAGCTGATCCCTGCTAACGGAGCAACCTTGCTATAAAAGACAAACACAAAGATTATGTATGGAGAAAGCATAACGGAATGAAAAAATAACAGAAATACTGCCAATTTCACAGAAATATGAGAAAGTGTCACAAAGAAAGTGATAAGGTGAAATTCTGAGTAGGTGTTGAAAGCTTGGTTAGGAAGGAGCAAAGTAAAGACAAGAGTCTAATGCTATACGCATAAATACACATGCAAAGGAAACAGGTGTGTGGTTCAGAACTGGCATTACTTTGTTTGGATATGCCGGGAAAAAAAGGTTGATATTGAATTCTTTTTCTTTCTTTCTAAAAGTAAAAACATTGGAGAATATAGCACAAAATCCTATTAGCTAGATATGTCATACCAACAACCCAGAAAGCTGCAGTACCTGCAAAATGCAAATAGGAAAGTTAGAACCACACTACCAGTTTATGCAACTACTGATGGTAAAACACTGTCACTGTAAAAATCTTAGAACTATATCAAAGATGCTGCTCATACAATAAAGGATCACATGAATTTGGACATTCATAATGGAAAGGAAATGTGTGTGTATCTAGGAAAACAACATAAGAGGCAGTGAAATAGTTTATTGTGAAGTTATTCTTCACTGCTATGACAACTAAACAACAGCCCACCTTCAACAAAAGGAGGGAAGAAGAAATGAGACTCAAATTTAGATTATGAAAAAGGGGGCTCTGAAACAGTCAAGGGATGATAGAAAATCAAAGGAAAGGCTTGAGCAGGGCATTGCAGAGGCAAAGTCTGCAGTCTTTCAGGAGCCTGAACTCAGATCACCTTAAAGACTAGTGAGATGGGGCTGCAAAATTCCTGAAATCCTTCAAGAGTGTAGGGATGAAAGGAAACCAACTCAGACATTAACGCAGAACTCCTGGTGAATGCATACATATATATGCATATATATACACACACACACACAAAATATTGTTATTTGTTTATTTTTACTTTGGGAGAGGGCACTTTTTAGGACAACTGGTACTTATAGTAACTAAAACTTGGAAAAGTTTGAAAGGTTGAAATTAGTATAAATTGTTAGTGTCTCCGCTCAGTGTCTCAGGAGGAGCTTGACTGATGCACCTCATGGTTTAGGTTTCCTGTGGTTAAAATACAGGCTTTGCCTAGGCTGTACCAGAAGCTTCTTTCATCACTGCTGCTGGAGAAGACAGCGCGAGGAGGAGTCCTTGGTTTCCCAGGCAGACATGTTAATGCCGGGCATGCTTCTCACCTCTTCAGTGCAATCAGCAAGTCGGGCCTTTTAACGGGATAAGAGTAACAGAAAATAATCTAAGTGGCACAATGAGAGGCCCCTAATTTATCCGGTATATGCTTTACAGTTAATTTTGGCAACTGCAGTCCATTCCATTTCTATTTTCAGTTCTGTAATTAGGACTCGCTGCCAACCAGCCTCTTGGAAGGAGCTTGTCCCAGGGTGGCCTTGAAGTATAGCAATTTGTGTAAACGCACAATGGGTAAAATGAAAGACTAGTTCCAATGTACTGCAAATACTCTGAAAAGGAAAATTTGACCTTCCCTTATTAACTCTAGCCATGAGCTGTGCTCATCCCTGCAATTAAGCACTCATCCATTTCACATGCCTTTTTGTTCAAAAAAGAAACATGCTACAATGTACTTGAGGTGTATTTTCTTAGGCAAGCTGGAGTGTAAGAGTCTTCCTTCTGTCATACAGCATTTTGCGTTAAAATGATTTTTACAGGTATGGTCACTTTCAGACCTCTTTTTTCACACAGCATGTTTGCAATTCAGGCAGATACCCCTCCTCTGATTTACACTGAGGTTCTGCTTTCAAGATTGTATTTGCAAAATGAAGATTAGGATTATTTTTTTCCCCCAGATGAAAGTTGAAATTTCGATTTTGGAACATGACCGCGAAGCTTGGCGCTCTCCAAATCTTCCTCCTCCGCTGAGGTCAGCCCAGGCCCTGAGACCCTTGAGCAGGGCCGGATTGTGCTACCACATTGCCACACAGTGCCACAAAAGCGCGAAGGATTTTGGGCACGTTGCTCGTGCCCTCCTTCTCCAGGGTGGCCCAGGCGGTCTGTGGGGCCGGGTCTGCCCTGAGGAGCTACGCGGGTACAGAGCAAGCTCGAGGTGGCCAGTATGTGTGCATACACACAGGGTGGGGAACTTGTGCACGAACGTACATTAAGGCTCATAAACTTTACAACTAGTGATGTCTACAGAAAAGATAATACGAAGTTCTGGATTATATCAGCTCTTCCATTAGAGAGGGTTAGTATACTAAAGGCACATTCTCAAACACTAGTCCTCTAAAGGAAGATTCAAAACCAATGTTTGGATAACTCTTCCTAATGTTAGATCTGAACTAGCACGAGAAATAGATATTGGAGTTAAATTTATTAGACACACAAAGTCATTGCGGTGATCATTTTAAAGGGTAAGCAGAGAATTTAGAGCATGCCTACCTGTGCAACAGGTGTCCCCTAGCAGAAATACATTCAAGGCATATTGTCCTGAAATACTCTTGACCATATCTATGTATGTTTAGCCATGCACAGAAAACTGACTGTGTTCCTGAAACTTAGCCTTAATTATGTTGTTTTATGCCTTGTTCTAACTGGATTGCTGGTCTTACCATGGCTCTTAAATATTCATGTAAAAATCGATTTCATGCAAACCAGTCAAGACTTACAATAAAATTAACAATGTATTCTAAATTTCCCATGTTTGTGACTTTGCTCCATGTCCACTTTGGTCTACATTTTGTCTCTAAATTCCTCCTTTTCCATTATTTCATTTTATTTCTTGAACAGTATTTCCAAATCTTGAACAACATCTCTTTTTTTCTTTTTTGCTTAATTTCGTTTCACAGATGTCACAAATGTGCATCTCTCACAGGTGTATCACACAGCGAGGAGCAGCCTGGGCACTCTATCATCGACGTATCCCAGCCTCGAGATCAGAAGTTTGAAAACCACTGTGCAAACCCACTTTATCCATATTTTTCAGGATGAGTTGTCAAAAACCATGCATGAAAGGAACCATAATTAAAACACACTCACTGAAATTTCTTTTCTTTTCTTTTCTTTTTTTTGTAAATGTGCATGCAGATGCTGAGATCACCCTTATGGTTCACACAGCTATGCAGAGATACAGCTAAATACACGTATGGGATCAATGGCGTTGTGCCTCTAGATGCAAGTAGCCTATTGCCATCCACCGTGTGGGTATACCTCTGCTACAGACTCACTGAAAATTTGGCCTATACAGTCACATTTTTAAAAAACGTGCTAACATTCAGTGCCAAAATCCTGCCTGTGTCCAGTGACCAAGAATGGCTGACAAAAAAAATGAAGTGGACCCTCCTGGTCACCCTCCTTTTCTTCCACCTTTGTATCAGGTTTGTTCTTTCTGGCATATACCTGTGTCCTGATACGACTCATCACATTGCAATGCCATGACTGTGATGTTTTGCAGACCTTTTAGCAAAAGAAGGAACATTTAAATTTACCCTATCTTCTCTTACTGCCCTACTTCACATGTGTGACCCACGGGATACCAGACATCGATTGTGCCAGTAGCACCACAAACCAGTGCGCTCTCTCTCGGGAAAGCAAGCAGGAAATCTCCCCTGCCACCTTCAGAAAAAGTAGTTTTTCACTCCCACTGAGAACTAAAGTTACCAATCACTACTGGGTTTCCAGAGGAAAAGTCTTTTTTTAATATTGTGGTCTGGCCCTATAAGTGACAGACACACCAGAAAGGCCACTTTTTCCCCCCACTTGCCCGGAAAAGGGGAGGACTGCTGCTGTAGCATGTGCTACACAGGAGATAGATAGGTGCGTAATGAGCCTTTGCTTGACGAGGCAAGGTCGCCGAGCTGAGGTCCGGCAGACCATGCATGCCCACGCCCGACCTGCACCGTGCCGTGAGCAGCGGAGGACTCGCCCCCACTGCGGTGAAGGTGCCTACTCCAGCTGAAACGGCGTCACCGAAACCGGTAGGGGAAGCCTTAAAAACCACACACACATATACGCACGCTAGAAAAGCGCAGCTGCAAGAGGTGGGCGGGTCGGCAGCAGCGGCAGCGCCGCTCTGCGCGGCGGCGGCTCCGGAGCCGCTGCGCCGCGCCGGGCTGCAGCGGCGGCGGCTTCCCCGCAGGTGGGTGCTGCGGGCGGGACCGGGACCGGGCTGGGCCGGGGCCGGGACCGGGGCGGGCCTGCTCGGGGCGTCCTTCGTGCCCGCCGCGGGCCGCCTCGGCCCTGGGGAGCAGACGGGGGGTCGCCAGGCAGGTGCCGCGCTGGAAGGGAGGGAAAATGAGCTGCCGCGCCTTTTTTCTTCTTCCCTTCCCTTTTCCTCTTTCCCCCCTCCCCTCCTTCTTCCCTTTTCTTTTTTCCATGGCCAAGCCAGAGCGCCTGCTGGCCAGCAGCTCCCACGGGATGTGGGGAGCACGCGGGAGGCTGTTGTCCACAGGGGCACTCGCCCAGGAGAGAGGGAGAGGGTACAGCTGATGCTCCTGAAGTATCATGCTCCTGAAGTGGAGTGTTGCCTTCCCTCACCCCCCCCCCCCCTTTTAAGCTTGCTAGAACAGGGAACACCCTGACAAAACCCTCCTTTTTCTTAATAGCAAAGCTGTTTAGGAGGTTGTAAATAGTTTTTTGTGACCCAGGTTGGGCAAGAGGGTTCAGGAGCCTGACTGGTGGCTCAGTTCTGCTCTGGTGCTTTGCCTGCTTTAAATGTTGCTCTGAAAAGTGGGTTTCCTTGTGGAAGAAGGAAGAGCGGCAGCAGCAGGGAACTGCCAATGTGGAGCCTGCAATTTTAAACTTCTTTTTAATGGAATTTGAGGTGGGCAACTTCAGAGCTGGCAAGAACGACAAGCCTTCAGGAGTCAGAAACAGTAGTGATAGGAGAGAGGACAAATCTAGCGTTTGCGTCTATCAACTTCAACTTGAAAAGTCTTGTGAAGCACAAAGAAAAATAATGCAGTATTTGCTGCTCAAGTTGGAGCTCAGTTAGGATGGTACATTGCTTTTGGAAGTAGGCGTATACAATAGGAAATTCTGCTTTTATTTTCTCCCCTTCTGTGATTCCCTAGTCTGCCTGCAGTAGACATCAATCACCAGCATTGCCTCTTCCCTATGAACCTGAATTGCCTGGGGCTCTACAAGTGAAACCATGTGCAATACTTTCTTCCTGAGGTTAGAAAAGCCAAAAATTGCTTTAAGAAAATATAAATCCCTTTGCAAAGGTCTATTCTCTTACTCTAAACTTCAGTGGCAGGCACTGGGAAACACTTACCCATACATGCCAAAGATTTACAGTCTGCTGTGTTGAGAATATACAGGAGCAAAATGCAGCTCTCCAGATTTGTTGCTACAGTGGAAAACCCACTGCTGGTCTTTAGAAAAAATAAGGTAAATCTTTTCATATAATGTCCTCCTGGTTTTCCTTGGAATCCCAACATAATCCCAAAGTTCTCTGCTTACTTTGGTTCATAAGCTCCTGAAACTTGAACACACTTAGCAGCATCAACCTACCGTTCTCTCTGAGGAAACCAAAAGAAAAAGCGATTCCCCAGGAATGCAGCATGCCCTGCTAGTGCAGCTGACATAAACTTGTGCCACTAGCTTTACTTCCATAGCTCCAGGGAAACTACTCCTTGTAACGTAAAGCATTCTCATGAGTAGGATGGTTGTGAAGCTAAGAGAGAACCTCAATAAAAGCATACACGCACCTCATCGCATCTCAGAAAACTCTGGATTATCTCAGAGAGCTGTTTGCATCCACCGAACGAGAATTTTGTAAATCATGATGAACACTGTATTGTGTAAATGTTAACAAAATATTCCCAATTTTGTTTCTCCTATTCTAATTGTACATATTGTTCTCCATTAGATTTTTATGCCTTTTTTGTTTATTAGGGGCAGAGGGGGGCAGGGATAAAAGAGTTGGGCTGTTTTCATACTGCAAAATCCTCTCAGGAATAACAGAAAGAGGTGGCAGTTCTCAGTCCGAACTGCTGCTGTATAAAGTGTCTGTGATGGCAGTGAAAGTTAAACAATGCTCATGGTATATACAGCACTATAAATTATAGTGTGACTTTTGTCTATCTTCTTGTGTATGTTGCAGGGGAACTTACTTTCCAGTAGGGTCTGCCCCTCAGGCAAGTAAAACTTGTATTTTTGAACTCTTTTTTTTTTTTTTTTTTTTTTTTTTTTTTCCATGTGCCGTTGTCTTGAAGATCAAAGTGAACTCATCTGAAGTGAGTGGCAAAACTAACAAAAAGCATAGAGTACTTCTTGAACTATAGATTAAGAAGGTTGTTTTATTGACTTGCACAACAGAGTCAAACCTGTGCACTTGAGTTGATCCTTATTAGGGCTGCAACTGTAAGGCAGAGATCTGTTATTTTCAGAGGAGAAAGTTATTGCTACTGGTACTACTTGTCCTTTAGCTCACTGATGAAGTGTTGCTGTAGGCATGGCTTGAAAATGTTGCCTTCTGAAGAGGGCTAAGAAAGCCTCCTCGGAAGAGTATTTTAAATGTTGCATTTGAAGAGGGAATCTGAGTACTCAAAAGTTTGACAGCCTCTTCCCTTCCCCACTGGATTTAGTTTTGGTTTAGTAGATGATATTATTTTCCTCTAACAGAGTCTGCCGATTTGGCCCTTTCTGAAAGGCAGCAAAGAGCAAAATCTGCAGGGAGGCACCAGAGATGCCAAATGTGCTCCATCCCAGGGGAATTTAGAGATCCAACTGGAGAATGGTGTGAAAAAAATGGGTATACGTTTCACTTCAGTGTAGCCAATGCATAGATTATCCTGAGGAACATGAAGCAGCTCTACTGTGGGTTAAACTGGGCAGTATTACCTTTTATTTTGGGACTTGTGACTGTACTTTTTGCTGAGGTAAAACACATCTCTCTTCTTCAGTACTAAGGGATCTTGACTTTTCGAGGGAGAAATTGGTTGCTCAAACGCCTTTGCTATAACAGCTGTAATTTGCTTAGCTGAAATTTCTTACTGTTTCAGCACTGCCTGTGGGACCTGTACAGACAGGAACACTAATGGGGGTCAGTCTTGGAGCTCTGCTCAGAGATGACTTTATATATATAAATAAAAAATGTATAGAGATTACTAGAAAGGCTAGTAAAAAATACATTTTTTTCCATTGCTATTTTCCACATTGAGTGCGTGTTCATGCGGATTTTAGTGTTTTTGGTTTAAAGGGGAAGATTCTAGCATGTGACATTTGCACGCAAGAGCTCAAAATAAACCACAGTGTTGAATTTATTTTCATGCATTTTCCCTGAAAATCAGCTCACTACCCCTAGCTACTCTCATTCTTTTATCTCCATGTGGTGGTGGGTGTAGCAGTACTAGTCATTTGTGGAGTTTTGTTTAAAGCTGGCATCTGTACTTACATGGAGCTAGAACTTTGTTAATTCTTTCTTAAAAAAAAAAATGTTTTTTTTTCCTTATATATATTATTTTTAAATCTTCTCTGAAGGAGAAGGTCCTGATCTTGCAGGGTGCTGCCAATGATCAGGAAACCCGCTGCTGTCTGTACATGACTTTCAGAATCAGGGCTTTAACCCCATAAAGTCTAATAGTCTGACTCCACAGGCTCTGTTTATGACAGATACTTACTTTCAGTAAGACTGAAGACACTCTAATGGAAAAAACACGAGCCCTTCCATTCAATTGCAGCCATGCCTGCAATTGAATGTCATGCTGCTTTGGCGCCACGGAAATGCTGAGTAAAAGCGACTCCGCTCCGTGGGTGGCACGTCCCTGCAGATAACCAGGGGCCTGTGTGCGTTTGCATTTAGGCAACCTGTTTGTGGGTTTAAAACACTCACTTCCTCCTCAGCGCTGGTGTTCTGCATAGCTGAACCTGGATAGAAGCAGGTTAATTATAAAAACCGCTCGCGGGACGTGCATGCCTTGGAGCATGCTGCGCACACCCTGGTAAAACACATCAAGGACTTGGCAGCAAAGCAGCCCTCTGCGGAGGGCCTGCTGGCCAGGCGTCGAGGAGGAGCCTCCCACCTCGGGTGGGATTTGTGAATAGTGGAGAGAAGAGCGAGGACTTGACTTCAGGTCGATGCCGGCTCGCTTGCTATTCTGGGGGTTGGCCGAAGGGTCGTTACTTCACCTGGTTTCTTTACGCTTCAGCTGTCTGCCCAAAGTCACCAAAGCAACCACAAGCGAGCTGGCGTCACTATCTCCGTCCTCGCGTATTCTTCAGCAGCATCTGAACAGGAGGAAAAGAGAAAGGCAGGAGACAGGGGTTGCTTCATCCCCTGCAGTTAAGCAGCCCACGAGGCTGAGGGCGGCAATGCTGGATGTTGCAGCTGGGCCTACTGGCCTGGTCAGATCTTGCCCAGGCTCATTAGGGCTGGCGCTGGCCTCTGGCCGAGCGCCGTGGCTCTGACCCTTTGCGCCTGCCTGCCTGCTTGCTGTCACCCCTTTACGAGACGGCCAGGCTGCAGAAGTACCTCAAAGTACGTCTTTCTCCTTCGGCCAGTCCCCTCTGAGCCTCGGGCACTGGTCCTGGCCTGTAGCGCGTTTCGGAGGAAGAGCGGTTCCTTCCTTTTGGAGGCTGAATTGGCGTTTGACATACTGCTGTGATTAGTAATTAACTGTGCGCTGATTTGCCTCAACACTTTTTCCATTTGTGTGAGAAATGGCTGAAGTGCCAAAACCAGAAGGTACCTGCTTTCGGTCCCTGTGCCTGCAGCCCCTGGTGATTTTCATTGTGGAGTGGGTGTATGTGTCTTTTCACAGCATGCTCCAATTGCTTTTTCTAAGGAAAAATTACACTCCTCTTAAGTATAACTACCTTAAATACAAAAAATAAATATTTAGCTTTGGGGTTGACTCTATTCTAACCTGTTTTAAACAGGACCCACAAGCGTGGTGCATTTTGGATGCCTTGTTACAAGGGAAGAGCTGTGATGCATGAAAACTAGGGAGCCCATGCTGCCAATTCTGCTGGTGCTTTTACTTTATCAAGTATTGGCAGTAGAGCTGAATAAAGAAGCATAAGCTTGCACTCTTTTGGGGAGACACGTGCAGTAAGAATGATTACACGGCACTGACCTGTATTTTACCTGTTTGTAGCTCTGCAAAAGAACTAGGGACTACATATAGTCTTTGGCAGAAGGAGGCAGTTGAAGTGATGTCAGTTGGGAAAAAAAAAAAAAAAATATATATATATATATATATATAGTCCTAGGAAATCGTACTGCCCTAATGTAAAACACTGAGTAGAGGTAGCTATTATTTCTGCCCTGGTTTAGGGAAAGATGCCTTACCTATTTTCGACCGTATCAGGCCAAACAAGACCCTAAAAATGGGAATCTCAGTTTGCTGGACTGTGGAACCGCGCGAAGCTACATCTCTGAAACTTTGCTGTTGGAGAGGCTTTCTGGTGCTGGGCTCAGGCAGCGGGAGCGAGGGCTGCTGCTCTTGCCAGCAGCGCAGCACCGATGGCACAGCGTGACCGTGGCCCGGGAGGGCTGCTGCCCACCAAGCAGCACGCGTCCTCCTTCAGAGCGTCTTGCGGGAGCAATGTAGGTGCGTTATGTCTACTTCAAACCGTCAGGAAAAATCTCCTAATTTAGGAGAAAATCTCCTAGCTTAGCACAAACCCTACACCATGAGTATAACATGCTGGTCATCTCACGCTCCTTCCCAAAAGCATTAACATTGCACGTACAGCTGCACCAGTTGACATGAAAAGTCCAGGTGAACTTTGGTCTCCCTTCGGGTTATGGTCTAATCTCGCGAAAGCTTCTTTTTTTCCATTGAAGAGTTACATTCATTATGGGATTTTTCTGTTTGTTTTTAGGTATGAATGAAGTCATACTTATCTGAAATGGCATGCTGAGCTGAGCAGGTGCTGCTCCCTCCTGCCTGTGGCTGCAGCTCTCCCTTGATGAAAGTTATTCCTAGTTAACCCTTTTGGCATAAGTGCCCATATAGCCTCTTGCTGACTTGTTTCTATCAGTAAGGTGGCTCAAGTGAAGAATTTAGTTTATGGAGTTAACTCAAGTTTATATAGCAACAGGGTAAAGACATCCATATCAAGATCAGCTATGTTATGCCAGCACCTTTATGATAATATAAAAGTTAAATCTGAACCTAACTTCCTCCAAGACATCCCCCAAACTGCCATGTAATGAGTCCTTTATCAGAGATGAAAAAACTAAGATGCAGGTGATCCAAAGTGATTTGCCCTCTGACATGGAACAAGTGTCAGATTAGAGCTTCCCACGAGCTCGGCTCTATTTAAACGCCAATCAGGAGTCTCTAGCAAAAGTCAAGTCAAAACAACCTTGTGCTTTGTTGTGGTGTTTAGTCATACTTTACAGCCTGTATAAGGCAACGAAGGATAATTTTTGCTGGGAAGAGGAAAGCAGGCAGAGGTAAACCTTTGTCGCAGCTCCTCCAGGTACCGGCATCTACTCTGTCAGTGGCTTCCCCTTTGGATGCCTGCTGCATCAAAAAAATATAGTTCAAATGTGAGAAGGAGGCAGTAAAAGAATGAATCTGGTCAAGCAGGTAACTTAACGAGCCTGAACTTCAACGAGAGCGAGACCGAGGCTGCAGCATGCAGTCTGTTATCTGCGGCTACGCAAACCTCCTTCCTGCCCTCCCACAGTGCAAAGCTCCGTCTCCAGCACTGTGCACACCAAAGTGACGTACGGCTTGAGAAAAAATGTTAAAGACTTTGCTGAGCGCAGTGTGAAACTGTATTAATGAGTATTGTATCTCAAGCTTTCTAAAACAGAAAACAGGCATATTAGTAAATGAAAGGTGTCAAATCTTTTCTTACTCTACGAAGGTCAGCATTTGCAAAGAGTAAGATATGGTCAGGTTTTAGTACTTCTTGCAAAGGAATTACAGGCATAAGCAGATAGCAACTTCTTGTTAAGACTGTTCAGAAGGAGCAGGATGTCAGTGAGACAGATTTGCCTATGGAAAAACTTTCACCTAAAGATAAGAGCCATGCTACGTGTAATGTTTGCAGATATTTCATTTTCGTATAATGGAAATGTAAGGTGTGATTATTCTCAGCTCGAAACGACAGGGATTCAATTGTATACACATAGATGCAGAAGGGCTTTCTGAAACAGATTCTTTGCGCTGTATTCAGCTTTCAATTTTTTTTTTTTTTTTTTTTTTTACATAACGCTGAGAAGAAGAGTAAAACAAGTCTTGTTCTAAAACAGGAGCAAGGAAGACTTCATAGCAAGCTCTGTTCTTTGGGAATTGCAGCAGGTAAGGATCCTAATGGTAGCTTTCAGTGAAGGCTCTGCCTCCTGCATTGTGGAGAACAAGATGGGGTGGAGGTGGCAATCTTTTTAAAGCATATGTTACTCCACGATGCTAGTGCTCCTATATAAATGGAGAGTACAGTAGAATAGCCATGCTGACTGGGATCCTAAAAGGAGAAGGATTCCAGCTTCAGTCAACTAAAGCTTTGCAAGTACAAGTGTATTTGAAGTGCTTTTTAACTTTTAGGAAAGTCTTCATTTCTAAGTTGGTAGGAAGAAATCAGTAATTTAAGGGTGACCACTATCAAAGCTTCAGCCTATGTAAATATATGCTGTATACATATTATGGAAACTATCAGAAAGTTAGTGTCCTTCCTCTTTTCGGTTAATATGTAATGGATATTATTTTTATTGGATTGGATATACGAGGCAGAACTAGCAAGATCTCATGCAAGTGTGTGATAAGTTATAATGTATTTCAGTTTAAATGTTGCTCTAAACTACATCATTTGGTTTAAGGCCACTTCCCAAGTTAAAAACGGTAGTTGTGGAATTTCACTTTTCTTTTTTTAAATTCAGATTCAGAAGTCTGAGACCTGATACTTAAAAGGCACACTAACAGATGTAGTTGCACACTAGGTCACTTGGCTACTTACTGTAAGAGGCAAAACTTTAACTCTTTCAGTTTGACTTCACTATTTACCTACAACACAGTTGGAATAAATGTTCTTCTTCACAAATGCAGGATAAAGTAATTACAGATGCAACTCTGGGAACAAAGTACCCTTGACAATAAGTAAGATATTTGTATAATGTTGTTACTCACAAATAGTTTGCGACTTTTTGCCTGGCAGTGGCTTCAATTATGAAATATTTGGTGATAATACAGGTGTAAAATATCTCTGATCCTTACAGCTGTGCAAGACAGTCGTGCAGTGATTTCCCCCCATCCACACACCCCCCCATCCACACACCCCGACCCAGCCGGATCAGTCCCCCGAGTCAGTGTGATGCTGTGGGCACAGCGGTGGACGTGATGTGTAGGGCATCCCAATGGCACTGTTGCTGCCAAAAAACTCCGTAATGCCAAATCACAGGCCTCTTATGTCTACACACATGTTCTGCGACTTGCGAGCAGCGAGTTAAAAGCCATGGTTTGAGAATTAAAAGCTAAAATGATATTGGGCTAGCTTTAAAGACAAGGGTAAGAAAGAAAAGCTTTATGCTGAACTGGCTACTGTGAAGCCCAGGACAGGATGCAGCGCACACGTCTTCATAAAATAGATATTCTTACCAATTGTTTTTGGTAAAAATTGCTTTTTGAGCTGGTCAAAGTGTTATTCAGAGTCACTAAAAACGTTCACAAAAATAATATGAATGAAAGGAGCTATACGTCTCTCGAACACTTCAGTGTTTCATGAAGTTTTTAACTTACAGCTTAAAGTGTTGGAAGATGGTCTCTATAAACTATATTGGCTTTTGTAACTATGGCTTGGTTTGAAATTCAAACCTGCACTGAGTTACTCAGACAAAAACGTTTGTAAGTACGAATAACATTCAAGCAGCAACGTAAGTTGTTTAAGGATGTCGTATTCGTGATCAGTTTACCCGTATGGGGAGGTACTTACAAAGCAGAAATCCAGTTCTTTAAGCCTCTCCGGACTGCGGGTTTCTCAACAATTACTGCTGTAGCAGCTGCATAACTGCAGCGATCCCTCACAGAGCGCCGATACAGAAAAAGGTGTTCAAGGGGAAACAGGACTAATGAACAAGAGCAAAGTAGTGTCTGTGAAATAAGGCTGAAAATGACTTTGCATGAAAACATTCTGCAAGGCTGAGTCACAACATTTATAATCTGTCAAAAACAGACTGCTGAATCGTAGAGAATAAGTGTGTCTAAACAAGGACAACACGGCCCTGCTGTGTGCTCCTAGGTTTGTGCATTCGCAGGGACTCACACAGATCAGGTTTCGAGATGGATCATAAATACTGCCTTTATGCTTTTACCTTGATAGAGATCCTTGAGCAATTCAGTCCCAGCTGATTAGTACAAATTTCTTTCTCTCTTTCTCTTCAGCTCTTTCCTGATGGTATTTCTAGGATCGCCTGCAGCATGTTAAAGAGACCATATCTCATACACAAAATCTTGAAAGTCTTCAGGGGCTGCTTTTCAGGCATGGGGATGAAGAGTGAATAGCTTCCAGGAAGTAAGTGGTGAATGGAATATGTGGTGAAATCTATGTCACTGGCAAAGTGGGTATAAAACATTCTCATCAAACTCCGAAGCATGAATTAACACCAAATACCTGCTTCTCAGTAACATATCCGATTTACTGGCTTTAATTTTGTCAGATGCAGCTGAACATGCTCTCAGTCTGCACCGCGGTTTGTAGCCCTAGTACTACAGCTGATAGAAGCTAGGAAATAGCGGCTCATGAAACTGTTTCTCCCAGTCTTTTTTTTTTTTTTTTTTTTTTATGAATAAAACTGGTTTATTTCTCTAATCTCTACATTTCAAGAAAATCATTTTTTCTGAACTATTTGCCTTTTCACAATCAATAATTAATAATGGAACTTTTAACCAGTTATTTTTTTTTTAAAAAAAAGTAACCTTTTAGTAACTGCCTGTCATTCATTTTTCATTTTCTTGTAGGATTTTTTCCTTCCATCTCCCCCGACAAATGCACCAGCCTCATGAGAAACACAAACTGATTTTTCTGAAGTTGTTGAAGCTGGTATGAGCAGAGTGGAGGGCAATTTTTTTAGCTCTGTGAAGGTACTGGATATTTGAAATGCTGAAAAGGAAACTACGGTTTTGCCACAACTCACTCTTCAGGCTTTTCTTGGGGCTAACTCTTATTCTAGTAATAATTTCAGTTTTGAAAGTTAACCAGAAACCAGACTTCCTAAATCGGAGGCATCTGGAGCTGACTGATGAAGATCCTATTAGCAGTATTAGCTGCACAAAGATATTGGAGGGTGATATAGAAGAAATTCAAAAGGTAAAGCTTGAGACATTATCTGTGTCATTTAAGAAACGCCCCAAACTAACAACAAATGACTATATTAACATGACAACAGACTGTGCCTCCTTTACCAAGACTAGGAAATATATTATGGAACCTCTCAGCAGCGAAGAAGCAGAATTTCCAATTGCTTACTCAATAGTGGTTTATCACAAAATTGAGATGCTTGATAGACTTCTAAGATCAATCTATGCTCCTCAGAATTTTTACTGCATTCATGTTGACAAAAAGTCTCCAGAATCCTTTTTTGCTGCCGTGAAGGGAATAGTTTCTTGTTTTGATAATGTCTTTATTTCCAGCCAGTTAGAGAGTGTGGTATATGCTTCATGGAGCAGGGTGCAGGCAGACATTAACTGCATGAAAGACCTCTACAGAAGAAGTACGAAGTGGAAATACTTAATAAACCTCTGTGGCATGGACTTTCCTATTAAGACCAACCAGGAAATAGTAGAGAGGCTGAAAGCCCTGAAAGGTGAAAACAGCTTGGAAACAGAAAAAATGCCTCTCTCTAAAGAAGTAAGGTGGAAAAAGCACCATGAGATTATTGACGGTAAAGTAAAGAACACAGGCATAGACAAACAACAACCACCTCTCAGTACTCCAATTTTTTCTGGTAGTGCCTATTTTGTCGTTAGCAGAAGATTTGTAGAACACGTATTAGAAAACAGCAAAATCCTTTCATTTATTGAATGGGCAAAAGACACTTACAGCCCCAATGAGTACCTGTGGGCAACAATTCAGAGAATCCCTGAAGTCCCGGGTGCAGTTTCCGCCAGTAATAAGTTTGACGTTTCTGACATGAATGCGCTGGCCAGGTTTGTGAAGTGGCAGTACTTCAAAGGTGACATGTCTAAAGGTGCACCCTACCCACCATGCAGTGGGATTCACGTTCACTCCGTCTGCGTTTTTGGAGCAGGAGACTTGAACTGGATGCTGCGAAACCACCACTTCTTTGCTAACAAGTTCGATACTGACGTTGACCCTTTTGCTGTGAAATGCTTGGAAGAGTATTTGCGACACAAAGCTTTGTATCAGCAAAATAACTGAAATACTCACTTTACATTTTATAAAACATAGGTACAAATAAGATACGGCTATATACTTTAATGTGTATGGTGGTGGTGCTGATGCGCTCTCTCATCACATCGGCGTGGTGGTGATGATGAGACCCTGCCTCACAGGGAGGTCCATGGACAAGGAGGGGAGACGACCTGTCTCAAGTGAAGACAAGGATGTCTCGCGTTTTATGTTGAGGCTTGGAACTTTGGGTAGAAACTATGGGATTAAATTAAAGACAGCAATTTTTGGAAGCCCAAATATTTGGAATATTTATTGTTATCTAAAAAGTGTAATTAATGGGCTTCTTTTGGCTAAACCATTTGTTCGAAGGCCTGGAAAATGCATATCATGCATGGTTGTTTCCATGCATGCATGCATGCATGATCAGTGATTAATATTGCGTATTGTTTTGGTGTGAGGACTATAAAAGAGGATTTCAGCCGTAATTGTATCCGCCAATTTGAAGAAATACTTTCCAAATTTGGTGAACAGAAGACAATAAATCTCTGAAGAGAAAATTGGCTCACATTGTGGAAACAGGCATTACAGAGGCCTTCTGGAGGCAGGCACTGAGATAAGTAAGCAAGCAAAAGTCGCTTTCATGCTAATCAGCTGGGTTTGCTGTGCTCATTCTCCTGCCGCAATCTCCATCCTAAGGCAGTGCACATTTCTTATAAAATATTGCTAATCTTTAAGAATAACTTTATCAAGCATTTCATAACTTGAGGATATGAATACTTTGTCAATGCACGGCAGCTTCCCTCGCACAGTCTGCGCAGTCCAGAGGAGTACTTACAGAAGAAACCTCTGTGACTGAGGACAGTCCCCAAGCTGTAATTCTGTCCTGACACTGCTAACGTGACTCCCGCATTTACACCAAAGAACAAAAGCATAGCTACAGATTTTCAAAACTTACACAACCGAATATATACAGATACAAATTTTCACTTGTGTTCACTGGTAAATGATCATTTCAGCACTGATGAAATTGAATTCATGATCAATGTGGTCACAAATTAAATTTCACTATTTAGTCAGTCACCAACAAGAAGGAGACGGAGCCACAGATGTAATCAACATATTACATGAAGCAAAACCTTATTTTAACCCTTGAACAGACAGCTGCTGTTCACCAGTGTAAGTATTCACATTTTAGGAAATGGGACAGCTCGACTGGTTTGTTTTTAGCTGCACACATTTGCATTGACTCATTCTGGAAGTTTTTGTCAAGCTGAGTATCCTGATGCTACTTTTCAGGGTACTCTCCACTTACCAGCAGTAAAAATATTTACAAAGGACTTTCGGGCCTGTTAAATCAGCTAATAACAATAATTCAATGTTCATCTTTATCTCTGAAATGGGGGATTAATAATAATAATGAGTAAACTGTTAGGGGATTGTAGTGGGGCTAGAAGGAAAATATAAAAATAGTGGTAAGATTCACCTAAAGAAGTCTGAGTGCACTGTTCCATTTATGCAATTTCTTATCAAAAAGAGATCAAAATAAGTATTCAAATGAGCAAGCAACATGAGACGCTGTATATTTGTTTACCCAGACTAATCTGGTGCCAAGAGCAGAGCTGCATTACTTAATTCATTTCTGCTCCCAGGTCTAAGCACTGAGGGAGAGTTTGTGCCCAGGACAGGAGCGCAGGTGATGTGTTGGGAGCACCACAGGCAGGTACACCAGGTATTGGCGCTTATATACTTAATAAAGTATATATATGATCATATTGCTAAGACAAATTATCAGTATTTTTCAAGGCCTCCTTCATTCGCCTAGCATTATATTCCACCTGAAGTCTCTCTGCCACATCATTAAAGTGTCACTGTAAAAAGCAGAGGAGGATGGACTGGAGGCCTGAGACCCGGACTAGGGGACAGGGTTTCCAGTTGGTATGCCCAGCCTTGGTGTGCTATTCCCTTAGATACACCTTTCACCTAAAATAGCTACAGACCTACCTACTGCACAGACATCTTTTAAGATTAATATACCTAATGTTTATAAAACATTGTGGTCTTCAAAGGCCAGGTACTGCCAAAGGGCCTATTACCCCCAGAAGAGGGGAAGCTGAAAACCCATGAAAGGTAATTTGATGAAAAGGATAGGAAAGCAAAAGTGAAGGCAACGTATGGAATAATTGGAAAACTTCTAAGCTAGTAGTGAGACGTGAGAGCACATAATGGTCTGAAACTAGAAAAGTTTCAGCCCTTCAGTGGGGAAGGGCAGAAACATTTGCAAACAAGACTTCTCCTGGGGGATTTATATAGCTGTAGAAATTGAGCCAAATAGTCTGAATTTAACAGTGTTGCCAGTAGCTACCACAGATTTGTTACTTGCTGTATTTTCCCCACTTCATAATGACCTGCTTGTCCCAGCACACCAGACAGACGCACGGTTCAGCAAAACTGCAAGCTGAGAGGGGCTTGGTTAGTTTTAATATGACTATTTATTGAGCAAATGACAAGAGCTGGTAGTACCGGGTAACATTTCAAATGAAGGTGTGCAAGAAAGCCTCATGATTAAGTATTGAAACACATTCATCAAATAGCAGGGCTAATCCTATATCATCCGCACCAGTCCAGAATTAGCCGCTACCTGTTTTTCTCCTTCAGGAGCATCACAATGATAGGTAAAAACAAGCTTTGTTAGATTTAATTATAATTACAGTGGACTATTGCATTTTCGAAAGAATAGACAGAGAACGTAGGTGTATGACCATACTGGCCCAACACCATTTTCGACCTACGCAGATAGTTACAACCTATTACATACACGCTCAGAAGTGCACAGGGGAAGAGAGAAGGGTAATCCGGACAGGGAGAAATCTTGGAAAATGCAGGAGGCTGGAGGAGAGCTCAGCATTTGGAGGGAGGACGGCAGCCAGGCGGTGCGTGGCCAGAGGCAGGAGAGGATCTGGCAGCTGGTGAAGAAGGTGCTCAGATAAGATGTTTACTCTGAGTGACAGCTTCTCTGCAGGCTCCTCTGGGAAGCATAAATAGCCCAAATCTGGCTTAGGCGGCGCAGTGTGGGGGACATGTTTGCTGCTGCAAGTTGTTGGCAGCACAAGGGCGGCTTTCTGGCTGCGCAGAGCCCTTGGAGGGCCAAATTCAGCACAGTCACAGGAACATGGTGGAAGACGTGTCCTGCTGACCTTGGGAACAGAAGAAAAATAGCTTCTCTAACACCTTAAAGTGAGATATGGGTCTACATGAAGAAGCTACCAGCAGATCAACCAGGTCAGGTTTTCACCTTTCTGGTTAATGTATTTAGGAAAATACCAGATCTGAAACCTGGATCACCAGCTGATTGATTTATATTTTGGACTCCCTCCATACCCTCAGTTTCTAATCCTTGAGTGATCTTGGAAAAGTTGACAGAGAAAACTCTCTAAGATGAGCCCATCTGCTGACGACCACAGCTACACTGCAAACACTTGTGTTTTGTACCAGGAGTGAGTTTTTCAAACACAGAGCAGAGGCACTGAATAGGCACCTCTAACTTACACATGCTTAAATGAATGTGCAGACTAGGAGTTTTTGAACAGGGCTTAATAAAAAAATACCAGGGACTCACTGTAGTTCAAACTTATTTAGACTGAGTATTAAACTCTGACAGGACCTTTTCAGAATGTGGGGTGTTTTTCTTAATTGATTAAAAAATATTTTCTGTTTTTTCCCTTCTTTATGAGCAAGTAGACTTTTTTTGCTCTCTTTTCCCCTTTCCTCCCTATCAGCTATTGTCGGGACTACTTGTGTTTACTTCCTTATTCGAATTTCTTAAATGGAGACAAAAATGTCCAGGCTCCCAACAGACTCAGCAAACAATTTGAAAAACAAAAGTCCTGGGTCTAGCAGCACAACATTACTCAAGATTTTCTTTCATACAGTTCCACATCTACATTTGTCTTCAAGTAAGAAGTTATAACCTACTGCACAACAAGTTATTCTGTTTGATCATAAAACAGACGCTCCCAGGGAGAACTGCCTAGTAACTCAGTGGGTCATAGCCTTCAAAACTGAGACCCCAGTCTTCCCCATCATCCAGGAACCAACTCTTCTGCACAAAGAGGAACAACCTCAAAACTTGGTTTCTTTAAAGAACTTCTGAGGTCCCAAGAGAAGGGAATAAATCCTTAAATAACTTTTTTTTAAAATTCAACCAATAATGAAAATAGAAGAATATATGCAGTAGCAGAGCTATTAGTCATTACATTTTACTTAAACATTCTTGATGCTCACGTCTGCAGAGATCCCCCACTTACAGCTTGGGTCCTTCAAAATATGAAGTACAACATATCTGATTTTGGAAACTAGGCTGAGACTGGCTTTAATAAAAATATATGGTTTAATACACTTCTGAAGGGATGTGGATAATAATGGCAGCACATTGCATCTGTCCAGGGTCACCTCCTGGATTAGCAGGCAGCTGGCTGGGGTACAGGAGTGCCATGGAATTGGTAGAAGAGCTTGAGGAAAAATTTGAAGGAATAGTCAAATCTTCCTTTCCACTCAGCAATAGCCCTGAGAAGTAGTCATACATCTGCTCAATGCATATAGGCCACAGCTGGAGGTATTGCCAAGCCGGCTGAACGGGTTGCCAGTGCTTGGTGTAGGTTCCTCATGGGCCCCCGCAGGAACAGTGGGTGCAGCCACACGCACACTCTTGTGCCACGCTGCCATGGGAATGAGGAAGGTGCTGGACCCAACCAGGCATGTCATGGACATCAGACGAGCAAATCTGGATGCATGGATGTGCAAAGGAACTAAAATTCGCAGCTCTCCAGAGTTTTTTTCCATTTCCTATATAAACTTTGCTTTCAATTCACGCTAAAAAGAGGAAGAGGAGGGGAAAAAAAGCAAGTCTGATTTCTGTCTGACATTGTTTTCTAACACTAATCAATGGTGCAACAAAACATATGCTACCCTAAAACTGGCTCTGAGCAAGAACCTCAAGTGTGAGAAACAAGACAGCAAATGTTTCACGCCACTAATCAGATAATGATGCTGCACCAGGATCTTTATTCTCCTACGTTCTCTGTCTACTCTTTTCACAATGCAATAGTCCTCGATAATTATAAAAATCTATCACAGATTGTTTTTATCACTGCTATTGTGATGCCCCTCAAGGAAGTAATAGACACGAATGAGCAAGACAGCAAAGTGAGGAAGTGAAGTGCATCTTAATGAAAGCATTAAAAAGAAAATGCCAGCAATGGACTAGCTAAATTAGCCTTGCTGCAAGAGGTAGATCACACTTCAGCAAATTCAGCAGGTACAAGAAAGGGGGACAGGAGGGAAGTGCAGATAATTGAAAGATGGGATTGAAAAAAATCACTGTGCCACCACTTAAGCAAATTCAGTGAGACTTCCTAATGAGACAGCAACACCTCACAGCAGTGAGATGTTGTATTTCCAGATGGTGAATTACCATTGAAACAAAGTTAGAACTAAAAACACAGAATGTGCTTTTTTTGCAGAGCACCTAAAGAAGTGTACAGTTTTATCCCGCTGGGCATAACGGAGGGCTAAGAGTATGCTCTCCCAGCGGAGTTCAACCGAGGTAGCTCAGCTCATGTGAGAGTGGCCATAGAGCAGATCCAGTGCTGTTTTACCAAGTCTTTGCTTGCATTGCACTTCACTGTGAGGGGGGTTTGGACTTCTTGAGAAATATCTCCAAATTAAAAGCCCTGCTGTACACAGAGGCAGGTGCTGAGTTCTTTCCCAAGGCACTGTGCAACAAGCTGTCTGCCCTTTTGGACAGGAGGGAAAAGACATGTGCTAAAACACTGGATGTCACGGCAGTTGTCTTATCCTGTGGCTGCACCCTAGAGCCATCCTTTTAGCAACTGATGCGTTGTGCTGACCTGAGGTTTAATCAACTCATTCTTGGGCCATTTTTAGACAGAGGTATTAGCAAAACTCAGTAGAAGATTGTGCACGTAGATAGAAATCACTGACGTTTAATGCTTGAATTAACTATGTGAAGAAGGCAAGTCATAAGAAGTTACAGTGGGGGCTAGGAGTCAGAATTACATGCAGATTACATCTTTTCCTCAGGAAACTAAGTACTGGAACACATTCAGGAGAACCTGAATAATATTAAGATGTCAAAAGCTTAATTTTTCCTATTTCTTCACAACACATTTTGACATGGTAACATCAAATGATGAGCCTCAACTCTCTGATATTATCTCCACACTAGAAAACAATTTAGTTGTTGCACATGAAAGTAGTTGAACCCTGCCAGTCCTTTAACTGTTTTATCCCTGGAACAGCCAAGTTAACATCCATCACAGAATCAGTCAGCAGAGCAATCAGTCAGCAGATGTTTCTTTGAAGTCTGAATGCTATATAATCTTTTTCATCTCTAGCTTTGCTCATATATACATACACACATATATATACACACACACACACGTGTACATACATATATACACATACATACATATACACACACATGTATGTATTTGATGTATTATATCTGCCCACCTACACCAACCTCTGTGTCACAGTCAGCAAGCCCAGGAGCTTCAGGCTAGTAAGAGTCCCAAAGAAGCTTCCCACAATCTCCTTGAGATTCCCGTTGCATCACATTCCTTCTTAGAGAGGAGTCAATTCACAAAATAGTGCTGTTTGACTTTGCCTTTTATCTGCAGGAATCTCCCTTTTGAGGTTTGAATGAAGTCAGGAAACGTAGCAGCAGTAGAAGTGCTATTGAATGGTAACACAGAAGTAACTACACTTAATATGGAATAGTCAGAAAGGAGCTTCTCAGACTAAATAAACCAGAGACAAAAATCAAGAATTGGCAGCTAGGGATGAGCAATGTAGTGCCCCTTCTGGATTCTGTTCAACGTTCACAGAAAAGCCCTACTTTTGATCTCCTCTCACTCTTTCCTGTTCTCATGGTCTGCTGACAACAGAAGGGAATGGAGCACTTGCTTTATGGGAACTGCGGCAGCTGAAATCAGAGAGGAACATAAACAGCCTTAAGAGAGGAATTCTGTGGGCACATTACCCTGGTTTGTCCCTCTCTGATTTTAACTGGAGGAAGAAGAAAAGAAAAGAGTGCCTTTTTCTCTCCAAGACTTGTTAGAATACAAGTGGCAGAAGAGACCTGGTAAATGAGTTAGCTGAATTGTTGACCACATCGCCTTTGTGGGTTCGTGTCACCATTCTCATCCATTTTTAATCACTTCATAACTTCAGGATGCAAGAAAGTACTCTGCAGCATGTGCTGAACTTCCTTGATGATCCTTTGCTGAACCAGATTTCTACCAATACCAACAGCATTTAGACCTGTGTCTTGCTGACCACTGCTCCATGTAAGGCAGAGCACTTCAAAAAAAAGCAGCTTGAAGTGAAGTTTGCTAAGCCAAGATTATGCTTATTAAAAGCAGTCTGGGTTTGACCTTCTTTAAGATGAAGAAGCAAAGCAGAGAGGTCTCCATCTGAGAGTAGCAGTGAATGAGACACTTCTCACAGATACTTTCAGGCTGACAGACAGAACAGACACTCCAAACCCACAACTATGGAAACCCAATGAAAATAATTTTCCAAATAAAATTATTACAAGAAAATTGTTTTCCAAAGAAAATGGCACCAGCCAGGAACTGTTTTCCCTCTTGGGAATATAATGACCACCTAAATGGTGCTGCAGTGTTGGCAGATTGGGAACAGTGAGTGTTCAGGAAATACAATCATATCAGTGATGGACTTCCTGTAAAAATTATCAAAACCAATTATTCTAGTAATAACGACTTGCTGAGTATCAGAGTAGCTTTAGCAAGAACAGCTAGGTCTCACTAATTTTGGTGTTCGCTTCCCAAATCTGCATAGTATTAAACCTGCTTGCTTTCCTGAACATCAATTTTCTTTCCTGTTCCAGTGGTGATAGGGTAGGAAATGAGTGAACAGTCAACTTTATACATGTTCTTGCTGTATACCATTATACGCCACCGAGATGCCTTTAGAAGATGGCAGCTTCTCCACTGAGTACTGCTGTTGACCATTAAATACCACAGGAATTCTCCTCTGTGGCAATTAGCATTTATTCCTTTTACATTGCATTTCTGGTCATCCTCGTTGTCATCACTCATTTCTTGTCCTGTCATTTCTCTCTCCTGAAGCTATCTTCCCCTTATGAAATGTTCCTTTTCATATGCCTCCACATTACATTTTGCTGTTTCCTTTCTGTATTTAATTCACACCTTTGATGTTTTCTGATTTATGCTTATTCGGTCTCTAGGAAATACGGGAGTATCCTGTCATTTTTTTCTACCTTCATGCAACGTTCCTTAGGTTTTCTAGCTTCCTGTTTTGTGCTGTCTACACAAGGCCTGAGTGGGTTTCGTTCTGCACTGAGGTAGTGAAAGCCAGATGCAGGTACTAGTTTGAGGCTTCCAGGGATTCCATGATTTCTTTAAATGAGGAAAAAATAACATCTGGATTTGAGCTTCTTTTGGGCTTCTAGACCTGGATCAGGTCCTTGAGTTAAAAGACTCCTAGGCAAATAGGGCTTATATTCTCCCAGAGGAGAATTGGAATTTGGAGAAAGGCTAGAGTCCCAACCAGGAAGGTGTTTGCAGCATTATCTTTCCCCTGATCATTTCTCTGACCTGTCCTCCTTTTTTTTCCCCCTTTCCCAGGCTCTGATAACTTTAGCTTTGTTCTTTTTCCTTTTTAAAAGCCCAGATCTCACATTAATATTCTGTGTTCTTTGGGTTGACTGCTTAAAGCAAAGCTACTCAAACTTCAAAGGGACGACAACAGTCTTGATGGCTTAACACAGGTCTGTCACAGAAAGCCAGTGCTTCATTTTCTGAGTCACTTTCTCATGGCAGGAATCTGTCTTATGGTTCAGGCCTCAGGGGGCAGGGAAGGACCCTGGATTTCTTCCCTGATCTCGCCAGAGGCTGCTCTGCTTGCTGCCTAGCATACTGCATATTGCATACATATTGCATAGCTGCCTACATAAGAGAGAGGCAAGAAGTTGAGGTTCTGACATTTCGCTTTTGAATTTTCTTTGAACTGTTTATCTTCTCGTGGTAATTGTGACTTAACAGTAAATTGTGGCTAAAGAGATAATAGCCGAAAGAGAGCTTACGCTTCTTATGTCTTCGTCCGAACTGAATTCCTCTGAACAGCGGGGCTTGACAATCTTAGAGTGGATCAGATTCTTCTGACAGACTAGATCCTATATGAGCAGACGCAATGCATATTTTTCTGCAGTAGCCCACCGCTGAAGTCACCTCAATAAACACAAAAGCAACTTAATTCTCTGGAGCTACCATTTACCTCCTAGATCATTCACAGTTTAGCAGTTAATGGCAGTGCTGGTGCCTATTCTGTAACATGGACTATTATCTATCATCTGTGGCCACATGGCACTTAAAAATCATTTAGACATAGTGCTACACTGGATTCAAATTATATGTTCATGATGCAGTAATACTGGTTTCAAACATTATTCTTTCTAACTTTTAAAACCCAGATACAATGCAAACTTTGTTGATGACACAATATGTTGCATTCTCACATCTAACACAATTGTGGATTTAGGACCAAAAAATCTTAGTTCACTGAAGCCAACAGGCACTTGCTAACAATACTGATATATGCAAGGTTTAGCACATAAAATGAGTTTTTCCAGAGAGTATTTATGGAATAACTATTAGGACTCCTTTCTTCAAAAGCAGTTGAAATCTTGATAATAGTTATTTAAAAAAAAATCATTTCATAATTTTGACTTGGTTTTCCTTCCTTGCCTGAAAAAACAGCCCTGTTCCCTTTCCCATAATAAGGAAAAATGAAGAAATCACAAGTGCTCTTGAAGAATCTTAAAAATAGTAATTGCTATAGGAAAAGCCAGCAAAGAGTCATCAAAAAGCCTATCTCAGTTTGTGCATTTAAATGCACTATTGTGCAGAACAAGCCTTGAGAGGTGTTTTGCCTTACTTCTGTAAAGCTGGGTTTAATAGGGTTATCTTAAGTTGAGGAAAGCAAAGAGGAAGAAAAAAAAAGATGCAGCAGCCTCAGGCTGCACTTAGTTTCAGGCTCTCGAATTTGGCAGAGTTCAGTGCAGCAAATTCCACTGCTCCCTCTGAATCGACAAATCCAGTGTATTACTGAAGGGGCTGCTGAGGGAAGTCCCTCTATGCAAGCAGCAAGGGATCATTTCTCCTTAAATTGGTAGACCTCTCAAGAAAAAATTACAGTAAAAACAAAGCACAGGATCTTTACAGAGACTTATCTAGCTTTGGGAAGTAATTCCTTTGGGCAAGAGTTTGTATTTTGTAGTAGATGAGCATTCGTCAAGGCAAGAACAATTGCGGAACAGTAAGTTAAGAAAAGTTCAAACAAGAATAGCAGACATTTTACCTTCGTAGCTCCAATCTTTGCCTCTTTCCTGGTATTGTATCCCTGGCATTCCCCTGAGCATAGGCAACCAATCATGCACAACATCATCTATGAATAAAATAGGTAGAAATTTGTTTTTCACTAGATGCTGCCTTCTACCAAGAATCAATTTTAAAATGAAAGTTAAATGATGCTATAAGCCATGACTGCAACTCCTGCTGTTTTTTAATTACAGACCTGGAAAGTGAAATCCTGTCTTTGTACAGCTTTTTTTGCAAGTTTTCACTTGCACAAAACTATTGGGAAGGATGAAAAGATGGTGTTATTTACTCCATAGCAGGAAATGGGAAAATGAAATAAAAACAGAACATGAATGAGGAAAAATCTACTAGATAAATGGTAGGTCAAGCTGTTGTTTAAGAAACCAAAACTAGCTCAAACCAAACATCTCATACTTAAGTCATAAATGTTTGCCTCCACCAACTTTAAGTGTTCATACGCACGGGGGGGGGGGGGGGGGGGGGGAATGCTACATTAAAGGGAAAGCTTACATTAAAGAAATTAAATACTCACAGAAACAATGCAGTAGTCCAAAGACCGTAGTAAGTTCCCCATACATTAGAGAGATTTACGAGCTCCCTGGTGAACTTACGTCCTTGTTTCGGAGCTTCACAAACATTTAGTTAATTGTCACCATCTGCCTGTACAGTAGCTCCATTTTGCAATGGGAGCACTGTGCTAGAGGTGGTGAACTTGGGGAAAGGGATAGCGAATAAGGAATAAAATGGCAAACTTTTTGATGCTTACTCTGTTGGCTTCATCTATGCCTTGTGCTACAGGGATACCCAGGGTGTCTCTAGAAATAGCTATGCGTGGCTACACAGCTAACATCATCTGGGACCTGTTGTGTATTCCCACTGGTGGCACTAGCATAGTCAGCAGTACTTCTAATTCTCAAAAATTACAATAGATTATACCACAAACTTGAAAATCCATGTTTGTAGATTTTGTATTTTTAAAAGCCAGCACCGTCATAAGCCTTCAACACTAATGAGTTTAAATTTTAGAGGCTGCAATTTTACCAGCCCAAAGGATTCACAGCACAGGAGACCCACACCAAGATCAGGCAGATCCAAAAAAAACCAAAGATGCCATGCACTTATCTCACAGGAAGTGAGAAGGAAGCCTATTTACTTTCCTTCGTAGTGTTAACATTTCACATTTCAAATGTCTGTTCAATCAAGAGGACAGAAGTAACTTTTCAAATCAATTAAAAAGATATTTTCATTTAATCCAGTAACTTCCAAACTCCTGTGAGACTGATAACACTATGGCACCATTTGCCAACTCTGTCCGTCAGAACAGTTTAAGAAATCTGAAACACCTTCTTTCAATAAGAAAATAAAATGAGTTTTTCTTCAATTTTTCTGTAGTTATTCTAATGCACAGCTACGGGTCTCAAAGAGTTCGGGCAACAGCACTTTCCTGACTTATCAAGTGCAGCATAGTTGAGGTTCTCTACAGCTTTGTTACAGAGCTATTAAGATTGGTATGAATGCAGGGTGAATGGAAACGCATGTGTGTGAAAGCACTGGGAAAAAACAGCAGAACAAGGGTTAAAAGAACAGCACATACTGGTGACAAAGAACAGGGTTTCCAGGACACGGCTCCCAGGGCACTGTTCCCAGCAGTGAAATTGAAGAATCTGTTTTTTTATGCCAGCACTGCACTCCGGTAAGTCCCCAGCACTGATGATTTGTCAGTGGGAGACCCTGCATGCTAACACCAGAACCGCAGCGAGGCTGCAGCAGATCACATACATGCTTTTCCTGTTAGCCCACCAAGAGAACAGACACGCTACAACTAAACAAGGAAAAACAGTGAGCAGGCTAACATTTATGGAGACTGAAGTAAGCAAGAGTGCAAAGCAAAGGACTGCCCCACAATAACCACTGACTCCTAAATGGTACAAAGGAGTCAAAAATCCTTTGCCCCAAATCTAGCTTGTTGCCTACGATGAAGAATGCCAGGAACGTGAGGAGGGCCTGCTAGGCAGCACGTCTTGCCCTCTGAGCTGCCCACAACCGCTCGTGGGCACACCGGCTGGGCACGTGGGTGAGCTTCAATGAATAAACCCTATGGGAGAAGGAGTGGGAGCAGGTCCAATGAACTTACTTCAAGATTTTGTAAATATCTTCTCCTTCCGTAATAACTTGTGCTGAGCTTGTTATACTGCTTCTCCTATACAAAAAGCAATGCAGGTCATCATTTTCTGTTTCGGCTCCAAAGACTGAGCCAACAGGAACATAAATCTTTGAGAAGCAAGGAGGCAGAAAATGAACGCAGTCAGGGAAAGAGAGTGACAATGTTAACTTATGCACAGCAATATATTTCCCTTTCAGCTGCTGCACTTTTTTATTTTATGTCACTGAACTGTGCTGAAAATTTAATTCAAGAGAAGCATCTACTGAAAATCTATGAGAAAAGAAAATGTCCTTTTCCCACGCCTGAAGAAACAGCAAACGAACAGAACATACAGTTCTTAGAATTGTTACACTTTTTTCTTGAGAAAAAAATTAAGATACCCTAACTGTTCACAACATGGGCTAGTTAGAGGCTACTGGAGAACAGCAACGTATTGATAGTTAATTACTAGAACTTTTTTGAGTTCTGTGTTACTACTTACCAGCACCTTCAGCTTCTCCTTGTATAAACAGCTGTTTCCATTGCACCAGTGTTCAGAGATACCCAAGCCATTAATCAGCACTCCGCAAATACTAGTCAAATCACTGGAAGATATAAAATGCCAGGTGGTGAGGGCACACAGAAGATAAGGGAGAAAAAATATCTGAGCTCTGAATTTAAGTGACTAATAGTATTAGGATAATCCACACTTTTTCCTAACTACAGTATTACAGAAAATTTGATAGACATTCCAACCTGTGAAACTTAGCCTATAAATGATGCCACATTACCACACCCCAGAGATTAGCTGCCAACAAAACACTTAAATCGCAATTAAATTACATTGGAAGGACCTGGAGAAGGACCCTCAAAACCAAAACACAGTTTAAGATCCCTAAAGCCTTACTTGTCTGTGGCAGGGCCAACTGAGGCTGCTGCTAAGGCCCAGTTTAACACCCTAGGAGCACTCTGAGTTGCTTGCAGCTGGGAAGCAATTAAAAAGCCATGGGTTGCCCCCACCCAGCTCCGATGTGGTACCTCACTGGCCAGCGCTGCTGGGCCGGCTGATCCCACATCAGCCGGCTTTACTTAAAGCACTGGCAGTCTAAGCTGACCAGTTTAAGCTTTAAGTAGAAGGGAACAGGAGCGGTGCCATGGGTACCCGCTAGGTGATGTGGCTGAACATCCACCAGCTCTGACTGATGCCTTCACCATCATCAGAAGGCTGTGAAACCACCCTGCGTGGTTTCACAGCCAGCCTGTTCCTGCCCCTTAGCTTTCAGTTGCTGCCCGTGGGGTGAGATGGAGTGATGCTACCTATGCTTTTGATCCGAACATAACAGCAGAGCCACAAATTAAAGAGCAACTTGCAGAGCTCCTGCTTTCCCTCAGGAACAACGTTACTAGTATCAGCAAGGCCAGGATTTCATTATAAGAAGGTGACGGGTAGGGAAGAGTGAATGGAAAGAAAAGTTAGTTGTAACTACACAAAGAATTGCAAACTGAAACTCCTTCCAGGTGCCCAGGGAATAACAAAAAAAACCTTGGAACAGAAAGGAAATACTTTTAGTGGTGGGTTGCAGCTCTTTATTTCTGATTCATACGTATATATATACATACAACGATATTAGATTAAGCAATACAAGGATATCTATAATTCAAATTGGCATAGGTCTTTTAACAAAAAAACAAATTGCAACTGTTAATTTATATTTGATCTGAGCACTCTGATACACAGTAGAAAAAATCTGTTTATAAAAGATTATATTTGTGCAATTAGATGTACTATATTCCTCTTCCAACAAACTGCTATTAATATTGATACATTATTGTTAGTATAATATATAATTGCCATAATATAACATTAAAAAAAACTTTTTCAAATATATCAATAAGCAAAGATAACCACGCCTTTTTCTTGCAACCGTTTTTGCACCATCACATTGGTGCCCTATTTTATTTTAATGTGACATTTGGCTTAAATAGACTCCTTCCATCTCAGACTGCCACTATTAGTCTGCCCACATTAATAAGATGAATTAATGTGTAGCTTTGCTGTTCAGTAATTTCACACAATACCTGTAGAATGAAATTCACCTCTGAGCTGACATCTGCCACTAAGACTCCAAACCACGTCTGCTCCATTTACGCCCCAATGAATGCATAAAGATTTATGCTGAACCTCTGCTTAGCGGTGAACTTCGCTTTCAGCAAATGCTCCTCTCAGCTATAGTGTAACACAAGTCAACTGGCTCATTCTAGGTGGCTTAAACTATAGGTCTACAGAAGGTGTGACTTCATGCTATTAATTGCTTTTAATAGTTCAGATCTAGGCCAAGCTTAATTAGTATCTGGAAGTTAACACAAATATTAATTTCTACATAAAGCACTATCTCCAGTATATTACGTGGCAGCACTGTTATAAGGCAGACACAAGCTGAGTTTCAGATATCTGAGGAACTGTGCAAACTACCAGATCCTAATTTAGGGCATGATAAGGTTGGGTTATGGAGCAGCAATAATGGTGAGCAGGATTAGGCCCTTCCCCTGTGAAAACTACCAGGAACTGACAGAACGGTGTGATAAAACAGGCTAACTAGGGTGACGGAGACACAGTGCACTGGCTTTCAGCATAAAACAAGGACTGCAGAGGTGCAGATACTTCAGTTTTGATGCTGGCAGATAAGAAAGCATTTGGCAACTTCTCGTCTTTCCAACAATTTTGTCAGTCTTCGTTAGAGCAGCTGAATTATTGGGCACACAACGATGGACACGTGCTCCCTTGCCTGCAGTCTCCCTTCTTGCAAACACACGGCACAAATCGACAGAGATGGAAACGTGCAAACCGCAGAATGAAAATATCAATCTTTTAAAAGAAGGGCAAAATTAATTTTCACTCTCAGTTTAGCTCTTACTGAAAATCAAGGTTCCACTGTCCTGCCTCTTTCTTAAAATTTATTCCCTGGAGAACTTTTGCTTGTCTTCTCTTTAATTAATAATATTGGAAGCGGGACTAGAGTTAGTGCACACACAAAAATAGGAATGAGCAAATTATCTTGAATTGATACTTCTAAGAATTTCTTATTTACAGATAAAGTAGAGAATCCACAGATGTAATTCTAGGGTATATGAGAATCTCTTGAATCTAAGAATAATATTTCAGACAGTGCATAATACTGTTAGCTCCATTGGGACATCCCAAAAGGAAGGTGGGTCAGCAGGTTTGGGATTGTGTGCATGCGTTTGTGTGTTAGGGGAAGAGAAAGGTTTATCCAGTTCTTGGCTCTATAAAGGAGACAAGCAGAATTAACTTGCGTATTATTTTGCACTCCTTTGCAAAAGAATGGTCTGAGACATTGCAGATATTTTCCATTTGAGAATTAGGACTTATTACAGTGTTTTCTGCACCAGCATGCAGGACAGCAGCAAAGAAGAAATGTTGGGTGTTTTTTTTTCTCTTGTTTATACTGGTGTGTACCATGATACAGACAACAAAATGCGTTTTAACACTTATTTTCTGATATTAAACACATTCTGAATAATACTTTGACATCTATCCCTAACAAATGATCATGACACCCAACTGTAGATTTATATATTTAACCTTCAGTTAAAGTTGTTAGTAGAAAGTATTAAGTATTTGTTCCACATTCATAGCATTATTAGCCTTTATCATTTGAGTTAAGATGCCATTTGAAGACTCATAACTTAAAAAAATAAGTTCTGGAAAAACAGGTTAAGAAAACCAACAATAAGAAAACAATGTTCCAAGGCTTTCAAAATATCTGACAAATGTTTATAGGATTAGCTACTTTTTAAAAAGCTATCCTTAAAAAAATGAAAATACTAAATTAAATTATGAAAATAAAATTAATTTCAGTTAGTCATTTGTCCTCTGGGAAGTCTCTTTAATGATTAATTTAAAAATATATTAGGCTTTTCTGTGGCCAAACTAAAAAGTCAGTGGGGTTAAGTGAACATGGAGACTTTTCAGACAGCAAGAAACAGACAGCAAGACTCATTCAAAAAAAAAATTCCTGCATCGTTTCTCAAATTCTTTTAAAATAATAAAGTTGCAGCTGCTTTGTGAAACAAACTAGGCTAATATTTATTGTAATAATAACTATTCTGCTTTGTTATGCATAAACATTAATATGCTGAAGACAAAATTGAAATACAACTACATCCTCACGGACTCATTCACGAGGCACATTGTTGGTAAGATAGTATAATAATTTTAAACAGAAATTGCACACACTTATATAAACCAATGCTAGATGATAGAGCTCTCCTAATCCAAACTATATTTCTGAAAACAACATACATAGCTAAGTCCAAAGTTCTGCTGTTTCCATGGCAACAGAATTGGCCCTTTTGCTTTTCTTGGATTGCTGAATGGCACTGAAGAACTGTAAAACAAATAAAATGAACCAAACTGCCTTTTGTACACCATGGCCATGGGCATCTGGGTGATGAAAGTCCACGCGAACCCTCTTCAAATGCCTGCAAGCGGTGCTTTTTATTTCAGCCTCATGTCAATGCTACATATAAAAAAAAAAAAAAGAAAAAAAAGAAGAAAAAAGAAATCAGTGCTATGAAACACATTATTGCTACTAATTTTCCCAAATTTTGGTGCATGCAAAGTATTAAGCATCCTCATCTCTCATTTACTTTATTTATGTATTTATTACTTGTGTATTTATACACAAGTAAATTATTATTATTTACTTGTGTAAATAATTTACACAGATCCTATCTATCTAATTTATATGCAAAATTCAGACATTACAGGACCTGTTATTGTTTTCTTGAAATCCATAGCTACGTTCCCAGCAACCCCAGTATGAGTAGAATTAGACACCAGATGTGGAAATGAGTAAGATACGGATGCCTCTAAAAATGTTTCTAGGACTATGGTTTTGCCATTTAATGCAAAGAACGTCAGCCAATTCTTTAGAAGTATTCTTTAGAGTAAGAAATTGTCATCATAAATACTGCATCAAAATACAATATTGCTTCATAGAATACATACCTACATGAATATTGATGACCTGTGAAGGTCACTAGCAGTTACAGAACATGCCAAATTCTTTATTGTGGATTATTTCATAAAGAAAATTTTCAAAAAGTCATCAGGTAGTACAAGAAACTCTAGTAAACGAGAGAGCATGACAATGAACAAAAGCCTTTGGAATGGATATAAAAAAGAAAACAGAAGCAAACTAAGAGCTGGGCAGACTCCAGAGAGATTC
The DNA here is from genome assembly GCF_036370855.1 of Dromaius novaehollandiae. Taxonomy (NCBI): domain Eukaryota; kingdom Metazoa; phylum Chordata; class Aves; order Casuariiformes; family Dromaiidae; genus Dromaius; species Dromaius novaehollandiae. The sequence goes on along the minus strand of NC_088130.1, from coordinate 11,668,867 downwards.
CAGCAGAAAGCATACAGAAAAAGGCTGTGTAAAAATGCCGTCATCATTGTAGTGGCATTTACAAGAGAAATCCTATTTCCTGAGGAGAAGACAACAGAAATGAATGATATGAGCACAGGAAAATTGTTGCCGCCTCTAAAGACAGACACACCATTTTGCAGAAAAAAATAGCAGGAATTAACATTAATTCAGCCCCAATCCTTACTTATTTAAGCTAAATAAAAATTTTCTTTCATATTGCTTTTTGCTGCCCAGCTTGTTTTTTGTAAAAAACAGAAAAATAGTTCATGCCACAAAAGGCCAAAAGCATAAACAAACAGTCTTTAATATGTTATTTAATTGCCGCTGCCATATTTTAAAAAATAGTTTTAACATTGACTAATTATTGGATAAATTGTGTTTGCAAAAAAAAAAAAAAAAAAAAAAAGTAAAAAGTGCTCTGTAGTTTTATGCCAACTGGTCTAATAGTAGGAATCAGGAATTTAATTTCGGGTTCTGACAGATGTATGATTTTTAACACTAGGACACTTTATTAGAGTATAATTTTATTTGAAAAAAATGACAAAAAAGCTCCATTTGATTCATTATTGCTCATTTACACTCATGTAAGTGACAGAACCTTCTACTGAAGAGTCGGGTTTGCTACACTATTTCCCGAGCAGCGTGCTGGTGTGATAGACCGGTGCATTTTGAGATGCCAGTGAGGCAGGTGGGCACAGCAGACCCTCCCATCACTCCTCCCCGGTCCACCCTCACCAGAAATACCCCCGCTGCTGCCCTGGCCATGCTGTTCGAGCAGTGAACTGCTAATGTTCGTGTGCGGATGTCACACGTGGGCTACAAACCACCCCACTGAGGCACAGTACGAGCAGTGCAGGGTTTTCCGTTCACCCACCCAGGTTACGGCATTAGCAGGAGGAACGGTCTGCCACAGCGCTGGCACATTCCCATTTCCAAGGCTTGGAAAGGGGGCGACAAAAAGACACCAGAGGTCTAGTTAGAGAAAATAAGTGTGAAAGAAGCTGAGAGGCACAAAAAGCAAAGAGAAGGAAGGCCCTGAGAGCATGACCCGGCACCCAAAGGGAAGAGTTTTGCACTGACTGTTTGCTTAAGCTAACCTCAGAATTAGAACGGCAAGTTGAGCACCTCTAATGGAGCATAACGCATGTGATCAACTTCACCCTGATCATGCTGTACCTTTTCGCTCCATCTTTCAAGCAACTTAACCTCAATATCCTTCAGGCTAAGAATTGTATCTATCTCTGCTTGACAAGGGTCTTTAACCTTAAACACTTCTGCAATGCAAGTATAATAAACCTTAACTTCAGCACTTTTTCTGCTTGCATATATTGAATCGAGTTGCTGGGGGGAGGGAAAAAAAAAAAAAAAGGTGTTTAGGTCTCCAGAAGGCTTCATGGAGTCTACCCAGCCTCAGTTCCTAACTGCATGGTGGTGAAATAATGTTAAAATGTAATATTATCAGGCAGAAATTCTTACTCCTGCTCCATTGAAGTCATTTCTGGATCATTTGAGAGGCAGCCAGCTCTGGGTACAAGGAAAAAAGAGGTAGTAGTAAACATTTCTTCCATGTTTCTTTCTTTTTTTTAGATATGAAATCAAATTTGGGGGATGTAATAACTAACTGCAGTGAGTATCTGTGACCGCACAAACACACAAACATTATTGATAGGAATGTAACAAGCTTAGTGCCTGCAACATGGATTAATTGGAGTAATACTTGTTTATAATTATTTCTGTAAGTCGAGGATGGGGAATGCACTACAGTGACATCATACATTTAACAGTAACAATAATCAGCAATGCCACATATGAATATTTAGTTCCTCTCTCACTGCTATGCTGTAGCCTGCATCCTTTTAAATGACAGGGGTAACAAGAAAGCAGCTTGCTTTCACAGTTTTCATTGTCATATACCCTAACGTATTTGAAAATATTTAAATAGAAGGGATACAAGTTACATTTCATGGGTTGTTGGTTTTTTTCCTTCCCTTTGGTTAATAAAATATCCAGGTGGTACCAGATAATTGCTTATGTGAATTTTTGCTTCTTAGGCAATTAAGTGCTGGAATCAAGAAGCAGCGGCAAGTGTTTGGGGTATTTCTCTGTGGCATTTCTCTCTGGTGATTTTAAAAGCCATGCTCAGGTGAACTGGAGGCAAATGTGTACCACAAAAGTGGAGACATCAGGGAAAAAAAAAAAAAGGAGAGAGAAAGAAGGAGCTGTGAGGTAGAAATTCTGAAATGCTCAAGTTAAAGGTAGGAGACTGAAAAGAAACTTCAAAACCAGAATCTTAGGTTACAAAAACCCCAGGGAAAGTGTCACACGAGAAGCCGCCGACACAGCTCCCTGCTCTGGAAGGCGGTGCACAACGCACACGCAGAGGAGGTGCCCTGGGTAAGTTCTTTCTAAGGGCAGCGTAGCAAGTGAAGGATTGCATCCTTCCAGTTCAGGATCTCTATGGTACTTCATCACGTTCTGCCTCAGCGTGTCAGAGTACAGACTTCGGAGTTTAAAATACCTGAACATCAGCTGAGACATTCATTCATTAATTGAACTTCAGCAATGCAGTATTATCAAGTATTAATCCATTGACCCATCCAACGAGCAGGTGGAGAGACAGGGCTGCCTTAACTGGGCATGAGATAGAATAGCCATCCTTAGCTTAGCAAATTGTTGTAAAACATCAGTTTTAAAAAGAACTGCCTCATAAAAAAATATATGAATCATCTGACATAATGGACAAAGGGGAGAAAATGTTTAATGAACCACTTTAACTGAGTAAAAAAGTGATTTCAGTCCTTTCTGTGGCTGTAAAAATATTCACCAATAGCAAAAATGTTTTTTATAGTCTAAGAATATGATTATTCCTTACTGAGACCCAACCGTAAAAAGGCAGGCTGCGTATAGTGAGAAGGGAAGTCAATTCACAAATGTGGCAACTCACACAGTAACTGAAACTATGAGCTGACTGCTATACCAAACACGTCATATACCGTTGCATTCAATCCATTCCTGTGAACCAAGCAAATACAATACCAGCATCTAGCTGAAAACTATCTTACTTAGCTGTTTCTGAAGCTTCCCTCAGCTCTTCATCCAGTCTGCGTGAGTAAAAGTTATTGATATAAAGAAACAAAGAAGCAAGCAGAGCATAAGAGAAAAGCAGAGCAATAGCAGAGCAAAGAACAAATACTGTACATGCTTCTAAAATAGTCACCCACTATTACACACTGACCCTAAAGCCCTTCAGTTCAATATAATAGCACTTACTCTCGTTCTTAACCCACCTTTAATTTGTAACTCCTTATTTAGCTCATTTGGAGGCAGAAACATAAAAGCAGCAGGGATCTGAGGCATGCTCAGTGGACAGAGCTGAAAGCATTCAGTTGCTCCATCAGATAGAATTAAATTAGCTGCAGCCTGGCTAAGCCAAGGGCATTTACAGTTTAGTTAGTTTTACTTGCAAAGGAGGCTGATCTCAACAGCTTGAAGGGGAAAGTAAGATTGCAAACTATTGCAAGGCTTCTCTCATTCAGCTGTTGAGGTCACCTCCAGGTGGAAGGCTACATCACACAGTTTTACTCCATTATGAGCAGTAGCACAGGCTAGAAAGCAAGTTTTACCTCATTCTTCTCTTAAAATACTTCTCTTCATCATACCTTACAAGGTAAGAGTGGGTGAAAAGAAAAAAAAAAATGATGTACAAGTTCGTATGATACAACAGGCACGCTGTACCTCACTTCAGTAAAAGCTACCAACCAACCACAAAAAACCCCCCAAATCATGACATAAACCTATGTCCTCTCTAGAGGTGGAATTCTTTGTGACCATAGTGGTATTTTTGCTCTTGCCAGTGGAGCAAATACAATGCGGAAAGCTGCATTTTATTTTGCTACAGGAATCTTTCTCAATTCAAAGCAGAAATAAAACTACCAGCTGGAACACATCTCTGCTCTGACCTCCGCTCTTTTCCCTTTTGACATTGGAATATCCACTCACAGTGCCTTGAATGCGGACATCCACTAAATCTTCATACCATGACATCTTGCGCCACCAATGGGCACACTAGTGACCTTTTCATTTTTTTCTTCAGTGCAATCAAGATCTGTCCTCTGGCAGCTGATGACAAGAACTGAGCAGTTCCCTAGAATTTCTTAAGCTCCAAGTCCTAAAGTCTCTTTGGTGCTGGGAACCTTTCGCCTTTGGTCTGAGAGTTGAATGGACTTTCCAAGGAGTTTTGGTGTACAGGGAAGAAAAGACATCATAGCGTAACAATAAAACAAAGCAAGAAGTAGAAAGAGTAGAAAGCACTAAAGTATCAGGTTAAGGTCTTTATCAAAGGCAACTATAAGAAACTAGAATGTTTCAGGAATCAGAAGAGGAAGGGAGGAAGAAAGGGTAAAAGAATTTTAGGGACGTTAAAACATTCTGGACATCTTTTTTAGCAGCCCACCTCTTACCCCTCCCATACCACCTCTTACCCTAAATTCTTTGCAATCACTCTACCTATAAACTAATTACAGAAGCAAATAAACTTGAGTGAAACACCCTATGACTCCCCATTTTAAGATGGCAATTTACTAATTTCACAAGTGCTGCTGCAGAATTGAGCTTCCCACTTGCTCTCTGGAATTACAGCACAAGAGGACCTAACGTCAAAGCAACCACCAGTCTGATGAAGGAAACTGTGCTGCTTTCACAGCTACTATGGGACAGCTATGAAAACTCCTGCCTGAGTTGAAGAGACCTGTGACAGCTCCATACCTAGTCACTGATAAACCATAAGGAAAAGGTAATCAGATACTTCCCTATTTACTCATCAAAACAGTTTCTTGGACAGAATCTTTGCATTTATACAAAATTTAGTACATTTGACACACGGAAGTAAAAAATAATGCATTCCTTGACAGCATATCTTTGTAATAATGAGCTATAATGACCCACTGTGATTGATTTCCAATGTTTTAAGCTTGGCGTACCATTTCAGTTTGTTGTTTTCCGGTCTGAAAAAAAGCCAGTTTAGGTGATCAACTTCAGATCAACTTCTTGTTAAAATTTATTTAACAGATATCTTTCCTTTAGAAATATTTGCATTTAGAAAACCTTTACACACGAAAGGCAAGAATGGAGACATTGCCTTTCAATCTGGTGATGGGTTAAATCATGACAAATCAATGAGAAAAGGAAAGGTGAACCTATGAACTTTCAGTGGATTTCTACTGAACTGCTATCTTTTGAACTATTGTTTCAGTTCAAAGCTCTGTATGACTAAAACCTAAAAGCACAGTAAGACCTAGAGGTAAAAGTTATGGAAAAATATGGTATAAGGGATACCTGTGGAAGTGTAAAGGTTTCCTGTTTTCCTTCTGGGTTACAATTAGTGAGTGAAGAGTTCATTCCAATTCTGATTATATAGTCATAAGTGTGATGAATGGACTTTGAGCCTGAAAGTTTGTCTTCGTTTTACCAACTGTTTCATTTGGTCCAGTACAAAACTACAAACTTTGGTGCCCTTAGGATTACATATCCTTTGTGGTTTGTTTTTCAATGACAGAATGTCTTCCTCCTTCAGGGTTTGCTAGTGGAATTCTTGTGAAACAAATTTTAAGTATTTGTAATAAAATCACATAGAAGTTTTTAAATTTTCTTACAGACTCTCGAATGCTACTATGCCTAAATAGGACTTGGAAAGTAAAACCTGGTTATACCTCTGGCTAGTAAACAACCTGATTAGTTAGTGGAAATACTTTCCATTAGCACAAGTACACCACTTACTTGACAATGCTCTCTGGTATGTGCACATATTCCATTGGAATCATCTCACGGAGCTCTGCCAATGTGCTGACATACTGTATCTTACTGCTGAACTTCGAGCTGAAACACAGAAACAGTGTAAGTAAATAGAGTTTCCTCCACAAAATCTCCCACGATTGGAAAAAATAAACAAAGAGAAGACATTTACTTGTAATCTAAGCATTTGCCTATTCATATTCCAGTTATATAAGAGTTATATAGTTCTGATGATCATTAACATATCTGTGTTCTAGTGAGGCTGAAATCAGGTCTAGACCTTTTGCTGTTCTTTGCCAGGCAGCATCACAATATTTAGGACAGCATTATAAATTGTAATGCCTACATATTAGGCAATGCAATTAGTTTCACAGTTTGAAGATGATGTATTCAAATTCTAAAAAGAATCAAATCCCCTGCAGCATACTTACACCGAAAAAAAGATGAGAAGCATTCACTTCAGCTGATCATGATGAATTAGCATTTAGATTTGACCATGACTCCCAACCAAACAGAATACAGCTTAACTTCCACTTTTGTTTGGATGCATACAGATCTGACTGGGTATGGGCAAGTCTATTCTTAGTGTAGGGCATTATTATGAGGAAATATTTCCCTTGCTTAGTTCAATCTGCGCTATATGATCATTTATTACGTTTGAGAAATGATCATACAGAAAAACCTAAACTGTTCAGAAAATACATTGAAAAAAATCAAGGCTATTCACTTGTTTAATCTGATTTATTGATATGTAACAGTCTATGAGGAAAGTATCTTTTTCATTTGACTCAAAGCAATTTTCCAAATCCAGCTCTGATCATATTTAGACAGTCTTTTAACATCAGTAACAGTGACAAATGCATATTGAGAATGAATGTTCTTAAGTCCAGGCCATGAAAAACAGAATATATTGTTCCTATTTACCACTGATTCATGGGTATGATCAGACAACACAAGGCATCTGAAATAGCTCTTATCCAAAAGTTACTGCCCCTTGCCTTACCACATTTATCTTCTTAATCAAATAAAGTAAGACAACTAAAACAGGAATCCATCAAGGTACTGTAAATAGTTGTTTGAGCTCATTCATTTTACTTTGCATTTGTAACAGATGAGCATCATTAGGCGTACACAGTTGCCACATGCTAATCTCAGGTTTTAAGATGCATGAATCACTCATAATTGTCTGATCAAAGCCACGATAACTTATAGATAATTCTTAGCATTTTATTAGAAATGTTAATCACAGTCTAGATCATCTGAACTGCCAGTTGAAGCAACTTGGCAATCAGCAGCCCAATCTGGAAACATCTAAAGACTGAAAAAAACACAAAAAATAAAATTGTTTAGAGGTTGTTTTTCCACTTGGGGTTTCTCCTGGGTCCACTAATTCCACAACAGTGACTGATTTCTACCTAATTGCTTCATGTGGAAGTCTGTGTATTGGCATCCCAAATATATGCCTAAAATAAGAAGTCCTTGCTTCTTTCTGACTCTAGGCGAGGCATGCTGCCACTTGTGTTGAACTTTCTACTGCTTAAGCATTTCCATCGAATGCCGAAAATCTTTCATAGACACTTGTTTTATTAAAAATCTAATTTCCTGCCTAACACAGCTAAAATGATCTCTGCTGTGACTAACTGATCCATAAATGATATCTAGGACCTGAATCCAGCTTTTTTTTCTATCTTTGCAACCAATCTATTTTTTTCTTTTTGGCCTCTCTGGGCTTTTTATTCAGTTTTCTCATACAGCTCTTCTGTCCTCAGTGAGGGTTCAAATACCTCCCACCCTCAACTCTTCTTCGGCCTAAGTCACATTAACTACATGTACAGCTCCCATTTCTACTTCACTTTCTTTTACTTCCAACAGAGACTCAATCTACTTCTTGGCTGAAATGGATTTTTTAATTGGTCCTATTTTCTCAAGTTCTGTACTGTTAATTCTCTTTACCAAACTCGGTTTATAAGCAACTTTTTCCCCAGTTTGGCAATGCAATGCCTGTGGTCACTGCTACTCAGTATGGCCATCTAGAATAAATGACTCACGCATTGATACAGGCGTTGCGTCTTTGATTTTATTTTATTTTTACTGCCCACCTTTTTCCTGGGAGGAAATAGGGTGCCAACAGATTATCTCAGACACCAAAGGCAACTGAATCAATCTCCCATGACTACTATTGCTAATTTTACCTACTGCATCCCTGTTACACTATTTTTCTTAGTTCTCACTTTCTGCTTGGTATTAAAGTCATCCTATCAGAAAGAATAAGCTTTGTTATGATATTCTGCCTGTCACTTTGGCAACAATGGGAGAACTTGTTCGCTTCCCCATGCCCAGATTCCCCTGCCAGGACAGAGCACCCTACGACCAACACCTTCGGTGCTCTTGCCTGTAGTCTGGGGGCAGATTTCTCTGCAGTCTGTCATGATGCACGTTATTTTGTCTAACTTGTGTAGATGAGATGCATCTTCTCTTGCTTGGAAGCAATTCTTTTTCACACCTGTCAGTCTACTCTCTCTGATCGCAGGATTTCAATTGCATACTTGTCCATCTCCTTCAACAATCTGCAAGTTCTTCAGTGTCTGAAACATTTCATTGCTTTTTTACTGATCAAAGAATTATTTTTGGTGGCAGAAAAACTCTTTTGGAACCTGGCCTCCTAAGCCTTCCAACAGCTCAGGGTGCTGGAAGTCTTCTTGGCTGAGCAGCATTTTTATTTTTATTTTTAAACCAGAATTGTAGCTTAATCTTGTCCTGTAGCCACAATTCTTTTAATAAGGTGATTTGTCCAGACTCCCTTCCCACATGCATTTTAGCTGGGCTCATAATAAACAAAGACAATTGTAAAGGAATAAATTTCCAGTTCTGCATGCACATATGGGCATTTGATATTGTGCCTGCAATGTGTGCACTGTTTAATCCCTTTATTCATCATTCAACTTTTTTTCCAATCAGGAGAGTGGGAAGTCAACTTCAGCTGTCAAAATCCCAACATGAACTGTAAAATGAGTACCTTTCAGTGGGACATTAACAGCCATGTTTGATCATTTAGGAGCTTCAGTATCTTTAGGGACAAAGAAAATAACAATATTCACTGCATACCTTATAAAAGGTCGTGTCACAGCCAGAATTGTCCTGATAAACCATGATGGATGGACAATTATAAATGATTTCAAGTTCTTCCTTAATCTAAGTCAAAAAGAAACACATTTCATTTAAAAAATACAAAACATACACAAAGATCATATACAGTGAACGCTGTCATACAGTTTAAAATAATGGCTGTGGATCAGAAAGGAAAATACTGCTCACCGCCGATCAATCATTTGGTAACATTTTTTCATCCAACCAAGTCCTGGCATCCTCCTTCTTGGTGTTGCTCCATTCAAGTAGACAATCATGTAGTCTTCGGCTACCATCAGTTCTAAGGTACTTATTACATATCTGAAAAATGAACAGAAGCAAGTGAGCACATTTTTTTACATTATCCATTTAAGCCTAATCAAAACCAGTCCACTAGGCATACATCAATGCAGATCAAGGAACTTACAACAAGGCAATGTTTTCTTTCCTTTTAAACTGAAAGCAGATATTTACAACTGTTCCCCATGCTAACCATAATCTTATCTTCAGAGAATGTGGTTTCCTTCCAAAGATACAGTTTCATAATAAGTCTTCCAACCTCATAGGTGGCTTTTTCCCCTTATAAGCACATTAAATCAATAAATTTTACAAGGGAGAGCCTGACAGGACCATGTGAAGTTCCCAGAACTTCTGAGATATGACCATTGAGAAAATTCTCATCAGTATGTTTGTTCAAAGCAAAAATAATAAGAGTCAGGAGAAGAAACTTGTCTATAATTCTTGTGATCCTCAGATCACCATTACTGAGTCTGTGACTGCCAACTACAAACCTTTTGAATCTCAAAGCTAACAGAAGTTGTCCATCAACCTGCCTTCTGAGGGGATGCCAACTCCATGGCATCATTTTGTGAGCACAACACTCCAAACACTCATCAAATTCCTCAGCTCTACAATGAGTATTCAGACAGACCGGCATTCCCAGAGCAAAATCCATGTCACCTAGGAGAGCAGGGTGTTCAGTTGAATGAAAGGGTAGCTTTAAATTTCTGTCTGGGACTATACAAGCAGATGCTCTGTCTGGTTTCACTAGTCCCCACCTAACCGGGGAGGAATTCATCATAACAACATGCAAATTGCTCTCTCTCCTGTCCAGTCCCAAGGCATGTCTGTGTAAAAACTGCAGTGAAACATCACTGAGTTTCACCTCAGAAAGCCTAATGCTTGAGAGTTCTCGTTACAAAAGGCAGCTCTATCCCTGCACAAAATAGCCCCTTGCACAGGTGTATGTGAATAACAGGATTTAATCTGACCCTTAAATTCCTCAAAATGCAGTTTCTTTAAAACAAGAGTAGGAAATCAAATTCTCAACACAGGGAATGTTATTTTAAACAGACAGAAAGTAGGTAGCAACTAATTGAGTAGTTCCATTTGATGAATTCCATCTAACTCACTACTCACAATGCTTTTCACTCTCTTTCTCACCTTCCACTTGCACGTTGTCTACTTTTGCCCCACATTTGTAAAGGCTCCTGTCCATCAGTGAGATATGAAAGTGTGGGCTTGTACAGCCAAGACGGTGGCTGCTCCACGGGAAATGAAGCCAGCAGCAGTGGGCAGCAGGTCCTGCATTTGCAGGGTGCAATTTAGAGGGTGCACCTGCATTTGCAGGGTGCAAACTTGCTGTGCAGTCTAGATCTCTCTGCAAGTGCAGAGGGATGTCAAGTTCTCTTGCAAACCTTACCTATTTCATGCTAGCAAGTTCTTTATTTGAGAAATAATTTTATTATTTGAGAAGACGTTAAGAATTTTTCTCACTGAGTAGAACAATTCACTCACTCTGAAAGCAAAAGCACTGTTTTTGAATTTCAAAGTGTAGTATTTCTGAGTTGTTACTCTTTAAGAAACTTTTAATTTCTAGACCGTATCAGCCAGCCACAAATGAAACAGCAGAATTTTCTGTGTGGGTCTGCAGCATCAAAAAGAAGTGCTTTAGAAGATGCTGTCTCAGAGGTTGAGTTTTGGCTCACTTAAAGACAATTTTACAGGATTAGTCAAGGTAACAGATAGGAACAAGGTACTTAGAAATGTGAAGGGAATCCAGAGGGCAATGAAACTGCAGAATACATGAACAATTGAGGACAGTTGTTAATTACAAACTAGAGGGGGCCTGCACACTGCAGTTGCAGGATTATTTAAGGGAAACATGCTATATAAAAAATGGGAAGAGATTTAATGATTTGCAGGTCTCCATACCCCTATATGACTTTATAGTAAAGAGCTCACATATATATTTTATATATATATTTAAATATATATATATATTTTTATATATATATATCAGTTATTGGCTATGTTGTAAATTGTCAAGCTCCCTCTATTTCAAAGCAATTAATAGGCTTATATGTAAAAGAAAGGGACAATCTGACATTTTCTTTTCTGGTTCTTGTTGTGCTAGAGAGAATTATGAATCTCTCTGTCTTAAAATAAGATGAAGGTGAGCAGCCAAAGTGAACTCTCTGTTACACTACCCCAACAGAGACAGTGGGATGTAAAATATACTTTGACGATATCCTTAAGGGAAGCAGAAAAGCCTCTTGAGGCTTGAAAAGGCTTCCTCTGCGAAGTCCATTTACCTGCAATTCTATCTTTGAAAAGGGGTCTTCAGAGAAGTCGAAGAATAACTGTTTAATGTCAGTCACGGTTATTGGCAGATTTGTTTTCTAGTTATCAGCTTAAAACTACTGTAGGAATTCTTCCCTTCTAAATCACTGGGCATTGTGTAAATCTGGTACTGTAGATAACATGGGGGACCTAGAGACCTCTTTACCAGATGAATGCTAGCAGTTGGTTTGACCTGGAACGGAACCACTCGCTCTCGTTTCTCACATGTAGACACAACACTGAGGGCTTTGGCTACCTCCACACACATCTTTATGGGCTGGAATTTTGTGGGGCCTGGGTCTGTGCTCTTGCAGCGAGGTCTGGCACCTTGTAAGCAGCAAATGGTGAAGGCCAGGCCTCCAGTAGCTTTGAGACTGACTTATTGGGTTTTAGCATATACGGCCCTGGAATGATTGATTTTTCAACAGCTGTAAGTGGAACTAGCTGCAGGCTGTTCAGGGGAGTTGCCTTCACAATTTTTGGCTGCTGAGCTAGGTTGTTATTAGGAGTAATTTTGCTTGTTAAGAGCTGTGATAAATTTGGGTTCGCTTGGCGAAATTTGTCCAGCCCAACAGGTCTCTGCTATTTTTAATAACTGATTTGGGAGCAGCTGAAGTCAAGAAAAGTACTTTGAGCTGTTTGTATCAGCAACTGTCATTTATCCTGTATTTTTAAAATAAGTGTCAGCAAATGCCCCCGTAACTCCTAGAACAACGACAGCCTATATTCAAAATATAATACACAGTGATACATCCCAGTAATATATAACACACGATGACACTGAAAAACAGTCTGGTGATCTAGGTCCCTGCTGACTGTTCTCAGAAAGTGCTGAAAATCACTGGTGAAACAGTGCAATCATTGTAGGTCCAAGAAGCAGCAGATACTATATCCCTTGTCATTTAGGGAATTATTATAATCAGATTTGGTCCTGACAAATACACCTTAATTTTGGGAGGCAAGTAGATAAAGAATGCCTACATAATACTCCACTGAGCAGTTTACCTAAAATTGCTATTTTACTTGTCATTCAGATCACTCCCCCTCTAATGACCCAAATTACCTCTTAATTAAAGACAGGTTCTCTCTCACTACATAATTATGAGTACTAACTCAAAAGACTGTCACATTGCTACATATCACTCACAGGAAAAGATTTTCCATGACATAGTTGTAATCAGTTCGACTGCTGTCTGGCAAGAAGCATGCAGCAAACACAATGATAGCATTCAGACCATCACCATAGTATCCTGTGGAACAAACAAAAAGGCATTTTTATCTTTGTCAAAGGCTCTAAACAAGATAAATTTAAAAAGAAATCTCAGAGTCCTGGAATAGAGTGTATATGTCAATACTGAAGAAGCCTGAAAACGAATGAACTATCATCACATGATAAGGAAGTAGGACAGTCTGTTATGCCGAATTCCTGGAAAACATGCTTAGCACTACCATGAATAAACTTTTTATAGAAGCCAGTGAGAAAACTCATTCCGCTTTGTTAATAACACAGTCTTACATGAAGCCCTGGTTCACTGCATCTCTACTGTAATCATGTGCTGAATGTTCCCCCTAGCCGGAAGAATAAATGGCTGAAGAAAATATCCTACACTTATTCTCCAGCATCTTTTGAATTTGGATTTCCAAAGTCTCACCATCCAATTTTAGTTTGTCTGTGCAGCTCCAAAGGCCTCATGATATCACAGCTACGATTGCACCCCATTATGCTTTAAAAGCTCCTGGGGATCAATTAAATCCTTTGCTGCAAGCTTTGTGGAAAATACTTGTTAGCCTGGACACTCCAGTTGCCCAATGCTGGCCTTCTCTTGGCTCCAGCAGGGCCCAAAAACAGCTGTAAAGCTCCAAAGCTGCTAGGCCCCAGCACAATTGCTTGGTACATGTAACAGAAAGGCAAAATAAGCAAAATGTATGTTGTATTAATACTGATCAGCCTTTTCCACAATCTTTTACAATCCCTATGGGCTTCTGTGGTACTACTAATAAATATAAAATATTCCTGCATTACAGTTGAAGGCCTGGGATTCATTTAAAAGATGTGTGTAATCATGAGGGAATTTATAAAGATATCATAGAAATGGTTGTACTGAAAGAGCACTAGTGATGCACAGTGATAGAGGCCGGATATACTTGGAGGTAGACCTGAAAGACAGAAGGCTGGGAGAAACTAACCTTGATGCAGTTTCTCCTTTCTCACTGAGCACCTAAGATGAGTCTTAGCTAGTTGAAATAAGTAGATGATGTTTATGTTAAGCAAGTCTGTCCTTACATTTTAATCCCCATTATCTTTATGGCTTTGAAGAAATCTTTTTTTAAAGACTCCAGAATCCCTAGCAAAGTGCCTCAAGACACCTGTCCATGAAGTAATTCATGCTAAGGAGAGGCACTGTTGAGTAATCTCAACATAATCCCAGTCAAAAGGGGAAAGAACAGAGGCTCTTCATTCAGGGCTCTCAGCTGTTCCTACAAGGACATAAAACATCATTGCTTCCCTTTTTACAAAGGGCAGCCATAAAAAAGGATAAGCCTCAGAGAGAAAAATCTGCATGTCAGAAGTAAGCCTCCTGCCTTGAGCCATATCGCTTCAAATCAAGTCTCGGCAAAGCAGCCTGCTGAAAGATGATATTGAGTTTTTTTCTTCCTGAATTTGATTTGGCAGATTTGACTGAATATAATGCACTAGATAAGCTGATGGTACATATTTATTTTGCCAACATCAAATTAAGAATGCTAGCCTCATCCACTGCAGAATAATTTGGACACTGCAGGAGGCTATATATCCTTAGCTTTAACTCCATCCCCCCCATGATGCTGGCATCTCCTGTCTTTCCAGTACTGTGCAGTGGCTCTCAGAGGCCAGAAACCAGCTAATCTACAGATAGGCTTCCAGAGCTAGAGGGAAGGCACTGTACAACAGCTGCCCAGCATATGTGCTCTGTCTTCTGCAATCCCATGCTGCAGCCTTACAACCCATCCTGTTGGAGGACAGGGACAGGCAGAAGAGGACAGGACAAGGGCCTGAGTTCGAGCCAAACAGCAATGTGAATATAACCAGGTTAAGCCATGTAACATAGCATGGTGTGGGAGAGCTTCAATGCACGTTAGGAACAGCCAGCAGGGACAGCCTAGGTAGAGATACAGGTATGGCTGATTGACTCTGGTGTCCCAGAGAAGATCTCATAGTTACATTCAAAGAGCGGCATTGCGTTCTCTAGCAGGAATGTATGCAGGGATGGGGGAAGAAACTCCAGTCCTATTTTCAGCACCTTCACCTTCCAGAAGTGTGACATGAAGGAATACACCAGTCTTCCCAAAAGAAACGAAGAGAAAACAACCCTGCCTCCCACACTCACCACTTTATTTTACTCTCTGATATGGTCTGTCTTACCAGTTAGACCCGCACATTTCCAGAGAGACAGTGGTCAGTTCACCTAGCCCATCCTAGCTAATTGCTGAGCTGAATCATTAGGGAATAAGGCAGTAGTTTTTTCCTCTGCTTTTCAAATAGGGAGGGAACTTCCTTATATAAATGTTTAAATATAAATCCTTAAGAGATTTTCAGGACAACTAACACCATGCTGTCATAAGGCAGTCCTTCCAACTGGCTCGGGAGTTTGGCAGCGGAGCACATTGTGGCAGGTGTGTCCACAAAACTACTCATCCAGTTCGCAGTTGTAAAGCAAAAGGATTATGTGCAGCTGCCACCTCTCTAACAGCACACACACAAGAAAAATCCATAGATCAGTTCAAACCACCTTTTCGTACACTTGCTTGTAGACAAGGAATGTTCACCCAACGGAGAGGTGCTTTTTAAATCATCACTAGAAGCCAGTAACAGCCATTTGCCTAAATTCTCCGTCAGTCTACACAAAGAGACAGATCACTGAGAAATCTCCCCATTGACATGTGTGGAAGGAAATCTCACCCCTGGACTGTCAAGCTATATCTACTCTCCTCTTTTCTATTTTGTAGCTATCACCTCGATTCTGAATTAAACATTACCTACTGTTTAGCAGGAAGGAATGTCTGATAGATCATTGAATCATCAAGAGATGGCAGATCCGACTGAGTAACTTTTTTTAGGCAGAATCTGTGCTTACTCTTGAGGTGATAGGAAAGATTCCTGGCCCTCTAAAAACGCTCCAAAAATACTCAAGTATAGCCAAAGGCAACATCATATAGAACGGGCCTAGTGGTCATTCTGTAACAACTGTTCAAGCTCTCCAAAGTTTTCTCACAGCATATACATCAAAATGATTAAATATCCACAATTGCAATGAAGAGCTCTGCCACTTCATAAACACAGAATTTAATCCAGTCCCAATATGGCTAGATTTCAGGAAAAATTTCCAGTGTAACCAGTGGAGGCCTGGAAATTACTGCTATGTTTCACACTATTTCCTTTACAATGGCTAAGCTACTGACCGACAGTCATTTGAAGGCGAAGGTAATCTAATGTTTTTTATCTCAAATTTGAACGATTCTTTGTAAAATTTTGCCCAGCAATTTATTGAACTTTCCTATCTAACAAAACGAGATGTCAGACAAATAAAAATCAGGCACATAATACACTGAAAAAATAGCAAGTTAATACAAACGTTCTCATCAGTGGTGTTAAATATATCCCTCTATATCTTAGCAGGCAATACCTTGGGAAGCGGGAAGTGTGCAGAATGGAATTACTACAGATTCATTACTCCAAATGAAAAGGCTACCATTTCCAAAAGGAGTGCTGAGGGAGATATTGACCATTCTGGGAAGAGCGACTGTCATAAACTACAGGCTCAATCAATTTATGCTTTGGTAATTTGACAAGTTCAACAACCTAATTTAATTATTTCATTCAAGAAGAGGATAAATCATAGAGTTGAATGTAAACATTAAATCAGTATAATTCACACTTGTTATGGTGTTCCTCCTTACAGACACATTTTCACTGAAATTAAGCCTTTCTTTCCATCGCAACTGCTCAATTGAATTGCAGTCATGGACAGCAGTGATAGTGTAAGAAGGAACCAGTCAAGGAAGTCTGAATGGTGAGTAGAGGATTTAGAGCACTTGCTTATCAGTCATGAAGACCTAAATTTGAATCCTGATTACCTCACACTTAGGACCAAACCGAGTGACCTACACTCCCATGGATTCTTATGTTCTTACCATTACCATCAGAGAGGCCTGAAGCTGGCACTGGAACTGGTCCTTTTTCAGCAGCCAAGCAATGCTTGATTAAGGGCTACTTCTCCATCCACTAAGACTTCCTGCTATTTATTTTTCATAAAAGCTGGACACTGAACATCTGTAGGCTTGTGTTCAGGTGCTTTTAGCACATAGAAAATTTGAGGATTACATCCACAGGTGATATAATTAAGCATAATTTAGTTATCTCATTTGCAAGAAAACTGTTTTTTACCAGATAAAGATCCAACACTCAAAATATAGTGGAAATGACTGTTTAAATTATGTTATGGATCAGCAACACTATGACTAAAGAAAGTTTGCATAAACTCACAAGTCTTACCTCAGATGCTAAGTTACCCGCCTAAGTTTTTGCAGGATTAGAGCAACTCATCCCTACTTAATAGCCACGGTTGGCAAATAGAGCCTCCCAGAATCCAAAGGGATATCTGAGATACCAAGGAAAAGGCACTTAAACATTTTTCTTTTATTTTCTTCCCTCGATATCTTTGGTGATATTTACCCATTTGAATTAATTTATATGTAAGTGTTTTAGTAATACCTGAACTACACATTCTCTGAGGAAGTTAGAGAGCTAAGAGATGAGCTAAGGACACAATATAAAAAGCATATGAGGCCACTTTCCTACTTTAAAATAAATGTTATCTTTGATATGCTATTTGATAATCATTAACAAATTATATGAAGGAACATAAAATAGTTGCTAGTGAAATTCTACCTGCTGACAATTATAAATGACAGAAAATAACTTAGGCATCTTAATCGCAGGAGCATGGAATGGAAGCCTCAAGGAAAACTACATTTTTTCTTTTAGCCACTCCCCCTGTTTGGATCTGTGCACCCATGTGCAGCACACAACAAATCACAGAGCACCATACTTCCTTGTGCAGGAAGTTTTTGCCATAATCTAGAGCATGGAGTTTTCAAGAACTTTTTCTCCAGAACAAAAGGGTTTTTCCTTGCTTAAAGAAAGTTTTAGCCTACAACTACCAGATTATTACTAACACATGTATCTCAGTTTATTTGTTGCTGCCAAAAATGTGTTGTATTTAAAGTATTCATTACTCATTGCCACCCTGAACTGCAAACAGGGTTGATTCATTCTTATCTTTCTTCTACAGTTTTACTTTGGAGGAACTCAGTTTGCTTCACTGGTGTAATTAGAGACTGTACCAGAGTAAGTGAGTTCAAATTAAGGCCTTCCGTCTCTTCCAAAAATAATTTAGCACTGCATTGAATTTACAGACCAGGGAATGGTCCATCTGTGAAGGTTACAAAGTCTCTCCATGTCAGCTGCCACTTCTATGGGTACAGAAGCTACTACAGAAAAGTACAGATTATATCTCCAACACTGGCTGATCTCCTAACAAAACAGGAAAGACTTGTCCTGATGCAAGGACAAGCATTGTTTATCTGGAAATACTCTCCTATGAGGCTTCCAGGAGATGACCTTGGCTTCTATTCTTTTGAAGGCTTCTTAAGAGCCCTAACCAGCAGTATCTGCTCAAAATATTTTTTGAATCAGCATCCTATGACCAAACTCAAAACAGCATGCCTCAGATCAGGGCTATGCCAGTAGTTTATTGGTACTCTCCTATAGGAAGCTTGTAATTCCTTCTATTATGACATTCTCTTCCTAATAAGCATGAATGTGGGCTCTAAGACACTATAATGCTTCTGTAACGTGAGGGAGTCAGTCAACTCATTGCTTATAGGCATGGCTGAAAAATAAACTCTCTTTCCCCCTGCTACTATGCTTAATAAAGCATGATTTTTCACTTCAATCTAAAAAATACACTCAGGGCTTTCCTACCTCCATGCGAAATGACCTTTTTGTAAGGTTCAATGACTTTCATATCAATCCTTTGCTCTTGTTCTCCAATAACCACTGTTCTCCATAACCTGTTGTCCTCTCGCTCCTCCTCAGCAGTATATTCTGGAATTGATTCGGACTCCTCCTGGGAAGCATCCTTAACGGCTGTCTGGTGTTCTAAAAAATAAAATTGCAAAGATTACATCTTCATGCAAAGGCTCTCTATATTTTCTGTTACATACATTTTAAGTGCATATCTGAAATCAAGTGGGTTTTTAGAGCACTATTCTGCATCTGCACTTACAAATAAGAGCAGAATTTGATCATGAAATGAGAAGTTTCTTTTTTTCTTTTAAACTTTTCATCATTATGAACATACTAACAACAGCAGCAAACATGACCATGAAGAATACTGCCCAAGGATTTTTGCATTTCGCAGGTAATCACACAAGACTCATTATGTTAGTAAAACTGATTGGCTACTGCATTGCAGCTCTTTAAAAATCTTTGGCTGCTAGTATGGCAACTATACTAAAACGCAAAATACGGAGCTAAAAGTGAACCTAATGATTCTTATTGTCTAGTGAGAAATTACCCAAGAGCTACAGCTTTTCAACTCCTTCCTTCCTCCTCCAACTTCTCTTCTCCAATCTCTTCACATCTGGTTCCAGCATATGTGAAGAACATGCCCGTTCATCTGTTCCAGCAATGGGGTGTGCTTAAACATACCTCGGATAACTTAAACATAGCATTCACCTCCCTCTGGGCCTTCCAGTTGTGCTTAATATCAGTTCCTTTCCAGATACAAAGTACAGAGAATTCAAGCAATTTGGCTGTTCACACCAGCACACATGCGGGAACAGGTACAGGCAGTCCACAACCCCAGTGACCACACTCAATAAACTGAATGGCTCTTAAGAGATTATAAAGTCTCATAGTACGGCCTCTCTGCTGGACACTCTTAGCTTCGGAAAAGCTGTAAAGCCATTAACAAAACCTACATTTTCATTGCACATCGATGAGACAGCAGTTACAACATGTTTTACTGCATTCCACTTTGTCAAACTTAATGGCTGGTTACATAAAAAGTGACAAGAAGACTGATTCTGTCCACAGCCAGAATTACTTTATTTTCTTTTTTAGTTATTGAATACAACATACTGTTCTTTTTGTGATTTTTTTCCCCATCTTTTGTACTATTACTCTTGCTGGAGCACCCTTGCCTTGTGGTTAAGTTCACATATTATTATTATATCTTGATTGTAAAGATCCTACACATTTTCTCTATTATATATATTTGAAGCAACCAGTTCTTTCATAGCATTACTCCGGATCTGCAAGGATATAAGTAAGAGCTGAATTTGATCATGTAACAGTCAATAAATGAGGTAACCACGTGTGCATGGCATACATAAAAAGTAGATCAGATGTGTTAGTTAAAAATACCAAACAGAGCTGTAAGAAGAGTTGGGAATAAATGAAAGAAAAGATTTCAATTGGCAAAAGAAGTAAAGAACACAGTATGTTTGTAGAAGTCCTCAAGTATTTCTACATATTGCTTTATCCTGGGATTCCTCTGCTCTGATTAATGCTGCTTCTTGAACTACTTGCATGAACGGAGGTATATGATCAATAAAACATACAAGTTTATCATATGAATTAAATTATTCATCTGTATGAAACCAGGAACAGATGTATATATTGGATATGTATTATACAGATACACACACACAGCCTACGTGTACATACACACATATATGCACTGATTATTAATTGGTAGAATTGACTTCAATGCCAAAAGTTACCAATATTTCCAATGAATTTCTCACAAATACCAAGCTCCTTAGAACAAAAGCATGCTTTGAACTTTTTTTTTTTTAATATGTATCAGGTTGAGCACACACTTGCTTTTTGGTCCAGATATCAAGGTCAAAAACACCTTCAAGCAACAGCCATGCCTGAACAAGGAAAAACATTTGACTCTCTCTGACAGAATCTCAGAAAATGCCTGCAAGTCTCATAAAACAGTAGCAAATAGAAAACAGGAATGGGGGAGAGAAAATGGGAAGAGGAAACAAGCGGTTCTGTGACAGTAGGACTAATGAGGTCTGGTTTTCATTGCCGTCTGTCTTGTGGTTGTATTCTCTGTTCCCAATAAGAGGTAACTTCTGATGGAAAGTCCCTCTCTCCCAGGTGAATCCTCTGGTGTGTAACAAGAGCTGAACTCATCACTAACTTTCTTCTTTTCCTAATGCCTATCTGCAGGAAACTCACAAAAATGTACTTATATTTCAGCTCCTACTTCATTGTCAAATTTGACAGAAACCAGCCGATGAGTTAAAAATGCACCAATGTCAAGAGGTATTAATGGTGGAAATAGGGATGGAAGTAATGGAGAGGCCAACATGCATATACACATGAGTATATGACAGGGCCACATAAGCCTTTTTTCCTTAGGAACTGCAGATAAAGAGAAGTTGGAGAAGGTAGAAGGTTGTGAAGAACAGACTGCAAAAGGTAATTTTTTTCAAGTATACTAATTCAAATCTGTTTAATAGCTGCTGTTCAGTAGATTATATACTGTGCAACTGAGGTTCTCAGGGTACGACGCTCATAATATTTAATAATATACTTGGCATTCGCTTTTGAAATAGAACATATTCAATGATGTTGGCAATGACCTTATAAAATACATTTTTTAAAAATGAACCTAAATATCATGGGAAAAAAACCTGAAAACTGCATGCAAGCAATTGAACTATGCAAATTTTGACAAGTTCTCACAGACTCGCTCTTCCTTTAAAGATACCTGGTCCTCATAGGACTATATTACACAGCTCAAATGCTTTCGGAACGGATATAAGGATTTGATACAGGGGATTATCAGAACGGCCTAGGAAAACTGTCTAGTCAGCCGGTTCCTTTGAGGGTTGAAAGAGCATGGCTGAGGGGGAGAACAGCAGGCAGAATAGCTTTAGTGAAAAGCATCTGGGCTAGGTGACTCTCGGACTAAATTGTATTTGGGGGGTTGCTGCTCAAGTTTGCTGATGAAACTGCAAATGATGTTCTAGAATAAGGCCCTGAGAAAACTTACGATGTTGGCACCAGACAAACGAATTATTTTTGAAGCTGACAAAGGGCAGAAATGATACTAGATCACCTTCTCCTAAGAAGCAGCTGTGCTGTACTGCTTGGAGCGTTGATGTTGCAGAGAAGGATGCGCTAGTGTGAAACTCACAGGGGAAACAGACATCTGCAGATAAAATAATTAGCACTTTTTACATTCCAAATAAGATTGGTTCGAAGGGGGAGGGGGGACTTCACCTATATGTACATATGGTTTTCAATAAATGCAGGGTTTTTTGTCATCTAATGTAATAATCAGAAAAAGCTCACTCCAGAAACATGAGCTGGTTGTGAAAGATGATGTTTCAATTTCAGGTATTAGTATATGCCACAGTGACAAAATAATAACCGTGAATGCGATGACTGAGCAATCCCCGAGTAAGTCAGGGCACTAGTTTAAGACAAGTACTTAAGTATTTCCACTCTCACCCATTTTCTTGCACATTGGTGATGAAGAATCAGCACAACTGCACTCTTAAATTTAGGTTTCGGTATTTTTTGATTTACAGAGCCATCAGTTTTTTAGTGATGAGGTGGACTCTTGAATCATGGCAAGAATCTTGCTTTTCGCAGTTGCTTTTTACAGTTCAAATGGACCTTCTGCAGTCTGAGGATCACGAGCTAAAAATCACTGTTCTGTACAGTCTCGGCAGCAATGTATTTACTTCACCGGGTGTGGTACAACACTCCAGAAACACTGACCTGTGCGAGACTATGGGAGTGCTTGCGTACTGGCAACAGCAGAGTGATAGAAGTACGGAGATAACACCAGCTGACTTACCATGCACGTAAGCCATTCTGCACTTGAACTTGTGACTACACTTGTCCTTGTGACTATCAGATCCACGTAATATATAGCCTACTTATTTTATTGCCAACCTATTCTGATAAAGTATCATTTTTTTCCTTTTCTATTTTTGTTGCTGGTTCACCTAAGTAGAGGACTCTTTGCCAACTAAGTATGCTTCAAGACCAATCTAAGACACAACTGTAAAAATATCACAGAAAACACGGGCACCTTGAATTCTTATTCTTTTAGGAATCTGGGGAAATTGGTCCAATTTTAGCAACCAAATGAAGCATCACATTTAGAAAGCAACAAAAAAAGACAAGGGGAAACACTTGCCATAAATGCAATTGTCACCAAAATCACTGGAGCTGAATTTATTTACTTCAGGGCTTAGAGGCAAAAACCTGTTCCACTGCAGAGATCTTTGCTCTCACGCAACAGTCACAACATTCTAAAATTGCAAGTACACACTAGTGTGTGTGTGTGTGCGTGTATGTGTGTGTATGTTGGGTTTAACCTTTGCTACAAAATATTCCAGCCGTCTAGTAACTCATCATCATGCTCTGCATCTGCCCATAAGGAACTCTGCCTTCTAATGAGAAGTGACATTAAAGATGCTTATGCATGATTGGGTACACAGTAATGTCTCTTTAGCAATATCACTTAAGCTGATGCAATTGTTCTTGTATGCTCAAAAGATCATACATTTTTTAATTTATAATGACCTCACTAGCAATAGAGAATTTCATTAGCAATAGAGAATTTAAAAGCAAGGGAAAATTCAGTTTAAAAGTATCCATTTTTATGTTTCTCCCTGTTGTAGACTGTAAAATGGTCACACTCATTTTTCCCACAAATAGCTTATAATCTTTATGTATTTACAGTAGTAAATACAATTCCTATACAGTCTTTCAGTTGCTAGCAAGGAAGGAGTATTATTACCTTATTACAGAGATCATGAGGTTAAATTAGTCAAATAAAGCAGTGCAAGACACTTATACATAACACGAGAGAAAATCATTGCCTCAAGGTTAAGATGCCAAGAGAGAGTAAAGCATCTGTGGCTCTTCCTAAGCAAGACAAGTTACATACTTCAAGGTTTATCTGTACCAAACAATTAGCCCTGCTAAGAAGGGATATTTAATTTGGTGGAATGCTGCATTATTTTGTTCCATGATCTGAGCTAGCCGCATCATACCACACAGGAGTACCTTCCACATCTCAGCTTTCCAACCGTACACGGGAATGAGAAAAGACTTCTCACACCGAGCTGTGCCCACTTCATTTATTTACTGCAAGCTCTTTGGTGCAACTTTTGTCCAGGGTGGCTGAGTGCAAAACTCAGCTGGGGCATTTAGTCATCATTATGAAAAATGAATAGTATACAAATCTCACCTGAACTTCAGAATATTACTAATAAGTATAAAATGACTACATTCTGGTAAGCTTCAAAGCAAAATCTAGAGAAAAAATGACAAGAGATACTTTGGGATAAGATTTTCCAGTTCTGCCAATATATTTTGTACAGCATTATATCCTGAAGTTCTACTGTTGTAACTGTAACCTAGAGCTGGTCGTCAAAGGTGCAGTTAGCTCTGGTGTTCTCCAGGCCAGATAGCAGTCCTTTTCTCTTTCCTAAAGGACTCTTTTCAGACAAGTCCTATGATTTCTACTGGACAGAGACTCTGCAGTTTGAATCTCTCTGAGTAGCTCTTCTTAATTTGTCTGATCAGAAGATCAGCTACACCATTTCTTTCTGCAGTCTGCATAAGTGGAAATATATTACTTCACAAGGGGGAAGAAAGATTTAAAATAGCAGAAAATAAAAACATCTGGAAACCCCACATTAACTCTAAAATGTATTAACCATACTCATGGTGTGACAAATGTGAGCCTGATCGTGTGAACAGTAGAGGATGGAGCAGAGACGCTTCTTTGTGGTGTCTATACTACACGCACAGATGAGAACATTACCTTGTCCAGTGTATTCAAAAGAATCGGCTTCATCGGGAGTGTCAAGGTCATCGACGTTGATGTCAATTTCATCCGGCGTATCCAAATTATCATCGGAAAGCACGGACCCTTCACTCTGGTCCAAAGAGAGATTGATATTTGGAGCTGTGAGCTTTATTCTTCTGGGATGGGAGCCATTGAGATCAAGAGAATTGGGAGGTTCTGAAAAAAAGAGGAAGAAAAAACAAACTTTCTCTCCCCTGCATACCAGTCATCCCCCAAATACTTAGGAATCACCTTCAAGCATATGGGAACAGAGCAATCTCAGTAACAGCAAGCCATTTAAGGCCAACTGATATAAAACACTAATATCACACATTAATGTTTAAAAAAATAAAAGAAACATCCACAGAAACAGCAGATGTAGCTGAGGGCTCTTACATTACGTAGCATCCAGATTACATATTTTTATAATTGTCAGCCAAAAAACAAGCTTCAGACATGCTTCTGAACCACAATGCTCGAGTGTTTAAAGAGCAAATCATTTGAGCTTCGAAGCAGCACTTTGCTGAATGTGGGAGAAATTCATACGAGTGAAATGTTCCTGTTAAGTATCTGTTTTGTTATGCACTTGCTGCTATTCCAGTGGTGTTGATTTACAAGTAGGATCTTATGTTTTTAGTCTTAACTATATGGTACAATATTCAATACAGTCACAAAAATAAAAACACCTTTGAGTCTCGTAATTGGTCTTAACCAAAAGTAATCTTCAATAAGAGAAAAGTTAGGTACGGCTTTGCCACTTGCCATTGCGTTGTGTGCCACATTTTAAGCTGTTCTGTTTGAATTAATATATTCTAATGCTAGTTGAGTTCACTAAGACTGTAGTCAAATATAAGATAAACGAAACTACTTAAACATCACAAGAACTAAACAGAAGGATGAAAACAATTCACAAGAGAAAATAGATGGCACACTACAATTATCACTTGTCAAGTGAAGAACAGAATTAATTAAATAAAACAAATTTAACACTTTTTCTTTTTAACACTGGTTCCTTAGCAGCACAGAAACATCTTCTCACTGCATAATTAAATGCCAAGGGAAGCAGAAATAATTAAGATAATGAATAAGAGCTTCTCTTACCAGGTCTCATTTCTGTAGAACTGGGGCTTAATACACCCTCAGCAAAGGGGATGTCCATTCCCACATTCTCCGGTAACAATCTGAGAGGTAAAATATAATGCAATATCTTAGAGATACACAAGTTGACCAGGCTCTCAAGATAACTCATGTGATCTCACATGAAACTCAATTTTTCCTCAACACATCCAGTTTAAAAGTCTGATCACAGGTTAACATAAGTGAGAACCGAACACAGCTGTTGTAATTCTATTATGTAGTTCTTATCCACTTATTTACCTACATGCCTGTAGAGACTTTGGAGACCACAGGTCTCCAGCACAGGTCCACACATTCACTTCCCTTTGGATCAAGACAAAGCACTAACAACAGGCTGGCAAACAGCACTGTTTCCCATTCTACCCAAATTAAGTTGAGCTTTTGGAATCCGGCAAATAGGGCACAAGGTTGCAGGACGTTTCAGTTCTATGCAAGCTGCACACCGCGGTAAGAGTTCTGTAATGCTATTTTAATTGCTGTATATACAGTTACCACTTAGCCAAAATCAGATCATGAAGTTTTTTCATTCTTTTGACATCATTGGTTCTTTAGAGCAATTCTGACCCAAAATTTTGCAATACTGAAGAAGTTGATGTCCTGCATTGACAAAGTGCAGGAAATACAGAAATGAGAATCAAAACTACATTAAAGATTTTTCAAAGGCTACAACATTGTAAAATATCCTACCTAGATTACATTTTGGGGAATATACTAAGAAATTACATTAAACATACCTACATATGACAAGTTAAAGATATTAAGAGGTGAAAAAGATTACAAAGGTGTTTGAATATTTAAAGTAATTAACTTAATTACTTTAAATTGTAAAAAAGGAATTGACTTAAACTCTTTTCATGCTTATTTTCTATTCAAATATTTTACAAAATGCTTGCTGGGAAGAAGGTTCAAGGGTATATAGGAAACAACACTTTACAGGACGTGGCTGACATTCAAAACTACTTGTACTAAAAATGCATGACTCCCAAAAAGCTTTGCTTTATTTTATCTAAACAATTACAGCATTTTTCCTATATTTCCATTCCAAACTCCTTATGTTTTAAAATACAATCAGACAGTAGAAGAATAGACAGTTTGTGCACTTCCGTAGCAGAGCTGCGATGAGAGTAATGTAGGTACTTTCCTCTGCCACAGCATCAGCTAATTCAGCTGAATGGGTGGCCAGTCTGAATTGGTTTGGCTTGGCTCTCTTGCACCTCTTCCTATCCTCATTTTCCCCATGAGAACTACCCTAACTATTTTACTGTGTGCAGACAAGAAATCTATGGCCAGTCATCGCATCAGAGTACAAGCAGATTTTCTGGAATTTCTTCTTAACTGCAGATTTATATGTAAAGGTATACATACATCTCTAAAGTGAGCAGAAAGCTTCTCTGTGTCAGAAGCTGCAAAATATCTTTACCTCTGTCAAGCCACGTACCATCAAATTCCCAATATAGACAGGCAAACCAGTCTCCCTCGTGAGGCCACAGATACTACGGACACTATAAGGCTAGGATCGAACACATTTGGGCTACACAAAACTCATGGCCAGGTCTCGTCCCAATAAAAATGAACATACGGTGATCTTGCTAATTTTACTGGATTTATCCGTAGGCACTGCAGAATACATCTTTCACAAATACACAGATTAACTGCTTAATGATTTCTACAAAACACACCAAGTCTGGAATACGTTCAATTACTGTCAAATAAGGCTTGCAATATTCTTTCTTTTTGGACACACGCTAAAGAAATTTGATCAAAGCATGTTGCTCATGAATAAAATGAATGGCACAAATTGCCTGTAATTTACCACTTCCTTTTGTTCTACTCTTTAGCATCATCTGTGTTCAGAAGCTGTACAGAAAACTGATACACAGAATATCATCACAATTTGCTTAGAAAATGTAAACAAATCATTACAGTCTTCAACTCTTTCTGGTGTCTGTCCAATTCATAGTAAAATATGTGCAATAAAGTCTAATTTATCCTTCCGAACTTAGCAGAGACAAAGCTGAAATCTAATGACAAGTGCTGGTACTAGTGACAGCCAGATAAGTTAAGGCCTTAAGAAAGAAAATATAAGAAATCATTGTGGTGGAAACAGTGTGGGGAGAGGACGAATATTTCTAATGCATTTTAAATCCAGATTAAGATTTTACCTTGGGCTTTATTAACCTTTCTAAATGTAAAAACCTACATCTGAAAATGAAAATTTCTCCGATTACAGCAGTTTAGGAATACTCAGATGATGATCTATAGGTGCTCAAGGGCATGAATATTTTGGCCAGATGGAAGGGGCTATTGATACTAACATATACAGCATTAATTTATAAAATCTCTTAAATTCTCATCACACCAAAAGACAATTCCTTACTGAACGAGCTTCAAAAATCACTGCAGAAACTAACTCAAAAGGAAATGATCTTTTCACACAGTGCATGAAGAGTGAGCTATAAAAAGAGGGTGAATACTAAATTTAAAAAATTCTTGGTTTTGGAAATCTCAACAATAAGGAATATTTGTAAAAATGCATATTACTTAAAATAAGCTTACTGTATTAAAAAGAGGCAGTATTTTCTGTAGTCCTCCTCTAAAAATGTTTGGGTAGAACAAAGATCATCTTCTCGTCTGCATGATAAGGGCATGACTGGGTTTTACATATGCTGTCTTTACAGAAACAGTGACAGCATCATCTATAAAAGCGATTCGGCACAAGTAATTCATTCAGAATTTTATATGAATTGCCTAGAATTTTAGTAATGCCTGGGACAGAATTATCCCAAATCATGACATTTCCAGAATTGCCTCAAGACTGTTTTTCTCCCTGTGGCATCCTTATCTTTTTTTAAAAAAAAACATGCATGTACTCACAGCTGACATTGCTGCTTTCTCTAGAACATCTTCCACTTTCATGACATAAATTTCAAGTGTTTTTCTGGTTTCAGCGGGAGTAGTACAGCTGAGCGAAAACCAGATATTTCGTATTAGACGTACGTTCCCAAGAATGGTACGCTCTGGGGGTCCAAAAGATAAACGTGTTTCATATGCTTTGGTTTGAACCTCTACCGAAATACAGCTACTGCTAGAGGCAAAATACTCAAAGAATACCCCTTGCTCGGAGATTGTAAGCAAACAACATCAGCATTTGTCTGAGAATCGCTAACTCTGTTTGGATGGTTCAGTGTTTTTAATGTCAGTAATCCATATCATTCGTGTTGGGGTATTTGATTTGGGAAGGAAGAGGCTGTGGCCCTGAAAGATCTGGGTTCTCATTTACTATAAAGTAAACCGTTAATAGGATTTTAAGGGGAGAAGTTAGAGAAAACAGCTCTTGTGTTAGTAATATTTTTCTAGAGTCCTTGTGCAGAGCCCAAACAGATTAAAGATTAAAGAAATACATATCCTGCCATATTCGGTGGAAGTTCATTGTTTCTAAAAACCTATGATTAATACTTGTTCAGTCATAAATTAATAGGCAATGCAGACATCTTTCAAACCCGATGTTTTGAAATAGCAGGTTTAGTCCATGGAAGGTATGGCTTATATTCCCTTGTACCTCAACATACGTTGTCCCTTATGTTGCTCCTCAGACTCCCCACCAGTGTGAAAATGAGTGAGATATGGACAAAGTTTGTTTCCTACAGCCACAGCTCCCCATTTTGTGGGGGATTTTGTGAGCATTTAATGCTGAGCTGCTCACCACCCAGCAGAGAAACTTCTGGCTGGGCATTAGCCGGGAGAGCACCAGGTTGCAACAGATGTCCGCAGGGACTCTAGTAATGAAGGATGGACTCCAGAAACTTAAGTTAAGCAACTACCTCCTCCTCCTCTTTCTTTACCCACAGATGACTTCACATACTCCCAAAATTGTGGCTTACAGAATTCGTTGCCTTCCATACAGGTGCAATCAATGTCGTGCATGATATGGCCAAAAGTACTAGAAAAAGAGAACATTTCTTCTATTGAATGCTCCTTTTTGAAGGAGCAAATTAAGCTACCTTAGAAAGCGCCATTCTAATCAGGTATGATTTACTGGATTGATTTAAAAAAAAAAAAAAAAAGATCTTTTGCTTGAAACAGAGGTCAAAGTAAAATAGGCTTTTTGTGTCGTAAATGACTTCTTTTATGGGGTACACAGACCAGTCATTTAAAGATCAGCTGCACCGAGAATCAGGTTACTGCATATTTGCTTTGATAATTCAGGTCTAAATACTTGTTCAGAAGTAGCTAAAAAACCCCTATTTCTCAAAGGTGCTTCAGAGACAGATACCAAATGCCTATGAAAGGAGGAGAGACAGAGCTGAGGCTGAAAGGCTGCTTGCCCTTTCTTGATGCAGACATTCTTACAGCTCAATGCATTCATAACCTTTATATACTTTCCAGTGCTCTCCCAAGCCAGTAGCTCTCAGAATAAACATGATCCTTCTTGACTTTTCTAGATATAGCTGCATTCTGCTATTTTGGAAAGAGCAACTCTGAATACGCGCAGCAGTATGTCATAATCCCTACGGGCTGCACTGCCTCACCCTTGTGTCATATGTGGTATATCACCGCTTTCCGCGTTACACTCTTTATTCCAAAACATCAAGCAAGTCATCTCTCCCGTGTGTCACCCTGAATGAGCACCTACCTACAGCTTGCTACCGAGGGTGACTCACCTCTCTGAAGTGAATCCCTCTTCTCCAAACTAGCATTCACTCACTTGCTGGCTGGACTTGAAATTTTACACGCTTCCCAGGCTTCTGCACTCATCAATACAAAAGTTTAATCTAAAGTGGAGCCTACAGCTCCAAACTACATTGCCTAGAGGAGTAAGTTATGTTTCTTCCATGCCTTTCCCTCCATACCCAGCAATACTTTTATACTTAATTTTTCACAAGACACTAAAGGCTTTTATAAAGTTTTCAATGCATGATTAACAGAAAGAATGACAAGCATGAAATCACCTTAACTCATATTAACGCGTGCTTTTTTGGAAACTAAATAGGAGAAGAGGAGATGAAGTAAAGCAAACAGTCATTCAAAAACTAAACATCTGGCTTTTTTAATATTTCTCAGATTTCACAGATTACTGAGGTACACCCTGGCCTCAAATGAAGTAAAAGGCTTGCTTATGGCCCATTCTCTCACTGGCATGCAGTGAGAAATTGACCTATTTTGAGGAAGAATGAGCAAACTGTGAAATTTGAGATAGAAAACTTAAGGGAACTTAAGTTCTTCCCTGAGTCACTTCTACAGAACACACAAAACCACTTTGCACAAAGTACTTTCCTTTTGACTCCCATCCTCACCCTGATTTCAGATGTAACACAAGTGCATAGCCCAGAAAAGGAGAAATGACGACTTGAGGCACTGGGCATGACTGTACAGTGTTTTCCTTGCAAGGTATTAAAAAACCCTTGGCTTTTATCCAGTAACGCCCGTCAACGAGGTCTCAGCATGGCCCCATTGAAAGCACCCTTAAGAGTAAAGTAAAGGGGCTTTTTGCTATCGCCCATCTTCATAGCTACTCCAACATTCACCTGACCTCAGATAAAAGAACAGCAAAATCTCTCCTGTTACCACTATTAAACACTTGCCACATGATTTTATTTTTAGAATAGAAACTATTTAGCTGTTTTGCATGTATCTCCAAACAAAAAGTCTTTCCCTTTCTTCCACATTTTACATGTTTGTGCTGCCAAGCTTATGGCTTGTATTTGTAGTTCCTTTTCTGTTCAAAAAAATCTGAAGATTAGAAGATTATCAGGGCCTTGCAACGATAGTGTTTAAAAATAACAGTAAATATCTACTTCCTGAAATTATTACTCCTTCTTGAAGTGCTCAGTTACAGAATTCAAACAACAACAGAAAAGAAATAAAAAATAATCACTGTCCTGTATCTTAAATAGAGGATGATTCTTCTGCTAACAGATACAACTTTATAAACTGCATTATAAGCTGGACATGTTATTTCAGAGACCGATTATGCTCGTGGACTAATAACAAATCTTAATTTAGTCTGCATGTCTTTGCATTTCGATGCTTATTACCCATGTAGGATAGATAGAAATGACCTGCAAGCAAAGTCAGAGAAATGTTGGACATATTTCAGTATCAGCTGTGGTCACAGCCACAAGGAGATGATCTAGGAAATAAAGCCTATATTGCCTATATAAAGTTAAAAAGGAATATTTGATAAAATATGGGCTGCAGTCTGAGGAAAATTTGAAGAAAATCACAGCAGGAAAAAAAGAAAGAAGTCATGAACGTTAGCCCTGCATAACTGAACATAACCCTCAAAACAACTTCCTCAAACTAGTTCTTTGCTGCAAAACTTCCAGGTAATAAATGGAGAAATTTCTATAGCTGCCTTTTCAGTGATAAAGGAGACTGCAGCATGAATATTTTTAGGTTCAGCAAAACTAATGATCCCTAAACTACAGTGGAGTATGCAACAAATCAAAGTGACATGCACCGTGCAAGATTTAGTCAGAATCAGTCAGACACTATGGAAATGAACATACTGGAAGAGATCCACTCCAGGATATCTGAGATCAGAAAAAAGTCATTTACTTTTAATCACAGCTGTGTAAAAGTAATCATGTTGCATACAGGTGACTTGTAAAAATTGATTAATTTTATAACCTCCTGAGAGTTGCATTTAGCAACCATATGGTAGTATACTAAATTAACTGTGTGCCTACTGCTATTTACTTGGTAGCTCTTAATCACAAATTAGTTTAGAAAAGGTCTATAATCTGATGGCTAGAATTTATGCGTAGCATGAAACCTTTATTCCTGTTTCTGGATACAACCCAAAAATCAAAAAATTATCTATCTGTGGTGTTTTGTTTGAGCCAAGTGCTTTATTAATCAAGCATCTGTGCAAATGTTAATCATTTTTATACTGCTGCACAGTAGATAAACACATGCTAATGTTCCCATTTTACAGAAGAACAAGTCAGTTACTTTCCCTACAGCCACAGAGCAAGCCCTTGTTACAAATCAGTAAAACTCCTAACTTCCTAGTTTCTCACACTTCCCAGATATCAAGCTTCTTTTGCAGAATATACTGAAGTTGGTTGGTATTTTCTGAATGTCCATTTTTTACTCCATTTTCAGCATTAAGTTTGGATTAGAAAGCTATGCATGTCTATATGAGGTAGTATCTTTTCTGCAGGAAAATCATGTGTTCTAGCCAGAAGATATAAATTATTTGCTTCCCGAAATGTTAACTGAAACATGTTAAAATTCTCCATTTGGACCATTTTTTTTTACTATTCTGCAACCAGCTTTAGTTTTTAGGCTCTGCTCAGCTACCTGTTTTGTTCCTCTTCTTATCTCTGCATCATGAGCCCAATTTTTTTCAGGCAGCCGCTCAGAGCAGTAGGCTCCCCTGCCTGCCTGTGGCAATTGAAGACTGTTAAAAAACAGGAGCTGCTGTTCTTTAGCACATGCTAGTGCTCTCCCTGCTGCTAAGCAGCCATGGGCTGTCTGTTCTGACTCCTTGCCAGCTCCCTCCCGGCATCACAGTACAAGAGAAGCCGGAAAAGCCAAGGAGGGATGCAGGGAGCCGTGGAGGGACAAATCTAAGTAAATAGGTTGAGTGATAATGCGATTCACTAGGCTATTTCATCAACCTTATGAACATGCTTATGGATCAGAAAGGCTTATGGAAGGAATCCAGGGCTCCAGGCTTCTTCATTTATCTGTGACTTCCAGCCACACGAAATAGAAAGGCATCTCAATACAAAATGAGAGAAACTGGATTTCAGGCCCAAATCTAGATGTCTTGTTGGAAGGGAGTCTTAGGAACGCAAGACAGGCTGAAGTTGCCTCCAGCAGGTCCCGGAGCCCCCAGAAGCTCCTTCCTAGAGGTCTGTCATCTCTACGTCATGATATGCTACTGTTCTACATCTAGATCTTATGGTTTAGACCAGAAAGACAGTGCAACCCAGTGAAAAGCTATTCAGTAACTTATCTTGTCCTTTATGCATCCCCAAGCTTTATTTACTGTGCACTATCCAAACACTGCTCTGAAGACAGGAGGATCAGTCCTTTCCAGGGCCTTTGAGGGGTGCTAATCACCTGAGTATTGGACATTTGCAAACATTAATTAACTTAGCTCAACAACAGCTCTGTGGGGTAAGGGTAAGGAATTATTCACTGTTACAAAAGTAGAGGAGTCTGAAAGTGTCTATTAATTGTGAATGTCCAATATAAGATGCCTGATGACCTTGTTTTTTTAAGAATATTAGCATTTTACAGTATCCTCTATATGCCTCTACAGCTCCTCGAGACTAGGTACCATTGAAAAGATCAGGATAGTCAGACCTCAGGGGCTTCACTTTGGCATCCAGAAAATTAAGAACAAATCAGATGGGGGTCAGTGGAGAAAGAGATGTCAATACAAGCAGCCGCTGACTCCTTGTGCAGCTGATTGGTGGTAGTAACCTGCCCCACACCACATACCAACTCTGTGAGATAGACAGGAATAGAAAATAGTTCTTTAGGACGGTGTTATCTGACCGTACCCACGAAATAACGCTATCTCCAACTATGTCTCTCACTGTGCAGAGCCTGCTAGGCATTTCCTGACTTCACCATTTTAATAATATTCTCTTAACACAGAATTTAGTGTGCAAAAGCACGTGAACTAGATAAATATAGAGACTAACATATTTTAAGGTGGAAACAACATGCCACTTGACATTTATTGCTCTGCTTTGGTGTTGCAGTCACATATCACCATATGGTCTTGTCCTCAGAGCAGGGGCTCTCCTCTGTTATGTGCCTACCTCGGTGCTGCCTAGTCTTGACTGAGTCAGTGGGAAATTGCTGGAATTAACAACACAAAGTTGGGGAATCTGCGTGATGGGTGCTCCCAGGTTGATGTTGAAAGATCACAGGCTTTGGCAAGGACCTATGCAGGTTCAGAGCAGCAATAGCTTTTAGGAGACTTATTTGAGCTGATCTGAACTCTCTCCTCGATGTTCTTTCCACACATTGTTAATATTCTACAAGTAACATATAGATGATCTGTTATTCAACGACTGATGAACGAACTATACAAGTACACTGTAACCACAGCAAAGAAAGAGGAGTTGACTAACAGTTAATGTGATGTAAAAGATGCCTAAGTACAACCTGAAAATATGTTTTGTTTGAACATTGTATTTTACAAAATTATCAAAATGCCAGGTCTAGCCCAGGATCTGCTTCCCAACATCCACCTTCATTGGAGAATTAATCTTGGAGAAAATATAATTTTAGTTTTCCTCAGTTTAAAAAGTTTTCCTTCCAGCTCACGCACTTCATGGTGACCATTTTCTTGCCACGCCATGCTGCCAAGACCTTTCATCTGAATACCTGCAGTTTGAGATGACGCACCTGGCAGATGAACAGCACTTGAAAAAGTGATGTCTCCCCTATATCCTATGCAGCCATCTGCCACTTACAGGAAATACATTAATTTTTTGAGAGTAGTTTATGGGATGGGACTTGCAGTATCGGAAGCAGAAAATCTTTAGGAAGTTGTACATTTTATGCCCCTTCTCCCCGAGATTTTCAGTGGGGTTGTGAGAACTCCTCTCTATCTATTATTACAGTCTACAACTTACCAAACGCATTTGCTCCCAAATGAAGACTTGCAAAAATGCCCCTGACAGTTTTTTAGAACATAGCCCATTAGTTCTGCAACTGATCTAACTTCTCAACTTTAGTGACTATTTCCTGTTTTCTACTTCTCTTTTTGTAATATTGTCAACTTTTTGCATTACTTACTGGATTTGTTTCTTTGTGTGTATGAACACTGATACGTGCAATAATGATGATACTTAACCGACATACTCTACTAGCTGGAATCAAATGTATTAACAAAGCATCCTGCTACCGGTGAATCCTGTTTTGCTCACATGATAAAAAATGTGTAGGGACAATTTTCAGAGCAAAGGACTCATTAACATCATCAGATACACAGCATTTTTATAAATCTGCTCCTTAAATCACCAGGGTTTTCTTCAATCACTCCTTTGCTTTTTGATTTCAGCCTTTGCACAATTTATAATATGCTGATGGCCTGTAGCGGACAGATGAGTGAACTTTTTCCTTAAACATTTCTTGGTACATAAGGTGCAAGCAAACCATAACCCCGAACAAGCCATCTGTTCCCAGCGGAAACAGGACTGGGCTGCTGCGACCCCCAAGATGGTCTCCCTGCAACCACCCGGGACACACCAAGCCTGCACTGAACGAGACCACAATCGGGCAGAGACTCTGGGATCTGGACTGTAAATTATTGTCCGTTTTTAGCACAACTTCTATAAAACCTGCTTGGCATGAGTGGCTGAATTTGCTGGAGCCTTAGGCCGCACTCCCTAGTACAGTGAGAAAGGGCCCCAGAGCTGGCGCAGGCGGGAAGGATAAGGGAGTTACCAGCAGTTTGCGTTCCTGTGCACTGCTGAAACGGTGCTAATTGCTGGAGTTACCACCTTCTTTGTCAGGACCTTGAGAGCTAATGGCTGGACCCAAGAACGGAGACACACCTGTCAGCAGAAACGGCAACAGTAAACGGCCTACCTAGGGACAGTGATGAGACCCAATAAGGAGCAGGAGACCCCAGACCCAAATATTACTATTGGTCTGAACTACCACGTGAGGGGTGGGAAACTTGATTTGAAAAAGCTATAATTGCCCAGGGATTTCTTTGTTTGGGGTCCCTCGTCCCTCGTCGGAGGCACCCAGCTTGAGCTGTGATTCGAGCGGAGTCAGCGGAACATCATCGGCCTCGGAGTGGTGGTAGCTAGCTGCTCTCCTTTTCCAACTTTCTCTATCTTTTCCCCTTACCCTTGTTCTGTTCCCCTCTTCCCTTCGCCTCCCCTTCGCCTTCCCCCCACCTTTTCTCCCCACTTCGTGGAAAATAAAGTTAAAAGGTTGTACGATATTTGACCGGTTTTAGCGTCTTAATCTCGTCCTTGGGATCGTAACGAAACCCTCCCAATATTGGATCGGGACATGGCCACAAAAAGATATATAGCAAAACTTTTTACACTATATGACTTCTATCTTTTCCTGTCCAAATAAACTTAACTCTGCTCCTATTTATTACTTCATCCCTTAGCCTTCTATTTTGCACTCAGCTGACTGTTCCTTTTTCAATTGCATCAATACCTTAAATCTTGGGAAGGTCTGCTTCCTTCTCTTTTTCTCTCACTTGTGTCATTGTCTCCCAAATTTCCACCTTAAGCTTGCATAATTTTGATTTCACAGCTTATATTCAGATATTATTATAATTTAGATTCAAAGTAGCAAAGCCATAAATCATTAACAGCTACCTTTCCCCTATCTTGGCCATGACTGAGCTAAAGAAAAACTACTAAAAAGAAGGTATGTTAAATTTCAGTTTGTCTTAAAGTTGCAGGTGTCAGAGACATAACAGATAACAAGGGAATGCGAGTAACAGTGCCGGATGTTGGAAGGGCATCTCAGTCGGGCAGACTGAAATGGAAACATCCCAATGAGTGTAAATTGGGAACTGAGGAGGAGAGGCATCCGTATTAGGTAACCTGCAACTTGGGAGAACAGAGGGAAAGTCCAACCAGGAGCCAGAGGAGGCACCTAATCAAGGCCCATGAGCGGTAATACCGGCCCCAACCAAGGCAGCTTAGAGCCTGTTTGCTCTGGCAGGAGCAGCGTGTCCAGAGCCAGAGAAATGGTTGGACCCTGCAGTGGGCAGGTCTAAAAAGGCACGTGCAAAGGGATTCAGGAGGAGCAGAAAGCCACCAGCTCTCTCCAGAAGTAAAACCGTCACTACGTCGGAAGGGCCACAGGAGCAGTGGGAAGATACGAACCAGCTAACATGTGGGAGAGACGGGAATCTCAGACATACAAGTATACTGTGAAAGAGCCAGAGTGATAGGAAATGCCAGACTGAAAAAGTAATGTACAGGAACGAGGTTAGAAAGCAGGGCTCCTCCTTTGCCCACAAGGCATTCCCCATACACTGTAGCTTGGGAAACGCAGGTGGAAGGTCAGCTATAAGCTCTCCTGCTCTACAGTCTGGCAAAGCTTTACTCTGCCAGGTTGCTGTCCGTAAAGAACAGCTCTGTAAGTTTGCTACCGGTATTTTCTGCTAATGAGAGTCATCTTGTTCTTGTAGGACAGAGTCAGCTTTCATCTGGTAGCCTGAAATAAGGAAGTTTGATCTTCTGCTGTCTATTTTTCAGATCCTGGGACACTACAGTGATATAAATAACTTACCAATATTCCCTGAAGCTGTCAAAATTATTTCTTTGTAAGTCCGAGAGCTGCATTTTTTTGTTTGAATAAAAAAACTGTGGCTTGAGGAATGCCTTTTTTTGCCTCTTGCTACAGATATATTACAAGCTGTAATTGCTCCCCTATTACTGCTGAATGTTATGGGCATGCTATAGTATCACGATAAACTGCGTGTAGCAGGTTCTAAGTTTTACAAGCTATAAGCATCTATGAACACTACAGTTATCTCTAATGATACAAGACTTTGTATAATTTTGACCATGCTTACCCAGGGCCAAATAACCGCCAGACTAATCAAAGGCAGGAATCAAAGGTTGCTTTGACTTCGGTACTCCCACGCCCCCTAAGAGATAGCAGCAATGAGCATGGGTGAGAGTAGGTGGGAGGAAGACAGCAGCCCTGAGAAAATGTGCTTTGGCAGGGTAAGGTTTGGATCCCCCCCCTGCTTATGGCTGCCTTAATGCCTCCTGACACTGCTGCTGGAGCTGCGTGCATCCTCCCCTTTCCTCAGCATAGCTCTGCTTCCCAGGAGCATCAATACAGGTAAGCCCAGAAACGACATCCTCCCCCCCGTTCAGTTAGAACGATTCTGGCTAACTACACCTACCGACCCAGCACGCGTCTCCTCTCAGTGTTGCTCTGACTAGCTCATATTTAGACACCCTATAAATTTCCAGTGCCTTCTGCACCTCGCTATCGTTTGTTTGCTTACCACACTTACAACCAAGAAATATTTTCGCTCCTTCATCACAGACAAAAATTCAGACGACCGAATGGAGCCAAATCAATCTCCTGTAAGCAGAGCCACACAAAAGCAGTGCCTGTACAAACCGACTTTTGCAGTAATTTTTCACTCCTCTTACTACCGAGATCATTGCTGCACCCTTGATCATGTAACCTTCAGAGATCACAGCTTCTTTTCACCACAACAATGTACGGGAGCACTGCAAAATATTCAACAATCCTACGCTTCAGCTGATAGCAAAAAACTGCAAACAAGACCATTAGCAAGTACTCTGCTCTGACAGTTATCACAGACAACTGCTAGGTCATTAATTAAGCAGCCTCAAAACCAAGTTATCCAGGGAAATGCCCAAGCGTTCTGCTTTTCCCACTGTATCCTCCGAGCGAGGCAAACAGGCTGAGAATAATCAAAAGCGGTAGGTGACCGCACAGCGAAGTTTTGTTTCCTAATTACGCGTACCGTGCCTGCGTCCAGACAAAAGAAATCCCATCGAACTGAGGCAAGCTCCTCTCCTGAAGAGCTGCGCCGGAATTACAATACAGCTGCCTGATTTCCAGTAACGAGTTCCTGGGCGCTGCGCATCCTGCTGACAAACATCCCCCCTTTTTTTCTCCTCTCTGAAGTAACTGCAACAATAGAGCCGTAATCGGAAAAACCTCCTGCGCGCGAGCCTCTCAGCGCAGAGAGACACTTACCTTCGACAGACTTAACGAGGCCTTTCTAGCGGGGAAATAACAAAGATGCTTTGTCGCTGCACTTCAGCATCCCTCTTTTGGTGGTAGTTTACTAGGAATAAAGATCCTCCACCATTTTCTCATCACGTGACTGGTGGTACTGCTAAATAAGGGCGATCACCTGCCTTCAGATAGCCTGCTGTACAAACCGGCAGCCATGGGCTTTGGCTAAATGAACACTCAGGAGCAGAGCAACGCTTCACCCATGAAAATTATTATTATTTTTTTTTTACGTTCCCCGTGGAGCTTTGTCACTGCATCGCCAAACTTTTATCCAGCAAGTCAGCTGGCAGTAGGGAAAAGCTCCCCGCTGTTTCGTTTCAGAGCCCGAGGAAAACCTGCGATGAGAGATTGCCTGACAAAAGTTCGGACGGATTCAACCCCTCTCAGCCCTCATTGCTGTTTGCATCTGATGGTTATAGAGTACATGCATATTCAAACATGATTTACATAATTTGCTCAGTGTGCAATTCAGCTATGGAAAAGCATGTGCAAATTTTTTTAAAAAAAAAAACCCAACTCCCAAAGCAGGGTGAATACCAGAAACACAGAACAGCATGGAGCACCAGGCAGCGAGGCTTGTGGCCTGTGCTCTCGGCTATGGCTCTTGGGGGGGGGCTTGGAGGAAGGACATTTCTTCCCAAGCAAAGCAGTCTCCTTTTACGGAGCCTTATTAGGGTAGGAGTCCTAGAAACTCCAGGTTTCTTACCAAAGGGAAAACAGGTTTTGATCCTTTTCCCTCACAACCCTGTGGAGGTAAACCAGCAGAGGCAACAGGCCCCAGGACAGCCTCACCTTCAGCTACCTCATGTCCCTTCACACTGTGACACTCCTCCTCCAAGGTGAATTACAGGAGAACCGGAGATGTTTTCACATCAAAGCCTGAAGCCATAAGCATTCAAAAGCAAACAAAAGCCCACCCGTATTTTTATTTGGCAGTACAGCTCCATGCACACCTACGGCACAGTGTGAATAAAAATTCAGTGGTTCCCACTTTGCTCTTCATGAGATTAGTCATCCTACTGGGCAAGTTCTCCGTCTACTGCACAACTCCTGAGAAATGCGCCCTCTTTTCAAGAAACACAGACCAACCCCAAGCATTCAAAGAACTGCAAAAATTGCCACGCGAAGGAAAATATACTTTCTAAAGGGGAGACTGCTGCAGAAGTGTGATCCCTGATGCTGCTGTCACTTAACTGTAGAGAAATTTCCCAATGATGGGGATATTTTTAGTGCTTTCTCAGCTGAGCAATCTTTAATTCATTTGAAATCTTAAGCCCAGGCACTCAGAAGTATTACCCAGGAAATAGAGCTATAAAGCATTTATGTGCAATAGAAATCATTAGTAGCGCGATCGTGATAAAGCTGTGGTATTGGTAACGTGGTAAAAGCTCCGGCCCCGATGCTACTTGCTCAGATCCAACACAGAAAGTCTTTGAGAGTTTATGATTCTCTGCTGGGATCTACTGAAATTACAGGGTTCACTGTCAAAGTTAGGTGTGTGTCAACAGTGTTAACTTTGAAAGCCCATTAATGCTTTAGGCTGAAATCTTATGTCATGGACCACATTGATTGGAATAGATTAGACAGTGGATTCACCAGAAAAACACGGGATATGGATTACAGGGGAGCTTTTTATGTGATGGCTAAACTGTACTAACCTAGCCCAGCTCTTTTTGTTTTAAGAAAGTGGATCTATTAGCCCAGTCTCACAAATTAAGTAAAATCTCAGAATCACAAGTGAGTAAAGTTAAGTAGGTTTTTTTCCTTTTAAATTGCTTCTTAATCAATAAATTGTTGTCCTGGTCTTGTTAAAACATTTTTATAAAGTTAATATTAATGTAAATATTATTGCTGTTTTTACAAAAATAGGATTACCACCATATTGGCTGCTGCCATTGTTTAACAGCTGGCTCTGCAATGGAAAACTGTGTTTTTAGGTTTAATTAATTTTTAGCCTCCAGATGGTGATAGGAAATACAGTATCACCCCAAAACTGATAACAAAAAAGAGTTGTCATGACTTCATAAGCCAAACCAAATGTAGGGAAAGAAATGGTGTTATACAAACCCATGTATGACAGTGTATATTATTACTTCTGTCCATTTAAAAAGTCAGGAGTGGAATTCACTGCTATTAAAACAGGTTACTGCAAAAAATCTCAAAAACACTTTATAATAAATTTATATCTATGGTGTAGAAAAGTCCCTTGCTCTGACTCCATCCCTGAGATTCTTTCATTTTCACAGAAGCAACATCTTTGCAAAGGATAATATATAACATATAGCATCTAATACATAATATATATTTCTATAATTATTACAATAGTATGACGTATAATAATGTAAAATATATTAATTTTATAATTTCCCATCCTAAATGCCGATGAACATTGAAATCTCAAGTTTTGAGCCAGCAATTTTAAAGAATTTTTGCTCATGCCAATCAAAACATCTTTTATAGTTTTAGTTTTTACTTTTGTTACAAGGAATTAACTTTCATTTCCGATGAAAAAAATAAATTGAAAAGGCACAGCACAGTTTTCAATTTATAATTTCACTACCGAGGGTTTGTGTATACTAGATTACCACTCCTTTCCTACACAGCTTCCTACAAACAATCCTCTCAGTTGTTGCTCCTTTCTGTATACGTTTGTTTTTAACCTTTAAAGCACATTCTTCATGTTCAATGAATTGTCATGCTTTGTGCTGCCAAGTGGGACACCCACTTCAAGTCTGTAATCTTGTGGTTAGCAGGAGCTGGAAGTTCTCTTTTGTCAGTATTTCAGTTCAGCACTGAACATTGATTTGAATCATTAATAGCTTTGAGATGATATGATGTGTACTTGGCTCAATCACAGAGACCATTTTCAAAGACAGAGTTGTCCCAAAACCTTAATTATTCATGAAATAGTCACAGATTTTTCTTTCTTCATATTCAATTATCTTTATTCATTGCTAAACACAGGACATGTGATGAAAACAGGCTTCTATTCAAAATTTACTGGACTCCTTATGGTACTGGGCAATTTTAATAGTCATCTACAGCACAGCAGCGGTCACAGAGAGATACTTTGGACACAGCAGGTGGGAAAAATGTCTCTTCCGGAGAATCACTGCACAAGTGAGCAGAAAAAAACTGTGATTCATGCTTTTTTTTTTTTTTTTTAAGACTATGCTATCAGAAGGAGAAATGAAGCTTGCCTCTACAGATACTCTAGTGAATTAAGCAAATCTTAGTAGCTGTTCAAAGGCAGTTCTTTGTAGTCAGTTTTGCAGCCAGTTTTTCAAGCTCTCTCCCAAATCTTCCAGCCACCAGTGCCCCTGTCTCTGCTGCTCTCTCTACTCCCAGTTCCTCAAGGCAATACATCATTTCACAGTATTTCCCTCAGATCTTTTTAACGCTTCCTACTGCCACTGCTTCAGGAAGAACCCAGCAATGATAATCCATCCCTACTGCAAAGATAAGGGCAAGAATGACCTGGTATACCCAAAGCACAAACACACTGAGAGAAGTGTGCTGATATGTAAGAGCTCACATGATCATCAGTGGTTTTTCCCTCTGGCTCTCAGCCACTGCATCACCATCTCGCTTCACGTGGTTATGTAAAACAGCTTAGCCTCTGTCACGAAGAAAATTACCTTCAGTCTTCTGAAATTTTACTGTTGGCACAGCTCCAGCAGCAGCAGAGAAATATGTTATCCTGCATGTTCCACACTTGTATAATGCTCCATGCTGTCTTCCTTTTTAAAATTTAGTCACTTGTGGCTGTCCACACATGAAAAGCCATATAGGAAGCTATTTTCTTTCTGGAAAGACTGACATGTGCTATCAGCTCTTTCTGTATTTTTCATGATCCCAAATAAACCCCTGGGGTTTGTTATTTCTGGTGTTCACATACTATGGACATAGGCTAAGTCTTTTCTTCAGTATTTTAATGCTAGCAAGCATCTTCATATTTTTCTTCTCTCCCTGCTGCTGCTTTTACTTGCAGCAGACAAACAGGACAGGAGACAGGAACTTTGCAACCCGTCACAGACTCTCAAAAGCCACTTGAACCCCCTGGAGAGCTGTATGTTTGAAGTGTGTTTATCTGACATTGGGATAAAGGGCATAGTGACCAGCAGACAGCAAGATTTTAATCCACTTCTTCATTCTCATTCCCATTTACACTTACTGTTTCAAAACTGTAATTCCTTCTTCTACAAAACAGCCAAATTTCATAGCCAAAATGACAGATACTTTCTGGATGAGGGCAGAAAATAATGCAAATTGCATCCTTTACTGATCCTTATTCCACTACTGAAAGGACCCACTTCAGCACAGCGTGTAAGCACGAACTTCAGTTTTTACTAAACAGGGGCATGTGAGTAAATTGGATCCTGAAGAGTGGCTTCACAAAGGGGCTTAGGAGGCATTTCATGAGTAAATGCCTCCATGAAATTTGGACTCCCAGTCCAACTTTCACTCTAGTTGGGATGTCCCAATCATCTCTTTGAGTACAAATAATAAGCTTATCTTGGTCTCTAAAGATATTGTGTTCATGCCATACATAAATATATGAAGGTGAAGAGCATGCCTAAATTGAGGAACCTAATTTCTATACCCTCCCAAGGGGACTTTTGCACCACTCACTTCCCAACCAGAAGGCTACAAGAAAAGCACTACCCATGCTCCACTGACTGGGGGGAAGCACAGGCCGCATTAGAGAAAGACTCCAATTCGGTAGCCAATTCTAAGAGTACTTTTACAGAGATGGCTGTCACAGGTTCTGGTCCCAGAATGGCCCATTTGCAGGAAGCAACTATTTCATAAAACAAAAAAATGAGCAGGGAATGTAATCCATGCTGAGGGAACAGCTATCCAACCAGACCTTCAGACTAAGAGCGCTTAAGTTACTTGTACCAAGCAGGCTTAAGTATAGGCTAGGAAATAAGCCACTTGCTCCTGGCAAAGTAGCACTTAATGGAGCATCCAAGGAACTTTGCTGAGTCAAAATTGTGGCCTTTCAGAAGTATAAGAAGTTAAGCAGAAGGAAACATCTAAGAGAGCTAAGTACCTGGCCTTATACTTTGGTTCAGTTCTACCTAAAATGTAATTAAAAGATGGAAATCTGTGGACTTACAACCTTGCGACTAGCACTGTCGCACAGTTCAGGAGCTCTCTTGCAATAGGAACAAGACAAAAAAATCTTAGTTTCTTCTCTCACATGGTCACTCTAGTGTTTCTGTGCTAACCTCCCATAGGGCTGATATAGTTCTGTTGCATCACATTGTTTTAGACTTTGTTGGCCAAAAAGGAAAGTTAATTTCAGACTTACAAGCTGCCCCTTGAGGAATTTTTTAAGAAGGAACTTATCTTTTAAAAAATGTCAACAAACTGCATTAGAGAGTGTTCCCAATTACACACTTCGACCACATCAGCTGCTGTTTCTTCAGCTGTTTATATAAGAGGTTGAATAAATTTGACATATAATCTAGCAATAATTATTCCCATGTGTGTTTTATCCCTTCTACTATAATATTTCTTCATGTTTTTACTTTCATTTCAAAGGAATCAAAGCCTCTGCGACTACATTTTGGGCATATGCAGGGACATCTGCATGCATC
The DNA here is from genome assembly GCF_036370855.1 of Dromaius novaehollandiae. NCBI lineage: Eukaryota > Metazoa > Chordata > Aves > Casuariiformes > Dromaiidae > Dromaius > Dromaius novaehollandiae. The sequence goes on along the minus strand of NC_088130.1, from coordinate 11,623,884 downwards.
TCTGCCGTCCCCTAATAAGTTTGAAGCCATTAGCTAATTGGAATAAGCTGATGTCTTTGGTCAAGTCTATTGAACACTGGCTACTATGCACAGGGAAAACTGCAACATGAAAGCAATCTTTATTAGATATGAAATCCTCATAGAAGAGCAATGTTTTGAATAACATTAATGATGGAAAAAGCTTCTGTCAGAGTTTCTGCCTTATCAGTCACAAAAAAAAGAAATCTAACCACAAAACACAAACCCAAAGGAAACTAGATTTTATTGCTTCCATGCTCCCAGAAGTACTTGTTAATGCAGTTGCTGAATGACTTGTTTATTTTCTTTACTTCTCTGGGTTTCAGCATTATCAGTGTTAAGGACAGAAGTATCTGCTGCTATCTGCTGAAAAGGCATTTGATATTAAACAGCCATTGCTGAGTCAGAGAAGAAAAAGCCCTGTAATGGAGTGGCCCCCAAGCTTTCTAGACCAAGAATTCCTGTATCCTTTTCTTGCAGGATGCATTCAAGTTTTAACTGAAAATACCTTTGCATTAATATGGCCCAGTTTGGGGCTTTAATTTGGGAATCAGTCTAAAAGAATATAAGCTCAAAGAATAATGAATGCAGAACATCTGAAGCATAGTAGTGCAAACTACTATTGTGTACAAGATTCAAGTTTTTACTTTGGAGACTTGTAGAGATTACTAAACAAGAGCAGAGTATTTCTCAAAGTGGATCTCAAAGTGGATTCATGGCAACAGCTGTAAAAAAATAAATATAAATCCATGCCCATTGGGTTGATTTTTCTAGTGCTTCAATAGAAGCTCAAAATCAGGGTCTTTTTTGATGTGTCTCACGTGGGCTCTCTTATTGCTTCAAAGTTATCTCTGCTCCATTGTGCTGATTTATAAAAATCATTTAAAAGCAGATACCTAAAATCATTTTCTTTTCCTTTCTAAAAACATTAGCATCACTGGCAGATAGGCAAGACAAGCCAAAACCCTGGGATGCTGCCTCCATGTAATTAATCAGTGTGACTTAAGCAGGGTCAGCATCTGGCTGCTTTTAATTTAAAATGCTTTTATGGAAGACAAAGGAGTTGACAGCTCTTTTCTTCATGTGAGATTAGCAAGCCCACAACTATCCGACACCTCTAAATAACCCTTCCTTTTTCCTGTCCCACTCACCATCTGTTATGAGCAGAGGTGGCAAGTATTATTTGATTTAAAGGTTTTCACTGGAAAATGCTGGCTTGTAAAAAAAAAAAAAAGAAAAAAAAAAAAAGCTTTATTCGTGGAAGAGCGTTGGTTTTGATGCATTCCCAGTGACACCCTGGCAGAGCTAATGGGGATGGAAGGCTTCCAGAACGTGGGCTAGTCCTAAACAAGCAGGCTACCCCAAACTAGGACCACCTCCAGTTTTTCTGGATCCACAAATCCTAAGCCATCTTGCCACACACTAACCTGGATTCACAACAACTGCCTGGGGGGGTTGCTTATTTTTCTTCTTCCAGATTTCCCTCTTGTGGAAAATTTCAGGTTTCTCACTTTTCCTTCAAGAACAGGACTTAGCAATGTGGAGGACCAGGTGTAACAGAAACGCTGGATGCCAACCAGCTCTACTTCGGATAGTTTCAAGGTAAAGCACTCAGCATTTTGTTTACTTCAGACCAGAGAGAGCTGAGAAACGCTCATCTTCTGCTACCCCTTCTGAAGATTTGCTTCTGTCTTGAGGGCAAAAAATGCTAAACCTGCATCAATAAAAGCTGCTCCTGCTCTACAGAAACAAAGCCCCTCTCATCTCAATCTCCTCAGTGCTGTCTGTCTAGTTAGACCGAAGCAATTTCAGCTGGGGACAGTGTGCTGGGGGAGGGGAGGAGACTTGTACTTTGCATACTATTCAAAATCTTGTCTAAAAAACCTAAAGCCCTACATAGGTGCTTAAGTTGAAGCCTGCAAGTAACATTATTACATCTCAGGGTTTGTGAGACTGTGATTTATTTTTAGAAAGAAGTCAGCACTTCCTGGAGATTAAAAATAACTCACCTGTAATAGTGTCTTCTCTGTAGTAATGATATGGTCTTTGAAAATTGTATTAAAATATTAAGAGAAGAGGTATTTTAACAAGTCTGGGGGAAGATAAACCACACTTACTGATCTACTGACTCCCAAAACACAGTCTTAATCAAATGTGAACTGGTTTTTGGGTCAGCAAAAAGCTGTACTTTTCTACTAGAGACTGTGTGTACAGTTATCAGGGTTATACCATCACAGACAGTCATATCGTCTTTAAGGGAAAAAAAAAAGCCTACTGCTAATCTGCCAAACTATTAGTGAAAATTTGAAAGTTTAAGTCTAAAACAATTTGCAAACTAATTAAAACAGGATAATAGAATTTGCGAACATGATGTGTATTCTGCACTGCAGCGATTCCCAATACTTGGGAGAAACTTGAAAAAACGTCAAAAATCAGTCTAACATTTCACACAGACGATGTCACCACACGTTTCATATCACATTCTTGTTCTCTTGGGGGAACGCAGTTCAAAGGGAGGAACACGTACGAAGCAGTTACACCCCTTAGCTTTATTTCTGCCGGGAAGTCTCTTTGGCTGTTCCTGAGAATTTCACTGTTTAAACTCCGCGCCAGGTTATCACTGTAAAACTGCAGCAGGTCAGTGGAAGTTGCCCAGGAGCAATGAGGCCAGACTTCCACACTCACATCTCTGTGGGGCTGCCCTGGCAGGCCCTTACAGCCAGGGGTACCTACAGGCTGTAATGACTGAGGAGTCAGTAACAGAAGCACCTTCTCCAAAATGCTGCAGTAAATGGAGCCCAGAGGGTCATCACTGATGATCCGGCGATACTCAGCAGGAAGAGAGCGGGCAGTAATGCTGTCAACACACCAGCTGCACTTCCACTCAAAGGGAGCTGCAAATACACTCTGTCTTAACTGCCAATCCAGTCCTAAAAGAAGGAAATGCTGCTCTGATCTCACTGCAGCTTGGAAATAACCACAGAGACCATAATTTTCACTAGTCCTTTTCTTTCCTCTACAAGCAGCATAATTTTCTGACCCTAGGTCTCTGCTCCACCCCATCTTCCTTCCCAGCATTTCCCCACTAGCCAGAGAGAGTACTTCACTTCCCACACCTCATAATTCCACCACCAGCATTGCAGCTGGACTGGCAACACCACCAATACCTGGTCTTGTGGGTTCCCCAGCCACACTTTCAGATTTAAAGGCAGCTTATAAAGCCTATGGGACCTTATGGAAGGAAGACAGACTTCTTCCTGCAAGGAAGAGGCCTTACAAGCTTTCTGCATCGTAAAACAATCCTAATTTGATTTATATCGAGCAACCAAGACTGTTCTTACAAAGTGAGTAATACAGCAATACTTAAATCATGGAAATAACATTACTATTTAAGCCTTGAAAATCCTGCCATCTACTCATAATCCCATGTACTTTAATAACATTGATAACAGGTGAACAGAAGACCCTTGAAAGGAAACAGGTTGTTTTTTTCCTTACCCTGATTTTTGACTCAGTTTTCTTTCACTGTTGAGAAACATTGTTTCTTCCTCCATTTCTTGTTCTGTTACTACGTTATTTCCGAGTCTCTGTTGAGAATTTGCTTCCCATACGCCATCACCACCAACCACCTGCAACACGAGGGCATCTGCTCTTGCGATATTCTCATCCTCGGTAGTCAAACTGTCCAAGGGAGAACAGCCCTCACGTTCAGATGATTTATGAAGGGGAGCTTCTAGCTGAAATTCTGCTCGAGTGTCAAAAATCGATTCCTGCACTACAACAGCTTCCAGTTCTTTGCCAGAATGTCCAGACTCTGATTTTGGTGTCTCTAATCCGGCAGAAATTTTTTTGGGTGATATGTCACTGACTTCATTTTGGCCCAAAACAATCCAGGCCTCATCTTGCCCACAGTTTTCCGGCGAGCTCCTTTCATCGTCCAGTTTTTGAGGCATGATAGAAGAACTTTTCTCTGCTAAGTTAACAGAGTCCCATTCAGTCCCCCAAACAGAATGGTCTTCCCTTTCATTTATTATGGAGATTGGCTGAAATGTATCCGAGGAGCCTGGTGAAAAGCCTTCATGAGATTCTGTTTGTTGAGCTACATTAACTTCTTGAAATGCAAAATCACTTCCTTTTGTTTCAAGGGTATCCTCCCTTGAAGGTGTATTTTCTTCCCCAGTAACAAGGATGTAATCCATCTCCAGTGAAGCTTGATCGCTGTACACCTGCATCCTCATATCTTCCTTACCCTCTGTACTTTTCAGTTCAGGGCTCTCGGAGGAATTTCTCGACTTATTCTCCCTATAAAGTGGGTCAGTGGCAGCTTCTAAAAAAACAGGCAGACAGAAACTGTTTTTAGTTTTCACATCACTATTTTAGTCAGCATGATTTCTTTAAATCAGTACAGTGGATAAAGCTTGTTTCAGTTTGCTTGCACGGCCTCTGTTAATGTGTACTTGAACTTTATAACATCACCATCATTATTATTATTGTTAAAGATTATACATTAACACTGTGATCATTCCTACGGGACAAATGACTCAGCGTCCCATGTGCTAGGCCCTGTATAAACATCATAAATGTCACTGTTTCAATATTTAAAAGCTTTAGATCAGTCTAGGTGGCGATGTTACAGGTCTTCCCAAAGTACAGAGTTTTGTACATCAGGGAGACACACAAGCTTGAACTTCACTCAAAGCCTCACCATTCAGCAGTAATACTCAAATATTTACTTCTTTCTTTGTCCTATGAACGTGCTCTGGAAAGAGTACAGATTTTCTTACCATCGGGTGATCTTTTATCTCCACCTGGCGGTGAGTCGAGATCAGTTGTTTCTGCTTCATGTTTGATTCCTTTCAAAATCTCAGAGGCTCCTGGAGCCACTTCAGACTTCAAGAGTGAAGACACCAACACAGGATCTTCCTGAGGGCACTCTGTGGATGTGTCAGGCACCTGATCCTTGACACTATCATCTTTGATCATTGGGGTGCCTTCTGCATCTTCACGAGGAGTAAGCACAGGTAAAGGCTTTTCCAAAGAAACATTGTCACAAAATGGCTTCTGTAACAAGAGCTCATCCCTGGCACATTCTCTGCTGCCAGAGGGTCCGGCACCAAGAGATACTGGGGAAGGTGGAGTGCACATCACTGGTGATTGATCACTAGGTGTTCCCTGAAACACGGGAGCATCATTTTCAATTTTCTGTTTGGGTTCTTTTATTATGTCATCAACCAGCTGATTATTTGAATCAGATTCATGGTCTTCATTATCACTAGACAGAAAAGATCTGGGGAAGAATATCTGTTTAGCACTTGATTCCCTTTCTGCTCCTTCACTGCCCACTACTGTCCATGTGTTCCTTCCAGTGCATGTGCTTGGTGGGATATTAGTGGCAGATGTGTTACTGATGTTATGTTCTACCCCACTCTCAGATCCATCCATGGATTCATCTGCCATTTCTAATTCATCACCAGTTATTGCTGTATGGTCAATATCAGAATATTTTCCAATTTCAACCAAGGCACTCATTTCTTTTAAGCTCTGTTCTGGCATGTCAGGTAGAGTGAAATCAGTGGGAATAAAATGTGTTTGGGAGTTCACTGTTTGAGCAGAATCAAGTGGTGTTTCTTGACAGCTTGCAGGTGTATGACTTTCATGGAATATATCTTTCGGATCTAAGCACGTTACCCCTAAAACTTCAGTGGGGATCTTAACTGAGTCGATTTGCTCAGTAATAAGCTTCCTTTCTAGGCCACATTCTTCCAAAATTGCAAATGCAGAAGGCTCCTGAGCATTAGCAGAGATTAGCTGATAGGATTCATCGATCTTTCCTTGATCATAGTCCTGGGAACTGTCACTTTCAGACTGTGCCTCCAACTTCTGCATTGCTAACTGATACTTTGAATCAAAATCTACCTCTTTACTCATATTTGACAGTGTGCAAATCAGCTGACTATCTTTGTCTTCAAGCTCCACCTCAGTCTGAGAAGATGGGAGAGAGGCGTGCCTAGCATCGTACTCCTGGCACACGTCTGGACTGCTTGATGCCTCTGAACTATTGTCTTGGTCACAGTGACTTAATATATCGGGATTTTCACTGTCTCCTTTCAAAGTGAAAAGCTGCTCAGCATTAGTCCACAAGTCAGGTTCCACTGAAAACAGCTGACTACTTTCTTGGGTGTTATCCTGTAAAATATCTGGGATAAGTGCAGGTTGGGGAACTAATATATTCCACCCTGGACTTGACTTCTCTGTCATTTCAAAAGATAAGTCTTCCACAGTGGAAGCACCTGGCAGGGAGTTGTGCACTTCTAATGTTTCACAGGTATCCAGTTGTTGTTCTTGAGGAATGAGACTTGCATCTCCCTCATTGTCATTTGGTTGAGCAAGTATTGTGTTTTCTTGAACTAATGTATTTGACATACTTGGTTCATAATCTTCTGAAAAAGGATTCTGTGGACTCAGTTGATCTCCCTCATCTGTGGGAAAAGGCTGCTCTTTGAAGTCCCCTCCTTCTTTGTCCAGTATGAAAGGATCAAATTGTTTGAACTGTACAGTATCTTGATTTATTTGACTATCGTGAATATTCATAGCCTGTGCTAGCCTTTCATTTTCTTCTTCACAGCAGTATAGGCGGGGAGCCTGAATTCCCTCATTACTTGGATCAGTGAAATGTGCATCTTCTAGCTCTTCATTTGGTAAAGGTGGTCCCCAAGAGTCCTGCTTACTGTTTATGAACTGGTTTGCTACAGGAAGACTTGAAGTAGAATATTGATCTTCCATTGGCTTTTCTTCACAAGTTTGTGAATTCCACCATTCTGAATTATCATCTGGAAAACCAAATGTTTCTACTGTGGACTTTGGTTCAAATCTTAAATCAGCTTCCAATGACATATTCCACATATCTAAAGCTTTTGAAGAATATTCTTCTTTATCAGCAACTGCAAAAGTCGGTGTAGTATCTTCATTCACTTGATGCCAACATGAGTCTTCTGCAGTACGCGTTTTTTCACTGAAAATAGTCTCTTGAGCTTTCTTCTGAAGTGTTGCCCAGTGCTGTAAATGTTCAGAAGCCTCATCGGACTCAGTTATAGTCAAGCCGTCCTTTGATATACTCCCAGCTTTAATTGTTTCAGGATTCTCATTTAAGATGCTTACCTGGACCTCCTCTCCCACCTTAGTTTTTGCATGTAAATTGTCTTCATCTGTTTCAGGACTTGTTGCATTGGATTGTGCATAATCCTCTTCAATTTCAGATGCCCTGTGCTTATTTTTTTCATATGTGGAATCTTCATTAATCACTGCTGGACATGTATCTGAATTCTCTGAATCCTCATTTATTTCAGGACTTGACAAAGAAGATACAGCATCATCATCTACATGGGCATTCCAAAAATCTAAATTTTTAGGAACTTTGCATTCAGTGCTTGTTTCAAGTCCTTCTTGACATTCACTCCCAAATTCTTTTCTTTTATTAGCCTCCTCAAGTTTTTTATCATTTGTAAAATCCCACATATCTCTACTCTCTGTGTGATGACTAGCAACTGGAAGGTCTCCCCATGCATTCACAGATGCATCACTTAAATCAGGACTTGTTCCACTTGAGTGTGTATAATCATTTATAGAATCACTCCACATACTATCTTCTTCCAAATAACTTTTGATCTGTATATCTTTAGAAACGCTACTTGTGGTGTTTGCCATTTCAAGGACTTCACTTGCCTCAGGACTTGTTCCAGGAGATTGCAAATCTTCACCTGGCTGTGAATTCCAAGCAGTTTGGGGAAAACTGTCATGAAGTGTCACACATTCCTCTCCAAAAAGGTTATTAGCAGATTCTAAATTTTCAGAATTGCCATTTCTCCCAGAATCTATGTCACGTGAAAATGAACTTTCAACCACAGACATATCTGTAATGTCAGGAACACTGACATATCCAGCAGAAGGACTTCTCTGAAATTTAATTTGTGGAGACTCATCTATGAAAGATTTTTCATGAGTGCTGCTCAGTTCTGGGCTATCTTCAGGAGACACTAACTCAGAATTACAAAGGCCTAAATGATTAGGAAACACATCATATAAGCCCTCTTTCTCTTCTCTCTGCATTTCTGCTGCTTCATTCATCAAAGGAATTGATGTGGCTAAGTGAGAACCACTGTTCCCAGAGTCACTGCAGATGCCTACGTTCCCAGGCATTTTAGAAGATTTATCTTCATGATTATCACTACCTCTATCAGAACTTTCAGAGATGCTCTCCATCTCAGGACTTGGTGCATCATCTATCACTGTAGTCTCCTTTTCACCTTTCTCAGAAAGCGGCTGTGATGTTTCACAAGAACTGTAATTTTGTGGCTTGGAGTCATCAAAAGATTCATAATTTCTATCTTCCTCAGAAGCACTTGAAGAAGATTCTGCACTGTTCTGTAATAATTCTTTCCTCTCTTCCTGACTGACTAAATTACTGTCATTGGAAAATGACACATTCTCTCTGTCTAAAGCTTCCGAACTAACACTATTCTGCATTTTTTCTAGTGAGCTGGGAACTTCACACATTGACCTGTTTTCTTCTGAATCAGCATTACATGAAGATTCACTATCGTCTTGCACTGGTTTGTTAGAAATGTCACTAATATTTTGTTGTCCATCTGTTTCATCTATTCTCTCACATTCCTCTTTTTCTTCCTGAGAGATGGCAACGGTATTGCAGTTCTCCCAGGCTTCCTCACGATCCTGCTCTGTCTGTAAACTCCATGAGTTTGGTTCCAGCACTGATTGCTGACTATCCAGCTTTTCATCATCATCAACAGTGTTTTGTGCTTCCTCTTTACCAGGTATCTCACTTCCTAAGTCAAATGCTTTCAGGTTCAAATCGTTACCAGCATCTGAAGTTGTTGTAGACGTGTCTGCATCTTCTACTGGAACATTGCTCACCATTTCTACATTTTCAGATGTACATCTAGTATTTAATTCATTCTGTGGTGGTGACAAGTCATTCACTGTTTGATTGTATACTGGTGCTATTTTTCTGTTTTGAGAGATAGAAAAGTTATTTTCATCAGTATTTGTCTCAGTTGAAAAATACTGATTACCTGTTTGTTCTGAATTAAGTACAGGTGTACCAGTGGCAGAAAAAGCAGTAATCTCAGAATTTCTTTCTTTTAAGTGGGTTTCATTAGTTAAGGTTGTGCTCCACATGACTGTGTTTCTGGAGCTTGAAAAAGGCATGTTTCTAGGGGATAATGGTTCCTTATCTGCTTTCTCAAGTACTTCTGGTTCATCTAAATTTGAGTTTATGAATTTATCAGTAACTGCTTTGTCAAAATCTTTGTCCTCATTTTCTCTTTCATCTCCCACATATGTAGGTGATATATATGAGTCAGATGTTGAATAATTGGTGTCTAGTGGAGAAACAACTAAATCTTCACCAATGTTTGATGAGCTAAGGTCTGAGCACTTATATGTCAAGAAGTTATCTTCCCATGGCACCACTACTTCCGTTACTTCTTTCCTGATGTTTTTATCATATAAATTCCAGGTCTCTATATTTTCAAATTGTTTTGGTCTATGTTTAGGGTCAACTAATAGATTTTTTTCCTCTGTTTGTAACTTGAAATTGTTTTGCATATTGTTGATACTAGAATTTGTATTTTCAGATGTTCCATATTCTTCTATTGAATAGTATCTCTCTTTATCCCAGGCTTCTGGAGACACCTGAATAGGTGCGTTTTCAGTCTCATTGTCTGCTATGATTTCTGAAGAATCTGATAAGCTAGTTTTTGATATGGCCCATTCCTCAGGCTTATTCACTGATTTCTTTTCTTTGTCCAGTTTGGGCATGTTCCATACATTTTCTGAGGATTTAGCAATATCATCTGCATCAAACTTAGTCCAAACTTCATAAGAGTCTCCAGCTAGTTGACCACCTTTCCCCTCACCAGTATACCACACATCTGATACCACAGGTATTGGCTGACTTGCCTTCCATGGGTCAGTAAAGTTCTCCAGCTCTTGCTCTGTCTCCACAAAAGAAGCAGTTTGCAAACACGAACGTTCAATGTTTTTCTCTTCGTTCTCTAGGTTCTGATTATCTTGTTTAAACTGATTATCCCACAGACCTGTCCTTGTGTATTCCATTTGCTTTGGCTGTTTTTGCAAGAATACAGAATCTGAGGCTCTTCTTTCAATATGTTCCCGTAACAATGGACTTGCTTTACAATCTTTCCATAAGATAGGGCTCTGAAATACAGATTCCTGCTCACTTGAACTCCATGTATCAGCACTTCTGGACTCTAGGTCAAAGCCATCCCACCAGCTCCCATACCTAACACGAGACTGAGAATAGTTTGTGCTATCCATTTCATTAATTCTTTTTACTACATCGTGTGGGAAAAACAAAGGCTGCCCATTATCTAATGGTGAAGTTTCTACAAGACTGTTCATAGGAGTTGGTGGAATTCTTGAATCAGCAGATTTCAACATTTCAGGTGAAGAAGAATCACCTTCAACTAAATCGATCAAGCTTGCAGTTTTCTCACATATATCTCCTGGATTCCCATCAAATTCAGCTAAATTGTCTTCCTCATTTGTTGTCATTAGTAAGTCAGTTGAATAATTTGCTATGTCATTTTCTAGTAGGTTTGCCTCATTGAGTTCTTTCTGCACAGTGGGTGGTTGTCCTGATGAATCACTATTAAGAAAAAAGTCATCTGCTGGGGAACAGTCAACAGAACGAGAAGACGACTCAGATGGAGCTGTAACCATGGGTGCTAGATCAAAATTGAAAAGATCGAAGTTATCGCTATTATTTCTAGATTGAGGTTTTTGTTCTTCTGCTATTGTACCTTCAGGAATAGGGCTATAGGAATCAAAACCAGGCAGAAGACTGTGATGGGAAGCAGCACCTTCTGCGACAGGGCTTTCATCACTAAGAAAAACAGAGCTCTCCTTGGAAGACCGGCTGCTTCTAATAGTGGCCAATCCACTGTCTGGACTCACAAGATCGACATTAACATCAACGTGGGCTGGTATAGATCCATTGAGATCTTGAGGATTTTCTATAAAATTGACAGAACTGGGTTGTGGTTCTACATCAGAACCATATAACTCCATAATACCAGAAGATCCTTGTGAAAGTGGAGCACTCCCAGCAACAGCTTCAGTAGAAGAAGTTCTACTGTTTGATACCATTTCTGGTTGTCTTCTATTTATAACTTCCTTAACTAGAAGAAAGATTTGATCACAGGTCACCAAAGAATTTTCTTGATGATAAATGAGAATTTGGTCACATCCACATTCTAGAGGATCCAGCTCCAAACAAGGATTCTGATATTTTTCTAATTCGCAGCAGATCTGTTTAAAAAAAAAAAAAAAAAAAAAAAAAAAAAAAAAAAAAAAAAAAAAAAAAAGGAAAAGGATGTTTCAAAAACCGATGCAATCATGGGTACAGTGGTGCAGTACTGTCTACTTTGTCTACTTCACCGGGTAACACAGCCATGACTATCTATTTGTGTTAATCTATTTCTTGGCCATTTTGCTGTAATAGTCTTTTTATTAAACCTAAATAAATGAAGTATTAAAATTCAGGGTCAATACAAAATATGTATTATAGGATTAGCCAGAATATTTACTTGATATTATACCATTTGACTTTCAAGTTCACTTGTTCATCATTAAAACAAAATCTAAAGAAGTGTTTAGTTGCTGCCCTAAGAAGTCTGAATCAAATATACAAAGGGTACAAAAGAAAAAAAGTATTTCTAGAAGGTGATAATTAGATTCATAAAATAGATTTATATTGATCCTGAAAGCAATAGGGTCATTTAGCTATCCATCCCTAAAATCAGAAGTACTTAAGACTGAGGAAAAAGCTGCAAAAAGTTGCCACAGCAGTGATTTCTTCCATTTGGGGATGAGTATCATGAAAAAAATGCACCTGTCTTTGGATAAACTAAAATCCTAGTAATAATTTGGCTTCATTTTAGAGCATAAATTCTTTAGAAATGAATACACACACATAAGCGTTCTGGTCATCTTTTATAATGTGTTTGTTCATAACTCACTTTCAGAAACTCATTGGGGTAGATCACAATACAAAACCAAGTCAAAACAAGTGGAAAAAAATTCTAGTTTAGCTAAATTGTAAATTCCTTTTTTCTCTTTCTGTATTTCTTGTGAGCATCTGCTCTTTCTGTTAGACTGGTCTGAAACAATCATTAATACCGGAATCTTTTATTTTGCATCATGTAAATAATACAGTCATTTCAAATAGCTACTCATCTGCCAGCCAGTTGTAGCTACTTATTAGCCCCACTTAATTATATAACAGATTGTCATAATATTTTAAAGAATATTTTTTTCAGAAAAGACATTATTTGATTCTTCTTTCAGGTACTTACTTGATTGCCTAGCTCTAAGTTTTCCGAGTATACTGCTATTTGTCGTTTTGTTTGCTCCTCATCTGACAAATAGTTGGCCAAAATGACAAGCACATCAAACCCATATTTATCTATGAATGCTTTCAGAACACCAATGAGACTCCTGTGTAACACGCAGTCCTGAAAAATGACAAGAAATTAGATATTAAAAGAAATGACAATATATTTTCCTTGCTCTTTTCATCCAGATCTATGATGAAAAGAGCCAGAAATGTTAAGATATATCAATGGCTGTAACTGATAACAGGATTCCTTTCATTTGTCAAAACTGCTGTCTGCTTTAAAAAAATAGCCATGTCTTGTACGAAGAGATTTTAAAACTAGTTTGCTTCACTATGGCTGTTTCCATCCAATGAAAAAATGCACAGAATGAATGTAAATACCATATTCATTGTTCCCATTCTCATTTACACTTTGATCAGGGTAATACAGAATCATTTAGATTTTGCAACATAAACCATGCGTCACTCTTTCTGACCTGAGGGCATAATGCACAAAGTACAAATCTCTCTCTTTGGTTCTCTGTTCTGACAACTGCCAGTGAAATAATGAACAAAGTCTCAGAATTTTATTCTTCTCTTTGTTTCTGCTATTTGTATTTGAGATAATTTATTGCCGTCTTCTAGCTAAGCACAATGTCATATGCTATAATAGTTCTTCCGATGCTGCCAAGCTACACTGGCCCTGAATAAACAGCAGTTCATCATGAACACAACACAACTGTATATGCAGATTGGCATGTTATCCCCCCACATCTGTCTCCTAGCTGATAAATTACTGTTTTGGTTACATATATACAAATACTATTTATTAATCTGCTCAAATGTGTCCACAAAACGTGTTCCCTCCCTGTAAGTTAAACTTAAAAGAAAATCCTTGTCAAAATGTTTTGAAATTAGAAAGATTTTTTTTCTAGATCAGACAAAGTTCCACTTTGATGTTTGCACAGTACCTAACAATGAGTTTTATGTGAACTTCATGCAGAGTACTGCACAAACAAAAGTCATCTGTCAGTTTGCTGGTAGACATTCATATGTGAAATCTGAATAGGGGGTTGTGGTGAGGAATTATCATGAATAAGATTTGAATGTCCAAACGTGGTATTTTTCTAAAGGCTCAAGTATTGGGTATGTTAGAAAAAGTACCAAAAGGTGCCTGAGCATACAGAAGTGACTGCAGTTACCCAGGCCTAAAAGCAATTGGGATAGTCACAATGTATTGGAGTAGAAAACTTGAACTACAACAGATTCAAAACCATCTGAGGATCCCTGATAGCTCCTCAGCTCAGCTGCCCACTCACAGCCAATTCAAGCAGAATGGGTGGTCAAAGGGAAGGACATGGTCCAAGCAAGGATCTAGTCTGCAAAGTGTTTTACAGCTGTCTACAATGTAAATAAATGGTAATTCTAAAAAACGTCCCAGCCTTAAAGCTACATGATGTTTTAGCTTCTATATTACACTTAGCTTGTATCAGCTTGAATCAAGAATTAGAAAGTTTCTGTTAAAATCATCTAATTGAACTGGAAGCCTAATAAAAGTGACAGTGACTGGGGGAATTTCTGCCTTTGTACCAGCTAGCATTTGGCATTCACAAAGCGGTAGGTTGGGAAGTGCAGATAATCCTACTTCCTGCAGTATTTTGAAGCAGAATCTCTTAAACTTGCCCACATGGGAAGGGAAAACTCCCCTGCTACAAGCACTGCCAACTGGATAATCAGTATATGCACACAGGGCAACTGGAGGCATATTTCTAAGAATTAAGGCTAAGAACCACTAAAGGCATCATAGAACCAGACAAGGAATAGAATAGAGCAAGATGCAACACTCCTGTGCTAGCAGCCACTTGGTGGTGGGGAGCGGTTAACACAGCAAGAGTGTGGCACCTTTCACTGTGGCACCAAATGCCATGCAATCAAAGGTCAGTTCTCCCAGTCAGAGCAGGAAATAAAGAACTAAAAAGGCCATGGCAACGAGTCTGACGGCACTGAAGCCTGAATTTGCATTGTGTCCTGCTCTCCGCGAACTTGCATCATACAGTCAAGAGAAAACCCTGGAGAAGTGATACAGCAATAGGTGACCCACTAGGTTGCTGCTGTAAGTGGGGAAGTCGTCAAATATAAATCCCTGCTGGAGCAGTTGGACTGAAGAGCTTCACACTGGACCACGTTAATGTAAACACTAACAGGTCTGTACAGCCTACATCGTTACCTGAACCAGCTACCTGAAGTTCTCCGCATTTCTTGCATGCTCTCGATCTTACTATTATTCACAGCATGCGTTATCTCTTCTTGAGGTTCTCAGCAGGTTGATGACTGAGAAAAGCACAAAGATAACCCTGAGCACGCTACCAGTCTCTCTCCATTGGGTGCAAGATATACAAGGAGATTGGTATTGTTCTACATGTTCTTTTTCTCCTTTCTGGACAAACAAGATGCTCAGTTGAATGGGACTATTTCTGTATTTCTAGCCAAGATGTTAAGGGCACGTATTTAGCAATATTAACAGTCCTAAATAGCATAAAGTGAGATTAAATATTACATAGCATTTGACTTGAGAAAACAATGCCACAACTTGCACTCAACACAGAAGCTGTGATGGAACGATGGGGCTGCAATCGTGGAGCTATGTGCAGCCCTGCAAGTTTTACAGGGTTCACATGACTTGGAATCATATCAAGTATTAATGCATTTCCTTGAGTTTCAAATTAGTTTGACTGAAATCAGAATTTAGAAAGCTAAACAGTCATACAAGCTTAGGAGTATTTGTAGATAAAAGATCACATGCATTCAGATGTGAAAGTGTCTGGAAATCTGGCATATTTGAAAGCAAAAGTGAATCTTTGTTTCATCACAATTTCAAGTGGTATCTGAAATCTATGCAGACTGCTGGCAAGGCTCTAGCATGAACATAAACATTCTAAATGTTTGATTTATGCTATTTAAAATTCATTATTATCTTTAAAAGATTCTGAATTAGTAATTTATGACAATGTCAACAGTCAAATGATTTATGAGAACACAAAATGCCTAAAATTATACATTTACATATTCGCTTTTCCTCATTCACAAAAGTAAACAAAGCTGGTTTTGCATTTTTGTCATAGACTCTTTTTTCTACAAGATATTGATGTCACTTCAGAAGTCTGACTACTACGGGAAGATCATTCTTGCTCTTATTAATCTTCATTTGCTTTCAGGCCTGGCAGGACAAGGGAAGCCTTAAAGTGGCCATATGTAAATTCTTAATCTGTGATTTAAGATTAGGAAATTATTTTGAAAATAACTGACTTCAGGTGTTAGGCTCACATCATCTACAATGGTTGCAACAAAAGCAATGTTACTTGCGTTCATGAACTTCTCAGCATCAAGCTCTCTTCAGAACAAAGACCACCACCTACATTTATGCAATCTGAGAGCACTGTGTGTACGTAAAATGTCTAATGTGTGCGACATACCAATATTAATAAGCACAAAACTATGTGGATATTTCTAAAACGCCTCTTCATAAAACAGGTCAAACTATACAGCAACAATTTCACGCCACAGGCACTAAAATGACCGTCTTGTTCATACGCTCAGGGAGAAGAGAGGGCTTTGCCTGACACTGTTCAAAACCACAGACTGTGCATGCTAGAACAAGTGCTGGGACGGACAACCTGCAGACAACAAGGAGCAAAATGGGGCAAGGTAGCCAACCTTGCTGTCAACTGAGGAGGGATCTCTCGGAGCAACGTGCGAAGGGGTTTACATGTGCTAGCACCATGCACCACACTGAAGGAAAATGCGTTTAAAGGAAACATGCAAGTCATTTACAAAGTTCATTAAAAGAATAGGCCAAAGAATAAAGTTGCTGGAAAATGCTGTAAACTAAGCTACTGAACAAAAGCAAGATCAAATTATGTGTCTTATAGCACCATGAATCTGCCTCATCAATTTTTTTGGTTGACCAGACTATTAATCAAAGCATTAAATTAATTATTAATTTTCTAAATAAGCAAAGGTAATTTTGTTAAAGTAATTAATATTTTTAAAACTTAGTTTAGCTTGAAAAAAACCCTCAGACCTCCACAAAGTTTACTCTTTTAACTAATACCAGCTACATAATTCAGACACCACTTTCACAAGCATTCAAATAAAGACTTTCATAAACAAGAAACTCTTATAAATTAGCAAAGACTATATATTGAAAGACAGGGCAGACATATGGGTTCTTCCGCAAATCTGCTAAACCTAAGTAAACAACCAGAATGCTGCATGTATTGTAAATGCTAACAGAAGATAAAACATTTTCTTCAGAAATGGAAAAATGCTAATCATTTCAATACTTAAGCTGCTACATCCCAAATTAATTATAAGCACTGTAAAATATGCTGTTGATGAAATAGTGCAGTAAGAAATACACTGAGATACTGCCAAACCATGACAAAGGTCAGTCAGCTATTCATTTTTTTAGTATTTTCTCTTAGTTTATTAGTTTGTGTTGGCTTAAAAAATAATATTTGCACAGTGCACGGCAGGTAAACAGCATGTATAAGCATTATTAGTTGTCATAATGCCCCCTAAATAGCCTACAACAAAAGAATGGACAGTAAGTGTACTTGATTTGGAATATATTTGAAATAAATAGAATCTAACCATAAATATATTTTACAAATGCACTGGCAATATAGTTATCAGCAACACAGGTACTGGAAAAATCTAGTAACTTAGCAGTTGTAACAATTTTGTGCATTTGTTTCATCTAATATATATAGAAAGTTTATACAGTACTACAACATAACAACAGATTGAACACTCCAAAAGGACAGCTTTTTGTTGTATTATCCAGGTAAACTATTGCTTAAAAAACCCACCGACTCCTGAACATTTTTGAATGTGATTTGTCCAGTTATTATGCATTTCCAGTGTTAAAGGCAATACAAATTTTGTGTAGGCTGCCTATTGTTGGCAGAAATGAAACTTCTTACTCTGAAACTTGATTTTCTTATAAGGATCTTGCTTTTAATCAAACAGTTAACACGACGACAAACACAACGATCATGTAAAAGAAGCAAAATCTCTGAGAAATACTCAAAGAGAATTTGTACTTTCTCTCTCTCTAGTAACACTTTCTGATTCGTGACAGCCAACAGTCAATTACCCAAGTGATCACTGTAAATGTACATTACACACACTTCTGATTCTTTGGAGCTAACTGTGTCAATATTAACCTGACCAAATTAAGAACAAACTGTCTCTTTTGTTCTTCACACTTCTCACAGGGAGAGCACAATATGGCTTTTGTCAGAGGTGCTCCATCATTTTGGCTCAAGGAAACTGTCAGTACAGTTTGGGATTCGTTATTCATGGGCAGATACCCTGATGGGTCTAATGAAGCCTTTCTGCTGACAACTCATTTGCTAAAAATACCCAACCATCACAAAATATAAATGAGGAATATCACTGTATCGCATTACGATTTTCACAATCAAAGCATTTATCATGATCCAGAAGCCAATACATACTGCTTCTCACCGTATCCTCTTAATATTTCATGGTCAGTACTTCTGTATTCCAGTTTCTTTCTATGTGATCACTGATAAAACTTTGTGACATACTTAAATTGCAATATAATAGGGTAAACACCAATGTTATAGCACACATGCAGAGCTAACAGTCTGTGTGCCATTTGTTGTAAATTCTGCTAATTACTAGACGCCCCCTCCTAAAGAAAGAAAAAAAGCAAAAAAGCAAGAAAGACGATCCATTTTTTAAAAAAGTTTTCAGGTAAGGTTGCTAAAAATGGGGAAAAAAGTATAAACAGTATAAGTATTTATGAAACTACACCAGATCACAGAAGAATATATTCACTATTTTACCCTTTTTTTGTATCAACACCACTGCTGAAATCACTCTGTACAAAATTCACCATTCCTGTAAGGAAAGATTGTTTTTTCTGGTGTACATTTCAATCTACCAAACAGCAGCTCTGCTGTTCTCACGGTTACTGATCTCATAAAGAAGAACAAAAGTAACAGCTAATTCTGTTTTCAGTTTCTGTCCCTTTCCTGTTAAAGCTGCTGCCCAAAGTTTCCAAAGAGCAACTAGAAACCAAAGAGCAGAAGAACGGGTGTCTAAGAGCTTGTTCAACCCTGTTCTGTACAGGCCCCTATTACATAGTATGTTTGACTTTAGGCATCCTGAGCTTAAATTAGTAAGAAATTAGATTAGTAAGAAATTTAAGCAGGAAGTATAGCATTCTGAAGCACTACCTATAATGTGATGAATTTCTATTTAGCATTGACCTCACCTCTTTACTACAGGCGATGGTTGTGCTTTTATAGGATATCTCATTTTCATTAAAGGCAGAATAACACCAAAAAATATAGCAAAGATGAAAGATCTCAGCTATAATAAGAGAAATTTTCATGCTTTGTTTAATGAAACTATGCTTGGATCTTTTCTACAGAACCAGTACATTTTCTGTTCGCATGTCTTAACAATAATCCACACTTTATGAATGGAGATCTTGGCTAAACAGCTTTTACCCACACTTGATGCAAGTGCAAATTTTGATTTGTGTTTAACTAGAACTGATCGAGACGTCTGTGTCTGGGAGGGGTTTGGCACAGCACAGGGCTTCCAAGAAAGACTGGAAATTCTCCATTCATTTAGAACATTCCAAAAGAAAGCTACCCAGGTAAACATCCAAACTTCAGCTACATTTTTCTGCATTTTCGGAGCTAGCTGAGACAACCAGCCAGCTTTGAATTTAGCAGCTGGAATACAACGTCTGCATGTATCAAAAGCGTACCATAATGGCCTATTTAATTTGGAACATTCACCCCCTCGGTGCATGAATACCTGCCTTTAGCAGTGATCACTACCTAAAATTACAATTGGGATTCTGCCTCCCCCTAAAAGAACAGAAATTCTTACCCATAAGCAAGATAAGCCCTGGGCCGAGGTGCATGACTAACTTTCCAGATGCTTTCTACAAGCCTAGTCCCAGAAATACAAAAGGTTCAAAACGTTCCCTGCTATCCACGCTGTCTCATGGGAGGGCGCACTCAGCCAGCTCCCCGCGTATACGTTCAAAGAGCACGATAAACCAGAAGGGTAGGAGTCGTTTTGATAACGCGTTGTTGCTCCTGCATGAGATAAACATTAAGTGCTTAGCCTAGGGATATAAATATAGATAATGGTGTGCATACTGTTGTGGTATGCACTGGAATGATATGATAGTATTAGATGGCCGTCATCACAAAACCTGGAAGACAAAAAGTTGAGCAGCAGCACGGGAATCAAAAAAGGGATGTACATCATCTGGTCTAGTGAGATGAATATGAAAGCCCTTATTTATTTCTATTTTCAAGGGGAGAAATTCAAAGAGCCTGTAATTTCTCCCTTTATTAATGGGTGTTTTCTGTAATACGAACCCTATGACTCAAAGAGGAACAGAACAGCCATTTTTTTTAGCTTTTTTGGCAGTTGAAGAATGTTAAGTAGTTTGGAGGTTAAAAATACAAAATACAGCAAAACACACACACATTTTATTTTCAAGTTTAGAGGCTAAAATGTCACCTTCTTTCTTCAAGTGCATCTTCAAACTGTACCTCTGTAAAATAATTAAAGGGACAAACTAGAAAACTTGCAGTACTAACAATATGACTTTTGCCTGCAGGCAGGGAACTACAGGGAAATGTACTTACACGACATTAAAATGTATTCTCACTAGTTCATTTTGAAGGCAGAAGTATGTATATATTTTTCTGGAGAAAACTGCATGGAAAGAGAAGTCTCGTATTTTGAAACCACAGTTAACAAATATCCAAAGCATAAAGGTAAAGGAATCGAGGGATCTGCTCATGCCACACCTTAAAAGCAAACATCCTCTATATAAAATATGCACAAAATACATATAAAATGCAGAGGAAAAGATCGCTAAGGTATAGTATTGTATACACAATTCAACACATTAATTGCCTCAGAAACCAAGAAAAAATAATAAACAATTGTCATACCTTAGTAGTCAATAGGCCATGAGGATATAACAGTGATATCCATTTTAATCTCCTTTATACTATTCTGTTTTCTGATCCTAGGTTAAGAATTTCCATCTAATTTTTCAGGAGCTTGTAAATCAATGGAAAGATATTATTGAAAAAGATACAATCTGCCACTTCAGTCACAAGGTTAATATTTAATCACAAAGTATATTTGATTTCACCATTGACTGATTAATGAGTAGTAAGAAGCAAAAGATGGTGATTTGCTGGGGTGATGAATTAAAACACACAAAAACATCACAAGCATATATACTGACCATGAGCTGCCTATTTTAGCCAGCTAAGTCTCAGGTGTAAATTTATATGCAATAATTCATACCTTACAAAGTAACTCCCGTGCAAACATGGTAATGCAAAAAACACATTTCTGGCTGTCAAGAAAATTTCTGGCAAAATTGATCAACCATTCATCCATTCAGGCTCTTTGCATACCCTTTTGTCAAAGAGGGAATACTAAGAGATTTCTTTCCTCTTCCACGCACTTATTGCAATGGTTTGTAGAATCCATCAAGCCTGAGTTGATTTATTGAACTGTCTCTTAGCTCAGCAGTATAACTATAGCAAATGAACTGGTAACTTCTCCAAAAACAGAAGTGATTCAACAATATCTGGTTTATTTAATTCCTTCTAACTTCAGATTAGCAATTTCTTAAAGGGACTGACTTGCATTCTGTAGAAGTTCTATCTGCAGTCTCATACCTGAATACTTTGTTTCCATTCCACAGTTTTTGACATTTTGATATTCAACAAAGACAGTTTTGATTTACAGCTGTCTGAATCCAGAATCCACCTAAATCTTCACACTAGCTAGTATGCATCTATTATTCATTGACAGTTTTCATATTTAAATTCAGTATTTTAGTCTTTTATGTGAGCTATCTTATTCATTATGCTATGAAAACTGAAAAAGAATTACCCAATTAAAATCCCCACCTATTTTTTTTATTATGTAGACAAGTTTACATGCATACTCAACTATTTTTATATTTATCTAAATACATCACTGGTAATGAGAATTGTTATAAAAAGTAGTTAAGGCACAAAGAATAGAGATATGCCGAGCAGTTTGAAACACTGTTTAAACATGGATTTTATCGCTGAGCATCGTCCATTGAACCCCATGGAGCACATTTATCACTCACCAGCTTTGCATTTTTCTTCATAAAGATATATGACCTTTGCCTATTAGATTTCATTAGCAGGGCACCACACAAGGCTCCTCTGCAGATGACAGGATAGAAAGCTAAACAACCTCGCCTGAAGGATTTGTGAGAACAAGCCCATCTTCAATCTTTGTCCCTGGGAGGCACTTCTAACACCTGCCAACCACAGCACTATCATCAGAAAAACATTTAGAGATTTATCTTCAGGCTGGTGATTATAAGAGATAATTTGTTTGAAGTATGGATAAAGTTGGTCTAGCATAAACAAACTAGCAGCTCAAATTATACGACGAACCTCATTAACTATTGATTTAACCACTGCAAATCCATGAACGAATGTTGTATCAAAATGTTAATTCTTCCTGAAGATATAATCAAGGAAAAAAACAAAATGCCAAGGCAGGATGGTTTAAAACTGCTGAGCTATTCTAGGCATTTTTAATGTTTGCAGCTTAAATTGGAAATGAAGACTTGCTTCATCATAAAAATGACAACAGTATTCAATTGCCGTTTTCCTTTAAACTTATAGTTTTGTTTGGCAAAATGTGCTATATCTTATACATTATTGTCACCACAGTGGGATGGAGCTGCATTTTCTCTCTTACTTTCAGAGAGAGACTTTTTTGTTTGGAGACAGCAGGACTAGATCCACTGTAAAAACATGATAGCAAGAAGCTAGAAATATTGTAAATGGATACTGGCATATGCATATGGCAGAAAAAATAATATGCAATTTATATCATTTCTATCATATATATAATATATATATCACACACATCCTCTCTGCCTGTCACAGAAGATAACTTTCTCCTAATCCTTGCAAACTACTTTCACTCAAGCTAATAAATCACCAGTTCTTGAACCAAAAGCATACTTAGAAATAACGTAGCTAACAGTCTTGAATGCGTTAATTCTATTTTCTATACAATAGAAGCGAACCCTGTCCCCTAGTGCTCTTTGGAAAAGGAGAAAAAGGGGATGTCAGACTTCATATTTCAGCTTCAGCTTCCAAGAGAGTAGCCAGCAAATGTCCCTATCTTACATTCCTGGGATATGGCCTAGCAGAATTTCAGTCTACCGTATTTCTACAAGCTTCCCCTTTCCCTAACACAACTACGCTGGGGAAAAAAACTGTTTTGTATACAGGAAGTAGAAGGAAGCCTATAACTCCAATATGGCATACCCAAAAAATCATTTTATCTAACTGTACTTAATAACAAAACACCAATGGTTTTTAGCCTAGGATGGACTGTAAAAAGAATAGAAATCTTTTAGATGGGACTGGAAAGCTTAGAGCCAAAGCAATCAAAGAGAAGGAAATTTTAAAAAATGCTTTCTCGGATAACACTGTCTCTCAGAATCAATTCCTTCTAGAAGGGAATGCTACTTAACATGAAATGATTAGTTAGCCACAAAAAAAAAAAAAAAAAGAAAAAAAGAAAAACACCACCTGCTGGGAAATATTTTCGTTCAATCTGAATGTTTCTTACACATCAAGGCAGCCATGCAGATGCACTTAAAGCTAACAACGTATTCACACATTTTGATTTTCTGGTTCAGTTACCAAAACTTATAGCAATTTATAATCCCTTAAAGTCTCTTTACTTTCAAGTTGTTTAAAGGTTAAATGACAACTTTAAATCCCAACTTATGGATCTTTTTCATGAATTCATCACATTTACTTTGCTAATTAATGTAAAACGTTTCATGATCTTTGTACAGGAACAAATCATAATTATTTAATCATTAAAGCTATTTCACTCTATTTACATAGATGAGCAAATGATTTAGCAAGATAATTGAACTAGAATAAAAAAAGGCATCAGTCTCATCGACACAGGCCCCCCTCCATCCAGGTTCATGCAGGATCAAAACCTCCTTTCTCCATTAAAGATCCTCCTTTGAAAATGATCAGCTGATAATACATCAAACGAGGATTCAGGCCCAGTGTTTTTAACAGATTTTAAGTTGTTAATGTGCCAGTTTTGCTTTGTTTCATTGAGTTTTAGTAATTGGTGTAGCCTGCATTTTCTTCTTGCTACCTCTATTTTCTTCTAGCTACCTCTATACCCACCCTTCTCAAGGAGCTTTTGCTCCAAGGTCTTCTTTTGACTTCAAACCATTGTTCTCAAAAACTGTCCTTCTTCCATTCAACTTTGGCCCCAAAGTCCTATTTTCTCTTACGAGTTTTCTTCCTCTGGTGTTGCAAATTCTTGGCTTATTTTATTCTTTATTTTCCCTCTTGCCAGTCATGAGCTCTGTGTTTCTATTCCCAATTCCTCATTCTCCTTCCTCTTGCAAATTGAATCCTCAGCAAGAACTACCGATGCCATTTTAAGAATTTGGTTTCAATTTTTTGTAGTTTTTTCCTATTGCCTCATATCTCTCTACTTGCAAATACAGCTTCCATTTGCAGCAAAACACTCTTTGATTGTACCTAAGTCTTAATTCTGCTTTTATCCTTTTATCCATTCCAAATGTTTTCCTTTAGGTTGCATGGACCCATGGCTCTGCATTTCCTGTGAAAAGCTCCAGTCTACCTGGAGTCTCTGGGTATTAAATAATACAAACAGTAATTATTGTCATCAGGTGTTCATTCTGCAAGCCTAAGCAAACAGGCCAATTTAGACTCCAAAGAACTAGAAGTTAATGGAAAGCTTCTCACTGACTTCAAAGGATTTTGGCACAAGACAATGACGCCCATGTAAGTATTTGCCTGATCAGCTCCCTACACTGACATTCTTCACAGTATTTCTCAGGCACTTGGGTTAGCAATTTCCTGGGAGTCAACACCAAGTTCTCTGCTAAGCAAGCACAAATTTTAGAAATGTGTTGTAAATTTAAGTCCATTTTGCACTAAAGGCTCATTTACTGGCACCTTGCTAAACCACAAAACGCCCATGTTGCCTTGTTAACATGGAGCAGCCCTCATCTGGAAAACAGCTACAGACAGAAGAGTAGTTTGTTTTCCTTGCTTATTCAGGTCTTCACCTTTCACCTAAGGAAGTTGACAATCTTGCTCCAAGACACACCAAAAGAAAGAGGGATCAAGGTGAACAAGAGGGATCAAAGAGGGTTTTTCAGTGGTACTGCCTTTAGCCTTATCTGCACTGCCTGTTTCTAGACAGGAACTAGGACCTGGACATAGACCATCAAATCCCACACGCTGAACTTTACCACCAAAAAATCCCAGTTGGCTTACAAATAAGAGTAGCAATTCAGCTTCTTGTAATTCACTTAAGTTTTCCGAAGGATTCTAATAAGCACTTACGATTATGAAAGTGAGATGCCTTTAGCAACTCATTTGTTAAACAGTCAGTTCCTTCAGAAAAGATAAGCGAGTCATTACCAACACAAGAAAAACCAGGATAAGACAAAGTTTTCTGCATATGCCTGTCTGAAGATGAGCGCTCGGTTACACTGGGCATAAGCTCAGCAGCAGCACCCTTGTCTCTGTTTTACATTGACAATAGCCAAGACAGCAGGTTTTACCACTGAGATGGTTCAAGTTTCTGAGAACAAAATACAAGCTGCCTGTGAGATTTCTTGTCTCACAGACGGATTCTGAGTGGCTACTGACACACAGGGCCCAATTCTCCAGCATATATGCTTTATTCAGCTGTATGCTTCAGAAAAGTATGCTTTCCTCTCCCTGTAGATGGGTGACAACTAAGATGCAAGGCAAGACAGTACCCAGAGCCCAATCCAGAGTTAACCACACTAAGGCACAGGATCACTGCTCTGCTGACACCAACATGTAAATCTAGTTTAATAATCAGTTTCCCTCGGGGCCCAAAGCAGCAGGAATAACCTTATAATCTGGTTCTAATTCCACTTGACGCTTATATGCAATCCTCAATGTTTAGAAGGAAGTAGGTCTTTGAGTGTTTAAAATTTTTTTTTTTTTTTTTTTTTTTGCTAAAGAACAATACTACAGGGAAGTCCTGAAGTCTTAAAATAACATGAAGAGTGGCATGCAGAATCATTATTTTCCATGTTCAGCAACCCAGCTGGTTAGTTTCCAGAAACTAGCGTTGATGCCAACCATGTTGGGTCAGTGCTGTCACCGCAGCTAAAGCAAATGTAAAACTGGCTTTGTTGGCTGCTGATAACGCGACCCTGTGCACCAGTGACTTCAGCTAGCACAAGTAACTCTCAAGCTGCCACTATAGCTTACTTCCAAGCACTTGGGTTTTGAGCCAAGCCTCATCTGTCTACTTCCAAGGCTTAGTTACCTGAATAAAGAGACAGACCAACTGTACAGTGAAACTATTAATAAACAAACATATTTAAATATAAACTCAATAAATAACAAATAAAAATTAACAATAAACACAATAAATATATAGCAAATTAACAGTGCATGTTTAAGTTAACCATAGGCATGCCATGCATAGCTGTAATGAATGCCTTAAAAACATTAATTTCCCTTCTACTTCATGAGTGCTTATAGTGCAATCATGCATTCACTGAAGCATCTTTCTGATACAGTGAGAAAAGATGCAAATAGTTATCAACAACACCAAAGCAAGATTTCATTTAACAAAGCAAGCAGGTTACCTATCACTTTTTTTGCTGCTACAGATCTATTGACTTCACTGGAGCCTGCTTAAAATTCAAGGTTTCAAAACTAGGGTTTTGAATACAATCCTTCAAACGTTGAATTTGTGTTGTCTGAACATTTAAGTAAATGAAGTAAAGACAGGTAAGTCAGATTGCTAATATTCTTCTTATAAATAAAATGTACTTAAAATATTCATGTCTTACTGAATTCACAGAACTGAAGTCACCCTTGGAAGTAAAAAAAAAAAAAAAAAAAAAAAAAAAAAAAAAAGTGTTCATGAGCACCTTCTTGAATTAGGCCCATAGTTAAGGCTTTCTACCCTACTGTCTCGTTTTTAGAATGCTCTCACTTCAACTTCTGTGAAATCTGATGTCTTTACATTCACAGCCTCATTCATTTTCTGATAATATTACTAAAAATGTAAACATAAGAAAGCTAGGAGACGGGCCTGTAAAAAGCATCCTGCTTTCTTTCACATCATGAAAAGATCCATATGGAATGAAACAAGGACTTTACCTCCACTACACTATGCAAAACAGTCTACTGCTGTGCTAAAAAGAGGCACAGAAGTGGAATGCATGCTATATTACTGCAAACATGCAGTAGAAAGGGAGTTATAAAGTAAAAGCTCTTTTAACAACTTGCATATATATGCTAAATGACACAACTCTATTACCCTAGTTTTAGCCCCTTGCTACTCCACTGACACCAAACAGTGGTAACATAGACCTACAGCTCTTTTGATGACAAAATTTATCATAATCCTCACCAAGAAATTTTTTTAAAAACCCCAAATCTGCAGAAGAAAATCTGACAGAAAAACCTAGAGCTTGAAAGATGCATAACCACCGGGTTGGTAACCACCTACCAACTACCTCCATTTACCCTAAAGCCCCCCACTGTCTTCTGTACCTCCGTCTTAGGAACTAACCATGGCTCTGCTGTATACTCCACACTTTGGCAAAGCGATGTTCTTATATACAAGACATGATTTATCTCTACTACTGTACTTCTGTCAGTGGGAGAGGAGGGGTAAAGAGAGGAAACGGTTAAAGAGACAGCATCCTCTGTCGCTCCTTTTAGCAAAAAGCTGCATGCAGATATCACAGGGGAGAAAGAAGATAAGAAAAAGAAACTAGGGACAGGCAGTGGTGGTGGAGGGTATCTCCATAAAATGGACACATGAGTCAGTACTGGAATAATACTTGTAAAGAATTCCCTGTTAATAAGCTACCTATTCATAGGCTAAAACATTGAAAAACACAAGATACAAGAAGAAATAGGAAATAAAGTATATATAAGTGCTATATCATCAGTGTACGAACATTACAAAAAAGGGGAGCAGCCAGAAAGATTTGATTCTCACATGTTTAAAATCTGGTTGCTCAGTCAAGTTTTATTCTTTTACACTTGCTCAACCACCAGATGGTGCTCTTGGAGCATCCGTGAACAAGATCCGCATACCTCCACGTGTGTCCACAGACACGCACACATGTTATTTCATATGGGTTTTCATACCTGTTTCTGAAGGGACAGTTTAGATATACCGTTCTTAAAAGAGGAGAGATGTCTCATACTTCTTGACATACATATTTTTCAAAATCTCCTTAGAAGTCTGACTCATTTTGGCAGCACCAGGAGCTACAGCCCATCCCCATCCCTAAAGCAGCTGGTATCCTGGGTGTTATCTGGATCTGTGAGCAGGAGGAGAATGACAGTTTGGCATCAACTAGGAGAGTGCACAAACTTTTAAGAAACACAGGGGATTTTTTTTGTTGCCCAAAACATGAGTTTTAACCTGGAAGCACTTCATCTCTGCAGAACTGTGTCCTACCATGATGGAGAAAGCCTGCAGCTGTTCAAATTAATGTTCATCCACTGATGTTTCAACTGGAGAGGAGATACAGCAGTCTTCAAAGCTTGATTGGCACATACAAGTAAAACAGGTAATTGGTGTTAATCTCCTAGTCTATTACTACTGTCTTTCATAATCTACATTTATTTTACAAAAATCTTTGGAAAGAAATGCTGTCAGAGCAAATGATGCATCAAATTCAAACAGGCCATCAAGATTGCTAATGGATTTTAATAG
Source organism: Dromaius novaehollandiae (assembly GCF_036370855.1). Lineage (NCBI taxonomy): Eukaryota > Metazoa > Chordata > Aves > Casuariiformes > Dromaiidae > Dromaius > Dromaius novaehollandiae. Next base: position 11,595,566 of record NC_088130.1, on the reverse strand, counting down.
CAGCTATTACAGCATAATAGTATTTTCCCAACAGCTGTTTGTTTATAAAATTTTCAGTTTACAAGACCTTTATGTCCAATCCCAGGAGACATCCCTCAATTCATTTATAATCATTTGGTTCGACCTACACATAAATGCTGCCTTACTCGCCTTGTGCATGTTTGCATATGTGTGTAAGACACTACCAACTCCCAAAGCACTGAAAATCACAAGGATCCTCACAAACTAAACTAATTAGTATGTATCTTTGGACTTTATTGGAAAATATAAATTTTCTGTGATTCTTTTCTCTTCCTACTCTTGAATCACAGCCTGGATTATAAGGCATTTTATGTCTCAAACTGACATACCTGTTCAGTTCCATGTAGTTACATCTGTTTAAGACTTTGAAACATAATGCAGCAGCCTAAATGTAATGAAGGCATAACTGGGGAAACTGGCCAGCAGACATGTGGTCTGCAGAAATATCTTATTCCTGGTGGAGAAGCATCAGCTTGGAAAGATCCTGACAGGTTTCTGTCTGAGCTAAAGGAGTTGCCAGATATAAAAATAAGAAGCACAATTTTTTTTCCTGATTCTTTTGGATGCATGACTTGATAGAGTACATCTGAAATCAGGAAGATATGTGAAACTAGAACCCTGCCATGCTTTTTTCATTAAGTCATGTTCAGAATTGAACTGTACTTTACTAAATACAATTTTTTTAGATAAAAGCTAAGATAATTAGGAAAGGAAGTCAATTATAAACAGAGAAGAAAATTTTATAATTTTATTGAAGAGATTTTTAGACCTTGCACACTTGTAGATGCCTGTTTGCCCAGCTTCTTTTCTGAAGCTATGCACAGTATAAACTTGTATAATTGTCTTTGTTTTGCTGTTCATGCTAATCGATATGTTGTTTCCAGAAACATACAGACCTAATTAATTTTGCACCCATGTTGTCATCAGTAATACCCTATTAATAACAAACATTGGAGAATCTGAGGATACAGGACAAGCCACAAAAAAAATCATACACTTCACTTTAAACAATGCTCTTTCAGGACAGTAGATGGCTCTGATTTTCCACAGAAGAAGGTTACCACTAAAATTCTCAGCCAAGACCGTGATTTCCACAGTGGTTTGCCTGTACAGGGGAGTTCACGTGCACTAAGCAGGATATGAACAGACAACCTGGTAAGTGGATATTGTCTGCAAGTTCTATCAGGTAGCTTAACTGACTTCAAAAAAAAAGTCAGCTACCTTACAAAAAGGCACTTTTCACCCATGTTATGAATGTTCTCCTGGGGAATTAGCCTACAGTAAGCTTCAGCTACAGCTGGGCTCTGTAAATTCACACTCCACCTCTGTACTGGCTAATCTCTGCAGTCAGACAAGCACTTAGCTGTCTCAAGTAATCAGGTAACACATTAAAAGAAGAATCTTTACATTTTTTATCATGAAGTGCCTCAAAGTTCATGGAGCTGTACACGGAGAGCTACCTGCTTCTCTGCTTCATCCTTTGAACACCTCATCACACCACTACCCCTACTCTTTGGTTTGTTCTGTTTTTTCATATCCATTCTGCACAGATGCCAGAGGAGGTTGTCCTGCCAGAAGAAATACTAAAAAGGTAACAAAAATATTATTTTTCCCAAGACGCATGATGTCTCAAAGACCTTTTATCTTCCCCATTTTAGCCAAGAGAACTGCTCTGGAGTTATGGTCAGGTCTAGTTCTGGCTTTGCAAGTTGACAGAAGGAAAGCAGCTGGAAAGCACAATCTAAATGTGATCAAATAAAATACATGTCATTTGTATCTGTTACCAGCTACATATGAATAGGGCCTGAATAAATGCACCAAACAAGTTAGACTGCAAAACCCACAGCTGATCTTTATAAACCATCAAAGAATAGACAAAACTACCTCATGTCTGAGACTTACTAATTCTGAAAACATTAGCATCATACTGCAAGGAGCCAGTTTTGTTGGTGGGTGAGTTAATTCTTCTTTGAGTACAAGCGCTGATACATTAGAGTGCCCTAGTCAGAAAAACAAGAAGATGAAGTCAATTCAAGACTGGTATTTTTCCCGTCTACAGGTGGACCTCATATCTTACATAGGGACCTCATGCCTATGAATATGCCACTGAACATCTTTGATGGGTTTTAACTGAGCACTTTCCAAATCTACATGAAAAAGGTTATCTATCTGATAGCGGTGTTTGGTTTTTGGATCTCTGAGAAACCACCTGAATCTCAGCTTTCACAGCTTATTCATACCTCAAGATATTGATAATTTTACAGGTGCCAGGAAAAGGACAGTTTCCTTTAATTTGACTGAAAAGTGCATATGCAGTGTATGTGTAGGTACCTTCATGTTAGTATGCAACAAGTTTCACAATGCCTTATTTTTTCTCTGTGTCACCTAGGATCTTTCCAGTCCAATCTTTTTCCATAAAGCTTTAAAAAAAAAAAAAAAAACCTTTCAAAGCTTTTTAAAGAACAGTGAGAAACTGAAAGCTAAGTATTTGAAGAGATTACCTAAAAAATTACTAAATGCAAAATTCAGACTGGAAGACAAAGTTTTTGTTTACAGTTTCAGCCTGCTTATGAAAATTAATTTGTTTAAACGAACCTAATTACACAAGGACAGCAATACCTTGAACCATGCCCTAAGTAAAAATCAAGAAACAACTTCTGGAAATATTAGGTGGGGGTCCTTTGAAAACTGCATGTAGTACAAGTATGTATATGTATTTCATACCATATACAATATATCAACTCTGTGTGTGCATGTGCATATATACATTATGAAAATAGTATATCTGTAAGTACATAAATGTTCACATACACTGCTTACGCATTTCAATTCAAATTGATCCAACACAGCCAATCAGTAAGCACTTAGGAAATTAAACTTTACAAATACTGTAATTCAGGAGAACACTTTTTAATTATCCAAAAAGAACAAATAAACTGTGGGTCAACAAGTTTATTTGGCTCAGTTATGAGTAAAATGGGAATATTCTAAAGGGAAAGATAAACAACAGATGGTATTAATTCATTTGTGGTGATTTTTTAATTTAAAGAGTTTGGGTAAAAGATGTATTATTATATACTTTGGAGTTTAAGGCCTAAAACTCTGCCAACTGATATCACTGTGATCTAAAAGCAGGATAATAGTGATAGAAGTTAAAGCCATGTAGATGCACAGAGACATTCAAAGCCAATTAAATAAGAGACTCCTTATACAACAAATGATAACTTAAGAGTTTTTCAATATTTTCTTCATAGAATTTTCCTCACAAATTTAGAATACTTTAGTAGTTATGTTCTCATTTTTCACTGAGCTCTGCTCAACACAGCATGTGCAGCTGTCTCCATAATCAGTACGCTGGCTGAGATGCTTCACCCTAAGTTCTCACAATTTAGGTTGTAGAGTACAGCCATGTTGTGACACAACCACACCAGAAACCACGCATTTCTTGCGAATAAAGCTATTTTGCAACCTATTTCTTAGGATACATATAGTACTCAGCTACCTCAATTAGTCCAAGAAGGTTGGAAGACTTTATTGAGTTCAAAGTGCTATTTAAAAACTCAGAGGACTGGATTTAATTCCTGCCACTACTACAGGCTTCCCACACTATCTCCAGCACATCCCACACCCTTCACCCCTTATACCCTGCTGACCCAAAGAACTTCCAGTCTAACCATATGACTAGAAAGATTCCCCCAAAAAATGGGAAGATAAGTATCTGACAGAAGCCTGGGCTGAATGAAAAGCAATCACCACTTCAATATGTATACCATGCAAGAATACTCTCTGAATAGTTTTCTGTAAAATAAATCAATTGGGGGTGGGGGGGACACAACTCTTTAGAGGTTTCCTTGAATGTTCTTTGTATTTTCAGTATAGTACAGAATAGTATACAAATATAGCATACTATATTCATATAGGAATACTATCTATGCAGTATAGTATATGGGGTTTTATCTCTTTCTGAACAGTGCATGTTTCCTTGTACCGCTGAACAAATGCTGCATTTCTTGCTTGAAACTGATGGGTGAAGTGAGAATTATGTGCATTAGATTCATAGAGGGGGAGACTGAGTGAATACTACAGCTTTTTCACTCAATTCATAAATCATTATGGGATCTTTCAGGATTCATAATGCTCCATAAGAATAATATTTCACAGAACTAGCATGAAAACCACATGAGATGTGGTACTTCCTCAGAGTTTATGTCATTAATATATATCCAGTCAAATGTTTTGTCTTGATAGCAAGGAATTTTTCCATTCCACTGTGGAAATCTGTGCAAAATAAAACATAATACAAAATTTTAAGAGGGACGAATAGATGCAGAGTTGGAGCAGAAAACATAGTCCGGCTTTACTACGGCCACAATAAGCTGGTAGCCTTTAAAAGATAAAGAGATCTTTAACAATTTTGACCACAAACCAAATACCTCTTTAGACCAATTACTTTAACTTAACGTTCCTTCGTCTCACTGAAAAGAAAGCTAGCTCTCATTTATGTGTCTCAGTTTCTGCGTACTTCTCCTTAGTTGTTTCTTCTGAATAAATTATGTACTCTTTGTTTTGAGCTTTTATGGGAACTCATCCTAAGCCTAATCATAGAAGTATTTGATGAACAGGAAGTAATCTACCACTGCCATAATCATGTTAATAAATTTAGCCTTCGTTTTATTGGCACTGAGCATTATTCTGAGAGACATACAAGTATAGTTAACTGTAATAATGTCTGACAATGCTCAATCCTAATCTTTATGGAACCTATAAATACTGAGTAAACACATTCTGCATATTCTCTCAAACAAGTCTGCATCCTGTGTGCTTAGTTAAAATTACCCTCTTTTATGTATATGCGGAACTTATAACATTGAATATTTGGCTCTCCACTTACTGGGTCAGATTCTGATTTTAAATATATCTCATAAGATGAAAAATTGCATCAAATGAGTTAATATAAGTCACTGGAGACAATTTACACCAGAGAAATTGAGATACCAATACTTTTAACCAGATATCTTTCCAGACAGGATGAGCTTCAATGTCTTTCATATTTCTTCCATTTTTACTCTGTATCATTTGGTGAATTGCTTAGGGCTTTATGAATTTTTAGTATTGGCTTACTTCACATAAATTAATGGATAAAATATTTCCTTATAGCAAGATATTTCATCAGAAAACTCAAAACACTGTCCAGGATCCTCATAAATACCCTTATGTCTGAAATGACTTATCTCAGTAGTGACTTGGGTTCAGATTTATTGTACAGTTCATCAACTTCTCAGCATGTTGGATAATGAATGTTTCATTTACATTGCTAATTGCCAAGCCATGGTTCCTTCAACCTTTAACCCTTACGCTTTATCACATTATCACCATATGTCAATATAATTGCATTTAACATTCCAAATAACTAACTTTTTCACTAGGTCAAGATCCTTTTTTCTTTTTTTTTCCTAAAGCTGTTACCAGTAGGGTATCTTTAAAACCACCAAGAAAAACAGCATTATACAGATACTGCATAATTAATACAATTTATTCTTCAACAAAACAAAGCTCCTCTTTTCTGACCCAGTATAAGCTTTTTTCTTAAACTCTGCATTTGCCTATTTTAACTGAACCACAAGTTTGCTGTTAAACTTTTATAAAGAGCTTCAACTATACTTACTGTTATTATGAAACACTATCAAATATGACTGAGACCTAATATGAGATATCTTCTGTGCCTGCATGAGATTTTTGTTCTCTAGTTTTCTTTCATCTGTCAAATGACGCAGTTAATTCCACATATATTATTATCTTGATGTACATCTTGCTTTGCCCAAGTACATATTTGGCAAATATCATCCAAGACGCTATCTTAGGCTACATTTCTGGTCTAACAGCATTGCTATTCATCTGCTTAAAATAATACTTCCCCTCAATGGAAACCAGGCTGTACCTTACCTCTAGGATATCCCATGGACAAAATTACGTCACTGTGCTCCCAAAAGCCCCTTCCTTGCAGTTGACCTTCGTCACTCACTTCCATCACAAACATTTCTTTCAGCTCTACCACCTGCACTGTCAGTAGATTTTTTAGCCAGAAAAGATTAAGCCAAATCATGGACTAAATAAGCCATACTGTAAAGGAATTTTGCTGCCAAGTGTAATTGAGTCAATTTTAGTGCTTTTGCAGGAGTAATTATATTAGTCAAGTTTGAGAGAGAAATGACACTCCAGGTGATACAGTTACAACTGCAAAAATTCCAGCCTCTCTCCGTTTCTTTAAAACAAACTTTGGCAAGATGCCTTCTCAGAACAAACTTGAATTTCAGAAAGTTAGAAATTTATTTATCAAAAAAGGTCTGAGCGAGGAATCTAGATGTATCTTCACAGACAGAAATAGGCACAAAATTGCATAAAAATAAAGAAAATGGGTAAAGATAAAACAGAGTGAGCGTAATTCATTCTTCATACAGCAAAAATATCATGTCACTCAGCCATTTCTCATGGCTCCCATATTCCTCACATACATATTTATGTGTGTGTATACATATATTTATATATGTGTGCGTGTATGTGTGTGTGGGGGGGGGGAGAGAGAGACAGACAGACAGAAACAGAGAGAGAGAAGTGTGGTACACCTTTACACAGCATGTAGTGCTCAGAATTAGTCACCTCATCTCTAACAACAAACCCATGGCATAGTGCTAGCCAATAGCCTTAATTTCACTGATATCACACTTTGTGCTCTTCATCATGTTTTATGCCACTGCTTATGTACCTTATTAACTCATTCTCCTCTTCTGACCATAATTTCATACTTCTCCTCTGACCCTTAGACTGTCCTTTCTGACCAAATGTATAATGTCACTTTACTGATCCCTGAAAGCTCCCTTCTTCCAACTGTCTCCATCATGCACTTCTATGACAGAAACTTTGCCCAAGTCTACGCACAAACACAACAAAATAACCATACTCTAAAAATCTCAAACTATGACAGAGCTATAAAAGCATGAAATACCCAGCATATCTTATGAGGTTCATATGCCCCTCTCTTGTTGTCAGATGCGTTTAGTTGGAAAACAACATATAAAATACATACTGTACTAGTGGAATTATGAACACTGTGAGACAGTCTGGGGCACGTATAGTAGTAAGGCAAGTGGGAATAGAAAACCACTCATTCTGAACACGAGAAGGATAGGAAGTGGGCAAAAGGAAGCAAGTTAGAGCCCTGCAATATAGGCTTGTGTTACAAGGGTGCATAACTGTCGTAGGCTAGCATTGAGCAACTATGACATAACTTTGAGCACGTGCTGCTGTTAACGTGACCCTCTCACCAAGCTGTACATGATCCCTTTTCAAATCACTCACAGCATCCACCTAGTAATCATCCTTTAGTCACTCGCCTACTGAGCACCTTCTTGGACAATGAGAAGGACTGCTACTGCTCCCTACCAGCTTGGACAGGACAGAGCTTTCTGATCTACCTATACATAAAACATGAGAAAAGGCTGGAATCAGAACCACTAAAATGCTTGGAATTAGATTAGCACCCAAAATGTATGTACTCTTCTTCTTCAAAGTGTTTCAATCCATTAAATACATATAAAAAAAAAAATTAAAAAGTCAAATTTCAGGTTACCATTGGGAAATGAATATGCCCGTACTTATCCACGTACGCCCCCGCTGAAACGCAATGCAAGTATTTTCCTTAAAAGAATTCCTAAATATGAGAAACTTTTAGCAGTGTATGTCAAACTGTGTGTTCTTAACAGATTTGAGCTTATTGTGGTAATCCATTTCCAGCTGCTTCTGTAGAATCAAACTTTGTTTTTATGTTAAAAGATAATGTTATCATCACATTTTGTGAAGAATAATGGCATCAAAACAAATACATCACTGGCTGTGCAGAGCACCATTTGAAAACATGCTCTTTTTTTGAGTCTCTAAAAATGGGTCAAAGATATAGCCTAATTCAGGACCACTTTAAATGTGTTCAGAAGTCACAATGACTGTGGGTACAGTATATATGGGATCCCTTATCCCTTAACTTACATAAACCTCCAAACCACTTCCAGCTGGCAGAAGACACCATAAATAGACCTTTTTCTAGAACAGTTAAGGGTAAAACCCAGAGAGTCCAAAACAGGCACCAGTGGCACCTTATCTAAACTAGTTGGTATCCATGGGATTTTAGATACATAAATAGAAATAAGCAATAAGATGGTTCTGTTCACCAGGGCATCTTGAAAAACTCACTTTGGATTTTACTGTTATGCTGATAGCACTAGAAGTCCACAGGAAGTGAGGCTGAGGTTTGATGTCTGAGTAAATATTGGTTTTTACTAAAAATACAACTCCATCACCTCAGAGGATCTGTGTAACTGTAACTGACTGGAACACTGTAAACAATTAGGCTAATGATATACACGAAGGAAAAATGCATACTAGACCATAAAACAACCCGTATTTTCTATTTATTCATCTATGAGTATTTACAGATTACTCCATGGAGAAGATCAAGATACAGCACACTAGAGGGGTGTAAAATAACCAAAACGAGAAGAGAAACTAAACTGGCCACTCCAATTAACTCCTGTTCAAAAGACTGAACAAAGAAAAATCTAACACGACTGAGAGAACTAATATACAAGTTAAATATGCAACCTATATGTTGCCTATAAGCAAATTATTTCATGACTGTTCACTACAGGATTACTGCACTTTCTTCTAAATCTGAACTGTGCACAGCTCTCATTACTTGGCCCACTCTCCATATCTAGAGTGGGAATGTGCAGGTTCCTTGCTGGAAGAGAGAGTATCTATACAGCAAAGAAAGGACATGCATTATTAAGGTCTGCTGTACAAACCATAAGGCAGAGGGCAGGATTCAAAACACTGTGGGTTGGGGTTTTTTTTGTTTGTTTGTTTGTTTGTTTTGTTTTAAGTATTTTCTTTTGTATTTATTTCCTGTTTGTAATCACAAGATCAAGTGTGCAATGGCAGTGATTTCTACTTTCAAAACAACAGACCTCTTCATGCAATGGAGCTCCTTTGGCAGATGATCATAAAATGTGCCTATTCCTGTGAAACAGAGATGTTTAACACAGCAATGGAGACTCTCTCCTGTGAAAAATCCCCTCATCCTTGTTCTCTGAGCTGGAAGCACTGCTGAAAGAGCACACTTGGGTTGCTGGTAGATGCTCAGTACTTTGAACTCAATACCAGCCATTTGCCACACAGACATGCTAAGGAATAGGGTTGACAAAGTTCTCAGAAGTCCTTGAAAGACAGTTACAGCAGCAAAGTCCCTAGAGGGAGACGGTAACCTGCAGAGAGAGAAAGCACTTATGCAACAGTAAGAGAAAGCCCCAGGATCTCATGGAAGATGGGAAGTTTTCAAAACATTGATGCTGAGAGTTTCCACGGTTTTAAAGTCTGGACAAAAATCCATACCATTATTTATCTTATGTATTTGTCTTTGCCTGTTCGAAATCCTAGCAGTGGACCAGAGCATCAACACATTCACCCAGCTGGTGCTGCTCCTATAGGGGGAGTACCAGGGAAAAGCTAAAGCACCTACGCCACAGCAAGAGCAGCGATGCCTGGCAGCATGCCACAGTGGAGCATTTACACACTGCCACGCAAGCACCCGCAAATCAGTCTCATGGCAAGAAAAACGCAGGATTTTAATCTTCACAAACTCTCAGCAGAGGTGCAGATATGTATAAACTCAACTAAATGCCCCAATTGCATGGACTGAACCTGAATATGTCTAGTTTAGCTAAAAAAAACCTTGGAGGGGAGAAGGAATATTAATATTTTCATTGCCTTTTTTTCATATTCACTCACTGTGTGTTTACCATAAATTAGACCTGCTGAGAGTGTGATGCTGAGCAACACATATGGCAAATACTCAACTGAGAGATGTAAAAGGGAAATCACATTTTTGTTTCTGAATTATTTCTAGTCCTTTTATTAGAAAGTCTTGCTTAATAGCAAATGCTGAGAAACAACCCTGCTAGTACTATTTATAAATGGAAGAGGAGATGATAAGCAAACTTTTAAAGACAAAATAATATATTTTCAGTAGGATATAATTCAGTACACGATGAAAGCAGACAAAAGACAGAGCTTAACTACAGACAGTTTTCAGTTAAGCTTTTTTGGTTTTAAAGTACAATTAAATGGGTTCACCGAACAATATTTCCATTTGTACAATTGTCATTTTTATTCAAGCTCATCCCTGCACCTTTCTTTAGATGAAATAATCCACAGCTAGCGTAAATCCATGGTGTTCTAGCAACCAAAGACTTGACCTAACAGGTCTCATTTGGGTGTAAAATTCCAACCTGTTTCCCCTCTAGTCTGTGACAAACACTCAAAGAATGAATCAGCAAACACAGACGTCTGGCATCTGCGAAACCTGGAAAAATCAATTTCTGGGTGTGGAATTTAGGCGCAGATTGCCGACTAATCTCTCTGGCAAGCTTGCAGTGGGAAAAAAGAAAGATAAAGATTGAAGAAGATTCCTTGTTGATTCTGTTTTTCTTTATGTTCCTGTAAGCCTTTTCTTAGAGAGCTGTGCTTTCTGACAGTTTACTGGAAACATGACTAAGACAAAAAAAAACAGTAACACAGAAATGGTGATATGCAATCATGTTACAGAATATCTAGCAGTGAGGTTTGTACTTCTATAAAAAGAACCAGATTTGGCAATATACAGATACAAATTACTGGATTTTGCTGGCAAAAGTAGAATCCAGGGTAGGAGAAATTTTCAGCTGGTTTAACTGTTCTTTCAAAGAAAGAGGAAAAATCATCTGGCAATCAAAACAGAAGTCTGCCAGATTCTCTTTCTGATTCTACCCCTAACCTTCTTTCTTGACCTGAGCCAAAAGACCGAGCAACTCTTATTCAGGTTCATGATTTATGTTTTACCAAAGGGAAGACTGGGAGCAGCATAATCATATTTAAAAGCAAGAATCTGGTCCTAATTTTTTTTTTTATATATAAACAATAACAAGAGAACTTAGTGGCTTTGTCTAAAATTAGAAGAATTACGGTAATATGAAAAAGGAAAATCTCTCCACAGCTAGATTTCCAGTCAAAGCATAATTTTGTTATCAACCATACATCACAAATATAGAAAAGCTTATGAAATTCAAATTACTGAGATTCATTCTTCAAAAAATGTAATTTAAAAAATTAAAAACAAACAAAGTGGTTTTTAGGGAAAAAAAAATGCTAAAAACCTATCTGAGATCTTGAATACTTCCTATAGATTTTTTCATAACCAGTAAACTCAAACTGTATTTAGCGACCTTGGATAAAAATATAATTATTCAGAAATGGAGTGACTTTCAGGACTAAAAAATAAGATATTCATCAATAGGATTTCTTATGAAAAACGTATTATAAGTCTCGATCCCTGAAGCAATGTAAATTATATCTAAGGAATTTTTTCTTGATTCTTTATGTATCGACTCTATACAGTAAAGGAAAATGGTCAAAAAGTATTGCAATAGTTGCAACATACACAGGAGTTCTGAACTTCAGCTTTTCTAGGGTCAAAGAGCCCAGGTTAGACTTTACCTGTATTCACTTCAATACAGAAAATTAAATTTACACAAACAATCCGGCTTCTAGAGTTGCTGTAGAATAGATTTTTTTTTTGATTGATAACATTTACGCAGCAGCTGTGTGATAAAAAAAAAAGCATTTAGTCAGAGAGGCACTAAAGCCATGAATAATTCTGGATAGGGAAGCAGTCATATTTTTGAGAAAAAACTTAATCTATGTCCTACAAAGAGAGAAAGAAAAATTACATTGCTGCGTAGAATTACTGGAAGATTAAGTGTGCTCAGAAACTCTGAATTCAAGTATTCAAGTAAGGACTGAAGGGTATCAACTCGAATCATTTTGTGTATCTTGGTCCCTGTATTAAAACGAAACAAACCCTCGAGTTCTCAGACACAACATCCGACTTCCAAGAAAGCCTCAGAGCGTACTCAGTTACATGCAGTTATAGGAAAGGAGCTGCCTGGGTATCATCTAACAGGAGAACATGAATGTTGGGGGGGAAAAAAAGAAAAAATTGATTTTTGATCCAATTCAAAATTCCAAAACATTCCTACATCTTAAAATGATTAAGAGCTTCAGGACTGGGCTCCTTACATGCAGCAGAAAGTATAAAATTCAACGCTATGTGCTAATAACAGAGGTTATCATAGTATTTATAAGTAGTAAGTCCCAGTTTAAAAGGCAGGCACATGCTTTGCTGAACAGATGGAGCAAAATTAATATTTCAAGGCACAGTAGATATATTTTGTTGTTTTACTCCATCAAAATATCACTATCCTAAATAAACATTGCATGAGTTAAAACTTTTTTTTTTTAATTTCTAAATGAAAAATAGAAAACGAGTCATGGAGAAAGACATTTGCTTAGAAATATTTTGTATCTATCTGTCTCTCCCTGTCGCTAGAATTGCTGTCTTCTGTAGCAATGCAACACTAGCATCAGCAAACTTAAAAGAAGTCATTTTACTTGTAGCTTAAATTATTTTGTAATCTTGGTTCAATAATTTAACATTCTAATTAGGTGCTTTCCCACGCAGTAGCAAAGAAGAAAACATACACTAAATGGCAGAAAATGAAATTCAAGTTTTCAATAATATTTATATTGCTATAAGCACTATTGTCCATCCCTTTATTCTCAAGCGTTATGGCTAGCTATTAAAATATTAAATGTCCAAATTGATTTACATTGATATAAGAAGTGTATGGCATTTCATACAAAAATCTCTTATGCTGAATATTTCTCAAAACAGCACCTCCCGCTGTCAATGTCTATGCCCCATGAACAGCCAAGCTGAGATGCTACTGACAAGAACTCGAAGAGCACACAAATGATAAATTAGGCAGCTTTGTAGAAGTCAGGAATGCAAACCAATAATGATACTCTGGATACAATCTTACTTAGTTGAGATACTGAATATTATAGAACTGTGTTTCATAAAGAAACTATTTTATGTACAAAAACAAATATAATTTTGTGATACAAAAGAAAAGTTCATCTTTTTTAACAACACACTTGTGAATACGAGCACATTTGTACCGTAAATGTTAACAGAATAACCTTAAATATATATATTTATTCATTTAATAATTATCTTAGTTATTTTACTTTGTTTATTAAATTTTAAAGCAAGATTGACCCAAAACAGTACAGGCAAAGCAATAAACAATAACATGGGCCAAATTCGGACCAGATGTCACAAAAAAAATGTAACAGATGAAGTCCCTCCAAATTTCTTCAGACACTGAAAATGAAAACCTCCCAAATCATGTCAACACATACTATCTCAAAACTGGTATCACTGTATACCTTGTGCGTTCTTAAGAGATGTTGCGAGTACAGGATCTCTGATGCTTTTGGTTTATTGCATGATTGATGATAGCAGTATAGAATAAAATAATCAACTTCACCTTGTAAAAACGACTGATGAATAAGTCATTATCACAACATCTCTAAGCACAGGCTGATTTAGATTTACTGATAAATATAATGGTGTTGACCAGTTTTACAAAATCACTTTTTTTTTTTTTTAAACACCCCAAGAGACCCTAATGAACATCTTATCTGATATCCTGCATGACTTCATGCAGAATACATCTCACTGAGTAGGAAAACTTTAGCCCCTATCACCCCTTTGAGCCCAGGCGCATCTTTTGGAAGCGATCTGGTCTGGATTTTAACACTATAAGCAATACTGGTAATCACTATAATCAACGTCATTGCTGCTGCCATTTGATTTCACATTAGTCAGGTAAGAAGCACTTCGACATTGTCTAAGGTTCTCCCTGTCTTCCCACCAGTTCCCTTTCATATCTGTAGAGCTGAATAAATAATTACAATAGGGAATTCAGCAGGTCTGCCTCGGCTCTCCCCACCTTGGATTGTATTCATTACAACTGTGTGACTGACTCTGACCTGAGGCATCAATAGAACAGCTACCATCTTCCAGAACCCTGGACTCTGACATTTAAACATAAGTATGATATTTACATTAATGTATCTTTGACAGCACTACTCAGTCCTATAAGGTGATGACTTAACTCTCTTAATACTTCTAGAAAAGCAAAAGAAAGTCTATTTAAGCTCTGTGTCCTATATATGTTACACATTTACCTACAGGCAGATCTCACATGCTGACATTAAGACCTTAATTAAGGTTGATTTATTTACAAATGATATGTTTTCAACTCTCAGAAATGATGTATTTAATGTTTTATTTTTAAACACAATTAAAAAATAATATATAAATATATACATACTGCAAATGCAATACAGATAACAAATTCATTTAAGCCCATTTATGCACATTAGTGACACACTATGTGGCAGAAAGACTAGGACTACAAGAAGACCCCTTGGCGATTTATTTTATATTAAATCCCTAATGGCCTCTTCTCATCTTTGCAAAAATATGCACAAAAGTCCAGACTATGCAGCCATTGAAATGAATGGTTATTTATTTGCTAAATGAGAACCCTATGTTTAATGTTCCTTAGACATAAGGTAGTCTGCAAAAGTCGCATTCCTACAGCTCCATACATCATTTATTTTACATACCCTAACTTCTCACAACAGGCATCAGAAAAATATCTCCGAACAGCACTGCCATTGTAAGTTGCTGAGAATTTTGTTTCCAATTCCATTACTGGAAGATTGAATGTTACCATGTTTACTTGAGGGTTTTTTCCTTTTGTTTTTAATGCTAAAAGCAAAACAAATTCATGGACCAATCTGATGCCATTTAAAATATGTTTGTATTTATCCTGAAAGAAAAAAGTTCCCAAATACAAAATTACAGTCCAATCATCAGAGACAACAAAAGTTCAACCCTTCAAACAAACATGCCGTAGTCTCATTTAACTGTGTGCAGTAGTCCACCTAGTCTAACATGTTTGACGCACTCAAGACACACGTGGCTCTGGCAGGATCACCAGCAGCATGCATTCAGCAAGTCATGCTGTCTTCGCACAACCTGGAAACCATCCTTACGAAGTATTGAGATATTGTGGTCAGAACCATGAGTAAGTATCTCAGCAGATCAGTCAGCCTTCAGATATTCCCAGCAACCTCGAACATATTTATTCCCTCATCTTTAACAGTCAATAGCAGACAATCATGAACTACTAGCCCTATTTTCAACTGATGACCTTGATACTCCCTGGAGAAACCTGATTTGCCATCTCCCTAAGTTACTGCAAGTTTTGTGAGCAATTAGAATAAATTCTCCAGAATCAAAAGACTAAGGACTTAGTCCAACAAGTATGTTGGTCATTCATATGACCAGTATCTTCATGGCTTCAATATCATGAGCCATTTGAATTAAACTGAAGACTCATGAAGCCTGTATGTTCTTCTGGCACGCTAGATTTACGAAAGGGAAGAATGGAGAGTTCAGTTTACTAACTAAGCATTCATTTCTCAAGAAAAAAAAGAATGACTTTTCCAGGAAGTCACATTGAGAAGATATTTCTCATTTCCAAGAGAATTTCAGCAGAGAACAAGCAAAATATACTCTCAGGATGTAACATAATGTAATAGAAATTAATTGTAATGCATGTACTGAATTTTGCTACAATATCCTATGAGTAATCATTATTATGACTTGGGGAAACCTTCCTGCAAAGACAACAAAAATAGTAATGGTCTGGGCTCTGTTACTTTTCTTTTGTCCCTTTCTCGAAAAAAAAAGGCTGCCATGCATATGAGGTTACTGAAATAATGTGAAATAGATCACAGATTCAGATCACCTCTGATTTTAACCTACAATCTCAGTGTCACTTAAATCCAAGAAACCCAGAGCAAAAGTAGTTATCTCAGAAACGCAAAGCTGCAAGTACATAGATTCTCACAGAAACCTAAACTCGCCTGCATGAAATGCCTCTAACGCTAATGCTTTCTATTCTTTTAGTATCTGATTCACCTTTATTGAGACACTTGAAAGACATCAGCCAGTTGACAACTCCTAGAGTGGATCCAAATCACATATTGTTGATTAACATCAATATGTACATACAAATAAATACGTAGATCAATTACATAACTATTATTTGCATTCATGTCTTCCTTCATGAGAAACTTTGGACAGCAGGAGTGTGCCTGTGTGTCCTAGGTGTCTGAGTATTATCATGCAATAGTATTTGTAGTAATTGTGAGCATTAACTTACAATTGATAATGTGACTTATTCATTACCACCATTTCCTCCTTTATACAAAACCAAACAATTTGAAAAACTGTATCACTAATAAAAATAATAGGATTTATAGCAACATATCTGACCAAACAGATTGCAAGACTTCAACTAATTTACCTTCTATGAAATAAAATATTAGTATCCTCAGTGACAGAAGGGAAACTGAGACAACAAACAATATATCTAACATAAGAAATCTGTGGTAGAAAAGGGAAAGGAACTTAGCTCCAGGCCAAGACTTGGCCAATAAGAGCATCTCAGGAATGGAGGATAAGTCAGAACCTACTTTTAATAAAAATTAGTAAAACTTATCATAAAACAGCTTTAAGAAGAGCTTAGAATCATTTAGGTATGTGCTACTGAGGTGTGGCACTTGCTGGAGTATCAAACTTACTGCTCTTTGACGGTCTTTACTATTGTGAAACAATTACTGAAATCAGAGCTTGAATATTCAGCTACAACACTTTTCCTCTTCATGATACACACCAAATGCAGAAGGAGATGCATGCCTGTGGACAGCATACTCTACCCGCACTAGGTATAATCATATAATCATCACCTCTGGTCATTGCAGTATTGCCTACACGATAGAACAATAAGTGCTATTGGACTCTTGAACCAAAGAAAATAATCAAGACTACAGAAAACACTTCGATGAAAGAAGCTTTTACAGATCCATTCATTTAAAAAACAACTCGACCTTCTGAGATTTCTGAAGAAGCAAACACATTAGAGATCCAACACCTGCAACGAAGTCAAGCTTGTGCTTCGTGTTCCCTTAATGTTTAAGTATTGGCTCCAGAGCACTTTGTAGATAGATAGCAAACTGTAATCATTATTATTAGAGAAAATCCTGAAGTCTGTTAAGGTCTCTATATATTCTGAGTTCATAACAGAAATCTAAATTGAGTAAAGACTCAGGTTCAGGGAGTTTTATTTATAACTCCCTTACATGTACTACACCTCCAATACTGGACGAAGTGCAAAGTAACCAGCACAGAACATTTTTACAGGCCACCTGCTTCGCCATGGTGCAGACCATACTATCCCTGGCTGCTAACGAGAACAAGGCAAAAACTGTCCTGTGTTGGTCAAGCCTTGTAAATCAGAGTTCAGAAAACGTCTGAACAAAGTGCAGTAGCACAGCAAATGCAAAACTAATCTCCAGCCCAACAGTGAAACTAAGAGTCCTTTTGGTACAAAGTGTGACTTTGTAAACACTGTAACCAGGAAAAAAAAGCACTTACATATCCAAAAAATGGCTCTTTCTAATGCAAACTATTCACAGCAGTAAACAGAGCAAACTGTTGAGATATCCCTCTGTTCCAGATAAATCCCATCAAAAATGCTAGTAATAAAATTCCTTAACAGATCAAAAATTATCTTTTGTAAAACTCTGATCATTGTTTATTCTCTTTACATGCAGTTGAACCTCCTTTTTCTTCCACAATGGCCTCTAGATATGTCCGAACAAAAACACCTGTGAAAGTTATTGCTTGACCATCAAATCTTGACACACTTTGATCCACAGCATGCCAGCATCAAATGCTACACAGTTACTGAAGAGTATGAAAATTTATCAGCTTTTAGGAATATGAAAACGTACTACAGTCAAATGTATTCTGTGAGTGGCAGCAAAAAGAAATACAAGTTTTAGGTTGTGATTGATTTAGTACGATTGCAAAGTAGTAAAGATGAGTTCAACTGTGCTTAGAGTTACTGGGAGCTTAGATCTGTAGAGCAAAAGGCCTGCGCTCTACATAGTCTATTAAACAAGATTAAGAATAAAATAAAAAAAAAGATGATGTAATGCTAAAGCTAGCTCCTAATCACTAGCCCACTGTGTCTACCATTCACTGAAACTGCCAGAATAAAAGACAAAGGTTCCAAACCCTATTAAGGATTTAAAAAAAAAAAAAATCCCATTTCTTCCTCATGAGATTTATTTTACAACACTCCTTCCCCATCCACTTTTCTCCCAACCTTAGCATAATTTTCAGGATCCAAATTAGGGTTCATAAAGCAGTTTGGTGGTTGGTGAAGATGGCTTAGCACTGAGAAACTAATTGGATCCTACCTCATTTCTTGACATTTTGCTACACATTGTGTGTATGCAAGCTGAAGAAAAGAAAGCAGAAGTCTGTGGATAATTATCAGCTCAATTGCACCAAAGATGCCTTCAATCTCAGAAGCACCTTATTTTTTTTTTTGCAAAATGCATCGCAAAAAACATTTTGCAAGAACTCTCATAGGAAATAAACAATGAAGAAGTACTCAAGTGATTAATATCATCTGAGGTTAAAAAAGAATTTTAAAGTTACATGCAAAAGCACAAGAAGATGACTTATTTTGCATGCCAGCTACTTAGGAATGGATGACTTCTAGGCAAATTGTCAGATTGTAAATAGCAAAGATATAGTACATAGAAGTGCCTCTCTGTTGCTGAGATTCACCTCAATCTACCTCCTCTCATGATTAACTAGTATATGAGTATGTAAACTCCCATCAGAAGTAATACTGCCATTCCATATTTATTCAATGAACTAAAATATTTTCACATAACAGCCAGTACTATTTCTATCTATTTAAATTATATAGCTATATAGTATATAGCTACTGAAATCCGTAATACAAATTGTCTCAAAATAATGATACAAAACATACTACACAGGACTTTTCCCTAAGCAGTTATAAAATGCTTGGGACTGGTCAAGAAAGAAAATCCAAGCAGCCGACCTTGGTGATACTCATTAAGACAAATCTACAGTTTTGATCCAAAAAATGCAAAATCCTAGGAACTTCTGCCCCATCTAGGTTCTTTTGTTTCTACCAACATTTTCACGTAGATTAGGTCAGTCCATATATGTGGCAATGATAACTATCAAACAAGCTAGATAAATTCCACCTTTACTGGTAAAGCAAAAAATAAATGAGAAAAACAGCCACTTAATGAGTAAACCTGAGCGCTTGCTTGGCAATTTTGGAGGAGTTGCAATTTATAACCAAAATAAACTCTCTTTTACAGCTTTTCAGGGTAGGTTTATAGAAGACACACAGCTGAGAGCGTTAGACCAGCTGTCTAAATTGTATGTTTTGATGCAAGTGAAAGGTAGGACAAAGTCCTAGCCCATAACTAGCTATTGAAGTATGGGAGAATAACTCACACCTTCAATTCACCCAAAGGCTGCAATTTGCCAGTGCCATGGTTTTAACATATCATGGTATAGACTTACCAGAAGGAATAATCTTATGCATAGTAATGAAAGTCAGACCACAAATAGATATTGCATTTTTCAAAATTAATTACATTAGTGAAAATTCTGCTCACATATAGTCTTGAGAAAACAAGTGGCTCAAAATCTTTGTTAAGAACTGTCTCCTTATGAAATGGGGCTGTTTATCAACCCTGTTTAGATTTCCTCTTACCTCCAGTGTCATGTACACAGTGCTGATTGCTACTTTGATTTCTCCATCTGAAAGCTCCTTGAGATCCTTCAGCATAACTTCCTCAATACTTATGCCTGTTTGAGAAAATAAAAAATTTCAGTACACCCAAGTATCTACAGCTGACCAGACGCAACAACATGAATTAAGAGCACAGCTTGAATCTTAATGTAGAGCCTTCTGGTTTTTAGGACATCCTATGAGAAAACTAAAACCAGCATTAATATATCAATGCATGATGTTTCCAGTGGTATTTTTTTTAAGCAAGGAAGTGATTTAAAAACAAAGAGCAAAGGATGAAGAATTAAGTCTCTTACAATGAAGTTGTGTGAACACTCACATTTTTGAACTACACTAAATTCTAGTTGTTGATAAATGTATACATAGTCCATCCATATATCACTTACATGAAATACTTCCAGAAGGTATAAGACACTGAAAAGCACAAGTGTTATATTATGATATTTATAAAATATTCCGAGGCAAAGCACTTAAGATATTCTGAAAACACAAAGTCATTCAACCTTTCTGATATCCCGAATTGATACCAACACCAATGGGTTCTTTCTATGTAAATCAAATAGTGAATAAACCAACTAGATGCATATGTACCGTTGAAACGGAAGTATATATTATCATCAGCAGACTGTAAAATTGAAATTGCTTCATCTTGTAACCAGATGTGTTATGCTTAAGTGCAATATATTGCAAATGCACATAGCTAAGTCCCTTTAAGGGGTGATATCTGTCTAAAATACTATAAAGACTCTTAATATATATGATATATTTTGGAACATGGTCATATGACACCATCAAAAATACACACAAAACAGCCAAATATCCATATAAACAAAGCTCTGTGCCACCTACTTCAATGTAGACAAGCACCTAAAATGTCTACAGAATCATAAAGCTTACCTGCACAACATTCAAGAATGTGTTCGCATAAGCGATTTTTAAGAGGGAGCCAAATACACACTTAAGCCAAACAAATGAATTCACTTTTTACTGTTCCTGTACAGAGTCCAGCTACTGCATTCAATCTAATGACAAGATGAACTGGCTGCTATTCATACATTCATTATGAGTCTGGCATTTTAAAAATATTTACATGTAGCCAGTAGACTTTCTTGTGGGGTACAGTCCACTGAGCCTCAAATAACCAATGAATTCATGAATTTAGGCCAGTAAATCACCATTTCTGTGTGAAACTCAGAACTTTTTATGCTGAATTGTCCTAGTATTGCCTGGAATACCAAGTACATATAGCAAAATATTCATCAGGTTCAAAGAACTTCAGAAACTCATCATCAACCTACTAATACAAATACCACATAGATATATGCAGTGGTAAATATGTATCTTGTACTACATAACAAACAGCAGCAATAAAACAAAAAAGGGGTCTTTCAAATTGCCCTACTCATGTGAGTATGTAAACATGGTTTGGCAATCAATGCCATACAGATTGGAAGAGTGTACATAACAGATAGATTCAAGTTTTTTATTCGATATTAGGGTAAATCACATGAGTCAAGCACATGAGGAACATTACTAAACCACCTTTTATAGCAACTGGCATTAAGCTAAGCACCAAGTTCAGCAAAAGCCACTTTGACTGGGTCTCTCCAGTCCAGGCTGCATTCAGTTCAACTCTGAACTTTAATTTCTTGACTGACTTCCACTGTAACTTCAGGAAACTATCAGAAGACTTATAGGCCTGAACTAATTTAGCTTGCAAACTCGCTGAAGAAAAGAGCCAAGGAAGCAGCACCTGAAATCTCATTCCTAACCATCAACTGGGGCAGCCATCTCAGGCTGAAGGTCTGAATTCAGATGAGAGAATTCTGAGGATGGGTGGATAGAGAAGGATAAAAATAGATTATAAGCCTGCATGGACTCTGCATACCTGATACATCTAGCAGACAAATATCTCAATACTTCAATACTCACTCTTCGGTAATGACTTGGTAGCAGCCGTCATTTAACAAAGATAGTATAAAGTGTGAAAAAGTTAGTGCAACAACTTTCTTCAGGCTTTCAGAGTATGCCTTCACAAACCTGTTATCAATTTGGGGCTCAAACACTCCCAGTTTTGATCACTGAATAAATAACAAATATCTTCAGTCCTTTCTAGCAGAAGAAAATGAAAGAGAAGTACAGTTTTCCCACTGTTTCCTTAACCTTAGTCTGAAGTCAAATTCACTTAATCTATACAGAGCCTTAATAGTTGAAATCTCAAAAAATTTGGGAAGGTTCAGAAGGCAAAATCCACACCCATACCATGTAGGCAATTGCAACACAACTCCTGCCCATGGGCTGACACAGTGGTTATGCCCTGTATTGGGTACCACTTCATCATGACAAATATTTAGAATATATTGTAAAAACAAATATGTGAAATAAATTAATGTTTATTTTATCTGTAAAAGCAATATAAGACTATTGTAGAAGTTCAGAAACACGATTCCATGGTTCATAACGTCAGTCCCTTAACTCAAAATTAACTAGCATCAGATGTAACTGTCAATGAAGAAAGCTCTCATGTTGCAACTACTCTCACCACACACAACAAGCCAACCTATTCAGATGCAGTTGCATAATTAAATTTATAAAATATCTGAAAAATGGAAATAAATTGCATTACCTTGAGGGTTAAACTGAGTCTCCTGGAGAACAGAAATAATTTCCTCCCGTGGGGGCAGATCTGGAAACTTTTCCTCCAGAATTGACAGCACTTTATCCTGCTGCTCTGTAATTCTCTCAGGCTCCAAAGACACGCACTTGAAGAGAATGCTTCCTGAAACATTGAAAGACAAAAATCAGTACCTCCTGTAAACGGCAAAGAGGTACTAGACAAACAAGAATGTTTACTTCATCGCCATCCAAGTCCTTTCTTTCCTGAAGCTTGTTTCCACTGATGAGTTTGCTGAATAACATATTAAATTATATTATTATTATTATATTATGATATTATTATTATACTCTGTTCACACAAAAAATCCTCTTAACATGAAGATAGTTTCTAAAATCTGAACTGGGTGGCCTGTCAGGGCCTATGTCACAGCTAACTGGCTGCTCCCAGTACAGTCACAGTGCGCAGCATGTTTGCATAGGTCTAACACACTTCTGCAGCGTGGCCACTAGCTAGCAGTAGGTCTCAAGGGGCCTGAGCAAGGCTGTTGCTCTAAGCATTAGACTGAGAGTTAAGTTACATTAACTCTAAAGGGAAGACAGCCTGAAAGCTTGGAAATGGTAAATCCATACTGCTAAACTTCCTTCTACAGACATAGCAATGAACTGCTAATATGCACAAGCAATATACCAAAATAATTAGATATACCATCATCCAAACCCAAAGAAATAAAACAGTTAACATTTCAATTATAGTTTTCAGAAAATGATGGGTCTTGTTACATTGCTTTACTTCACAAATGCATCCAGTGAGGATTTCTAATGGCAATTATCCCCAATATTCTTTTAAAATATCCTTGAATAAAACTTACAAAGGACATTTCAAATAACCTTAGAAATATGAAGTCACATGAGTCATTGGCCATTTCAGTGCAACGGACTCTAGTTGATTCCATGCCAATGAATATAGAAAAAAGCACAGCACATTCAGCCAAACAAAATGACACATTAAATTTTAAAAGTTAAGAGAAACATAGTCCATTAAATAATTGCACTGTAACTGGTATGCTCTTACAAGACAGAAGTGAGCTTGACGTATTTTCAGACAATAATGTACTGCATATATTCCATCCAGGTTCCTTGGGGGTTGAGGACTTAAGGTCACCCTTTAACTCCCAGGAGGCTGGGATCCCATTTATTAATACATGCAAAGATAACCTTCACTACCAGTTACTCACGCTAAATTAAGGATAATAAGTTTACACTTCAGCATTAAAATTATTTATTATTGTATAGCACACAAGGATTTCAAACAACAGTATGACCTTATCGCACCATCCTACATCCATAAGGAAACAGTACAACAATAGTATAAGATAGTTATTACAAGCCAAAGAGAGTTATTACAGTCAAGAGATGGAAAGAAAAACTTGCACACAGTCACCCTCTCTCTCACTAGACTGACTAGAATAAGAATTGCCCTCACATGTCCTGACACAACATGCTGATCCCTTGGCCACTGAGGCACAAAGATAGGTTTATACAGAATAATGCACCAGTGATCAGTGAGGAAGACCAAGCAGAGAAACCCCGAACACAAACATACTGGAGAATGAAGTAAAGTGAGATGCATGAGCTGTACATCCAGTCAAGCTCATCACTTCCAAAGTCAACACGGCATCAGTCCAGCTTTGGGTGTACCTAACTGAACAGAAATTACGACTATATGCAGCTTCTGATTCATTTCAATTCCATATACTATGTATCAGTTCATCCTCATTACAGGACCGATTACAAATTGAACAATAACTACACTACTCAATCAATTCTGGATTTCAACTAAGCTGTAAGATGAATGCAGAACTATATCCTTCCTAAAATATGATAAAAGCTCAACTACACAACAATAGTCAAATGGAAAGTTTCTGAGGCTCAGAATTTGAGTAAAACATTCTTTTCTTTGTTTCTCACTGAATCAATTCCCAAACTATTGCAATAACATAAAATAGATTATTAGCCTTTTCTTCTATTTCAGTATTTCAAACAGGTGATGATCACATCCAGAACAGACAACTTCTGTGTAGTTCAGGGCTGGGCCACCAAATTAAATCAACCAGTCCCAGACCCAGGGTAGCCCAGGCTTTCTAGGGCCAAACAAAAGGGTATAGAGAGGCACAACAGAAAAGGGGAAAGAAGGAAGAGAAAGAGTTGTTTTTCTCCATGTGCAGGAGATCAGGAGAACTGGCAGGAAAAACCACTGATTACACCAAGACAGGGTCTAACAGCCAGGTCAGGATCTGTCTGTGATTTTGACAGTTGGCTCAACCACACCAGTTATGCAGCACTGAGAAATCCTCTTAAGTACCTGTTTTCTAAAATAGCACATGGATTTCTTTCACCACACAACAGTTCTACTATACTGTTCCAGCAGCATCATTTCTGCTAATAAAACTAGGTTAAATCTCCTACAGACATGGATTGAGGAGAGAGGGCTTTCACAATATTTATTTACTTCCCCAGTCAAAAGCAATAGAAAGATTGCTTAAGACATACCATGGCAGCCCACTGTGCATTTCTATTGGTAACAGTTTGGATCTGTCTCTTGTTGTCATGTGTATGGGAACGGGAAGGCCGGTCTTGGATTCGATCTTACCTTTGGTGGGACTCGCACATTACCACATAGTTATAAAATCAGCGAGAAGTCACAGAACTGTAGCAGTGTTTAGACACGCAGTGTACTCCAGCATCTAACAGGAAGCCCCGGCCTTTTGTTGCTCAGTTCCTCTCAGGGTTGACCTCTTTGCATATTTTGATCAGGTATGACATTTTCCAGTGAGATAGCAAACTTAGTGATTCAGGAATTTATCACTTAATACAAGAATGAAATGTAGTCTTTCCCGAAATAGTGCCTCAACATAGGCAGACATCTTAAAAAGTATTTTTAAAAGCTATTTTTTTTCACCTGTCACAGCAACACCGCAGTCCTTGAAATTGCCAGCTTTTCTACTAAGGTGAAAGGAAGAGAGAGCGCCTTCTCAAATTAACAGTGTCAGCAATCCCTAAACTCAACATTTATTCTTCCTTCGTTCTTTAACGTATGACAAGCGGTCAGCAGGAAAGAAAGGTCTTTTCTGCATATCATTGAAATGTTGGACTCTTCAGCATCCCTGTGAGGACTAAGATCCCAGCTAGTTTAGAAAAACAGTTTACTCAAGATACTTTTCCTTGACCAAAGGTCTGTAGTCCATTTAGTCATGTGCTCTGTTTTAAGTACCTGCTGTAAAAGAGATACATGGGCTCAGAAATCTCCTGCAGACTTTACTGAGTGCTGGTGCAACTCCCCCCGGGTTCCTGAAAGCACTGCAGAAGCTGTTCTGTCTGCTGACAAGCACAGAAAGACAAAAAAGAAATATATAATAGGTAATACAAGATTCAATATTTTTTCTTGTGTACATCACACTGCATTACCAGTATCTTTTCCTAGGGAAAGGTCACTAGAAAATAGGCTAGGCCGCTTAAAAAACAACATGCATTTCATTCTTTTTGCAGAGCAGTCTGGAAGTGAAGCACTAGTTTTGCCAAAAGCAATTGCTGTGCATTAATATTAAACATGATCTAATGAAGGCAGAAGTCGTTTTGGGAAAACATTAAGAACAGCACAAACATCTCCTGAATGATAAGTCTGTGGTTGAAAGGAACAGTACAATGAAAATACAGATGTCTCTCTTGTCAAGGTTTTGTTCCATGACCTGGAAATAAAATAAAAGGATAGGGAGAAGGGGAAAACCATCAGTCCCTCATGGAAAGGCACCCCCCTCCCAAAACAAAACAGAACAAAAAACCCACTCAAGAGCAAGCAGCCTTCATGGTAATTAACAGGAAAGTCACAAAACTGGAATAAAATGCAATCTTTCAGGCAAGAAAAAAAAAAAAAGTTGCCTCCAAGAAAACTGTTTCCATACATAACAAGAAAAATATCTGTCCAAATAACTACAGTGTTTGGTGGCATTTAAAATACTCCCTTCTTTCTCGCAAATATATTAGGGATGCATTTCATGACCAATTAGGGAACATGTGAATCATCTTGTTGTCCGAAAAGCGGATTCGTTGCCCGGTGTGCAATGAGCCAATAATTACACACTCAGGAGAGACATTTATTTATTTATTTCAGAGTTGCGCAAGCCTGGGTGCTCGGTGGTCTCCCACAAATCGAGCACACCCCCCCAACTTTTCAGGTAGCATTTATACAAACAAATTGCCAGATTTGCGACTTTCCCTTGTACACTGATTGGTTAGTGATTTCTTCATTCCCTGGGTCCCACCCCTGCTTCTCAAGGTCCTGATCAATTAACACTGCCCCAGCTAGGTCAGTAGACGTTATCTCCCAAGGTCCTGACGAAGAGGACATAATCCAGACCCCTTAATTAACACTGTTTCAACAGTGAGAGGAGGCTTTGCTTCCCAAGGTCCTGGCACCCAAACAGGCCTTATTTCTCAGCCTTGGCATCCTCCCTTCTGGAGAGTGGGGCACAGGAATGCAGACTGCTGGTAACTCCCTTATCTTTCCAGCCTGCACCAGCTCTGAGGCCTTTTCTTAACGAACTAGGAGCGCGGCCTAAGGCTTCAGCAAATTTAGCTACTTATGCTAAGCAAGTGTGCGGCTACTCATGCTAAGCAAATTCTATCTAAGATAGAAATTATCCAAATCTACCTACTTCAAACATTCTTTCTGAGCTTCTCAGGGTTGCCTTGTAACAATTCCCCCCTTTGAGACTTATATGATCATTTTCATATTAGTCTCACTCTTTTAAAATCTTTCCCATATTAGTTTCATATAACACTTAGAAATACATTGAATCACTACATAAACGCATACAAAAATTACTAGCATCAATCCTAGAATTGTTAAACATTTTTTAACCCATGAGCTCACATCAGGGAACCAGGAAGTCAACCATTTCCATATTTCTTCAAATCCGAAAGAAGTATCATCTTTCTGAACCTCATGTAAGATTTCAGTCTGCTTCCAGATTTCATTTAGATCGGTAGAAATTCTCCCGCTTTGATCCACATATACACAGCAACTAGTATTTATTACTGTACATACTCCTCCCTGAGATGCCAATAACATATCTAGAGCCATTCGGTTTTGGGTACTTATTTTAGCAATTTCTGAAACCTCCTCTTGTAAAGCTGCAATGGCATCAGAGGTTTTATTCCCTATTTTTTCAATAACTGCTGAAATATTTACTATTGCTTTTTCAAGTTCGCTCACTCCCAATTGTGGAAACAGCCACCTTACGAATGACTGAAACCGAGTAGGTCGATCCATTAAAGGATTATTGACCCTCTTTTGTCTCCTCATGAATGTTCTTAGCCAGGATTTTTGATATTTATTACTTAGTTCTTTTCTTATAGTAACATTAGGGATTATTGCCCCTAAAGTACACGTCCCTGACCAATTAGGAGGTAGCACTTTTCGTGCCTTGTTCCCACACAACCAATACCATCCACTACCTTTCGGAACATGCCACCCATTTAGTTCCTTACTTGGCCATTTATAACCTATTTCAGGTATATGAGAGCAATTTTTATAACCTCCCACCTTAATGGCTCCAGTACAGTTGATCGGTTGCTTTCCATAGGGTACAGTTTTTTCCCACCATCTATTACTATTATTACATCTTCGGACACATTGATAATAATCTCCTGTCACACTCTGGACTTCCCATTCCTGTTCGGTTGTTTCATTATATTTCGTTTGATCGCTATCATTTCTTATCTGTTTCATAAATTCCATAAAGGAAAAATTAAGAGGCACTCCAATTAGGGGGAAGCCCTTGTTGGAATGTTCAGGGAAGTGGGTACACACCCAGCAATCCCTCTGGTTAATTATCTTCATAGATTTCGTAATTACTTCCAAATGGAGATTATGGCTCCAAAATCCTTCCTGGTTCCCTTTAATTGTTTGGCTCAGGTAACTTAGAAAAACTAACCACCACATTTCTCTCCTGGTTATTTGGGAGAACATCATTTTTACACAGATACCATAGATACCATAACAACAATATTAACCCTATTCCTAACAAACAGATTAAAGCAATTCTTTCCTGAATACAATCTAAATTTAAAACCGATTCGCTTTCAATACAACTCAAATATCTTTATATATTTTTAACTTTAAAGGTTGAACTTGTTCAGCTTTCCACGTCTCTCGAGGTACTGCTTTCACTCGGGTGTAGTGGATCCAGGAATCAATTCCCTGCAGTTTCACAGCAGTATTTGTTGTTAGCAGTACAAGATACGGTCCTCTCCACTTTTCTACCAATGGCTCGTCCTTCCAGGTCCGAAGATACACTTGATCTCCCGGCTGGAATGAATGTACAGGTGAATCTAAAAGTACGGGAGATCTTAACTGGATGTACCTACGGAGAGAAGTAAGAACCTTTGCCATAGACAAGAGATAATCACTTAAAATTTGATCGCCCTTAACGTGCATTTGAATTTCATTTCCAGTTAAATTTACAGTGTAAGGTTTACCATACAGAATCTCGAATGGACTAACTTTCTCCCTAACCCTTGGGGTTATTCTGATTCTTAATAATGCCAGAGGTAAAACATCAGTCCATTTCATCTGAGTCTCCTGACACAATTTTCCTACCTGTCTCTTAATGGTTTGATTCATTCTTTCCACTTTTCCACTGGATTGTGGCCTCCAGGGGGTATGTAAGTCCCATTTAATTTGTAGTATTTTTGAGATTTGCTGTACTATTTCTGCTATAAAATGAGGTCCTCTATCTGAAGAAAACCCTTCTGGTACCCCAAATCTTGGTATAATTTCTTTTAATAACATTTTTACTACCTCCCTGGCCTTATTGGTACGGCACGGGAAAGCTTCAGGCCATCCTGAAAAGGTGTCAACAATTACCAACAAATATTTATATCCATTACATCTTGGTAATTCAGAAAAATCAATTTGCCAGTAATCCCCGGGCATGAAGCCCCTTTTTACTTCCCCTGGGGGGGGCTTCTTCTGAATCTTGGGATTATTTCTAAGACAGATTTCACATTTTTGTGTAATACCCTTTGCAATTATTAGCATACTGACTCCCACAGCAAATCTTTTAACTGTTTCAACAAGTGACTCGGCTCCCATGTGGGTACTATCATGTATTTGCTTCATCAGCTTCTTCATTATCGGCAAAGTTACCACACATCGTCCAGTAGAGGGCACCCACCATCCCTCGGGAGTTTTTATGCATTTCAGTATTTCTGCTAATTTATTTTCTTTTTCAGTGTATACTGGAATTTCCATTTTTAACATTCTCTCTGGAACTAATGCTGCCACCGACACGGATAATGCTGCCCTTTTTGCAGCCTCATCGGCCCTTTTGTTCCCTTTAACTATGTCAGTCTGTCCAGACTGGTGCGCTTTGCAATGCATTACTGCTATTTCTTTGGGTTTATTAACTGCTTTGAGTAGTTCCATAATCTCCTTACTGTATTTTATAGGATTCCCTTGAGAACATAGCAATCCTCTTTCTTTCCAAATTGCGCCATGGGCATGTATAACCCCAAAGGCGTATTTTGAATCTGTAAACACATTAGTCCGTTTTCCCTCTGATAATTCCAGAGCCCGGGTTAAAGCAATCAGTTCTGCTTTCTGGGCGGATGTATTTGCTGGTAGCGATCTTGCTTCGATTTCTCCTTCCAAAGTGACAACAGCGTATCCAGCCCTTCTTTCTCCCTTTACTATAAAACTGCTCCCATCGGTAAATAATTCCCAGTCTGGATTCTGCAACGGAATATCTCTCAAATCTGGACAGCTGGAATATACTCGCTCAATAGTTTGCAGACAGTCATGAGCCAACCTCCCCTCTTCATGGACTGGTAATAGAGATGCCGGATTAAGGGTATTAGACACCTTCATGGTTACATCTTCTTGCTCAAGTATCACTGCCTGGTACTGCACCATCCTACTTGGGGATAACCAGTGATGCCCTTTTTGTTCTAAAACTGCTGCAACAGCATGTGGCACATAAACAGTCGCCTTTTGTCCCAATGTCAATTTTCGTGCCTCTTGTATTAACAGCACAGCAGCTGCAACTGCTCTGAGGCATCCTGGCCACCCTGCACTCACTTTATCCAGCTGTCTTGAAAAATAAGCCACAGGTCTTTTCCAATTTCCTAAAGTCTGTACAAGCACTCCCAAAGCCTGGTGCCCTCTCTCATGTACATAAAGCTCAAATGGCTTTGTTAGGTTTGGCAGTCCTAATGCAGGAGCACTCATGAGAGCAATCTTGATTTCATCAAATCCTTTTCGGCACTCTGGAGTCCACTCCAGCAAGTCTCCCGGCCCCTTAACAGCTTCATATAAAGGCTTTGCCATTAATCCAAAATTAGGTATCCACAGGCGACACCACCCAGCCATTCCTAAAAATCCCCTGAGTTCTCTTTTTGATTTTGGGGGGGGCGATCTGACAAATCGCTTCTTTTCTTTCGATTCCTAATCTTCTCTCCCCCTGGGATATTTCAAATCCTAGATAGATTACGCTTTCCTTCATGATCTGTACTTTTTTCCGAGATACCCTGTATCCCGCTGTTCCCAGAAAATTTAATAAACTGATGGTTGTTTCTCTACATTCTTCAATAGTGTCTGCCCCCAGTAAGATATCGTCCACATACTGTAATAAGGTAGTGGTCTCTTTCTTACCTTGCCATAATTCTAATTCTTTTGCAAGTACATTACCAAAAATTGTAGGACTGTTCTTGAATCCTTGAGGGAGTACTGTCCAGCACAACTGCATTTTGCGTTTCGTTGTAGGACTTTCCCACTCAAAGGCGAATAATTGCTGACTTTGTTCCTCCAAAGGGATACAGAAGAAAGCATCTTTTAAGTCCAATACTGTAAAATAGACGTTGGAATCATTTATCGTTGTTAACAAAGTGTATGGATTGGGTACCACCGGGTGCACATCAGTCACTATCTGGTTAATAGCTCGCAAATCCTGTACTAGACGATATTCTTGTGAATGTGGTTTTCTTACAGGCAGGATTGGAGTATTGTACTCGGATTGACATTCTCTCAACAGTCCATACTTTAAGAAATTATTAATCATAGGCTCCAGTCCAACACGGGCCTCTAACTTCATGGGATACTGTTTTCGCCTTACCGGTTTAGCTCCTTGTTTTAATTCCACCTTTACCGGTTCTGCACATCTGGCTCTTCCAGGTTTCTCCGTTGCCCACACAAAAGGGATTACTGCGTCCATTACTTCAGAGGGAATTTCACTTGGTCCATCCTCCACCTGTTCGGAATCCAGTGCTTTCTGTAACATATATGCTTGTGCCTTCCAGGTGTTATTTTGTGGAATGCGCACCTTAACTTTGTTTTTATCAAAGGTTATCTGTGCCCCCAGTTTATTCAGTAAATCCCTCCCCATTAGGGGTAATGGGCATTCTGGCATGTATAAGAATTCATGTGTTAACACCTTATTTCCTATTTCACATTTAATTGGTTGACAGAAAGGTTTGACCTCTCGCTTTCCCGTGGCCCCAATTACTGGCATAGAGAATTTACTCATTGGTCCCTTACAGCTATTTAGTACTGAGTATGCTGCTCCAGTGTCTACTAAAAATTTAACTGTTTCGTTCCCCAGCTTTACTGAAACCAGGGGTTCGGCTGGGGAATCCAATTTCTCAACCCCCGGTCCCCGTCAGTCTGAATCCTCTGTACCAATCATGAGCAAATCTGCCTCTGGAACAGATGCAGACTCAGGTTTCCAATGATCTGTTTGTCTCTTCGGGCACTCATTTTTCCAGTGCCCCTTCCCCCTGCAAATTGCACACTGATCTCTCCTTAGCGGAATTCCATCTCCCAAATTCCCTCTTACTCTATACCCTCTTCTACGTCCTTGTCCTTTCGGAAAACTCCCTCCCTGAGAGGGAGTTTGTGCTTGGGCAAATGCAGCTGCCAAGATTGCAGCATTTTGCCTCTTATCTTTCAGTTTCTCCTTTTGTTTTTCCTTTCTCTCCACTTCTTCCCTATTATTGTACACCTTATATGCAATTTCTATTAATTGCGATATCGACATCCCCGACATACCATCTACTTTCTGAAGCTTTCTCCTTATATCTGGTGCTGATTGTCCTACAAATAATGTAGTAAAAGTCATTTTATTTGCTTCGTCCTCGGGATCCAAGTCTGTCCATTTTCGGGCAGTTTCACATAACCGCTCGTAAAATGCAGAGGGATCCTCAGTCTTACCCTGTGCGACTTGATATAGTTTTGCAATATTTTTGGGCCTAGGCACTCCATGCTTTACCCCATATAGTATTAACTGTTGGTACTGTTTAGTCATTAACCTGCCTGCCCCTGTGTTTTGATCCCAACCCGGTTCCCGGGTCGGCATAAAACGGTCTGGTCCGTCTCTGGCATTTTGCCTTTCATTTTCCTCTTGAGCTTTATCTAATACCATTCTTTTCTCCTCAGGTGAAAGCAAAGTATTTAAAAGCACCTGTAAATCCTGCCAATCTGGATTATGATTTTCAATTATCATTTTAAAGGATTGATACATTTTTTTCTGGATTTTCTCGGTACGACCCGGCAGACTCCTTCCAATTCATTAAATCTGTAGTTGAAAAAGGGACCTTCACATACACAGGCATCCCGTCTGGTCCGACTGCTTGACGCAGCGGGGCCTGAATCACGGGATTTTGTTGAGCCCGAGTGGCCCGAGTTCTGCCTGCAATCGGGCTACATGCCTCACTTCCCTTATTTCTGCTATCGACACTATCTTGATCTCTTTCAGGAGAGACCAATAATTGTACATCCTCTTCCTCATCACCCGCTTTTAAACATCTTTTCCCAATGCTACAAGCAGAGCAACACCGAGACATTTTCTCTTTGTTTCCCATCATCATTAACACATTTGAATCAGAAATCAACAGCTTACATTTTTTTCTAGTTTCATGATCATTTCTCAGAGAGAAGAACAAATCTACATATGGGACCTCATCCCATTTGTTCTGTCTTCTGCAAAACAACATAAGTTGCAAGATTGTATTATAGTTTAGCGTTCCCATTTCTGGCCATTTTTCCTCATCCTCCAGTTTATACATTGGCCACCACTGAGTACAGTATTCCTTTAATTTTCTCCTTGTTAAAGGATTCCCACCAAACTTTCTCCAATGTTTCAGGATGCATCCTAAAGGAGAACAGGAGGATACCCCCACAGATTGTCCTGTTCCCATATTACCACCCTTAAAAGAACGTTCTTACCAATTACGCTTTCGTACACTCCAGTCGTCACTGTCCAAACGTGTACAAAGCTTACCTTTGGTTACCACAACCAATTACCCTTGTATCATACCCTCTATGCAATGTCTCTTAATAATTACTGCGTTGCACCTTTGAGTCGCTTACCTGTTCCGACCAGGGAGGGTGCTCACGGAGTCCCCGAACAAAACGGTCGGTGCGCGCTGGAGTCCGATGAGCAGTGTCTCCCCGCCGGAACTGGCAAGACGATCCGGGCAAGGCTTTACAGCGAGGGTCCCACCTGGGTCGCCAGAAAACTGTTGTCCGAAAAGCGGATTCGTTGCCCGGTGTGCAATAAGCCAATAATTACACACTCAGGAGAGACATTTATTTATTTATTTCAGAGTTGCGCAAGCCTGGGTGCTCGGTGGTCTCCCACAAATCGAGCACACCCCCCCAACTTTTCAGGTAGCATTTATACAAACAAATTGCCAGATTTGCGACTTTCCCTTGTACACTGATTGGTTAGTGATTTCTTCATTCCCTGGGTCCCACCCCTGCTTCTCAAGGTCCTGATCAATTAACACTGCCCCAGCTAGGTCAGTAGACGTTATCTCCCAAGGCCCTGACGAAGAGGACATAATCCAGACCCCTTAATTAACACTGTTTCAACAGTGAGAGGAGGCTTTGCTTCCCAAGGTCCTGGCACCCAAACAGGCCTTATTTCTCAGCCTTGGCATCCTCCCTTCTGGAGAGTGGGGCACAGGAATGCAGACTGCTGGTAACTCCCTTATCTTTCCAGCCTGCACCAGCTCTGAGGCCTTTTCTTAACGAACTAGGAGCGCGGCCTAAGGCTTCAGCAAATTTAGCTACTTATGCTAAGCAAGTGTGCGGCTACTCATGCTAAGCAAATTCTATCTAAGATAGAAATTATCCAAATCTACCTACTTCAAACATTCTTTCTGAGCTTCTCAGGGTTGCCTTGTAACAATCTGACTGATATACAAGATAGAATAAAAATATATATATATAGGCAACCTTCCCAAAGTCCTTAAAAGGGCATTTCTTAACATTAGCCTGAGTGGCTAGAATAAACTAATCTTCTCTACTGAAAGTCAGACTGCACCAACAGGGCACAAAAAGGCCTCAGCGATGCAACGCACAACCAGCAAAAGCAGACTCACATACAAATATTGTGCTGTCTTGCTGTAAATCTGTATTTACATGTTGCAGTCTGCACCTTGTGGCATCCTTCAAGGCTCTATACAAATAAACATAAGGAGGCATTTTTGCGAGTGTGCTGACCCAAGGTAGCTGACAGTGAGGGCTTAGAATCACATCCTTGCCAGCTGGCTGCAACAAAAAATGTAATGATTCAGCAGTCTAATGGATCTTGAGTTTGGCAACAGTCCCCTTGTAAACATCTCTGGGGAAATAAAATAATACAGGCCCAAAACTCTGGCAGGTTTTATAATTGTTTGCTTCTGGCTCAAAGCCAGGGACAGGACAAGCTCTAACAAGGCAAATATGACTGTGCAACACTTTGATACTCAGAGCAGGTTTTATTCAAAGCCCAAGGGTAGAATTAACTTATAGCATGTCTGAAGAGGAGACAAAAATACCAGGAAAGCATTCAGCTGAAAAAGAAAGTCCTTAAATATTAAACTGACTAAATCAATAATGCTCAGTTTTGCATGGATGCATCTTTTCTTGTGACCGTCTTTTTTTTAGACCACAGAAGAGCAGGTTAAGTTTGTTCAAAGTTGAAATACAGCTGGTTATAACATTTATAAACATCCACGTTTATTATTAAAATTAATAAAATTGTTAATAGACCGTGAGGGAGAAGAAATCTGAAAAAGAGAAAACAAATGAAACTGTCACAGCCACTATATGATAATTATTAAGACATCAGATATTATATTGCCTTAGAAGCCTTATAGCAAAATACTCACTGGAAGATCAAATTAAAATGAAAGGCAAGCATTCCCAGCTCAGAGACTCAGACTCGGGGGCTAAGATCCCTCAGCTGTTTTATGAAAATAAAATCCAAATTCTTAGTACTTTGACATACACTTCAGTCCTCTGCTCCTGACCTTCCCCAAACTGATACATACAAACAATACAGGCAATACAAAAATGAGCCAGCAGCACAGCAAGGT
Organism: Dromaius novaehollandiae; assembly: GCF_036370855.1. Lineage (NCBI taxonomy): Eukaryota > Metazoa > Chordata > Aves > Casuariiformes > Dromaiidae > Dromaius > Dromaius novaehollandiae. Next base: position 11,559,792 of record NC_088130.1, on the reverse strand, counting down.
GGGAGGAACACAGTGGGAGCCCTTCCACTGGCTCTACACCCACGAGATATCCCCGGAGAACTGGGCAAGCCGGCTAAAGTGAAATATATCCAGCCCCTGAACACGCTCTCACTGGTGAGGAGAACAAAGCAGCCACACCTCCTTCCAGACCATGGTATGAAAAGATAGACCTCCCTTTATTTGCTATGCTCATTGCAGAGACTCAACACCAGAGATTTCAAAACCAATAATTCACAGACTGCAATTTGGCAAAAGGCCATAGCATATACGCAAAACACAAAAGCTGGACTTGAGTAGGTTGTATTCGATCTTTCAGTTTCAGACTGATGTGTTCGATCCGCCATCCACATACATTTATAGCTAAAAAAATATATATTTTTAAACTATCAAAAGCAGTAATGGGATTCACTGACTCCTCTGAATTTGCAATGGTAGGTTCTTACGTGTAGAAAACCCTCTGTGTGGTTTTTTTGTTTTTTTTTTTTTTTATAGCAAGAGCCACAACAGAACTTGCTATGTTACTTAACTTTCCAATACCAACTGTGCTACTGGGAGAAGTAGAAAAAAAAAAAAAATCAAGTCACAAGTGCACCTATCATTAGTTGAGCTTTGCTGGCCACTTCTCATACCATGCAAAAGCAGCAAGGCAGGTAACCGTAAATCCACTAATTTCTTCAAACACCTGCTATCAAATGCAACAGTTCATATTAACTTATTAATTTTAAAAAAAAATTAGATACTATCTCCTTTAAAACTGAAAGTGTAACCTCTAATGCAAACACTTTCAAAATTTCTCTAATAAAAGTACTATATTTTAGCTTGGATACAAACTACAAAACATGCTGACACTACCTACCATGTATAGTATACTTACATCATATATGGTTTTGTTTATTATTCAAACCACTGCCTCCTGACATTTTCCATCACCAAACAGGTATCCTAAGAGAATCTCAAATGCCTTCCTAGGTCCTGCCATGAAAATCAATTATTATGCTTGGTCATTTGCCTAGATTCCTAGAGAGCTACTCAACAGAAATTTGGAGCTTACAAAAATATTTCATGGCAGGTTTACTAGAGCTTATTAGCATGGAAAGGTTCTAAAACAGTGGGCTGAATCCTGTGTTACTGTTAACACTTCTTCCATGAAAATGTAGAAAAGGCTTTGAAAACATTACCTTTTGTACTTTCTCAAAACATATGCATTAGTTTAGCTATCATAGGATCAGCACAATGACAAGCCAGGAATCCAGGAGCTTCTGAAACTTAAGTGTAGGCAAGACTTCATAATCCTTATTAAACATGTCTACATTAATTTCTCGAAAGGAAATTTAACAGTTACATCAATTTAAACCTATTGCCTTTAAAATTCAGTAAACAATAGTAAAATTCAGCAAATAGCTCAAAAGCAGCAATCAGTTCTTCACAACCTCAGTTTTATTTTCATTAAAGAGTTCTGCTACAGCACAGAAGCTCAGGAAACTCAAAGAAATGATAAACTATAAAGACAGAAATGAACGTACTTCTGACTGTTGAAGTCCCACTGATTTATACTGTACTGGGCAAATAATATAAAAGAGAAGGAGTGTGTAATGAAGATTTGATTAAAACATTATTAAATAGCAGAAGTTTCACATCACATCACTAAAACATGATTCTATACAAATTACCACCATCAAGAGAAGCTTTAACATGTACGCAGTAGATTCCCATCCATATTGTTGTCCACAGGCAGGCAGAGCCAAACCGTCAATACCGCACAGCCTCTAGAATCGAAGTTAGAACTGCGCAGCTATTCCAGCTACCCAGCTGGTATGTCGACAGCTCCATTTAATATTCTTGTCTAGCGATACAGCAAAGACCTCTCATGCCTATTTTTAAATGCACATTTTTAATATTCAATATAATGTTACTCTTTAACAAACTCTTTACTCCCTGCTTCTTTTATGAAGCTTCCCGTGGTCTTTAAAGGGATTGTTAACCAAAGAATGGATCACACTCTTTCTGCATGAGCAGATTCAGAAACACTCCATTAAACCTTTCAGTATTTAATATAAAGAGTAATCTCTCACCTCTGAGGAGATAAGCCAGTTGCTGAGTGATTAACTCTGGTGCCTCTTGAAGAATCTCTTTTACTACTAGAGAGGAAGACGATGCTTGTAACTCCAGGCTGCCATCACTTTGCTCATCTGAATTGATGACTTTGACAACAGCTGACTCCAAACTTTTATCCTCACTATCAAGTAAATTTAAAAATCATACATATTTTTCTTTCCAATTGTTTGATCTTTAAATATCCCAGTACACCCTTGTTAATTATTTGGGTATTATTAGATGTTAACAGTCAAACACTTGGGAAAAAAATGCCAGACTGTAATACTAATGTTATTTTTATTCAAATTCTGCTACGAGGCCAAAAAAAAAGTCATTAACTCCTTCACAGCCAAGTCCTAAAACTGTAATTTTGGAATGAAAAATTCAGTGTTTTTATTGCTCGCTATATCACTAAGACTTAAATGTTTACATTTTGACTACCAAAAATCTTTTAAAAATTATAATTACCAAAGACTATTTATGCGCATACTGAAAATATCATTCTTCATATAGGGGAGATATGGTATTTTCCCCATTGAATATTTTGGCTACCTACAAAACATCTTTATTTTGCATTTGGTCAGTCTCTGATTCTGCTTATAATACAATGCCAAATTACATCCAATAATAGAAAATGCAAATCACAATACTTTAGAAGGAAGAAACAGAGACAACAATAAATATAAAGCAAATCTTACAAATAATTTAACTTTGCAAAAGTGAATGATGTACTGAGTTGATTGCAGTTGTTAAAGAATCAATACTTATGAGATTTACTCATATTTCTCATTTCAGATTTTACTTATTTTTCTTCGAGTCTATAAACACCTCAGGACAGGAGAGTGCATTTTGGGGGGTGGGAGGGAGGAGTCAGGACAGCTATGCTATAGCACAGATAGAATGTTATTTACTATAAGGAAGGAACATTATCATATTTATCATAAAGGAAGTCCTAAAGAGAGTCAGAAGTAAACAGCGTTCTCCACTCTAGGCAAACAGGCAGACCTTCATAAAGAAGGCCTCTCTAGAAGATTCACCCTGGGCTTATAAAGAATCCCTCCTAAGGACAAGAAGATGGACTATAGTCTTCTGCAGAGCAACTCTGAGCTTTTGGCATTGAAGACGTTTTGAGAAAACTGCTGCAGTTTGTAAGGACTGCAATAACCTAGCAACCAAACAGAAAGTCTCGATGAAGTGAAAGCAGAATCTTATATGTTGCTAAATGTATTTATAACACATTCTACTTAGTCCTTAAGTTTTCTTTAAGGATAGTGTTTTCTGTATAGTATGTCTCAATTAAACTTTTATCTACCCTTGGATAGATCTTAAGAGCAAATATGTTTTGGCCACCTCCAGATCAACATGATAGTCTCTTCCCTTTAGTGAAAGGAGCAGAAAAAAATCTGCTCTCTTATTTACTAGTCACAAGAAATTTTGGGACTATTTAAACTAAATTAAAATATCTAATCTAAGCTCTGGCAGTACACAAGGTAGTTAAAAAAGGGATCATCAAAGGTGATGGAAAGGTGACTATATTTAGTTTGGTGCATGCACTGGGCATAACGGGAAAGAAAATATATTTTAAGTTCCTTTTTTTTTTTTCTTCTCCTGTGATTCCACAGCAATAGCAATAAGGACTGCATAAATATCATCTGATTCACTCTCTGAATCATCACTGAATTCTTACTCAGAAAACCTTTAAAATGTAATTTTTAAAATAAGTCAGGTCCAAGTAAGCTATCTTATTGTATAAACAATGCAATACCTTGTCAGCATGGTGCTGTTTACAAGTGTTAAAGACAATTTCCCTTCAGCATTCAACTGGTGCAAATTGATTTCATCTCGGAAGATATAGAATGACTCTGGGATATTCAGCTCCTCCAATATAAATCTTGTTTCTGTGAAATAGCTGAAGTCTCTTCTTGGTATATTCAACACCGGTAAGCAAAGAACATCAGGAGGGCTGACCTGTAATATAGGTGTGTATTGGTCAGAGTTGCATAAAACAAGACCTGTTTTTCATTAGGAAGACATTTTAACAGACTAAGCAAGTAGAAACAGTTTGAATTTTCCATTCAATATTTCTCCCTTTTACTTCAGTCTTTACAAACAGCAGAAACAACCATCCTTCACTTCTTTTCTTGTTATTCTGTCTCTATGTATATCCAGCAGAGTTGTTGGGAAACTAGGAGGGAAAAAGTACATATGCAGCTTTGAAAAACTCACTTCTGTTTTTCAGGAAAAGATGTTATCTTCAAAATTCTGTAAACACAAATTGGCCATGTTTGGGTTCATTGGACTCCAATGTCTAAAGCCCTGACACCCTTAATCGAGCTTTGCCTTTCAAAACTGACCAGTCCTGCATTTCTGACAGTGGATGAAGATGCAGATCTATCAACATACACACTTAGACAGGTCGCTTTACTCCTGTAAATAACCTCCTGATCAAAGTCAGCCAATACCACTGACTTCAGCAGGGCCAGGAAGCCATCTTCTTGATCCCACCAAGCTTTTTATAAAACGGGGAGAAGACCTTTACATTCTTTGGCTGTGATTGTTAATACAGCAAATTCTGCAGGTCACTGGATGTCTTTCACAATATCCACATTTAATGCTTAACATACCAGGACCTATCTCAGTAGCAACTTGTGAGTGCAACTTTAAATACTAATAAATAACAAACAATTAATAGTGATCCATCCTACCTCCAACAGTCTATTAAAAGCAGTTACCTAAAGATCTGTGATTTGTATTGCAGGCCTTAGGGTGTAATCCATTCCAGTTCTCAGAAGACTTGCGGGAAATCTATGCATTGCTTAAATCAGATGTAACTGATATATATACCATGTGCTGGCAAGTGCACAGGGGTGACTTCTGCTCCTATTGAGTAAGCCACCTACTCTACCCACTCATTAATTTTCATGTGGAAAAAAATCTAGATTCTCTCTATTTAAAAAAAATCTCACCTTCGATTGTAACAAAGTCATTGTCCCAACTCTAGTTTTTTACAGTATGTTTCCATTTGCTTAACAATAAGATGTCTGTAACAAATTAGTTATGATGCCTCTGTCCATTTTTTTCGTTACCTTGTCTAGAAAGTAGGCATAAGTCAGAGCAGAAATGAGAGAATCCAAATCACAGGATTTATTCCCAAGAACAACATGGACTTTCTCCAGGCGTTTGCTCCTGTTCTGTAACACATTAGAAGACAATTGCAATGGGTGACAATGGACCCCAGAAAAATAAGACACTTCAAAATACAACTTAAGTATCTAGATTTTGTCCTTAGTTGTAATGTTTTTCACAGTTTGCCCAAAGAATGCAGTCACTGCAGGATCAGACATGTTTCCTCAGCTTTGTAGCTCCAAAGAAAGCCAAAGAAATTTGGGTTTCATAAGGGACTCATGTTTAGAGCCTAAGGACTAACCGGACAGAATTCCCTCTGAGTAGCAGATAAGCAGCTGCATGCATACATGGAAAAAGTTATTGAAAACGCTTCCCAAATCTAGTAAGAAAAGCAGTGGAAATACACACAGCAAACCATACATAGCAACTTCTAATTTTAATTTTCCCTTTTTTCATCGCTTGGTTAAAATCAGTAACTAGACAAATAGACTTTTGTCCTGACTCTTCAGAAGCTGAACACACCCTGTGAGGTGCTGAGGATTTTGCATTCCCCTCATTGTCAAATGAGGAGTCTTCCTATCTTCTTACGTACATCATTAATGCCAAGCTAACTGCATGAAAACATTCCAGTTTATTTTCTTTTAATGAGCTACACTTCTTAATTTGAGAAGCGTATCTCACTGACACTAAGGTACATGTCTCAGAACCAACCATGCGCATTAAACATTTTTGTTGTTGTTCACAGCCTTTAGACATTTTGAATTAGTATGCTGCACTTTATCGAGTAAAATCCTAATCCTTCTATAAAAGGATATAATTAGCATATTATCCTCAATAATTATAACTGTGTCATTTTTTAAAACAAACCTTTCTTCTTTGTGTGTCTAATCTGGGTACAAGGAAGATACTTAGTTCTCTTTTCATTATATGGGACACAGTCATGAAAATACCTTTGGGTAATAAAACCAGAACAAATATTCTACATTCCCTACGTACTGGGAAAGAAACTATAAAAGGCAGACAGCTTTCTGAATAGTACAGTGTCTGGTGCAGATTATGTTCCTTTAAACTGTAGGCCTTTGCACACAGGGAACGCTCTTTCCCTGTTTAAAAGATACTCCATTTACCAAATTGTTCTTCTGCAGCATACACTTCTGTCTGGTCTGCCACCTAAAAGAATGAATATAAAGTTCATGAGCTCATGTTTTTCTTAATATTTTTCAATGTATAGAGGCCTTTTTCTTTAGCTTCTTCCCAAGTACATAGCAGCTGACATAACCTCGAAAAGGAAGGAAAATGAATGGAGTGCAAATTGACTGTTAAATCTACAAAGTCACTCACCTCTAGGAATCCAATGCAACCAACAACATTAAAATTTCAAGTCACCTGATGCTATTCTATATTTATGTAATCTGTATCTATAAAATGATTTGCTTCCTGGCTCACATTCCAAAAAACACAACCCCACATGGCACTAGCAAGGACCCTCAACAGCAATCCGAGTTTCAGTGACAAATGTCAGCTCCATTCATCAGCCCCAATACTGTTTTCTTCTGAAAAATTAAAAGTTTTTTTGGTGCTGTCTTCAAAATCCATTATGGCACCTTACAATACTAAAATTTACACACTTAAAAACTAAAACTCACATGTTAGCAGCAGCTTTACTACAGAGACACACTGCAGCTCTGAAACAGTAGAAAATTATGTGGGAGATGGCCAAGAACTACCAAAGATGGAAATACCCCTTTGTCTTTGCAACTGTTTAGAGAGAAAAGAAGAATTCACATTTCTTGTATGTGCCATCATTCCCCCCCCCCCATTACCTCTTCTGTAATGGACACAAAATAGTTGCATTAAATTTAAAGATTTGCAAGGTTGAAAATTTAGAAGCCCTACAGTTGACTCTGCTGAAGAAATGAGAAGAGCACTGGTCTAAAGAGCAGAATACAAACAGACCATAGTGGAGCAAAACAGCTCTGAAGGCCCTGTCCCTTCTCCTTAATCCAAGCATATCAATGAGCCATCTGATATCTAATCTTTAACTCCAGCACACCAATAGTTCAGGCAACACAAGAGAACCAGAACAGACCGTAAAAGGAGAGGCTGTTTCCGTTCTCAAAAGCTTAGTAACGACAATTCTGAGCTGGAGCTTACAACTGAGTCTTTAATATAGCAGTAGGTAAACCAACAGTGAGGTGGTGTATTACTTGGCCAGGCTATTAACCATATTAAACCTCTTCCAGAACGTTTTGGCCCCAGACTCTTAACACGTGCAGTAGAGGCTACATACTAGCTACTGCCAACTCTTTTCCAAAGGAAAGGGAATGAGAACCAAATTTCTGAAGGCTCTGGATGGTTTCTGTAGTAAACTGCCTTTCTCAGGCCATTCTAGAGAGGAAAAAGCTTTTGTTTCATCTTTTGCTAATGGGTATTTTAATGACACTGTCACACTACTTCCCCACTTCACTCCCTAATCACTCATTTGTGAATTTTACCAAAGTGTTTTTTTGCAGTGGGCTTTTTCTAATAAAATGGATGTTATTCCATAAATGTAAAAATACAAAGTCAAACTGTAAGTTGTCTTATTTACAGAACAAATACCCTTTCTCCCAAATTAGTGTGTATATGTACATATACATACAGACAGACAGATACACACACATTTTTATCATTTATATCCACCTGCCTTGCACAAAATAAAATTTAATTTCTAGAAACTAACTTTCTGCTCTCAAGCTTGCTGTTGCATCATGATGGGGGGAGGGCTTTTTTTTCTGGAGGGTGGGTAAGACAGGTCTCACTCAGTACATCTCTAATTGTCCTGTGTTCCGCAACAAACTGTTTTCAGTAAACTTGTAATCTAATCATGCTTGATGACAACATGACAACAACATTAAAGATGACTCATTCAAATTTGTATTTCACAGATTTTGAGATTAAAACGAGCTATCAGAGCAAAGCAGCAAAGAAAGCCTGTTCTTCACATTCTGATAACATAAGGCACATTGACGAGAGAGGGAGGTGACAGGCTACATCTTGTTTCTCCGCTGTGAAGAATTTTGTTCATTAAAAATAGTGTGAAAGGACCACTTTTGAACAGAGGTATCTTCTACTACCAAAATTATGCATTATCAAGCTAATTATTAATAATAGAATAAATTAGCATTACTAAAGTTGTAGGATAAGCTTGGCCAGTTAATTCTTCCTGTACTCACAAATGAGCATAACATAATCAAAACAATTAAAAATATCACTCCTAACTATTTTTACAGAGCACAATTTAGTCAAAAGATGTGCTTGCGATTATGTTCCTAAATAAAATCCTCCATTCACAGAACAATCACTGTTATCCACAGAAGTAATCTGTTGTCCTGAGTCAAAAACATTTCAGGAAAACAGTGCAGATTTGATACACCATAGATCAAGCTTGCAGAGGTAGTACCAGCTACAGTTAGAAGTTGAAGCCCAGTGTTTGCTGCAAGTAGGGCTGAAGTTAACAGGAAGATAGAAACGCCACGTTACACAGCTCCCCTAAGCACACACATGGAACTCCAGCCTACAGGTAAGAGCTATGCCCTAGGTACTGGCCCAGGGAAATCTACAGTGAACCACATGAAAGGGTTCATGCTATCCCTGTCCTGGGTCACTACATAAATACCGAATTATTTCCCTTCCCATTCCCCAGTGATAACCACTTAAATAATTCAGCCATACACAAAGATCATATTTGTATAACCTAGTCACATGGACCCCTTTTACTATTCAAGTATCTTTAGTATCTGACACAGGTATTTATCTGCCAGAATGGCAGTCAGTGATTTTATATTCTAACAGATTACCCTGACAACTACACAGCCTCTTCCCCTTCCCATTTTAACACAGGAAATCTTCTTGCACCAATGACACAGATACTTTATCTATCAAAAGCTTAGTGATGACCGAAGTGATATACTAGTTAGAGCAGGTTAAGTATTCTTCTATCCCATGCTGGATGGACAATGTCAGGTCTGTGAAAAAACATGATCAGCTAAAAGTCCAACTCTGCCAATCTGCAAGTGATATAAAATTCAGCACTACACCAAACATTCCTCTTAGCACAAATGGGTACTCTCTACCAATTCAGCACACATGACCATGAAAACATTTTTTTTAACCTCCGATCTGATTTGCAGTATTTTAGACAGAGGCTCTAAAAATCAGTACTTTCAGCATGACATCCCTGCCTCAACTAATCATTATTGGCAAAGAGACACTACCATTCACAGATAAAACACATCATGAAATACTCCTTCAGGAATAACCAGGTCTTCTAGTCTATAACCACAATGTGCCTTGCTACAGTTTTTAAAGCCATTAAGAGCTAGCAAAAAAGAGGGTACTGATAGATCTGAAGCTATATTAAGGGAAATAATTGAATAAATTATCACAAAAATATTTTCATATTGATTTAAATGATTTTTTTTTTTTTTTTTTTAAGATCAATAGACACTCAAAACAACCTTTGTTTTCATCTTCCAGGGCTTAAATTGACCATAATAATATAAACAGTTATTATCTTACTCATTCTAATTCGTAACAGCCTCTCAAATGTTACTGTACCACCTCTATACTCTCCATAAAAGCAATGTTGAAGTGTGCTCTCCCAGGGCCATGCACGCTGATTCTTTACCTCACAGTTGTAAGACTGCTTTCTCCTCTGCCATCTCAGACATAACTAGCCTACTGCTAATCAGCCAGCTAGGAGAAAAGCAGGCACACGGATGAGTGGCTTCCTCTTGTAGGTCAGCAAGATTTCCCATGGGATTGATTCTTCAAAGAAAAGACTCCAGCAGAAAAGCCCAGTCAGGCAGTAGAGGCTTTAGATCATAAACTCTGAGATTTAGCTGCAATGGGACTGTAAAAAGCGTTAACTCCTGCCTCTAACATAGCTAAACCCAAGAGGAATCATGAATCAGAGCCATCAATAACTCCAAGAATTCAAAAATTTAAGAGTTGGATGATGAAACTTGAATTCATAAATTAAACTACATCAGAGACTACTGATCTCTCTAAGCATTAACAGGCTTTTGATCAGCTTGATTAAAGGTAAAACGCAAAATGAGCCTGGATGTAAAGAAATGATGCATCATTCTCAGATGGCATCAGCCAGGACAACTCTACTCAGATCAGACCTGCACAGATCAACATTCACTTATCACGCTCAAAAATAGTATTTATAAACATTAAGCTACTCCTGCAATCTAGTACGAGATCTTCTCTGATATTTTATTATGAAGTAACTCTCACATCTACCCAGCTTTGTTGTCTTTAATCACGTAAAAGCATTAATATAGCAACTGTCTTTATGCAACTGCAGTAGAAAATACCTTTTATTGGTTCTTACCTGCATCAAACAGCTGACTCATTCAAAGGTACTGCGTATACTGGCAATCAGGTTTGCAAAAACTTTGGCTATGATATATTGCTACAGCCATTCATTGAATTACCATATCCCAGTCACAGAAAGCATTGCATCTTCCCCCCTTTTTTTTTATTCTGTTAACACAGAAACTGAAATGAGTTTACATAACAAGAAAAGCTGAACAGTTTTTCTAGTATAAGCAGGAAGCCCTACACAATGCTCGCTGTCTCAAGGCAGTTTTGTTAAAGTTTGTTTTCCCTCTACTTCTCACACACACACTTACAGCCTTGCTTTCTGAAGCATTATTTTCTTTTTGCCTCAAGTCTTGCTGCATATTCTGTACTCCAACTGTAGTGACATCACTGCATTTTGCTGCATGGGATGGGGACAATATTTGTCAAAGACAAAATTTTTCTTTGACGGAAGCAGATATACCTCTCCACTGAGGCATATTAATAGAAAAGAGGTTGTATAATCAAAGTAATACAGTGTCAGATACACCCCAAAAGCTGTTCCAATCTTGTGGCTGAAGAAGCACTAACGAGGGAGCATGGCAGAGACATACTTCGCTTTCCTGGATATGCATGGGAAAATACCTAGATACTTGGACCAAGGACAAGATAATAATAAATATTCTAACTGAGATTTTATGTCATTTACTTACACAAGAGAGGATTTCTGTACCTCTTCAGTAGCTTTGGAATTGTACCTCCAATCCAGAAATACAATTTCTTGAGTAGGCATTTCAGAGTACATCCTGCATTTGCTTCAGAATATCAGGCAGTGTTATACCTCCATCTGCCTGAAGGCTTTTAAGTTGATTATCCTTCTCTATTGTCAAAGAAATGGCTTTAAGCCAAGGCAAAGTTAATTTAATATTTCATGCAAAGTTCAAGTTAGTTTAATATTTTGTAAGTCTTTTCACAAGAAAGCTTTATCCTGACCTGGAAAAAAGGATGGTCTGTAAATGTGACAGGTCTTTGCTTTCTCTTATTCTGTGAGGCCAGTAGAAAAACTATTCTATTTCTCTGTCCCTGCAATATCCCATTTATCATTTGTATTATATAACACACACAGCGGTTTACTGTACATAGTTGTGATATACATGGTTGCGTAGTTGATTCCTTCTTAAGGAACATAATCTAACAGAAGAAACTTTAAGTCTACCATACTTTAACCATTACCTACTGGATTTTTATTGCACACTGTTGCTTTACTTAAGGACTTAAATAGGTTTTACAACAAACATCAATGCCTCTGGCAGAATGTCATATAAAATAAAAGGTCAATTTTCTAAATCCACACCATGTGCTTTTGTGTGGGAGATACAGCCTTACAAAAAAGATGAATGAAAGTGGAAGGGTGGTAAAAATTCAATGCCATCCTCAGAAATAAGTGGATAGGCATAAAACATACCTAAGATCTTTACTGTTGAATAAGATCAGTAAAAGATGATAAAAACTATGACTAATCTGCAACAAAGACTAGCATAACACCTTCACACCTTGTATATCGTGAATATAGAGCCTACCTGGTACTTAAGTGATATACATATGCAAGCGTATACATGCATGCATATATATGTGTGTGTGCTTATGTATACACACACACACACACACCCTATATTTCACCTGGTCTTCTCCACACTGTCCTCTCTGGTGGTAACTGCACTATACATAGACGTTGAACAGACTTCTACAGCCTTGGTGAACAAACACTGGTCTTAGGAAGTTTATACTTGACGAGCTATCTTTAGAAAGCTCTTGACTCTGAAATATAGTTCCATAAAAACGTACCATTTCCCAAAATCAGTCTGTTCCACAGGAGCATGCCAATTCTTCAAAATTTTTAATGGAAACAAGGCAGGCTAGCTCTCTGACATAGCAGCCAGGCAAGCAGAGCCTGACCCGCGATCATTCCCAGAATTTCCAGAACACAGAAGCTTTCTTTCCCAGTCATTTCTAATCAAGAATTGGCTATCGCGGCTGAGAGTTCAGGTCGACATCACTGCACTACCAACAGGCTCTGATTTAGCCATCTGGAGACGGACAAGCTTCGTACTGTACAAGAAACAATTCCTACCAACTGAAAACATCTACTGTCTTTTTATTTTACAGAATATATCTACATGCAGGGCTGCTCTCCCTGTTCTTGAACTACCTTCTAACTTATTTATCATACCAGTTATCCACATTATGAAAAATAAAAATTAACAACGATTTCTACATACCGCTTTCATTCAAAAAAGAATAGTTGCAAGTAATCAAATAAAGCACAGACACCATTTAAATATCAAAAGAAGTGCCACAGAATTAAAAACATCAAAATCTTGTTGGCTCAATTTAAAATTAGGTTTATTCCATCTATTGGTTTGTCATTGATTTTCCCTCATGTTTTCTAAGCTTTAAATGTTCATACTCCACTGTTTCTCAAAAAAGTTTGCTTTTAGTGCCACCTTTTGGACCCCAGTTGCACTGGATCATGGGGTGCCAGTATATGATGCACCTGGCTTTCAAAATGGGTCACTTCTCAAGTAAACAAGGGTACGTACCTGTCAACACAATATGTGTTCACACACATTTTGGAAGCATAACTTTGGCACTAGAGGCTTTGATCCCAGTTTTGCCCTAACATCAAGATAAAACCTCCGTTAAGTTAGACAGGTATTACATACACTGTCTTAGCCAACAATCTCCCCCCCCCCCCCCAATGTTTTTATGGTACAAGATTAACAAGGGGGGTGGGAACCTATTTAAATGGCCTCAGGCTGAGTAAAGATTTTACACAGCCTTTCCTGCCAAGGCATAACAGGATATACGCGAGTATGACTGAACAAGAAAAATGTTCCCAACAGAATGATTATTTAAGCCTGAATCAGCCGTACCTCAACAGCCTGTCAATAGGACTATCAAAGAAGTTACTTAAAAAAAAAAAAAAATAAAAAATTCCCCACTTATTTTTTCATTGTTAATGTTAATTTGAACAGCCAATGAGTTAATGTGTTCTATGCACAATTAGCACTCCCCCCCAACAACCAAATATGAGCATACAGCATACAACAATTTAGCTCTGCAAAAGAAAAAGTTCTATCCCTAATCCAGGTTATCTTTAGTCTCTAAAGCCAGTCACAGCATATCTTTGTCTTCCCTCTCCTTCCTCACTTGCCACTTAACATGCAAAGACGAGACTGGGATGCACCCCAGTTTACAGGGCTTGACAGCACTCATCTCCTTTGGGATTTGTTTGGCCTCTCACAGGATCAAGGTGTCCCTTGAGACACTAAAAACAAATGAGGTAAAAACAGGGAGCACATGTACCCGAGGAGCAGAATGCCCCGTCACGTTAATTTAATGAGTTCTGTGCTGCATCAGGAGGTGGCTGATACCAACAGTGCCCTACAGCGTGCACTGTGGAAGCTGAATGAATCATAGAGAGTAAGGCGAAAAGTCAGATGGGGGGGGGGGGGGGATTTTTCTTTGGTGAAGGCTTTGACTCCAATAATGCAGTTTGTTTACTTGCCTCTGTCACAGACTTAACATCTGGTCTCAGAGAGTTTAAGAACCTTAGACTTTTCTCTACAATGGAGAGAGCAGTTTTACAGCAGAGAATAAATTTATCAAGAGTTAGGAGACCCTTGAACACTGTGCTGTCCAGGAGCCTTTGGTGCACAGCTTAATGTTTCTTAGTCAGTGCAGACCTTGGATGATATGCACCAAAGGACACAGGAAGACCACACAGTCAAGTGAGGCAAGCGTCCTGTAGAAATACAATATGTGATCATATAACGAGACTGGATTATCTGTGTTTATATGAACAATGTATAAACATTTTTACTCCGTCCTTTCCTGATTTTTTAATTGTATCATCTTGCAATCTCTCTCTTCCAAATTTTTGTCAATATACAGCATATAAAGTATTTATAACTATGTTTATACACACATATATGCACTCAAACACAAACATTATTATGCATGGTTACATCTTCATTTTGTTTCAAACCTTCTGTGTACACTTCTGTCTCCTTTTCATTATGAACTATATTTTAAATGCTTCAAGATGTAAAACTAGTCCACACTAATAACAAAATCATAGGCACCATCTTGACTTTCAGACTTACTTCCATTCCCATCAGTGGCTTGTACTGAAATACATTACACACCTTTAGCCAAGAGAGAAAAATCATAGCTGGAAGAGATGATTAAGAGGCCAAAGTCACTTTCAATTTGCCTTTTTTTCAATGTTTTTAACATATTGTCATCCTAAAAATGCCTTTGTTTTTTCCCCCCACTCTCTGGTAAGAGTACCTCAGAGGAGAAGCAATATTTTCTTACATTGTTATTATTTTAGTCGCTATTTCTTTTACCGTGCTGAAAATCTGAAACCAATTAACAGTACTCCTCTGTTGCCCTTTATGCCTGCTGCACACACCATTCTCCAGAAGAATTTTCCCAAAAGCCCTTTCTTACCACTGGCAGTTTCTTTTTGCATGAGGGAATTACAGTAAGATTGAGTCCAAGTGTCTTTCTTAGAGATAGATGTCGAGTTGATTTGTTGCAAAAACTAAGCACACATTAAAAATCGTCTTCCAATGCTGCGCTTATCAGTGAAATGACAGTGCATTAGCAAATGAAAATTCAAAGTGAAATTGGTGATTGGTTTTACAAAATAATCTATTTTTTGATTCAGGATGTTATGAAAAAAGAAACATACGCACCATTATGAGAAGTCACTGACTTTTTGTACATACAGTGACTGGTTACGTGTGTACCATATAAACCCCTGAATTGCCCTCACCATAGTACTTATATCAGAGCCCTACATGTATTGCATAAGAGCAACATAAAATGCATAATCACATCCATGTATTACATTTGACATATATATGCTCTTTAGCAGATGTCTAGTCACTAATAAACCTAGTACTTGTGCTCCAATACTCGTGTGTCCAATACTCATCAAAACGTCCAATGTGTCTAATACTCCTCTTTACACTGATGACATAAAAAGAGTAAAAATTTGAGAGTAATTTATCTGGAGTGCTAGAAAAGTTAGGCTGGTTTGAGGCTTGAACAGAAGGAGTATGGCACCTTTTGAAGCCATATGCAAGGCATGTCATCCATACATCATGCATGGGTAGATCCTCTTTCTCTGATTGTATGGGCTGTGTCTGAGTTTCCACTCTGCTCATGAAATATGAACAGGTCTTTAATATAGTGACCCACACACTGAGCACTTCTTGGAGCAGTCTGAAATCAACTCGGTGGGTTCGTCTCTGCAAGAAAACCAAATCAACTCTTCTCCACCATGGCGCACACCCTCCCCTCCAACACAAATCAAAAAAGGCCTAATCCAAAACCCATGCTTAATTTAACCCATTGTTGATCTCAGACCTTCACACATGCTTAATTTAACTGTGGTCTTATCAGTCAAAGGTGTTCCCTTTTGGGCTAGCAATCTTCTTCCAGAGCAGGATCACTGTAAAAATGTAGTGCTGATGTATCCAAAGTCAGACACATGAGATTTAAGGGCTGGTCCTGAACTGCATTTCACCAGCTAATACCTGTGCTGATATCATATATTTCGCCTTTTCTGCATTCCATGTTTCTATGCATACTCCACATTCTCATGCACATTCCTCTTTCTGTGATGGCAAACAATCTCCACAGACCTTTTCGAATTGCTCTTAGCTGACAAAATATGTTTCAACATAAACATTGCATAAAACCTTTTCTGAATCAGACTTCCCCATCTATCCTTGAAGCATTAAGAAGGATTCAAATATATTTCCTCGATACCATTTGGCTCACTGTAGATTTTTGCTATGTTTTAAGCATACTATTGACTGCATTAAATCACCTCATAATCACATTTAAAGGCTTAGTGATCTAGTGCCACCAATGTACTAAAATATATGATAACAAATGCAGTCAGCATTTTCCATACCATATGCTTGTAAATGTTATTCTGCAGGGAACCAATTAAAACTATGGAAAACTTGGAACATGGACATATGGAACAAAACAAAGCAACTTATCTTGTCACCATGGTGCTTGCTCAGTACATCGATTAGGGAATGGTAATATTGTAGGACAAACAAACGCCACTTTAATTAAAAAGTGTGCTGAAAGGCAATATACAGTAGCAATCTAAAACATTTGTTTTTGCTGTGCTGATGTTAGTTTTCCTTTTAATGAGATAGAAAAGGTAAAATACACTCCTGTAAAAACAAAAAAAACAAATTTTCATATTTGGAGAAATGCAACACTAGTACTAATTTATTGAAAATTTTCCTCTTTTAGCATCCAATGAGAAAAGGATAGGAAACTGAAATGGAATATTTGGGTTTCCAGGAAAAATATTTAAAATGCTACTAAGGATATAAGGTGTTTCAGGGAAAAAATAAGTTTATGTAGAGACTTAGCCCTAAATGTCTGTCTACCAAAAGGTAGCGCTTCAGTGGAAACAGTGAATCCAATCCTCATATTTGTCCACTGCAGTGGACAACAGCAGGGGCAGAACAACTGTAAAAGAACTGGAAGAAATAGCAATCACGTTGCTAAAATATCCTCCAGAAAAAGCAAAGAGTTTTCAGAAGATAGAATCACGATTACCTCCTTAGGCTGGAGCAAGCCAGGAGAGATCCACAGGAGGGAATATGCTTGAACCTGCGCTTCCCATTCCTTCTTGCACCACGGAGTTCAGCACCACCGTGGTTCCCAAGTCCCATATAGCCCTGCAGTGCCCCTTACACAGAGTGCCAAAGTAGTAAGAATCTAGACCTTACGTATTTTGGGCAAGGATCCTATCTTATCACACTTGCCTATGGCACCTTGAACTGACATTCGGATGACAACAATGCAAATAATATTAAATATGATTATTATTACTGCCCCCTTGAACCGCAGCTCCATTTCACATTATTTTGTCTTGACGTAGAATATATGCGTCTCTAAGCTTTTAATTTTAACATGGCTAGGACAATTGGTACAGAAAGAAAGGAACAAATGATGTTAATTCTATTGGTCAGCATAGCAATGGTCCAACACAGCCAAGATCTGTCAGGAACTGCAATACAATAAGTACATCTTTCTCGCATAGACCTATGGCCAGACTGTTGTTGGAGTGCCAAAAAAAACCCACCCTGGACTGTGGTGAGAGCTTCTGTATTGGTAAATAACCTACTGACTGCACAGCCAGACTTTATCTGACACAGTTGTTCAATTTTGTCTCATAAAAGGTATGTCACAGAGATGAACAGAAATAATTTAGACAGCATATAGTATTAAAGATGATCACAGAGAAAATGATCTACTATTGCTTTAAAGTATTGGAAATAATAGATGGAATCATTTGAAGTGTAATTACAAGGTAAATTGATCCACTACCTATATTATAAAGCCTGCACAACAATATTTCTTTAAAGAAATGTTATACCTTTCATTTCTCTCTAAAAAGTTGGCTAAGCATTAACAAAATATGAGAACAAGCCACTCAACCGGAGATCTCTTTTTGCTAAGGTTTGGCTCAATCTCATCTATTTTGATTATGGTTTTCACAATGTATTATTAAAGAATTTTATTAAGGAAGAGGAAATAATAACAAGTGGACAAATTCATATGCTAAGAGACACTAATGACTGATTAAATAAGACATCTCCCTCTTCAATGGTAGTTTTGCTGAATATAAAAAAAATTTTGCGTTTAACACCAAGATGGGCAATACATCATCCCTGGTAAACCTGCTGCCCTAAGTCAAAAGACTAATACAAATATTTTAGAAAAAAATAATAATAAACAGAACAAATTACATTGATAATATTTAACTTTTAATTGTCAATTTCCATATAGATCAAGCATATCTGCTAGCTTCATATTTAACACACTATGCTATATTTTTAACCTGTGGAAATCACTGATAAAGGATATCAAGAACTGTGTTCACCACTACACAGGGATTTGCTTGATTTTCCTGAACCGCCAATCTCCTGGTTCTCAATAAAGAGCATACTGCTAGGAAAAGAAGCATACATTGATTTCTGCATCTCCTGTAGATAACAAAAAAGGGGGCAAAGGCAAGGAGAGATGCATAAGCTATCAAAGAACGGTCTGCTTCCTCTCAGCCTTCCCTAATGCCTTACCTCCACCAAATCATGCAGCTCTAAACTTGCTTAAAGTGATTCCAAAGATATAAAAAAAGAAAAAATCAGAGAGGACAACATCCCTCCTAGGCCATTCTTGCCCAGAGAAGTCCTTAAATTAAAACAAAACAAAACAAACAAAGCCGGGTGCATAAATGGGATCTGCGCAAACCAAAATGTCTGATGCACAGGACTGATCATAGCTAGACACACACTTTTCTCCTTGTAGAGTCCGAAAACACTGGTAGGGCACTCAGAATTTGCTTGAAATTAAACAACACACCGTCCAACAGATGGACTTTCAGTATGCTCCAGGAAGACAAGTCCTGTCTATGAGAATGCTCCAACCCATGAACTAAAATTCCTCTGTATTGCAGGGTGTTCAAGGTGCTAAAAGAAGAAGGGATTCATCACCCCTGCAGTTATTGACACGCATCCAGTTACACATTTGTCAGAACAAGAACAACAGCAACACGATTTAGATGAAAAATTGTTGATGATTTCATGGCAGTGCAGCATAAGGTCACTCTCTGATCTCAATCTGATATTTCTTTAGTTTATTATTTCTGTCAAGTTAATTGCACAAATCTCAGCAGATCAGAAGACCATTACACAGCATTTTACAGAACATAAGTATTTTGAATTAAAAGAGCAAGAGAAAATATTACACGTACCTTTCTTTCCATTATATGGGGGGCATCTGCTGGGCTTATATTACTGTTGAAAGGATATCTGTTCCACATTAATGGCATTAGGAAAGTCTACTAAAAATAAACAGGGCATGATTCTTTCCTTTCTTTTACCAGCTAAATAGGAACAATATTTTTGCTCAGCATCAGTCAAAGAGAAGCTGGTAAGATCTAATGGCAACATGTTTATAGTCAGCCCTGTTTCAGCATTTCATCTCAAGCACTACATGAAGTCCATATGTATAAATAGCAATAAATATTTGCAACTCCTGGACAAAAAAAAGCACACCAGGTCTTAAAAAAATATATTTAAAGTGCTTAAAAGAGACTTAAAAGAGAGTAGAGATATTCCACTATATGATCTCTCAAACAGATCAGTAAGCTAGTTACATTTATTTAAGGGACACACTGTAGAGGCTTTCTGATTTGGGTCATCTATTACATAGATAGCACAGCAACTTAGGAAAAGCAAATTCCATGAGAATGAGGTCTACTGATAACAATAGACTACTATGACTATCAGAGAAGATCCAGATTCTCTTGCTGAAGTCATATGAAGAATACTGTACTAACATTGTTTTAAAAACAGCCTTATGAACACATTGTAATGATTTCTATCAACTTGAGGAATGCCATAAAATTCCTGTTTTGCTATGAAGAACATATTGAGGAGCACTAGGTCTGTAAAACATGCTTCAATTAACATTAGCAAGAGAAACCACAATTTTTACTCTGCTGACATTTAGTTTGTGAAATCAATTAATGTCGAGGACACAAAATGATAGTTGTGCTTAACAGTAAGAGAAAATTCAGCTTCAAATATCACTTCAAAATGCACAAGGGCAAACTTTGTACCACAGTTAAGAGATCTTCATCTGACTCTGCTCCATGTGAATAGCATATTCTTTTCAGGAACACTTCGGCATAAAAAACAACATTCAGTGTATTAGAGAATATTTAAATGACAAAATTTCTTAATTAGTATATAATTTGTCAGAAGAATGGCAATCAGATTTGAAGGTCTGAATACTTTCCAAATTGCAGGACACCAAAGTCATAAATCATGCCTGTCTAAGCAGTTCCTTCATCCATCACAGCTATATGATACCAATAACATGATAGTACCCAAGAATTAAACTAGCAGAGACTCAGCATAATCACTCTAAAAGGCAAAGGAAAAAAGAAAAAAAGAAAGTAAGTGCCTTTTTTTTATTAACAAGTGCAAACAGATTCTCCATACATCACAGATCTGATGCTAATACCAATTAAAGCTCATAAAAAGTTGCAGAAAGAGTATGAAGTATGGCAACTTTCAGGAACAGTATTATCATGCTTCTCCTATTTCCTCCAAAATATTTTGATCATGACACAGAGCACTGAACTGTGCTAGTGGAAATAATACAGCAAACAACCTACCTACTCCATTTCTTATTACTATTGGTAAAGATATTTTGCCCTTTCTTCCAGCTTTACTATATGAATGATTATTTAGCCAAGCTCCCCTCTCCAGATTACTGAAAATACGGACTTAACACTAAACTCCTAGATATCCTTCACTATTTTAAAATAACCCCACATTTTATGTTTCTGAGAATTTACACATTACTATGAAGAAAAGAAATTAATTTAAAATGCTTATGATGGGATGGGGTTATAAGGACTTCCATGGAGCACAGTTTTATTCTACTGGCAAAAGGTTAGACTACTAAATTACAGAAGCAGAAGTGCCCACAGGTACGAACTCCGGGTTCTTTACAAGTGCAGGGGGGAACATATTCAGGTACATATGCTGGCTACATTCAATGGGACGGAGTATCTGCATATCCTCCAGACACTATTTAATATTCTAGGAAATAAGTGAACTATTTCTCAATAAGTTTAAAAGGCTGTAAATACTTGGGATATCCACTTAGGAACTAACACTCCATATGGAAGGTGTGTACAAACAGAAGAGGGATACAGTTTTCCATCCCCACCCCAAAGCTTGTAAGATGCATGGTCAGCCTGTCTGCTGTATGGTTGCTCTGGTTCTCCTCATTATCAGCACGGTAGAACTGGAACAGATTACACCCAGCTCCATTCCCATCCTTCTCCTGGCTTCCTGGTATAGGAGCTATACAGGCCTGGGGACAGGAATAGAAAAGACATCACTCAGCTTTCACTCTGCTGACAGCATTTTCTTTACTGAGTAGTCAGCTGCAAAGAACACACCACACTGGTGTCCTGTGTCTTCCTTTTTCTCCTTCACTGACAGCAAGTCCAATTCAAGGATTTGGTACTGACTAATCACTGTAATTAAAGAACAGATGATTAAGAGCTAAAAAGTCAGACTTGTTTATATCTTTTCTCTGGAGACACTACAAAGGATGCACTTACAATAGACAGTGCATTAAGAAACAGAGACTAGATAGCTTTAGTATTAGGTGCTGGATGACAGAAGTAGTAGCAATAACACTGCGGCCCAGCGTAGCCTTGTTCAGAACCAACAGAAAAACCTCTCTATGCATAGACATATCAACAGCAGAAGTTACTTGCAACAAAGAAAAAAAGAGAGGGGAAAAACCCATACCTCTGTGATAGGAAATATCCCATTTCCAACTGACATTTGGTTCCCTTGATTTATACTTCTCTCTGGCCTTCAAATACAACTGTTGTATAGGTGTATTTATAAGGATTTGCTAGGAAAAAGACCTAGTTATTAAAGCTCAGTGGGTTTGAGCTATTTTAAACTTTAGGTATGTTGATTTAAGTTAATTAAATACCCTCAGAAACATTTGCAATTATATAAAGCTTGGATCCTGAAATTAATCTCTCTCTAACAATAGTAACCAGCAATTGCAGACAGACTGTGTAAGCATAGGTAAAGGAAAAAGTCTTCAAGAGAGCCTTTCCCATTATTTAGATTCTTGACAGGACCAGAGACCAAACATAAATAAGGCACTTGTGCATTCAATAAACAATTTCAGCAATATCTTTCACATTATCATTCTACTTTCCACTTTTCTCCTTTTCCTATTTTTGTGGTTTTCACTCATTGGCCTTGACCCTGCCTCATTCACCAACCCTTCCAAACAAGAAAGTTCCACTGATTTCCAACAAATGATTCCTAACTTAAACGTGTCAGATCACAATCTTCTTCAAAACAGGACTCAGTATTAATGCAGAAGGACTGAATGGGCCTTTTAAGTATCCATGTATTCTGTAAAGATGAAGAAAATGCGCAAAAATTCCCTGGCCCTGCTTGTTATATACTCTTACACACTTTTGGCTAGTTTCCTTACTAGAACAGTGGTTTCTAACACTGAGTATTCACAGCAGTGTATCCTATGTTCCTCTCTTTCCCCTATCAATCTAACTCGCATCAAATTACCACAAAAATGAGTAACTCATTTTCTAACCATTCAGAAGTGTGTTAAGAATCCTCAAAACAAGCAGGACCATGTGTCGCCCTTCAAAAAAAAAGCATACTTGAATCAGAAAGCACACCAATCCTTAGCTACTCTAGACTGTCATAGATGAATGGCTTATTGTCAGGGCTAAATCATTTCAACTTGAAGATTAATTATCTTTCAGCTATAGCTGTGTACAGCGCCGGTGACATCCAGTCACCTGTTCTATTAACTGCAGCTGTGGACTCTGCAGAGATCTCCAGAGGATGGAGCTCAGCCTCTGTTTCCTGTTAAAAATGACAGTTGATTTTAAATGTGTTCTCAAGAACTTGTGATGCTCTGAATATACCTGTTAATGACATACTTACTAATCTCCAGCCTTGAAAATATATGTAAGAGCATGCCAAATTATGACTGTACAGAAGAACAGACCTGTTTTATATTTTGGAGAAAAGCTTGCACATGTATGTTTCAACACTTCCTTTAGTTTCAAAGCAAGCAATAAAAGCTTCACATATTTCCTTCAAATTTAAGTGAAAATAGAGCATTCAAGAGTACTCTATTTCTTGCATAGTTTTTCTTGGAAAGGCAAAAGCCATAGCATGCAATAGGGGCATAAGTAAGGTCTAGTTTCCCCTTTCTTTGGGGGGGGGGGGGGGGTAATAAGTTTAGCTAAGAGGACTGGATTTTTAGTACTTATGAAGGATGCCATGTAGACTAGCCTTATTCATTAAGGTCTCCTGTCATCACAAGAATGTTCTTGTATGTCTCAACATTTTCTAGAATGGGCTAGACACAAGTTGGAAATACAGGGTGCTACATCCCCCTGCATCCACCCAAGCGAGACACAGATTATACTCGTTGGGAGCTGCACTACAGCACACACATAAGCAAACCTGCACCTGCGTGTGCGTGCACACACATGTGCACACACACACCACTCTCCCCGCCAGTTCAGTTCAGGACTTTCTTCTTTTTACAAGAAACACTTAGCTTTGCACTTTGGTCGGGTTTATACGTTTAAGACACGAACCAGTGCCCAAGGGTGCTCTAATCCGTTATTCCACTTCTAGAGAAAAAGTGTGCGTGTGTCTGCGTGCGTCTGTGTTTGTTTGCACGCGTAAGAGCGAGTGAGCAGGTGAGCTAGATAAGAGTGGTATTTTAATAAAACAGGCCAAGTGAAATCTGGCAAGGCTTGGATGTAAGGTTGGACACCTCGGTCCAGTCTTTACATCTTCCTTCCAGTTTTCTCTTTTCTTTTGCCAACATACGTACTCTCCACCTACAGGAATTCTGTATTCACTTTTTTTTTCCCCATGATTTTTCTAATCCATTATGTCAGGAATCTGTACTTTAAAGAGATCCCAATGTTCTCACAGTGCAGTCGGTAACAGACATTTTCATGCATCTGTGAGGGTTGTTTTCACCTTGCCTTGAATGTGATTATATCACCTTTGAAGCTTTGACACAAATTATACAAAACATGCCAAATTACTACTCCGAGCTTAACTTCTGCTGCTGCATAGGGGTACTGCTACAGCTCAGTACAATGGGATGAAATAGGCCTGTGGGGTTTTTCCCAGCTTCTGTCTAGTATTTCTTAAGAAGAATTCCTTGTTTCAGATTACCCTTGAGCTCCTGTCATTTGTATAACCACTTCTGATTTATGGGAGCAAAGAGTGGATTCTGTTCTTACAGATTGATGTTAATTCAATATCAGTACAGTAATTGTTTTCTGGTTGGCAGAGATGAAGCTAGATTTTAATCACTGCTTAATATGGCAGCTAACTAGGTTGCATTTTCCACAATATCATCAAACAGCACCAAACTCTAAAGAATGGAGATGTGCACAGAGTTAAAATATACATCTGACTAACTTAAAAGGTAAGTGGTTAAACTCTCAATTAACAATGAAGGATACATGTAATTAAACAGGGCTATAAAGATTTAAAATGTCATCCTGCATCTTGCTTACCTTCCAGCACAGTGGGATGCAAAGAGAAATAATCTCACAGGCAGACAGGATGAACTGCCTGGTTGTCTAGCAATGAACAGCACGTTGTAAGGTGGGAGAGAAAATGGCAATTCAAAAACACTTCATTTTACGCCAAAAAAGACGATTCATCTTAAGTATCCTAAGATGTTCCAGACAGCCAATCTGTAGCCCATTTGTTGGTACAGGAGGAAAAGACAAACTGCAATACTACAGGCAGGTGTGGACAACCACGATGTAACTGTAACACAGGGTCCTGAAAGTGTTGAAATTTATACTGCAACGGTATATTCGTTTCACATACATGGATATGCCCCCACTCCTAAAAGTCACATAGCAATAATGTGTCTCTAACAATTCAATATCCCACTGATAGGAGAGAATAGAGAAAAAAAGAATACAAGAATACAAGGGGGGGGGGGGGGAAGAGAATAAAAGGGGGGGGGACGAGAATAAAAGGGGGGGGGGACGAGAATAAAAGGGGGGGGGGACGAGAATAAAAGGGGGGGGGGACGAGAATAAAGGGGGGGGACGAGAATAAAGGGGGGGGACGAGAATAAAGGGGGGGGACGAATAAAAGGGGGGGGACGAATAAAAGGGGGGGGACGAATAAAAGGGGGGGGACGAATAAAAGGGGGGGGACGAATAAAAGGGGGGGGACGAATAAAAGGGGGGGGGACGAATAAAAGGGGGGGGGGACGAATAAAAGGGGGGGGGACGAATAAAAGGGGGGGGGACGAATAAAAGGGGGGGGGGACGAATAAAAGGGGGGGGGGACGAATAAAAGGGGGGGGGGACGAATAAAAGGGGGGGGGGGGAAAGAAAGATCTCCTTCCTTCCCACTCATAAGAAGCTGTAAAGCTGAGAGGAGAGGGAAGCAAGAAGTGTAAGTTCATGTACTTACTGCTGCCTGGTATACACATGAGCATTAAGATGGAGCATTTTAATATACAATGTTCCATTTCAGCAGACTGAAACAGTCGCTTCTGTTATTCCACAGCAGACATAAACTGATGCTATGAGAATTGGCAAAGTTACTCCATACTTTCACCACTGTAACACAGAGCAGAACTTGAATTCCCAACCTAATGGAAAACTTACAAGTCATTTGACAACACGAATAAAATTCCCAAATAAGTTCTGCAAGATTGCGGGGGAGGGGGGAGGAATAGCCTGAATTTTTCTTATGCTACAGTTTGTGCCTCCATATGCAATTTGGTGATGGGATGCATTCAAATAGTTTTATCTGGAGAGAAATACAGAACCCAGAGATGGCATATGAGCCATTTCCATAACAATGTTTTAGAAGCAACTAACATACAGTACTTTAACTTGCTCTATTTTCAAGAATCAAGAACTCAAGTTTTTCAGTCAAGCAGATGGGAAACACTCTATCTACCTAAGCTTAATTAAAAATATTTTTTAGATCAGTTGATCCTCTTTAGAAACAAATTTGTTCTTTATGTAGACTCTGTACATAAATTCTCTTTTCAGACTGTGGGCTCGTAACTGGCCCAATTCTCACACCATGGTGGAGGGGGAGCTTCTAAGTTTATGGTTTGGGGGCTTTTTTTTTTTTTTTCCTTTACATGAAGGTCAAGACTTTGATCCTGAGACAGGCTCACACAAACAACTATTCTGCAAGCTCTGCAAAACAGAGCAACCAAGGGACTTCAGCCCCAACCTCAGAAAACCCTCTATCGTTCCAATTCCAAGATGTAAAAAAAGCTGCTGGTTGAAAACGGTGCAATGATTTTAAGAGGTGAACAAACAGCTGCTAAGATTAGACCACTAAACTCATTTTCACATGTGACCTAAAACAGGATATGAGTCCATGCCTCTGGAGATGAAAGACTAGAGCTGCAAGCTGCTCCACTCTCTCATCTACGGAACAAATGCTTTAATGCTGTCTCCTCAGCCATGCTACTCTCCCAAAGAGTAGATGATGCTATTGCCTATGCTTATACTTCCTACAGCCGCCACTGCTGCATTCCTAGTGCGAGTAAAATTCCCAAGGGCAGGGACAAAATCCACATTGTTGCATAGAAAAAACTGTTTTTAATATGTGCTTTATGTAGCTAGCCTCTCTGAGCAGATAGAAAGTAAGGAACATATAGGAAGCCATCCCACGCTTCTTCTGCTCATATACAAACTTGTATGTAAATAATAGCTGAGAAGCGTCATTTTAAAGCTGGGTGCAGCTTTAGCTATTGCTAGCCTCTTCAAACTGGTGAAGGGTCTGTACTTCCATCATATCACAGAGATTAACACACACGTCTCTGAGAGGCGGCAGGGAGGAAGTTTATCATCACTTACTGCAGACTAGCCTTATTGAAACAATTCAGTCTATAAACCCCTCACAAATTAAACAGTAATTCATTTAGAAGAAAAAAAAATCCATAATCCACGGAAATGTGATTTACAATATTTTTGCTAATGAACAAACTACACAGCTACCATCTCAACTGTTGCTCAAATTAAGTCAAGAGAAAGGACATCTAACCCCATCTTTACAAAAAAGAGAAATTTTGTTTGTTTTCTGCACCTAAGCTCTTTTAGTCAAATGGATCATTCCTAATTTTATTCCTGCTGAATTAGAAGACCAAAAGCTCAAAGCAACACAAAAATAAATTCAAAAACAAGGGGAGGCCGAAAGTGAAACAATGGCTTTGAAACTCATGCCTGGTCTTTCAGCTTAATAAGGCTATCCATTTTGAATATATAAAATAAAGAATTCAGGAAAATAGCAAGCCAATCCTTCCAGCATTTCATAAAGACAAACTTCTTAAACACGCAATGCAGCAAGACATCATGCAAGGCTATTTGCTCTTCTAGGTTACGTGGCTGCTCAGGGTGAAGTCTCAAGCAGATTCACCTCTAAGAAAACTAGGCAAACATACATGAAACTTAAGTGGACTCTATACTTGCATTGTGAAAAAATTGATGTGCGCTTTTCTAACAAATTAACCTACCATTGCATTCCTTCTGACTCAGCTGTAACTCAGCCATGCCTGCAACTGGCTTTGATGGAGTGTTAAAACCTTTGTTAAGTAAAAAGGCTGCTGAATCAGCCAGCTGATCACTTGCCAACTGTCTATATTTAGGAGAAACTGTCCCTCCAAGTGCTGCAGAGTTTACTGTTTGTCCCTGCCTCTCTGAAGAGTCAAATACATCCCAAATGGAGCAATTCTGCTTCTCATTAAAAAAAAAAAAAAAAAAAAAAAAAAAAAAAAAAAAATTCCTTACTTGTCCTGCTAACCCACTGACTGCAGAAGATTACGCAAGATTCCCCAAGCAGAATTTGCCCTTCTCTGTTCTCTGTGAGTATACCAGCTAGACTCTACATCTCCATTTATTTCCATGAGTTATAAAAGCATGGCAGCATCCAAAGAAACAGGCAGAGGATTCTTCTTCCCTATCAACTCATCTTTGCTCAGAATTTTTTTTATCTTTATTGTATAAAAAGCAAACAGATATTTATTAAGTATAACTTTTATACTCAGTAGTGTAATGTAATCACTGTACAATGAGATTAGCCATTAGGAAAAAAGTCACTTCAGCATGATGGTCTGTTGCTTAATCAAAGGCTGGTTCACTAGCTAACTTAGTTATTTAGTGTCAGGCACTGTACGCAGAGCCATTTCCACGTAGGAAACTAGAACAGAATCAAAACTGTGTCAATTACAAAAAGATTTAAACGCAATTATTGCTACCAAGATCCAGCTGAGTTTCCTAAATGGTATGAAACAGGTAATTCTGGTCGGAAAATTACAGTGTGCTCTAGACAAAAAGGTTACGTCAGGAGGCTTGAGACCGATAACTGGAAGCTAGAGGGGAATTTACAAAAGCAGGTTATGATTGCGCACAATGGAACTGGGCCAGTGCATTAGGTCTATTACACGCTGTTCACTTACTGTCAAGTGACACAGTAAACAAGGAAAGCAAACGATCTGACATCACCCAGATGTCATTCTTCTCTAAAGCGTTCCTAACCTTCCCACTGTCAGGCCTCTGTCCTCCTTGCTGTGTTGCAGTCTAACATTAGCATCTCATTAGAACAAGTGATATTACTCCAGTTGTTATGGACCAGTCTAATATTGCTGGCACCAGCCTGTCTTCTTCAGAGAAAAAGAATATTACAGGGATGTTATCAAGTCATTTAAGCACTGGATCTGATCTCTCTCAAAGCTGCAGGCTGACAAACAGGACTTCTGTTCTGCTCCAGGCCTGCCCTTTCAAACTAAAATCCCAAACTCTTTCCCTGGTATCCCCTTGCCAGACTCGCACTGTCAGCTCAAACCTAGCATGGCTAAAACCAAGCTTTTACTCCTTCTCCTTTTACTCCACCTCTCTCTCAGAGCAAAAAAACAAAAACTATCCTGTCCATCACCCAGGCCCTTAATGGCGGCATCACGTTCAGGTTAAACGCACACATCTCCCATCTCTGCACGCACACGCACAACCTGCCTATAGCTAACTCTTGCAGATCCTTCCTGATCAACCTCTCCTACCCATCCTAAGAGCTAATACTCTGGCTCCCACCATGTGATGGCTTACTCACAGCAATGTCCTCTTCTCTAGCTTCAACGGGGGTAATCTGGCACCTTCCAGAGCCCTGCTGGGAAAAATCTTTCCCTGCTCTGTCACTCTGACCTTGCCGTATTGGCTCTGTGCATCCACGCCTCTCCCCCTCGGCTCTCCTTGCTCTACCCCCTTAAACAGAATCTCTAACCTTCATTTTCTAACCTTGTCAAATCTTCCTCTGCTTCATCTGTCATCTCCCATTCAATAATGAAAAGTTGCATCTAGCTCCAACCGGTCAATAACAAAAGATGGATTGAAACAGGAATTAGATCTTCACGTTTTTCCCCATGCTGTCCCTATGGTTAAAGACACATTCCCAAATCTCCCCATTTTCTTTTTTCAAGCTCCTACTTAAAGCTCTCCTGTGACAAAATGCTTACAAATAGGTTAGTATACATAAAAAGCTACCACTCCTATTACTGTCCTACTACTTCCTTGGATTCCTCTGCTTCTTCCTACATGCTTTCCAGCTTAGTTTGTAGATTCTTTAAGACAGGGACTGAAGAGAGTTTTTTGTCAGGTATTTCTCTGCAGCATCTAGCACAGCAGGATCCTAGTCCATACTACAGCAACACACTTAAATAATGGTATTTGTGGCATGAACTCGTGGTAAACTGATTTACAATGCACTGAAGTGCTTCTGGAATCTAGCACAGTTCTGTGCAAAACAGTGAACAAAGTATGCCAGCTACACAAATAGTTCAATGCCCCAAAAGTTATTCAGGCTACAGTTTTGCTCGATCTTTATCATCCCAATGTACTTCACCTCTACCAAGGGAGAATTCACAAAGATCTGTTTTATTCTTCCATTCCACTCCTCTTTTTTTGTGAAAAGCGAGAAAATATCCCTGCACCAGAGAATGACAAACGCCAAGGTAAATAGGCTATTGGTTAAAAAGAAAAATTTTATTTCCACCACCCATAGAGCAAGAAAATCCAGGGGGAAAAAAACATTTTTATCTCTCAGCTTCTGCTATGTACTTGGGGTCTATATGGCTTTACTTTTATCATGCAAAGCTCTTCAATCACCCCACGTATTTTCTTTCCAATGGTGGGTTACTCTTTAAAGTAGCTCTACATGTGTTCCATCCAATTTGGGGGTTATTTTGCTTTGCTTTTAAGGTGGGGCTCCCTCTCCTTTCTTTTGGGAAACTACTCTTCTATCTAAAAGACCTCATTTTCAGGAAATATTTTCTTGTTATTAAGCCTCTGTGACCTTTTCCCAATTTCTTATTTATACCTATGTGCATAAATTGATGATTCCCTCTTTGTTCAGCTTTTAGCATCTCTTAAATCCAGACTGCTCTCATGTCTCAGCTCAGCAGTCCTTTAATGAAGCTTTATACTTAGTTCATTTGTATTTCTCTGGAAGTCGACCCTCTAAGCCATTATGTTTTGATTCTCTGAATTATTCCTCCAGTTAACAAGTACTTTTGGACTATTATTGCCTTATTATGTGGTATGAAGTATCCCAAAATTGCATTGACTTTTTAAAATTATATCGCACTACAAGCATGTCTTATTTAAGTTACAGTAATGTTCCCATCTCCATCCTCCTATTTTTATGTTCTCAGATTTTCTTCCTCACACAATGTATATTTGGAATTACTGTGCACTAGAATTTTTCCAACATATTTTTTTTATCCATTTTACTCATCTCAGTAAGCCTTTAAAATTACTGTATCCACACAGCACTGCTCACAACTATTCCTGGTTTAAATATTATCTCAGAATTACACCAGTGCAATGTTTAGTCTTTTTTCCTCATTATTGATGAATCCTGACTCTGAAGTTCCTGCTGGGGGAAAGTACATGGTTTCTTCTGACTGACTTAAGGAACAAAAGGTTAATCAGCCTCAAGTCTCTGATCCTGCAACAATTTTAGAGTGCGCACAACTTACATATGTGCATTGTCCCACTGAAGTCAATACCATTACTCATATTCTTAATTCTGTACATACTGTAAGTGCCCTGCTAAATGGAATCAAGTCCCCTGTGTGCTGCTGGGCTAATGCAAAGAAGATATACGAGGAGCTAAGGCCTGATTGCTTGTCTTAACACTTCAAAGCTTTTTTCCTCTACTTGGATAAGTTCATCAATTTCTGGGAAAATAACTGTGTGCTGCTTCTGAAATGTTTTCTCCCTTCCCATAAAGCCACCACTTTGCCCCATCTAAATCAACTATTATTTTCAAAGTAACCACTGCCTATCACTGATAACAGAACTGCAGATAGGCAGATAAAAGGCAATATGAATAAATACATAAGTGACTCAGCTTGTTTTTAAACAGTGGTCACATAAATCTGCTCAAGTCATGCCATCATCAGTAATTGTTCTTTGAACTTTGCTGCCTCAGAAACAAGTACAACATTCATTTTTCATAGCTATCGAAGCAACGCCATAGAAGGCTTTTAGCAGTTTCTCAAGGGCATCTGCCTGGTCATGGGCCTGGCCCTCACTTTGAAAAATGTCCAGTGACACAGCCCAATCTTTCTCAGTGTACATCTCTCTGGGGCATAATTCCCTATTTTCCCAGCGCATTATTCTGTCAGGTGTAACACTGGTTTGGCACTATCGTCTCTTTCTATGGCAGGAAGGGACTAGAAGAACTTGAAAATGAAGTTGGGTTTTTTTCCAAACACTGTTAACTGCTGCAGATGACACAGCATTTAGAAAGATTATTTCCGCAGCTAATCTGCTATTCTCTGCAGAGGCAGACCCATCCTTCAATCGGTATTTTGAAGCAGTTTTCTGCACTATGTGGCTATCTCAGTACTGTCTGTGCATTAAGCCCTTTCTGGGACTTGTTCTGTCCTCTTTGCCTTCCCTGAAGCCAGTACATGAAGCATTAGGCTCTCTATTGAGCACAGACCAAAGGCCAGGAAATAACAGTGGTGGCTGGCAGCAACTTTCTCAGCGTCTCCCAAGGAGACGTCTATCAGTCATTTAAATTCTTATGGTTTCTTTCCTGACAGACTCCCTTGTTTTAATTTCAAACAGTCATTCAGCTTCACTGCAAACAGTCTCAAGCATGATTACTTGAAAGATACCAAACTTCACCACCTCACATTGCACACAACATTTCACATCAGAAAATCACTGCAGAAATAATCTCGGAATTTGTACTTCTCTATTTAATTGCCTTTAACATTTTGATAATCATTCTGAAGTTACACCACTGAAGCCTCAGACTTTTGATTTATTTTTGTAATTAAATTATTACAAGATGATGTATTGATTAATCAGTCACTCTTCTCCCACTTGAAAGATTAGCTGTGTCTGAAAAAGTCTGAAGGAGAGAGACCGAGAGATCTTCCACCAAACATATTGATAATATAATATTCTGGGGAAGAGATGGCAAGATTTTGTGAAGCATGACATTTTTCTACAAAAACTTTTAAAGTTCTTTGAATAAATCAACAAGCACACAGAGAAGGACAACCTAGTCAACGTGTTGTACTTGGATCTCCCAAAACACTATTGACAAGTTTCCCAGAGGCTAGTGAAGAAACTACATCGCCAAAGAAAAAAGGGAGAAAATCCTCTCACAGTTTAATAAAAAAATTAAGGTAGGAAACAAAAGATAGGAATAAAAGATTAGTTTTCACAATGAAGGAAAAATATCTGTAAAGGATCCTCCACAAGAATATGTGCTGGGACACGTGCTGTTCTCCGTATCCATAAATAATAAATAATATTACTTCCAGTAGGAAAGGCAGGGAAATAATGAGGTGACAAAAGCTGCAGACAATACCAAATTATTCAGGAGATTCAAATCTAAAGCTGCCTATAAAAGCTGCATAGAGGACTCGTGATGCTGAGGGGCTAGATAAAAAATAACAAGCGAAAATGATGGCTGAGAAGCGCAGACTAACAAAAATGCGGGGAAACCACCCCACCTGTATTAAGTATATTTAGGTACCATGCACAATCAGATGGGCTTTAACTTGGGTATTACCAAACAGAAAAGACAACAGTCCTTCACTGCAGATTCTATGCAGATTTTATCATAGAAAAATGCTTTCTGACAATAAAATAAATAAATAAATAGAATAACAAGAACTCTTAAGACAAGGGAACAAAACTGAAACATTGTTATGCTACAGCATAAGTCTATTGTGGGTTCATGCCTTAAATACTGCAGGCAGCTCTAGTCTCCACAACTTCAAAAGGATTAATAAAATTATAAAATCCCCAGAAAAAAAAGCCACAAGGATGACCAGCCTGATGGAACAGTGCTCATATAAGGAAGGACACTAGAAAACCCTAGCGTGGCAATGCTTGGGGAAAGAGAAGGGGGATATGATAAGACCTGCAAAATGTCATGGAGGACCTGGATGAGAAATACTTGTTCAAGGCACAAAAAATGTAGAACACCCGTTAAAATTGTCAGGCAGTTGGCTTAAAACAAACAAAAAGGGGTTTTGTCCCCCACACATGGAGCACATGATAAAACAGTAAAACTCGCTGTCTCGAGGGTTTTCTGAAACCCAAAGTGTAACTGGATTCCATAGGGGAATGAGACAAATACATGGAAGATGGCTCCATCGGTGGCTAACCTATTAGTCCAGATACAAATTCCGAGCTAAGCTTTCAAATCCTGATCAGCAGATTTGTGTGTTCAATCGCTTAAAATTTGTCCTTATCCAAGACAGAACATTGGTTTAGAGGGACCTTTGGAGTCACCTAGTATAGCTAGTCTCACATTATTACTAGTCTTTAGGAAAGACTCAGGAAAAAACAACTGCAGGAGTGAACCATAAATACAATCTTTCAGTAAAGCACCTGTTATATTCTGCCATATTTTCCCTCCTAAGTCCCCCCCCCTCAGTTTTACATAGAAGATACATAATTTAAAAAAAAAAAAAATCAATATTGAAGATTACTGAGAATGTTCTATGACTACACAGCAAGTCACAAAAGCAAAATTTGTTGCTCTTAAAGAAAAAATAGCCTAATGGACACTTACTATTAATAAATAATATGCAGGGAGTTTCCCTCTCTATCAGTCTATGAGGGTACACAACACAAAATTCTTTCAAAACAAAAAAATGTGCAAGCCCTTTTTGTGGTGTACTACTAGGCTAAAATTTGTTCCATGCAGAAAAACAGCCTTGATTAATGTTGTGGCTGGAGCCAGATCCAAATGAATGATGAAGCACTTGCAGCAGTAGGTTCTCCTGCACAGTCTGGAGTAATTGTTCTTCCAGCGTAGTCTGGGGCTATTGTTCGTGAGTAAAGAAATCTTTTCTTTACTCATGCTGAGTAGCATTTAGGCAGTCAGTGCACTGCAATCACTTTAACATAATAAGATTACCTATGGTGTGAAATGCTCGCACTGCAAGACTGGCATCACCTGGCCTCTGATACACAACTGCAGGGCTTTAGTGCATTCCGCAGATGGGGGTGCAGTAGCACGGGAACACACGACTTTTAGTTCTGTACCACTCCCCTATAGTTCTGCTTTCAGGCAGCTTTACCTTCAGGAGCAAAGACGACAGTGCCCTTTCTTTGCCCTCAACTCAGTCTGTTACTACCTTGTATCAGCAGAGAAAGATTCCCCAACCCAAAAGGCTTGACCAAGAAGCCATGAAGCTATTTAATGAGCCTTTGGTGTAGCAGAATGCAAGTCTCTAACTACTCTTGATTACCTCTTTCAGAATACCATGTGGTACAAAGTGACTGGGCAAACTGGAGAAGTCCAGCTATGAGATTTACCATTTTCTGAGCATTCTAGTGCCAGGATCCTTCTTCCCCAGCCATCCTCAGCTGACATGACTGCACAATCACAAATCACATTCAGAGAGACATCTCCCCAGTGATCCCCCTGTACAGGAGACCTGCTTGAAAACACACGTTTGTCTCCCACAGTCCACGAAGTATAAAGAGGAATTTGCATTTCTTTTGAAAACCTGGAGTCCTACTCACACAGTAGGTATAAAAAGGTCTATCGCTTAGTTATTATGCTATTGCCCATATTTCATTTGAATTAAAGAAACCATATTTTCTATTTTCCATGGGCTTCTTCAAATTGCAGTTTTCCAAACAACTCTGATTATCAACAACTATTCAGCAAGATTAATGCAGTATTTGCTTTTTGTAATAGAATCAAGTTGCCTGTATTGCTTGCTATTTACTAATGGGACAAACGGGACCACTATCATAATATAATTAATTTCTTCTAGTATTAAAGAAAACTACACTTAATATACTCCAGTAGAAAACTTGTCAAAACCAAATCTCCAGTTTAAAGATTACAGTACAGGAAGTACTGATGTGAAAGTGTATTAAATATTTGCAACTGCACTATGTAGTATCTTTTAGCAGGGCTACTGAAATGTAGATTGTTTACATAAGAACATAAGGGAAATGCTTTACAAACGCCTGTAAAAGCCACAGTAAAAGATGTTAGCTGCCATGTCATCAAGATGACATACCTGAAGCTTACCCTGATATATGCCAGCACAAAGTTAAATATTCAGGGACCCACCAAGGGATTCATTTTCTCTTCCATTTTGCCATTCCTCCAAAAAGTGCCTTCACTCTCTAACATCCACAAGACAACAAAAGATGGTATAACACACCGTTCTTTACAAATTGTTACATAAAGAGCATAACGTCCATCGGAAAAAGAGCATCTTTGTTTTATGACTGCTCAGTCCACAGAGAGTTGTAACAGGCCTACAAAACCAGGGAGAGCCTACTATTCTAAATGTCAACAGTGAACTTATCTATAGCAGCTTTCCAAATGGGGAAAAAAAACCCTGCAAGCATATAGGCCCCAAGTCCCATAAAATACACAGCAAAACCACGAGACTTCAGGAGGACTGTTTTATTAACCCAATATTAGCCCCATAACTGAACCTAACTGAGAACTGAGATAGCCAGCAGGAGTGCAGGCAGCCTACAAAAGGTAACAACCGTGAAACTGAGTTTTGCCCAGATAATCAGCCCTCGCGACTGGAAACAAGATGGGCTAAAATCATCCCAGTCTTAAAAAACATCCTACTGTTGCACTGCATGTAAAGAAAAAAAAAAATGCATGTACTGTCTGGGGCCAGGCTGTCAGCCACTGTAAACAATATAAATGCACTGCAGTTTCAGCACAACCCTACCAACGGACTCATTTGAGAATTGGCCATATATGTCTATGTGATTCCTAACATTAACTACCTACAATAGATGAGACATAGCTATGGAGCTGATCTGCGATTACCTTTGCAGATACCTTGGTTATTTTAAGTCTATCTTGCACAAACTTAGCCAGCACTCTCGGTGACATTCAAATCACAGAAATTACATGGGACAGTTTTTTTGTCTTCTCATATTTTTTCTCTGCTCAACTACACAACTTGATGCATCTCAAAGACTCTACAAACCCCCAAATAATCCCAAAATGGCCCGTTGCCACCCCCGATATGCCAGTCACACCTGGGTCCGTACATTCACAAAACAGAGCATTATTCAGCAATAATTACAGGGCTGCAACTTGTAAGAAAAGAAAACCCCTCCAAAATACACCGTATGCAAAGGTCACAAGCCCCGGCCCGCGCTGCTCAGCGGCGCCGAGGATAGCAGCGCTGCCCAAAAAGTTGCCGCGGAGCAACCCCGGGGCGCTGCCCCCGGGGGTGCCCGGAGCGGGCGGGATCCCCGCGGTCACCCGCAACTCGGGCGAAGTTTTGGCGCCCGCCGCTCCCCGCAGCGCCCCGCCGCGACTCACCAGCTTGGCCCGGGCGCGCTGCAGGAACTCCTCCATGGCGCAGCCGCCGCCGCTGCCCCGCGCGCCCCGCCGGCCCCGCGCCCGAGCGCCGCGCCGCCCCGCCCTGCCGCGGGCGGTGACGTCAGGCCGTGCCGCAAGCCCGGGCCGCGGGCGGGCGCGGAGCCGCAGCGGCGGGCGCGTCGCGGTAGCAGCCTGCTCCTGGCAGCACGATCGCGTCCCCCTCTGCTCCACGCAGACTGCGGGCTCCTTAACTGCTTCCATTTATCCTTTAAATAATTTACTGCATTTAAGGAACTAGCTACTGAAACCAGTCACATTTGCCCCTCTGTAACATCTCGGGGCACAAAGCAACAGGTAGAAACCAGTGACCACAGCGAGGCCTTGGGCAGGGATTGCCCAGCGCTCCCATTTTACAGGTGGCAAAACACCGGGTGGAGAGGTCGAGGGCACGAACAGTTCAGGAGCGCCAACCCTTGGGACGCCCCTTGTCACAGGGGAACATGCACCGGAGGAAACCTCGCCATAGACCAGGCGCCAGAAACCCAGACCCAGGGTCATCCTCCCCAACTGTAATGCTGTCAGTCACCTTTCATACCTATATATCTAACAGAGCACAGGACAAGCAGCCTGTTAGCATAGCACCTGCTTTGTAGAGAAATAAAGCAAAACGCCAAGGAGCTGAAGTCCCTACGCAGGGCTTCAGAAGTCAGTGGAAGGTCGTACAATGAGCGTAGAGCAGACCTGGAAATCAACTGCTGGAGTTGTAGCTTCCTCCAGTGCTCTCACACCTGTAGTACTCACTGTTTCCTTTATAGAGTATAACTAACTAACCCAAATAGTACAGATTTATTATTCCTATCAAGTTGCGCCTCACTCTGGAGTTAGCAATGGCTAATTATTAAGTGCTATGAGATCTGGGATTCTTTTCTCTCATGTATTATTTTACAGCTCACTGAAGATATTACTGTAAAGGCTAAAAGCTTTTGCTTCCTTATTAACAAACTTTTTTATGGGTCTAATTCACTCTCATTTGATTTGCTAATTCTTTCATGATATCTTGCAGATCCTATTACTGAATTGCCTGTCATGACCAATCTGCTCTGCCTAGTCATATGTTTCTGTTCCAAAGTGTTCTGGGCAACAGGAAAAAAAAAACACATATGTATCTTAACCATTCCAAACTGAATGATAAATCTTCTTTAAAATATTATAGTAGATTGAAGCTCAGGGCAAGTGACATGAAAAAAAGTATTGTCAGTCACACTGTTCTACAGAAAAAAATTGAATTTTGCTACATTTACTGAAACATTTCTTTTTCTGAAACACATTGTATAATGACTATCTGAATTTGGATTTATCATGATTCTATAGAAAAGGAGGTCTACTGAAAGATCACAAATTTTGCACAATGTATTCTCACACTTAGATCTTAAAAATGAAACTGAAGTATTGCAATACAGGAATTGCTGCATAATTTGAGGTGCAGAATTGAGGTCTACTAAAATGTCCTGCCAAATTAGAAATCAATATTATCTTGCAAAATGGAATAAAAGATATATTTCTCTTCAACAAATTCTGCAAAAACAAGTGAAAAAAAATCTAGCCTGCTACAGCAGGAAACTGAAGTTTGGGAAATTGATGCGTAAAGTAGGTTTGTGGCCGCATATATATTGAAAAAACTATGATGACAGAAGGCAGACTTTTGACAGCAAATAACTGATAGACAATAAAAAGCTGTATTTGCAAAACAGCAAGCAAAGCTGTATTCTTTCATACCAGTAAAACGCACTTATTGCCATATACTGTAAATAAAGTTTTTTGACTACTTACCTCTTTGCGCATGCATTGAGCAGGTCTCTGTGGTTATGGGCACAGTCCACAGACATACATTTTATGCTGTAATATCCAAGTGGTCTTCCACTGAGTTTAAAAGGTCCTGACAAAGAATCTCATGGATTCTGTGTGATCTACATGCTGGCAATCCAAAGATGGCCCCAATACAGCAGTGCTCAAACACAACAGAATGCTTTTGGGCTCCTCGTTTACAGCTTAATATCTGTAAAATGCCACCTCAGTAAAACAAAATCTAAAACAGAAAGGAGAAGGAAAGTATTTGTAAGAGAGATGGTCTGAAAAATACAAATCTCTTGAAACTGTGTAATTATTCACATCCCATTATGCATAACCATAAACAGAGGACTGCTGTTTGTATCTGCTCCATATTTTATGGAAAATCCTTAGCCTGATTTTCCTCTTTTCTACCCCACTAGCAGCCGCTAAGTTACCCCTCCTTTACCAAAGCTTAAATTAGAGGTGAATCAGGGCCCAGACTATTTTATTTATTCATCTTTCTGATATACCTAAACAAAATTAATTCACAACCTTCCAGAAGCTCTTTCTAGAGGGGTGTTCTTCCCTTGCTGTGCACACGTAACTCCTTATGAAATCAGTTGGACTCATGTACTTGTATCAAAGTGGGAGTTTACTCCTTATCTCATTTGTGGATTTAAATTATTAAAAAAAACAGTCTTGCTGAGCAAATCTGAATTTGTGTGTTTACTAGCACATTTACAATACCTCTTGCCATCAAACAGAGATGGGGAGATAACAGAGCCTGGGAACAATGAGTTCTGCTTTGTACATTTTTGTGCTTCTGAATGTGTAAGTACAAATAATGGCTTGCTTCTGAGAGAGAGCACAGTTTGGAAGTGCTTGTTTCTCTATTCAGGTGGCAAAGGAAAAGTTCAGTTTTTAATTTCAGCCCTTACTAAAGCAAGCAAAAATTTATAATGACTTTACAGTATTGTTTTCTGTCTGTGTCCTATAGAACTATAGCTTTAGTGACTTTGAAGAAAGTGTGCCTTAGGCAGTATGACCTTCTAAAGAGCTCCTCAGATCTCCACTGTAATCATGCAGGAAAAAGTCATTTGCATCATATATAAAGTACATATGCATCATATATAAAGTATATAAAGTAAAGCCTTGCATCCTCATATATACTATGTGATACCAGACAACATGGTTTCCCCAGTGCAAACCAAGTACCAACAGGAAATGAAGTTCTCCAGGGGGTCATGGTTAGTTATTTGGTTACTTCATTCCTAATCTTAAATTCCAATGTCAAAGCTTTATAACTGTCCCCATTGCTCTTATGTAAGATTCAGTATAGTAAAAATGAATGTGCTGTTGTTTTCTTTCTGAGAGGGAAAGAGAGAGGAAGGAAAGGCCATGCCTGGCTAAGACATCACTCCTAAAGACCTAAAACAAGTATCTGCTGAGGTTTCCAAAGACTGAATGAATTAATCTCATCTTAGCTGTGAATAGCACACAATTCTCGTGTTACAATAATTATCAGTTCTGTTCCTCCATACACAACTGAGTTAGACACTAGAGAACATGTTTTTGAGCCAAGGCTGACTACCAATTCAAAGGGAAAAGCACCATTGAATCAATACCAAAAGCACTTGGAGGTATCCCAAACAAGGGCTGATTCAATGACTTTCTTTATGAGAAAGTACAGGCTGACAGGCCCGGGCAATAGAACTACAGGTTTAGTCCCCTTCCAAACTCTGACCTGTCCCAAAAAACATAAAACAAAGAGGGTGAGCAGACAGAGTTTCATCTCCCGCTAGCAGCAAGTCCAAGGAAGTCAAGTTCCCAGGTTGTTCATCAAATTTAAATACAATTCAGTACTAAGTCAGGTTATTATATAACTCGACCTGCTGTGTTGCTGCCTCTCTCTTTATACCAGTTATACTGAGAGCCTTTAACTTAAGCAAATTACATGCCTGGAGTGAATACTTCCCT
This sequence comes from Dromaius novaehollandiae, assembly GCF_036370855.1. Taxonomy (NCBI): domain Eukaryota; kingdom Metazoa; phylum Chordata; class Aves; order Casuariiformes; family Dromaiidae; genus Dromaius; species Dromaius novaehollandiae. The sequence continues at coordinate 11,518,852 of NC_088130.1, read as the reverse complement.
AACTGATCAACCGACTGATCTACTTAGAGCCAGAGTGCTTCACTTTACTTGTACAGCTTGGATACAGGCTACTTGCAAGCAGCTAGCCCTGAGTCAAAAGCTTGTCATTCCAGTAGATGTGCTCAGCTGATCAGGCTACGCAGGTTAAAGCTGTGATCAATCCTCCCATTCACCTGCCCTCACCAGGGAGTTAGCAGAAGGGAATTTATTCCAATTACACTGCAGTTCACCAGTATCTTAGTTTAAACCAGGGAGAAAGTATGCTTCCAAGGGAAAGTAATCTCTGCCAAAATACGGGGAAAGGGCTTAAACCACTTGACTTAAATCATTAATACTTTTTGCTTCTGTGCACATGGGTCAGAGTCCTTAAAGTCTGATTTCCTTTCTCAGCAGCAACTATTTCACCCAAGTCACATGCCCTTGACAAAAAGATTCTATGCTGCAATGAGCACAAGGTATTTCTAAGCTAACTATAAGAAAAGTAGAGTAAATGGCAGATAGAGTATCTGTTGCTTTATAGATTACCATTAATCAATTACATATAGTAAGTTTATTATTGTTTATGGACATTTCATTTAATATTATTTTGGTTACTATCTGAAATCCAAGGCATAATACAAGTACTTCCCATTTTGCAAGCTGACCAAGTATGGAAGTGTTAGTCATAGATCAGCTAAAAGTAATTTTAAAGTTAGAAGTTACTTAATTAGTAGAATACCATTTTATTAAAAAAATTGTCCTAAATAATAATTTTTAGCCAAGGCCTCTCATTTCACTTGACCACAGACAAGTATTGTAATTAACCACAATTATTTCCATAGGAAGGATACCAAAATGCCAGTATATTCTTACAATGAAGGCTGAACTTCATACATACTTCACAAATTCATAGGACCTCTGCCTTGAGAGCAACACTGAATAGTTTCTAGATATGCCAAGGCTAAAATTAAGGCTTGTGCAAGCTGTAAAGGAGATCAAGGGTTTCCTTATCTGGAAGGAAAAGAGCATACACTATGCAGGTCCTGAATATCACTTGGCAAAAATATTCTAAAGGATTAATGAAGTACAGTAAAGAGCATCTCATAGTTGATATTATCTTGTTTCGAAAGGAGAAGGATATTTAAAAGGAGAAATGTAATCACTTTTTTTTTTAATGAAATCTGATTCTTTCAGTGAAGCATATAAATACAGTAGTAGAATTATGAAAGCCAAGATGGTCTGGAGATGCAAGTGAGGGGAAGAGAGGGAGTGGTAATCTTGTTTCAGACTAACAGATCACATTAGAAAAACGTGCAGAACTTCCAACATACTGCCCTTCTTTTTAAATCTCAGAGAGGCTTGCCGATTCCTGTATACCTCACCTGCATACCTGACAAACATGCTACATTTTACAGGCAAGTATTCTGGAACACTTATGCCCAGCTTGCTATGTTATGGTTACTCCATGTATAGCTGCTGTGTAAAGGTAATGTATGCAACAGTTGGCATTGAGAAAACTATTTTACTCCAGGAATTCAGTGATGAAGTATAACCACAGAATCTAGAAAGGTGAAACTAAGCATCATTTATCAGCTATTAGGAAAGTAAGATGTTCAACCAACTTTTCAAAAGTTATTAAAACTTCTGTGTGGGCAAAGTAGATGCGCTTCACAGATTAGCTGAAGACTGGACTGTTTGTATCAACAGACAAACAGTAGACAGTGGCAATAGTATAGTTGATTGATAGGTGGACATCTCACTGGAGTAGGAAATAACATTTATAACTTGCTCCCTTCCTCAGTGCCTATAAAAGCAGCCTAAGACTGTGTTTTTCCTAAGACTGTAGCTGTTAAGTCTTCTATCCCATCAACCACTGCAGCATATTTCCACTTTTAATATATGGAATGAAATAATAAATCAACTACTTATACATGGCTAAATTAAGTAAAATCAAAATATTGTCAGTTTGGAGGAGTTTAAGAGAATTACTGCATGGCAAGCAAAAAAAAAACCTTACTAAATTAAATTTAGAAATGGTACTAATCATCATCATATCAATGATGAGTGTGGTTAAAAACCCCAGGGAGCTTCAATAATCCCAGTTTATCTGATATTGAAGAGAAGCGACTGGCAACACCCAACTACAATGTACTTTACTCACAATACATATGATTGTTAACTGGAGAAAAAACCAAAAACAAAACAAAAACAAAAAAACAGTAACAAATTGAAGCACATGCAGAAAATATGCCGGCCATTCAAAAAGCATAATTATCATCATCATCTCAAGATAATACCAGAGACTTCTGCATCCACAGATGCAGCTGAAGTATACTACATGACTGTAACTCGGTATAGATGTTGAAATTGACTATAATTACTGAAAAATGAAGTTCCTGAACAAATTTCAAGTCACCATGGAATTCAGTTAACATCTGAAGAGCTTCAATTGTTTACAAAGACAAATGGTCTGACATATGTCCCATCAGCATCTTATCCTGCAGCAAATGCACTAGCGGAAAGATTTATTAACGTGTTCCAGCAAGCAATTCATATTATGGCTGAGAATAAAGCCTACAACATATAGTTGCAAATGTTCTGTCAGGTTATAGGAAGGTAGTAAGTGTCTCACAGGCTACAGCTGGAAGTCTCAATATAGATTTACTATAGCCCTGTCACTAATAGACTAGATAAGAGATCACAGAATCCTGGAGATAGTGATGTTGCTTTGTGAAAGCCTACAGTTCTCCCTGTATCATGAGGTAAGAGAAATACCAATGCATTCTAGAAAAGATGCAAGAAAGAGCTTCTGAACTCAAGTTCTATGAAACATTACCTGTTATGGGTGTCTCTTTTATAAACAAAGCCCAGCCAATGTCACATAAGCAATGTCACATAATAACGCTAGTGAGCTGCACATCCCTGTTCCTACAGGTGATTCCAATACTCATAGCTGGATGAATTTGTTGATGAAGAGATGACAGAAACACATATTTTTAATCAAGTGTCTGTGAGATATTAGCCAAAGAGAATCCATACAACTTCATCTGTAGCATTCTGTATATTTAATGACAGTAAAGCATTCTAATGTCTCAAACATCCTTTTACATTCAAGGGGAGGAATTCCACAAAAAAATAAAGGGCTCCACGTGCAGCACAAAACAGTAGACCAAAGCGTCCTCCAGGAACAGGTGTATTTCCTTTAGAGTATTTTATGATGTCTAAATGTGAAGTCTGTGAACTTTGGATGGCTGACATAACCCATCAAGGTAGAGTGATATGAAGAGTATCTGACCTTTAATAAAGGGAAATTCATCTTCAGTCTTTAATTCACTTTTTCCTCTCCCCAAGTTAAATCTGTGGAAAACTCTTGGCTGAAATTGGTTGACATTTTCAAAAGTCATTGCTGGAAAAGAGTAACAGACATGCAAGTAACCACTTCCAAAGAAAAGCAGCCTAAAAGGCATTCTGCCAAAAGCATGGTTAAGGCCTCCCGCTTCTTTAATCAATAGTGCACAAAGGGGGGGGGGGGGGGGGAAGTCTAGCATTATTTTATCTTTAAATGCTCAGCCCAAATGAATGCATGCACCTGTATATAACTGAGCTTGCCAAAGGTGCATTTAATGCAAGTCATTTAATGCACTCCGTTTTATTCGCACTACCTCAAGCCTTTACTATCAGCACTGGGTAATATCCCTTTTGAGAAGTGTAAAATCTCTTCTGGTACTCCCTGTGTTTTAGAAATCACAGAGCACTGAAGCACAAAGGTAACTAGGATGCAAATTAGTAAACATGCTTATAAGAAACCCAGCTGTGACCATGTGGTTTCCTATTACTTTTGTGCAAAAACCAAAAGACAAGTTTGGAATCTTCTCTGTTACTTGTGTTTTGTATTTCTGAGGATTATCATAGGCTCATGAGATTAATGACAAAAGTTCTGCCTTTATTTTCTGTTTTAATAATAGTGTGTCTTGTACTCAAAAGACATAGGCTTTTCAACTAAAAATTCATACTGTAAAGCTAACAGTCTTGGCCATTAATGATCATTAGCGTCACCACTAAGAAGAGATTCATGTTGGTGTTATTTATTAAAGCAATCAAAATGTGCTATTACGTTCCTAATTACAATATTTATTCAAACTCCCCTACTTACCCACAGTACAAATACAGTGCAGGCAGCTGTTGAAGAAGCTTCCCTGTGCAGCTCTGGAAACGACTTTTTCTTTCAACTAAGGACATTCCTATTCTCAAATGGAAAGAGCAGATTAAATGTCAATCTTCACACTGCAAGCCAAGGTCTCTTGTTTTGGATGCATGAAGTCACATTATGGATAAGAGCTGCAAAGCAGAGAAATGAATAAGAACTGTGGAAGAGCAAAAAATGGATCTATTCAAGCTTCTGCCTGCAAATCAGCACATTATTATAAAACCAATATATATTACCAAAAAAACCCACATACTTTATTGCATGTAATGTAAGTCAACGAACAACAGATTCCAAAATACTACAGAGTATTTTATTTATTCAGGGCTACCTTCTGTACGATGAAGAACACTAGTATTCAAAAGCTACAATTAGAGAAGCAGCATCTTAAAGCCCTCTGCTGAGAGCTGAAACGAAAGATTTTTTTCCTCTATTATGCGGCACAGCAGAAGAACTAGATAAACTCAAACTACAGAACCAGTGCTATCACAAACCCTATCAGATAAAATACCAAGAAACATATAAAAATCTTTGATAACTTATTTTAAGAACATCCATTAAGAATATTTTAAAAATTATCTTCAAATTAATTCAGTGTCCAACAACTGTGCTCTTTTTGCTGAAAGAAGAGCAACACGCGTTTATTAAGCCAATATTATAGTATTAAAAATTACCAAGCAGAGACCGCTAAGACAAGAACGAAGGTAGTGTTTATCTCTCTGCAGATGAAGCCCATCTTTCCAAAACCAAGAATGGTCTTTGATGTCAGCAGCTAAAACCTAATCAGCATCATCTGCTCTTTTTTTTTTTTTTTTTTTTTTTTTTTTAAAGGAAATATAATTTGAATACATGCTTTTCCCAAAGAAGTCCCAAAGCAAAAGACGCAGTTGAAAGAGATCATTAATATCTTGGTAAATAATCTAAATTATTGTTTTGTTTGAAAAGATTAATGTATTTATTGTTTTGATTGAGAAGATTAATGTATTAAATATCCCAAAACCGTTACAATACATAAAATATTGTCTAAATTACTTGGGATACCTGAGGGGAAGCTGTAGCTGTGACTGGAGTCGCAATGTTAGTGGTATTTTCCCATGAACAGAATATATTTTGTTAACAACGTTGCCACATGTTCATACAAACACTTGTTATCAGTATTGCTCTCACTGGTCTTTTCAGGATTCAGTCTGTTCCTAACCAGACGCTGGATGATCTGTATGCCTGAGCGTTCACTTCCTACAGCAGGTAAGGTAAGAATCCGAGATGTCCTTACAATGCCTCTTCTCTCATTCTAAACCATAAAAATCAGACATAGTGGTATATTATTTCAGAAATAAGAGAAAAGAGTCAAATTACCTATCAGGTTAGTATAAATCTGGCATGGGGTAAGATTGTCCTCCTTTTTTTGACAGAAATCTGTATCTTTTTAATGGAAGAAAGAAAAGTAGGGTTATGTGGTCAAAAGATTATGATGAAAATAAAACAGTATTAAGCATACCATTCACCCTCACTCCCAGTTTATATAACAAAACAAGAACGAATGAACAGATTAGAGGTTGCACCCTTCTCATCTGCTAACTGTATATACAGACACTATAAATTGATAATTAAAAGATTCTTAATATGTGGTAAAGTTAAACATATGTCTCAAAAGGCATGAGTGCTATGCTTAGTCTGTTTACTCAGTGAGCAGTCCCATTCACTTTAGCTGGAACGTTTTTGTGAATAAGATTCGCAATCTGGAGAAAACCGTAAGATGCAAGTAAAGACACACAAAAAAAACCCACAATATTTACAGTACACAGTGAAACCGACACTCAGCTAGATGAGAATCTTTTTGGTAAGTTACACTGTTATAGAATAAATAACAACAGAGTGAGATATATGAGAGGAATGGGCTGATCAGTCAATGAGGATGTCAGAATAAATTTGTCTAAGTAATCTTTGGAATAAGCAGCATAAAAAGATTATATACATTTACTTTTGTCACATCCCCCTGATTATGATTGACAATTCACTTCTGTTTGGATATTCCTTTGGCTCTAAAAAGGGCAAATGATTTTTGATATTTTATCTCTGCTTGTCCCGAACAGCAGAGAATTATTATATGATCTGAAGATTAATTACCTCACTGTACCTGAACAGCAGTGCTTCCTCAACGCTGATCTTTATTTTTTTAAATAAAAGATGAAAACCTGCACCTATTCAGGTCAATGAGAAGGTTCCTACCAAAATTAGTGGTATCAAGACTTCACCCTTATTTATCTTCATTTCCTCTTTCACCTTAAAAATGGACTAATCTACGAGTACCTCATTTTTGTAAAGCAATAAGGAAGGGAATAATGGAATAATCGAATACTCATTTTCACTGAGACCACACGTATCATAGCGCTTCATGACAGCCACAGTTTTTGTCTTTGAAATTAAACTAAAACTTGTTACTGGGTATTAGCTTTAAATTTAGTTCAGAAAGACTGTCAAGTTTATAGAGCACCTTTCTCATAATATCCTAAAATTTACAGCTACTCATACCAATTTACTTGTTACTAGTATTCTACCATCTCATGTTTATGGGCTAATGTTTGTGTGACACTATGTAGGTAACACCAAAAACTGCTCCCTTTATTTTTATTGTGAGTGCAGCTTTTTGTAAGCAATTCCTATGCTATTCTTTGGAATCCTCTCTGTTGGCAGTATATAGCCTAACTTAGTTAATCTTGTTATACACTGGTATAATCCTATTGATATCAGCAATGAACAATAGCTATTTGACATATGGAAGATTTCATTATAACAGATCTGCACTTCATCCAGCTTAGATTAGTCTTCAGAGACAGCAAGCAAAGCCAGTACTCCACTAAAAACTGCCTTTTTATTCTGGAGTTAAATAAAAATGGAGTTCTACAAAGGTTGCTTTTCCTTCTTAAAGAAAGTATGGAATCACTGGGAAGCAGAGACAACTGAACTGTGTTATTACAGGCAGAAAGACGGGATTTTGTTTTATAGCCCAGAGCTTCTGTAAGCAGGGCTTCAGAAAAATAGTTTTTGAAACCTGACATTCAGGTCCTTGAACATCTGTAGACTCACCTTCATGCCTTCTGATTCTTTTCAGTCCAGAAAATTATTGTAGGAGAGTAATTGTCATTTGAATTTCAATCAACTATTAGTCAAATTAACTGTTTTATGAAGAGCAGATCTTCTTTGAAACTGTTCCACTTTGCAACAGTCTCAGCAATATTTTTCTTTTTTTCCCCAGGAAGTTACTGAATTAGCATTATTTGCCACAAACGAAACATAGTATAGAACAAAGAATACACTATTGATTTTATAGCAAATTCTTGAGGCACCCAGGAGGTATTTGCTTTGTGGGCAACTGATTGGTCTACTTCCCTGGCTAGACTGTGCTTTTACTTCTCTAGCTCTTGTTCAGATGGATAAACCCAAGGTAGGCATGGAAGATACCATCTTAAAGGACCTCTCTAGAAAGTACTGTTTTCTACCTTTGAGAGCCAATTAAACAGAAACTGCCTAGAGCTTTGAAGTGCCTTCAGAACTCCAAAGTAACTTCTTATTCCATATCATAATTCTGTTTAATACTCAACAAAAATATTTTAGTTTACATAGAGGAGGTGTCATTTCTGTAAAATGTAGCAATTCAGAGGTGTATCTGATTTAACTGCCAGTCATCACTGGCATCATGTTGTAATTTGCCTCTTGTGGGTATCATAGATACCAATAGTGTGGAAAAAAAATGAAAATGTGGCAGACAGAAGTTAGTCCTTTTTTGCCTTCCCTGAAATGAGTTCTCATAAAAGTTTATCTCCCTTCTTAGTATTGATAATCGTGTATTAAAGTCAATGCAATCTCAAGCCCTTCATAAGGCCCAGATCTCATACGTGTACAAACACACTAACATTTATCTAAGTACAGTGACTACGCATCTTAAGTCTAGCACATGCTTGTAAATTGGTTAAACCAGGGCCATGATTTCCAATATTCTATACTCTTCCTCTTTTATTTAAAAAGATGTATCCAGTCTGGGAAATGATGTTAAAACACTCAGCTAATGTGTTTTTTCTCTTCCTTTCAATATAACAGTAATAATAGTAATAATTATCATTTCTATTATATATAAATCATATAGTACCTCTTATCTGAGTCTGGCAAGTCATTTGGCTGTGTTCCTCCTTTTCAAATGCAAGGAAAAAAACAATGCTAGTATTTCAAAATTACTTGAACCATATTCATATTTTTAACTCAAGATTTCAAAAGGCTGCAAAAATAGCAGTGCAATACATGATGCAAGACCGAGTAAAATAGATGAGCTACATATTCATTTCAGATATCTTTCAAGTGAAATAATTTCAGTGAAATAATTTGTTCAGTAGATGAATTAGGAGTGAACTGAAGGAATCATTTTCTCCCCTGCTAAAGGACATGCTGTTTCTTTATAGCTTCCCATTCTAGCTGTACACAATATAGAAGTTTAAGACATACATACTTGCACTGGACTCTGCTATAACCACCTGTGGATTAATTAAAGCAATCAAAGTTAAAATCTGCACCAAGACTTAAAAGTAGAACTGAAATTGTGATGGGGGGGGGGGGGGGGAGAGGAGAGTTCCACATACATTCATTTCAACTTTTGGAATGAGTTTGCTTTGGCCTCTCTGTACCTTATTACCTTTTAGCAAATTTTCAAGCAATTCTTTTGAAAGTATCAAACGTGTCCATGGCTGACATGTGTCTGAGATTTCCAGATTTGGAGCATAGTCAGAGGAATTGGACCTGACTACTAGGCAACCAGAAAAACAGGGAAAATCTGAGATCTACAAGACAGCTACTGACAGATTTCCAGAGGTTAAAAAAGAGCATAGCCATCAAATCCAGGCACCCAAGAGTTCTTCATACAGGGAGCTTTGATTTACCATGGACAAACTCTGCTCAGAGACTGAATTCTAGTTAAAGAGATAAATCAAATGACAAACTCAAGAGCTCCTCACACAGGCAGAAAAATCAGTATTACTGCATTTCTTTCCAAGACTACACTAGAATGCTAAGAGAAAGAACTTGAATGGTTATAGATATCAGCATCATCTAGTAACCTCTCACATAACAAAATTAATTCCTCAGTTTGACTCCCAGCAGCTATTACAAATACATCAAAAGAGAAAGCCTATTTAACAAATAACCAGAGTAAAAATAACTAAAATTAATACCTGAGATAGATAAGTGAATTTAAGTGAAAAAAAATCTGAGAAAGCCACAGCCAGCTCAGCTCACTTTCACACAAGACAGAAAACTAAAATAAGGATATTTATCTTATTACAGAATGTCCTTCTCTGCATTCGAGTTCTGTGTTTCAGTAATCATAACAGTAGTATAGTAGAGATATAACTGAGGTTTACTATTGGACCCCAACAGGTACTAACAGGCACTGATTTCTGCTAATATCTCTTCCAGGTGTAGCCATCAACATAACAAAAAATGATCAGCCCAAACCATTTAAACCACAGTGACCATTCCAGTATCAGGACACCTTTCCTCCCATGTCCTTAGTTTGGTATTTCAAATCTTTCAGCAGCAGCAGGAACTGAAGGGAGGTAACGAGAAATGAGAAACTTTCTGCCCAAAGATACTACCCCCCCCCAAAAAAAAAAAAAAAAAACAACAACAAAAACACTCCACACACACCTCACACACCTATTTAGCTACTGTGAACTTTACACAATTTTTACAACAGGAGAAAGAACATGTGCTAGCAATTTTGTGTGTTTTAAGCTATGTCACAACATGAAAATCTGAGAAATCTCTTCTAGACATTCTAGACTTCCAGTATGTATGGAAATGCTACATACAAAACGAATAGTGAACTGAGAGAGGTGCAGAGAAAAAAGTAGTCAGAGCCTGACTGCTTTGAGCAGAAGAGAACAGTCCAAAGCCCTGCACTTAAGTCCAGGGCTTTAATGATATTAGACCCAAGGCAGTTTTAGAAGGTCTAGCAAAATAGCAGTGGAGTTCAGTGAGGTAGGTATTAAGTGCCAGAAAAAGCAGAGCTCTAATAGCAAAAAGGAACAGCTTGTTCTCAGGGCTATTTCATGCAGGGTGTTCACAAAGGGAAACACTCCAGTGTCATTCTGCTATGCTGATTAATGTTCGTAATGTCCCGTGGCCTTCAAAAAGTTAACAGTCTAAAAGGCGTATTGTTCTCTGTTTTCAGAGATGATCTGAGGGAGTTGGGAAAGGAGGAGGGTCCGTCAATCTAATTTAGACAAAGTGAGAACGGAAGAGTTCAAAGTTAAAACTAGATGATGCCTAGTCCTGTAGCTTTTTAGAAGTACACAGAGGGCTGGGAAGAACACAAAATGGTTATAAATCACTGCAACCATGTTTTATTATTTTGAAAAAACAGTGTCTTATGCCCCCAGTAAGCAAAAAAAAAAAAAAAAAAAGAAAGAAAATAAGAGAAAAAACTAAATGTAACAGTTGTTCTTGAACTGGAATTGAGTGATGGGACAGATCCTTCCTGCCTCAACAGTAGATATCCATCAATACAAGGAACAGGGAAAGCCAGGCTGCAACAAGTCCCATGTTTCATCTTCGATAGTGATAACAGCTTCCACTGAATCATCTGCTGGTTAAAACCTGCACTGCTGACAAACAATCATTATACAGAAAAAAATTTATTCCTAGCCTTTGAATTTTGCAATTTTCAAAAAAAAAAAAAAAAAAAATCATGCCAGAAATTCCTCATTTTCTCAACACGTATCATCCATGGATTTACTAGGGAAAGCAAACTGTTCTTATATGTTAAGAAGTTTGCATTAGCCTTCATCTGCCACAGTACTCACAGTGCTCTGTGAAGCCACAGGTTCCTGGAATAAAGCACTGTGCACCCTTTGCCATGCAACCCAAACAGATAGGCTTTGCCCTGAAATAAGAATGTTTCAATTTTCGCCTCACCTAATAAACTTCAAGTTCTCCTTATTAAACCTCTCTTTCATACATGCTCATCTTGACCTTAAGGATAGCTAGAGGCAAGGCATTTCCATATTAATTTTGTGTCAAATGAAAGAAATTCATCCTTATAAACATGCTCCCTTTTAATTTTATAACTCTTCAGAAATGGGACCTCCTACTACTAGGTGGAGAGGGACCTGTATTCTGGAAATAGCCCTCTATTAAAAAACTATAATGCAGATGTGCCTGACAATATCAGGCACAGGAGTCTGAAGTACCACCTTAAAACAATACTTCCTTCTGTAAATCCACACCCATTTGTGAAAAGCTACAGCTACAAAACTTGTTACTTTTTTTTTTTGGTAACAATTATCTCCTTTAGGCTAAAGAGGTAGGTCATGTCACTTATCAGTAAGGGCACTAACTTCCCTTTAGTGAACCTTTAAACGTTTAAAGAACATGAGCTTCAACCATTTCCCAAAATGAAAATGTTTTAAAATACTTGAGGCCCCCCTTTCTTCAAGATACTGTTTGGATTTAATAACAAGCCTTCTGAGAGCTACAGAAAACAGTTTCTGCTTTATAATGCTATCCTTTCCTTTCGATGCAACTGACAGTCTGCTGAGCTCCTTGCAATACCCTCACATTTGCACAGAAACAAATGGAAGTCTTTCTTTGTTAATTGGCTTATTAAAAATTCATGGTGCACTTTGATGTTTAATATTTAAACATCACGTTGAATTTTTCTACTGCCATTCTTTTCTTCAGAAAAATCAAGTATAATAGAGAATGCAGTGCTTTTCTGGACAACAATACGAGGTTTGGTTGTGGGTTAGCATTCAGGATAGATAACATTACTTCAGCATTAGCACACATTTTAAAAAAGTTTAAGATCACACTACCTTTTGAGCCCCAAGAAAGCCAGCCTAAGATACTCTGATGCCGTAATGGTAATCTGATTTTAATTCTTTTCCATTTCTGCTCAAGACTGCTGATATCATGTAAATAGCATTAATAATCAACTGTATACACCTTTAACAGCAGGCTTGAGAGTATTCAGAGAATTCTCCATTTCATTGTTAATTCTGTTAAATATTTTCCACCTAAAGGTTTGATTCTACAAAGTGCTAAGCTCAGTGGTGAAGCAGCCAAATGCAGTTAAGACTTCAGCCTTCCAAGTTCAAAGGAAAAAATCAGTCTGTTGCAACCAAGATTGAAGACAGACCAATGTTTAAGGCAGATCATGAAGAACCTCAGACACTTGCATTAAATTATTTGCTTACCCCAGATTTCTTTTCTGTTCTTGAGCAAATCAACGGCAGACCACTTGCCTTCATGACATATCTTAAAGCTAAATTCTCCCTATCAGTGCACAAATGCAAAAAATGCAAGTACTTAAATAAATAAATAAATATTGCTTAACTTCATAGGAACCTATTGGAATCCTTTCACCGGGAAAGCTGCCTACGAACCTGTTTTCATTCAAGTACAGAACTGCCAGTGCTGAGCAACGAGGCATCAGAACTTGCCAAGATCCATAAATATTGAATTCCTTCTTCTAATTCAGCTGTAGGACCAAATCCAGTAGCTGGTCTAAAGACTTTTCCTTGCTACTTCAGCTATTCCCACCTTATCGCCTTGGACAGAAGCCACAGGATGGAGTCTAACAATCCATATTCCAGAGGATTAGTCAGAGAGTGAAGCTGCTGATGACAGATGACCCATCAAATAGCTCTTCACTTTACAAAGAGATCTTACACTCTCTCCTCACCAACACTCCCTTGCTCTGCACTCCTACTACCTTCCTTTGCACCAGATCTGCTTATTGGACTCTTCATTCAGCCAATTCTGATCATAATCCCATCCCCCCAGCCCCCCAAGAAAAAGTGTTCATTTTTCCTTTTTTGGCTCAAATTAGTTTTCCACTGCGTTAGATTGCGTTCAGCACAGAATCCAACAGCATCAGAGCCAGCACAGAGAAGGGGGAAGAAGCATGTGGCTAAGAACAGAGGGGAAGCAGTAAACATTAGACTGCTTTACCACTAGCAACCAAAAAGCCCTTTCATCTTAAAATCTACGAGTCATTGCCATAAATGCCAGTTTTCAGCCAGGAATGACCTTTGTTCCAACTATTCTGTTGTAACACTAAAATGGCACTTTTCTAAAACCATCTTTGCAAACCCCCAACCGCCATTCACATCAGAATAAAAATCCAGAGCAGAAATTCCAACTAAGCAACACACAACAGAAGCCCCCATCCCAAAGCTGTCTTCACACCATCTCATCTGCAGGCAGCTGTGATATTTAGATTTCAGGATGATTTTATTCTCATGCACATAATTAAAGCCTGGATGTGCCCAAATTCACTTGTCATCTGCTCACACTCATCCTCAGGAACAAGAAGCATTTTTTTGCAGAGTCAGGTTCCTGAATACTTCAAGGCTATGCAAGCAAAAGCTGTTAATTTACTATCAAAATACATGGAAAACGTTATGCAAAACAGTAGGCCAGTGACATGGGAAGAAGTTTTACTCCCCGATATTATCTTCAGTAACTATTTTGAAGGCTTATAATACTGGAAGGACTATTAGCCAGTTGAAGAGACACTACCTGCTGGGCTCTCCTTCTTAAAAGGAAGAAAAGCCTTTTCTCTCATTCATAACTGATTGCTCTTTTATACAAATTAAACACTAATGTAACTGATCCGAAGAAAAAAAAGTTTCAACAGTACAATTTCTTTTACCCCAATCAGAAGAAATTCCCAAAATATAGTTTTGGAAGCTTCCCTCTCAGAAGGGTCTGACAAGAGAATACTACACAAAAAGAAAACAGTTGGTTTGTTTGTGAAGCCAAATTGATGTAAAATTAAAACAATAACTCACCAGACATCAAATGAAATCACTGCTTCATAAACAGAGCGATGGTTTATCAGATCACATTCTGTTGTTTGTCTCCTCATGCTTCCTCCTATATTTCCTCAATTATTATTTCTCCCGTGGTGTTTCTCTTTAATATACAGTAAAGTTATGCAGTGTTGACCAAGCAACATCAATATGCAGGCTCAAATTTAAAATGTAAACATTTTGATCTCTGGTATCAGATCTCATTTTGCTGCTGATGCAAGGGTATGTATATCAAAACATTTTCTCTCTGTTATTTCATGTTTCACCTGTTATTTTGCACAATCCAGTAACACAACTAGTGCTAGACTAAGACAGACATCTTTTGATATCAAATCTGGAATGTAACAGATGTGCCTATGCCTAATATCCACATTCTGAAGTCATTTAGTCACCTCAGTTTTACATTTAATTAAAAAAAAGAAAAAAAACCCACAATCTCCTTGCAGCAAAGGAACATTTAAAAAACACCCTCAAAGCATTCAGGACAGTTGGTTCCAACAGAGCCAGAAAAGTAATGCACAACCGCTGCCAATTAGCCTTTTGTCCTATGATCGTGTCCCTCTTGCTCACCAATGAGGAGAACAGACTGGACAGTCTCTGGATAGTAGAAAGGAGGAGGGAAATCACAACTGGGGAAGAGTGGGATCTAGCCCCTGATCCTCATTTTCCCCAAATGAGCTAACATTTGCCAAGTAGAGGTAAAGAGGACACAGGCACTGTACTAAATCTAATTTCAAGCAGGGCTGGATTAAGGCAATGTTATAACCTGTAAAAAAACAAATATACCTGCTGGAATTTAAATACAGTTTCCCTACAATTCCATTTGAACATGCTCTCAAAATAGAGCCAGGTGCTGCTGTCAACATGAGTGTTTTGCTGCAAATACCATTGAAAATGTTTTTGTTATGATTATTGACTAATCATAACCAACTGAAATAACTCCATTTTTGATCCACAAACATGACACAGAAGTGAATTTATGCAAAACATTACTGAGTGAATTTAAGTAACAAGTATATAAACTCTTATTTATTCAGAAATACTCTGTGAAATACTTTGTATACAATTTTAGTAATTATTCACTCAACCCTACTGAGTATATCACACATTCGAAGTAAAACCTTACCCCATCTTCAGCATATACATGTGAATATGCTGCATTTAAAGACAAAAAAAGACCCAAGCATACTGATCTGATAGATAAGACACTAGTCTTTTAAAGGACCTAATGTCATCTCCTAAAGAAGGAATGCCCTCTACTGCTTGATTACAGAGCTGCACCAGTAGTCACAGCAACAGCTATTCAAAATCAGGTTTGATATTGACTGCAACTTTGAAAAATAAACAAATTATATATATACTTTTTTTTTAATTGCAGGCTCTCTCTCAGAGCTATCAAGAGATATGAAACAAATATAAATTTAATGTTCTTTAAAAACAGAGCATTTCAATCTGCTCTACTATTCATCTATTGTGATCTGGAGCATGGCTCCAAACATCTCACTTTAAATAAATGTATGAAGTCAGGCTGAATATTTCCTTTGTAATAGTTAGACACTTCACATTTTGATTTTAAGCAGCCCACGTTATTACTTTTGGAAATTGCTTTAGCATGCATTTAGCTTGAACTTTATACATTTGGTGCCTGTTCCCAGGCTTAATTCATTTTCCCCCTTATTACTGCAAAGAGTCTCCTAGGGGCATAGGTATATCATTTATCCATAGTAGTTTTTCTTTGAAAAAAAAAAATCAATCAATTGAAATTCTTACATCCCTAAAAATGATATGCATAGCATGTAATTTTACAGCATGCTATCACACGAGAGTACTGTAAAGCATCCTCAAAAACCAGCACAGACTTATGCCCGCTGCTTTCTTTTACATCAACAAAGAAGGGACATATATGTACCATTCTAGAAAGTTTTACCTCAAGTCTGATAGTTTTATATCAGATTTGTTCCTAAGGAAACACTGCATTTTGCAATAATAAGTAAAGAAGAATTTCTGAAGTTGTGTTTTAAAAAGACACCAACGAGTACCTCCAGCAGCAGGTATCTATCTTTTTCCTCTCATTTTTTTCCCTTTTCTACATGGCTATCCAAGTGAGCAGACAGTAAGTCCAGATATATTCATAACAGACTAATTTTGGTTTCTGGAATGACAGCTTTCTTTTGGACAGAAAAATAGCACAGAAACAATTACAAGATGCTTGACACAGCAAAAAAAGCTGGAAACCAGCTTTCTCACAGGTCATATAGTCATCAGCCACTTAGAATACTGAACAGAAAAGATTCATGTAAAATTCACATTCGCATTCACATAAAATAAAGTTCAGTCATTTTCCCCACAAATTGATGGTTGCATACCACCTAAAAATAACAGATTCAAAGATAAGTGGCACCTTAACTGTTTAGAAGCAAACAAACAGCAAACATCTGGAGTACATGATCCTTTTTGTTCCATTCTTGACAAAACTTAACACATCGTCTTGGCCTGTAGTATAGACTCCTAGGCACTATGGTAATGCAAAAAGTCAATGCTAAAAAAAACTGATTGTCTGCTCAGTGACTATTTCTGAGACTAAGGCCTTGCCTCACCTGGCCTCAGGTAGAGGAAGGCAAGTAAATTTCTAGCCTTAAAAAAAAAAATTATTAATTTAAGTCAGATATTACTTTGAATTTTCCTCCTGTCCTCCAATATACCTGCAATACCTAGAGAAACATATTACGCTCTGGAAGGAAGATATTATTTTCTTCTCTTGAGAAACAAAGTCAGATTAAAAAAAAAACAATATAAAAATCAGGAAGATGAAAACAACAATGCCTCTACTTTAGCTGGGAGAAATTGGCAACATACGCTGTAAGAGAAAACATGGAAAACAGAATTTCACAATATTGTACATATGAGCCAGTGTTCCCCAAACACTGACACTCTCAAATCTCACTATCAGACAATTTCTAAGAAAAGAAACTATGTTTCCACAGCCCAAAAACGAAACAGACCATTTTTTCTAGAAAGAATGGCAAATAGATATGTAAACCATTACACGGAAGCTTATTTTTCTCATCTGAAAACAGGAAAGCCTATAGCTTTGTGCCAAATGCAAGGCGAGTGCCAAGAGAGGAAGACTTAGTTACAGTGATCTCAGAAATTCCTCAGCATCCCTGCTTAGAGAACAACTTTCTTTGGAAAAGGAAGGAATTGCTAGCTATGTAAGCCTTCTTTGAGAACCTATATACTTTGTTTGACCTAGGTTATATATTTATGCGTGCGCATGCACACATGCGTATATAAAAGCTAACAATCACACTGGCGCTTGGTTTCAGACTAACTCTACATTATTCTTTGTTTTCAATGAGCAATGCCATGTATTGCCACCACCAGTGCTACTCATGGATGCTCACAAATATTTTCTGGAATTGCTCTATCGATAAAGACATTTTGGCCATGAACTGACCTGCCCAGTTTCAAGGAAACGTTTCTCTAAGCCTACGCAGCAGGAACAACCACAGTGAAAATGACTACAGAGAGGGTCCCCAAAGCTTTTTTGTTGTTCTTCAGCTTTTTCCATTAGCTTCCAGTACGTACACACATGCACAACAGTAAATGGCTGGCTAGATGTTTGAGACAGCTCTCACAGAAGTAATAAAGTACATGCCATGTGATGCAAACTTTCAGAACAAGAAATACTCTCAAGATTATACAAACCTAAGAATTTGCTGCCTTTTCACCTTTTTGTGATTAGAAATTGTAAGGTTAGTTTTGGGCAGTTTAAACAAAATCCTGATAAAAACGCTGTCCCAAATTGCTATGTGTATTCTCAGATAGACTACAGTACCAAATACCTTTTGATTTCTGAAAATATATACAAGTTCTTTGTGTATTTGCATACAAATGGTATGTATGACATTTATATACACACATATACATGTGTACATACATTGTAATATGTATGTATATATGTTTTCCACATTAAGATCAAGAGTTTAGCAATAAGTTGATCTAGCACTTAACTTTAAAACAAGATCGCAATGACAACAGTACTATTGTCATTGCTGTTTCAGCAGTGAATCTATAGGAAGAATATCTAACCGGTGCTTCCTCTGTTGGATGCATCAAGAATAACAGCCATCTCAGCAAGTATTGTAATTCAGAATAGTCAGCCAATTTTAGAAGGCAAGACTCTTTTCTCTTAGATCTTAGATTACTGAAAGTATTTTTTGCTGGATTGGTAAAGATATTTTATTGCAGAATATTTTTACTTAGAACTGAACTTTTTTTTAAAAGCACAACTTACAGTACAAAGGAATTGCTGCAGTCCCATAAAAAAACACACCAGACATAATGACAAGCTAGCCTCTTCTAAATCTGTTCTCAAACAAACATCAAAGACAGTAAGATTGATTTAAGGCACTGAAATGGTGATGTTTTGATTTAGATAAGTAGAGGCTTCCACGACAAAAAAAATAGAAATAATCTTGTTTCTTTAGAAGCCATACAGATATGATTTATCCAATTGTTTATTCAATTATTTTACTTCAGTATCAGAATTATAATTCATCACAAAATAGGGGAAGACTCACAAAGTAATCAGAAGCACAATTGAAGTGCTATAAAAAGATAATATATACTTGTACATTTAGTTATTCTAGCTTAGGGAATGGGACATGATAAACATCTCCAAGTATTTGAAGGCCATAAACTCTAAAATGCAAGGAATTATTTAACATTACACATGGAGTATATTTAAGAATAGTGGGATTACACTAAGCAAAGCGCGTAAGGCTTCTTGACCATGAAATTTATACAAAATTGAAACAGCCTTCTAAAGAGGGAAATCTGTTGCTCAAGCCACTTAAATTAGAATGCAGAAAGCACATGGAAATGCCCTTTAGGGAATGATCTGCATTGGTTCGGAAATAAACCTAGTATGTCTTTCCAGCTATAATTTGTATGATTTCCTGGGTTTGGACATAAAACACGTGGGAACTCAAGTCAAGAGTTCATGTAACTATTGTTTCTGATGGAGCTCAGTACCAGATGGTGCAATACAGGCAAGACGATGAACCAGTTCAAAGCTAATCTTAAATTATGGAGAGGCATGTATTCCTGTCAATATATTGGCTTTAAAAAACACACTTCATATCAAATCACTAGCTATAAAGTGAATTTAAGATAAACTAGCAGAATCAAGGATTCTTGCAAGAGGGCAGCATCACTTCAAATCCTCCTCCATGTATTCATCACTTCAAATCCTCCGCTGT